>NC_136061.1:1719679822-1721021913 GCF_964261635.1 Lissotriton helveticus | reverse complement strand
AATATCAAGTAAGTCGGCTTCTAGCTGCGTTTCTTCTCATTCTAGTATAATTAGATTATGCTGCACTCGGACTTGTCATATGACCGTAAAACTATTTTCCCATCTTTAGATTTCGCCACTTCCCGACGACATGTGAGTGCACATAACTACGCCTCGCAAGTATTATGAAATAATCTCGCCATAGTCACGATAATATACCCGTTCACGCCATATGTTTGCACGTTTGATTCTTAACAAACACCATTTTTGTTTGTTTCATTTTATTTTTATTTGTATGCACATAATTATACACACGTTTTATTCACGACACACACGCCGTTTTTCAAAAGACGACCACTCGCATCACTGCTCCACTTACCCCAACCTGCTTGTTATGCTCAGTACGATACGTAGATCTTAATAACCAAAGTTGTGGATACACACTGAGTGCTATATCTTTATGTTGTAGAGCTCCCAGATGAAGGGTAAATAACCCGAAATGCATTGGAGCAGTCGGCGTTTTGTTAAAACATGATGGATGCAAAGAATATTTATTATGATTATTGAATGTCACATCGAATTGAAGATTTATCATGAAGATTTATGAATAAAAAAGAATAAAAAGTGATACCAATATTTGTGGAATCTCGTTCCAGAGAACTGAAGGTGTGCACACGCCACAGGGATGCCACTATAGGTTAATAGTGGCACTTGAATAGTACCTGCATATCTTCCCTTAACGGCAAGATAGACATATGGAATCTGGTATCCCTGAACTCAGAATTTAATAACACATCCTTTAGTGAAGATGGTTTTTAAATTCTAAGTTTGGAAATAGCACTTTTAGAAAGTGGCTATTTTCCTGTTCAACCTTTCTGTGTGCCTCTGCCTGGTTGTGAATTGACTGTCTGGTTTGTGAGTGACAGGGGCTGAGGGCGGCTCCAGGAGGCTGGCTGAGTCAGCACAAGGCTGAATAGACCCATCTGCATGTAGAGTGGTGGGAGGAGTAGCACCCGGGTCTCAATAGGGCTGTGCCTGCCTGTCACAATGCTGGCTCCACCTCCTGTGGTGCATCTGATGGCCCTGGCCCACACTCACAAAGGAAGAATAGGTGCACTGGCAGAGTGCACCCAGAACTGGTTTAGATTGGGACCAGGACCCCTCACACAAGAAGAACAAAGATTTTTGGGGTATAAAAGTAGGACTGGAGTCCCAGTAAAAATAGATTAGGAAACTTTGTGATCAAGAAGGAATCCGTGCTGAGTGTCTGGGTGCTGACCTACAGTTGCTGTAATTGCTGAGGAAGGGTCTGTTTGCTGGGTGCTATGTCCCCCTAGCTTGAAGAGGAGCTGTGCTGTGTGCTTTGCCCCTCTGAAGCCAGCATGTCTCCAAGGGCCTTAGAAGAGCTGGGTACCCAGGGATACAAAAGTTCTCCAGCACCCACCCTTCCAGCTGCTGTGTGGGTCTCTGCGCTTTCGTGAAGCTGCCTCCCTGTGAAATCTGTCTCGGTGTGCTCATCGGCACACAGCTGGGGCATAAGGTCGTGAGGCCTGCTCTGCCACAAACGTGATCTGCCCCAGGATCGAGTCCCTCATGCTCTGTGTGTGCGGATTAACGCACTGCTGAGGAACTTTGGAGCACCTGCTTTGCCCCCGAGCGCTGTGTGTGCATTGACTCCACCGCCGCCCCTCGAGCTGTGTTGTGTGCACAAGGCCGGGTTTGCCGCTCTTAGAAGGAGCCTTGAAAACACCCTGCCAGTATTGACCACCACCGGCCCAGTATCGTCAGTTCCGAGCCGTGCTCGGATTGGTCACATCAACAAGGATTTCCCGCAGCAACGCGGAGGTTCATCAGGCGGAGCTACGTTGCGTCTGGAGATGCGCGAGGCGTCCCCTAGCAAAATGAGTTTGGGAAGCCCACATCGTGGGGGCGGCGGGGGGGCTTTGTTACACCACTGGGGGGAGATCCATATTCACGACTTCTTCTGGACTTTAGCCCAATAGCTGCCCTCGCTTTCCAGTTTATAATTCAGTTCATGTCTGGTTGGCAGCCCTCGCAGTTGCTCATTGTCGCCCTCTCTATTTCTTGGCTCAAAGTTAGCACCTCTCCTGCCATGCCTCTTTGTAGTGCTGCTTCTTGCCTACTTTGTTTGGTGGGTCTTACAAGTGTGTTTGCAACAGTGCACCGGGTCCTTTAGTCAGATTCCTGGCACGCCCCTGGGTCACTGTTGTACCACTCACTGCTGAAACCAGTACAGCTTGTTTCATAAGGAATCTATTCTTTGTTATATGCCCAGTATTATCTGTACAGCACATCCCCTCAGTCCTACAGCCAGTCAGCTTTCCTCCCCTTGTAACACCAAGACAGGGGATGCTGTCTCTTGAAACAGAGCTGTGCAAAGGAGGTGGGCTCAAGTTCGCCATTGTTCTTCTGCTCCCATTCCCTGGTTCTCTAAAGACAGAGGGATTCTCTTTCTCACCTGATTTCTGGGCCTGTTGGCACTTTCCATCATGTGCACCTGTTGGCACTTTCCATCCTGTCCATTAGTGGGATGGCACGGGCTTTCAGTGCATTCATGAGTCCGAAACTTGACGGCAATTCATGTTAGAATTATTCCCATCACCTTGTTGGTTGTTGCGGCTGACTCCCTAAATGCAGCTGCTACGCCCAGTTGTGGGTACCATGCTCAATTGTCATAGGAACCTAGCTATACCTCTCTGATGAGACCTAAGTACGTTCTGCTGACCCCATCTCTAGTTACACATTAGTTGCTCCAACTAATCCATTGTAGCATAATAAGAAGGTCTTTTATAGTTGTGATATATGGGAAAAAGCTACTTTTGGTGATTCTGTAACTGGATGCGACTTCATGATTTTCTCAAGCACACAATGCTAGTTATCTTGATTTAGACCACGCCCCACTCGGATAGGCCACACTCCTTTAAGAAATTTGCCATGCCCCTGTTTTTTTTCCCCACTTAAAGCCCTGCCGTAGAGTGAATGCCAAGAAGCACTGACATTGCTCAATTATGGTGGCCAGCATCAGTGGACAAAGATTTACTTCAAGACCTACTTCAATGGAAACAACCATAAGGGTAATTTGTGATAATAACCATAGTTGATGAATATCAGTACAGGGGTGTGGAATTGTTATCGCCTAACACCCAGGAAAACACAACATGTTTATTTTCACCACTGGCCAACCCCCCCTGCAGCCCAAAACCCTTTGGCTGCTACTTTACAGTACCACAGTATGGATCTGTGAAAGAGGATTGTTACCACTAAAGTAAAATGTGGGGCCCTATAGATAAGTTGAACTTGTATATATGAATATATGATTCATTAATGCAAAGGCTTTGCTTTTGTAGAGAGTGTTCTAAGTAAATTATTTGACCGTGGCTCACATTTTACGTTAATATAGCCAAAGCTTTAGTGTACAGATCTTATAAAAGCTTATAATAAAGTATCGCATGCACTTTTTCATTAAAGAAGCACTCCACTGCACACCAAAAAATATGAATAAAAAAACATTATAATTTATAACGCCAATGAATTTTACTTTAACAAACGCGAGACCTTTTGCATTGCAAATGCATCTTTCCATTTGGAGTTTCTCTGGTTAAGAAGCTGTCCATATGGGAGTCCATCACGTTGGGGTAGTGTTAGAACCGGGCGTCTCTGGTTGGCAAAGGTAAGTACCTTGGCCCAAGTAGGGACCCCTAGCTCCGGTCAGGGCGACGGAATAACCCTCTGAGATAACCCCTGCTCACCCTCTAGGTAGCATGGCGCGAGCAGTCTAGGCTAAACTCGGAGACAATGTGGATAACATTTGCACTTAACACAACAGCAATTCCCAATCCACCACAAACTGAGACCACACAGGTAAGTATATATAAAATATAACTTTATCTAGTTTCAGCATGTAAATGAAGCCGTTGCATGATAATCACTTCTTTAAAACACATAGCATTTCTAACTTAAAGGTTGCACGTTAAACACTTCATTTAGAACAAGGTTGCACTTAATTCTTAGGTCTTGTAAATAGGCAGTTCTTAGCATAAAAATAAGAATAGTCTCTAGTCTCTTAAATCAGCACTCAAAAATATGGCCACTGATTTATATGCAATTCGCTCTCAAAACGAACCAGGAAAACAATGTCAGCGCTTAAAAATAGCCAGGTTGATCTGCCCCTAATACCAGGAATGCTAAGCGCGGCAGCGCGTCTCACCCGAAGGCTGGGGGGACTCCTTTTCCTTCCCCCGGCACTTCTTTATGCCTCAGGCGAGCCTCCCTTGCCAGCGCTCACTCGCGCTTGGGCCCGGCCGGTCTCAGCAGGTCCTCCGCCCGCTCCCAGTCTCTCGGGGGCGGCGAGGAGCAGAGACGGCAGGCCGGGGGCCCGAGCACTCCTACAATTCCCTCGGCGAGGTCGGGTCAGTCTTCCCCGGTCCCGGCGGTGATTACGCAGGCAGACGAGGTCCTTGACGACGGGAGCCAATCCTGTCGCGGCCCTTCAGCCGAGCCTCCCGTGACGACACCGCCACGCAGGGGGAATCAGCCAATCCGGTCGCGGCGCTTCTGCCGAGCCTCCCGTGACGTCACCGCCTGCTCTGGGGAAATCGACCAATCCGGTCGCGGCGTTTCTCCCTCAGCCTACGGCGGCAGCCAACCACAGCGCGGCCCCTTCGTGGCTGCGAGCAGACCTTCGGGGGTGATTTCAGGGCCCGGGCCCGCGGCGATGCTGAGGCGGGTCACGCGGATTTAGCCCTCACCACGCTGGAGCGCTTCAGAACCCTCTGGCCCCCACCAGCACGTGTCGATGAACACGTCGATCTTGAGATGCAGCAGTTAGTAGACAGCGCGGCGCTCTCAAGCAGAACAGAGAGCAGCCAGCGCGCTACACGGGGCAATCAGCAGGGCTTAGTCCAGCAGTCCCCGAGCTTCCCTGCACACAGCAGCTTCACGATCTCCTTGCCACACAGCAGCTTCAGGGGGCACTGCAGAGTCTTGTTTCCTTGGGCAACCTTTATGTTCCTGGGTTGCAAACAGGGGGCCAGCTCTTCTCAGGCCCTTGGAGATTCAAGATTGTAGACACAGCACACAGCAGAGTCTTGGCAGTTTCAAGTAGGCAGGGTCACAGCACACAGCAAAGTCCCTTTCTTCTCCTTAGCTTCCAGGTGGACAGCAGAACAAGTCAGCCCTTAGAGCACACAGCAAGGCAGTCTTCCTTCAGTTCTCTAGCTGTCCTCCGTCCAGCGAGGGTTCCTTCTTGCTTGCAGAATTTCAGAATCTCATTCTCTGCAGACAGGGGTCCTTTCCTTATACCCCCCAATGTCTTTGAAGTTCTTGGTGCATGGAGGCCCTGGGTCCAGTCTAAACCAGTTCTGGGGGTTGCGGAGCACTGAGGTGTCTCTGGCTTTCTTCTTCCTGTCAGCTTCAGGGCCAGTGGGGTCAGTTGACCACCAGGAGAGAGCTAATTTGGGGGAGGTAGGCAGGCACAGCCCAGCACTTATCTGGCATTCCTTCCTCCCTCCTCCCAAGCAGGCAGATGTGCCCTTTCATCCCCGGGATGGCTCCGACCCTCTCCTCTGGGGCTCTGCAGCCCCTTCCTGTCACATCCAGACCAGGCAGACATTCCACAAACCCAGGCACACAGAAAGGTTTAGACAAGAGAACAGCCACTTTCTAAAAGTGCTATTCTCCAACACAGGATTTAAAAACACCCTTCACTAAAAGATGTGTCATTAAATTCTGAGTCCAGGGATATCTTTCACTTATGTCCCATCTTGCTCCTATGGGGAGATAGGCTGGTATCAAATGGGCCTAGCCCCCCTCCATGTTACTCTATGGAGCAAGATAGCCTTACAGCGGTGAGCACACAAAATGGCTGTAGCCCACTACCAGAGCATAGTACCTGCACTAGCACACGCTCTACCTTATCCATACACTGCACCCTGCCCAGGGGGGTACCTTGAGCCTTCCATAGGGGTGACTGATGTGCACAGACAGGGAAGGATTAGGCCTAGCCAGTGGGGACACTGGCCAGGCTGACATGGCAGTCACTGACTGCACACAGGCCCTGCGCTGGCAGGCCTGAGTCACCATTTTAAAAGCTACTCATGTGGGTGGCGCAATCTGCGCTGCAGGCCCACTAGTAGCATTTGTCATCACCGGCCCTGGCACACACAGTGCCCTCTACTAGGGACTTCGTGGTGATACAAATATGCCAATTAGGTATACTCAATCAATATCACAATTTACAGAAGGAGCACTTACACTCTGACACTGATCAGCAGTGGCAGAGTGTCCAAAACATTTAAATCAGCAAAAACGAAATCCAGCACAGCATCAAAACACATGAGTCAGAGGCAAAAAGATGGGGGAAGAACCACGCCAAAAGGTGTCAGGTCTAACACGTGTCCCCTCCAGCTGAAAGTGGGGAGAACTACCCAACCTCTTGGGAGTCCTCATCACTAAGGCGGAAGAATCTGGACAGACCGTCAGCGTTGGCGTGTTCTGTACCAGGGCGGTGCTCCACCGTAAAGTCCATCCCCTGTAGGGAAATGGACCACCTCAACAATTTTGGATTCTCACCCCTCATCTGCATTAACCATCTGAGGGGCCTGTGGTCGGTCTGAACGCGGAAGTGAGTCCCAAACAGGTAGGGCCTCAGCTTCTTCAGAGCCCAGACCACAGCGAAAGCTTCTCTTTCAATGGCACTCCATTTTTGTTCCCTGGGGATTAGCCTCCGGCTAATGAAAGCCACAGGTTGGTCTCCTCCCTCATCATTGATCTGTGAGAGCACTGCTCCCACACCTTGCTCTGAAGCGTCAGTTTGCACAATGAACTCACTTGAAAAGTCAGGTGCCTTAAGCACCGGTGCTGTGCACATGGCAGTTTTGAGGGTGTCAAAAGCAGTTTGACAGGCCTCAGTCCAATTCACTTTCCTGGGCTGATTCCTAGATGTCAGCTCTGTCAAAGGGGCCACAATGGTGCCATAGCCTTTGACAAACCGTCTGTAATACCCGGTGAGACCTAGAAAGGCTCTCACCTCAGTCTGGGTCTTGGGGGGTTCCCAAGCCAGAATGGTATCAATTTTTGCCTGTAGGGGCGCCACCTTGCCGCTCCCCACCTGGTGTCCCAAGTACACCACAGATCCCTGCCCTATCTGGCATTTACTGGCCTTGATAGTGAGGCCTGCCTTCTGCAGAGCCTTCAACACTTCAGTGAGGTGTTGCAGGTGTTCCTCCCAAGTGGAGCTGAACACCGCAATGTCATCCAGGTAGGCTGCGCTGAATTGCTCCAGCCCTGCCAGTACCTGGTTGACCAATCTCTGAAATGTGGCGGGGGCATTTTTCAACCCAAAGGGCATGACACGAAACTGGAAGTGTCCTTCTGGCGTCGAAAATGCTGACCTCTCCTTTGCCCCGTCAGTTAAGGCAATCTGCCAGTACCCTGAAGTCAAATCAAAAGTACTCAGGTACTGGGCAGCTCCCAACCGATCCACCAGCTCATCAGCTCTGGGGATGGGGTGCGCGTCAGTCTTCGTGACCGCATTGAGCCCACGGTAGTCCACGCAGAACCGAAGCTCTGGGGGGCCACCGGGGGTAGCAGCTTTCTTAGGCACTAAGACCACTGGGCTAGCCCAGGGGCTGCTGGAGGGCTCAATAACCCCAAGCGCCAACATCTTGGAAACTTCTTCCTTGATGCTAGCTCTGACCTTGTCAGCCACCCTGTAAAACTTCTGTTTCACAGGCATGCTGTCTCCAGTGTCCACGTCGTGGACGCACCACTTGGTGACACCTTGGGTCAGGGAGAACAGTGGGGCGAACTGACCCAAGACTTGGCGACAGTCCTCCCGCTGTTTTGGGGTCAGGGTGGGGGAGAGGACCACACCATCCACTGACCCATCTTGCTCCTTGACTGCCAGGAGGTCAGGGAGAGGATCACTATCCTCCTCCCCTCCAACATCTGTAGCCATGAGCATAGTCACTTCAGTTCTTTCAAAGTGGGGTTTGAGGCGGTTCACATGTAGCACTCTCAGGGGCTGCCTGGGAGTCTTCAGGTTAACCAAATAGGTAACCTCGCTCTTGCGCTCCACCACCTCATATGGGCCAGACCACTTGTCACGGAGCGCACAAGGCTCCACTGGCGCCATCACCCACACCTTCTGACCAGGTTGGAACTCAACCAGAGAAGTGTTCTGGTCATACCACCTCTTCATTTCCTCCTGGCTAGCCTCCAGGTTCTCTTGAGCGAGCTTCCTGAAGCGCTTGGTCTGGTTGCGAATGGCCAGCACATAGCTGAACACATCCTGAGGGGTTTTCCCACGGGATTTCTCCCACCCCTCCTTCACCAGAGCCAGAGGTCCTCTGACAGGGTGGCCATACAGCAACTCAAAGGGACTGAACCCTAATGATTTCTGAGGCACCTCCCTGTAGGCAAACAACAGGCATGGCAACAAGACATCCCATTTCCGCCTCATGGGCTCTTCCAGGCCCATAATCATGCCCTTCAATGTGCGGTTGAATCTCTCAACCAAACCATTTCCTTGAGGGTGGTAAGGAGTGGTGAATTTGTAGGTCACCCCACACTCACTCCACAGGGACTTCATATATTTAGAAATGAAGTTTGTCCCGCGGTCCGAAACGACCTCCTTCGGAAATCCCACCCGGGAAAAGATCCCCATCAGGGCACGGCCCACCACTGGGGCGGTGACTGTCCTGAGCGGAAGGGCTTCCGGGTACCGAGTGGCATGGTCCACCAAGACCAGGATAAACCTGTTGCCTAGGGCTGTCTTGGGATCCAGGGGCCCCACGATGTCAATGCCCACCCGCTCAAAAGGGGTGCTCACCACGGGAAAGGGTTGGAGGGGTGCCACGCGCTTCCCTCCACTCTTGCCACTGGCCTGACAAGTCTGACAAGACTTACAAAAGGCAGAGACGTGCGTCTTCATCTGGGGCCAGTAGAAATGGGTGACAAGCCTGTGATAGGTCTTGTCTTGCCCCAGATGTCCTGCGAGAGGCACGTCATGAGCCAGACCCAGTAGGAAGTTCCTGAAGCGCTCCGGTACCACCAGCACACGGGCTGCGCCGGGCTCAGCGAACTTAGGCTCACTATAAAGTAAGTCATCCTCCCAATAGATCAAATGCTCCTTGGACCCCAGGCCGGCGGCCTGGTCTGCAGCCTGCTGCCGCACACCAATGAGAGAAGGGCACTCCTTCTGAGCCTGGCAGAATTCCTCCCTGGAGGGACCACCCTCTTGCTGCCACTGGGACAGCTCAGGCAATTCCCCTAGTTCGGCCACCTGCTCCCCCGTAGGTTCCAGGGCATCCCCTTCCGGGTCTGCCTCCTCCTGGACCGTGGGAACAGTGGGGGCTGGTTTCCCACGCCCTCTACCCCTTCCTCTCTTGGCAGGTCCCTGGGCCATTGTTCCAGGCTCCAGCTCTGTTAGACCGCCCTCTCTTGCTGTCATTGCACGAGTGGACACACAGATCCACGCAGGCAAACCCAACATCTCCAAGTGAGTCCTGTGCTCCACCTCTTTCCAGGGGGAGCTCTCCAGGTCATTACCTAATAGACAATCTACAGGCAAGGCATCACTTACAACAATCTCCAAAATACCGGAGACTCCTCCCCACTCAAATGGAACTTTCGCCAGCCTGCAGTAGCGCACTGAACTGTCAGCTGCCACCACAGGCCGGAGTACCTGGGGAACAATTTGCTCTTCAGACACCCACTGACACCTAACAGATGTCACGCTGGCCCCTGTGTCTCTCAGAGCCTCCACCACCTGTCCATTGATGGTTACCTTCTGCCCGTATTTCTTAGTGTTTTGGGGCAGCAAGGTTTCCTGGGCCATCTCTCGGTCTCCTAGAGAGACAAGGGTCATCAATGCTAACCCCTCCTCCCCACTAGAAATCAAATCCCCTCCCAAAGCTACACTGGCTATCGCCGGAGCTGGAGCTGGAGCACCAGTGGGTGCAGATTTCTTCTTTGGACAGTTTGGAGCAATGTGCCCCACCTCCCTACATGCATAGCAAGCGAGGGTCTTCTTGTCCTGCGGGCCCTTATGGGGCCAGGACTTCTTAGACTTGGGGGGTTGAGACACCTTCTCTTGGGAACTACTTTGGGGCCCTTTAGAAGACTCCTTTTGATTACCCGTGTCCCCCCCACTCTTCTGCTGGGGACCCTGTCCACCTTTGGCGGGGGTACTTACCACCCCCTTGTGGACCCTGGTGCTAGTCCACCGGTCCGCCTCTTTAGCAAGCTCACTGGGATCAGTTAACTTACTATCCAAAAGATGCTGGCGCAGCTCTGGGACACACAAACTACTTAAGTGCTCCCTACTAATCAAGTGACACAACCCCACATAATCAGTAACTTTGCTGCCCTTCATCCAACCTTCCAGTGCACGCGTGTACATACTCACACACTCCACCCAAGTACTTGAATCAAGCTTCTTGAAGTTCCTAAACTTCTGGCGGTACTGTTCAGCAGTGAGCCCATACCTGAGGCACAAAGCCTCCTTCATGGCGGAGTAGGACAAAGCATCCTTTGCTTCTAAGGGTGCCAAAACATCCCTCCCAGAGGCCTCAAAATGCTTCCACAATCCTGCTCCCCAATTCTTCTCAGGCACCTCATTCATCTTTAAGGCAAGTTCATACGCTCTGAACCACGCATAAATATCCTCACCCCTCTGATAATTCTGTACCAGATCCTTTGGTATGTATACCTTACCCGCCTGTACTGGTTGTGCGCTGCCACCATTAGAACTGGACCCCCTCTCTTTATATTTGAAATCCAATTCCTTCATGCTCCTCTCATGAGCCAATTGGAGCTTCTTCTCCTCTAGAGCGAGCGCCTGCCTTCTCTCCTGCGCCGCTCTCTCCTGCGCCTCTTTCTCAACTTCCAAGCGCAGTCTCTTCTCATCGGCTTCCGCCCTGAGCTTCAAAAGCTCAATCTCATGGGCCCTAGCTCTCTGATTCTCCTCCAACTCCTCTGGAGAAATAATCCTACTGGAGTGGGTGCTGCCGGCCCTAGACGCTGGCTTCGCCACTGGCAATTCACTGGGCAAAAACCCAATCTCCTGTGCGCCACCCTCTTCAATAGTAGCTTCCGGGGCACCATGTTTGGCCTCCCACCAGGCCCTCAGAGCTGTCCGTAGCTCTTCCTTATTTGCGCCGCCCCTTACTGGGCATTCAAGCTGTCTGCAGAATTTTCTCAGTTGCTCCTTGTTATAGGTGAGCAACTCCTGGCTTTCAAATTCCACTTCCCCTTCTGCATTCATGCTTTGCGCGGTCTGAGACATGTTACCTCCTACCCCTTTTTCAACTAAAAAGGTTTCACCAAAAAGAAAAAATCCTGCGCAACCTGTTCCGCTAAACTAGACTAGTGATGTACAAGAAATCACTGCAGGTCAAGTGCAATCATTAGTTCAAAATCCGCACCGCGAGCCACCAATGTTAGAACCGGGCGTCTCTGGTTGGCAAAGGTAAGTACCTTGGCCCAAGTAGGGACCCCTAGCTCCGGTCAGGGCGACGGAATAACCCTCTGAGATAACCCCTGCTCACCCTCTAGGTAGCATGGCGCGAGCAGTCTAGGCTAAACTCGGAGACAATGTGGATAACATTTGCACTTGAATGAATTTGGCCTGGGATCACTAGATCACAAGGACTCCAGTGCGCACTAACTCAATAATATTTTTCAAAGTTTTCAAATTATTACATTTTAATCCATATGCTTTGGTTTTTCATCATTTCATTTCAAACACATGTAACATAGTCAAATACAATGTGTGTATACGAAATATACAGTTTACATATCATATCAAACATTTTCCACATGTTTTTATACGCAACACAATTATATGTACAACCCAATGCATTTCGGGGTTATGAACCCCTTCGTCAGGGGCCTATGAAAGGAAAGAAAAGAAAAGGAAACCTCTTTAGTGACGATGCTTAAAGAAGAGTAGTAATTTACTATGTGAGTTACTATGGCATTTCCTTACCTAAATAACTGGTTGCAAACTCGTTGCGTGATCTGTATAGTTGGGGGAGGATCTAAAGGAATATATGTGATCAAATAAGTATCCATGAATAACGCTGAAAACAGCACAAGATGTCACCTAGTGCTTATATATAGTTACCTTGTGTCCGGTAGTTGAAAGACCACTACCTATAAATAAATCAAAAATACGGACCTGCCATGAGTAATCCAATAACATGTAGTCATTTAACCACAAGGGGTTATCAGTTAACCACAAGGGTTTATTCACCATGCAATGAGCACAAGGCTCTATGCTCACCTCAAAGTCTGCGCTTCTTATCAGCGATGCTATAGGGATATCTAGCAAGATAAAAATAAAAAGTAGCGAGCATTGAAAACTCTCTTATACATGTAGCCACCCTGTAACTCAATTAAAGATATAGGGCGTTCCTCAAGGAGGGAACTGAATATAAGCGAGATTCTGTGAACTACTAAAGGACTCGCAGGTAAAAGAACGCCCTATATCTTTAATTGAGTTACAGGGTGGCTACATGTATAAGAGAGTTTTCAATGCTCGCTACTTTTTATTTTTATCTTGCTAGATATCCCTATAGCATCGCTGATAAGAAGCGCAGACTTTGAGGTGAGCATAGAGCCTTGTGCTCATTGCATGGTGAATAAACCCTTGTGGTTAACTGATAACCCCTTGTGGTTAAATGACTACATGTTATTGGATTACTCATGGCAGGTCCGTATTTTTGATTTATTTATAGGTAGTGGTCTTTCAACTACCGGACACAAGGTAACTATATATAAGCACTAGGTGACATCTTGTGCTGTTTTCAGCGTTATTCATGGATACTTATTTGATCACATATATTCCTTTAGATCCTCCCCCAACTATACAGATCACGCAACGAGTTTGCAACCAGTTATTTAGGTAAGGAAATGCCATAGTAACTCACATAGTAAATTACTACTCTTCTTTAAGCATCGTCACTAAAGAGGTTTCCTTTTCTTTTCTTTCCTTTCATAGGCCCCTGACGAAGGGGTTCATAACCCCGAAATGCATTGGGTTGTACATATAATTGTGTTGCGTATAAAAACATGTGGAAAATGTTTGATATGATATGTAAACTGTATATTTCGTATACACACATTGTATTTGACTATGTTACATGTGTTTGAAATGAAATGATGAAAAACCAAAGCATATGGATTAAAATGTAATAATTTGAAAACTTTGAAAAATATTATTGTGTTAGTGCGCACTGGAGTCCTTGTGATCTAGTGATCCCAGGCCAAATTCATTGTATTGTTGGTTCTAGCAGGCACCAATCTAGTGCAGCACACGTATCGATCAAATGGTTAAAATTTGAGGATTGAGTGCAATACCACCTACCATATATTTTTAACATTTGCACTTAACACAACAGCAATTCCCAATCCACCACAAACTGAGACCACACAGGTAAGTATATATAAAATATAACTTTATCTAGTTTCAGCATGTAAATGAAGCCGTTGCATGATAATCACTTCTTTAAAACACATAGCATTTCTAACTTAAAGGTTGCACGTTAAACACTTCATTTAGAACAAGGTTGCACTTAATTCTTAGTAGGTCTTGTAAATAGGCAGTTCTTAGCATAAAAATAAGAATAGTCTCTAGTCTCTTAAATCAGCACTCAAAAATATGGCCACTGATTTATATGCAATTCGCTCTCAAAACGAACCAGGAAAACAATGTCAGCGCTTAAAAATAGCCAGGTTGATCTGCCCCTAATACCAGGAATGCTAAGCGCGGCAGCGCGTCTCACCCGAAGGCTGGGGGGACTCCTTTTCCTTCCCCCGGCACTTCTTTATGCCTCAGGCGAGCCTCCCTTGCCAGCGCTCACTCGCGCTTGGGCCCGGCCGGTCTCAGCAGGTCCTCCGCCCGCTCCCAGTCTCTCGGGGGCGGCGAGGAGCAGAGACGGCAGGCCGGGGGCCCGAGCACTCCTACAATTCCCTCGGCGAGGTCGGGTCAGTCTTCCCCGGTCCCGGCGGTGATTACGCAGGCAGACGAGGTCCTTGACGACGGGAGCCAATCCTGTCGCGGCCCTTCAGCCGAGCCTCCCGTGACGACACCGCCACGCAGGGGGAATCAGCCAATCCGGTCGCGGCGCTTCTGCCGAGCCTCCCGTGACGTCACCGCCTGCTCTGGGGAAATCGACCAATCCGGTCGCGGCGTTTCTCCCTCAGCCTACGGCGGCAGCCAACCACAGCGCGGCCCCTTCGTGGCTGCGAGCAGACCTTCGGGGGTGATTTCAGGGCCCGGGCCCGCGGCGATGCTGAGGCGGGTCACGCGGATTTAGCCCTCACCACGCTGGAGCGCTTCAGAACCCTCTGGCCCCCACCAGCACGTGTCGATGAACACGTCGATCTTGAGATGCAGCAGTTAGTAGACAGCGCGGCGCTCTCAAGCAGAACAGAGAGCAGCCAGCGCGCTACACGGGGCAATCAGCAGGGCTTAGTCCAGCAGTCCCCGAGCTTCCCTGCACACAGCAGCTTCACGATCTCCTTGCCACACAGCAGCTTCAGGGGGCACCGCAAAGTCTTGTTTCCTTGGGCAACCTTTATGTTCCTGGGTTGCAAACAGGGGGCCAGCTCTTCTCAGGCCCTTGGAGATTCAAGATTGTAGACACAGCACACAGCAGAGTCTTGGCAGTTTCAAGTAGGCAGGGTCACAGCACACAGCAAAGTCCCTTTCTTCTCCTTAGCTTCCAGGTGGACAGCAAAACAAGTCAGCCCTTAGAGCACACAGCAAGGCAGTCTTCCTTCAGTTCTCTAGCTGTCCTCCGTCCAGCGAGGGTTCCTTCTTGCTTGCAGAATTTCAGAATCTCATTCTCTGCAGACAGGGGTCCTTTCCTTATACCCCCCAATGTCTTTGAAGTTCTTGGTGCATGGAGGCCCTGGGTCCAGTCTAAACCAGTTCTGGGGGTTGCGGAGCACTGAGGTGTCTCTGGCTTTCTTCTTCCTGTCAGCTTCAGGGCCAGTGGGGTCAGTTGACCACCAGGAGAGAGCTAATGTGGGGGAGGTAGGCAGGCACAGCCCAGCACTTATCTGGCATTCCTTCCTCCCTCCTCCCAAGCAGGCAGATGTGCCCTTTCATCCCCGGGATGGCTCCGACCCTCTCCTCTGGGGCTCTGCAGCCCCTTCCTGTCACATCCAGACCAGGCAGACATTCCACAAACCCAGGCACACAGAAAGGTTTAGACAAGAGAACAGCCACTTTCTAAAAGTGCTATTCTCCAACACAGGATTTAAAAACACCCTTCACTAAAAGATGTGTCATTAAATTCTGAGTCCAGGGATATCTTTCACTTATGTCCCATCTTGCTCCTATGGGGAGATAGGCTGGTATCACATGGGCCTAGCCCCCCTCCATGTTACTCTATGGAGCAAGATAGCCTTACAGCGGTGAGCACACAAAATGGCTGTAGCCCACTACCAGAGCATAGTACCTGCACTAGCACACGCTCTACCTTATCCATACACTGCACCCTGCCCAGGGGGGTACCTTGAGCCTTCCATAGGGGTGACTGATGTGCACAGACAGGGAAGGATTAGGCCTAGCCAGTGGGGACACTGGCCAGGCTGACATGGCAGTCACTGACTGCACACAGGCCCTGCGCTGGCAGGCCTGAGTCACCATTTTAAAAGCTACTCATGTGGGTGGCGCAATCTGCGCTGCAGGCCCACTAGTAGCATTTGTCATCACCGGCCCTGGCACACACAGTGCCCTCTACTAGGGACTTCGTGGTGATACAAATATGCCAATTAGGTATACTCAATCAATATCACAATTTACAGAAGGAGCACTTACACTCTGACACTGATCAGCAGTGGCAGAGTGTCCAAAACATTTAAATCAGCAAAAACGAAATCCAGCACAGCATCAAAACACATGAGTCAGAGGCAAAAAGATGGGGGAAGAACCACGCCAAAAGGTGTCAGGTCTAACAGGTAGTAACTTGAGTATAGAAGTAGAAGTCTAGCCTTTACTTAAATGCAAGTCTTTATGGGGCATATTATCAAGTAAGGGCGTTACATTATCGCCGCATTCATCGGCAGGAAACTGCCGATAAAGCTGCGATAATGGGCTTGATAATATGCTCTATGAATTCCAATCGAAGCCCATGTTAGATGTGAAGACATCTAACATGGGCTTCGATTGAAATCCATTGAGCATATTATCAAGCCCATTATCGCCGCTTTATCGGCAGTTTCCTGCCGATGAAAGCGTCGATAATGTAACGCCCTTACTTGATAATATGCCCCTATATTGTTCCTTTCTCTCTTACCTTTCATATGCCAGCGCCAAGACGCCCTTGGGCATTCGTGGTGCTTTAACAATAATATCAATATCAATACCAGAGTTTAGGACAAATGTTTTAGGGCCTACACTATAATTTCTATTCTTTGACCCATTCCCCGGTTTTACAAATGTATGTTTTATCCTTTGTCAATTTAGTGCACCCTCTAATGACCTTCTCTGTCTCATTTCACAACATCCTTTAACTCTCCATAGCAATTGGAAATTGTAATTGTCATTTTCTAATTACAGTATTTAGTTCTAGGGTCAGATCTATTTTTGTAGGCATGTGAACCTTTTTCTACCCCCCACACACTGTGATTGCCCCAGTACGTGGATGCCTAATTCATCCCTGAATGTGATAGCATTTGACGTTATCCATCCGGCAGTGCCACTCGGAGAGATGAAAACATTCGGTTCTTTCCAAGCCTTCGCCATGTTTGTGTTGGCATCAACTGCTGCAGCTCTGACCTGGGGTCAGAGAGCGGCCCTGCATATTTCTCATTTGCTGACAAGCCTTAAAGACCCTTCCAAACTGCACTTTAGCCCAGAGAATGCGGGTCGGATAATCCTGACATTAAAGAAATAACACGGCTCATTAATCACATTAGGCTCTGCTAATGAGCTGCAGAAGCCCCTGCATGGCTAAGGAGGGGTTCTACCAAGGGCGAACCGGCGCGGAATTAGGCAGCAGCAGCGGAGGTGTCATTGGTGCAGTAGGTGCAGTGACACCGCAGCTCAGAGCCCTGAGGGGCACATTAACCCCGGATAATTGCAGAATGTTGCCACCCCAAACGAAGTAAAAGTGGTAATTTCCTTGATTACGTCAGGGCCCCGGGTATGCTCGCTACTTCTGTGAGGCAGGTGTATTCCTGCGCTACAGACTGTCGTTAGAGCTGCTCCATGTTCAGTAAGGATTTCACCAGTGCTTGAAATGGGAAAATAAAAGTGCAGGTACTCTGTACCAGAGCACCTGCTTGTTTCTGAGAAGTGCTGGTACTCTCCAATTAAAAGTATTACGTTTTTCTTGAGAAGTGCAGGTACTCTCCCTCTCCAAATAAAAAAAAAAGTACTGGTACTCAGTGCTGGATAGTACCGGCACATTTAAAGCACTGGATTTCACACACCTGTATTGCAAAGGTGAGCAGGAATCACATGCGTCTGTCTGGAAGAGAGTGCACCCGTCACCCACACTGAATCATTTTCTTCATTACTATTACTTTCAGCTGCACGAATAGAATCACTGCCCGTACATCACACTAATGGGCCAACTGTTTATAGGGCCGCTGCTAGGGTATGCCACCATCTATGCTTCTCTGCAGTGGTAACACTACTCGTCAGGGCACAAGTCCTAAAAAAAGAAGTCGGGGGACGCTGTCACCTTTCGTGATGTCACGACAGGAAGTGACGTCACGAAAGGTGGCTTGCCCCAGCGGGCTCATTGCCTCCCCTCGCTCACCCCTTAGATGCGATTGTTCCACGCTCCGCTCGGTAGCTCATGCTGCCTCAGTCTCAGCCCCAGGGCCAAAGGGTCAGATTCCACTGCCTGTTCCCTGATGCGTTAGCTTACTCTGAAATCACTTTTAAAGCGCTTGGCCTCTCTGGGACGATCTCGTCCCAGAGAGGCCAAAGAGTAAAGTCCAGCTGTTTGGCAGGGGGTACGGCGTCCACCCGGTAAAATAAGTGGGGGGGCGCCGTCCACCCGAGTGGTACCCCGACTCCAGCCCTGCTACTCGTGCATCACAACAATGTGAACACTGCTTGTGCTTTACACTAATGAGAATCATACTTGTGCATCATCGCCAGGCAGGCGCGCAACGACCATTGGGCGGAAAGGGCTTAAGTGCACCCCCTGCCACGCCCCCACCCGCTCGTGCGGTAGACCGGGCTGCAGCTATGTGGGTATCTGTCCAGGGAAAGCCTGGGCTAAGTAGGGCTCATGAGCACAGAAATAAACATTGCTTTTCCCCTAAGGGACACGCTTAGCTTCTTCTTCTGCTGCACTGTCCTTACAGGAGGGAATAGGGTCTACAGACGATCATCACAGGACAAACGAGCATTTACCATGCAATAGGTCTCGCAATTGCGAGAGTTTAAGCTATTGGCATTGCAAATTATAATGCCTTTTATTTATCTGTTTTGATAATTAACACATAAATAAAAGGCATTGTCATTTACAATGCCAATAGCTTAAACTCTTGTAAATGTAGGACCAATTTAATTTCAAAGATGCAGCAGCCATTGTCCCGGGCTACTTGGAAACTGAAAGCACGCATGGCGCACTGAATGTTGCAGGGAAGCATGTGGTGCCTGCAGTAGGAGAAACTCATTAAAGAAAACAGTGCTTACAGTAAGACATACCATGTAACAACCAAAGTAAAAGGGCCAGTCCTCACGGGAGGCTACAAATGAACACAAGGTGGTATTAAGGAGGGACTAACAAGCCTATTAACTAATCAGAAGCCAGCATTTACAAAGAACAATGACACACTCCAATGAAAAATATGAATGGAGAGTGGGTGGAGCTTCAAGTCCATACTCTAATACAGCATACCTCGCAGAGCAGCGCATGCGCTGCCCAGGTTCGATCTAAAAACCCACGGTGGGGGCTGCAACTGTGCCATTCAATGTGCTTTACATTCACTACTGTTTTACAGTATAAACAATGTTTCCCCAATTAAAACTGATATGAGACAAAGGCATCTGCGCTTGAATGTCGTTGGCTGCCTGGAAGCAAACAAGGTGACAGAAATGATACACTGTCTAGATTTGTAAATGGATATATATAGTGCTTATTACCCATCCGAGGATTAATAAGCGCTATATAAATGAAAAAAATAAAGAACCTTTTGTCTTAAAATGCTGTTGTAATTCATTTACCATCCAGCAGTCCAAACTTTTCTGCCAACAGCGTCTTGCATTCAGGGGACTGCGGTTGTGGTTCTAGAAATTACTACGACTAACTAATTGAGCATTGGCAAAGCAAATAGTTCTCACCTTTGTGAGCTATTGCCTGTGTCACTGTTTTTACCTCAGCTGCTCTGCAGCAAGGCTGAAAGTTTTTTAAAAAGTGCTAACAAAAAGCAATATGACGCAGCCAGCACTGGCTTCGACATAGCACTTTTAAAACAAATTGCTGCAGGGAGTGAAGGAGGCTTCTTGGAAAGATTGAGGGCATGCAAAGCTGAGGGTATAAATGCCTCCTGTACCACACTCCTGCCAGTAATAAAAATGCTATGACACAGCAAGCCGTAGGGTTTAAAAAAAACTTTCAGCCAAGCTGCCTAACAGCTGAACTGTTGTGCAACATGGGTGAACACATCGACAATGCAAATAAATTGCAAAGGCAATACCTATTGGCTTTGCCAATGTTTTTGTCTGGCAGGACAGGTTGGTGGGTAGGAAGCAACAATGTGGGACAAGAGGGTGGCATGATGTAAGCAACAAAGTGCTAAGGGAAGGGTGGATGCAACAAGGCACAACAGTGAGAGTGGACAGCAACAACATGGGCAAGCAGCAATGTAGGTGTGATGACCAGGACAGATGACGATAGACGCTGGACACTAGGACCCTGTGGGTCACAGGGTGGTGACCAGGTCACCGGACACCACTTCCTGTCGGGGGACAGGAAAGGGCATTATGCAGCAGGACGAGGACGAGGACGGACGTGCCATGACAGACTGATGAGAAAGCGAAATAAAGAAGTATCTGTGCACCTACCCAAACTGTGTCCCGAGTGATTACTGACCGTCGAGTACACGACATCTGGCGACGAAGGACGGATCCGGTCCCTGCGTGCAGGAATACAGAAATAGCGATTTTAAAACCAGGAGCCCACCCTGGATCGCGTTGCGGCCAAGAAGAAGAGGGAGGAGTGAAGCGCCGTCCAGCCATCAGCAGCGACGTGGGAGCCCACCCCGACCGCCGCAAAAGACAAGAACAGGAAAGCCGGTAAGCGCTAAGCGCTAGCGCGAAGAGCGCGAAGTTTGAAGAGCCCAAAGCCAGCGCGAGCTCTCGCGAGAGTCTCGGCGGCCATATTGGGGCCAGGCGTGGGAGCCAATCAAAACGAAGAATAAGCACGGCGGCCATTTTGAAGTCAGGCAGTGCCCGGATTGGCCAGGAAGTCTCGCGAGAGTCTCGGCGGCCATCTTAAAGTCAGGCGCGAGGGCCAATAAGGAAGCAGGAAAGTTGGGCGGCCATCTTGAAGTCAGGAAAAGATCGAAAAACGAAGGAAAAGCGCCGATTACAAAGAAAAAGGAACTGAAAGCACAGACAAAGACAAAGAACAGAAAATAAAGTGTAAACAAAGAGAGAAAATAAAAGAAAGACTGTAAGAAATCAAAAAAAAAAAAAAAAGGAGGGGACAAAAGTGTCACCACACAAAGGAGAATAATAAAGACAGAATAAAGGAGGTATCAAAAGAAATACCAAGAAACAAAAGAGTCTAAAGAACATGCCAGACACAAAATCGCAGAGTGGACTATTCCGCAGACCAGTGCCTTTCGTCGTATCGGAGCCACAAGTGGGCATCCGGTGGGAAAAGTGGATCATTAAATTTGAACGATACCTGAAGGCGACTGACGTTGTAAATGAGAAGAAGTTGGATCTACTGCTAAACTTAGTGGGGGATGAGGTGGAGGACTTCCTCATAACACTACCACCGAGTGAATTAGAAACCTATGACAAACTAAAAAAGTGTCTGACGGCCAAGTTTGACCCGCAAAGAAACGTTGATTTTGAGAGATATTCTTTCCACATAGCGTACCAACAGCCAGAAGAGTCAATGGATGACTTCGCAACGAGGCTGCGAAAGCTAGTGGCATATTGCGAATTTGAAAAGTACAACAACGACCAGGCACTTCGTCTCAAACTGATAGAAGGCTGCCGAGACACGGAATTTCGCACAAGACTACTAAAAGAACCGATCACCTTGGAGAAAATTCTTGACCTTGCGAGGGCAGAAGCAAGAGCGATGACACAAGCGAAGCAGATGGATCGAAAGGGAGAACAAATACATAGAATGACAGACACCGGCAGGAAAGGGAACTGGAAAGGAGGACACAAGGAACAAGCGGCGAAGAAACAAAGTTCCCAATGCTACAGATGCGGCCTAGAATTCCCTCACCGAGGTCCATGCCCAGCATTTGGCCAAACGTGCAGAAAATGCAACAGAAGCAACCACTTTGCCACTATGTGCCAAGGTGGACAGTTCAAAAGTGAACGTGGCAGGCCAGGAAAACAAAGAACAACCACAACTAAACATGTAAGGCACATGGACGCGACGGAGAGGAGCTCGTCGGGGGAATCAGAAGAAGAAGAGGAAGAAATAACAAGAAAAGTAGAACGACTATATCTCATGACCACGGATGAAGGGCATGAAGAAGAACATATCAGGCTAATAGACAGGAAGTCGATAAAGAAGACAGACTGGGTGACAATCGAAGTAGGGTCACATCAAACAAAATTTGTACTGGACAGCGGAGCCACGTGCAACATCATGTGTGCCACTGAATACGACAAGATGAAGAAGAAGCCGCCGCTACAACCATCAAGTGTAAGAGTATTCACATGGGGTGCGCAAACTCCTGTAACTAACATGGGAAAGTTCACGGACACCATGACGCACAACGGCAAAACTGTCGTAGAAGAAATACATGTGTTACGAGGGGACATTCCAGCACCATGTCTACTAAGCAACGTAACAGCAAAAGTAATGGGACTACTGAAAATGATGTATCACGTGTCGGAAAAAGAGAGCATACTACAGGAGTTCCCGAAGCTAACGGAAGGCCTAGGAAAACTTAAAGGAAAACAAATAACATTACACATAAATGAGGCTATCAGGCCAGTTGCACAGCACCACCGAAGGGTACCAATACATCTACAACCTCAAGTAGAGGAAGAAATAAAGGCGTTACTGGCCCAGGACATCATTGAACCTGCAGAAGGACCAACGCCATGGGTGTCCCCCATAGTGGCTGTACCAAAGAAAGACACTACACAGATAAGGATCTGCATGGACATGAGAATACCGAACACAGCCATCGAGAGAGAAAGGCACCCAGGGCCACATCTGGATGACATGATAAGTTGTCTGACAGGAATGAGAAAATTTTCCAAATTAGACCTGTGCAAGGGATATCATCAATTGGAACTAGACGAACAATCCAGATACATAACGACCTTCTCAACGCACCTTGGACTGTTTCGCTACAAAAGGCTGAGCTTTGGAATATCCTCAGCAGCAGAAATATTCCAAGAAACGATCAGGCAGATAATAAGACCGATAACGAACAGTCTAAACTACAGTGATGACATCCTGGTCTTTGGGAAATCAGACGGGGAGCATGACACGGCACTGAGGGAAGTATGTTCACGACTAGTAGAGGTGGGCCTGACAGTAAACGAGAAGAAATGCGAGCTGGGGAGAGAAGAACTAGTGTTTTTTGGACACATATTCTCACGGAAAGGAATGAGGCCGGACAAGAGTAAGATAGATACGCTCGAAAAAGCGAGTGAACCTAAAAACGCCGCCGACGTGCGCTCGTTTCTTGGCCTTGCCAGCTACTGCGCGAGGTACATAAAAGACTTCGCGACAGTGAGCACACCCTTGAGAGAACTGACAAAACAGGGGCAGCCATTTGAATGGACAACAGAGTGCACAAAAGCGTTTGAAGAGATAAGAGCCTCAGTGACAGCAGTCGACCACCTAGCATACTTTGACCCGAACCTATGCACAGAACTAACAGTAGACGCCAGCCCGGTAGGCCTGGGCGCAATACTAGCACAACACAAACCTGGGAAAGACTCACCTCGACAAATAGTAGCATCCGGAAGCAAAAGCCTATCGGATGTTGAGAGAGCCTACTCTCAACCAGAAAAAGAGAGCTTGGCGGTGGTATGGGCATGTGAGCACTACCACATGTTCATATATGGAAAACCGTTCACAATAGTGACAGACCACCAAGCGCTAGTGACCATCTATGGCAACCCAAAGGCGAAAATACCACCGAGAATAGAAAGGTGGGGAATAAGGTTGATGGACTATAACTTCCAGATAATACACAAACCAGGCAAAGATCAAAATCCAGCCGACTACATGTCGCGACACCCGCTCCCGCACCGGAGTAATAGTACCACAATGGCAGAAGAATACCTCAATTTCATAGTGAAACAAAACACTCCAGCGTCAATAACAAGTGAAGAACTGGAACAAGAGACAAAAAGAGATCCGACAATGAAGACAATAGGAACGATAGTGAGGCTACAGAGATGGAGACACGTTAATAACAACACCATCACAGAAGAAGGAGTTGACAAAGAAGAACTATTGGCGTTTAAAAAGATAGGCGAAGAACTGTCGGAGACGGAGAACGGAGTTCTGATGAGAGGTTCAAGGATTGTAATACCACTCCGACTACGGAAAAGAACAGTTAAGATAGCACACGAGTCGCATAGAGGAATAGTAGCGACAAAGAAGATGCTGAGAGAAAGAGTGTGGTTCCCAGGACTAGACAGCATGGTAGAGGAAGAAGTGTCACAATGTCACACCTGTCAAATAACAGGACCATCCAGCAAGCCCACCCCGCTGAGGATGTCGGAACTGCCATTGGCAGTATGGACTGAACTAGCGGCAGACTTCTATGGGCCACTGGAGACTGGAAAATACCTGTTGGTAGTCATTGACGAGTTTTCAAGGTTTCCAATAGTGAGGGAAGTGGCATCGACATCGGCAAACGCAACTTTACCAGTGCTGGACGACATATTTGCTGCCTGGGGCTCACCACAAACACTGAAAACAGACAATGGCCCTCCATTTTCAGGAGAAGAGTTCCGCAGGTTCATGGACTACCTGGGGATCAAACACAGGAAAATAACGCCACTGTGGCCACAAGCCAACGGAATGGCAGAACGATTTATGGGGACCATCAAAAGGGCCATCCAGCGAGCAAAATTGACACAGATCTCCATTGGACAAGCGCTGTGTCAAGTACTACGAGACTATAGGAACACCCCTCACAGCACCACGGGCAAATGCCCAGCAGAACTGGTGTTAGGAAGAACAAGCAAGACAAGGTTGCCACAGAGAGAAGCCACAGCAGACGCTAACAGACAAGAAATCGCAGAAAGAGATACCAAAGAGAAAAAGAAAATGAAGGAATATGCTGACAAAAAGAGACATGCAGCTGAACACCAACTAAAAGAAGGAGACATAGTAATAGTGAAGAAAAAACAGCAAAGAAAATCAGACAGTCCTTTTTCAAAAGAGCCGCTGGTAGTAACGGGAGTAAAAGGGTCAATGGTGACCGCGGCCTCAGACGATAGGAAGATAACAAGAAATAGCTCACATTTCAAGGAGCTCAAAATGGAAGAAGAAGAAAGAGCAATAACAACAGTGGAAGTGGAGGAAAGAGAGCAAGGAACAAACGGAGAAGTGCCAACACACAAAGAAGAAGGTGGAGGACCAGAGCAGAGCGGAGAACAAAGACCAAGAAGAGAATGCAAAAAGACAAAGAGACTGCTAGAAGAAATGTAGAGTCTCTCTCTCTCTCTCTCTCTCTCTCTCTCTCTCTCTCTCTCTCTCACTCTCTTCTCTCTCTCTCTCCCGCACCGCCTCCCAGGCGTCCCACAGTGTGGGCAAGGACTTGTGCATGGGGAAAGCGTTTGTTGTAACAAAGGGGGAGATGTGATGACCAGGACAGATGACGATAGACGCTGGACACTAGGACCCTGTGGGTCACAGGGTGGTGACCAGGTCACCGGACACCACTTCCTGTCGGGGGACAGGAAAGGGCATTATGCAGCAGGACGAGGACGAGGACGGACGTGCCATGACAGACTGATGAGAAAGCGAAATAAAGAAGTATCTGTGCACCTACCCAAACTGTGTCCCGAGTGATTACTGACCGTCGAGTACACGACAGTAGGGTGGGAGGGGGTGAGCAACAGCGGGGCAAACTAATAACACAGGAAAGAAGAGTGGGAGGAGGAGAGCAATACCGTGGGCTGGGAGGTGGCAAACAACATGAGGCAGGAGGGGGAAAGCAACAACAGGGGAAAGCAGAACAAAGCTGGATTGGTGGGGAAGCAACAACGGGCACAAGCAAAACAACACAGGACAGGTGCTTTCGGGGAAGCACAATGCAGACAAGCAATAAAGTTGGGTGGGAGGGGGAAAGAAACAATGGGGGAGGCACCAATGGAGACAAATTTGAAAACAGATGTCAAGAGGGTGGGAGAGGGCAAGCTACAACCGGGACAGGAGGATAGAAGAGGGCAAGCAACTACACATGATGGGAAGGGGAGGGCACAAGCAGGAGCTCAAAATCTGACGGAAGAAGGGAGGTGGCCTGAAAACACATGTACTCTTCTAGTGTGTTGCAACTAAAACAAAAAAAGTAGCTCGGACATTGTGAGCAGTAGAAATGCCTTGGCATGGAAGCAGTACTTAGGCTATGCTCCAGGGGACAAACACATGAAGAGGAAGTGAAGCTGGCATCCACTGACCATAGAGAGGCAAGGAAATGAGAGTGACGATTAAGCTAACCAATGGTAAGCAATGGGTGGGTTCTAAGCCCCCCCTTTAAGTTAGCAAAATGTCATTCAAGCGACATTGCATGTGCTATCTCAGGTGAAATCTAAAACTAAGAACATGCACAATGATGCTGGCTAAACATGGGTGGGTCTGGTGGGCAGCACCAACAACTATTATCAATCAATCAATCAATCAGCAAAATTTGTATAGCGCGCTACTCACCCGTAAGGGTCTCAAGGCGCTGAGGGCGGGGGGGTCGCTACTGCTCGAACAGCTAGGTCTTGAGTTGTTTCCTGAAAGAGAGGTGATCCTGGGTCAGCCGTAGGTGAGTGGGGAGGGAGTTCCATGTCTTGGCTGCCAGGTAGGAGGAGGATCTTCCTCCGATGGTGGATTTCCGAATTCTTGGGACGGAGGCCAGGGCGAGGCTGGTGGATCGGAGCTGGTGGGTGGGTGTATAGAAGGTGAGGCGGCAGTTGAGGTACTTCGGTCCTATGTCGTGGAGAGCCTTGTGTGCGTGGGTGAGGAGTCTGAACGTGATCCTCTTGTTGACGGGGAGCCAGTGCAGGTCTTTCAGGTGGACAGAGATGTGGCTGCGGCGCGGGACGTCCAGGATGAGTCGGGCTGAGGCGTTCTGGATGCGCTGGAGTCTTTTCTGGAGTTTGGCTGTGGTTCGGGCGTAGAGGGTGTTCCTGTAGTCCAGACGGCTGGTGACGAGGGCCTGGGTGACCGTCTTCCTGGTTTCGGTGGGGATCCATTGGAAGATCTTTTGGCGCATGCTCAGGGTGTTGAAGCATGATGATGAGACGGCGTTGACTTATCTGGTCATCAAGAGGGAGGAGTCCAGGATGAACCCCATGTTGCGTGCGTGGTCCGTTGGCTTGGGAGTGGTGCCCAGGGCAGGGGGCCACCAGGAGTCGTCCCAGGCGGAGGGCGATGATCCCAGGATGAGGACTTCCATCTTATCTGTGTTCAGTTTCAGGCGGCTGTTCATCATCCACTCGGCGACATCTTTCATCCCTTCGTGTAGGCTGGTTCTGGCGGCGGCGGGGTTGTTGGTGAGGGAGAGGATCAGCTGGGTGTCGTCAGCGTAGGAGATGATGTTGAGGTTGTGTTGGCGTGCGATGGCTGCGAGGGGACTCATGTAGACGTTGAAGAGGGTGGGGCTGAGTGATGATCCTGGTGGTACGCCGCAGATGACTTCGGTGGCCGCGGATCTGAACGGGGGAAGGCGGACTCTCTGGGTTCTTCCGGCTAGGAACGAGATGATCCACTCCAGTGCCTTCTCTTGGATTCCGATGTTGCTGAGGCGCTGCACTAGGGTGCGGTGGCAGACAGTGTCGAACGCTGCGGAGAGGTCCAGGAGGATGAGGGCCGCTGTTTCCCCGTTGTCGAGCAGGGATCGGATGTCGTCAGTGGCTGCGATGAGGGCGGTCTCGGTGCTGTGGTTGGTTCGGAAACCGGACTGCGAGTGGTCGAGGGATCCATTCGTCTCGAGGAAGGCGGCAAGCTGTCTGTTGACGGTCTTCTCGATAACTTTGGCGGGAAAAGGGAGGAGCGAGATGGGGTGGTAGTTCTTGAGGTCGGTGGGGTCCGCTGTTGGTTTCTTCAGGAGGGCGTTGATCTCTGCGTGCTTCCAGCTCTCCGGGAAGGTGGTGGAGTCGAAGGAGGTGTTGATGATGTCTCGGAGTTGGGGTGCGATGATGGAGTCTGCTTTGTTGAAGACGTGGTGGGGGAGGGTTGGTAGGTGATCTGGAGTGGATGGTGTTCATCGTGCGGGTGGTGTCTTCGTTGCTGACCGGGGCCCAGGCGCGGAGGGTGGTGGTGGGGGGCGTTGGTTCGGTGGTTGGGTGCGGTGTCTGTGCGCCGAAGCTGTTGTGTATGTCGGCGATCTTGCGGTGGAAGAAGGTGGCGAGCGAGTCGCAGAGGTCTTGCGAAGGAGTGATGTCGTTGTTTCCGGCGCTGGGGTTGGAGAGCTCTTGCTGAAGAGTTCCTTGCTGTTGTGGGCGTTGTTGTCCAGTCGTTCTTTGAATGCTGTCTTCTTGGTGGTGCGGATCAGCTGGTGGTGTTTGTGGGTGGCTTGCTTGAGGGCAGTCATGTTGTCTGTGGTTTGGTCGTTGCGCCAGGCTTTCTCGAGGGTGTGGCAGTTCTTCTTGGAGTACTTAAGTTCGTCGGTGAACCAAGAGGCTTTCTTGCTGCCGGGTCTGCTGGGAGGGGTCTTCAGTGGTGCGAGGTTGTCTGCACAATTGGTGATCCACTGTGTGAGGTTGCTGGCTGCTTCATTGGGGTCCGTTGTGCTGGCTGGAGGGTTCTGGCCGAGGGAGGTGGTGAGCTGGTCGGCGGTGATCTTGTTCCTACTCCTGCGAGGAACCTGTTGCGGGTGGTGGTGGCTCGTGGTTCTTCTGAAGCTGAAGTGGACGCAGCTGTGGTCAGTCCAATGAAGTTCGGTGGAGTGGCTGAAGGAGATGTATTTGCTGGAGGAGAAGACTGAATCAAGCGTGTGACCGGCGTAGTGGCTGGGGGTGTTCACCATTATTGAGGACAGGAACTCTTAAAAGATGATCCAACAGGTAGCAGAACCCAAATTGTTCTTGGCTGCCTGTCCCTTCCCCAAGGGAAGGCCAGCTAAAGATCAAGCATTGATGTTGCATGTGAGTCTGTGAGTTAGCATTGGCATTAGAGTGGTAGCTGCATAATGACGTCAGGTCCCGCAGTTACTATAATAGTATACTCATCCAGCTGTACAATGCAGCACCTTACTGCACTCATCTGCCTCATGCTAAAGATACCCTCTGCAGATCCTTCAACGTATGTCAACTACAGGCCAATCTCCCTGCTACCATTACAGCCAAGGTTTTAGAGAAAATCTTCAACAGAAGCCTCATCGAATACCTCAGTGACCACCAACTCCCCAACACTACTAAGTCTGATTTCACACCCAACAACAGCATGGAAACTGCTCTCATTGCCACCACAGATGATATCTGCACGACTCTTGACAGAGGCGACATGGCGACCCTAATTCTCTCATACCTCTTTGTAGCATTTGACAAGGTGTCTTACACTATCGTCATCCAACTCCTATACGACATTGGAATCCAAAGAAATGCAGTCTACTGGATCTCCTTCTCACTGGCAGAAAGGACCCAGGCATTCATCCTGGCACCATACCCCTTGGACACCCACACCCAAAACCTCATCTACAGAGTATTACAAGGATCTTCCCAGAGCCTAACCCTCCTCAACGCGTACATGATCCCTCTAGCCAGTATCATCCACTCCCACAGCATCAGCGTCCTCTCCTATGCTGACAAAACACAACTCAATCTCTACTCTACAGATAAGACTTGAAGTTTCCAGATCAAGTTCATTGCATGACTGAAATTGCCCATTTGGTGAAGATCAAATGCCCAAAGCTGAACACCGTCAAGACCAAAATTGTGATCTTTGGGAAGAGCACTCCACCGTGGGAAACCACCCAGTGGCCAACAAAGCCAGGGCCGACACCCTCGTCCACCACCCGTGCCAAGAACCTTGGGATCATCGACAACAGCAAACTCAACATGACTACCTGTCATACGTTTCCTACAAATCAAGTAGGAATGTTTATCCAGACAACATAAACATCAGATGGGCACTTCCAGTTTACTGTGATGCCCTCTGGATTGAAGAATGCCCCTGCCACCTTCCAGAGGTTGGTGAATAAAGTCCTTGCTGGGTTGGAATGATATCATCAGAGTATGTTGGCCCAATTCCTAGATAGCTCCCATCTGAAGCCAAACCTTACAGGGTACTAGATTACTGAATGGTTTCTACAACCTCGGAACATGACCACTCTAATTCCCCAAGGAAGTCCTGGAAACAGATCTACCCTTTCGTTATTACTTAGGCATGCCGAAAGATAGAGACAATAAGTATACAAATTGGCATTTCAAACAGTTATTGAGCTGCAATTATTAGCAAAAGGAAGAAAAGCATTGTAACCAGAATTACATGAATGGTGAAAATATGAAACAGTTCAACCAATATGACATTTCTATGATTACATGAGGATATATTATAATTAACTCTTACCTAATTCTACCTACACCATTGAGAGCATAGTGGGGGGAACCTGTGCCAGATCCTATGGGAGGTGTATCAGGAAGCCGGTCTGGTGTAGAACATGCTGCCATTCTTTGCAGGATAGAGATTAGAGTCAACAGGGCTGCATCTCCGTCACAGGCAAGCGTTCCAAGATAATCTATAGTAGTGCTCCTCTGCAAATGTAGCTCAGAGGTGGTATTTTTTAATCAAAGCCCTGTTCCAATCGCACTGTGTCAATGGTGCAATGCTGAAGTGATTGCTTGTCTTTTTGATTCAGAGCTCTCTCCAACTAGACAACAAAAGCAAGGGTAACATGCTCAGTGTTCCTTAGCCTTCTACAGACAGTACAAATATGATAAAATGCTTATATAGAAATGTGCTGTAAGCAGAATACTTTCTAAGTATGTTATCATGTACATGCAAAGCATGTAAAAAAGTCACCATCTAAAAAGATGGCAAATTTAAATGTGTGGTTCAACATGGAGACTTTTGTGCACGGGTTTGTTGAACCTTACAGCAGTTCAAGTTAACACCATCAACGCCTCATGCTTCCATACCCTGAAGATGCTGAGGAAGATGTTCAAATGTCTACCAATCAGCACCAGGAAAACTATCATGCACACCCTAGTCACAAGCTGTAGGAAGCTGGCTCTGTATATACTATACCAAAGTGAGGTATAGTGTACACGGAGTCCAGTGGAACCCCAAAGGTAGGCAGAGGTAAAGTTAGATAGAACCTTACCCTCTATTTGTTGTAATGTGGTCGAGCAGTAAAGCAGTATCAGAGGACAGTGTTAAGCATTTGTTGTACACACTCAGTCAGCAAATGAATCCACACAATCAAAGACTGAACTTCAGACCAATTGGTTTTGTATAAAAATATTCTTTTAGTTATTTTTATTTTCTAGAACCAAGTAAGCCTAGCACAGGTAACCAATAAATACTTTACAGTAGTAATGCAGTTTGTAAACAGTTTTGATTGCAATAGTAAATGTACTTTGATTTGACTTACAGTATTGTTTCAAAGAAATGCACTGATCTGTATATACAGTACATAGACTTGAATGTTATTTTCAATTAGATACAAGGTAAGTTACTTTTTGGATTACTTTTCTTACTCAGAGTAGTATGCCTGGATACTACTCTGGGACATTTCCTGCAAACAGTTAAGTAAAATCTTTTTTGTTAAACAGTGTAATTTTAAAGAGTTTCTTTAGGTTTTCACACTCCACACTTAGAAACTTTTCCAAGAAAAACAGTCAATGTTATCCTATGGAGGAAAATAGTGTTTACAAGGAGGTTGCTTTTGAGAGTACTTTTCTTACACAGTGTAGTATACCTGGACACTACACAGGGACATCTCCTGCAAACAGGTAAGTAAATTGTTTTTGGTAATCGGTATTTCTTTAGGTTTTTGGTAATCGGTATTTCTTTAGGTTTTCAAACTCCACACTTAAAAACTTTTCACAGAAAAACAGTCAATCTCATCCTATGGAGGAAAATAGTGTTATCGGTTTTGAGGTAAGCATTTGGTAGTGGGAGTTGAGGTTCTGGGGTAGACTCAAGGGTCCCCCAAGGTCAGTGATGCACTCTCGTTACATCCTCACCGGCCCAATGTTATCCAATGGGGAATATGGGGCCTTCAGTTGGTGGCTGCTGACGAGCAGGCCACTCGGCTGTGGGAGCAAAGCTCCTGGACTTTAGCTCAGGGCAAATGGGGAAAAAAGCCAGCGCAAAAGGTTCACCCTCAGCGGCGCTCGGGCGGCAAGGTGCAGAGTGCTGTTTTGGCATTGGGTGCCCTGTTGTTTTCAATGGGGATTTTTTTCGGTTTTGTTTTTAGCTGCAGGCTCGATTCAGGAAGACTTCCAGGAGGAACCAACAGCTGGGTAGGTAAGTTGGAGTGCTTGGGGACGTAGATGCACCTCAGGTTCTTTTCTCAAGGGCGCAGGGTGGCTGGATGCAGGGTTATCTTTTGAGGTCAGATTTCACCTTACCGGGCCACTCGCTATTCGGGTGGGTCTCCGTGCAGAGGCGGCATGTGATGTTGGGGAGTCCTGGAGGGGTCAACCCACGGTGGACTCAGACTCCGGAGTGCTGGGGGACCATGCTGGGACCGGTGGGTCAAACAAACTCGGGCGGTAGGCGACGGGTGAAGAGGAAGTTCCAGGCTTCGGGCTTCTTTATCCACAGCAGGCTCAGTCTGTTTTTGGAGTTTCTTTTGAACAGGGCTGATGTTCACTGGATGTACGGTTGTTGTTGAAGGCAGTCAGTCCTCCCAGAAGTTCTGACGGTCGCTGCCTACAGGACAAGAGGATTTTTGGCGCAGGATCTCTGGAAACTGCAGTCGGGCCGGTAGGGCTGGGCCCAAGTCAGTTGTTCTCTGCAGACTCCTCTCCTGGGCATCTTCTTTCATCCTTTTTCTTCTTAGGTTGCAGTAATCTGCCTTCTTGGTTCAGGGCTGCCCCCTAAATACTGTATTTAGGGGTTTAGGGGGTGTTTTAGGGGTCTTGAGGTCAGTAGACAATGGGCTACTGGCCTTGGGGTGACTACACCCTTGGTGTGCTCACCCCATGTCGGGGAGTGAGCACAAACCCTACTCCTGATTGGGGAGTGCCTGCTGTGAGAAGGTGAGTTGGTTTATGCTGCCCACTAATTAAAGGGGGCACCTTGTACCAGTCCACACGACCCTCATGATGTATGAGGTCAAAGATAACCTTTATTGAAAGCTACCCTAGTGGTAGCTATGGAGAGCAGCCTTCAGGCTTAATCTTGAAGGAATGTAAAGCAGCTTGTTTTACCAGAATATCCCCTCCTAAATGACTCAATGAAAGGAGAACCACACGGTATTTTTTATACAAATGTGTATTTATTAATGTAACAATCTCTACTAGTCTCTATGTGAGACTAGGGCATAAACACACAATACTGAATCAATAGAATATTCGTAAATAGCACAATACATATCGGGCTCCAGGGGGTGACTGAACCATATACCCACGAAGCATGTCGAGACAAGAGCCGAGGGGTTGATGTCCGGCAGGAGCACCAACAAGCCTTGGCAACTGCAATCCACATGGTCAGAGGAAACAGGTAACTGTGTGGGCCAGCAAGGTCCAGGGGACTCTCCAAGCAATGGAGAGTCAGGGCACATCTGGAGCAACCAGGTAAGCCCAAGATTTTACAAGGTGACCCTTGATAAGACCCACAGGCCAACAGACCAGTGATCGCAAGGAGACCTCAAGCAAGTATGCAAAGGACCAGCCCACAGGACACTCGGAGAGTGGAGGCCAGAAATCTTTGGTGCAAATGCTGCTCGCGGTCGGGACTACACAGAGTCCACAGCACAGGCTTAGGAATCGTCACTAAGGATATGCGACTGCAAAAGTACGCAGTGCACAGGGGTTTGGGTTGCACGGTCCCCGAGAGGGATACAGGTCTCAGAATCGCTGAGAGGGGAGATCAACCTCAGGGACTTTTGGGAATCCACCTCCTGTGTTGCTGAAGTCTTCAGAATCCTCAGGAGCTTGGTAGAAGCAAACCGGGTAGATGCGTTTAGGTGCCTGCTTTTGCAGGGGAGTAACTCCTTCACTCCAAGGGAGATTCTTCAGTCGTCCAGTGTCATGCAGGCAGTCGAAGTACTTGGTTTCTTCTTAGCAGAATCTTGTCCAGGTCAAATCTAAAGTCCTGTGATCAGGTAACTCACTTTATACCCATGGGAAGGGGTTGGGAAGATTGTTGCTACACCCATGTCCTTTGTCCAGTTTCGTGCCAGAGCAGGAGCCAATGGCTCCCAGAACTGGTTTGAGCTGGACCATGCACAGGGACACCAAATGGGCCCCCAGTGCAGACTTTCTGACACTGAGAGAGTGCACCCAACCAGCTCCAATACACTAAATCCTGTCTGGGAAGTGGTTACACCTCCCTGTGACGGGAAACATACTTTACAACGCAACTTTTACCAAGCAGTGCCTTTACGGCGCAACTTTTACAACGCAAACCATTACAACGCATTGCGCTGGGGGGCGCTCTAGGATAGGGAATAGGTTTAATTTACTATCCAACACCTTCCCTACTATCCACGGGGACTGGAGTTGGAATAGTAAATTAAACTATTCACTATCCAGCGCCCCAAAGCACTATGCGTTGTAAAGGCATGCGTTGTAAAAACAGCATTGTAAAGGCATGCGATGTAAAAGCATGCGTTGTAATGTCATACATCCCCCTGTGACAAAATGCCTATTGTCATGCCTTCACCTGCGCGAACTGGGCTCAGCAGCAGGAGGGAAGACCCATGTCTGTGGCTGGCAGCATCCATTTTGTGCTCCCCAGGTCAAGAAAGCTGGTACCGGGTAGATCGGTGACCCACATATGTCCCTCTAGAAGGGTGGAATCATATCTCCACACCAGTTACTGGTGTGAAGGTATGATTTTAAGGTGTTTGAGACCAAACACAATATGTTTCTAAGCAGCCGTTTTAATGTTAGCATTTACTGCGAGAATATAATGCACGTAAACATATATGTCTGGCTGCATCACAGACAACCCCTGAGAATGGTCTCTGAAGGCTGCAGAGGGGCTCTGCTCATGCAGGGGCACCCTCTCATGTAAAACCCAGCACAATGCCTTCAGGATTGTTAAGGCCTGCCATAGGGGTGACTGATAGCTATTTAAGTGTATTGATTGAGAGATATAGAGAACCTACATGTCAGTAAGTGGTGCAAGCACCATCTTACACAGTCTGCAGTAGCAGGCCTGTCGTGTCAATTTGGATAGCCTCTCATGGGTGGCATAATACATGCTTCAGCCCATGGGAGGCCTCTGGGGTACCTATGCCCTCGGTACATGGTGTACCATATACTATGTCCTGATAAGGATACCCCAGTAGCCAATCTGGAGTGTACTTAAAGTACATGCATTGCAATTTAAGGGAGAAAGCAGATCAACTGAGGTCCTGGATAGCAGGATCCCAGTCAGACTAAGCCAAAAACAGTGTGACATCAGCAAAAAGTGGGGGTACCTATTGGAGGCAGATACTACTTTCCTACACCTGCCATCTGTAAGCTGGCACTGAAGAGTGAGCTTCACCTCGCCTCCCCCACCCGAGGGGTGGAGTTGGTAGAGGTGGGCACACCGTCTGGGCTGGCTAATTTTTCCCACCTGTCTTCCCGCCGAAAAGGAGGGGGGACAGGAAGGGGGCCTGCTCCTGTTAGCAGGAAAGGCTGGGGGGTCGCATTAAAAAGGCTGCCAGGCCTTTGAAGCTCCCCTGCCAGAGATGGCTCTTCCTGGACTGGGGAGGTGTGAACACCACCACCCAGGAAAGGCTTTGTTTCTGGGCTCAGGAAGCGAAGGCTCCCAACCTAGGGATCCAGAAACATGTCTCGTGGTGGCAGGATGGTGTGTACCAGTCAAGGAACCCACCAGAGGCTGGTTGTTTTTCAGGGGGCATCTCTAAGATGCCCTCTGTGTGCATTTTTCATTGAATCTCACGCTGGCATCAGTGTGGGTTTAATGTGCTGAGAAGTTTGATACCAAACTTCCCAGTTTTCAGTGTAGCCATTATGGGGCTGTGGCATTCATAATGACAAGCTCCCAGCACCATATTCTCTTAATGGCCGCACTGCACTTACAATGTCTAAGAATGGACTTAGATACTGTAGGGGTACAGGGCTCATGAACCTGCACCCTCACCACTGGCATCGGGCACCCTGCTAGTGGGGTGACTGATCTATGCCAGGGGTTGTAGGCATGGCACACAGGGATGTGTGCCATGTTGACTCTTCACTTTGTTCTGCACCAGACCGCAGCCTGCAAAGGCTGTGTGTGGAAAGGTACAGGGCCTCTAAGGATGGCACAATAAGAGATCTTCCCTGGTCACAGTGCCCTGGGTACCTGTGGTACCATTTACCAGGGGCTCACCTGTGGCCAGAGATGCCAATAGGGTTAGTTTTGGGGAAAGAACACAGGCCCTGGGAACCTGATTGGCAGGAGCCCAGGGCACATCAAGTGAAAGTGCATCAGCAGTCTGGCAAAAAGTGAGGGGGTTACTGCAACAGAAATCCACTTTCCTACACAAGGAAACTGGACTACAGAAATACCCTCTATACCAGGATCAGCAAAGAAATTCACCGGAAGGTTGCAGACCATTCAGGACTCTGCAGCCAGAATCGGCAGTTCAACCTCCAATGTCACACTCACAACACAGCACCCGTGAAAGAGCTCCCCTGGCTCACAATACACAAACCAGCGCAGTTCAAACTCCTTACCCACAGCTTCAAGGCACTACATAACACTGGTCCAGCATACCTCAACAATCGCATCTACTTCGACAAACCTTCTAGATACCTCGGCTCACCCGGACTCTTACTTGCATACATCCCACGGATACGAAAAACCAGTAATGCTTTCTCCTCCATTGCTCCTAAACCGTGGAACAACCTGCCACTACACATAAGAGCCTCCTCCTCACTTGTTGAATTCCACAAGAAGCTGGTGAAATGTTTTATCAAGTAGTCCCACCGTTCCCTAAGTTTGGCTAGGCTCATCTGCGCAGCGCCAGAACGCCCTCATGGGTGATAGTGCCCTTTACATATGTGCATAACATGCTTGGTCTTTCAATCAATTAGGGTAGTGCTGGACATAGACACCACAGAAGGGCTACAATCTTCTTGTAGCCAAGGACTGTCAGTTTCTGACCCTCAGAGTCCACCTCACAGTCTGCCCTTGTGTGCCACTCCCCCTCTTGGTATTTGGTGGCCTGAAATGTAATAGACTGAATAGGTAGATCAAAAGAGCACTGCTTTTTCTTGGGCTGTACCTGGCACTGCCACAGTAGCATGGTGTTGCCCAGACCCCTCTGCCCTTGTGTGGTCAACCTCTTGATCATCCTTACCATCTTTGTGAGTAGCAGTTGGTGGTTGGAAAACCTTGAGCCAAAGGGATAAGGGTGCCTGCTCCAAATCCAAGAAACATATACTTTTCAAAGGCTCAAGTAAAATGGTAAATGTATACAGGCTGTGCATTTGCTGTATCTTCTCTCTTGAGCTGACCATCTTTTTGTTGGTGTTCACCTGGCCTTTAACTACCCTACCTCTACTCCAAATCATTAAGTGTAGTTCCGTGGTTTAATGCACCTGCTTCTGATAACATGGTCTAGGTGACTCCCCTCTTTTTAATGTCTGCCTGAAGAGTGGATTTTGATGTTCAAGCTTAGTGCGGAGACAATAGTTCAATTTTGATATGCTTTTTCATTGCCTTTGCTTTTCTGCTCAGGTCAGCTCTTTCCTTCCTATTTGTTACAGTGCATTTTAACTTCTAATGCATTGCACCAGTTTGTCACCTAGACCTCAGCACTTTCCACCCTGCCATATGTCCCTGTAGTCCCTTTCTCCACATGCCACTGCATCCTATCCTGTTACTTGCCAATGTCCCTTTTCATTTTTATCCACCACTAGTGTCTCTCCACCTTGCATTTTACCTTTGTCTCAATTTATACTTACTATTGTCTCCTTGTCTCTACCTGATTCTCAAACTCATTTTAAATTATCACAATCAAATGATGAAGAAAATGACATACTAAAATGACATAAAAATGTCAAGAAGACATTTAAATACAAAGCATACTCGGGGAGGAAGAGGCTATGCAGTCAAGAGAGGATAAGAAGATGAGGTAAATAGAGATCAAAGGTTCAACTGTTGAGGAAAGCACAATGTGTCCAAACTATTGCAGCACAAAGTATCAATCAGAGGGTGTGGTACCTCTTTTATTATAGAGAAGAAGGTGAAAATGGGTTGTTCGTCTGGTTATAGAATGAAGACCTAGAAGACATAAATGAGTTATTGCACAGATGGAAATAAGTTCCTGCGTACACATAGACAGTGGGACTTTACCACAAACAGACACCATCATTTTGTAGAGCTAAGCTCCTTTGCCGATAGAACAGAGCTCCAGCATAGATGCAGATAAGTCCTTGCATGCAAAGTGTTAAATAGATAGAGCAGAGGCCATGCAAACACAGATAATTTCTTTAACTTACGCAGTGCTGAATTCCTGCATACGTAGCGCTGTGGCCCATTGTAGACAGAGCTGAGCTCTTCCTAGTATGCAGCTGAGCTTCATTGCCGACAAAGCTGAGTCCATGAGCAGACATAGATCGATGTGAGCAAGCTCCCAGGCAGAGTTAAGTTCAATCAGCATTCATTGCTCTAATATAAATGCTGTCGTTCGGTGAGGAGTGAGAAACAAGGACCAGCTAATATTCTGTGGAAGTGTCATACTCCTCTCACCCAAGGTAATCTTACACATGACCTGTTTCTGAAAGGGAGTGAGGAGAAGAAGGTGCGAGGGAAAATAACAGTGAGTGAGAAGGAATTTAAAGGAAAAACCCGAAGAGAGAAAGAGAGACAAGGTAGATAGTAGTGAAAGAAAAATGAGTGTGCTTGTAGGAGAAGATGGAGAGAAAGATGAGAAATGAGAAATTAATGAGAGTTGAGTGTGAAGGAAGAACAGAGAATGAGTATGAAAAAGGAGATGGCATAGTGAGAGACGTGTGAACAAGCAACACAACTTTGATGTTAAGGCACCCTTTACAGCACATTTCACAAGTTCCTTTTGCTGTTGTACACCATAAATCCGACACCTTGCCAGTGGGTGATGCCAATGCAGGTAGTGGATATTACAGGGACTAATCTGGAAAGAAACATTTGTTTACCATGTTTTCTTCTAATAAATTAAGCAATGGGTGGGAGAGAAGGCATTGCACATGTGAGAGAGTCACTTGGCATCTATGTTTTAGAATTGTACAAGGTGGTCTAGTAACAAGTCAGATTTGAAATTCTGTTTCACGTGTAATATCAAACGTAAACCCCTGACATATTAATGGAATTTGCTCATTTATATTCACCTCCCAGGGCTAGGTTGGAGCAAACAAACCCTAATGTGTGTGATAGAAGAGTTCAGCATAACGTCTGTCCACTGGTCAGACCACAAAGCTCTACTGTTTTCCCTAAGCACAGTTCAGCATTCACCAACATCCGTAAACGCACCTGTCTCTGTCACCCGGTGATATGGAGCTAAAATGAACCCCCCTACCCCACAAGCTTTATTATTAAGTACTAAACCAGACCACCGGACAGACAGCAACACCTCTGTCCATGGGAATCTTCATGGATCAAATCAGCGGTTGACAGCTTAGCCCCCGCAAAAATCTGCCTCTCCCGGCGGAAAAGTCCTTCCGAACCGTGGTCTTAGAGCACAAAAACAAGTGTGTAGAAAGGTAGAAACAAAATGGAGAGCAAAATATGACTTGGATGAGAAATCCAAATATGCGCAAGCATTGGCAGCTTAGAAGAAAATGATTGTAGACGAAAACTGAGGAAAAACTGAAGTCCTGCTGTTGGACTTGGATTCATCCTTCTGGTCACCCAACTGGTGGCCAGCTAATCTGGGTGATTGTCCAACCCCAGTGTCCAACATAAAAAATCTTGTAGTCATCTTTGATGACAAACTAACCTTCAATAGTCAGATCAATAGGCTCTCCTCCACCATCTGGTTCATCTAAAAAATGATCAGAAAAATCTGTCCATTTATCCCTCTTGACACAATCAAAACTTTGGTTACAGCCTTGACCCTTTCGCGACTGGATTACGGGAATGCCCTATACATGGGGATTCCATCCCAACATCTACTTAGACTGTAGCATTTGTAGAACGCTGCAGCCAGATTAGTACTAGATATTCCTAGGTTCAAATCAGTCTCCCATGGTTTAAGAGCACGCCATTGGCTCCTAGTGAAAAAGAGGATTGAGTTTAAATCCCACTGTCTGGCCTTCAAAGCTCTACAGGGTACAGGGCTGCAATTCTTGAGAATGCACCTGAAATGGTATACGTCGGCCAGAAGTTTAAGATCTACCCATACAAAACTTCTGCAGACACCCAACTTTAAGAAGGTGCGTTGGGGTGAAAGAAGCTTCTTGTTGGGAACACTGAAGATCTGAAACCAGCTGCCCATTTCTATAAAGAGAAGCTCTTCACTCTTATCTTTCAGAAAGGCGCTAAAAACTTGGCTCTTTAACAACTGACCTTGTATATATATCGCCAGCACCGCTCAGATCTTCTGTTTCTAGTGCCAAGACGCCCTCGGGCAATCATTGCGCTATACAAACAAGCCAATCAAATCAAATCAGAGAGCAAGTCAAATTCAAGGTTACAATAGGGGGGGGGGGTTCTTATTTACCCTCAGTTCGTGCATGTGCAATAATCATTAGTGTACGGGTTGGTGACACCCCAAATCATGGTGACCACAGTGGTAAAGGCCCTGCACACTCCTGTTTACTGCTACCTATACCTTCCAAACTCTCTTGTGAGAGAGCACAAGGCGTCTGTTCAGATGAAGAAACATGAGCTGTGCACTGGCTGGGGGTTCAGGCCTTGTCCTTTTACAGTGTAAACAGGTATCAGGCTTATTATTTTCTGTGAATACACCTTTTGAGTTGTTAGTGAGCTCTCCATTATGTGACAGCCAGATAGAAGCTGCCTATGATTTTCTATTCTCCATTTGTGCTTCGCACCTTAATAAGGGTTCTAAAGTCTACTTTTCAATGTCTATGGGAGCACTTTCTTGAGCTGATTGTGAGATTCCCCTGCACACTGCTAATTCTTCTACTTCTACGTCTGGAGCATTTGTTAATTTTGCAGCTTGTACTACTTTTAGAAAGAAAATACATATTTCCAGTACCCCTTTAGTGCTTTCTTTTCTGTGGTGTCTCAGACATTCACAAGACTGGCTTGGTACCAACCCTTTTGCAGGCATCTGATGCTCTTATGTCTGGTGGACACTCTCTGACCGCCAGCAGTGCTCAGAAGGGAAATGCATTGGCAACAGTAGATCTGGCTTTAATGTGCTGAAGCATGAATAAACAACCACGAACATATGCTTTTTGTATGCATTAGCACAATAAAGCTAAACCTGTAAGCTTTCCCAATGTGTATTCTAGTGCTGGCTTCAAGAATGTCTTGGACCCCACTGTGTGAAATGGTAGCCCCCACCACCACTGTTTGCTTGGGGCTACCCGGGTCACGGTAGACCACCTCTCAGCCTTCCATACCAAATGAAGAGTCAGAGAGACAGTGGAGAATATAGACCCATAACTGTTTATTTGTATACACTCAGAGCGGAGCCCCGTCTGCACAGTCTCTGGGAGTGGTACAGAGGGAACTAAAGGTCTACAAGCATAGAGATATATTATGTACATTTCATGATTCGTTAAAACACGTCCACAGTGGATTTTTCCAGGCACATGCAGCTGGACAGTAAAATAAAAACCAAAAACAGTTTCTGCTCTCGCAACTCAACACAATCCAAGGCGGTTGCACCCTGAGCTGCGATAACACTTCCAGACAGGTGGGAGAGGGCCTCTATCTAGTGGGAAAGTTATGTATTGGTGTTTTCAGTTCTTCATTACAGAATCGAAACTCTGAAGAGGGTGTTTCTCAAAATGGCATCTTGAGGGTTAAGCAAGCACAGTATATCGATAGGTCCGATTTTTCTTCATTATAATTTAAGCCTGGTATTAAACCCACTGTAAGCATGATGTATCAAGCATTGTTATAATTTGCTGTGGAAGACACTTCATTATTAGCATAAAAATGGAGCAGGCTGCCATCATCTGAAGTATCAGCTGAAGAAATTTAGTGGGCCTTAGACTTGCTAGATCGCTCGGTACACTCTGCAACCTAAAAATACAACAGTGGTGCATGCTGTGTCTTTTATATTACACCCCAGATGTCATTGTTAAATGGAGAGCAACTGCCTCAACGGGTAACACTGATAGGACAAAATGCCCCAAGTGCAATCTGGCTGACGTCATACATATGTTTGCACACTGCCCCTGTTTGCAAACATTCCGGGAAGGGGTAGCGATTTACATGGCATTCATTTTGGATTCACCTTTTAATTTATTTGATAAGGAGAAAATGATGGGTATCAAGCATGCATTTGTGGGGGGCTCTCAAAAATGTATTATGATCATGATGGCCTCTGCCCAACTCTGTATTGCGAGGGCATGGATCTCAAGGAGTGCTCCTGAGGTCTATGAGTTGCGAGCTCTTATCTATTAAATATCTGAATTGGAGCTGACTCTAGCGAAAGCAAGGGTTCTCTCATCAATCCAAAAATGTAATAGGATCTAGAAAATGTTTAGACAGGCCCTTTTTTATGTCGACCATGATTAACTGAAAGATGAAATGGTTTTATATGTGTGATAGCCCTGCTATGTCGTGTAATTTAATATAATCTCGGCCAGTCCTCTAATTTAATTATTTGTGTCATTTTGGAGAGTCTATACACAAACCTGCTAATGTTTAAGTATTATTATTGACACTATTCTCCTTTTTCTTTCTCTACCACAATTTTATCCTGTATGAATTATCATTAAATTGTTCATTTTATGACCAATATAATTTTATAAATGTTAAAAAATGGTGTCTTACACAGAAAATGGTGCAGCAAATGCTAACTTATAAAAGGCACTGCATAAGCATTAACAGGCCTAATCTAACAGACCCTCCTTTTAGCATGAGCTAAAAACATTTTCTAATACGTAAAAAATGCACATAGAGCAAACAGCATTATCATAACAGTATCAATATGTCAGCAATTAATAGAGCATCAGAAACTTCATTAGGATGAAATCATCGGCACTCCTTACTATCAACATTAGAAAAGGGTAAGCAAGCAGGGAAGAATCCTCAAATATCCCCTTGTCAATATTCAACAGATCATCATTGTCAGCCTGCATCATCATAGCGGCAATGGTAACATGGGATGATATCTTTTTTGGGGCATGAAAACAGTGGTACAATTAGTACAACAAGAAGGGAGACATTGTATGAGGACACAAAAGGCATTAATATCACAATAAGGTAAATCAGTTGTTGAAGTATCCAACCGCAACGGCCAAAAAGAGACCAATTCCAATTCCCACTTTTAATACCTAGTACATTATTAATGATCTCCTTAAGATGTTGAGTTATATTCTTTTCCAAATTTCTTACACCAACCACACTCTGGTCGTCGACCACTGTGCATACCCAACCACTTTTTGCTAAGATGAAGTCTACTGCAAATCTTGTCTGTTCTGAATACACCTGCATACTTTCTAACTGGATACTGATATCGAGTAAAGCTGCTACTGTCGTATTGGATAGAATTTATAGCTTACAGCCAAAATATTCCCTTGCTTTCTCACCCCTAACCACCCAATGTAAATATGGAGGAAAGGATGTATCCATATGTAATTCCATTACTATAGCTATTTACATCTCATTTTGGGTCTAGCATATTTACATGGAACACCCAATGACAACACCATTCCAAGAGCTACATCATTGGTACCATTATGGACATTGGAATAAGACCCATTAGACAAAAATAAAAACCCTGGGTGTGCATATATTGGCTCCTCATAATTCACTGCGGTATATCTGGAATTCATTCCCAAAGTGCTCGAATCATCTTTATTCACCAAGGGAACTGTATGTCTGTAGAGTATTATCCCGGAATAATTAATGTACAATGAAGTGTCCGTGCTATTCACTATGGGGCAACAAGCAGGATAACCAGCCTCCTGGGGTACTGTCAACTCTTTCTAATGCCCACCAACCAATGTTACATTCTGTGCTTCCATATAGAAATTATAGCAATATGTATTTTTTTTATTTAAAAAAAGTTTTATATGTTATCACAACCTGGGAAACCCATTCCTTGTGGCTTTTTATGGTACAAACACGGTCCAGGATAACCAAATCCAAACACTCCCCTTACTTCTGCAAACTGAGGCGGTCGGTGTATGTATAGTTCACAAGCCACAAGGGATACGCCGTCCAAAGGCTAGTGACAGATTTGGTAGGATGACAGGCAGTCCCCTTCCCAAAGAACCTCTTATGCGTCTCCACAAATGCATTACTTGAGTCAGCACTCTTATTGCGCCTGGGGATATTGTATTGCCTGTACTACTTATGGGTACACTGTATGCATCCTCCAAAAAACACAACACCCCACATATTATTATTATCACCAGTATCAAAAGAGCAATGCATGTTATTTTACTTTTCTTTGATTACATCATATTACGTTGTACAGTAACAATTGGCTGCTCCACTTCGCTAACCTTCCTGCCAAAAGGATGCATGGCACAGGCTCCTATTGTCCATCAATCAGTTGACGCTCTTGAGCACCAGTGGTGCAGCTTGCTCTGTCCTAAGCAATTCTCCTAATCTATCCCACGTTGATAAAGATAGTATACTTTCGGAGTATACTTTCTTCCCTAATTAATGTCCAAACAACAAAGGCAAAGCAAATGCAGAATTTTGACTTATTTTAACTATTCGTTGGTACTGCTACTTAGTACTGCCTACCTTGTGCAGTCCATCCCTAATCTTTTTTCTCCTTAAATTCAGTAGCTCTCAGCCGAGGATGCAAATTGTACCAGGCAGCCCCAGGCACTGTATGATCACTGAACAGAGGCTCCTGGATAGCTCGTATTTCTCGTGGGACAGCCTCGTTCAGAACATCGTTGTTCTCCTTCTCTGTTTGTGTCCAAATTAGTTGCCCGTCGCTGACTGGGACAAATCTTGGCACTTGCTCACATTCAGCATCTCCAATTCCCTCCTTGACCCACTGGTCGTTTGGCAATGGCAAAGGAATCCTCCGGCAATGGGTGGCGTGCACCCAGTTCTTTCGACCAGCAACCTTTACAGCTGTTCGCATCACCAACAGAACATGCTGAGGACCTTTCCATCAGGGCTCCAAACTATTCGTCCACTGAAAATTCTTCAGCAGAACAAAGTCCCCAGGCTGACTGTTGTGACCAAGCTCCTATGGTATAGGAAGTAGATACTCTCCTACCTGTTGGTGAATATAACGTAAACTTTCTGTCAATTGTCCAAGATAATCAAGCAATTCAGGATATTCAATATCGGAGTATTTACGAGGACGTGGGTTGCCCCAGACATTTGCAGAGTGTCCAAACATGACCTCGTTAGGTGACAAACCAGTTCTAGAATAGGCTGTATTTCTAGTTGATAAAAGAGCTAATGGGAGAGCATCTGGCCACTTCAACCCTGTTGTCTCGAATTTTTGCCAATTTCAGTTTGAGAGTACCATTGTACTTCTTAACCAAACCAATTGACTGTGGATGATTGGCAGCATGAAATTTCTGTTTCATGTGCAAGCCTTCACACACTAATCTATTCACTTTCCCATTAAAATGAGATCCGTTATCACTTCAGATAATTCGGGGCATACCGAAACGAGGAACATACTGTTTAAGGAGTACCTTCACTGTTGTGGTAGCTGTATTGTCTTTATTAGGATACGCCTCAACCCATTTACGGAACATGCATATAACCAATAGGACCTACTTGAGATTAGTGCAATGTTTCAGCTCAATGAAGTCCATTTGAAGAACTTAAAATGGAAATGTAGGTGGTGCAAAGTGCCAGAGGGTATAGGGGTTCACTTACATGGATTGTGCATCATGCAATTCATACCATTTTTTACAAGCTGTGTAGCCATTCTGGAAATGTTATTATTGCACCAAACCGGAGCCAATAATTTACAAATGCCTTTTGCACTAATGTGAGCAGGGCCATGAGCCATCGTGACCACAGGGAGCACATTTGCATCGGGTAACTTCCATTTCTGTTCTCCACACTTGACAATCCAACACTGTTGGACCCGGCCCCACGGCGTGGTCCTAAACCTCCCCGCATGGCGGGCCCAGGACGACAGCAGCCCTCCATCAGACCCCGGGCGCCCCTTGGCCCGACCTTACACGAACGACCAATGAGAGCAACCCCCCTGACACACCACCGCTCTCCTTCCCTGGAACATGGCGGGCCCAGCACATCCCCAACCCTACCGGCCCGACTCCATCCTGGGCCCATCACGTTACGAACACGAGGCCTCGTCCGATTCCATCTTGGACCCGGCCAAGGCCCAGCGAAGCCCCGACATCGAGGCACCAAGATCCCCCAGGGTGGTAGAGTGGCCACTCAACGGATCCGAGAGGAGGGAAGTTTTGATGGCCCTCCAGTCGTCCCCGGACGCCTGGTTTCGATCGCCCTCCGGCCTCCCTGGGCGCTGGCTCCACCCCCCTGCTGGGTGTCTGGACACCATCATCCCGGCCCCTCTGACCCCCAGACGAGAGGGTCCGGACATCAAAGGACTCCAGTCCTATATCTGGGCCAGCCCCGGAGTAGGACGGCAGTTGTATCCTGGAGTCGAGAGCCCTGCTGACGCTGTCGCGGCTGATCCCGAGACGAACTCCTTTTTCCTGAAACCTGCAACCATCTTTGGAGCCTGCTGGCGCTGCCGCGGTCCATCTTAGCTGAACCATCTCCGGAGCCTGCTGGCGCTGCCGCGGCCCAGATTCGCTGAACCACCTTTGGGGCCTGCTGGCGCTGCCGCGGCCCATCCTCTCGGAACCCCCCGGCTCGAGGATTGAGAGCTGTGCGCAGGGTATCCCTTCCGTACTCAGGACAAAGACTATCCCGCTACCCTGTCCCCTGTTTACGAGACTTCTCAGATCCCTCGATCTGCCTGTACCTGTTGCTGAAGACAAACAACCTTTTATTCTTGATAAAAGCCTAAAGAATTTATCCTCCTGTGTGGTGTCCATTTGTAGTGGTGTGATTACTCTGCTGTACGAACCTAGGAGGGGACCCTCACCCAGGAGGCCCCTCGCTAACGCTCGGCTACTTCTCGACGGAGGGGTGGACCTAGGGGTGGTCAGTCAGACATCTTCTGCCTCCCCCGGGACCGCCTTTCTAACATTGGTGGCAGGCGGTGCGATCCGAGCCAAAGCAATTCGTACAGAGAGTGAGTCAACCGCTACCGAGGAAAACACACCGCGAGCATGACTACTCAAGAAACAAGACCGACTGCAGAATTCCGGAAAGAGAAAATGGAAGACTACAGTCATAAGGAGTTGAAACAATTCTGCAAAGATCTGGGCATCGCTACCACTGGCCTAAGCACCAAGGAAGACTTTAAACTGGCCCTGCAAGCATGGGTGGAAGCCGGAGACTCGCCACCCCAGAATGAAGATAAACCGGGCCCGAACGGACGCCCGGAGACCAACGCGTCTCCAGTGGGGGAAAGACCCGCAAACCTAGACACGGGCCTCTCCCACGAAGACGCCCGAGAACGAGAGAGGAACAGGCTGCACGAACTAGAACTAGCCCGACTCCGGCTAGACGGAGAACTACAGCTGGCCGAGAAAAAAATAGCCCTCGAGCAACTACGACTAGAAGGAGACCTGGAGGAGAAACGAAGACAAAGAGAACTCGAAGAAAAGAAACTCACGTACGAGCATGAGCGTGGCTTAAAGGAACTAGAGATCAAGGCCAAGACAAATGAGGCCAGCGCCTCCGGGGGCAAGACTTTGCCCCCTCCGGTGGACACGAAGGTGCACATACCCAAGGATGTCGTCAAAGAGTACTATAAGAACGACGACATCCAACAGTGGTTCAAAGCCTATGAAGTAGCCATGACCGCCCATCGAGTACCCCTCAAGGACTGGGGCGCCGGCTTGTGGGGGAAGTTCGTCAACGAAGGGAGGGACGCTCTGCTAGAGCTTCCCGATGCCGAGATGACCTCGTACGAACACATGAAAACCGCCCTCCTCACTCGCTACGGACTCACCCCCGAAATGTACCGGCAGCGATTCCGAGACTGTAAAAAAATCCCCGGTACCGCCTGGGTGGAATACGTGAACTTTTTTAGCAGAGCCTTCGAGGGGTGGATCAAAGGCAGTCAGGTCACCACCTTCCAGCAGTTGGCCGACCTCATTATATGGGAGCATCTTTCCAACAACTGCTTCATCGAGCTCCGGCAGCATCTCCTCGACAGCAAACTGACAGAGCCACGAAAACTTGCTGTCGAGGCTGATAGATGGGTGAGCACCCAAGTCCCCCGGAGCCCGATGGGAGACTACGGTCGGGGATCCCCGTGGAACCACCGACCACGAGGCGGCGGAGGAGGCCAAAGCCGAGGCTGAGACACCCCCCCGGGGTCGTCCCCTACCTCCACGTCGCCCGCCCTAGGCCGAAGGGGGGCCCCTCCAGCACGACCAGGGCCCCGTCCGAACGTTACTTGCCACAGATGCCAGCGGCTGGGTCACTATGCTAATGACCCTCTCTGCCCGATGAACCAGCGACCCGGCACCACCGGTCCTCCAAACCGCCAGATCATGGCCGCCGCCCTGGGTGAAGAAGGAGGCGAGGAAGAGGACGAAGTCCCAGAACAGACCGAGTGGGAGCCCGCAGCTATGTCCTTGGTGTGCCTGGGCGAAAGAGACATGATCCCCCGAGCCCCGATCCCAGGCAACACCCAGAAGTACCGCCAGTGGGTCACCATTAATGGACACAGGGCCGAAGCCCTCCGTGACACTGGAGCCAGCGTGACGGTGGTCCGCTGCCATTTGGTGACCCCTGAACAAATTCTGCCCAACATCCTGTGCCCAGTACGGTCGGCGGACAACTCCGAGAGCGTGTGCCAGATGGCACACATTCCCTTCGAGTGGGGAGGGGTGTCGGGCATGCTGAAAGTGACTGTCTGGGACGATGCCCCCGTGGACTGCCTCCTCGGGAACGACCTGGAAAGTTCCCCCTGGGCCCACGTCGAGCGAAGAGAGCATCTGGGGATGCTCGGCCTGCCTGAGTGGGTCTGTGCGACCACTCGATCCATGACCGCCCGGGCCTCCGCCCCGGAGGAAGACACCCCGCCTGAAGAACCGGAGTGGCCGGCACCTCCGCCGCCCGCCATCTCCGAGGACGCCAACACTGAAAACGGGCCCCAGGGGCCCAACGCCGAAGACCTCACCGAGCTCGGCCACCTTCCAGAACTAGCTCAATGGCGCCAAGAAGGTGGCCCCACCCGCGAACAGTTCCAACAGGAACAGAAAACATGTCCCTCCCTCGAGGGAATCCGTCAACAAGCCGCCACTCAAGCCGCCGGAGACCCCTCGGGGTCCCACTGGGTCTATTGGGACAACAACCTCCTCTATAGCGAACAGAAGATTGCCGAACTGGGAGCCAGGCGAGTGCTGGTCGTCCCCCTCCGATTCCGAGACTTTCTCTTGAACCTGGCACATGACGTGCCCCTCACCGGGCACCTAGGGCAGGACAAGACCTACAGCCGCCTGGTGACCCATTTTTACTGGCCGAAAATGCGCAACGACGCGAATAACCACTGCCGAATATGTCCGACCTGTCAAGCCAGCGGGAAGAGCGGGGGGAAAATCAAAGCCCCGATCCAGCCTTTTCCCGTGGTCACCACCCCCTTCGAGCGAGTGGGGATCGACATCGTGGGGCCCCTGGACCCCCGCACCTCTCAGGGGCACCGCTTCATCCTCGTCCTGGTGGACCATGCCACCCGCTATCCGGAAGCCATCCCCCTCCGCACCATCACGGCCCCCGTGGTGGGTCGAGCACTAATGGGGATTTTCTCCAGAGTCGGCTTCCCCCGAGAGGTCGTGAGTGATCGGGGCACCAACTTTATATCTAAATATATGCGGTCCCTGTGGCAACAGTGCGGGGTCACATATAAGTTCACCACCCCGTATCACCCCCAAGGAAATGGACTCGTAGAGCGGTTTAACCAAACATTGAAGGGGATGATCAAGGGCCTAGAAGAGCCGCTACGACGCAAATGGGATGTCCTACTGCCCTGCCTCCTGTTCACCTATCGAGAGGTGCCCCAGAAGTCCCTGGGGTTCAGCCCTTTTGAACTGTTGTATGGGCATCCTGTCCGAGGCCCCCTCAGCTTGGTCAAAGAAGGCTGGGAGATGGCCGCCCAAGATGCACCTCCGGACGTCTACCGGTACCTCCTGACCCTCCGCAACCAGACTCGGAAGTTCCGGGAACTTGCCGAGGCCAACCTTGAGTCCAGTCAGGAGGAAATGAAATGCTGGTATGACCAGAACGCCTCGTCCATCGAGTTCGAGCCGGGCCAGCAGGTCTGGGTCATGTCCCCGGTCGGACCTTGTGCCCTCCAGGACAAATGGACGGGGCCCTTCAAAGTGGTGGAGCGCAAGAGCCCCGTCTCTTACTTGGTGGACATGGAGTCCCCCCGGAACCCCCTCCGGGTTCTGCACGCCAACAGGCTCAAGCCTCACTTTGCCCGCACCAAACTGAGCCTGCTGCTAGCTACCGATGACGGAGCTGAAGACGACTCCGAGCCTCTACCAGATCTCCTGAGCACCACCGAGAAGGACGGCTCCGTCGAAGGGGTCGCGCTCTCCTCTACCCTGACCCCAGAACAGCACCAAGACTGCCGGAAGCTGCTGGGGCAATTTGCAGACCTATTCTCCCTCACTCCCGGAGTCACCCGGTGGTGTGTCCACGATGTAGACACTGGGGACAGCCCGCCTGTACGACACCGGGCTTTTTGAGTTCCCGACCGAGTTCGGGCCTGCATTCAGTCCGAAGTTGCCAAGATGCTGGCTCTGGGGGTAGTCGAACCCTCAAACAGTCCCTGGGCCAGTCCCGTAGTCCTGGTCCCTAAAGCCGCTGCCCCCGGCGCCCCCCCCCCCCCGGAGCGCAGGTTCTGTGCCGACTACCGGGGGCTGAATGCCGTCACCAGGACCGACGCCCATCCCATCCCCCGGGTGGATGAACTGATCGATCGCCTGGGGGCCGCCAGGTATCTCAGCACCTTCGACCTCACGGCCGGGTATTGGCAGATCGGCCTCACCCCTGGTGCCCAAGAACGATCTGCCTTCTCGACCCCTGATGGCCACTACCATTTCAAAGTGATGCCCTTCGGCATGAAAAACGCCCCGGCCACCTTCCAGAGACTCGTGAATAGAGTGCTGGCGGGGCTAGAAGAGTTCAGTGCCGCCTATCTGGACGATATTGCGGTATACAGCCTCAACTGGGACGAACACCTGACACACCTCTGGGAGGTCCTGACGGCCCTCCGACGGGCCGGACTGACAATAAAAGCCAGCAAGTGCCAGATAGGCCAAGGGTCCGTGACCTATCTAGGGCACCAAGTAGGGAGCGGCCAGGTAGCTCCCCTCCAGCCAAAGATTGACGCCCTCCGGGCCTGGGAGCCCCCGGTCACCCAGACCGCAGTCCGAGCCTTCCTGGGGTTCACAGGATATTATCGGCGTTTCATTAAAAACTATGGGAGCATTGTGGGGCCCCTCACCGAACTAACATCCAAGAGACTACCCCAAAAGGTACACTGGACCCCAGATTGCCAAACAGCCTTCGAAACATTAAAGGCTGCCATGTGCACCGCCCCTGTGCTCCAGGCCCCCGACTACAGCCGAGAGTTTGTGGTCCAAACCAATGCCTCCGAGCACGGCATTGGGGCAGTCCTATCCCAAGTGAACCCTGACGGAATCGACCTTCCCGTGGCCTTCATCAGTCGACGCCTGCTGGCTAGGGAACAACGATGGAGCACCATTGAGAGGGAAGCCTTCGCCGTCGTGTGGGCCTTAAAGAAACTCCGGCCCTACCTCTTCGGCACCCACTTCCGGGTGCAGACCGACCACCGGCCTCTGCGGTGGGTGATGCAGATGCGGGGCAAGAACCCGAAGCTACTGCGATGGTCTATCTCCCTCCAAGGGATGGACTTCACTGTGGAGCATCGCCCTGGCAACGACCACGCCAACGCTGATGGCCTGTCCCGGTTTTTCCGCCTCGGCGAGGAGACCCCCCAAGAAGATGGGTGACTCTCCCCTGCCTTCAGCTGGGGGGGACGCGTGTTGGACCCGGCCCCACGGCGTGGTCCTAACCCTCCCATCATGGCGGGCCCAGGACGACAGCGCCCTCCATCACACCCCGGGCGCCCCTTGGCCCGACCTTACACGAACGACCAACGAGAGCAACCCCCCTGACACACCACCGCTCTCCTCCCCTGGAACATGGCGGGCCCAGCACATCCCCAACCCTACCGGCCCGACTCCATCCTGGGCCCATCACGTTACGAACACGAGGCCTCGTTCGACTCCATCTTGGACCACCACGTCCCGAGCAGGTGGCCTCGGTCCCGGCCAAGGCCCAGCGAAGCCCCGACATCGAGGCACCAAGATCCCCCCCGGGTGGTAGAGTGGCCACTCAACGGATCCGAGAGGAGGGAAGTTTCGATGGCCCTCCAGTCGTCCCCGGACGCCTGGTATCAATCGCCCTCCGGCCTCCCTGGGCGCTGGCTCCACCCCCCTGCTGGGTGTCTAGACACCATCATCCCGGCTCCTCTGACCCCCAGGCGAGAGGGTCCGGACATCAAAGGACTCCAGTCCTATATCTGGGCCAGCCCCGGAGTAGGACGGCAGTTGTATCCTGGAGTCGAGAGCCCTGCTGACGCTGTCGCGGCTGACCCCGAGACGAACTCCTTTTTCCTGAAACCTGCACGCATCTTTGGAGCCTGCTGGCGCTGCCGCGGTCCATCTTAGCTGAACCATCTTTGGAGCCTGCTGGCGCTGCCGCGGTCCATCTTAGCTGAACCATCTTTGGAACCTGCTGGCGCTGCCGCGGTCCATCTTAGCTGAACCATCTTTGGAGCCTGCTGGCGCTGCCGCGGTCCATCTTAGCTGAACCATCTTTGGAGCCTGCTGGCGCTGCCGCGGCCCAGATTTACTGAACCACCTTTGGGGCCTGCTGGCGCTGCCGCGGCCCATCCTCTCGGAACCCCCCGGCTCGAGGATTGAGAGCTGTGCGCAGGGTATCCCTTCCGTCCTCAGGACAAAGACTATCCCGCTACCCTGTCCCCTGTTTACGAGACTTCTCAGATCCCTCGATCTGCCTGTACCTGTTGCTGAAGACAAACAACCTTTTATTCTTGATAAAAGCCTAAAGAATTTATCCTCCTGTGTGGTGTCCATTTGTAGTGGTGTGATTACTCTGCTGTACGAACCTAGGAGGGGACCCTCACCCAGGAGGCCCCTCACTAACGCTCGGCTTCTTCTCGACGGAGGGGTGGACCTAGGGGTGGTCAGTCAGACATCTTCTGCCTCCCCCGGGACCGCCTTTCTAACAAACACCCTTCATCATAACTGTGCTGTACTTTCCTGCCATTTTGCTAGTTCCTCTACTGTTGCTTCAATCTGTATCTCTCAACCGTATCTTCAAACATGGCGTTCTCAGGAACCCATCTAGCTGGACCTGCAACAAACATTCTGCATCTTACTTCGAGCAGTTTCCTTAGCTGCAATATTTAGGTAGCAGTGTTCCTAGAAGAAACGTCCGCACTATTCATCATTTGAAATTGTATTACATACACAGTATAAAGCGTGACATATTTGGTTCAATGCAAGAAATATGTAGAAGACGGGTGCACCTACTACCTCAAGGTGCTGTAGGTACACATAGAAGTGAAACCGAACTAAGAGTACTTATTTATTTATTTATACAATTTCTAAAGCGCACTACCACCTAACCGGCATCTTGGCGCTAGTAACTCCGAGACCATATCAACACAGGAGGGGACAAAGCGCAGGCCTAGTTCTTAGGGAATAGCCAGGTTTTAAGGTTCTTTCTGAACGCGAGCAGCTCCTTGTTTTGCCGCAGTTCAAGAGGTAAAGTGTTCCACAGCCTGGCTGCAGCCACCCCAAATGTTCTGCCCCCTGCTCTAACTTTGTTGAAGCGTGGTACTTTTATTGACATTCCTCTTGAAGAACGGAGCTCTCTGCCCGGAACGTACCACTCAAACATTTGCTGAAGAGAAGTTGGTCCTTTTCCATGCAAGGCTTTAAATACTAGACACAGAGATTTAAATGTAACTCTCTGTGTCACGGGCAACCAGTGCAGCTCCGTCAGTGCTCCAGAGGCAGAGGTCCGCCTTGACCAGCCTAATACCAATTTAGCCGCAGCAGATTGTAACCGCTGTAGCCTGTCTAGCAGAAATTTAGGGGACCCAAGGAGTAGAGCGTTACAATAGTCTACCCGACTAAGTATGGTACTACGTGCAATCAGGGCGCGGGCTTGATGTGGTAAAAGGGGAAAAATCTTCCTCAGAGAGCGCATAATCCCCAGACAGCAGCTCACCACTTTCCCCACATGCACCTCCAAGGAGAGGTTACAATCAAATGTGACCCCTAGGTTACGAACTATTTTTACCGGCTGGCCGGGGTTGGGGAACTCTGGGGGCCACAGATTCGTGGGAGGCCCTTCCCTGTTCTTATGCGTTTCAAAGTGCATCAATTCAGTTTTAGCAATGTTAAACTGTAGGGAATTCTCCTTCAGCCATTGTGTCATATCTCCTAAACATCTATGAAACCCTTCTGCTGAGATGGACTGATCTCCCTCCAGGGAGAGAATGAGTTGCGTATCATCAGCGTAATTGATGACTTTGATGTTATGGTGCTTGATGATCTTCAGCAGGGGTCTCAAATAGACATTGAAAAGAATGGGGCTGATGGCCGAGCCCTGAGGGACCCCATGTGGGACAGGAGTAAAGGCAGATTGGTAAGGAGGAAGGGATACTGCTTGCTGTCTCCCTGAGAGAAAGGAGTGAAACCCTCTAAGGGCCACTCCAGTAACTCCCACCTAACTCAACCGCCTCAGCAAGATGTTATGGTTGACCGAGTCGAAGGCGGCAGACAGGTCCAGCAGAATCAACACTGCTGCCTGGCCCCTGTCTGCCCGCCTCCGAAGCTCATCCATTACGGTCACCAGTGCTCTCTCCGTGCCGTGGGCCGGTCTAAAACCGAACTGCTCCTCCTCCAGATGTTTGGCCCGTTCCAGGTGCGCGGACAGTGTGCCACTCACTACCCGTTCCACTATCTTGGCTGGGAAGGGGAGAAGAGATATAGGTCTAAAATTCTTCCGACATTCAGGATCCAGGGAGGCTTTTTTAAGCAATGGCGTAACAAGTGCCTGCTTCCACTGGCTGGGAACCGCCCCTTCTGCAAGAGACTGGTTACAGATCTTACACAGCAGTGGGAAAAGTTCCACCCCGAATTCCTTCCAGTTTTTGCAAGGTAGTGGGTCCAGGGGGGAGCCTGACACAATACTCTCCGCTAACCTGCAAAAGTCCTCGATCTGGAGAGGGGGAAACTCCGAGAGAGCCTCCAAGGCATCCTCCTTCGAGCTGTCATTCCCTGTCGGCCCACCCCTATCCTCAATAAGAGCCAGCTGTTCAATTGTTACCCTCGGAGGCTCTGATGTCTTCCCCAACTCCTCAATAATAGAGGCAACTTTATCGCGGAAAAAGTTGGCAAGATTATCACAGAGCCTCTGAGATGGCAGAATGTCATTGGTACAGCACTCAGGGTTTGTCAGAGTATTAAGAATTTTAAAAATACAGCGGGAACTATTCGAGGCTCTAAGAATCGCAGAGGCGAAAAAAACGGCCTTCGTTGTTTTTATGACCTTCCTGTAGTTCAGTATTTTTGCTCTCCAGGCCTTTTTGTCCTCGATTAAATATTTCTGCCTCCAGGTTCTCTCAGCCCGATTACAATCAAGCTTCAGTTTTTTCAATTCCTCCCCGAACCAGGGGGCAGAAGGCCTTCCTTTACTCTGAAAGGATTTTCGAGGCACCAGTGAGTCTAGGATCAGAGTGATCTTTTTACAGAAGGTGAGGTAATTTTCATCGACCTGAGCCTCCGGCGAAAAGCAATCTTCCACCGGAAGCACCTCACTATAATTTTTCCTCTGTGTCAGGACTCTCCAATCCCTCCCCAAAAAATGTATCCTCCGCTTACCTTCCATTTTATCCAAATTGGCCATATTCCAATAGAATTTGACCAATAAATGATTGGTCCAATCCATTGGGAGAACCTCCCCCATGTATAGATGATCATCTGAGGCGAAGATAAGGTCCAACATATGACCCCCCAAGTGGGTAATTGCAAACACAACAATGATGGACAGAATGTGGATCAATGTCACACATTCACCCCAGTCCAAAGATCTGGGCCCAAATCCATCGTTTTTCCACTCCACACCACCCTGGGTTAGACAATGGCGATATGCAAATCAGCGCTGACCCTGTGCCCCATGGGAACAGTCCAGTCCGAACTACAAAAGCCATGTCCTTCCCAGAACGGAATCAAGCATCCGAGGACCGGCCCGGTTTCGAGGTAACACCTCTCATCAGCCCGGCTAGCTTGACTCCAGTGGTGTGGAGTGCCTGGGACTCACGTCTGAGCATCCCCAGTACACTTAGAGCGGTAATTGCAAACACAACAATGATGGACAGAATGTGGATCAATGTCACACATTCACCCCAGTCCAAAGATCTGGGCCCAAATCCATCGTTTTTCCACTCCACACCACCCTGGGTTAGACAATGGCGATATGCAAATCAGTGCTGACCCTGTGCCCCATGGGAACAGTCCAGTCCGAACTACAAAAGCCATGTCCTTCCCAGAACGGAATCAAGCATCCGAGGACCGGCCCGGTTTCGAGGTAACACCTCTCATCAGCCCGGCTAGCTTGACTCCAGTGGTGTGGAGTGCCTGGGACTCACGTCTGAGCATCCCCAGTACACTTAGAGCGGTAATTGCAAACACAACAATGATGGACAGAATGTGGATCAATGTCACACATTCACCCCAGTCCAAAGATCTGGGCCCAAATCCATCGTTTTTCCACTCCACACCACCCTGGGTTAGACAATGGCGATATGCAAATCAGCGCTGACCCTGTGCCCCATGGGAACAGTCCAGTCCGAACTACAAAAGCCATGTCCTTCCCAGAACGGAATCAAGCATCCGAGGACCGGCCCGGTTTCGAGGTAACACCTCTCATCAGCCCGGCTAGCTTGACTCCAGTGGTGTGGAGTGCCTGGGACTCACGTCTGAGCATCCCCAGTACACTTAGAGCGGTAATTGCAAACACAACAATGATGGACAGAATGTGGATCAATGTCACACATTCACCCCAGTCCAAAGATCTGGGCCCAAATCCATCGTTTTTCCACTCCACACCACCCTGGGTTAGACAATGGCGATATGCAAATCAGCGCTGACCCTGTGCCCCATGGGAACAGTCCAGTCCGAACTACAAAAGCCATGTCCTTCCCAGAACGGAATCAAGCATCCGAGGACCGGCCCGGTTTCGAGGTAACACCTCTCATCAGCCCGGCTAGCTTGACTCCAGTGGTGTGGAGTGCCTGGGACTCACGTCTGAGCATCCCCAGTACACTTAGAGCGGTAATTGCAAACACAACAATGATGGACAGAATGTGGATAAATGTCACACATTCACCCCAGTCCAAAGATCTGGGCCCAAATCCATCGTTTTTCCACTCCACACCACCCTGGGTTAGACAATGGCGATATGCAAATCAGCGCTGACCCTGTGCCCCATGGGAACAGTCCAGTCCGAACTACAAAAGCCATGTCCTTCCCAGAACGGAATCAAGCATCCGAGGACCGGCCCGGTTTCGAGGTAACACCTCTCATCAGCCCGGCTAGCTTGACTCCAGTGGTGTGGAGTGCCTGGGACTCACGTCTGAGCATCCCCAGTACACTTAGAGCGGTAATTGCAAACACAACAATGATGGACAGAATGTGGATCAATGTCACACATTCACCCCAGTCCAAAGATCTGGGCCCAAATCCATCGTTTTTCCACTCCACACCACCCTGGGTTAGACAATGGCGATATGCAAATCAGCGCTGACCCTGTGCCCCATGGGAACAGTCCAGTCCGAACTACAAAAGCCATGTCCTTCCCAGAACGGAATCAAGCATCCAAGGACCGGCCCGGTTTCGAGGTAACACCTCTCATCAGCCCGGCTAGCTTGACTCCAGTGGTGTGGAGTGCCTGGGACTCACGTCTGAGCATCCCCAGTACACTTAGAGCGTTCTGGGAAGGACATGGCTTTTGTAGTTCGGACTGGACTGTTCCCATGGGGCACAGGGTCAGCGCTGATTTGCATATCGCCATTGTCTAACCCAGGGTGGTGTGGAGTGGAAAAACAATGGATTTGGGCCCAGATCTTTGGACTGGGGTGAATGTGTGACATTGATCCACATTCTGTCCATCATTGTTGTGTTTGCAGTTATCGCTCTCAGTGTACTGGGGATGCTCAGACGTGAGTCCCAGGCACTCCACACCACTGGAATCAAGCTAGCCGGGCTGAAGAGAGGTGTTACCTCGAAACCGGGCCGGTCCTCGGATGCTTGTTTCCGTTCTGGGAAGGACATGGCTTTTGTAGTTCGGACTGGACTGTTCCCATGGGGCACAGGGTCAGCGCTGATTTGCATATCGCCATTGTCTAACCCAGGGTGGTGTGGAGTGGAAAAACGATGGATTTGGGCCCAGATCTTTGGACTGGGGTGAATGTGTGACATTGATCCACAATCTGTCCATCATTGTTGTGTTTGCAGTTATCGCTCTAAGTGTACTGGGGATGCTCAGACGTGAGTCCCAGGCACTCCACACCACTGGAATCAAGCTAGCCGGGCTGAAGAGAGGTGTTACCTCGAAACCGGGCCGGTCCTCGGATGCTTGTTTCCGTTCTGGGAAGGACATGGCTTTTGTAGTTCGGACTGGACTGTTCCCATGGGGCACAGGGTCAGCGCTGATTTGCATATCGCCATTGTCTAACCCAGGGTGGTGTGAAGTGGAAAAACGATGGATTTGGGCCCAGATCTTTGGACTGGGGTGAATGTGTGACATTGATCCACATTCTGTCCATCATTGTTGTGTTTGCAGTTATCCCCCCAAGTGGGTAGGCACTGTGACTTGTTGACGCAGTCCCAACCGCTCACAAGATTGGAGTATATTGGCCAGGCTCGTATCAAGGGATCCGTTCGGCCAGAGATTAAAATCGCCCAAAATTAAAATTCTCTGATGTGCTGCCGCCATGTTGGTAAACAGATCCAAAAGAAGTTGCTGCTGCAGCACACTAAAGAACCCTGGTGGTTGATAACAGATAATACCTGTCAGGGATTGGCCCGTCTCACTCTTGATTGAGAACCCCAGGAGTTCAACCCCTGCAACCAGATCAATATCAATGGTCTTTAGGCTCAGGGAATCTCTGTAAATTAACCCCACCCCTCCCCCCTTTCCCTCCAGCCTAGGCACATGCAATAGTTTGAACCCTGGCGGGCAGGCCAGTCCAAAGTCAACCCCACAGTCCAGCCGCGTCCAGGTCTTAGTCATACATAGTATCTCCAACCCATGTGCCTCTATCAGTAGCTGAATTTCTGTCCTATGCTTAGGTAGGGACCGGACATTCAACAGTCCACAAGGGAGAAGCTCCCTAGTCATGAAGTCCGATAGCGGAGCAGCAGATTCTACCAAGCCCAAACTACCCTTACTCCAAGTACCTCTGTTAAGGGCATGCAACCAAAGCACACCTTACAAGTTCTATCTTTTAAGTCATAGCTAAGTGGTTGCTTATTTAGAGATCTATCTACCCTCTATAGACAATAGAGCAAAAAATACAACAAACATCAACTCCAAGAATGAAGATCCAAGTAGTCCAAAGTAAATTCAATGTCAATCTTCTTCTGATTTCATCAATTCTTTATTAGTGTTCAAAAATTTCATATAAGATCTCCAAGCACGTAATTTGCCAGCACGTGTTTTGTCTTGCACTAAGACTTTGTCAAGGCATAAATACTGTTGGTGAGTATCCCAATGTCCGCGTGAGGTGCGCAGGACCACGAGTCTATCCAAAAGCAATGAACCAGGGTCAAGAAATCCTCATAAGATCCAAACATACGATACAGATATGCAATTATAGACGTGGATATTGTCCTCACAAAATCCCAGTATCGGACAGACAGAACGTCACAATCAGCACACAGTACCCGCCCTAGTTTCGCTCTTTTACGTTCGGCATGTCGAATAAGGATGTCCATCATCTCAAATGAAGAGCCTGGTATTAGATTTTCCCATTCGCCAAGAAGGTATGGATCTAAATCCTCAAAAGTAGGAAATATCATCACACGTAATCCCCTCAGGATCTGTTTCAGTTCTAGATATTTCTTTAAGGTGGCCAAATCCCACCATCTGGATAGTTCCGCCATGTGGAGTCTTTCGAGTTTTACAAACAATTGCTTCAAACCCTGCAGTTTGTCTTCTACAGTCATAATCTGTTTAGACTGGATCCCCTTATCTGAGAAGATGTCGTTGAACAGTTTGTCCCTATCATACTCGAAACTGGCCCTATTCAGATCTGTTATATTTAATCAACTGATGTAGTTAGCTCAAATAATTCTGGTAAAAGTCCTTACTCAGATCACGCATACAGAGGAAATGAAGTGCTGGACTCACTTAATTAATACTGAAAGATTTAGGTAGTAGTGTTCCTAGAGGAAACGTCCACATTATTCATCATTTGAAATTGTATTACATACACAGATTAAAGCGTGACAAATGTTGGTTCAATGCAAGAAATATGTAGAAGACGGGTGCTAAATAGGCCTCAAGCACCTACTACCCCAAGGTGCTGTAGGTACACATAGAAGTGAAACCGAACTAAGAGTACTGAATTGACGCGTAACCAAAGCACACCTTATAAGTTCTATCTTTTAAGTCATTGCTAAGTGGTTGCTTATTTAGAGATCTATCTACCCTCTATAGACAATAGAGAAAAAAATACAACAAACATCAACTCCAAGAATGAAGTTCCAAGTAGTCCAAAGTAAATTCAATGTCAATCTTCTTCGGATTTCACCAATTCTTTATTAGTGTTCAAAAATTTCATATAAGATCTCCCAGCACGTAATTTGCCAACACGTATTTCGTCTTGCACTAAGACTTTGTCAAGGCATAAATACTAGTGGTGAGTATCCCAATGTCCGCTTGAGGTGCGCAGGAGCATGAGTCTATCCAAAAGCAACGAACCAGGGTCAAGAAATCCTCATAAGATCCAAATAAATGATCCAGATATGCAATTATAGACGTGGATATTGTCCTCACAAAATCCCAGTATCGGACAGACAGAACGTCACAATCAGCACACAGTACCAGCCCTAGTTTCGCTCTTTTACATTCAGCATGTCGAATAAGAATGTCCATCATCCCAAATGAAGAGCCTGATATTAGACTTTCCCATTCGCAAGAAGGTCTAGATCTAAATCCTCAAAAGTAAGAAATAATATCACACGTAATCCCCTCGGGATCTGTTTCAGTTCTAGATATTTCTTAAGGTGGCCAAATCCCACCATCTGGATAGTTCCGCCTTGCGGAGTCTTTCCAGTTTTATAAACAATTGTTTCAAACCCTGCGGTTTGCCTTCTACAGTCATAATCTGTTTAGACTGGATCCCCTTATCTGAGAAGATGTCGTTGAACAGTTTGTCCCTATCATCCTCGAAACTGGCCATATTTAGATCTGTTATATTTAATCAACTGATATAGTTAGCTCAAATAATTCTGGTAAAAGTCCTTACTCAGATCACGCATACAGAGGAAATGAAGTGCTGGACTCACTTAATTAATACTGCAAGATTTAGGTAGTAGTGTTCCTAGAGGAAATGTCCGCACTATTCATCATTGGAAATTGTATTACATACACAGTATAAAGCGTGACAAATTTGATTCAATGCAAGAAATATGTAGAAGACAGGTGCTAAATAGGCCTCAGGCACCTACTACCTCAAGGTGCTGTAGGTACACATAGAAGTGAAACCGAACCTAGAGTACTGAATTGAGGCTTAACCAAAGCACACCTTATAAGGCTATCTTTTAAGTCATAGCTAAGTGGTTGCTTATTTAGAGATCTATCTACCCTCTACAGACAATAGAGCAAAAAATACCACAAACATCAACTCCAAGAATGAAGATCCAAGTAGTCCAAAGTAAATTCAATGTCAATCTTCTTCTGATTTCATCAATTCTTTATTAGTGTTCACAAATTTCATATAAGATCTCCCAGCACGTAATTTGCCAACACGTGTTTCGTCTTGCACTAAGACTTTGTCAAGGCATAAATACTGTTGTTGTGTATCCCAATGTCCGCAGGACCACAAGTCTATCTAAAAGCAACGAACCAGGGTCAAGAAATCCTCATAAGATCCAAACATACAATCCAGATATGCAATTATAGACGTGGATATTGTCCTCACAAAATCCCAGTATCGGACAGACAGAACTTCACAATCAGCACACAGTACCAGCCCTAGTTTCGCTCTTTTACGTTCGGCATGTCGAATAAGGATGTCCATTGTCCCAAACGAAGAGCCTGATATTAGATTTTCCCATTCGCCAAGAAGGTCTGGATCTAAATCCTCAAAAGTAGGAAATATTATCACACCTAATCCCCTCGGGATCTGTTTCAGTTCTAGATATTTCTTTAAGGTGGCCAAATCCCACCATCTGGATAGTTGCCAGTGGTTGAAGGACAAGGAAACGCTGGGACTGGACTTACCAAACCTTCCATACTTGATCGATGGGGATGTCAAAGTCACTCAGAGCAACGCCATCATTCGGTACATCGGACGCAAACACAAGTTGTGTGGTGAAAGTGAGGCCGAAATGATCCGAGTGGATATTCTAGTGAGCCAAGTCATGGACTTCCGCATGGATATTGGCACTATTGCATATAATCCAAACTTTGAGAGTCTTAAAGGCCCATATCTGGAGAAACTCCCTGAGAAACTGAAGCAGTTTTCCAAGTTCCTTGGAGTACGGAAGTGGTTTGCGGGAGAAAAGATCACCATTGCTGATTTCTTAATGTATGATGTTCTCGATCAGCATCGGATGTTGGAGCCCACTTGTCTTGATTCCTTCCCCAACCTGAAGACCTTCATGAAGCAGTTTGAGGTATTGACCAGGAGCGGTTACGACATGCAGCTGTAGCCAGATGTCGAGTATACAGGTTACTGCCCGCCCTGGTCGATCATGAGGGTATTGACCAGGAGCGGTTACAACATGCAGCTGTAGCCAGATGTCGGGTATACAGGTTACTGCCCGCCCTGGTCGATCATGAGGGTATTTTAATCTATTTCCACGTGCACCACTTATTTTTAAATATTCTGGTCCTGACGAAACGCCAACGACCCTTAAGGCGACATAGGTGTGAAACATGTTGACCTATGTCTATACCCTGGCATAATATGCCCTTGGGGCTAGATTGTATTTATTCATTTGGGTACAAATTACAAACATTCGCTGCATGGTTACCCACTATACATTTCACATAATATTTGCACGCACTGTCCATCACCCTCACATGACCCCCTACCCCGCACACCCACATGCACCATCCGGCAGTCCTAAAAAGATCTCCGATAAAGAGACCCTTCGGGGGCCCATAGGGAATTGCAGCGCCGGTCCTACGAGGAGCAACTGCCCGATGATGAAGCATGACACCTCTCGGGTGTGTGAGGGCAACAGAGGACACTAAATGTTTTTCCTGTTCACTGTGGGTCACTTTACCTAGTAATTCTGTTTCTTTTTCCTTCTTGGTTTATAAACATGGGTGTCTTTTTGCACCCGCATACACAGGTGACTTTTTGCACCTTGTATTAGGAACAGTGTCCCCTTTGTTGTAAGCATGATTTAATTAGGAGCATGGACACTGGACCTGGTCAAAGCTCCTTGGTCCCCCCCATCTTTTTTTGTTGAGTACCATAAATTGGGTTGCAAGCCCACTTTATTGCCTAGTAACCTACTTCACTCTTCACCCTATCCCCCACCCCGGACCCTAATAACGGACTTGACCCTTCCCTTAGTGCAGTAAGAACTTTATCTCCCAAGCCGCGCATGGGTGTGCCAGTGATTTAGGACGATGGGGGATGAATCACTGGGGCAGAATTGGTAGGAATTGCACCAGTTAAATTTAGTAACAGAAGAGAAGGAGCAGGGGGGACACTAACTGGAGCAGTAGGTGCAACAGCTGTAGGGGAAGAGGTACTGATGAGGCTGATGAGGAATAACGGGTTAGACATTTCTGGAACATACGGAGGTGGGGTCAGGGCGGGACTGGCAGTAGCGGGCAACAGGCTTTTCCCCGGTGAACTGCCAGGGTGGGTGCTGGTTTTGGGCCCCTGGGGGGCAGTTTTTGTCACAGGGCTGCTTTTGCAGCATAGCTGCAATATCGGGCTCTGTAACAAAATCAGCCAAAACCGGCCTGGCAAATAGCTCGGCTGCACCCCAATCCCCCGGGGGGGGGGCGGCCAAGTACTTAGCCTGGGCCGGTTTTGGTTCCCAGTCTGGCCCTGGGTGGGTTCGAGTATCTAATAAGGTGTCCATAAAAGTATCCCCATCCTCCTTAGTCACATAAGATTTTATCAATATGCAACCACAATCTCTTGTCTTCACACTCTATTCCTGTCTCCTGTTTTTCTTTATCATAAGCTACAGCTTTTTGTGTAAGAGTTTGCATATTTGCTTTTCTAGCATCTCTCTCCATTTTCAATTGCCTCTGTCTGGCCTCTTACTGCCAAGTACGAAGAGAATCAAACATACATTGTCTACTGCGTCTTTTCAACAACTGATCCTGTAGAAATCCTTTCTTTTGTTCATCGAAAGAGCCCGTCAAAGGCCACTGCAACTCGACATTGTCCCTCGTATATTTATGCCATAGTGTACTAAACATAATAGGGCCAAGGCCATGTTTCTCATACATATCATAATTAGAACTGCCCTTAGGAGGTGCAGGTTGGGATTCAGCCAACCGTGCATCAGTAGAACAGCAATCACAGAACAAACTCTGAATCTTGCTAAAACCAGGCATCACAAAAAAATGTTGGGAATAAATCGTTACATTATCTGGCAAGGTATTTGCAAACACTTTTTACCAAAACAATCCAAATACCAAAACAAAACCAAATCACAGTGGTACCACATCCGCATAGAACGAAAACAGACTCACCTGATATCCAAAGTACAAAGAAACCAGTTGTCCACTGCTGACTCTTCCGTCTAAATAGTCAGATCAGGGTTCACTGTTTAGGACCCCAGTCGGGATGACCGCTGGTTGAGGCACCCTATGGTGGGACAGAGGCAGCAGCTGCAACTAACGGAAACTCTTCGCGCAGGGATCCCTGAGTCGTCAGTCTGATCTGATGTTGTCCTCGTCCTCCCCTCCATCGATGGAAAAGGGATGGCTCAATAACCCAAAGGAGTCCCTGTTCGGGCACCAACTGAAGAAAATGATCAGCTTGGGGCCACCCGCGTCACGGTTGACCCCCTCCCAGCCTTCCATACCAAATGAAGAGTTGGAGAGACAGTGCAGAATATAGACCAACAACTGTTTACTCGTATACACTCAGAGCGGAGCCCCATCTGCACAGTCTCTGGGAGTGGTACAGAGGGAACTACAGGTCTACAAGCATAGAGATACATTATGTACATTTCACGATTCGTTAAAACACACCCACAGTGGAATATTCCAGGCACCTGCAGTTGTACAGTAAAAGAAAAAAAAACAGTTTCTGCTCCCGCAACTCAAAACAGTCCAAGGTTGTTGCACTCTTAGTTGCGATAAAACTACCAGACAGGTGGGAGAGGGCCTCTATCTAGTGGGAAAGCTATGAGCTGGCGTTCACAGTTCTTCATTACAGAAACGAAACTCAGCATTGGGCATTTCTCAGAAATAGCAAGGATTCGTTTTGTTCATCGTACAAAATGGCGTCTTAAACAGAAATTGGTGCAATGAATTATAACTTATACAATGCAATGTGTAAGCATTAATGGGCCTAATCTAACAGTAGTATGGAGGAGGAGGCATTTTGTTCCACTTCACAGCAGCCATCTTGTTAAAGGAAACTGCTGCTGCCTATGCCTTTCCCTCACTGAAGTCCGTCATGACTCAAGGGTGATAAAAAATTAATAATTTTTGACAGGAGCTTGGCAAAAATCAGAACTAAAATTTAAATAATTATTGAAGCATCTAATATGACACCAGGGTATTGTATAAAAAAACGTCCTCATATTAACTTGGTAAGGCGTCACATACCCTCCATGGAGAATAAAGAAAATCTCTGAAGGGTTTCACCTTAACATTGACCTTCTCGCTCATCTATGTTTTCTAAATTGCAAATTTCTAGTCTCTTTCTATTTCCATTTTTTTTTATTTAAACCGGACTGTCTGACATTTTCATGTGCCAGTTTGTTGAATTTTAGTCTCCTTTTTGCACATGTACCATAAGGCCGAGAGAAAGTAAAAAAAAAAAATCTGATTGTGGGTTCCAGAGCCATGATTAATTAAAACTGTTTTATTCCCTCAGTAGAGGCGGTGGACCAGTGATGGCAAATTGCTGTAGCTCAAGCCAGGCCCTTAAACACCTTGATACAATTCAGGTTACATAGTCAGGTTCATTCATTCTAGTCCAGATACACTTACATTTCTCAGTGTTAATCTTACTCTCAGAATCACGGTACAGCGATATCTGGCATACCAATGGTGGAAACAGGAAGAGGCTTCATGAAAAGACATGGACTAACTTTGGGGGACATAAAAATCACATGAAGGAGGAGGACCCAAAATCCCGGTGAAGCAAAGGATTTCTGTTGAACAGACGTACCATCTATGAATATTTTCATACAATATAAGTATGTTTTCAGCATGATGGAGGTTCTTGAGAAAGGCCTTTTGTTCAATGGGTTTCTACACTTACCATGTTACATTAAAAAGTAGTCAATTATTTTCATTTTCAAGGTGAATGTCCTGCTGCATGTTCAATTGAATGGTTAATCTATAGTGGCTGAATGGGCCAAATGCCTGATAGCCAGTAATTGATTTGAGCTGGTGGAGGCCACCTGTACTTATTTTTAGGACCAGCACTTACTTTTTGTGCATCAGATACTTCCCAAAAGCAAGAGAGGGAAGTGAGATAATGGGGCAGGAATCCTTGGACGTGGATTATAGATCCCTGAAGTGGTTTACGATTACCAGATTTAGGGCCTGATTTAGATCTCAGAGGATGGGTTACTTCGTCACAACGGAGACGGATATCTCATTGGCCAAAATATAAATTCCATTATACACTATGTAATTGCACCAGCCAGAGGTTTCTGAGCAGAGTTTGGTGTAGGTACTCATTCTTTCACAAAGTAAACACTGCTGATAGATGTTATTCTTCTGCTGTTTGTGTAGACAGATTGCTGCTGCTCTGTTATTCTGAAAGGATGCATGCCGATTGGATGGCTAGCCAAAGTCATTTGAAATGCTAGGATCTTGTGTGAGGTTTCAATTATGAAATGTGTTACTCAGTGACGTTGCAAGGGTGCCTTGGGTCCTAATGCAAGCAAAGAAAATAAGCCCCAGTCCTTGGTTTTGTAGTAAACAACATCACTTAGCTATATTTGGGGTGCACTGGGCCCTTGGTAGAGCTGTACCCAGAGCGACTGTACTTACTGCACTACTGCCTCTTCTCTGACCACCTACTTCCATTTTATTCTCTCCTCTTCCTTTCTTCATCTATAAATCTCTTCCCCTCTTCTCTTATTCACTCTTCCTTTTCTCATCCCTCCCTTCTCACTCTGACATACTTATTTCTGTACCTTGTTCATTCCATTGTCCCTTTTGCTCTTCCTTATGTCATTTCCCTTTTTAGTCATTGTCTCGTTCTATCTCATGTCCTCTCTCCTATCTTTCACTCACTCTTTTTCTTTCATCTCTTTCCTCTCTGAACTCTATATTCCCCTCCCTGGTGCCCATCCACCTTCCTTGTTCAAAACATTCTATGTAGAGGCTTCTAAATTTACTACAGGAAAGTCTGCCCCCTGGGGTGTTGCTTTAAAGGGGGCGGGCTTAGGGTATTACACACCATGATCAATGTATTTTGGGATAAATTGTTAGGTACAGGTGCTTTCAGTCAGGTATGGTGAGGTGTCTGTCGTGTTTCGACATGAATTTTTACACACAGACTAAAGATGCACACACTCTCGCCCTCTCTTTGTTGGGAAAGACTTCAAAAATGTTGATTATTTCAAAAAATAATGTGCTTTCCAAGTACGTCTACTAATCGCCATTCATCTCCCTTTCCACTGCTCCTTAAGCCCTCTTAGTGACCTGCTTGTTGTATAATGTATTTTAACATTACAGGCCAGCATGACTGTTGGGAAATCTAAAGCTCACTCCCCTCCAGTCTTACTGACCAAGCTGCGCCCCTAGCTGCCTCCCCTTCAATCTCTGGGTCCAGTGCCACTGCACCAGCTGCATCACTGATAGCTTTACCCATGAACACAAAGCAAAATATGAGGAGCGTTAGAGCTGCCAAAGACTGAGGAAGAGATGATCAGTTATTACAGCAAGCAAACATTGACCAATGTATGAACAGAGAAGTTAGACACAGGAAACATCAAACAAGATATGTGCAGATTGCTTGCAACATGAAGCAGTGGCAAGATGCCCCATCTGAATCTTTTGGCAGACGTCTAACTCAGATCTCCTTCTCTCTGTCTGACAAGATCTCCACTTGCCTTGGTTACCACACTAGGACCAGGGAAATGTAAGGAATTTTGAGACTGGGCCTAGTGCAAGAAATTGAATTGTTCTGTGAGACTCATCAGAGTACTAACAAGCGTTTACAATGCAACGGTTTCGCCTTTACAAAAGTTAGAGCTATTGGCATTGTAAATGACAATATTTTTATTTATGTGTTGGTTTTGAAAACAGATAAATAAATGGCATTGTCATTTACAATGCCAATAGCTTAATCTCTCGCACATGCTACACACACACACCTACAGAGAACCCACCCACAGAGCCCCACTCACACACACACAGAGCCTCCCCCACACAGAGTCCCCCACACACACCCACACAGCCCGGGCGCGAAGCTTGACAATCCGTAAGCCCACGGCATGGGGGTCTCTCCTGAGCCCACTCCCCAAAGTGACCCACTCTTTGGGGGAATTGTCACTTCCCCTGATCCCATTAACACTGTTGGACTACTCCAAGCACCCTGGCACCTTATTCCCTTATGATTGGAGGGCTGGCAGGAGTGAGTGATTGAGTGAGTGAGTGATTGAGTGAGTGATTGAGTGAGTGAGTGTGTGACTGACTGAGTGTGTGTGTGTGTGTGTGAGTGAGTGAGTGTGTGTGTGAGTTTGCGAGTGAATGAGTGAGTGAGAGTGTGTGTGAGTGAGTGAGTACTTTGCACCATAGCACGGCTCAAAAAGAAATCACTAAAATAATGCGTTTTCTGCTTTTACACCCCGCCATTCCCTTAAACAACACACTGCAGCTTTATAGATAGGCCAGTGCAGCATAGTTTTCATTGAAAGGCATCAGTGCACATTACTTGAGCACCAGTTACAGTCATTAGGGCAGACAGATTCAGTTTAGGCACGAGAAGAGTCGGTGATGGTGCTTGAGCCTCCCGCCATACTCGAACCGGTTTCCTCAGCTTCGCGGTCGGCCGCTCTAGCCGTTGTGCCACATCCTCATTTTCTAGAGCAGCGGGCACACAGAACATGCTGCCTCTCCAGAAACTGTCAGTCTCAGCGTTCACCTGTCCAAAAATAACGCATTATTGTTCCTGAGGTTATGCCTCATTTCTGCCTGCTTCCGTTGTGTAGAGTAGTAAGCCTGTCATAGGGAGGAGGAGGGAATTTCAGTAGAGTTGCGAGAGAGAGTTGGAGAGCCTGAGGTGCTTTCTTTTGTACATTTGTAATGGAGAGTTTACATCTAGTAGTGGAGAGGGAAGAGTCCTTCTCGTGCCGGACAGAGGAGGGTGCACTTTCCGTCGAGGAGAGAGACGCACGCTGCTGGTGGGTGACAGAAAAATGCCCCTCCTGTAAGGGAATTAAATGCTTTGCTTATTGAGGAGAGGGGAGCTTAGGGAGGGAGGGGGGAGAGTTGCTTCTGGGTGGAGAAGAGAGAAGTGTGCTGCTGGAACGAGAGGGTCGGCACCTCTTGGGAAGGAGCGGGTATTTGTAGTGACAGAGTGGGGAGTGCACATTCCAGTTCAGGGAGCGTGCTTCTCTCTCAGCAGAGGGTGCTGCTAGTGGAGGGGGAGAGGGAGCATGTCTAACGGCGGGAGGGCGGCTCCTGCCAGCGGTTGAGAGAGGGGTGTGCCCGTCGCTCCTGCACGTGTGGAAGTTGTGGTGAGTTTCTTGTCAGCGCTGCGGCTCACTTGCAAACACTGTCTGGGCAAGGAATACTCGCAGGTATTCTGGAAGTGATAGGGAGTAGGGAACACAAAGAAAGGCTCCATGACAGCAAAGGAACCATGCACGGAGGCCAAATGTACACATCTGCCCACAACCCCGAGCAGGAAGGCGGGTGCCGGCAATGCCGGACCAGACTCGTGGGCGTTCCCGAGAACAGGCTTTCGGCTGACGTAGCCAAAAGCCAAAAATTCTCGGGAACGCCCCCGAATCTGGTCCGGCATTGACAGACAGGCCCGTCTTCCAATGGCTAGCCTCCATTTATGGAGCTAGCCAATGAAAGACGGGGGCGGATTCCCAGCCCATACTATACTCATTAGGTTTTCGCCTAGCGAAACGATGCTTTCGCATTGTTTTCGCCAGGCAAAACCTAAAAACCACAAACTGAGTACCTGTCTCTCACACTTCTTCATTTATAACACTGCTTAGCGCCAGCAGTCAGAAGTACATTAAAAAATGTATGGGAACTGTGATGCTGTGCGCAATGGGGGTGGGGTGAATGAGCTTGGGAGCGGGGCCAAAGACATGGCTAAAAAAGCTAAATATTCTGTAACTTTTTTTGGTCTTTCACCTTCAGGTAACTACATATAAAATATCGCACAGTTTAAATGAAAAAGAAATGCAAGCTAGGTTGATCAGCAGGAAATGTACTATTGTACATTATGAAACCACAATTTATGCACTGCAGAGGTCTGTTTGTGTAACCAGTGAGCCACAAAATTGAATCCTAGTTGGCACAGTGGAGAGTATTGTGTATGTTTAGAGCTACGAAGTCTCAGTCTCATCTGTGGCAGAAAGCACTGTAAATATGCAAGTCATTATTTTAAACTTGCTTTAGTGTCAGTATAAGATAGGCTGCTAAAAAACGGTGCAAACACATTTAAGATAAAAAAGTACTTTCAAAATATACATTTAGTAATACCCAGGCCATAAGTGGTGCACATTTTTTTTGCTAGCGGTCCGTTAAAAGCTCACCCTTCTCCTACCATCTTCCAAACAGCCTTTACATTTTCAGATTAACCAACTGTGCACATTTACATATCTTTCAGGGACGCAGGCAACCTGGCAAGAAGTCTTGTTTAGCTGTCTGCCCTTACCTCAGTTTCATAGCACAGGAGACTCCCTGCCTTACACTTCAGCCAAAGCATTTTATCAGTTAGAATTAATACTCTAAGGACGAAAAGTCTTTTCACAAAAAGCAGGGGACCTGTATTTCTTAATTTAAAAAAGCATGGGCATGTTGTGTCCCTCAGAGCCCACCCTCTTCGACCACTGCTTAGCACTGCATTGCGTAACACCAATACGCACCATACCGGTTATCACGCACAACATGCAAACACTTCCCACATAGAATCTAAACAAAGACATCATTCCAACCACACACCCTACATAGCATAGTATACTGCCCATGTAGGCAAGCACTTCAGTGCTCTCAACGATGTAGTAAATAGTGTTTAAATGATGCAATAAAATACAATATAATACACAAAATACAATACAATAGAGTGGATGGGGTAACCCTATCTGCAGAGGAGATATGTCCCCATTTTTAAACGAGATGGAAAATAAAAGCAGTTGAAGCACACATTGTCTGAGTTCCTGTCTCATGCACAAGAAACAAATGTGCAGGCTGCCGCTAGCCCTTTACAAGGACAGACGCTGGGACGAGTTATATGGAAGACTAGACTAAAAACCTCCTGTGATTCTGGGCAAATCACTTAATCTCCCCGTGCCTAAAATGAATGTGTGTCTGTCCTCATGTAACGTAACTGGTGCTATGTAAAGCGTTCTGATACCTGATTCGGTTCGGGTCTAGTTCGCGCTATATAAAACTCTGCAAAAAAAAAAAAAACTAGCATAAACTGGAGCAAACTTCAGAAAGGCTTATCAAGGAAGGGGGAGAATCTGGCCTTACCAAACACACCAGCCACCCTCAATCGACCTGTCACAAAGAGCTCTAGCTTCCCCTAGCCATCCTGACCTAAGGTCTCCTACTGAGGGCTACTGCCATGGCCACTCAGATCTGGCATCTCCTACCGAGAGGCACTTTCATGTTCACCAAAACCCAGCACCGTAACATGGGTTGCCAGCACTCAGAACAAGGCAAGTATTGTGACCCCTAAACCGTGGACAGTAGCACTTCCTAGCGCAAAATTTTAAAGGAAAAAAAAATTGTAGGATGAATGTTTTTGCTTTTACAATTTCGCTCCCCCTAAGAATTTTGCACCCAGGGAAACCACCCTTGTGCCCCCTGCCCCCTGCCCCCCCACCCTCACACTATGCAACTGCCAAATCATACCACAGCACTCTGTACTGAGGAGCACTTCCATGCACTGACATATGTGGCATTCTGTGCTGAGGGACATCACTCTGCTCAACCAGAAAGGGTCTGACACTTCATTGCACAGTCATGCTTAACTAGGTCAGGCATAGGCCTGGCACCCCAACTTATCTACGTCCCTTTTTCAAGCATACTCGGTAGTTGGCAAGACACAGTTACAGTCAGTATTACTTATCATGATTTGGATCCTTATAGCCTCCCAAATCAATATCAACTAGAGTACCCATGAAGTGGAAAAAACGAAAATATAACACAAAATGGTGTCTCCTCTTGGGATCTTTTCCTTAAAGCTTCCCTCTGTACCTACATTAGAAGAGAGACCCTTTTCTCCTTCCCCCTTCCTAAACCAATTATTGCTCTCCACATCTTTCCAACTCAAGAGTTTTCCTATTTGTTAGGGTTGTAGCCCACGTTGTTACCTTTGATACAAATGTGATGTATTTAAGGAAAACAACCCAAGAGGGGACACCATGTTGTCTACTTATGTAATTTTTTCGCTTAATTCATTATTCTTCCTCTTTCCTGTGGGAGTTACTTGTTTTAAGTGAGAAATGAATGTTCGGCATTTGCACATCTGTGTTAGTGTGACTGTCCTGCACGTGCTAATACTATTCCTTTTAAAGTGTTTTTCCTAAGTTGTTTCATATTAATAGTGTGAGTAGCTATTGTACAGCGATATTGTGTTAATATGTTTAGAGTGTTTATTTTAATGTATGAATGTTTGCCATATTTTTGGTAACTTGTACAAACAATAAACAAATAAACATGAACACTACTTAAAATTCACTCAACTCACCCTCATTTTGAAGTTGTGACACTCCTTAGTTTTATCGGCACCCTCGAAACAGGCAGGATGTCTCCCCTTTTCTTATTATTCACCAAATATTTCACCTCTATTGATTTCCATGAGTTCTCTTGCCATAAACACTCAGTGCTACCCTCCGTGGAAACTCAAAAAGTTGAGAGGTAAAGTTGAGAGGTAACCAATGTCATGGACGGATCGGGAAACATCATTTACTACGAAGGCATCCCCACGCATAACGTTTACCACGGTACACTTACCACGCAAACGTTTTTTCAACGTGGGTGCCTTCCACGACCGTCTATACCACGAAAGTACGTTCAGCGTGGGTTGGGGGGAGACGTGGTATTCCGTCCAGTCGTGCTGGGGGGGCTGGGGCTGGGGGAGGGGGGCTAGGGGGGCTGGGGGGCTGGGGGGGTCTCCCCCCAAAAAAATAACAACAATTAAGGAGCGAGTTAGATTTAAAAAAAAAACGCTCTGTGGTATTAATGAAGTAAAAGGAAAGAGCCTCCCCCAAAGACGTGCATTGTACGTCAAAAAAGAAGTCCTTTATTTATTTTGGAAGACGTGTTTTGACGCTTGTTTCCATGGTAGATGGAAGTAAGGGCTGCTGGAGAAAGACGTGCAGGTAAGACGTGGTACAATCCTTCGTTGTAAATTCCAGCGTGGTAAAGCCACTTGCGATGTAAAATTCGCGTGGTTATGCCATGCGTGGAACTTGAAATCGTTGAAAAATCATATATTCGGACGGATCTGAAGGCTTGATGGACTCATACATTATTCTCCAGTAATTTGGGTTAATCTCATGGTTGTAGGTCTCACCCTTCTGAGGTCAATAAAATGTGTGCCACTGCTAAACCTGGGCCTCATTACGAATGTTCGCCGCCACCGTAACGGGAAAAGGGACCGACTGCCAGAAGTGTGGTGGTTCCGCCAGGCCAATTAGGATGCGCCCGCCACACTGGCGGGCACATCCTCGACTTTAACATTGTGACGGGAGGTGCTGTAAGCAGCGCCCACCGCAATGTTAAAGTCCATGTTGTGCATTGCCATGCACAAAGTGACAGGCACCGCGCGGTGCCTGCCACCTTGTGCATGGCAATGAAGGGGGTACCATAGCTACACCCAGTGCAGCCGCCCCCCCCCCTCCCCTAGGGGCCTGCAATGGGCCCCCAAAGTGATTTCCCGCATGCCTTTCCATGGCGGAGTCTCCGCCATGGAAAGGCATCCCCACCGCAGGCATCATAACAGGCACCGCCACCAAATTATGGCCTTTTTCCATATCGTAACGATTGTCGACCGGCGGAAAAGCGGCGGACGGTCTTTCCGTCCACCGCGGTAACCATCGCCATACTAATATGACAGGGAATAAAACAGGAACAGATGGCGATCCGCCCGCCATACTAATAGGCCCCATAGTTATTTGTCAATGATGACAAGAGGCCTCCATGGCGGTGACTATGCACTCTCTCAGTACCTTTGCTATTATAGTGCCCTGTTCTGAGTGGCACATACCAATCTCAAGTATACTTGGGGAGGTGGGGAAAACATTCCACATTATTTGCAAAAGTTTACACTGCCTGCTAACCCCTATTTTTGACAAATTTCAAAGGCTATCTTATGCACATTCACGGATAATTAAATACATGCATTCCATTCGTTCCTGTGTTTAGATGTGAAACGGCTCCCACCCCCCTGCATGGTTTGCGTCAGTTGGAATTAAAACTTTCTCTCGCACTTTATTAAGCGTGGCGTTTGACCTCGGAAATCCCGTTGGTGGTTTAAGGAATTTCCTATTAATGTAACCTTGCTCACGTTTCCAAAATAGCATTGGCGGCTGCGTTGCTGCTAGTGCTTAAAAAATTCTACATTCTGTCGTTGTGTTTCCCCGCCATCCCCCGAGTGGTCTCACCACAACCCTTGAAAAGTTTAGTAAGTTTTTGGCCTGCCCTCCGCAGATATCACGTAGTAAACCACAGCCTTGGCCCCAAAGGGAGATGGATAGCGGGGGCGCTGTGAAAGTGCTGACGGGGGCTGGGTTTACGGGCCGTGCTTGGGGCATGCCGAGATGCTCTTGTTTATGGGGGCGGCTGGTGTTCAGAGGGAACGGAATGCAGGGCTCACAAGTCTGTGAAAGGAGCAGGCAGGGGAGGGGCGTGTGGGGGAAGGGCGTGCGTGGCTCTCATGTTTGTGCAGCGGCAGGGGAGGGACGTGCTACGGGGGAGAATCTGGGAATACAGATTAAACACACAGCTGGATGAGTCGGCAGCTCCGGAAAGCATTCCTGCTCGTTCTCCGGCACAGGCTTCCATTGTTCGGCAGGACAAGGCCGGTGGAACCCGAGCCGCGGAGCAGGAGTCACAGTTTAACTGAAAACGGCTCTTATGCTTTTGCTAGTTTGTTATTACACGGAGACGCTGGCTGTAGAGGCAGAGGTGCGCGAGGCGGAGGCATCCACAGTGAATGCAACAGTTCGTTTTGGAGACTGCAGCTGGGCCTGCATATCTGAATATATAGTCCAGGATCACACGAGGAGCATTGCTGAAATTGACGCATTTTGATTTTATCCGTAGGCGATCCTGATTAATCCCAGAGATTACTGCAAATGCCCGGTTTGAGAAAAGGGTCTCCTGCTGCTACAGTTTCCCATTCTTGATATTTCACATTGAATGATGCACCAGGAAAACTTTCGGATTTAAATGATATTCCTGACGATGTATCTCAAAATATCAAATTTATTTAATATTTCTTCTTATTTGATATTAGTATCATTTCATGACATGTAAATAAAGTAAAGTCCACATTTGTAAAGCGCACAATCACCCGTAAGGGTCTCTAGGCGCTGGGGGCCGTCGGGAAGATTAAGCGAGCTATTGCCCAGAGTCACACGGTGCTGGGCTGACCTGCCGCCGTAGCCGGGGATCGAACCGCGGTCCCCAGATTCCAGCGTCAGTCGCCCTGGCCGCGGCGCCACACCTCTTCCTCATACACAAGTCGTTCAGCCAACGAGTTTCGTTAAAAAAAAATTCTTAAACTTTTTCAGGGCTCTAAATTATTACTCAAAGTCAATAGTAAACTTTAGGCTCCAAAAACTTCCAAAATGTTTTAAAAATGATCCAATCCTCATGTACTCCTAAAATAGTTTTCCTTCCAGTGATCCATATTCGACTGGAGGAAAGTGTACCCAGTATTTCAAATGCACAGAGGAAGTTCGAGAATTTCATTTTTGAACAAAACGCATTGGCTGAACGACTAGAGTATTTATATGTCATGAAATGATACTACGATCATATAAGAAGAAATATGAAATACATTTGCTATTTTGAGATACATCGTCTGGAATATTATTTGACTGAATATTTTCCTGGTGCACCATTCCATTTGAAATATCAGTTTCTATCTGAGGAGCAGAAGTGCCAATCAACAGCAGGTACAGGAATTGCAGTGCACAGGTTACCATGATTTGCTTTACTGTGGAATGAGGTGCAGGATCTAAGGTCTGCCGATGTTTCTTTGAAGCTTTTAATTCTTGTTCCTTGTGTCTCAGTCACAGCTGTGTTTCTTTGCAAGTACCTTTACTGCTTCGCAATAACCTCCCCACATCCCCTTAAAAGCTATTAAAAAGTGATTCAAGTAACATTATTACCATCTGAGGTGTAACGCAGTTCCCTTCACTTCATCGTTCAAGAGGCGCCCTTCATTCTAAAGTTCAGGGATATCGGAGAAACATTAGAGTCCTCACATTCTCCATGAGGACCCCATTGTTTTGTGGTCATGTTCAAAACAGAACATCTCCAATTAGAAGGAACTGGAAGCAGTCCAAAAAGCTGTGTTATTTATTGCTCCATATCTCTTAAACTATGTGGTCCAATAACAAACAGACAACCAGGTCACAAGAACAGATGCCAACAACCTAGGGGGAACTTGAGTGCCTTGCTTAGCTCATCTTGCATAGCTCTTGGTATTTGGGCAGAAAGAAATCTCTCTCTGATTGTGATTTAATTTCCTGGGATGTGGAAGGGCCTTGCAGACATGTTGAGTCACACATCTCTGTCCTCAGTGATCATGAGTCTTTGCCCTCTTTCATTTGAGCCAATTCAGAGGCAATTCGGAGGAGGTTTGAGGTTTTTGGGTAGACCTCTTCACCTCTTTCCAGGATGCTCTTCTACCCAAATTTAGTTCTATCCTGCTATGTCCAGAAGCCTGGGTGGTAGATGCAATGAGCTTTCATTGGCTCAGGGGGGTATTTTTTGCCTTTCCCCAGTTGCCCTATCAGCAAATTTCTTTGGAAGTTGAGAGAGGAACAGCCTCAAGTACTCCTGGCAGCTCCGTATTGGTGCTATCATCCTTGCCGCCTTCTACTTCAGTTGACAGTTCACCCCGCAGTCCTTCCCAATTTCTCTATCTCCGCTGAAATTTACTCGGCTGTCAGAAGAAATTCTTTGTTGTTTCGCACTGGGGATCTGGAGATTGAGATGCAAAGGTTAGAATCCTCAGAACGTTTTTTATTGATATTGCACTTTCTATTTAGAATTTAAGAAAGCAAAGTACATTGAAAGTATATGAGACGCACTTGGGGCACTTTAATACCTTTTTTTAAATTAAATTTTTTTTTTAGTTGAGATTTCAAATGGCACAAGATCATACAGAAAGGAAAAAATCACATATTATCCAACATTATTACCACTGACCATATAAAAGGACAAACGTACAATAAAAACTTATTCATAACTTACAAATTCATCCATGATCATAATGTAATAAATGCCCAATAAATACATTCTTAAAAAAGAGAAGTCTCGGATATGATCTGGTTTATTACTGCATCCTTGCACTCCTCCAATTTTTCACTGGTGCCCAGATCTTTAGCCCCATCTCCCGTATCCTCCTATCCTTAAGCTTGTATAGGGCAGCCTCCAGATTGTGTATGCCCAGAAGTCTGGACAGCCACATCTGGAAGGACGGGACGTCGTATCCTTCCATGCAGCTGAAATAAGAATGCGAAGGACTGCAACGGATATAAAAACCAGGGCTTCTCTCTCGTCCTTTAGGGCTAGTTTACTTTCGCTTCCCAAGATCATTAGGGTTGGGGATAGGCAGATCTTAATGCCTAGCAGCCCCTCCCAAAATAACCCGATCTCCCTTTTAATTGCGCCCAATTTATCACAATTATAAAACATATGTAGGAGATCGGCCGGCCCTTTCGAACATCTAGGACAGCTGTTATCTTCCCTTTTGCCCCATTCAAACAATTTAGCGGGTGTATAGTAAAGATTGAAAAGGGTTTTAAAATGTTGGGCTTTTAAATTGGGGGAACGCAATAACCTTTTATCCAGATATAAAGCTTTATCTAAATCCACATCTGGATCTTCTAATTTTATGGCCCAAGAGACCTCATTTTTTTCCAAGTCGTCTTGAATCTCAGCCATTAAGGTTTTATAGATAAATTTAATCCTACAACCTCCTCTTCTCAAATAATCCAATATGATACACCTTTTCCCTGAATCGATATGTGGTCTTTTAGATTTAATTGTCTGGACAACTTGGGCATATTTAAAATCTTGATTAGTAACCATGTTGTAGCTCTTTTATATATCCCCCAGACCTCTGACTTCTTTCCCTTCCATGATGTCCCCGACTATTAAAATTCCCTGCCGCTCCCAATATTTCCACATGCCATCCATGCACAAATTTGGGAATAGTCCTGAGTTCCACAGAGAGGTGTGATAATTAATCTTAGAAATTCCTAATAACTTTTGAATTAATTTCCATAGCCCCCAGACACTATCCATTGTCTTGTACCGCATTTTCTTATAGTACCGCCTCTCCGTCCTTCTCAGTAATACCCCTGTCGCCTCCCGACCTAGTATTAATTTATATATCATGGGGAGGATTTCATTCCCATATATAGCATTTGCTTTATTTTCGTCAGGGTCAAATAAGATTGCCATTTGGGTTAACAAGCAGGCCCAGTGATAGTACCTTATATTAGGAACCCCAGGGCTCCCCTCTCTTGTAGGTGGGACATACATTTTAACGAACGCCTGTCTTTACCATACTGCCATATAAAACTCATAAATGTTGCTTCTATAGATTTAATCATTTTTTCCTCTATTAAGAAGGGAATGGCCCGAAACTTATATAGAATTTTGGGGAACATTGTCATCTTCATGACATTCGACCGCCCTACTACTGACAAATGTAATGAGTCTATTATTTTAAGCTCAACCTCCATCGAATTCAACACTGTAGTAAAATTATCCCTAATAATAAACTCGGGTGAGGCGTTAATCATTATTCCTAGATATACTGCCGAACTGACGAATCTAGAATCAGATTCAACCAAATTATTCTGGGAACAGATCACTTGAGTTTTCCCCTCATTTAGCCGATATCCTGAATACCTCCCATATATCTCAGTGATTCCAACCAATGCCTGTAAAGCTGAGTGTGGTTCCACAGAGATGACTGCCAAGTCATCGGCGTATGCCAGAATTTTGGTCTCGAATCCATTTGTAATGACTGGTTTTATATCTGTGGCAGCAAGTATCCTCCGTATCAGTGGGTCAATGTAGAGTGCAAAAAAGATGGGTGAGCAGGGATATCCCGGCCGTGTCCCCCTTGTTATATAGATTTTCTCTGAGCTTTCACCCATCAGTTGGATTTTGGCAACTGGGTCCAAATACATTGCTTTTATAGCAGTCTGGAATCTTACTCCGAACCCTCTTGCTTCCAGCACCCCCCACAGATATTCCCATCTGACGCGATCGAACGCTTTCTCAGCGTCGAGGAGGATCATTGCCATCCCCCTCTCCCCGGCAGCATGGACATCAAACAAAGATATTGCTCGTCTGATATGGTCGGTAGTTCCCCGGGTTGGAATAAAGCCAGGCTGCCATGGAGAGACCAGACCCCCAATGATCCTCCCCAGGCGTTTTGCCAGGATTTTTGCATAGATCGTATTATCCCCTTTTATAAGGGATTTTACTTCGGCTTCCCTTACTTATGAAAGACCACTATGTTTGTATCTTTCCATGTCTCCGGTATTTTACCCACATTCATTATCCCGTTAAATAAATCGAAAAGCATTGGGGCTATCCCATCTGACACTCACTTATATACTTCTAAAGGAATACCATCAGGCCCTGATGCCTTCCCGGGCGCCAGCTCATGTAGTGCTTCCAATATTTCCCCCAGGGATAGGTCTTTTTCCAAGGTTTCCCTCTTCTCCTGATCCAATTTAATACCTTCCTCCCCCAACACTCCCTGTGGTATTTCTAGGACTGAGTCTTCCTGATATAGGTTTTGATAATAGTTTTTAAAGACCTTCAGGATATCCTGGGGTTCATCATAGTCCTGGCCCTGTTCTTGAATACTAGTTATCACGTTTCTAGCGGTGGCCTGTCTGATAGGTAGTGCAAGTGCCCTTCCAGCTTGCTCTCCCGTCTCATATAACCGGCCTCTGTATACTTGATATTCTGAAGCGGCCTTTTCAGCCATATGATTGTGAATTTCTGCTTTAATGGAACTTATTTTTAACATGTTTTCTTTCCCTTCTTTACCCTGCATAATGTCTTTCCCATGTTGCTCCTCAGCTTCTGTCAATTGACCTAGAAGCAGCTGTCTCTCCAAGGAGCTTTTTTCCAAGATTGAGCAACAAAATTAATGACCTCACCCCGAAATGCTGCCTTGTAAGCATCCCAAACGCTATTCCTCAATGCACTAAATCGATTTGCTTCAAAATATCTCTGTGTCCATTTCTTAATATGTTCCACAAAGATACAGTCTGCTATTAACTTCCTCTCGAAAGTCCAAGACCTATACTTTCTATCTGGCGTTATACAATCATGGGTCAGAATTAACGGGTTTTGGTCTGATAATATTTTTGGCAGTTTCCGTATCTTCACCATACTTAACTCAGTGGTTGAGATCATAAAATAGTCCAATTTTGTATACTTCTGGAATGGACAAGAGAAATAGGTGAAGCCGGGGTTACCAGGCTCCTTGTTTCCCCACACGTCCATCAGCCCCTGTGATTGCATCAGCGAGGAAAGGGCACGGAATACCTTGGGCTTCCTACCTGAATATGCATTTCTATTCACGAAATCTGCTGAAATATTCAAATCCCCACATAGCACGATTGGAGTGGGCCAGCCAACCAGCTCCTTTTCTAAAAATTCAAAGACTTCAGGGTCGTCCTGATTCGACCCGTATACCCCGCAAATAGTAACACCTATGCCCATTTCGATCAGTGCCCACCTCCCTAATGTATCGGCCATGGAGCGCTTTACACCCCCTAATCCTATCTTCCCCAGAATGATTACCCCCCCCCTTACTGTGGAAGTCTGCGATGTGCAGGATAAGATCTCGTACCCCCTAATATTCAACAAATGCTTTTTCCCCATGGCAGATGTGTTTCCTGTAAACACAGGACATCTATCTGCTCTGTTTTAACAAACTCGGCCAGTCTACCCCTCTTTTTCCAATAGTTTAACCCCCAATATTCATAGAACATATACTAAATTTGTAATTTTTCTGTATACATGTTTCCTTCTTTTTAAGCCACAAAAACTGAATATCGAAGCAAAGTTCCATCCGTAATAAACAATACATAACCATGAATGGAATTATTTTGTGCCAGAGAATCTCTTTTTTACATTCCCCCCACCGTGACCCCCCCTATCCTTCCCCAGCCCCTTGAACCCCCCACCAACCCACCACCCCTCTGCCCCCCTCCACCTCTCCCTTGCCCCTGCACCCTCCCTCTTGAGGCACTCAGACCTTGGTCTGTGCATATGACGCATGCAGCATTTACAGTGAGGACTTCCTACGACCTCCTTCTAATATCCACAAAGGTTTTCTGATGTAAGGTTGTAAGGAGGTCTTACAACCTTACATCAGAAAACCTAAATTGGTGACCAGATACGAAAGAAACCAAAGAAAAGAAGGCATAAAGGGCAAAGAGACATCTTTTTAACTACCCAAGGTGTCCAGGTTTTCTTGCGCTTTCACTTCCGATGAAAAGTACAGTGTCCGCCCCTCGTTTATTATCTTGAGTTGCACTGGATTTATGAGGTATACTTGGATTTTTTTGTCCTGAAAAGGTTTAGTCAACTGCCTCAACCTCCAGCGCCTCTCGACCGTAGCATGGCAGTAATCCGGGCGGACAAAGAATGTGATTCCATCGCTAGACCTTCTTGCATCTGGTCGCGCTTTTTCCGCTATAGCTGCCCGCAAGAGGAAATTTCCAACAAAAATTAAGATTGCCCTTGGTTTATCACCTTGCCTTGTGTTGCGGCGTATTTTAAAAGGGGTTTGATGTGCCCTCTGAATTTCTCCTGCCCAGTTCCAGCCCGTAAGCTCAGGGAAAGAAGACTCAAATAGCTTGATTATATAAGCTCTGACATCTCCCCCTTCTGTTCCCTCAGGGATTCTCAGCACCCTAAGATTATTTCTCCTAAGTCAGTTCTCCATGTCCTCCAGTTTCCACTGGATATCGATAACCTGGGCACTTTGAGAATCCACCTTACTAGTAGCTGCTGCCGCCTCTGACTCTGCTGCAACAATTCGCTCCTCGAGATTTGAAACCCTGTCCCCCACATTAACACAGGCTTTAGATAATTTACTCACAGCGCCCTGCATTTTCCGCATTGCTGCTTGTGATTTGCGGCTGTCCTGACGTGCTTCCTCCCCGTGGGCAAGAATCGCCTGATGGATCACCTCTAAAAGTGGGGGTTGGGTTATTGAAATTTCCGCAGTAGGGCTGCCCTGGGGTGGCATTGAAGAAGAGTGATCCCAACTTAGATCTTGTTGAGGCCTCCCCTTTTTGACAAGGTATCATGTCTTATGGCTGTCCCCGGGGGTTCTTGTTCAGGGTCACTCTCCGACTCCAAATTGCTATCCCCTGATAATGAGGTCCGCTCCTCGTCTTCTGACCATTCTGCTCCTTCCGAAACAGAGAAGATGCATTCACTGGGATCTTTATCCTTCTCCTCTTCCAAAATTTCTTTGCTACTCAGAACGTCCAGACAACCTGTATTTCCGGTCTCCCCTCTTTCCAACCTTTTGCCATTATCTAGTTGTATAGTTTCCTGGATTTCCTGATCAGCCATGAGAATCATAGCTGCATTTATCTCTGCTTGAGGGGTGTCAACTTTATTTCCCCATGCCTCTACCTCTGTTCGGTCTTTTCTTGTCTTCCTGCAGAGTGATAGTTCACCGCCCAGTCCCGTTACACTAGTCTCTGGTGCCTCCAGCTCTATTATCCGGGAAGATACAGGGATGGTATTCACCTGGATATGGGGCACATCTTGATCAGATCCCACTTTATTTTCTACTAACTTTGCCACTTCTGAGTCTGACCCCAGCCCCAGTCCCGAGGACTCACAGCCGTCAGCCTCTCCTCCCGCATCAGCTCCAGTCAAGGTCTTCATCCCCTTCTCCTTACCGGTTCGAGATAGCAGTTCAGCGATTGAAGTTATTGCCTGACAGGTCTTTACGGTTGTTTGCTTCGTCTTGTTCGCGGGCTCCAGTGGGGGTGTCCGTACTTTGCGTGGCGTCCCCTTGCCTGCCTCCACGTCCTCCAGCTCTGCTCTTTTCTGGGCTGCCGCCGCAGCTGCTTTCGCCCTGGTGACTGCTTTCGGAGGCATTGCGTCCCTGCTCCGCTCCTCCGGCTCACTCCGCTTGACTCCGCGGCTCCGCCTCCCACGTCGGACTGAGCTAGCCACTCTGGAGAGAGCAGCTCCGGCCGCTTGTCTTCACCCAAGCGCGGAGCACGGCGTCCTCACCCAGAACAACATGCAGGTAATCAAAGCTGGCATTAATTTTATTGAAAATCGTTTTCTGCCTCACAGGAAGAAAGACGCTCCCAATTTGGTCACCACATCAATCAGGGGTATCATCCGAATTCCCTGCCCTTACTGCTAGTGCTGCACTCGACCGCCATTACGCGGTTGCCATCTTGCATCCGTCTTTTCCGAGATAACATTGAGGCACTTTAATTCCTGGTGCACGTCTAGACATTTCCAGTAAAGGGGGTAAGATACTAGAATTAGGGACGGTTTACTTTTATGGCTTGCAGTCTTAACTTTACTTAGTCAGTGGAGAGTCATGAGAGCCATAAGGGATTCCTTTATTTCTTGTTTTGATACTCTAGAGTATAGCAGCTTATCTTCTTAGGAGTTTTCATTTAAGAAAGTTGTTCACATTACCGTACCTTCCTGGGATTTGCCTATGGTGCTTAATGTTCTGCAGGAGCCCCTTGGAAGTTCGTCAACTAATTTCTTTAAACTTTTTAACATTTAAGTTTTTTTTTCCTTTTTTTGTGATCTTTTCAGGTCATAGTTTGGGAGAAAATGAACCCCTTCTTTCTGATGAACCTTTTTATAAGGGTTTTACAAGATAAGGTTGTCCTGAGCCCTGCTTTTCCCCCCAAGGATTGATCTTCTTTTCCCCTTTCATAGAGTCTGGTTCTTCCTGTCTTTTTCTATTCTCCTCTTTCTGTTCAGAAAATCTTGCGGCACTCTTTGGATCTTCAGAGATCTCTCTCTCTATTTATCTCCAAAGAACTCCCTTTTCAGACAGGTTGATTCGTTATTTGTCACTTTTAGTCTAAGCAAAAAAGGTAATAAAATGGAACTAGATGTAGCAAAATCTTGTCTGATGCTTTTATTGCAATATTGACTTAGTTTGGAAATATGCTCATTTTCTTTGGAAGTAGCTAATTATTTCAAGATGTCCTGTATAGACCATCCGGTTAACCTCTCACTAGGTTTTGGGTGGGATACTGTTGATGTGTTTTCATTGGTGAGCACAACGTAGGTAAGTAATCAAATCATTATCAATACTTAATTGATTTTTGAAATCTCTCACTTTAAAAAAAATATTCCTTCATATCAGTTTACAATCGAAACATGTAAAAAAAAGTATTAACATTTTCAGAAAAAATGTATCCATTGTCCTATTAACCTCATTAACTTAGACTCAAAAACTTAGCTTAAAGTTTGGTGGCATTAAACAATTCATCAACCAATAAACTTCCAGCAATACGTTTTTATAACTGGTCGTCCACGAAGTAAATTATAGCAGAGATGAATGTCGTAATAAATTATCCATAAAAGAATAATAATGTATCTTTAGTTATAGTGGTACAATGTTAAAGTCAATTAAGTACCTACAGCTCCAGGAATTACAAGGGACCTGACACATGAAGTATTATTTTTTCATGAGCTAGCATGTTGAGGGGCAGATGTATCATCCGTTTTTTTGTCGCAAACGCTGCGATTCGCAAAAAAGCAGAGTTTGCAACAAAAAATCGGCAAATACGATGTATGATGAGAATCGAATCGCAAGATTAAGGAATCGCAAAATTTGCGATTCCTCAATTTTGCGCAAGCATTTAAGGAATCACAAAAAGCGATTTCTTAAATGCTATGTGAGAAGCAATACAGTTTTGCGATTTCACATTAAGAAATTGCAAATTACCACCAACTTGTAGTTGGTGGTAAATTGCGATTTCTTTCACAAATGCACTTTCTGGCATTTGTAAAGGTGCCATGTGGCGTTCATACATGCCCCTAGGGCATGTATGTGCGCCATATGCCCACACATGTACATTTCAGGGGTGCAGCAGGGTGTCCTTATGTGGAGTAGTGTGGCTCACTGGTTAGAGGCTCACTGGTTAGAGGCGGCAGACCCGGGAGCAGAAGTCGGCCCGGGACCAGGGTTCAATTCCTGACGCGGCAGGGTCGTGGACTTGGGTCAGCGGACTCGATAATTCTCACTTCGGTGCTTACTCTCATCAGGGGTTCCACTCGGCAACTCTGGGCATTAGCTTGTCTAATCTCCACAACGGCCCCATCAATTCCGGGGATGCCTGGCTCCACCTTGGGGACTCCCAGCAGGGACCATCCCACAGGGAAAGCCAGGACGGGTTCCCCAGAGTTATACAGCGCCAGGAAACCTACGGACGGGTAGCAGTGCGCTTTACAAGCTCAAATACACAAAATACACATACACCCTTGCACCCTTGAAATTATTCTCAATTTGCGATTCTCAATTTGCGAATCGCAAATTGAGAATAACTTCCCATTCATTCCTATGGGCCTCCTGGCCCATAGAAATGAATGGTAAAATATTGCTTAATTGCGATCCGCAATTTGCTAATCGCACTGAAGGAATATTAAGAAATCGCTAAAAAAATTGCGATTTTCTACATACATACCATTCTCAAATAGCGATTCTCAAAAAATCGCTATTTGAGAATCGCAAACATGGATGTTGATACATCTGCCCCTTAATTCCTGGACATTCTGGAATAATTCAAGAATGAGTAGAAAGTAAAGGGCACCTGTTACATAAAATGTTTGTGAATAGGACTCTGCGTTATTAGATTGCAACACGTTTGTTTGCAATCTGAATTATGGAAAGTACCCATAATATTAAAGTGATTATATTGCTGAAACCTGTTTTTTCTACATGTTGCCAAATAAATATATCCAATCGTGTTTTTTACTGAGCCTGAAAGCACCTAGAATTTCTCTACCAGAATCATAAAAAGTGACAGCCTTGGATGATGTTGTAAGTATATTAGGTAGGCAGCAGGACACGTCTTCAAGTTAATAAGATAGATTTATTATGTTACACAGCAGAGTAGTATGGGAGACTGGTAAGATAAGAACACTAAGAAAGGACTAAAGACACCAAGTAGCCATACTGAAGAAAGTATAAATATACAACAGATGACAAGATTCAAATTCTATTATTGGGCTATTGTGTCCCCGATATTGGTATTTTTCCTTTTATTACGTGAACAATCTACCAAATTTTGCTTACATTCGACTTATTTAAATGCTTAAGAAAAGTTATATTCAAAATACTATGCGAATTGCTTTATGTATTAATTCGGTATTTAAAATTGTAGTGTCAATTTTTGCATACACTGAATATCTACAATTCACTGCTGAAAATGCTGTCACCCAATAATTTCACAACCATTTCTCATTCTTTTTTTTATTTTTTTTTATTACAAGCCGTAGGTAGAGAAAATACATTGGTACATGAATTTCTTCATAATTAGACATACATTAGCCAAACATTTACAAAATCCAAGAGACAACCCTAGACAATAGAATGCCACAGCAATAATAGGAAAATAACCAATATTGTGCTTCAAAATTTAAACCTATCGATATAATACAATAATAATATAGAGAAAGAAATATCATTATCATTACCGTACTTAAAATAATAATTCCAAAACATATTAGATTACCCAATATATAAACAACTGGTGATAGAGCAGCATCAAGAATAATATTATTATACCTTTCGTAAAGTGCTAATGCAAAAAGTAGAAAGACCGGCGCTTAAAGGTACTATTATGTGCAAAATTTGGCCTATATAAAGTGACTAATGCAATAAAGTGCCGATGTATAGTAACACAATAATATTATTATACCGTTCATAAAGTGCTAATGCAAAGAGTAGAAAGACCGACGCTTGAAAGTGCTATTGTTATTATGTGCAAAATTTTTGGCCTATATAAAGTGACTAATGCAATAAAGGGCCGATGTATAGTAACACAAATAGTAATACATTTCATGAAGTAAAAAATAAAATAACATACAAAAATTTTATATGATAAAAGTGCTTAGCAATTTGATATAGCATAGCAGATGGATACTTGTATTTCCTCAGATGTAAATGTAATACCATCTTACAGTTGGCTAAAATATAACAATCACCTTCCTTTTAATAGTTCAAGCTTGTTAAAATATTTCCAATTCCTTTCAAATCTTGCAATCGCACCCACTCTACCTGCATAGGCTCTCTCAAAATTATATGTTCTTCTCATTTTATTAACCCACTTAACATGGCAAGGACACGCCGTAGATTTCCAATTTTGCAGAATCAGGGACCGTGCAACGGCAGTGGAAACAAAAATAAACACTTCTTCTGATTCATTGAACCTATTCCTGTCCTTACTGATGCCAAAAAGGGCCAGTTCCACTTCTGGAAGAAGAATTTTCCCAGTTGCCATCCCCAAATCTGCGAAAATCTCCCTCCAGAAGGGTTCTAACTTTGGACATGAGAAGAAAATATGATACCAACCACCCTGTCCCCTGGTTTTGCATCTAAAACATTTATTCTTATATTCAGGGAACATTCTTTGTAGGGCTTCCGGGGTATAATATGCCAACCAGCGACAAAGAAAAGACATTCTCTTATAATTAGCTGCTCGAAGTGCTCTGTTTCCTAAATAACATATTGTCTCCCAATCTTTATCTGACAATACACACTGTAATGTGAGACTTATTTTCTCCAGATGGTTGCTTATTATATTGGATGATCCAGAAGGGGGTAACTTTTTATACCAGAATCCAATACCCTTATGTTTCTCCCCATATAACGCTGTTAACAAAGCATTGGGTGTTGTATCAAGACTTCCTACAACTTTTCTTATAAAATAGCTCAATTGCAAATATTGAAAAAACGTGAGCCACCTCGGATGCGTTCTATCTCTAACCATTTGCCAGCTAATTATCGTATTTTGAGTGAGAAGATGCCTTATTTCGCAGAATCCGGACGATTCCCATTCTGTCAGATGACTTGAAGAAATCCTAAGACCCATTTTAGCACATTCTGAAAGTTTCAAATAAATAGATCCATCTGAACCATGTTTTTCAAATAGAAGCCGTAATCTTGATGAATACCCCACCAGTGTCTTATATCGTGTTCTCTTTGGAAGCTTTGCAGTTTTTAAGAAAATAAAAATTTGAGAGCCTGATTCCTCAAGCATTCTATTTAAAAAAAGTTGTCTCTTGTCTGTCTAGCCTTTAATAATCCTGCCATTATATCGAAAAAAGCTGCTTCGTAATATGTATAAAAATGTGGAAGAGCAAGTCCGCCTTGGTTAACAGGAAGTTGTATTACCGTGAGTTTGACTCTATTGGCCTTTTTGTTCCAAATAAATCTTCTCATCATGGATTCTAGTTCATTAAAAAAGGCCAAATTAACTTTAATTGGGATATTACTAAACAAAAATAAAAGCAGAGGTAATATGTTCATCTTTATCAATGCCACTCTGCCAATCAATGATAGGGGCAGTATATCCCATTGTTCTAAGAGGCTCTTGATTTTATTCTTTGTTTTTATATAATTTAATTGAAAAAGTTCTTGGTAGTCTCTGGTCACATAAATCCCTAGATATCTTATTGGGTCCCTCTTTTCTGCTTGAAACTGGAGATCTGGCGGAAGGAAGTCTAAATTTGAATTTAAAATAAGGACTTCCGTTTTCTTTTCGTTGATTTTGTAGCCCCCTATCTTCTCATATTCCTGAAGCTCTTTCATAAGATGTAATATATTTTCTTTATCAGGAGCCATATAAAGGATAATGTCGTCGGCAAATAACTTTAACTTCGACATTCCAGCAATTGGAGAAGATATTGCATCATTATTTCTTATTTTTATTACCAGGGGTTTGATAAAAAAGGTGAAAAGCAGGGGTGATAAGGGGCAACCTTGCCTAGTGCCTCGATTTATTTTAATCTTCCCTGCTTGCTTGGCATTTATTATCACCTGGGCTGATGCCCCCTCATAAATATTTTGTAGCATATTAATAATAGGGGCGGGGAATCCAAAATAACCCAGGGAAAAAAATATCGTTGATCATTTGACTAAATCAAATGCTTTTTCTGCATCAATCATAAGAATGCATGCAGAAATTGAATTAATATTAAAATAATCTAGTGCCTGTAATAAATATTCTGTGTTGGCAGCCATATAGCGACCGGCTATAAAACCCATTTGATCTTGATGTATCACCTCCTGGGCTGCCAACACGAATCTTTGAGCCCAAATTTTCATAAAAACCTTATAGTCAGAGTTTAATAGACTAATTGGTCTTTAGGAATTTACGTCCTCCGGATTCTTGCCTTTCTTAACAAAACTAATAATTGTGGACTCTTTAAACTCTGAGGGAACCCTACCACCTAGTCTAATATAATTAAATAAATGTTTCAAGGGATCCTCCAACTCCTTCAAAAAAACCTTGTAGAATTCGATTGGGAATCCATCTATCCCTGAAGCCTTTGCTCCCGCTGTGGCTTTTATACTTATTTACAACAAGGGGTGGTGAGGGACAGAGTCTCTGAATTAAGCAGAATACTCTCACCCAGTCAAGAGATCAGGGCTAGATCCAACACCGTTTTTTAGCTCACTGCACCATCCCAGTTTCAGAATCTGGCTGTATGCAAATTAGTCTGTTCCTGTCCCAGTGCATGATGGGAACAGGGCAAACCAAACTACAAAAGCCAATTCTTACACTGGGAAGGAAACAAGCTTCCAGGGACCGGTTTCTGGCATTACAGCCGTCTTCGGCCCGGCTTGCTTGAATCCTGATGGTGCAATGAGCAAGGGACTCATGTCTGAGTATACCCTTCCACGCTTAGGGTGGACAAAATTATTTACAACAAGGGGTGGTGAGGGACAGAGTCTCTGAATTAAGCAGAATACTCTCACCCAGTCAAGAGATCAGGGCTAGATCCAACACCGTTTTTTAGCTCACTGCACCATCCCAGTTTCAGAACCTGGCTGTATGCAAATTAGTCTGTTCCTGTCCCAGTGCATGATGGGAACAGGGCAAACCAAACTACAAAAGCCAATTCTTACACTGGGAAGGAAACAAGCTTCCGGGGACCGGTTTCTGGCATTACAGCCGTCTTCGGCCCGGCTTGCTTGAATCCTGATGGTGCAATGAGCAAGGGACTCATGTCTGAGTATACCCTTCCACGCTTAGGGTGGCTTTTATACTGTTCTGAATTTCCAGATGACTTATATCGCAGCCTATTTGATTGAATCTGAAATTGGAAATTTTGGGGATATTCAAGTTGTCAAAATATTCCCTGATTAATATTTCCTCCACTTGAATATCAGTAGAGTATATTCTCTCATAATGATCAAGGAATATTTTCGCGATTCCCTCACTTCTAGTATCTATTCCGCCTGATGGATCTTGGATTTTTAAAATGATGGAAGACTCTTGTTTTTTCCTGATCGAATTTGCCAGCAGCTTACCCATGAGTTGACTATCTTCATATAACTTTTGTTTGAAGGCTTTTGAGCTATTTATCTCTTCCAAGATGAAGAAGTCCCTAAGCAATGCTTTAGCTTGTTCCCAGTTGTTAGGTTTTTGATTCAGTTTCAAAGCATACTCATTCTCTGCAGCGCACTGAAGGGCAGATATTTTTCTTTTTCAGTCGTTAGCTTTGTTGCAAGAAAATGCTATAATCTGTCCCCGGGCTGCTGCTTTGAATGACCCCATACTGCAAAAGGCTCTGCAGAGTCCTTATTTACTAGAAAAAATTCCCTTATCCAATCTTTGAAACCCTCAACCCATGTCATATTCTGTAGAAGGGTGCGATCCAGCTGCCACCTAGGTCGCTCCCCTGTCGTGCCCTCTAATATTAATTCAACCTCAATCCTCCCATGATCTGAAAAGGGATTGCAACCTATCAATGCGTTGGAAATTTGGAGCGATCTTGAGGATAAAAAGAAATCTATTCTAGAGGCTGTATGAAACCTATTAGAATAGCACGTGTAAGATTCTAGGTTGAGGTTTAGGGAGGGCCAGGAGTCCCGCAATTGATATTCTGACATAAAAGCCTCTAACACCCCTTTAGTCTTTGGTTTTAGTTGTTTCTTGTTGTTATTAGAGGTGTCCTTCTTTAAATCCTGAATATAATTAAAATCACCTCCTACTATAATTTGCCCAGCAGTGCTCCTTAGTATTTCACTAATTTCAGTCAGGGCCGAGGTGTCATCAACAATTGGGCCATAATAATTTACAAAATTAAATACCTTTCCCAACAATTTCACTGCAACCCAAAGCCATCTACCTTTAGAGTCTCTTTGCATTTGCAAAATCTCCCAGGGTAAATTCCTTGAGAAATAAATAGCAACACCCCTCTGGGCGACCCCAGCTGAGGAAAAAAACCCATAGGAAAAATATCTAGGAAGAAACAACTTTGGGGAGTTCGATTTCAAGTGCGTCTCCTGGAGGAAGACTACTTGGGGTTTAAAAGCAATTGCCCATTTCAAAAGGGCTCCGTATTTCTGTTTATTTAGCAGCCCATTCGCGTTAATGGACAGGATATTGCATAAGTCAAATCTCATTGACAAGGCTATGAAGTTCTGAACCTCTTCTGTACCAACTAATGTTAAGAATAGAAAACCTACTGATCTTGTATTTTTTTTACTGCATTCACCCCCCCCCACCAAGGACCCCCCCAGGGATGCGGGAACCCCCTTCCTGTCCACACTGCCCACATCCCACCCCTTCTTTCTTCTTCGGGTGTCTTCTTGTTACACCCTGGTGTGACCCTTGACCCAGCAACACCCACCTGAATTTTTCCACACTCTTTTTTTTTGTTTTGATTATAGATCTAGATTATAACATTAGATTCCTCATATTCGACATTCAATTAAACCAAACCATTGAGCCTAGGCCCTTGTTGATATCTCATTAAGAAGGGTCTGAGCCTCTTCTAAATCAGTAAATAGAAATTTTTTTCCCTTAACGAGAACCTTCAACTTTGATTGCTATGCAATCGAGGCCTGGGCACCATTAGCTTTAAATAACTGCAGCAACTTTACAAACTCTTTCCTTCTTTTAGCTGCAGTTGCTGTCATATCCGAAAAAATCCTGCATTTTGTAGTTTCGGAAACAGTAAACTGGCGTTGTTGATATGCCTTAGAGAGTATCCGTTCCTTAATTCTAAAATCCGCAAAATTTAGTAGGATAGTTCTAGGAAATGGAGAGTTCGCAAAACGCTGAGCCTGTACTCTGTGGGCTCTTGTTATCGTTTAGTCTCCTTCAAAATCTGGCAAAACTACTTTCTGTATAAAAGAGTTAACCCATTGTACTGTATCGGATCCTTCTGTTCCTTCAGGAACTCCTACAATCCTCAGGTTAGATCTACGGGAGTGGTTCTCCAACTCCTCAAGTTTGTTCTCCATTATAATCCTCTTTTTTGTGGCCTCTTTAGTCTCTCCTGAAACCAGATTCATCTGATCTTCAAGGACGGCAATCCTTGACTCAGCTTCCGAGACCCTGTTGGGGAGCGCCAGTGTTAACTCCTCCAGCTTATCTATTCTAGCGTGAATAGCAGCAAGTTCCGTGCGCTGATTATTTTCGATTTCACGGATCTCATCGAGAATTAGGTTGAGCATCTCACGAATATCTAGCTGGAATTTCACCTCAGATCTTGCTTCCTTGTCGAGAAGACTAGAATCGGGTCCTACAATTCCTTCGCTCCCGGGAGTTGTATCATATATACTCACCCCATTTTGTGCCGCTTCATTTGCTACATTTACTATAGAGAGCTGAGTTTGAGGTGGAGATACTGTCATGTCAGGGCCCTTAGATAGCACGTTAGAGGCTGGAGGATCCAAAGTAATAGAGACCGAAAGGAGTTATGATGAATTAGGAAGGGGAGATTTCGGAGTTGTTCTTTTTGCAAACAGTGGAAAATCTCTCACCTCCTTTCCTCCCGTCCCACTGTTTCTCCTCTCTTCTACCACCTGAGGCGCTGTTGTTACCAATGCTGGTGAGGGGTTAAGAGTTTGAGGATGGATTTCCATTTCCGCCTGTGACTGTGCAAGTAAATCTGCTGTATTAGTATCACTCATCTTGTCCCCCTCCACTGCTGCTTCTTGCTGTTCATTATGCTGTAGGGGGGTAGAGGAGGAGGGCGACTCATCATCATCTGAAGATTCAGGTGTTGTATCATCTGTTACAAGGCTCCCCGCCCCCTCCCTATTGGTGTCTTTATTTTTCTCAGAAGCAGCCTTACGTGCACTTTTTTTAGCCAGAGCCAGAGCGAGACGAGTTTTAGCTCTCTGTCGGGCAGCCGCTTCCACTTTGCTGAGCTTGACCGTGTCGTCATCCTTCAAAAGTTTGCCCATTTTTAGAGAAGTATACTCCCCCCTTTTTTTTTTTTGTAAGTTCGTCTTTTTTTTATGATAGAGAACGTTTTAATGCTTGATCTCCAGCAATCCGTAGCAGCCCAGGTACCCCCAAACAGTTAGTCCAGAGCATCTCCACACAGCTCCAATGAATCCAGGAACCCCCAGCGAGTTTTTTTTTTTTTAAGGTGTATAATCACTTCAACACAGGGAGTCACCCTCCGGTTGCACCTCCGTGGAAAATCAGTCAGCTAGCACAGCCTTGCACAATTAGCTCTGTATCTGTATCTGCTCCGTAACTGCTCCGTATCAGCCCGCTCACCACCACCTCAAAAATTGCAGTTTAACGGGCAGATCTGTTGAAAAGCTCCGTGTCTGGCCCGCTAATAAGGACACGCACACGCTCACCTCAGATAGAAACAGATGAGCAGTATGTCCAAGCACGGACCGAACTCCCCGAGCTCCTGTCTGACAGACGGATTAAATCAGCAACTGCAGCGGCGAGGCATCATCTCTCACGGCGCATTTCTTGATGATCTCCAGAAATTCTCCGCTCCGCACCGCGTTACACAAGTAAATCGGTGTCTTCCTTTCGGCTTGAGCTCCCGGTTTTCCTGTACCAGCAACGGCAGCGTCTCAGCGTTTCCAAATCGCAATCGCCATTACGAAGGCGGGGTCATGGGTCACGAGTCACGGGAGACTAGACAGAGGCGTGGAACTCTGCAGTCATCCCCCTCAACCATTTCTCATTCTTATTAAGCATGTCACAAATGTATCAAATGTTGCTTTACTCAATGAAAGAGTGTCAACATTTTTCTTGTACTGTTCAGTAAACATTTATTAGTTAAGAAAAAAAATGTATTCGCCAGTATTATGGTCTTTGCAGTCAGCCAAATTATAACAAACATCCAATTTAAGAGGTGTAAAAAAACAAGAAAAGAGGAAATTCCCATCCTATTCCTCCTTGCTGTATCCATACCCCATCTTCGGAACTCATCAACAGATGCATCCTTTGCTTTGTATGTCCTTTTTCCATTTCATCTGAAGTGCCCTCTTACTCTGCTTTCATGGAGTTGTTCGCCAGTCCGTAGTACCAGCCGCGGTCGGCAGTAGGAGTTCCTGCAGGGTGGTGACGTGGGGGAGGGGCAGGGTGGGGGGTAGTAATGTATGGATTATGGAGTTTAACAGGTAAGTAAACATATAAATAAATAAAACTAATTTTGTTGCGCGCACTGCATCACATTTGGTGATGCAGTGCACTCTACGAAATTCATTTTTTTATTTATATGTTTACTTACCTGTTAATATATAACCTGTTATTCTTCTTTCCATATTCAGAAAATATAATATTCTCACCCACCAAGATACCAGGCCAGGTGATGTTGCCTTCACCTTTTGAAAAACGTTTTTTTCAGCTTTATTAAGATTTATTTTTAAATGAATTATTCATTGAATAGATCTTGAAAGCCACCAGATGAAGAATGAAAGAATGGTCGGATGGTGTAAAACTTCTATATTTTGATTGTTTAACTTCCCTGGCTGATATGAGAGAAGAACCCACCACGATTGATCTTTTGCATTATTTGGCAAGAGCTGGCAGAATATTTATACATCAAGTTTATGAACATCTGCTAGATTTACCAGCGGTTGATTTCAATGATGCCTATTTGAAGGAAGTGAATTATGGATTTCAAAGTTTGAGAAACAGTTATATCAACAAATTAGTATTACTTTGTAAAAATACCACGTTTTGCTGGCAGTCAGTTTGTGCCCAGGTAAATATTTTTGAATACGTGCATTGGCAATGCCAATAAGTATGTTATTAAAGGAATTTTGTATTGTTATGTGAAGCATTACAAGTAGATAATGTGGGAATGGATATGTATTTTATAGAAGCAAAAACTGTAGAATAATATTGGTGTAGGTTAAAAGGTCTGGTGACAGTTGCACTGTCAAGCCAGACTTAAAAATCCATGCAGGTTAATGATTGCCCTACTCCCATCTGTGGTCCAGTTATCTAAGACAAGTTACTAGCTTTAAGAGGAGTCAACATATGAAGTCATTCTCACCAAAGAAAAAGGGGATGCAACAGTCTTTAAAATGTGCAAATTACGGTCCCAGAGATTTGGAGAACTCACAAAAAATACAATTACTCTTAGGTAAAGAATGTATTGGGGTGCAACGACTAAGTAGAAAAAGTCAAAGAAAGCAATGCTGTCTTTTAGGAATGTGATAGAACATTATAGCGCTTTGCTGGGCTTGCAGCAAACTGGGACATTTTCACATTTTTGAAGGAATGTTTATGTATGGTGTAGCAGTGCATCTATTTATCAACTTCTTGTTACCAATTCTACATGATATAATATAAGAACAGTGTAGTGAGAAGGTCCATGCAGGAAGGTCGTAATTGAGTAAGATTTATTCATGCAGGTAACAAGTAGTATAGTTTTATATAACAAGTAGATACGTTCTGAAGGAAAGCCCCACCAGGAGCACCCTGTATCCTGCTAAGCCCATGCACAACTGTAACTTTACCTCTCTAAGGCCCAACATTCTGAGGCTCATCAGACTCCAACATTCTATTGTTTTCAGAGCACAGGCACTGGCAGAGCAGGGGTGGTAAAACACCTTACAATATAAATGCAGGATACTACATATATCCCTATTCCTTCCGACAGAAGAACAAATGCAGAACATCTCGCTGAATACGTGGATTCCTTTCTCCAACCATTTGTACGTAACCTACCCTGCTATCTCAAAGATAGTAGGGAGCTAGAGGATGTAGTGTGGGAAGAGGAAACTTTCTCATTTGTGACAATGGACGTGGAAAGTTTATATACCTGCATAGAATTGGCTAATGGACTTAGGTCACTGAAACATTTCCTCTACAAACGCAATGCCTGTCATTTGGAACACACGCAGATGTTACTGTCAATGTCTGAGTTGATATTGACACAAAACGTCTTTTTACACGAAGACAACTGGTACCTACAGAAACAGGGAACAGCCATAGGCTCCAGGTTTGCTCCATCTTATGCGAACCTTTTTATGGGTCTGTATGAGATGGAGCATGCCTGGGGCCGTGGCGCTGAAAAGTGGATTGATGAGATTATTTTTTACGTTTGTTACATCGACGACGTCTTCCTTATTTGGAAGGGTGGCGTCGATGAACTGGATGAATATTTTTGCATTCTTAATGCCAATGATCGTACCATTAAACTGACCATCAGTCATTCAACAAAAGAGATTGTGTTCCTGGATCTGAGATTATACATAAAAGATGGTGTGATCCAAAGCGACATGTATAAGAAACCCACATCCTGCAATAGTGTATTGCATGCGGCTAGTTGTCATCCGAGGAATACCATAGCAGCCATACCGTATGGCGAAATGGTATGAGCTTGCCGCAATTGTAGTGAAGAAGACTGTTTTGAGAGCAACATCAAGAGGATGAAGGTTGATTTTACAGTGAGAGGGTATGCTAAAAGTGATATTTTGAAAGCAGAAAGGAAAATCAAGAAAAAGAAGTGCATTGAGACAATAGCCCAACAACCACGCAGGAGCGACAATGCCCATAAAAATCAATGTGTCTTTGTGACAGAATATGGTATGTATAGCAGCCATATTTATAATATCTTAAGGAGACATTGGCATTTACTTAAATCTGACACACTCCCATCTGATATCATTTCAGTCAAACCTAGAGTTGTCTACAAAAAGGGCACAACGATCAAGAACATTCTCTGTCCCAGTTACGTAAAGCCTCCTGAACAGCATATTACCACATGGTTACCTGAGAAACCTGTGGGTTTTTATGTATGTGGCAATTGTTCCGTATGTAGACATGGGATCAATAAAATTGATAGTTTCTGTTACAACAGCCTGAAAAAATATAGGATCACCACATTCATAAATTTCAACACCACATATGTGGTGTATCTGATTAGTTGTCATTGCGACATGATTTATGTGGGCAGCAGCACGAGGTGCTTGAAAATCAGAATTCAAGAACATATCAGGAACATCAAACATGGGGACATACGTAGTCCTGTGGCGCAACACATTATAGAGTGTCATCCCCTTAAAAGGGAAATCAGGTTTCATGCTGTGGATAGTGTTGCTTTAAATACCCGTGGTGGAGACAGGACAACACATCTTAGACAATTAGAGGCTCGTTGGATTTGCAGATTGAGATCGGTTAACTTTGGTTTAAATATCAATAATGAGTTTCACCATTTTTTGTAGGGCAAAGAATGTTTATGGGTAAACAACTGAGAAAAGTAGCTTTAGGAGGAAATGGTATCTTACCATGGGTGTCAGGCATGGTTCTTGTGACAGCCCCATGACAAATAGGACGTAACTGGCCGATAAATATCGATTTGCATTGTGCAGATGCTAAATGTGAGTTGGATCATGATCAAACAATATGTGGTGTACATACAAAAATGTGTGCCCTAAAATTGTGGATATATAGCTGTAGTACGAACCGAAAAAAAGAAAAAAAAAGAAAGAAATTGACAATCTATACACCTTAGGACAACCATCTACAGGTGGCACGTAAATCTTTGTGTCATTTTGTATACTGTTCCAAGCTGGCGGCGATCGTCCTCTTAGTATAAATGCCATATATAAATATTGGATGAGACTATAATATTTGTAGACCACTCTTCAGATAATGGGGAATGTGGTTTTTCTGTGTGTCTGTTGCAGCCATAAAATTTAAATTTAATATTCTAATTTTTCTACAAATTATGCACATTTGATAGGTAGTCGAACATGGAATACACATTAAGTTACATGATGATCTGTTGTTATCCACACCACTCAAAGATGGTGGCGTTTTGACTCGCAGTGGATAAGTTATTTTGTTATGTGGACCGGTGTGAGAGAATAGTGCTTCACTTTCCAATGCCTCTCTTGTCCAATTGCAATTTAAACCTGTGTCTCGATATTATCAAAACCTGTAATTTGACACATAGGGAATAAATAAATGATGTTATACGGTGAATTTGTTACTTTTGGATCGGGCTAAGATGGCGGCGAACATTAGTATATTATATAAGACATAGAAAAATGACTATACGCGGTTTAAACGATATGTGACCGCTTTAAGATGGCGGCGATCGTCTTTGGTTTAGAAACGTCATCAAAGCACGACTGAACCCTTACTAACGAGCAATTAATTATACAGTGATTTTGTCACTTTTGGATCGTGGTAAGATGGCGGCGAACATTAGTATATTATATAAGACATAGAAGAATGACTATACGTGGTTTAAACAATATGTGACCGATTTAAGATGGCGGGGATCGTCTTTGGTTTAGAAACGTCATCAAAGCACGACTGAACCCGTACTAATGAGCAATTAATTCAAGATAATTGCTTGCTGATTGCTCGTTTATGGGATATAAAAGCACATGGTTCAAAACATACTTTTGAACCAGATGGCCACATGCCGGATTAGATGCCGATACTTTCCTGCGGTGAGTGTATATCAGTGGAAGACTCACGTATACTTGTGGAGTCTTTGCCCATAAATTATTTAAACTACCTGATTTTGTGAATTGGTCATGATAACGGGCAAAAAACTCTCTAAATAGAACTTACCCATACTCGTGGTAGGGTTAGAGTTTTCTTGATTAGTTTAAAATGGCCGCTATATTCCTGGATGTTACTCCTTGGCTATAATTCGGCCGGTACAGAGGCTATTGGTAAATATTGAAACAATTGCTTCTTTTAGAAGCAAATCTTGGAATAAGAAATGTTGTGTACAGGTATTGGCTCAATATTATTAATAGAGCCCACTCTATTCCGGAGTAGAGAGTACAATGTTTTTCTGTGAATTTTGATTAGTCTAAGATGGCCGCTAGTCGGTCGTAGGATGAGCCACATCGCGTACGTACACTGCAGGAGAACTATAGTTTGTTTAAAATATGACAAAGTTTGTATATGTGTCCATTTTGATACTCTTGGCATTTATACAAACTTTGAGAAATAGTCATTTGGAATGAATCACTTTATATACATAGGTTTCTTGGAACGTTTGCTTGGAATGAGTTTCATTAAAAGTGTGATCTGCGGGAAGGTTACATCATGCTTTAAATAGAATACAAGTTTGCACATATGTCCTTTTTGATGTGCATGAAACGGATATACATTTTCAAGAACTTTTGCTCTAATACACAATTAGGATGTTGTCAATGGCATTATCATGTTACTGAAGATAAAAATCTTTTATGATGAAGCGTTTTAATAATCATGTGTTATATACACATCAATTGTTTCGTTTTCTCTCTGTCAAGGCTTTTTACTCTTCACTACGAATTACCAAATTTCGAACCCTTTACACCATGGGACTATGACGCTAGTCGTTCCTTGAAGTAAGTAATAGGAGTGGATAAGGCTTAGTTACTTAAGGACATTGTTGTGTAGGATATGTGTAGTTATAGAAAAATTGGGAATTGGGCAAAAGGGATGTTAAAATAAGGTATTTTGATCAGATTGATGGAGAGGAAGGCCCAATTACAGAATGTTGGTTTAAAAAATAGTTTAATGCTTATAAGATGGCCTGGGTCTTGACATAAGAATGACCATCTTTGGTTTTACAATATCTGTGGAGGTTTGGTCCACTTAACCCTAGTGTAAAGCATTTGTTATTCTGTTTGCAGATTACCTGAACTTCATCAATGTGTGAAGATTTTTATGAAGCATTTTCTATAAAGAAACTTGAAAAGGTATTTGATGTATATATGACAACATTTTTTTTATAATGTTTGGATGAGACAACATAGATTAAGTAAAATTGAAAGTGAATTGCATTGGAAATACAGGTTGGTACTTTATGTGCATGAGACATTTTTTTACCGCATTACGGTGATGTTATAATATATTATATGAGAAATTAGAAATCATCTGTATATGACTCATAGACCGGGCAATCTTTCTACAGCATAAAGATATCGATAAGAACAACACTGAGAACATGTAAATGAGTATCCTATGATGAGTCTATCAACATCATGTAAATACTATAGCTTTTTTCCAGATTGTTCTCCCATGAGAACATGTAAATAAGTATCCTGTGATGAGTTTATCAACATCATGTAAATACTTCAAGCTGTTTGCTAGATCGTTCTTCCATGAGAAGGCCTACAATGCATATATTAGACATTGATTACATGTTATTGAATGATAATCTGGTTTTCTTTTCTGTATATATACTTATGTCAATATGTGCACAATACACTTTGTAAATTGCAAATGTTTTATGTTTTGTATTTTTTATAGCCCTGAAGAAGTCTGGTAATGGACGAAACGCATTGGCTATTCATTTTAATCATCATTGTGAATAAAGAATCTATTCAAACTGAAGAATCTGACTTTGAAATTCTTGGGAGAACGTTTGGAACCATCAATGAAGTTTACTGACAATGTTGTTGAATTGGAACAAACACTGTAATGATAACTGAAGGGTGCGGGGTCATCCTTTGTGCAAATGCAAAATATTATAAAAGATAACTAGAGTGAACAAAGGACAGATAGCAAGGAAGGAACAACGGTGTGACAGAGAGAACGTCAAGGGAAAGAGCAAGCAAGGCAAAGCGAGGAGATAGATGGGAGAAGACAAGGAGGAGAAGGTTAAGTGGAAGTAAGTAAATAGAATAAACCCATCATCTATAATAATGAAAAAGCAAGAAGGAGACAGTGAGACGCAAAAGAGGAAATAAGAAATGGAGAGAGACAGATGTACCAAAGACAACCCCTAAGCACACCCACTGTCCAGGAAGGCAAGCAAGGGAAGAAGGACAAGGCACGACGCGAACAGAAAACAGCTGAAGCAGAAGGAGAAGAAATGGAAAGAACTCCACCAGGACAAAGGAGAACGAGAAGAACACCTAAGACAAAGAAAGGCAGAAGACACAGGACTAACAATGAAGAATGCGTAAGGTCCAGATTCCAAAGATGAAAAGGAAGAGAACATCAATAGGAAAGCTGAACCGAAGAAAATAGAGAGGAAGCGAAGAGACACAAACAGTATCACTAAACTCCTCCCTATTTCCCAATGGATAATACAATATAATGATAGAGTGTAACATTACGTAAATAAAACAGCAATGTAACATCATAGGAATTACAAAGGAAAAAAAAACACCCAATGGGACTAAAACCCATGGCTGTCCTCTACTCCTAGGCAGGAGGGTGAGAAGAACTGTGAATGGGACTAAAAGCCATAAGACGCCCTTTGTGAGGGTGACAATGTAAATGTGAATGGAACTCTGACCTATAAGACGGTGCCCTGTGTAAGGGTACCTGTGTAAAAGTAAATGGGACTTAAACCCATGCAACGGTGCCCTGTGTGAGGGTGAGAACGTGTGTGACCCATGTAGGCACATTTTATGTGGGAAAATGGGGCAAGACCCAATCCCAGCCCTGTGTAGGGAAAAATATTGTGAACGTGTAAATAGAAACATGAACCCTATGAAGGTAAGTACCCAGAGTCCATACATGCAAGATGTAGCCCATGTAGGCAAATGTACTGTCAGCGAATGGGGTAGGAACTCACTGCCATCCCTATATAGAGAAGAAAGAAGCGTTAAACGTACGCATGTAAAATGAAATAAGGAACTACTGAAGGTAAGTACCGAGAGTCCATAAGCGAAAAAATTATGAAAACAAGAGAGCCATCAAACAATCCCATGTAGGATAAGAGTGAAGTAGACAATACACTTCCTCCATGTAACGTAACACAAGCCAAAATATGTGTTCATATGGTATATTCACAGCCACGACTTCAAGGGGCTTAAATTACAAAACGCATTAAAACATTTTGTGTGAATGTCAGAGTTAAGGATGTGGCTAGAATCTCCTACGTGGACTGTAAGCTGATAGAACAAGACACAGCGTTGATTAACATGTGGCGGAGGCACCTGCATAAATAAATCGGTGGAGAACTCTGTGAGTCTGAGGAGACTGCCATGCACCACAATAATAAAATGCACATGCGAAGTACACCATGTGTCAGGAAGAACAAGCTTGATGCTGTACCTGGGTACCGAAGGTCAAGAGCTCACGTGGGTCGTCAATTTCACACAGAAAAACAAAGTCAAATTCTTACTTTTAGAACAGGAACTAAATAATGTTGCCTCCGAAATGAAATAGTGTGGAGCTGAGCACCAGGCTCTCGCAACGTCTTCTGTCGACATTCTATGACCGTGGTTGGCACAGAATGAAAATCACGGTAGAATTCCTCTGCACCGACAATTCGAACAGTAACAAAAGAAACAGGAAAAGAAAGCGACCCGTAATTTGCGTCACGCGTGGGTTTGTATCCCATACTCGTCGCCAAATAAATGTAGTGAGGAGGACCACGCAAGAAGGTCGTAATTAAGTAAGATTTATTCATGTAGGTAACAAGTAGTATAGTTCTAGATAACAAGTAGATAAGTTCTGAAGGAGAGCCCCACCAGGCGCAGCCTGCATGCTTCTCAGCCCATGCCAAACTGTAACATCACCTCTCTGTGTCCCAACATTCTGAGGCTCATCAGACTCCAACATTCTATTGTGTTCGAAGCACAGGCACTGGCTAAGCAGGTGGTGGAAAATACATTACAATACATATGCAGGATACTACAAACAGGCTTTGGCTGCACCCAGAGCAGATTTTCTCCACACCTCATGATACTGGTGTATCATTCCACCTTTTAGTAACTGTTTCCACTAAAATGCATGAAGGCCATATTTCATATTTGAAAGCTATGGTTAATCATCACACTTTTTGTCACTGGTATCTAGTATATGCATTGTATGCAAAAAGTAGTTTTCTCCAGCTTCTGCAATGCAAGTAGGTCTGGCAATAACATGTTAAAGAGGACTTGTGCATGCAATGAATACAAACAGCAATTGTGCATGGCTTTGTTCGCAGTGTTGCTTATTAAAGCCAGACCTATTGGGTTAGCCAATGCTTGTTTAGAAAGAGGTTTTCTTACAGATGCTACCGAGGATGGACCTTTGGAAGATTTTATAATGCATTTAACAATGGTGTACCACCTTACTGAGAAGTGTATGTGAATTGTTACCAGTGATTATAGTGATTTTGAAGCATCTTTAAATAGTAATGCCTGACAGAATTATGAGTAAGAGATTTGGAGACAGCTTAAAATGGAAGGCTTCAGATACATCACTAGAAGTCGAAGAGGATTCTGCTATAAAAAGGTTGCAATAATTAGACCAGGGTGTGTGAAGTTGCAAAACCAAAAAAGAAAAAGCCAAGTCCTGCCAGGACAGAACATCTGGCAGCAGGGAGTGGGATGCTGGTGGCTGCAGAGCATCATCTTTGGTGTTTTTCCACCAGGATGTGACTGAGAACCGAATGCAGACCTACAATTCGGAGACCAGCCCTTCTCTCCTCTTTCCTGCTCTGTTTTCATCTATCCCTTCTCTCTCTTTCTCTTCCTCTTTCTCCGCCACCTTATCTTTTTTACTCTCTCTCTTTCATGCTGTCACCTGTGCCTGCTGACATTAATCATGGGGCGCGGAAGAAAGTAGGAGAGGCACCAGCAGCGGCCCTGGTCCTTCAAAAACCAGACTCCAATGACCCCACCCCTCCAGGGAAAGGACACATGGAATTATGGCCTGCCCAGTTCTGTTCCCAGTTGCCACTTAGGGCCATCTTTGAACGAACTTGAAGTAAACTTATGCTCACCAACCAATACTTTGCAGCCTTATGTCCCATCTGTCAAGGACAGGGCACCCGGCTCCAGCGAATAATCGTCCAGTGATTCAAAACCTGACATTGGGCAAGGGCAGGAAATATAGCTCATTTAATGAAGGGTGAAGTGTCTTGATTTTTAAGGCAATGTTTTATTTATTTAATTATTTTACTTGCATTTTGCTTTATTGTCAACCAAGGGTGTTATTGGGCTTTACATATTAACACCAATAAGGCTAATGGGGTCTCGCATTACATTAAAATTGGAGAAAACAATTCAAGAACGGAGAGAGATTAAACTGAAGTAACATATTTGGGAGACAGTAGAGATGAGAACATTAAGAGCACGGATGTCAAGAGTATATTTGAATGTCAGTTGGGGGACAGGACAGGGTGAGGTTGGGTGAGGTAGTAGTGAAGAGAGTAGGTGGGGAGATATGAAAGAGGATAATTGATGTGTTGAGTAGGGCCAGAGCAGGAAGGCAAGGAGATAAGAAGAGTAAAGAGAGGTAAGGATAGATTGGTGATTGGGCAGGAATTTAAGTCAGGGGAAGTTAAGACAAGAGCAAAGAAGGAATAAGGTTAATTACAAGAGAGGAATACAAAATGTTACATTCTCCCATCACTAATTTCCAGATTATTTTGGTTTTCGAGTGTAGGAATGAGAAAGAGGGCATGGTGCACATTAAAAGATAAATGCCCTCATTATGAGTGACCCATGAAATTCTTGCATGCGCAGTAACTCCTGTGAGCTTGTATACAGAAATTCAGAGTTTTGCAGCAAACACTACATGCCCTGCAATTTTCGACAGGTCCATCCTGTTGAAATGTATTGAGGAAAAAATACCCAGAAAAAACTGAACAAGCGGATTGTGGCGCAGTAAGCACCAAACTGTGTACGCTATGTCCCAATTCTCAGGAGTGAACGCAGAATAGATGTTAATCATCATAGCTGTTAAATTTCAGTCATGCCCAGGACACCCATAATAAGGACCTAAATCTCCCAAATTTCCCATTTTTTACTGACTTTACATGTAAATGCAGACAGAAAAGTTTCCATGGCCTTTTTTTTCTGACTTTATTTATATTAATGTTTCATTGATAACATATTCTTGTCCAATAAACAGTTGCAAAATTCCTGTGTAAAGAATTTAAGTACATCTAGAAGCAGTAACTTTTTAAAAATCCCTATGAACAGTGGGGGTCGCATTGACTATTTTTGGTCGATCCTGGGCAGCGCATGCCCTGCTCTGCGGGCATGCTCTATTGGAGTTTGTACTTGAAGTCCTGCCCACTCTCTGCCCATATTTGTCATTAGCCTGTTTTATTGTCTTTTGTAAAAGCTGGCTTCTGATTTGTTAATAGGTTTGTTAGTCCCTCCTTAGTACCGCCGTGTCTTCATTTGTAACCTCCCATGAGGGTTGGCCCTTTTACTTCGGTTGTTACACTGTACGTCTTATTTACTCTGTAAACACTATTTTCTTTAATGGTTTCTCCTACTGCAGGCATTGCATGCTTTCCTGCAACATTCAGCGACCAATGAGCGCTTTTACAAAAAAAGCATTTGTTTATCAACTTGACAACACATGTTTTTTTCTGGTAAAAGAGCCCAATACAACACTTTCACTTTACACAGCTCGTCTAAAGAAAGGGGTGTGGCCTCTAGTGAAAGTCCAGCATGGGGCGCTTGTAAACAACAAGCATTTGCAATGCAACAGGTCTTGCAGTTTAGAAACCTTAACCTATTGGTATTGTAAATGACAATGCCTTTTATTACTGCAGGGTTTTTAAACACAAATAAAAGGCATTGTCATTTACAATGCCAATAGCTCAAAATCTCGCGATTGCGTGACCTATTGCATTGCAAATGCTTGTTTTTTCTGTAGCTGTATCTTCCTCTTTGATACTATTGTGTAAATGTCAGTTGCGTCATGAGACACCGAACTTTAGATAAAGAAGAGTAGAGAACAGGAATGCAACTAAAGTCTATTTCTGAACTTCTGAAAATCACCTTCTGACAGATGTACTGCTTGAAGCACATTTCAAGCTCATTTCAAAGCTGACAGAGACACCCCAACACAAAGTCAGTTATAAATATATGAAAGGTACACATCAATAAACCACGACTTTTGGAGATGCGGGAGAGCTGTGTTGTCTTCTGCGTCTTGTTTGTGTCAGTGTCACAGACCATGTTTTTCATACGACAGGCACGGTGGCTTTGCGGATTCACACTCTGACGCCATAAAAATGCCCTTGCAGCTGGCCTGGTTCAGGAGCCATTCCAATTAAGCCCGGTAGGGAATTTATATTACGCTGTCATAATGCGCATGCTTTCGGGAGTTGTGTTAATTACATGACATTCGCAGTGAACATTTAGCGCAAACGCAAGGAAGCAACAGAACAAGAGCAGTTGTTGTTGAATACGTTTTTTTGCAGTACTATTTTTAACACAAAAAAATAAATATATATCCTTACATCAAAAGAGACACAAGAACACATTTTGTGCTAAAATAAAACACAAAACGACAGATGTGCATGTTGCCTAGATACCGTAATTTAACCCAATTACGTGGGGATTTTGCGTAATAATTACACAAAAGCAAATTGCGTGAATTTCATGCACCCCTAATAACAATGCCTTTTCTCTTTACCGTTTCATTCTGATTTACACGGGCCCAATGTAAACCAAGCAGGCTAGATGAGTTCTGGTGAATAAGCTCTTTTGTGTAGAAGGTACAGCGTAGGCCTCTACTCATCTCGTTTAGTTCGCGACATTTTTTGTGAGCAGATTGGCCTTGCTAACTCTTCTCTGCTCGATTTCATTTTTCAGTGCTCTTTAATCCGGCGGCTTTCACAAGCATCCGAAGGCCCACAGCTTCGGGTTCCATTTGAAATTAAGTGGAATGGAAACAAATCTACAAAATCAGAAGGTCTGTTCAAACCACTGTTATAAAAACAAGTGGTTTGTGGCTTTTTAATTTAATGCCAACACACACAGTTAATTTTAATCCTGATATTAGTGTTCATTTTTTATTTAAAGAAATTTGGACAAAAACTAATTGGGATGTTTTTATTGAACAAAAATACAAGGGTATAAAGGTTGGTAAAAACATTAATTCAGTCGAACGCTTCAGTGAAACACCGAGGTAAGGAGATTGTATCTCAATAAACATGGCTTGTCGACATGGGGATGCAGTGATGCGATTTGTGGACTAGCGAACGTTTTTGAGTATAAACATTTTCCCTTGTGACATTAACGGCTTTTGACCGAGATGAAAATAAATAAGCTCTCTGGTGAAATTCAAGAGGCATGATAACCTTCAGGATGTTCGGTGACTGGTTGAAAGCAAGATAAAATATCGACGTTTGTTACAACTTGTTTAAAAGGGTTTTCCACCTCAGCTTCTTTCACTGGCACCACAGTCAAGAGTATATCCTGAGTGCTGAGATTTGGAGAATTGTGTGAAAAAAGGGAAAATGGATGAATACAAAAATAATAAACACTATAAAACCGTAAACCTTGGTTGTTTGGGTGGCCTCAAGCTTATCACAGTAGTGTCAAGTTTCATCACAGTAGTAGAAAGCAAGTATAATTGGCATTAGTAGGAGTGGGGGTATTAATAGCTATGCGTGTGTGTGTGCGTGCGCGTGTGTTTCCTAGTGTTTCTTCAGTTGCTTAACTTCACATTCTGGCCTTGAAGTGCATATGGTAATTGATTCGCCACATTGATTGGATAACACCGACCCCTGACACATGTGACTGTAATGACTCATTGTCTCTTTATAGTTTTGCTTTTATTATAACTGGTTGACTCCAGTCCTGCAACATGATACTGGCTGCTGCATCTCCACGTTTAAGTTTGTCAGAAATGTGTCTGTTAAGTTTGTAGTTCAGTACCTCAGATATTTTGTGATCCCTCATTTGTGCCTGCCTGTGTTGCTTGGCGAATCTGGATAATTCTGACATTTCCAGATTCAGAGACTCTTTCTAATATTCTAGCACTTCCTTAGATGTAATACCCAGATAGTCTATACTTTTAAGATGATTTTTGATCTCTTCCAATCACTGAGTACATTGCAAACGGCTTTAGCCCTGATTGTAAGACCTCAGTACATTGTCTGATTGACAGATACACCTTTCTGGAGAGAGCATTGGTGCAAGGCCAGACTGGGAACCCAAAGCAGCCCTGGCAAGTTTGTCGGACCAGCCCCTGGTGTGCAAATGTGAAGCACTGCTGCTTTTCTTACTGGGGGCAGATGTTGCAGCACTCCAGCAAAACCGGCCCCCAACCTCCTATCCTCCTGTAAAATGACCAATGCCCCGTACAGCCAGTCTGGCCCTGTACCTGTGTCAGAATTAGGCTTGCATCTGGTAAATATACACAAAGACAGCAGGGAGTCAGCTTTTTTCAGTTACATTGACCTTGGCTTTCCTGAACATATATATCAAGGGCCTATTTTCAGTTCAGACATGAACTTCGGTCCTATAGGTATCCATGAAACTTAAAAGCTATTTTCCATTTGAGTGTCAAATATTCTAGTTCGTCAATTGAGCAGTTTTTTGAGATAAGACCATATCTATCAACAAAAGCGATGAACCTTTCTTCCCTTTCTCATCCTTTATATATTATGGCACCTGGTCCATATTAACTAGCATCAGAACTGAGTATCGTGTCACAGGGCCTTCATGGTAATATATACATGTTACGTACAAGCCATGTCTGACTTTATACCATTTTTGTAATCACTAATTCCTCAGAGTGTGCATGTGACAGGCTTAGGGACTAGAAATCAAAAAGTTTTAAGGTGCAATCACACTAATCATAATGTTGATGCTGAAGAAATTAATTAAACTCAGTAGACCGAAGAAGGTGTTCCAAGTCTGGATCAGTTAAGTCAAGAAATGGGTTAATGTCTAACCCTCAACGACAAGGGTACTTTGCTGAAAATCACATGAGCATTTCCAACCTGAGAGTTGCTATCTTGCGGGACATGTGAAGTATATGAGTCCATGATCCATGTTCACCTGACCAACTGCCGAATAACACCATGCAGAGACATGGTCTGAGCACTGAATATTAATTTAAACCCACCGAGCTTTTCATTTTTGCTTGTCGAGCATGTCCTTTAAAGTATATTACATGATATTACAAACACATAGATATAGATTTGATAGATTACTCTTGGTTACAGAAATTACTTCCCATCGTTACATTGAATAAAAGATGGGGAAATGTTTGTCAATCGAACAATACAGCGTTTTTGTGTGTTGCAAGGCTTTCTTGGTTAAACATACATGTTGCACAAAAGCCAGACTTTATTGCATGCCAGCATGAGTGCACTAGTTCAGTAGAGTGTGCATGTGAGAGGGTTAGGGCCTAGAAAGCTAACAGTTTTAATGATGATGTCAAAAACTTTTTTCTCAATCACCTTATTTTATCAGGAACTGCATTTTTAAATTATTGCATTAAAAACATATTTGCTTTATTGGCTTTTAATACAATCAAAACTTTCACAGCTATTTACAAAAGTAAGTTACTCTTTTGAGCAAGTTGCACTTGTAACCTTACTATTGCACTTTTGAGTATCTTTACTACTTTTGACTTTTCACAGAATCTCTGTAGGAAGTTACACCGAAGTGTTGTCTTACACGTTTCCACTCACTAAAAAAGTGGGTGGAGCAAAATGTACACGTGTAAGGTACTACTGCCAAAACAAACAGTAGTATGTCCAGCACTACACAAGGCAAACCACTGAAACTGCAACACTCTCCCACATAAAAAAATGGAGGCATTGACTTAAAATAAAACCCCTTAGGAAACAATGTTAAATTAAATTACATTATTTAATGTGGTTGAATGTAATGGTAAAACAATTATAAAAATAAAACAAAAGTCCTATTTAATTCTAAAATATAATAACAACCATTTGGAATTGAACAATAATGTAAGATTACATTTTATGGAAATAAAATTAAATTACATTTAATTAATTCTTTGCACCACTTTTAGTAATTATTAATATGTAATTAAAAATGCATTTTTGCGTGAGGTGGGAATTTATTTTTAATGTAAACTTTAGCCAAATAATTTTTATTGAAAAACACTCAGATGTAAAATATGAGTGTACATTTTGTATATTCTTTTTAGTGTAGAACAAATGAAAAACGAACACATCTCTATTATCCATAATTTTGAATTAAATGTTTAGATAATTTAAATATGTCACATAAATTAAAATCATTTTACTAAAGTTTAAATTAAAAAATACCTTTCTAGCAAAAGTCAAAATATTGTTTTTATGCATTAATAATTATTAAAAGGTATGCACAAAGTTAATTAAAGGTACTTTATATTCTATTGAAATTGAATGTTACATAATTTTTTTATTTCAAAAAGGTTACTAAAATATTTTATAATTGAATAATACATGTTTTATTTTTTTATTATTTTTAAACTTTATATTATAGTTATACTTTTAAGTATTTTAAATAATTACTTTATTATAACATTACTTCCTATGGGGTTTTATTTTGAGTCCCTACCTCAGTTATTTTCTATAGGTTGGCTTTGCAGTGTCAGTGATTGCTAATGGTCTTCTCTGAGCAGAAGTAATACACTAGCGTTTTGAATTCCTTTTTCAGAGTAGCAACTTTAGAAGTTCCATTTGTAAATAGCTATGGACTTACTCTTTTATGGGTGTGTGTTTGTTCAATGCTACACCACTCTCTAAACCTCTCCTTACTCCTCCATAATACCCCCACTTCAGTCTTAAGTATTCAATATATTCCAGCCACCCCCATTTGTCCCTCCCATATTTACTACTAAACCTATACTTATGTGTGCAGAGACTCCATATTCAGGGTGGAGACCTTCACACAGAAAATGATAGGTGAGGTAGAGGAGTAACATCCGCACTTAAGTTTGTGAATACAGTTTTGCTGTATGTTTATAGTACTATTACATTTCTAAAAATGCACTATAAAAAGCAGCTTGTGAATAGACCCCATAGTGCTCAACTCTGCAGTTCCAATGTTCTCACCAACTATGTAACATAATTTGTATGTATTTCCAGTCATAGCAATATGAAGTTGTTATTTCACATAACATAGCGGTTCAAAGTGTTGGTGGTATTGAGTTGTGTATTAAGAGGTTTATTTGTGAAAACTACTGTTGACCAAAACAAACCTGCACTCAATTATTGATTTCTAATTGTATTTGGAGAATTCAATTAAGTTATTTCCTAGAAGGATAATCAAAGGGGATCAACTCATGTACCAAAGCCTATTTTCCGTTAAATATTTTGAATTAACATCATGTGATTCCTCTGTCAAAAGTATCTCATCTTAGTGGTGGGCTATAGTTTGTTTTACATACCCCTCTCTTTTCTTATCATGCCAGGTGATACTTTCACTTTTGGCCCATTGTATTACTTCTTTCCATCATTTTTCTGTTGGCGGTGCCACCCCTGCTCTTCAATGCATTACTATGGTTCTTTTTTGCCAAAGAAAGGCCTAAATCAATACATTTGTTGCCAGCTTTCTTGGGTCTGGGTCTTAAGAACTGACCTAGTAAACTAGCTTCTGATGTGTGGAAGCCTTTCATTTCCAACAACTTCTCCAAAATTATTCTGACTGCCTGCCTGAAAGCATTAACAAAAGACACACAATTGATGGACAGAATGCAGAACAAATCAAAACATTCACCCCCAGTCAAGAGATCTGGGTTAAATCCATCATTCTTTTGCTCACCATGCCACCCCAGTTTAGACCTGGCCATATGCAAATCAGTCTTGACCCAGTGCCTCATGGGAAAAGTCCAGCCCGAACTGCTAAGCCAGGTCCTCCCTGGACCGGAAACAAGCATCCGAGGACCGGTTTCGGGGTTTCACCCCTCTTCAGCCAGGTTAGCTTGATTCCAGTGGCACAGTGAGCCTGGGACCCACGTGTGGGCATACCCGTCACACTCGGGGTGACAAATGCAAAAACAACAATTGATGGACAGAATGCAGAACAATGTCATACATTCTCCCTAGTATAGAGATCTGGGCCTAAATCCATTGTGTTTTTGCTCACCATGCCATTCCACTTTGGACCCAGCCATATGCAAATCAGTCTGGTTTATTTCTCTTTTGTATTATATACGTAGTATGCAGCTAGTTAAATTGGATATATAAACATTTTGTGGGTATTCCAATAGCATCTGCGATTCCTTTCCATTAACTTCCTTCCCTACTTGGTTTTTCCATTTGATTTAGTCTTCAGCAATCTTGGCTTGCTTAAGTGTAAAAATGATCTGCAGAAATAGGCTACTATATTGTGGATGTCCCCATTTGTAAACTGTAATTGTAACACCTCATGGGTGGTTGGCAGTTCTGTACCACTGTTCCCCCATCTAAGTTTAATATTTGTGTATATAGCTCCATATATAGGGAACTGTGAGATCTGTAGCCTATTTTCTACAACCTATCTATGGCACCAATTTTCTCACTTGAAAGCAGTCTCTTAATCAAGGGGGTAGCAAGGCCCCTATTATACCAGCTTCAGTGGAGGTCTCCAGTGGAGAGATTAAGTAATTCTTAATGACCATTGGGTGTGAGACTCGCAGGACACAGAAACAGAAGCTAATACATAACACTGCAAATGTACGGTGAGGGTGGGGGGGACAAAGGATGCCAATGGAACTAAAAATGCCTAAAACAAGACAAAAGAGCAAAGAAAGATTAAGTGTGAGGCAAATGGAATGAGAATCAGAAAAATGGATGGAAAGAAGAATGCACAGTAGGAAAGAAAGATGTAAAGAAGAAAAGAAAGGAAGACTTGGGGCAACAATTCCAGTGGACCATCCTTAAAAGGTCCTTAAAAGTGAGTTTAACTCACTCTTACGGGGCAGCAGGGTTCGAAGTGGGAGGAATTTTGTTTTCCTTGCTACTCCCTTGCTCTCACTGCAACTATGCCTGTTTCTGCCAATGCAGTCATGTCATTGGGCCCAAAACATCCCTGAGCTCTGATGATTCCCACAAGTGGAATTGTGGATGCAGTAATTAGTTGTTTTGACCAAACAAAGAACTGGAAACTTTCCTCTCTCTGAAAGCTGAAGAGCTACGTGTAGTGATTACAGCCACAAGGCCAGGCTACTTAATACAGCTCTGACTTGGATGGAGCCGAAACAGTTGCATCTTCTTTGTCTTCTGTACACTTCAGAAAAAATAACACTGTCAGTGTTGCAAAGAAGCAATATAGTACCTACACAGAAGTGCCCTCTCCTCTGTTCATATGGAATAATTGGAGAAAAAGTTATACAGGGATGCTAGAATTAACTAGGGTTGCCAAACGGGGACTGGTTGCTGACGGGTTATGGTGAGATATGAATTCTGATTGTAAGATGAGCAGCAGCGTACGGTAAGCAAGGATACTGATATGACATGACATTGCAAAATATAGTTAGATCACTATATAATTTAAATCAAATTAGGTGAGGTTTTTACTAATAGAGTAGGGATGTGTGATGAGATATGTTTATTTATGACTGTTGACATTTTATAATAATTTATGATGATTCATACTGATCATAAATGTTTATTTCGGATGATTCCATCTTTAAAAACATATAAACAAATTACATCTAATTATAAAAGGATGAAAAGGATGAAATACATAAGCAAACAGTTGAACCAAACAGTTAATTTCCCACTAAAAAGTTTAATATATAGAATACATATTCACTGCCTCGATCAACTAAACAAACACTGGTCCATTCCCCTTCATCCCTCATAATAGAAAGCCTTAAAATATAAACTGACAATTCAGCAAATCACCTTCAGGACAGGATTATACAGCAAGGTAGAACTTCTTCCTGAATACCCACATAGAAGACAAGAAGTTCGCAACAATGCAAACAACTACCTCAGCTGTATTTGTTCTTAAAATTCTCACAGCTTCTTCACAGTGCCTAATCCCATTTCTTATGAGGGGTGGAATGAGCATTGCAAAAAAAAAAGCCAAGAGGGATACTGTTTAGATCCCAGGTCCGCATATAGTTCATCTATTGCTGGCACACTATTTCCTGCCCAAGGGTATGCAACATCAGAATTCTGATACATATGATTGATTGGTAGATGACTTATCCATAATAAAGAATCAACCATTGCAAAATACAAACTATTGAATGTGTAATCTGTTTTCTGTGATCCCGTTTGAGGCTTCCCATGATACCCCCATATGATGAGAGATCTTCTTTTGGTTGACTCCTAACACTTTGTATACAATAGAGCATAACTCATTAGAGGGAGGAGTGAGACAAGCCTTATTCTCATCATCATCATTAAAACTTTATTCATTTTTTTTACAAAAATCATATAAGCATACAGTACATAAATATATCGACAACATTGCAAACAAAATATAAAGAGTTACTTTACACATAGTTAGAATATGTCACATTTTATCATAACTTAAGGGGCTAGAAAGTCTATGGCTTTGATTTACCAAGTATAAAGTGCTAGAATCAAGAATTAAACATGAAGGACTAAAATGTGCCCTATACGCACCAATCAAGAACCAAGATATATAAAAACACAGTTTTGGTGCGAATAAAAGTTGTAAATATAACAACGGAGGTCGAATATGTCTAACATCCATGGACAGCAAAAGCAGCCAGATGTACTAATAGCAAAGAAAAGCAAATCTGGCACAAATAAGCACTACATGCATGGTATCACAGGCTGATGCATTGTTGCATATACAGGGGATGAACTGGAAGGTTGGTGCCAGACCCCACTTGAGAATAGAAGCTGGTGAAAGGTGTTAAGTCTGAAATACGTCAAAAAAGCACTTGTGAAGATGGAGCTTTTTCTAAAGTAAATAAGGCTCAATTCCCTGTACAATTTTGACCATTACATATGATCTCATTGACTGCTTGGTAAAGGCTAGAGTCTCTCGATCTGTTTCCATCCTGAGGGAAAAGGCCTGCTTGACCCATATGTAATAATCCAGGAAAGCTTGTAATTTGAAGAAGGTTTATTGAACAGCACAGCATCCAGTCCTAGTACAGCAGTATCCAGGTTACAACTGACAAGCAGTGCAGAATGCTGTATGAGCAAAGCTCTCTTGAGAATATAGAATGCAGAAAGAAATACAACATGGCACATGCAGTTAAAGAGGCAGTATTACAAGTTACCTAACAACTTAAACTATTATAGAATATAACACACCTCCCCTTTTAAATAAATGAACAATATAAATAGATTATACAAAATCTTGTAAAGCAGAAGGTCTTCTTCCTACACGCATATCATCTTTAATTCTTGATGCTACTGAGTCAGAGAAGGAACTTGAATCAGAAAAGGAACCCGAACCAGTTCCACAATTGGAACTGTAGCCTTGGCCGAAATTACCTTGAGACTGGTATTGTACAACATCTTGTGTTGGACATTTTGCAACCTTGCTCAAATTCCAGACTTTGCCATCTTGGGTGATGACCGAATTACTGAACACTCTTTTAATTTGAATTGGTCTACCATACTTACTCATACCTTTGCTAACCATGAAAGGTTTCAGAATCCTAAACCAATCACCCACACACAAATTATGTTCTTTTGTTTTCCACTTCTTGTTGTACCATACTGCTGACTTACTTTGTTTGCAACTAACTCTGTTTGCAACTTCTTGAATATCAACTACATCCTCTCCCAAACTTTAAAATTTTTCCTTAAACCACCAAGGACATATGTCTGACGCAGGATCTCTACCTTTAAGTAATTTGAAAGGGTTGACTTCCGTGGTGGTATGAGGAGTTATGCGATAGGTCCAAAGTTTCTGTCTAAGTACATTCAACCAATTACCTTTCTCCTTAATGGCATCAGCAACAAAACCCTTCAAAACTCGGTTAAAGCACTCAACTTGTCCGTTCTCATGTGGTTCATAAAGAGATGTACAAATATGTTTAATATTGCAGATTGTAAAAACGATTTCATTTCAGAGGAAACTAACTGCACACCATTATCCAACACTAACACAGAAGGGCAACCTTCTCTTGCAAAAACTTCCTTGAAAAAGGAAATAACAACATCAGAAGTGATTTTAGCTACAAATTTCACTTCTGGCCATTTCGAATGATAATCTATCATAACTAATGCAAAACGTGAAGCTTCCGGTAATACATGGAAAGGGCCTGAAATATCAAAAGCTATTTTATTCCAAGGAAACTCTGGCCATTTCACTGGTTTGAGAGGTGGAATATGCAATTTTAACATCTTATCATTGGTACAGCACTCACTACACTCTCTAACGGTACGGTCAATAAATCTGTCCATTCCTGGCCACCAAAATTTTAACCTTATGAGACGCTTCATAGCAGAGATCCCCGGATGGGTCTTGTGTGCTAACTTGAGTATCAGCTCTTGTACTCCACTTGGCGGGATACATTTTCCAGATTTGAAAAATAAACCACCTTCACACCATAACTCATCTGCTACATTATAAAACGGCAGTAAATCATCCCTGACATTGGCTTTGTTTGGCCAACCCTCTAGGAGATATTTCTTTAACATAACAAATTTCTCATCGTTATCTTGACATTCCATCCAAAACTGTTCAGAGATATCCTGATACTGAGGAGAAACAAAATCTGATAACCCTAAAACAAAATCAACTTCTCTGAGTCCATTAACACTGTCAATTTTACTTTCACAGGGAAGACGTGACAGACAGTCAGCAGTAAAAATTTTCTTTCCAGGAATATATTCTACTGTAAAATTGTATTCCTGTAACCTTGACGTCAGACGTGCAATCCTTGCCGTTGAGTTCCAACCACCACCAACCGATAGGATATGCACCAACGGCTTATGGTCGGTTCTCAGGATAAACTTGCTGCCCCAAATATAAATTCTATAGTGTTCAATGGCCCACACACAGGAAAGCAATTCTCGTTCAATAACTGCCTACCTGCGCTCCGTCTCATTCAAAGTCCTAGAAGAGAAAGCTACATTCCATTCTGAAACACCATCCGTCTGAGATAATACACACCCAAGACCATACAAACTTGCATCAGTGGTGATGACATTTCTTGCCAATTCTAAAAGGTTTCAAAGTTGGAGAATTGACAATATCATGCTTATTATCAGTGAAAGCCTTTTCTTGTTCAGCCTCCCACACAAATGTATTACTTTGCCTTAGTAATTTTCTTAACGGCTCCATTTTGGTAGCAAAGTTTACAACAAATTTACTGTAATATTCACACATGCTCGAAAAAGAAAGCAATTGTTCCTTATTGCTTGGGGCTGGAGCGCTGAGAATAGCATCAACATTAGATTTTTTGGGAATTAAACCTTCCCCCGATAATGTATGGCCCAAATATTCAACCGATTTTCTAAAAAGTTTGCATTTATGTGTCTTGAGGGTAAGACCATACTTCTCCAGCCTACTACATACATCGTTTAAGTGTGAAGCGTGTTCTACCTCGTTTTTTGAGAAAATTAAGATATCATCTTGGAAACACTTAACAAAGCTTTCAAGATCTCTAAATTTTTTTAACATAACCCGTTGGAAAACAGAGGCGGCGGATGCACCCAAAAGGCATCCTTCTGTATTGGAAAAGTCCCATAGGAGTAATGAAGTCTGTATATTTTTTGGAATCTTCAGTAAGCTCAATTTGATGGTACGCCGATCTAAGATCTAAAGTGGGGAAGATTTGCGCACCATCAAAAAGAGAAACAAGCTCATTAATGTTGGGAAGGGGATGACAATCTATAATAATATTGGAGTTAAGTGCCCTCAAATCAATGCAGACCCTTAATTTCTGGTCATGCTTACGCACCAAAACGATGGGCGTAACCCATTCTGACGACTCAATGGGTTCTATAATGTTGTCCTTCAGAAAATCATTCAACATTCCCTTTAATTCATCTCTACCATTTAGAGGAACCCCTCTTAGCTTTTGTTTAACCGGAAGTGCTCCTTCCTTCAACACAATTTTATGTGCAAAGTTTTTCAATTTTCCCAACTGATCACAGAAAACTTTGTTAAACTTATTGCTCCAAAATGAGATATAATTTTTCCCTTCATCACTATAGCAAATAGCATTGATAATTTCTTGCTCACTACACAAAGAGATGGGGTCCTTGGCACGTGGATTTAATTTGATGCCAAGTTCCCATTGGTCATGCCAACCAAGTACGTTGACTCCTTTCACAGCAATGTATAATTTGATATGAGCTGACCTTCCTCTAAAACATAATGGAACATTTAAAAATCCTTCAATATCAATCTTATTCCCATTGAATCCTTCTGCTAATATATCCGAAGGTTGTAAGCTAGAAATATCACACACACTTAGTAATTTTTCATTAAAATATTCCTTAGTAATTATTGTCCAGGGGGACCCAGAATCCACCATAAGCTCAATAGCAATAGTTAAGACATGAAAAACAGATTTGGGAGATTTCCTACTGGTTAACACTACACACCCACTTTGAACAATAGAAACTACATATCCACGATCAAGCTCCTGTTTAACTTCATCAGCAATACTAATTGAAGATACTTTTGTAGGAGTAAAAGTGTTTGTGGGCCTACGTGATTGTCCTGACCGTAACTGAGAATTATAGCGTCTTTCTCTACAAACATTACTGAAATGTCCCAACTTACCACAAATATTACATGTTTTATTCATAGCAGGACAACCCTGAAAAGAAGCAATGTGCGATCTACTACCGCACCTAAAACATGACACAGAACTATTATTAAAATCTGTCCTTTTGTTATTGACATTAAAAGAATTTTTAGTTCTTGCTTGTGTAGGAATAAAAGTTTTTTCATCACCTTTTGTCTTAACAATACATACTTATTCTTCCGTATTGGTTTTACTAGCATTAGAAGTTTGTTTAATCACTATATTCATCAATTTTTCTGACATTTCTGTGGATTTAGCGATGGCAATAGTTTCTTCAAAATTAGGGTCACCTATACACCATAATTTATCTTGAACCTTTTTGTTCTTAACATGAACAATGATCTGATCACGGATCATTTCATCAGACATGGCACCAAAATTACAATGCAAGGTTAGAGCTCTTAAAGCAGTGAGAAAATCATCAAAAGATTCCTCCTGTTTTTGTGCTCTAGTGTAAAATTTAAAACGATTTAAAGCAATATTAGCTGTAGGTTTGAATCTTTTCTCTAACCTACCGAGAGCCTCAGTATAAACATTCACAGTATCACCACTACCACCAGGAACAGAAAAATTAGGTAAAGTTCTAAAAATCTCTTGACCCTCAGACCCTAAACAGTGTAAAAGAATACTTTTTTTTCTTTCCGCCCCCATACGTTCTCCATCAATAGCTTTCATATAGTTGAAAAATTCTTCCTTCCATCTTGACCAAGGCATGGGAGGATCACCCTTGATCTGTAAAAATTTAGCAGGAGGATCAAACTGCATTGCTATAATGTGCAATAAATTTAAAGGAAGAATAAAATAAATAAATAAATTATTAAATAACAAATAAATTAAAAAAAATGTAAAATGAGAAGTTATCAAAATATGAAACAGAACAAGAGTTCAGAATTGTCAATGTACTTATGTAAGTTGAGAAGAAGAAAGAATCCACGTTGTCCGTTGTGCTTCAGACAGGCTGCTGTGAAGCAGAATGATTTGATGGTTTCAGTCAGGTTGTAGAGAAACAGAGTGCTTTCATGGCTTTAAAAACCACAGTCAAAGGTTAAATACGATGAAAAATGCAAGCGCTAATGTCTGGAAGTAAAATAATGAAGCGCTGAAGATTAATAAACGTTCGCGTTAAAGCAAAGTGACTTCCGTGTAGCAGTTGCTAAGCAACACAGTAACAAAGGAAAAAAACAAAATGGAGGCACGTTGCGTGAGATACGTAACATGCGTGATGGCGTTTCTATGACGCGATAGGCTCTGCGTGGTGACGTTTACTGACAATGCGTGACTTGTTTCCGACTTTGAAAGAAGAATGTTGACGGTTGCTAGGTAACAAGCATCGGCGCCGTTCTCTACAGAGACGTAATCCGTTTCCAAGGAGAAGGCGCAGTCAGAATCCAGGCAGCTTGTGGTGCGCGGTGTTACCAAGGAGTGAAAACGTTGGCAGCGTGTTACAGGTAACAACCAAGTTGAAAGATGCGCACGAATGAAATTAAGTGAATTAAAGTGAAGATGTTTTTCTGAAGCCAGTAAAGTAGAAATTCTTCATGGGAATAGATTCCTTGTAGGAAAAGTTGAATAAATGAATTCCTTTAAAAGTAAGCAGTCAATAAAATTTGAAGAAAAGTCTAAACAACTCCACAATAGCAAAATGGGTCCAAACTCCGCTCCTGTGCTGTAGATGGCTGGAGTAAGGTTGTCCGCGTCGCCAAATTTTGTAATAATCCAGGAAAGCTTGTAATTTGAAGAAGGTTTATTGAACAGCACAGCATCCAGTCCTAGTACAGCAGTATCGAGGTTACAACTGACAAGCAGTGCAGAATGGCACATGCAGTTAAAGAGGCAGTATTACAAGTTACCTAACAACTTAAACTATTATAGAATATAACACCCATACAATATCTTTTTTCCTGATTCCCTCAGGCTCTTAGAAAATGCCCAGTCTCCTTAAGTTGATAAAATACAATTTCATTTAATGAAGCCATGGAATCTGAAGTGCCTAATCCAAGGAGAGACAATCACGAAGGATTAGTCTATTTAGTTCTAATTCCTCTTTGCTCCAATCTGAGCACCAGAGGATACCGGGGCGTAAACAAATAAAATTAGAGATACATTTCATGCCTGGTTCATCGCATGAGTGAGAGGAATGTGCCCATTCTCATTTTCTCCAAACATAACACATTGCATACTATTTCCCTAAGGGGGCTATGAATATGTATCAGGGATGCCCCCTAAACAACGGGGAACACAACATGAGAACGTATAGTAAATGTGTATCCACATAACCAAGCACTGGAGCAGTTTCTTGACAAGCATGTTGAATGATTGTTGATATTGTTGAGTCCATTAATAACAACAATAAGACCTAGTCTGCTAAGGCAATAGAATAATTCTCCTGACTTTGTAAGTAGGACATGTATATTTCACCCCTCTACAAAAATCAATCTCTTTTTCAAACGTGTTGTCCCAACTCAAATTAGCCTTAATATTTTGTTAAAAAGAACCGACCTTTCAGATCAACAGTCACTGTTATCAAAAGAAATACCCCATACTGTCACAGGAATATATATAAAAAATGTGCACAATTGTGAAAAAAATGTTACCAGACGAGGTAGCACCTCACATGCGCACTACCCGAGGGTTAATGATCACCAATTATGCCCACGTTTCTCATCATAGGTTGCTACCCCGTCAAAACAAAAAACAATTTTTGTGCTAAATGTCCAGAAACATAAGAAATACAGGTGAACATCTGTGTCAAATTAACACAATTCAACCCCGTGCAGTTAAAATTGAAATAAGTCACACCGTCACTGCAGATCCACTTTTATTCTAGACCCGTGTGCTTATTCAAGTTAAAACATACTGCATGTGTGTAAACTACTTAATGATGGGCCGACATGTTTCATTGCCTGTCAACTGTAGCGGCAATTTCTTCAGGGCTCAAGTACTGTGTCCACCTTTTCTGGACCCTTATTATGGACCTACAGTGACGGGTAGTAGCCAAGCCCTTTGTACCAGCTAGCCAGCACGTCACACAGGGACTATGAAATTATTAACAGCCCTGTTCCATATCCAAGACACTTATGTTGTCCGTTTTCACGTCAGTAATTAACCCGAGCCTTGTCTCGTCCGTGTAAAGCCGTGTTCGTACGAGTACGAGTCCATGACTGGACTCTTGTTGAGTCCAGCCAAATCAAAAGGTTCAAACAAGTCTTGCAAACAATAATCATCTCAGTTTGGAATATAGGAGAGCTATTTTTACTCTCTTCCATGCAGCTGGGCAACACCCAAAAAGCAGTCCAGCAGTGCAAGACTGATCGCAAATACAAAGAAATTTAACAATAAACACATTTACCAACTGATATTTAAATGGCTCCCTCTTCAATCCCTGTGCAATTTTAGGACTGCCTGTGCCAGATTCAAAGCCTTGAAACTTAACAGGCCTTCTACCCTACTTGCAAACCATATTGAAAATCACATTTAGATGCAGAGCCCTTTGTTGCATTATCTGCATGCATCTGGAGACCCTAATTTGCAACAAGGTATCTACAAGATATTCCTGATTTTCAGTCTTCGCTCAGAAAATCTAAACCATTTACTGATCAGTAGGTGAAACCCTTCTTTCACATTCTTCAACAAGCATTTACGATGCAATAGGTCTCGCTCTGACATTATTTTGAGCTATTGACATTGCAAATGACATTGGTTTTTTTTGTTTTCATTTTTAAACCACAAATAATAAGTATTGTCATTTACAATGCCAGTAGCTTAAACTCTCGTAAATACGAGACCCATTGTATTTCAAATGCTTGACTAAAATTAAAATGTGGAGAACAATTGTAATTTTCACTTTCGAAGTTGGTATTTTCACGCAGAACTGTATTAAACTTAAACCTGCAATCTGCAGAGGCACTAGTAACAGTGTGTTGGACCCGGTCCTTTGGGCAGGTTCACCCCGAGACTTTTTTGCTTTTTCCTAGCCTGTTTCTGGAACCTGGGTTGGTGATTTTAGGCCTCTGCGCACTTTTTCACTGTGGTACAGTGTAAAGTGCGTGTGCTCTCTGTGTATGTGTGGTGAGTGACCTGCCCTCCCATAGGAATGAATGGGGAATATGTATGCCCATGGTAGTTCCTGATGTGTGGGGAGTGCAGGGTCGAGTTTGATATGTATGAACTCCTGAGAATGAATGCTGCGTAATGGTGTATGCAGCATGGTTGTGTCTAGTCTAGAAGCGCCACTTTTAGAAGTTGGCATATTTGTGTAGTGAGTCTGCTGGCACGTGATTGGCTGGTGAGCCTGGCCCAGGAGTGCCTGGGCCTGCTGGTGGATTAACTGTCTGGTTTGAGTAGGACAGGGTCTGCAGGGCCCCCGGAGGAGGGGGTCGGATTCAGCCGTGGATGAAAGGCCACATCTGTCAGGGAAGCGGGAGGAGATAGCGTCTGGTGGTGCCGGGCTGTGCCTGCCTGACCACCATGATGGCTTCCCCCTCCTGATGGCCCACTGTCACCTCTGACCTGAGGCTGACAGGAGAGGGAAACCAGAAACACCCAGGGCTCAGGGCCTGCTTACACAAAGACTTCAAAGGACTTCAAAGACTTTTCTGTGTATAAGAAGGGGCTGTGTCCCCTTCCCAAAATGTTCTTGTTCTTGCTCTTGTGGCTGACTCGAATCTACCAGGGGCGGGCGCTGCCCAGCCCCTGGATGCCGGGAGGACTCCCGATGGACTCTCCTGTATTCCTGGACTCCTGGGGGGTCCCTCTGCCCTGCCTGGGCTGATGGGGGGACTTGGCTTTGCCCCCTGGGAAGCTCTGGGACCGTGGCAGCATGGAGAAGCTGCATTTTCCTGTGAAGAGCGCTGGAGTGGTATTTCTAGCGCCTGGAGGCGCTGTGCTTCCCCCTGAGCGCCTGGGAGCGCTCTGCCTGCTGTTCTAGCGCTAGGAGCGCTGTGGATTGTGCCCTAGCGCTAAAGAACGCTTTATTTTTGTTCTAGCGCTGTATTGGGATTCTTAGCACGGATAGCGCTTTATTTGTACTTTTGGGCTTGAGGGCGCGTGTTCTTGCCCTTTAGCGCTGTGGAGCGCTTTATCTTGCCCCAGCGCTTAGTAGCGCTTTGTTTCTCCTGTTTATTGGAGGCCGGTGCCCACCCCGCATTGCCCGTGTGCTCACCGCCGCGGCCTGGGGTCCTGAAAGTGACCAGGAGCCGAGGAGAGGAAAACGAAGGGGCCGGGACCTGATTGGTCCCTCGCCGACAGGAGACGCGCTCTGATTGGCCGCTGCAGTGGGCCTGTCACGGAGAGTCGCGCTCCGGTTGGTCGGGACGCCCGCAGAGGCTCTGACGTCACTGGGGGCTTGCCGAAAGAGCCGCAATGGGATTGGCCCATCGCTCGTGACCTACAGGAGACGAGGCGGCGAGGAAGAAACGTGGCGGCCGGTTAACAGGGCTCCCGTGTGCCGAGGGAGCCTTGCAGAGAGAGAAGTCCGGCGCGGGAGTAGCGAGGCTCCCACGTGGCCGGGAGAGCCCCGCCTTCACACCCGAGAGAAGAGACTGCCTCCGGGAGCCTTGCTGGCTCCACCCTGAGTCCCGGTCCCGAGACGGGGGACCGGGCAAAGCGAGGAGAGTCAGATGCCGACAAGCCCGCCCCCGCCGCACCGAAGACCGGCGAGAGCAAAGGGAGTAGCCCGGTGAGTGAGGGCTGGGGCAGGGCTCCGTGTCAGTGTAGGGCGGCCCCAGATGGCAGCGGGCCGCCCCAACGTGCCTAGACAGCTTTTTTGGCCCTCGTGTGGCCCCATGGGGGCATGGCGCATTCCTAGAGCCCACGCTGCTCCTACCACGTGGGGATGTTTGTTTCGAGCGCCAGTGCGCCCCGTGGGGCCCTATGTATTTTTGAGCCCGTGCTGGCTCCCCCTCTGGCTGTGGTTGTTGGAGAGCCCTGAGAAGGCTCGGGGGCCATTCGTTTTAGGTAGAGGGGGCACCATTGTTTTCAAGAGCCTGTGTGGCTCCAACGTTGGGCATGTGTAATGCCAGAGCCTGTGTGGCTCCAACGTGGACCTAGGTGTTTGTAGAGCCTGTGTGGCTCCAGCGTGGCGCAGTGGGCGCCTGAGGGCCAGTGAGGGCCCCGGCGCAGTTTTTCTACAGCTGCCCAGCAATTAGTGGGCAGCTGCACCGTTTAGGCGCAAGATGGAGAGTGAGTCCCTGAGAGGGATAGAGATGGCACAGAGGTGCCCGGCCAGTCACAGCTGCGCAGCACTTAGTGCCAGCTGCAGCGTTTAGGTACTTGTGAGTGTTCCCAGGTGCCCAGCAAGTAGTGGGCACCTGCATCGTTTAGGCCCCTGACATTGAGACTCAGGGCGTTCTAGCCCCAACAAGGCCAGTTGGCCTGGGGACTGCCACAGGTGGTGGCTTATGTAGGTTTGTCGCAATCGTATGGTTATTGCACTTCTGAATGTATTTCCTTGCATCACGTGTTATTCCTGCACCTCTGAATGTTTTTAGACATCATGTGACTTTTGCGCTACTGTATTATTCTGACACCTCTGAATGTATTTTTATTGCATCATGTGCTTTATTCTTAACACCCCTGAATGTGTAGGTTTATACATTATGTGTTTTCCTTTACTACTCCTCTGAATGTATATTTATGCATCATGGGTAATGTGTTCTTGTTTAGACCCCTAAACGCTGGGTGATACTTAGGGGGTTTTCCTTTACTACTCCTCTGAATGTATATTTATGCATCATGGGTAATGTGTTCTTTCTTAGACCCCTAAATGCTGTGTGATACTTAGGTGGTTGTTCTTTTTAGTACAGGTGGTCCTAGTGAGGTCCTGGTCCCCTGCGTGACAGTCTCCTAAGGGTTTAGGGTTGCGTAGGTGGTACTTACCTGTTCCCAGTAATTACTGGATGTGATCTATAACTGTTACTTTGTGTTACAGTGATTTTATACACTTTTATTCTAATTTCTGACAAGTATTTCTATATCTGCAAAGTGTTGATTATGACAGTGGCCCATGTGGCCCTGTCTTGTAAATAATCCCTTGTGAATATTGCCGTGCCAGTTGGCACCATGTACAGGTGTGATTTTTATCTGATGTGATTTTTACAATACAAAAGTTATTTTAATATAACCTTGTGTGGAGTTCCTTTTGTGGTGTGCCTAGTATGTTGTTGCTGTTGTGCGCTGACGCAAATGCTTTACACATCGCCTCCGAGTTTAGCCTAGACTGCTCGTGCCAAGCTACCTAGAGGGTGAGCAGGGGTTATCTTGGCGTGTGACTTCCTTGCCCTGACTAGAATGGTGGTTTCTGCCTGGCTTTGGCGTCAGCCTTAGCCTACCAGAAATAGCCAGTTCTAACACAGTGGCACTCACATTATCGATCTGTTAAGGATGAAAGGCTGAGTTGTCTTGGCTGAATTGCACACGTGTCTGCAACAGGAGCATCAGTCTTTTCTAAATGTATTTATTGTTTATATTCAATTTATAAAACCCATGTAAGCGAGCCACATAATTTATCACATTCACCATATGCTGTTAAAGCAAAATAAAAAGAAGGAAAGTCGTCAAGCTCTTAGTCCACTACAATAAATAACATAAAAAGTTAAATCCAGCTGCACAAGTCATGAAAAAGTACACTCAGTGTCCGAATAGTTCATCTCACTCCTGTTACGCCCACTGCTTCTCTATTCACACAATAAGCCAATCTTGGGTCCTGGGTTGAAAAACAACACATAATAACAGCAGAGCAGCCGGCCGCCCTTGTTGTAAAAGGGCATTGGGGGCTCTGTTGATAAATAATACACCTGGGAAGCACGGCAGCTTTTTAAAAAAAAACACAGTGTGTCCCGTGCGTGTTTGAAAACAATTTCTACACAAATAATTAACTGTAAAAAAAAAGGCAGGCGGCAGTCTTATTTTTTTGTATATATTTGCTTTAGTAGTATTCGCATCAGGCCCTGCTTAAGATGTTTAAAGCGTGGCGTGCCAATATTGCTACAAAAGTATACAAATGGGAAAGAAATGCGGCATCTGCCTGCTTTTTTTTCTATGTATTTACTTTTGTTTTAGCAATTTAGCCCCACTTTCTTGGCTGCCCTTCCACCCTGCATGACACGTTGTGCTATCACCCTACGAGTTACAAATGAGAAGAAATCTGCATATGCAGACTTGACGCTCAGGAGACTGTCCCTTTCAACAATCAAAGCACAACAATCAAAGCACAATATACAACAATGAAATTGTTAAAACCTTGTGTTTTGTACGCTCTAAAGTGCTCCACCCAGACAAAACAAACGGAGAAAACATGACATTTGTGCCAGGGGCGTAACACAGGCCCCCGCAGCCCACGCTGTGTGGGGGGGGGGCCTGAAGCTCCAGGGGGCCCCCTCGGCACTGCACTCTGTCCGGAGAGCTCCTAATTGAGCCCGGAGAGGGCCCCTCTACATACCTTGCAGGGAGGCCCCCTCGTTTTTCGTTACGCCAGTGATTTGTGCAAAGATCCGAACGCCCAGGGCCCATGCGATATTAAATCCAAGCCGAGTATACGTCGGATTTAAAAAAACGCACACACATATATGGGATAGGGCCCTATCCCTGTATTCATCATTGCCATGTTTCACGATCATCCCAACTTCAGTTTGATGATAGCACTGAACATTGCCCTAATGGTCACGACGCTGCACCCAAGTGCTTCCCCTCTCTATGAATTACTTATCAGAAGAACTCTCCAAACTGTAGCGTTACAGTGACATCCACAAGAAACAAGACATTAAGGCAGCTCCGGGAGCCAGTGCCTGTAGGGACTGTGGTAAAACACACCAAAATGACCCATACACTCTTTCTGTATGTTATGTGGCGACAAAGCAGTTTGTTTGTGGTTAGATGGGGGTGGGTGTGTGTGCCACCCTCAAGTTTATGGGCCAGGCAAGGCTCAGCTTCCCGAGAGCTCTGCCTGGAGCGTATCACAGAGTACGGCTGACAGCTGGAGTGGTGGAGGGGGCGCCGTGCCCCAGCAGTGCTTGTGTTACCAAGGGACGTGCGAACGCCGCTGCGACTCAAGGCTGCGCCAAGTCACATCTGCATTACTCAGAGGGGGGGGCGAACAATTCAGAGGGCTAATTGTGCAACTCTTGATGGTGCTGAATGCAAACCTGAGAGAGTCACAGGTCCTCGTGCCATTGGGGCGTGGGTGGATAAGGGGGGATTTTGTTTTCTGCAAAGCCAGGGCCAGCCTAAAGGAATTCCGCACATTAGTACGCGTCCATTGACAGCCGGATAAATAGCGCAGGGACTCTAGGTCCTATCCGGAAGCGACATGCGTAGTAGGGTTCACGCATGTCTGCAGTGCCCTCCTTGAAAGCTTTTTGTTGGTTTTCCAGAAGCCACATAGAATGCCTGACACTGCTGAGGAAATGCTGCCCTGTAATAAAATGGAGGATCACAAAAGGGGTGCCCCTTCACATGTGAGGGGTCCCCTGTGTTTCCAGCAGAGAGGGTGTACATACATTAGTTGGAATGAGATGGCGCTTCCTGGGTCTGGGTGGGATGAGGGCTGTGTTTTGATCCCTCCTTTTATCAGCCGCTTCGTGTTATGAAGGAAAACGCAGGCTGCACCACCCTTTTTTGGAGGGGAAGGGAACGACTGTCGGGCTGAGTTCCTCCTGGAGAGCTTTAAAAATGAACCTGAATTGAAACACAGGTTCTGTAACGGCACAGGCACAGCTACCCCGTTCCGGAGCCACTAGGTGCAAATGGCCCCGGTACCGTTCCCCAGCGAGGACAACGTCTCACAGCCCTGCATCCCGCCCCCAGGCAATGCAACACACATTGGTTTAGAATATCAATTTGAATATTACCTGGAGGGTTGTTCTCTTCTCCTTGCGATCGTCATTCAGCTGGGCGGCTCCACTGGGCATGACGAAGGAAGTGCAGGGACACCTGGTTGCTAGGTAACACCGAGCAGCCACGAACAAATTAAGAAATACGTTTTTGGAATTTGTGAAAATACTCTCATGATCTAACAACAGCTGCGCAGACCTCTGACGGGATTTAAAGAGTATTTTAAAAATATAGCCACAATTGTCTTTCCCTGTGTTCTTTTGCCAGAATGGAACTCTGAAGTTTAAAAAGAAATACCGATTCCAAAACCAAGCAAAGGCTCACTCACCTAAGCTGCGAAAAAGGCAGGATGCCAGCAAAAAACGAGTGAGTTGCCCATTTACCCAGCAAAGCGACTCTCTTTAGCCAATATATTGAAGCTCAAATGCATTCATTTCTATGGATCGGTTGTGTATTGCAACCTAACATTAACACAATTTTGAAATTAAAATCTGTCTGAGATGTAAGCACGCTCCACAGAGCACTCTAGGGAGGGGGAGTAACAGCAGAGAGAGTGGGTTGGGGGTAGAGGAGCGAGCGGAGGGAAACAGAAGACGCGCGTGACAGCCTGGAAAGCAGATGCCTTGGTGAACTCTGCCTGAACCTTAGTTTGACACTCCTCATCAGATAACAGAAGAACCATAAACTGAGACACGCCGTAGACTCGGTGTCCCAAGGGCGTGTACAAAAAAGCCACAGGACTGTAAACCCTGCAGAGCAATTACAAGACAGGGTTTTAAATAAATATTGACGTTGCCCAATAGAGGTGTGATTACAAGTCCTTCTCCTAAAATACTTTTACCCCAATATGTCTCGCTACCCGAGCAACGCATGCGCGCTGCAACGATAGGCGAGACCTAAAAACCTCTGAAGGAGACCAACTATTAAAGTAGATGGTTACATCCAGAGGCAGTGAACTGCTCTGTCACTCTCAGCATCTGAGGAAAAAGGCATTATTATCTCAAAGTGCTTCGTATTCCAAAACATAGACACCGTCACCTAATGCTTAACAGAACTTACCTCCTTCCCACACAATGAATATCTGCCCTTTCCATCTCCATTACCTTTACTTCCCCTTTTATTTAACCTCACTCTTGTCTCCCCCTATTTTGCTGCTGCCTGTTAAATATCCCTAGACACATTTTGAGCTACAATATTACAGGACCCTTGAAGTAGACTGTTAGGGGAGGATTTACTAAGATTTTACGCTGTGTTTGTGTCACAAAAGTGATGCAAATCGGCGCAAAATCTTATTTTCCAATTTACTTTCCAGCACTAAACTTGTTTAGCACTGGAAATAACGTGAAAGTAACGCAGAGCAGGGCATAGCTTTGCTTTGTATTATTTAGTGCCAAGGAGGCATACCATGGGTGGAGCATGGGTGATCTCATGCAACCACCCAAGGTTTCTGGCATTAAACCCTATTTACTAAATAAAGTAGACAGGATTTAGCATCAGAATACTGCACAAAGTACACCTACTTTGTACACCTACCGTACAAAGTAGGTGCAACGATGGAGAAATGCTTTCATTTCAAGGCAGCTGATTTCAGCACTGGCGCTGGAGAAAGGGAAGGAAAGCGCCATATTTCTGCAAATGTGGTGCTCTCCTCCTGTCTCCTCCTGTCTCCTTTTCACGCAGCGCAGTGCAGCATTTGTGGCTGCTGCACTGTGCTGCGTGATTTTGTGGTAAATCTGGCCCTTAATGTGGGAACCTTTTCAGCATTCCCAAGGCAGTCAGAGTAACTAGGTTCAAATTATACCAAATGGAGCCTTTTACCTTTGAGGTTCTGGCACTTAGCGTACCCAAAAGTGAACACAGGGTACACCGTTTTAGCATGAAAGCGCTGGCCAAAGCTTATTCAGGGAGGTGGTGTGGGGTAGAGACTTAGAACTCAATGAAGCATGTCATACATATAATAATAAATCGCTCGACAAGAAAAAGCAGTTTGATCACGAACGTACACAAGGAAATGAAGAGGGCAATAGTTACTTAAAAATATCTTGGGAACCTTAAGAGTTGGGAGCCAGCCAGAAGTAATTCCAGGCTGCTCCCTGCTGCTAACAGATAATAGATCTAGCTCAGCATGAAAATGCACCAGGCTGCTGCTAGGCGTGCAGCGCGCAATCTCAGTCATTTCCCAAAGCCACAATTACAGTGATGCTGTTAGTCAAAGCAAGTTTGTCCTTCACAAAATCGTTCCGCTGTACCAGCATCTGTTACCATTATTGTGATTTTCTTTAAACACAGTTTTACAGAGTGCCTCAAGGCTTAAAGAGTGGGTTTGTCTGTGAAGTGAATCGGCGAGAAGTTGAAGCACTGCTATGTTGGTGTGCCCTTTCGCACACAGCTTCTCAGAGGAAGAGCGTCGCCCCACTGATCTATGAACTGTGGGAAAAAAGAAAAGTTATTTATTTTTCCGCACTGGCTCAGTTCAGTTAAACTTTAGGTGAAGTGAATGGGGAGAGGAGTTGGCCTAATGGCTAGGGCGGCCTATCTGGGGAACCAGGTTTGAGTATCGGCAATGATGCTGAACATCCTGTGATTCTGGGCAAATCACTTAATCACCCTGTGCCTAACTAAATAATAATAATAATAATAATAATAATCCACATTTGTAAAGCGCACAATCACCCGTAAAGGTCTCTAGGCGCTGGGGGCCGTCGGGAAGATTAAGCAAGCTATAAATATGAAGGTGTGTCCTCATGTAACATAAATGGTGCTATGTAAAGCGCTCTGATACCAGATGTGGGTCAAGTTCGCGCTATATAAAACACAGCAACAAAAAAAAGTGCGTTACAGGGTTGGGCTGTCATCACCACCACCAGGGGGAGAAGTGAAGGGCACTTTCTGAGTGTGCATGATGGTTTGGCTGGCCATCTTGGGCCGGCCAAACATTCATGCACATTTAGCATTTCGCCACCTTCATCTATGTATTGCACCGCCTGGTACAGGCTCCCACTCCCTGTCTGAGTGCTGAGCCAGGGCGCTCAGACCAATCACAACACTGCTGTGATGCTGGTGATGAAGCAAAAGACACACAATTGAAGGACGGAATGCAGAACAAATCAAAACATTCACCCACAGTCAAGAGATCTGGGTTAAATCCATCATTATTTTGCATGCCACCCCAGTTTAGACCTGGTCATATGCAAATCAGTCTTGACCCTGTGCCTAATGGGAATAGTCCAGCCTGAACTGCCAAACCAGGTCCTCCCTGGACCTAAAGCAAGAATCCTAGGACCAGTTTCGGGTTTCACGCCTCATCAGCCAGTATAGCTTGAATCCAGTGGTACAGTGAGCCCGGCACCCACGTATGGCATACACTGTGCACTTAGGGCGAGGAAGCAAAAGAAACACAATTGATGGACGGAATGTAGAACAAATCAAATCATTCCCCCTAATCAAGTGATCTGGGTTAAATCCATCATTGTTTTGCTCAGCATGCCTCCACAGTTTAGACAGTCCAGCCCGAACTGCAAAGCCAGGTCCTCTCTAGACTGGAAACAAGCATCCTCAGACCGGTTTTGGGATTTCACTCCTCATCAGCCAGGATAGCTTGAATCCAGTGGCAGAGTGAGCCCGGGACCGAAGTCTAGGCATACCCGGCATACTAAGGGCAAGGAAGCAAAAGACACACAATTGATGGACAGAATGCAAAACAAACCAAAACATTTGCCCCCAGTCAAGTGATCTGGTTTAAATCCATCATTATTTTGCTCAGCATGCTACTCCAGTTTAGACCTGGCCATATGCAAATCAGTCTTAACCCTGTGCCTCATGGGAACAGTCCAGCCCTAACTGCCTAGCCAGGTCCTCCCTGGACTGGACACAAGCATCCTGGGACCAATTTTGGGGTTTCTCCCCTCATCTGCCAGGGTAGCTTGAGTCCAGTGGCACAAAGAGCCCTGGACCCACGTCTGGGCATACCCAGCACACCTAGGGCAAGGAAGCAAAAGACACACAATTGATGGATGGAATGCAGAACAAATCAAAACATTGACCCCAGTCAAGAGATCTGGGTTAAATCCATCATCCTTTTGCTCAGAATGCCACCCCAGGTCCAGATCTCTGTACTGGGGTGAATGTATGACATTGTTCTGCATACTGTCCATCAGTTGTTCCTTTTGCATTTGTCACCCCGACTGGAACGGGTATGCCTATATGTGGGTCCCCTGCTCTCCATGCCACTGGAGTCAAGCTTTCCTGCTGATGAGGGGTAAAACCCCGAAACTGGTCCTAGGATGCTTGTTTCCAGTCCAGGGAGGACCGGGCTTGGCAGTTCGGCTGGACTGTTTCCATTGGGCGCAGGGTCAAGACTGATTTGCATATGGCTGGGTTCAAACTGGAATCGCATGGTGGAATCACTATGGATTTAGGCCCAGATCTCTGCACTCGGGTGAATGTATGACATTGTTCTGCATTCTGTCCATCAGTTGTTCATTTTGCATTTGTCATGCTGGTGATAGCAATGATTGGATAGGGAAGTCTCAGAGCCTGTGTGCTTCATTGACAGAAGAAGGATGGAGGAGAGGCGGCAGAAAGTAATTCAAATGTATTTTTCTTCTATGTCAACTGTGCCTCTGTCCCCCGCCCTCCCAATACTATTCATTAGCAGCCGCCACTGCACAAAATAATTTTTTTAGGGGGGCTTAACACCCCAAACACCTCCCTGAAGCTACGCCCCTGCAGAGGACACAGTGCTGATGCTATCCTAGCCGTGCACACTTCTTTGTTGTACCACACTGGAGCGGTTGAGCATAGGCACGTCATTGAGGTGGGAGGTGAGGGGAGTCACAGGCACAGTGTGGTTCTGAAAATCTGGATTTGTGTAATCGTTCTGGACTCGAGAATTAAAACTTCGTCGAAACATGACGAATTTGGTATCAAAGGACCGAGAATGACGAGTACATCATGTACATATATTTTCAGCATATTCGAGTGACGATTTCACCTCGAAATCATCATTTGCGTTCTGAACCCTTGGCTTCCATTTATGTGTTGCCCTTTACATAGGCCTTAATCCAGTTGAATTCAATTCCACAAGGACACATACTCCTTAATCGACTTTTCCATGACCTGTGCAAGTTGGAACCATTGCCCCAGGCCGAACTCGTTAGGTCAGTCCCCTCCCAGTGGCCGAGCAAGATAGCATCAAGGCTCAACAAGCCATAAAACCATTTCAGCGCGCACACCTGCCGTATCTTGCTCACATCTGTCCCTACTCTTTTGCTTCACTTACTTTATGATAGGGAGGTGCCTGTTTTATTGGGGTCCACCGATATCTGATGAAATGGTGGGCCTTGCCAGGTGATTTGTTATGGGCAGCACGACGTGAAATATGTACATGTCATCATGACTCTGCTTTTCATTTGTAAACCAATAACTGTAAATGACATACTACGAATTCAAAGAATGTTTGCCTGAAGCTGAATATTCTGTATAAAGAGAGAAGCCTGACTTTGTAAATGGGAGCAGTCTCCTGAGAATATACTTCCCCGTGTTGTACTTCTAGGACACTTGTTACCTTGGTTGCAGTCAATAAACTAATCTTTGACTTCACCTAGAAGACTCTGAGTTTCTGTGGTCTGGATCAGGAAGAACCCGAGGTCTCCGGGTGTACCCTGACACCGCTGGGTTACCGGTTCTGTGCCGGTTCTTAAAAATCCAGTACCTCAGCTGGCGCCCAACGTTTGGGGCGATTCCAGTGGTACCAGTCAGCCAGAGGATCGTGAGGAGCTTCGTGTGAAAATTCCGGAGGACGGCCAACCACCTCATCGACCCCTGCATGTCGACGTGGGCCGAAGGTCTTTGCTGCGAGGTTCCCCGCTTCCCGACGGCTACAAGGACTGCTGCCCTGGCTATCGCCCTGATTTGGACCCTTGAAGTTTGGTAGAGCGAAACACTAAGACGAGTCTTCTGGTGACGTCATCGATATTTCAGTTAAGTATAAGTGGAGCGTCTCCCAGTCCTTAGTTGGTCTTAGTCTTGGGTATCCTTTGGGATAATTTGTTGGTACTTGCAAGCACCAAAACCGAAGGACTCGTGTATTCACGAGAAATATCGTAATCGATAATCCTTTGAAGTTTGGAACTAGACTAGAGAGCGAAAATGCCTAGTCTTAGACTTGGAAATTTGTTTTGTCTTGGTTATAATAATAGGGACTCCCGATTGGAGGACTCATGTCCGGTTCCTCCAGTTGGAACTCCAACTTACGAGCTATATGTGAAACATGGGGTAGGCCCCATCACCTACAACAAAGTATGGATTAAATACACCAGGAAAGATGGTGTTCTAAAATGGCCCCAATATGGTAGTTTTGATTCCGAAATCTTAGACAACCTTGAAGTTAAACTCTTTAAAAAGAAAGCCCGGCCGGCGATGTTTGACTCTTTCCGCTTATGGCGTAAAGAAGCCAAACAAAAAGAAATCAAATTAGCTAAGAAAAATAAGAGAGAAGAGGGAATTTCAGTAATGCAAGCTGCTATGCAGTTTAAAGATAATGAAGAAGAGCAGATGAGTGAGCAGTTGCACAGGCAACGTAAAATGGCAATAGATAAATGTTATCCAGTTTTGCCGTCTCTTCAGCAAGAGGCAGCAAAAGAGCGTGAAAAAGACCCATTAATGTCGCATTTACTAAATTCGCCACCCCCCTATGCGCAAAATGCCACGGCACCCCCGCAACCTTTAGTTGCGCAAACTACACCTCCTGTTCTTCCACAGCACTCTCCAGCTGTTCTCCAGCTGACTCCTGTCCCTATGGTGCAGCCCGCTCTAGGCCCACCAACCACACTTGCTTCACCTGTGTTTTCTACGATTCCGCCTAATGTACCTTTTACTTCTCCTAATGCTTCCTCTACGATTTTGCCTAGTGCCCCTTCTATTTCCCCTGATACCTCTTCTGCTATCTCTGCCCCTGCTTTATCTCACCCCGTTTTTCCATCCGTTCTTCCTTCAGTTTCACCTTCCATTCGGCAGAAAATGGCCAGCACTGTTACTAACCTTCTTTTACCTCTTTTCGGGTCGCCTACTACGACCCCTAACATGGGAAGAAGACAGTTGCGAAGTCGACTGCCTGACTATCAAGAGAGAGACTCACTGAATAGTTTAGCACGGAAATGGGTCTTGGACACTGTAAAATATGATGTACAGTCTGTCATGGAAGTTTTTCATCAATGGGAAGCAGCGACACAGAGATATGTTTTCGAACAGATGTGTGTTTTTCTTTGCGAGGATTTAGAAGACAATGATCTGGAATGCATACCGCAAGAGATGTGTCGTGTACGGTTTAAGTTCGGAGAGGGTATGATTGTAGTTCCAGAGGTGGAAAAAGCAGTTGAAATGTTGTTATCATATCGGAGTAAGGGAAGCAGTTCTGGGTCACCATCTGAATCTAGTATATCTAGTAGGAAAAAGGCGCGACAATACCCTATGAGAGAAGTTCCCCCACAGTGGAGAGAGGGTGACACGACTGCTGTCCCACCTATTCTGCCACACTTTCAGCGTGTATGGGACACGTCCCATGGAAGCGAGCTGAAGTTTTAGCACCTAAACAAACGTTACCTGATCCGCGTAAAAATCCTGCAGGGTATTACAAAGAGTTGTCGCAAACTGCTGGGTCATGTATAATGAATTTAGCCGATATCGATATGCTATTTGGGAATGTTGTTCCACAGCCTTTATGGGGTAAAATTCGTCACATAGATCATGATCAGGAATTAGGTGACTCATGGGCTAATATTGCCGCTGCAGATGCCCGACAAGTTGGTGGTGCCAAGCCGGAGCCTTTGATAGCAGAACTCCCTGGTAAAATAGTAGATTACATGAAAACGATAATGCCTGCAATACGTGTAAATTGGGATAAGTTGTCTGCATGCAAGCAAAAGAAAGAAGAAACTGTTTCAGATTTCTTCACCAGGTTTGAAGAAACATTTGTCGACCACAGCGGTCAAGATATGACCACAGAAGGTGGTCAGAGATTGTTTGTCGATAAATTCGTGCACAATCTGCTCCCAGAATTGTGTAAAAAATTAAAGGATTCAGAAAGTTCTTGGGCAGTCTCATCTTCAGCCCAGATATTGGCTACTGCACAATATTACGAAAATAGAGACAAGGATGAGAAAGATAGAGTAGAAAAGAAAACTAAAGAACTAAAAACGAAGGTTTTGCTACAGCAAGCCTATCCGCCACGTGGTGGTGGTAATCAAAATAATAATGGTCAGAATCACTACCAAAACAATTTCCAGCAGCCTCAACAATATCAGAGAAACTCGCAAAGAGTCGAGTATACTCAACCCCGTGTACCTGTAGGTTCCAACCAGTGTTCATATTGCAGACAAGAGGGTCATTTCAAGTATAATTGTCCTATTCTATTACAACGTGCAAATGGAGTTTCTGGTGTTAGAGGTCGTGGCAGTCAGCAAGCACCTAGAGGTAGAGGGCGTGGAAACGCCCCTCAGAACGCACGTCCCCTTCTACCACAAAACTCTATGAACAGGTTTGATCAGCAAAATAACGTATCTGACAGAACAGCTCAATACTACGTTGATGATTACTATACAGAAGATGAGTATTTGGAGAATAATGATTGCTAGGACAGCCATAGACAAAGAGAGGGAGTTGTTTCAGTTCCAGTAGATCAGAGTGGACCATACGTTGAGGTGATTACATCAGGTGTGTCAGAACCTTTTCTGTTGGATACAGGTGCTACAAAGAGTTCTATTATGCACTCCAAACTCCCTGGCGCACCTTTGTCTGGCGAAATGAACGTTTCTTTAGGTTTTTCTGGCGCCCCAGTTCGAAATTCGATTTCTGACCCTTTGTCTCTTTCTGTTGGTCCTTGTGAATTAGAAGCACCCCTTATTCCGACAACAGGTTGTGGTGAAAACTTGCTAGGATTGGATTTGTTAAAAAGATTGTATGCGACTCTGTACTGTTCTCCTTCAGGAGTACAACTTACTTTAGGTAAGAAAGTAGTTTCTCCCATGTATTTGTCGAGAGATGCACTTCCAGCAGAATTGTCGTTTCTCCCAGATATTCTTTGGGCCACGGGTCCTAATGATGTAGGTCTTTTAGAAATTCCACCATATGTTGTAACATTGAAAGCCAACGTTAAAATGCCACGAATTCCCAAATACAAAATTTCTAGTGAGGGTGAAAAAGCTTTACTAGCTATCGTTTACGAATTGATTAAAAAGGATGTGATTGAAGAAACACGAGGCAATGTTTGCAATAGTCCTGTTCTGCCTGTTTTAAAACGAACTGACCCTTCTAAGCCACCTGTGTACAGATTCGTGATTGACCTTAGAGAAGTGAATACAATTGTTGTGCCACAATTTCCAGTTGTCCCCGACATTACCACATTATTGACTATGATTCCAGCCTCTGCCTCTTGGTTTTCGGTGATTGACCTGAAGAATGCTTTCTTCAGTATCCCAATTGCTGAGGAGAGCAGGGATATTTTTTCCTTCAGTTTAGGAGGTCGAAGTTTCCGCTTTAAACGCGCTCCTCAGGGCTACTGTGAAAGTCCATCAATATACAGTCAAGCGCTAAAAACACAGCTTGATACGGTTATTTTACCTAAAGGTGCTACTCTCGTACAGTATGTGGATGATTTGCTCATTGCTGCAGATACTAAGAAAATTTGTAAAATGGCCACGTTGACATTATTTTGTCATCCGTGTGATCTGCATCACAAGGTGTCACTTTCCAAACTGCAATATTGCCGACAAGAAGTGACCTACCTAGGTCACCTCTTATCGAAGGAGGGAAGGAAACTGACCCCAGAAAGAATTCAAGCAATAGCGAAATTGAATGAGCCAAGAACACAGAGAGAAGTGCGTGCTTTCTTGGGCATCACATCATACTGTAGACAGTGGATTCCAAATTTTTCGTTATTGGCCAAACCCTTGGTGGCACTAACGTGTAAGAATACACCCAATCCCATTCCTTGGTCTGAAGAGTGTCAGAAAAGTTTTCTCGAATTGCGCACAGCATTATGTTCGGCTCCTGTGTTAGGTACCCCCAACTACAGTAAGCCTTTCACATTGTATGTCCACGAGAAGGAGGGCTGTGCATTGTCTGTGTTGACTCAGTTATTTGGAGGTAGGCAGCGCCCATGCGCCTATTTTTCGTCAACTTTGGATCTGGTAGCAAAAGCATTGCCAAGTTGTTTAAGAGCCACAGCAGCAGCAGCTGTTTCTATTCGACAGTCTGCTGGTCTAGTAATGAATAATACACTAATCGTGATGGTCCCACATGCAGTAGACACATTGTTAAATAGAACCAAGACACAGCACTTAACTAGTGCTCGACTGTCCAGTTACGAATTAACGCTGTTAGCAAGTCATGTGCACATAAAAAGGTGCAGTACCTTGAATCTAGCCACGTTATTACCAATTGCAGAGGAATCAGATGCTTTAGAACAGCACGATTGTTTTCTCACAACAGAGGAAGAGACAAAAGGGAGAGTAGATTTATCTGACACTCCTCTTGCTGAATGTGATGGTACATTATGGGTGGATGGTTCATGCTTCAAGCTCCCAAATGGTAACGTGACTGCAGCATATGCTGTCACGACTTTGCACACAGTTGTTGAAACTGCACGAGTACCACATGGTTCAGCTCAAGCTGCAGAATTAGTTGCACTCACGAGAGCATGTGTATTGTCTAAAGGAATGAGAGTGACTGTCTACACTGATAGTCAGTATGCGTTTGGAATGGCTCACAGTTTTGGACGATTGTGGAGAGAACGTGGGTTCCTGACTTCGCATGGAGCTAAGATTCAGCATGGTCAGTTGGTGAATGAGCTCTTTGAATCACTGACCTTGCCTCTGCAAATGGCGATTGTGAAATGTAGTGCTCACAAGAAGGTGACTGATGATGTTGGTCGTGGGAATGCATTTGCTGATGAGATCGCTAAAGAAACGGCAAAGAATGTGATGAGCCGAATGTATGTTGCAGGCCCTGAAAGATGGACTGGTGATGTTGGAATATGTGAGGACACGATAGAGAGTGTGAAGTCCATCTAAGCTGAGGCCACAGAGAAAGAGTTGAGCACGTGGAGAGAGAGTACAGGTAGAATGGATGCAAATGGTTGTTGGATTGAATCGACAGAGCATCAGAGATGGTTGTTACCCGATGCATATGTGCTTGCAGTGGTTACAATGGCTCATGGAATGGCCCATATCAGCGTGAAAGGGATTTGCGAGTTGTTGGCCCCAGTGTGGAAGAATTCAGGGATTCCCAAGTGTGCAGAGAATGTTGTCAAGAATTGCATGGTATGTCTGAAGCACAATCCTGGTAGGGGAACCCCAACTCCAGCTGGTCATTTTGCACCTCCTACGTATCCGTTCGAGGTTTTGCAGCTAGATTTCATACAAATGGAGAGGTGCAACAACTTAAAATACGTGCTCGTTGTTGTTTGTACTTTCTCAAGATGGGTAGAAGCATATCCCCTGAAAGACAATACTGCCTTGTCCACAGCAAAAGCCCTTGTGAAAGAGTACTTCCCCAGGTTTGGAATGCCTAGAATGGTCTGGTCTGATAACGGAAGTGAATTTGTGGGTCGTGTGATGAAAAGAGTGTGTGAAGGGCTAGGCATTAGGCAAAAGTTCCACGCTGCAAATCACCCCCAATCAGCTGGATTAGTAGAATGTTACAATGGCACGCTTAAACTTAAATTGGCCAAAATCCAAGCGAGCACAGGTCTTAAATGGCCTGACGCTCTACCCTTAGCACTCCTATCCACCAGAATGAACTGTGCATTCGCGAGTGAAACTCAGCCCTTATGAAATTGTCTTTGGCCGGCCAGCCAACATATGGGGAGTGCCTAGGCCCACGAAGTTCAGCGAGCTAGAACACCCTATTTTGCTTGATTACCTGTATGAATTGACGGCTAAATTGCGTGTTTTGCATCAACAGGTACATGACTCCCTGCCTCCGGCCTCTGATACTCCAGGACACCCCATAAACCCTGGATCCTGGGTGTTGATAAAGAATTTCCAAAGGACTAAAAACGACCAGCCCAGGTGGACGGGACCACACCTCGTCCTTCTCTCTACCAGATCGGCAGTTCGAGTGGAAGGGAAGAAGGCCTGGATCCACGGGGTCCACTGTAAAAGGGTACCCTTACCTCTGCCCTATGACCAGAGTAAAGAACTTGATGCCGTGCCAAATACCGTCCCTTTTAATGATTCACATGTAAAAGGAACTGACTCTGAACAAGAAAACAAAAACATTTTGCACAAGGCTGTGCCACCTTCCAAGCGAGTGAACATTACAGAGCCTGACCTTTTGTTCCCAGATCAGACAATACCTGGGAAGCAACGGTATAATTTGAGACCGAGAAAAACGAACTAATAAAGTCATTCCTTTTGCAATTTGAGACTAAGATCCATGGACAAATAAAAAAAGATACTTCTTTTCCCCCAAGTACTATTTTTGAAAGTGCAGATCTCCCATCTAGGTAACTTGCTTATTTTAGTTTTTTGAACCGCCATCCGGGTTCCGCTGCTAGGGCCGCGGTTGATTAAAGTCTTTGGGGTGCAGCTGACGACGTTAGGTCGGTAGTTCTGGTTGGTCCAAGGGAGTCGCCCTAGACTGACGGAAGCATCCCTTAGCAGAGGCAACCTCCCACCGCGGGCAGCACTTTAGAGAGGATGGAGTTTCCCGATGTGGAGAGACCTGCCAAACAAATGAACTTTAAGCAGAGACTGTGTAACACGATGACCAAGAAAAGTTTTATAATATTGTGTATTTTTATGCTATTCAGTGTCATGATATTTTTAATAAGTTATGTTTTATTCTCCTTCCATGTAACATTTGTGCCCACTGCATCACCCATACCTCCTCCTACTGTTTCCGCTCATTCTTTCCACCCTCTGCCTGACCACGAAACAAATAGGAGATTGGAGTTCGTTAATAACTCCTTTGTACAGTTGTTACACCAACACCAACTTGTAATGAACACAACTAACTGTTGGGTGTGCGGTCTCATGCCTCACTCAACTGATAAAGGTATCCCCTATTTGGTCCTGCCATTTAGTCACAATGGTTCTGTATGGGCATATAGGACAATGTTCATATATGCACACGAAATCTACCCCCTGCGTTCTATAACAGACAATCCTAGAAAAAGTGCTCTAGTCAAAGGTATAGTTGACATGATTAAGGAAGGTATTTCTTATGAGACTATCCCTAGAGATGAGACACTATTATACATAGGATGGAACATGACTGGATATGGAGCTACCCTGAGTGAGAAACAGCAGGCTAAGAGGTCGTCCCCGATTTGGATTGTACCCCATCAGGGTCATCTGTGTCTGCAAGGTAATGGCACGAATCCAAGGGCTCAGTTAGGGAAGAGTGTCAGACTTCCCCTGCGTTTTTAGCAGCCAAGGGTACTTATTTCATCTGCCACGATAGAGCCTATACATGGTTGCCCCCTGACTTTTCGGGCTCATCTTTTGTTTCCTTCCTGTTGCCTCCCACCTACACAGCAGCGGCAGACTACCACCGGACAAGGATAGTTAGAGGTGTTTTGAGTGAAGAAGACACTGCAGGTCAAGAATTTGGAGACTTTGCAAAGGGTTTCCTGCCGTTCTGGGGATCCATGGCTAACAGCAGAAACATAAGGCAATTGACAAGGGTAGTTGAGTCCACCGTGATAGAAACTACTGGTGCCCTTAGTAACCTGACTGCTGAGCTCCAGTCGGATCGGCTTATGACCCTTCAGAACAGGGTCGCTTTAGATGTCATCCTTGCAGACCGAGGTGGAGTATGCTGATTGATCCAATCTAGTTGCTGTATCTTCATCCCTGATAACGCTCCAACAGTGTACCAGGCCATCTCCAAACTACATAAGATTTCCGAATCTATTCATGTGGATAAAGGAGATTAGTCATTGATGGGATGGGTCTGGGAACTAATATCCGCCTGGGGATGGAAAATTCTAATGGTCATTGGGATGGTCTTAGCCATTCTTTTCCTGTTCTGTCTATGCATACAGTGTGCTCCTGCAATATGTGGCCTCTGTGCTACATCATGTGTAAGGAAACCTGTGTCAAGAGATGAACTAAGTACTAGAATGATGTTACAGCAACATCTCAATGACTTTCGGAATATAGATCTGGACTCAGACTAACATGAGGATAGATTAATTGCCTATGTAAGGGCAAAAGGAGGGATTGTGGTTCTGAAAATCTGGATTTGTGTAATCGTTCTGGACTCGAGAATTAAAACTTCGTCGAAACATGACGAATTTGGTATCAAAGGACCGAGAATGACGAGTATATCATGTACATCTATTTTCAGCATATTCGAGTGACGATTTCACCTCGAAATCATCATTTGCGTTCTGAACCCTTGGCTTCCATTTATGTGTTGCCCTTTACATAGGCCTTAATCCAGTTGAATTCAATTCCACAAGGACACATACTCCTTAATCGACTTTTCCATGACCTGTGCAAATTGGAACCATTGCCCCAGGCCGAACTCGTTAGGTCAGTTCCCCTCCCAGTGGCCGAGCAAGATAGCATCAAGGCTCAACAAGCCATAAAACCATTTCAGCGCGCACACCTGCCGTATCTTGCTCACATCTGTCCCTACTCTTTTGCTTCACTTACTTTATGATGGGGAGGGGCCTGTTTTATTGGGGGTCCACCGATATCTGATGAAATGTTGGGCCTTGCCAGGTGATTTGTTATGGGCAGCACGACGTGAAATATGTACATGTCCTCATGACTCTGCTTTTCTTTTGTAAACCAATAACTGTAAATGACATACTACGAATTCGAAGAATGTTTGCCTGAAGCTGAATATTCTGTATAAAGAGAGAAGCCTGACTTTGTAAATGGGAGCAGTCTCCTGAGAATATACTTCCCCGTGTTGTACTTCTAGGACACTTGTTACCTTGGTTGCAGCCAATAAACTAATCTTTGACTTCACCTAGAAGACTCTGAGTTTCTGTGGTCTGGATCAGGAAGAACCCGAGGTCTCTGGGTGTACCCTGACACCGCTGGGTTACCGGTTCTGTGCCGGTTCTTAAAAACCCAGTACCTCAACAGGCAAGCAGGGACACACTTGCTTGCAACGGTCTTGGAAGGGAGTCTTTTGCTTACAGACCCAAAGCTTAAGACCACTATTCAAAGAAATGAGGAGCCCACCCTGAGTGGTAGCATTGATCCTTCTGAATACAATTGCAGTTTTATTAAGCGCCAAGCAGGATCAAGTGTTTTTTTTCTTGTCTTTCCTTTGTGGTCACTCTTATTTTCTGCTGCCTTCCAGATGGGAGGGAGATCCAAATGGGGACATGCAGGCATATTTTCACAAAGCAAGTTACCTTACTCCCCTGATTATTGCTGATGGACCAGCAACACAAGGCTTCACTGCATGACATGATAGTGCGAAACGCTTCATGGATTATAGAGGGTCTTCGTCAGTTCTTCCTGCAGAATTCTTCATGGTCTTCCTTTCCAAGGCAGCCTGTCCTGTAACTGGTCCTCCCGTAATCCTCCTCAGAAGTCAGAACACTCTTTATTCCCCACTCCGGAGAACAGATGCCTTTCTTGGTCAAGGTGGTGGGGTTTAACTGGGAGCACACTGACAGAGAAACCCCAAGGTAAAAGAGGAAGAGCTTCCTCACTCATCCACTTCTCAGCATGTTTGGAGTAATGCCTGTTGGGGACAAACGAAATAGGAGGACACGAACTGTTTCTATACATTGAAGAGATCCTCTGCCTCCTAGCATCCACAGTTTAGTAACTCATCTTGCTTTAAAGACATCAGAAATGTCCAAAATGTATTCCAGAATGCAAGCATCCACTTACATATTGATGCAGCAAAGGAGCCGGTTGTAGGAAACTAGCAGAGGATTTCAGAGATGAGAGGCCAATAGGCACTCTACTTGTGCTGGTATGGGTAAACAGCCCCACCCTGTAACTATAATCTGTTGCTGCCACCACTTTCTGTACTCTACAACCCAGTGGGTTGAAGATAGAAACACTCAGAAAAAATGGTTATATAGAGTATGCCCTTCCAGAGACTCTCTCTGGGTCACAATCTTTGTAACAGAAGGGCTCAGAATACACACCATGGCAGTGTGTGGTGAGGTCTAATATACAAATATTCCAGTAACAAACTACAATGAGCTTTTTAACTATAAAGCTGCACATATACTAAATGTCCTGCACGTGCAAATGCAGATTATACTTACCCAATGATAGAAACAGAACACTGAATTAATATGTTTACTTACTCTGTGTAAGCATTCTAGCATCATCTTGATTATGTCAATGCTAGATAAAAATCTACATAAGTAAAATATTGTAGTAGGGTGGTGTGAGTTTACTTTCACATTTGACCTTTTTTTGTGGTAGTTACAAATCCTTTTATTAAAATGTTTGATTGTCTGCATAGTTTGGCAAAATGGAAACAAACATGCAGTAGTGACAATAAAATCCCTGCAAAGTTTGAACTTCCTTAAATGTGTTTCCCCTTGGCCAGCTATGATTTATTCAACTTTATAATGGTCAAAAGTAATGCACTCTGTTGAATGACAAAGCCAATAGATCCTGCATATGAAAGACCATATTGGCTTTGCCAACGCTTATTTGTTTTTATAGGTGTGGATGTCGGTTACATTTAGTTATTGAGTTGGAAAGTCACCTGAGAGGGTTGAATGTCCCTTCTGATGGTTTCACATGATTTTTCACAGTTGGTGTCTGCAATGTCATCTGTGACTTCTCGCATAGAGCTCACAGCCACATTGTGAGACACAAATCTTTGTGTACCAGATCTGAATTGTGAATAAATCTTCCAGTTAACTTATTTTTTGGTGCATATTAGTGGATACAGCTCTGAGTTTTCGGATTGCATTACCTCTGCTAGAAGGGTAAGTGATCGTAGCAATATTTTAAATAAAGTGTTTTATGCCACACCTCGGCCCTTTAGTATCGGTACAAAAAGCGGTGTTAATATTACCCGCACCTCAGCAGTCCTACATTTACTACTGACCTTGATAGGAGGGAAGTCTGAGTCAGCCTAGTCTGGATTCAAACTTGTGGTCCAGTGGAATACCGCATAATTCGTACAGGTGGGTGAGCTCTTAAAAGCTTGAGCCTGGCACTAGCCAGATGACTGTTGTTGGCCAAATCGAGGGTTCTCTTGGTCCCTTGAGCCCAACACGATCTGAGCCTAACTCCTCCCTCTTAGTAAGGAACCGAGGCTGTGAAAACCAACATTGTGAAACACAAACACAGATGTATAGTTTATTGACATCTCTGACCAATAAACAATGCTCCCATGCTGGTGTTTCTTGAACTTTTATCATATTGTTTGTTTTTAGAGGCAGTGAAACCAACATTGTTTAAAAACTCAAAAAACACGAATGCATTGCTGTTTGGCACATCTGACTAATAAACAATGCATGTGTGTTGTTGTTTCTTAAGGGTTTAACAAAATGCTGCTTTTCACAGGCTGTGTGCAACATCCTGTGAATCTGGGCAAATCACATAATCTCCCTGTGCCTAAAAAAATAAATGATTGTGACCTTGTGTAATGTAACTGGTGCTCACGTAAAGTGCTCCAATACATTCGGGTTGAGTATGTGCAACAGAGAGCTGTAAAAAAAAAACAGAGGGCAATTAAAGGAAGCAACGGAGCAGCAAAGAGTGGAAATGGAGGTATCCCCCCTATCAGTGTACAAATTAAGTAGAAAGTATAAGAAGAAAGAATTTTAAAATGTGATGTGCAGCTGCCAAGTGACCCCTGACTGATAAGTACAGTAAACAAAAACAGAACGGTCATGAACACAATTGAATACAGATGACTTTTTTATGAAGTTCTCTTTAAGTATACCACCCCTGACCTTTGTAGGTTCTTCAAACATGAGCAAATGGAAGGTGTTCTTCTTCAGGAAAGGTGGCAACCGGTGGAAGGCAGTGTAAATGCAAATGTCTTTTGAATTTTACCTCCTCTATCCCCACCCTCTGGACAGTGTGAATTTTGATTAGTGAAAGGTCTCAACAGATCAATTAGATTTTCCTTAAAGGAGCTGGCAGACAAGAGAAGTGATAACTTTTGAAGAGCACTTAGCTCAGCAGGAAAATGAAAGAGGGTGTAACATGCCAGCCTCTCCCTTGATTTCTCCACCATCATCAGCACATTCACAGCTGCTGGAATTATGCATTTGACAACCCTTCCAGTAGTGCGTCTGAAATGGGAGGGAGGAGATGGAGGTTGAGGGGTGCTGGAGGATGGGATGAGGGGAGGACACGGACTGGGATACAGGTGCACTGCCCTGCCCATTCAATCAATCTAGACGCTTTATTTTGAGTGCCATAGGACCACATAACAAGTACAATATAGATAATACAAAATATCTGTCCATTCATTCTTATCTGGAGGGAGATGTGCACTGCAGCATCACACAACATCAAGGTAACTAGAACCTGCCATCCTTCACCTTTCTCCTGGATCCTGTCCATTTTATGTCATCTTGTGGCTGTCGATGATGATTTTTAGGTTTTACTTCCATAGTGCTTGTGAAATCTATTGTATTTAATATAAATCTTGAAAGAGCCTACATCCCTCTCTGGCTTTCCATTAGTTTGTGTGCTTGCCAGTTACTTTTCCTCCTTTTCTTTTGGCTGTAGCATACGTTTTGCTGTGTGTTCCTCATTTGTTTCTCTTGCCAGTCTCCTGTGGCCCAAGTACTGTTTTCATCCACGTGCTTACTAGCCCTCCCTCCCGGGACCAAAGCAGGGACCCACTCTAGTGCTCCGTTTGAGTAGCACACCCACCAGTCCCCCCTGGGAACTCATCAGCACCTTCAGGGCCGAAGCCGGGACGCACTCTAGTTAACTATTGCTTCTGCTTTGAATACCATTCTTGTAATGGCAGCCGGCGTGCTTTCTGTGGCACGGATCAGGTCACTTAGCTGCTCCATGATTTAACCAGCCTCGACTTGTCTCCCTTTGTCGATGCTCACCATCTGCTTCCTGTCATCAGCGTACTCTGTTATTGCTTTTTCATATGTGCTGTTGCACTTTTTCATTTACTTTTTCACCACATTATGTATAAATTCACTCCACCAATACATATATCAATTTGTTGGTATTGCCACTCAATTTTCACAGATTTACTGTTAGTAATGATTGTAATCTTCATCCTTTCCAGGTCTGAATGGGCCGAAAATATCTTAGAAATATCCACAATCTTATACATTTGTGGGTGTTTCTAAACTTTTCAGGGCATACCTGCTTTGAAACTGACATTTGCATCAACTGCCAATCCAAGGTTATTCAAAGCTCTCCATGTGGTCTCGTTTGTCCTGGGAATTACAACGGTGATCAGGACTCATTTTTCACACTAAGATGATCATTACTCAGGTGCTCACAGTAACCTAGTGCTTCAATGTGCAACACAGACGCTGTTCAATAACCTGCATTCAAAAGAAATTCTTCAGCTGGTGTGTTACAGATTCCTTCACTTGTGGGTTGGTTCATTATATTTGGAGTGGGTGTGTTTTTAAACGAAACAAAAACAAAGTTGGATCATAAGCCAAAACACATTATCACTGAACTAGGTTGGGTGATAAGAAATGATTAAGCTATAGAAAAAAATATCATAAAAGAACCTGCACCTCACCTTTTCAAGTGTCACCTCAGTATGTGAATGGAAAGGTTGCCAGCTCGCATTTTCTACAGCTCTACGTTATCAGACAGTTTTCAATTTACACTGTGTGTCTTTAGTTTTTTAAAGCCCTTTACCTAATCTACCCATTGCTGCACCCATTTCAAGCATATATTTCGGGCACATGTCTTTTTTTCTTTTTACTCTGCTATTTACCTAATAACCCACTTGTATAGTACCACCAGTAACATCACAATATATTGCCTTTCTCAATAAACAGATCATAACACTTTAACCTAGTTTCGATAACTTATATTGCACAACTACTCACCAAGCTACAACTCACAACAATAAACAGTGAATTATTAATCGCGGAGGCGAAACCTATTGCATTTACAAATGCTTGTTTCTGTGGGCTTGCCTTGGACTTGGGTTCTTAGAGCCAAGCCGGACCCCTGCCTTGAGTCTAGCTTTGCTTTTCCCATGAATTGTCTGACTTGCCCATGTCTAATAATTTGTTCACCTCAGTGAGCCACCCGTACAGCCAAAGTGCTTTTGTGCTTGTCCCTAATTGTACATTGTTGGGCACGTCTAGGTTCACAGCAAATTTACAATTATAGGCTCTGATGGTTTCCAAACAAAATGTTTTTAGTCTTAGTGCTAGAACATCAAGAAAGCATGTAGAGGATGATAGATTTTAATGAAATGTGACACAAAAGAATTGCCACTGAAAGCATTTACTTCTCAGGGCAGCGTTGGTATATCATGTAGCAGTATCACACAGGTTGCATAATTACTACACTAAAGCATGCATGGGCTCTGTTTAGTAGTGTCCTGGAGAGTGTATGCCGCCGTGGTGATCCTGTCTTGGACATCCAATAAGTGTGTTCTTCCTAGATACCATCAATGTGTTGTAGAAATGTATTATACATTTTTTAATGCTTAGTTATTGAACCGGATTTAAATAACTCTGCAATGTTTATAAGTCAGCAGAATTTAAATGTATGCTCTATGAATGCAGATAATATTGAAAAAAAGGCCAACTGATGTAAGGAGCCCTAGTGCTGTTTATAACTCAACTTATGTGGCAAATACTGAGTCAAGTGTTGCCCAAGATACATGCATGTGGTGTGAACAGATAGGGAAGTGAGGAGTAGAGGTTGGGTCTACTGGTCTCAAAGTGAACAAAGTCATCCATCCGGTGGTCTGGAAGATTACACGGGGGTGTGGGGTGACTATCACAGTGAATGAGTTATGATGGGGGAAGGGGGGAGGTGGGAAGACAGGCTGACCTACACATTAACTGACTTCAAACACACAGGAGATAAAGGGCTGTGCTGGAATACAGAAGGAGAAAGAAGCAGGTAGGAGTGGGAGGTGTGTGTGGGCATAAAGAAAGGAAAGACGGCTGGAAAGCAGCCTTGATTTTAAAGGGTCGATCAGGTGAGTTGTGTCACATATGGCGAATGTTAGCAGCAACTAAATGCCATCAACAACTGCGACATCCTGGAATCGTATTATGAGTGTTTATAATATTCAGACATTAGTAGTAAGAATTAGTTGTATTTTCTTTTCTCTTCATTTGCCAGTTAAGCATACATGAAACGAGAGCTAACCACTCGCCCATAACGTCTGCTGTTTCAAACCCCTGAAAGTACAACCAGCCCTCCGTCCTGCCACCATAAAATTAGTACCATTATCATGTATGCAGCATAAAAAAATATAATGATTCTTACTCCAAGACCACTAAATTCCTTTTAGAAACAATGTAGCTCCTTGTTTTATGAAAACAGGGACCAAGCACTATGTCCGTTAAGTTGCTCAGCCCTTAAAAGGTGAATTGAAAGACACTACTCGCACACAAGCAAATATTTCTGGGTTGTCTGATAGAATATCGAAGCTAAAAATATCATGTGGACAGAATATTGTGTCAAAATTCTCGAGAACAAAAATATCGAGAAAGTAAGTGCAAATAGGTAAGCTACATAGATTTTGAGCTAAGTACAGTAAAACTTTGCTTACCCATAGAAACTTACCTTCACAAAAACATTTTCCTCAATATTCGTGACGCTAAATTTTTCCACATGATATTTTCAACCTGATATTTTGTCCCAACACCAATATTTTGTTTATTGTACATAGCAGGGTCTTCATTGTCATTGTGCTACATTTTATTTGAAAAGTCTGCCCTTTTCTTCTGGCTCAAATCTTTGAACACCCAATCTGAAAAATCTAATTCCTCTGAAGTATATTTACATTTATAAGTTGCATACTATACAACTGCAGCCCTGTCTGTGTTTGGCCTGCAAACACATGCACCTTTGTCGAGTGCTACAACTTGAAAAAAAAAGAACCTCAATCCAAGCGCGACCAGCGGAAGGAGATCCAAATAGAAATCAATCAGTATTTGGTACATGCTCGAAGGGACAAACACACACGAAGAGAAAGTGAAACCAGACCAATGAGAAGCAAAGAAATGAATGACAATCAAGCCAGCCTATGGTAAGTAAAGGGTGGGCTCTACACCCGTTTTTAGAGTTATTTTCAATAAACAAAAGATCATTGCAAGTGAAAGCACATGCACTGTCTCAGGCAAGACCCTAAAAATGCCTCTTCCTTTGCATTTTCTGTTGATTCTATTTACAAAACAGGTCTGTTGCATCAAGTGAGCGAATGATCACACAATTTCTTGAACATATGTTTGCAGTTTTGCGTTTTACACACTTGCTCCAAGCATAACAAGATCAACATGTGGAGCTGCCACCAGGGGTAGAAATGTGAGTGAAAGAGATCAAACCCTTCTCAACATTTGTAGACAGCAATTTGACATGGCAGTCATGCTAAAGCTTCCTATTCACATTCTTATTAAAAAAAATGAAAGATTGGGCCACCAGTCTAATAACTGATATGCCACGTGAGGGTATAGTATAATTATTTCTGCTTGAAGACCCTTCTGGTCTCAGAGATATTTGGAGACTCAATGTAGAAACTATTGAGTTTTTCAGAAAATTGGAATTCAGGCAAACTGTCAAGAAAAAGATTACAATAAACTTTGTCAAGGGTTGTGCCTATGTAAGATGTCCACTTTTGTACTACCAAACTCATAGATGCCTTGAGAAATCCTAACATTTTAGAAAGCAGTTTTATCTGTGATCCAAATGGAGAAGAGGTCAACGTATTAGAAACCTAAACTTTCTAGATCACAGACGCAAGCTTTGTTGGAATTCAAAGAGAATAAAGACTAAGTAATAAAACCTAGAGACAAAGGCCGAACAATAGTAATTCTCAACAAGGATGATAATATCACTGAAGGGCTACAACATGTTTCTGATAAAAAAATCATTCTAGAAAATTGGAGAGACGCCCAACTAGGCAACAATGGAAGACTTTATCCACGAATTAGAGTTCAAACATGTGGACTGTTTGAGGGAAAAATAAAATAAAAGAAAGAAAGATTCCATAAAGCCTCCTGCTAGACCCTTTGTCACACAGAGTGGGTCCATTTTAAAAACATTATCCAAATATGTAGCTTTTTTCTTGAAGCTATGTACGACAACTACAAAATCTTACACTCAAAATAGAGCTGACTTTATAATCAGATGGAAGGGATGGTATTTGACAGAGAAGCTCACATTTTAGTCACTTTGGATGGAGTTTCTAGCTATACAAATGGTACCCAATAAGACACTTGTAAAATCATTCAGATTTACCCTAACACAAGAGAAAGATCTTAGCAGGTACCCATGGAATGTATTCTACCTTTGGCCCAAGATCACATTGACAAGGAGTTTTTATATGTTTGTTGGTAACTACTACCTACGAGTCAAGGGTTCAGTGATGGGATGGCATACCATAAAGAACAATTCAGTTACCACGATAATCCATGTGCTGCGAATAAACCACTTTGTTCGGAAATGTGGAAGATATCTTTTGTATATGGACCGAGAACACAAATGAACTAGAGCAATTCATGCTGTGGTTGAATGGCAGGTCTACAGATATCAAATTCAGCATGAGTAGTGACCATTCCAAAATCAACTTCATGGATTTCTCTGTAAAAGCAGAAGATGGGCGCCTACTCCTACACTATACACAAAATCGTCTGATAGTAACAGTCATCTGCAGTATGATAGTTACCTTCCAAGGACTTTATGGATCAGCTTACCTGATGATAAGTTTGCGAGGAATACAAGAAATTTGAGGGGTATTTTGCATACTCAGAACATCTCCAAGAAAAACTACAGGAGAGAGGATATCTAAAATCTACTGAAACTCTCATGCAAAATAACTTGGCAGTAGCGCTCCTCCGCTAAGCAGGAAGAGCTTCGCCTCACTGCTTTTCTCCAAGTGAATAAAAAGGAAAAAGAAAAAGAAAATACCTCCTTGTTATTATCATTTTATTTGCTCCTGCTGCGGCATCTCGGCGGGCGGATTTGCTCTGCTCTCAGAGCAGGAGGAGGAGGGGTGGGCACTATGTAAATGTGCATGAATGTTTGACTGGCCCTCTCAGGCCGGCCAAACATGCATGCATACTTTGCATGTACTCCATGCAGGGTACATTACAGCCTTCGTGGAGAACATGCCCAGGCCCCATTCCCTGGCTGAGCACCGTACCATTGCATTGCAGCGTTGTTATAGGTAATGGGGAGCAGGGTAGCTTGAGTGCTTCTTGCTTCATGTTTCCAGAGAAGAAGCCAGGAAGAGGACTAAGAGGACCGAGGAGAGGTGGTGGTGGCCAGCCAGCCGGCTGGCAGGTATGTGACTTTTTTACCGCTCTCCCCATTTCCCTGCCCCACTGCTGCTTCCCGGGAGCAGCCGCCACTGGAACTTGGTTTACCTCTTGTGAAACACTAATTGAAAAGAAACACAGAGAAAAACAACAGGCCATGGTATGTGTCACGGTGCAGAGTAGGAATATCGACGGAGAAATATTGTGTGACATAAATATCGCAGCAGAAATATCGAGTTGAAGAAATATCGACAACAAAAATATAGTTTGACCAGAATATCGACTGACAGGTAAGTAATATCGAAACAATGATATAGTTGTAATAAATATCGTTTACAAAAATATAGTTTACAAAAATATCGATTTTTTAATAATGTTATGTATTTTAGTGTTTTTAATGAGAATTGTTTGTCATTTTATTATATGTTGTATAATGTTATTTGTTATTAATGTATTTTATATTGAATTTTGTGTTATTAGTTCCGTAGCGGGTTGTGGGTTTATAGGGGAATAGGGTGGGAAGTAATTTAATTATATGAAATTAATTGATTAATTAATGTGTTAATTTATTAATAATTGTTAAATAATTATTTGTTAATTAATTTCAATTAGTCAATTATTAATTAATTATGTTAATTAATTATGTTAATTGTTTAATTAATTTTAGGTGTGTGTAGTGGAGTTTATATGTGTAAATGGTATGAAGTAATTAATTTTTTATTGATTAATTATTAAATACTTTATAAATTAATTACCATTAATTAATTAGTAATTATTAATTGTAAATGTGTAATTAATTTTAGGTTTGTGTTGTGGTGTTTATAAGTGTACATGGTGTGAAAGCTGTCAATTAAATAATTAATTAATTAATTGAAAAAATACAATAATTTTCATTATTTAATTAATAAATATTAAATGTAATTGTGTAATTAATTTTAGGTGTGTGTGGTGGATATTATAGTGTTAAATAATGTGTAATTAATTATTTTTTTATTATCTTAGTTAATAATAATATATTTAAATGTATATATTAATTATGTTTATAATGGAAATTAAATTTAATAAAAAATTTGATAGTTTTTTTTTTTATTGTTTTGGGTTCCAGCGTTTTCCCTACTGTTGCACCCTCTGGAGTGGGAATAGTTATTTTATCCCCTACGCTATCCAACGCTTACCCTACTGTTGCACCCTTTGGAGTGGGATTAGTAATTTTTACCCCTACGCTATCCAACGCTTTCCCTACTGTTGCACTCACTGGAGTCGGAATAGTAATTTTTACCCCTACGCTATCCAACGCTTTCCCTACTGTTGCACCCTCTGGAGTGGGAATAGTAATTTTTACCCCTACGCTATCCAGCGCTTTCCCTACTGTTGCACCCTTTGGAGTCGGAATAGTAATTTGTACCCTTACGCTATCCAATGCTTTCCCTACTGTTGCACTCACTGGAGTCGGAATAGTAATTTTTACCCCTACGCTATCCAACGCTTTCCCTACTGTTGCACCCTCTGGAGTGGGAATAGTAATTTTTACCCCTACGCTATCCAACGCTTTCCCTACTGTTGCACCCTCTGGAGTGGGAATAGTAATTTTTACCCCTACGCTATCCAGCGCTTTCCCTACTGTTGCACCCTTTGGAGTGGGAATAGTAATTTGTACCCCTACGCTATCAAACGCTTTCCCTACTGTTGCACTCACTTGAGTCGGAATAGTAATTTTTACCCCTACGCTATCCAAGGCTTTTCCTACTGTTGCACCCTCTGGAGTGGGAATAGTAATTTTTACCCCTATGCTATCCAACGCGTTCCCTACTGTTGCACCCTCTGGAGTGGGAATAGTAATTTTTACCCCTACGCTATCCAGCGCTTTCCCTACTGTTGCACCCTTTGGAGTGGGAATAGTAATTTTTACTCCAACGCTATCTAACGCTTTCCCTACTGTTGCACCCACTGGAGTGGGAATAGTAATTTTTACCCCTACGCTATCCAATGATTTCCCTACTGTTGCACCCTCTGGCGCGGGAATATTAATTTTTACCCTTAAGCTATCCAGCGCTTTCCCTACTGTTGCACTCACTGGAGTCGGAATAGTAATTTTTACCCTACGCTATCCCACGCTTTCCCTACTGTTGCACCCTCTGGAGTGGTAATAGTAATTTTTAACCCTACGCTATCCAGCGCTTTCCCTACTGTTGCACTCACTGGAGTTGGAATAGTAATTTTTACCCCTACGCTATCCAACGCTTTCCCTACTGTTGCACTCTCTGGAGTGGGAATAGTAATTTTTACCCCTACGCTATCCAACGCTTTCCCTACTGTTGCACTCTCTGGAGTCGGTATAGTAATTTTGACCCCTACGCTATCCAACGCTTTCCCTACTGTTGCACCCTTTGGAGTGGGAATAGTAATTTTCACCCCTACGCTATCCAACGCTTTCCCTACTATTGCATCCTCTGGAGTGGGAATAGTAATTTTTACCCCTACGCTATCCAGCGCTTTCCCTACTGTTGCACTCACTGGAGTGGGAATAGTAATTTTTACCCCTTCGCTATCAAATGTTTTAACTAATAATGTTTTTATTTTGTTATTAAATGTATGTATTATTATTTTTAAATACTTTAATGTGTTAATTAAATTTAGAAAATTTTATTTTATTCAAAATGTTTTATATATGTGTTTATTTTATTGTTATATAATTATTAAAGTTTATAAATTAAATAAAGATAATAATAAAACGTATTTAAGAAAATATATGTATATGTATACATTTATTATGTTTATATTTATTAAATTAAGTTTATTTGTTATAAATAGTTAAAATATAAATGTCATTTAATTTATTTTGTTAATAATATTAATATTATTTAATTTTTTAATTTAAGTTATAATATTTTTTAAAGTCGATATTTTTTACATCTATATTTTTGAGTCGATATTATTGTACTTACCTGTTTAAGTATAGGGAGTCGATATTTTTACATCTATATTTTTGTAAACTATATTTTTGTTATCGATATTTAAACATAGAACCATGTGTCACCACCTATCGTCCTTCAATGAATCATTGAAAAAAAATCAGCAACCAAAACTGGCAGATTATATCTACAAACAAACTCCGTTTGCCTGCCCAATCCTTGCTTTGAAAAAGAGAAAGAACAGTAAGGAACATCCACCGAGAGCTTACATAGAACTCCTCTCCTCCACCCAGCAAACAATTTAAATGACAAATCATTTTTAAACTGTAAAACCAAGAATGGCAAATATAGGGTCCTTTTCCCCTGCAATAAACTGTACATAGGAAAGACAAATGAATTCAAAAGAGAATTAGCCAGCACAAGTCCATTCTCCTATCTGCGTGGCACAGATCTTACCCCATTTCTGAGTAAGTTTAGCTTGTCTAGAATCACAAATAACATGTTATTCCATTCAATCAGAACCCTTCCAAAACAGAATGATATCTTGAAGTTTCACCAGCATCTCCAAAAGATTCCTGTCTCCTATTGCCATTTTCAAAAGACTCTAAAATGTAGTGGCATTCATAAAACCAAAGTAGGCAGATGAGGGTGGTCTTTTCTGTCTTCTGCACTCATGGAAATGTGTAATATTCACTTTGATGGTCTATAATTGAATACCATCAACCAAACAATCAATCAACTCCCTGTCAAAAAAACTCTAATGCATTAACTCTGGGCAAGGCGAGGGAGCAATGGTAAAGAGTGTTTTTCCTTAACATTAGTAACAATGATTTAGAATGCACTATTCATGTTAATGGGTCTCTGTAATCTTGTTGTAACCTTCAAATAAATAGCAGGACCTGGTAATTTCCAAATGCTTTTTTTAGAGACGAATTAAAACAAAATCCTTAGCCACGTGGAACAATGGCTTACAGAATAAACTGTTAAACATTCATATATATGAGTGATACTTTTCGCAATGAGAAATATTGTACCTTTTGTTGCTAACGTTGTGCGGTAGAGGAAATGCTAGCTTATAGAAAAGCAAAGCATTAATTAGATTTAGAGAAGCTCTGTCAGGAGAATGCCACTAGCCATTTTTCTGAAATAGAATGCCATCCTGACAAGTTAACAATCCGGCTGTCATTTTTTGCTTTCTCTTTGCAGATAACTGATATTGATATTATCCCAGACAATCATTATACACTTGCTGGCATTTACTGTACCACTTGATTTATTGACTCTACAGGTATTCAAACAACATTAAAAATACAATTATCTGTATTCCTGTCTCTTTATGTTTTGTAGACACTGCTGCCAATGATCCAGTTGTCTGTGCAGGTGAGACTACTCTGAATGTGGAAAACATTGCAAAGTAGGGTTTCAGTGTTCGTTTGTTGATGCCCCTGGAAAGTAAGTGAGGCTAGTGTTGGCGTTGGGTCAACCTGGGCCTGGAACTGCTAATTGTCGGTGTGCCAGCAGTGATCATTATCCACTGTCAGCATCTTTTCTTGTGGCACGCAATCAAGGGGTGCCATGTGCTGTGGTGACATTCGCATAGCCCTGAATCTGTGTAATATGCTCAAATGGAGTGGGCATTTAAATCATCCACTTCATAAGCCCTCAGTGCAGAAATACCGGTACAATGGATGATCCTGTATTATCTCTGGCCCAAATATGTTATTTGTCTATTGCTTTGTGACGTTAAAAAAGACACAAAAGCACAGAGTAATGTCGTTGGGTTTAACCCTCTTCTTTGAGGCTGTACTTGGACGGCCATCAGCTCACTGAAGCCTTCCTAACTCTAGCGCTATAAACGAATGGCAGGAAGTTGTACACACATGTCAACAGCTGGCCAATAGGTTATAGACCTTTTTTGTTGCTTTGGGGAAGGACTGTAGAATGAAGTTCAGGTAATATGCTGTACAGTGCACACAGAAGTGCATCACAACTTGGAGCACACAACCAATGTGATTGCTGGTGTTGGCAGCAACAAATCAGTGCTTAATTTGAGCAGTTGCTTTCAGGTGCTCAGCACCTGCACTTCTTTCACAGGGCCGGGGCTACAATTTTTGAACCTGCAAGTAGGGGTCTCAATATTAATTGTTCAAATTCAAAATAAAAAGAATAACATACATTGCAAAGTGACTGGCTGGTAAATGTTCATAGGCAGGCCCGCATACGCCTATCCAGGCAGGCATGATTGTGTATCACCACGTTAGTGATGATGTCATCACACTGATCACAAATCCAAGAAATCATCGGAAAACTATGGCTTGCATCTAATCCCCTAGTCTGCTGCACCCTGCCACTGCCTGAGCATAAACCTCCCATTGGATAATTGTAGCTGGGGGCTGGCTCATGACGGACTTGAGGCAAGGAAGCTGCAAGAGCGCATTTGGAACTTGGGAGTGAGGGCTCTTGAGGAAGAATAAATGAAAGTAAGTGTGGACTTTCCAATTGTTGCGTAGCCAGAGTAGCATATTTGGCAGCCCTGCATTGCTGCTATGCTCGATGCGGCTGTGGCCCAACACAACTTTTGTGCATCATGGCGTCACCTGTAGAATCTGTGCGCTGCACCCCAGCATGGTAATTGCTGAGAGTGAGTGAGTCCAGTAGGCAGCACAGCCATACCTATAGGCATTGGCAGCATTACTGCTGGGGACAATGCCTGTGCTGTAGCAGGCAGGGACACAGCAAGCTGAGCAGTGGATGTCGATGCCGTCGCCATCCCTGGACCTACTAATTACAGGCAGCACTAGCAGTGACATGACTAACCCTGGGCAAAGCACTACGCTCGCGTAGTTTGCGCAACTTCGCACTACGCGAACTGCACGTAGCACAGTGCAAACATGCGTAGCGTAGTGCAGAGGTCATTTTTTGCTTGCTCTCGGTCCTCAATGTCAGGTTGGCGACCGCAAGCAGGCAAAATGACATCCTTGCGAGACTTTTTCCTTGTTCGCGATCAGCAACATCAAGTTGCCAATCGCGAGCATGGAAAATAAACCTCCCGGTGAGATTCTCAACGCGGGGAGGTCAGGTTTCTCACTGCGAGTGGTCGCGCATGCTCGCGACCGCTCGCGATGAGAAACTACCAGTCCGCGTTGAGAAAGCTGCAGCTCGAGGAAAAATCTACTCGAGCGGCAGAAAAGTACAGCTCGCACTGTGCAAGATGCCGCTTTCAATGATTGCATAGTGCCGGATGCTTGTCCACACTGTGCAATAATTGAAAACGACATCTTGCACAGTGCGAACACGCTACTACGCAGTTCGCGTAGTGTTACGCGTAGCTCGCGTAGTGCGAAGTGCACTTTGCTTAGCTCCGAGTAGCGCTACTTCGCAAACTACGCCCAGCCCTACACATGACCTGATGTGATCAAGCAGCCGCCTGTTCCGCAATAAACCCAGTCATACCACACTGATTAATATATGCAAAAAAGCATTTTCATTTGGTGTACATTTAGTTTTTGCACTCGGTGTATGTAAGAAAGTAAAACATGTCATCTTCAGCTTCTTTAGAAATGACAACAGGAAAACGCAGAGTTCAAAATAGCAGGGACATGTACAGGCTGATGACAGGAGTCACAGGCAGCAGCAGTGGTAGAGATGAGAGGCAGCAAGAGTAAAGAGGAGAAGAAACAACAAGAGGGGTGAGAGATAAAATGGAGCAAAGTAGAAAAGGAGGAGAGCAGATCAGATGCAAAGAGAAAGCAGCCATGATGTGAAGAAGAGAGCATTAAGAAGAGAGAAAATAGAATGAAAGTATATCGAGGACAGGACAGAGGAAAAAAAGCAGACAAATGATAAAATGGAGACACACCTAATCACTACTAGAGAGTGATAGTAAACAACCAAGATCGAGGGGAGCGAGAGCAGAGCTTGGATAAAAGTGAAGAGAAAAAGGGGGGGCTAATAGAGGGCAAATCAGAAATACAGGGTGTGACAAAGATGATAGAAAACAATTAGAGAGGTGAGAGGATAGACTCTTATAGCAAAGACTTAGGCGACAAACAACAAATCAAGGTTAGAAGATAGAGACTGAGGCAGTGAGAGTGTTGAAAGTGGGGCTCACCGGAGGAAGACGTGAGCGGTGGCCTCCTTGGCAAACTTTTCAGCACCTGCACTTCTTTTTTTACAAATTAAGCACTTCAACAAATCCAACAGAAAGAACTCTTGAGGAAGCCATTCAAATCTGTTTATGCTGGATTCCAGCACGATGTTAGCAATTGTGAGGCACTTTCATATGCTGAACATGTCAATGGTGATGCTCAAATACAATTAACGTTAAGAGGGGTCAGTTTCTGGGAAAGGGAGAATCCTGTGCTGAAATGCTCAGCCTAGACCATTAGGGAAAACATGCACATTTCAGCTTCTTCAGTTCTAAATGTATGGAAATGTCAAATTAATTATAACAGAAAGTAAAAAGTTATAATCAGATGCCAATTCAATAATAAATGTGATAATACAACGTGTTTAAAAAAAATTAAGTAGCCACAACATATATGACAAATTGTCAAATTAATAATAACAAGCAGTAATACAAAAGGACCACCCACATCTAGTCGTCTCCAATGCCACAGCAGAATGACAAAATGAGAGCGAATTGTGATCTAACACCCCCTCAAACACCACATCTATTATAATATTTCAGACAATGAAGGCACACTCTTTCATAGCATGACACCATGTTAAAAGGCAACACTAAAATATTATTTGCACATCAGACCAATACAACTGTTCGCTTCCGGTCTACCCTAAATAACACTGACTTGCACATGCGTTTTGTTGGCTACTAAATCACATGATTTAGTTGCACAGAGAAAATAAACAAGAAATGAAACTTAATACCATGGACTTTTCTACACAACCATAAAGACAAACATAGCAATGAAGATTCAGCACTTAACATTGTAATGTTTCAAAACACATCCGTTTGGCCCAGGAAGCTAAAGACATTTTTTTACTTTACATGGAGAGTGACATGCCATAGCTGCAGCTCTATTTTGATGATTTTCGGAAATTAAAAGAAATGCTCGTGCACAACATTTAAACATGAGTTTTCCATAGTGGGACCTAGCGCTGCCTGGTTATCTTAAGTGAACCAAACATATGTTAAAGCATTATTTTCTAGTCTAAAAATCATTTCTCACCTCGGCAACTAGACACATACTCTGCATTGAAGCGGATGTGCTGGGTAGTCAGTTGTCTACTAACTACGAATAGCTGATGTGCATTTCTGACTTCTCTATTGTATCTGTAACCAATTGTAGAATTGTTTCGCTCCAGAGATGCCAGCCAGGAGGGCTCTCTAGTTGGAGGGGGCAGTTTACCACCTGGAGCGGGGGCATTGTTTCTGCTTGCCCTGCGTCTGGCAGGCCGCCCACTAAACCATAAATGACCTTTTGTATGTTCTATTTTTCCAATAAGATATATGCGCATCTCATCGCAAAAGCTGAAAAGTTATTAGGACTTGTGAAGGACAATGGGGCATTTACAAGCCCCTTGCGCCACTTTTGCGTCATTTGGAAAAGTGACGTACAGGTGGTGCAAGGGCCTTGTAAATTAGCCCCAATGTGTTTAAGGGCTGATACACCGTGTGCTGCTTGGTTTGGGCGAACACTGTCAATCTCATTACGAGTGCCACAGTATCTTTGAGATCAGGTGCAAAGCACATCATTCTGCATTTCTAGTTGAAAGGTTGGAATCAGGCCAAAAACATTCTGAGCAGTAGTGAAGGATAAACAAAAGTGTTCAGCTCAGACCAGTTGGAGCTCTTAACCCTTTCCATTCTCATGATGGCTCTACGCCGTCATGAGCCACTAGCGGCGTGTGCTCATGACGGCGTGGAGCCGTCATGCAACTGCCGTTCCGCCCGCGCTCCACCTGCGCGGCACTAATTTCCTGCCTGTGCGGGCGAATTAGTGTACTGCCTTGTACATAAGGCATGCCTCTCTCCTCTACCAGCTCGTACATATCTCCCTGTGTTTTTTTATCGCGGTAGGGCTCTGAATATGGCAAAGCTGTCATTATGCCAGTGTTCTCATTGTAGCATATTTCTGGATAAGGCAAGGTTCTGATCCTGCCAATGCTTTCTTTCTTTCCCTAGTTTCTAAAGAAGGGTCCTGTGAATAGGTTTGTCCGAGGGAATACATTTGCTCTTATGCACTTGACAATAATGGAAAATGGAATTTCCGCACACATATAATAATATTATTCCAATCAGTTCATTCTACAATTTCCATCGATGATCCAGTCAATAATTTGTTTGAGTCCATGTTGTTTCTTTATAAAATTTTCTTTATTAAACAGGCTGAATACACCCAATCGATAAAATCCACACAGAACAATTAGCCTGTTGTAAACTTATCTAGGACCCTATTTAAATATTCCCGATTTATGCCCTCATGTGGTTATAACAAATCATATCCTTATAAAGGCATAAGAATCATATCCATATTTAGTCATAGCCAATGCAGTCCAAATACGGCAAGGCTACTCCCATAGACTCCTAGAAAGCACAACGCGTTCTTAAACAAACCAAGCCTCCAGCAGCCCAGGCATTCCCCCTGCTTCTGTATTGATTTGTCCTAGAACTCCTGGATTCTTAAAAAGAACTGCGAGTTCTTAGTGACGTCTTATGTCCAGCCTTACGTCAAACTCGGCACCTTGTAGGTATAAATATACCAACAGATGCCCTAGCAAAGACACTGTGGTTTGGAGCAGATCAGCTATCTACTTGCCCAACGCCCTGATGTGGCAAGTGCCGAAGGAAGCCGACCCTCCCATTGACGCACTGAGAGAGACGCTGTCTTTTCTCCTGCTGAGAAATCCAGCTCCAGTGTTTCCAGTCACCCTTGCGGGTTGCTGGGAAATCGAGTCCTGAGAAAGAGATAAAGCACAGTGACCCGCACAAGGGAAATTATACACAGATTATAATTTTTGCCAAATAGTGCAACAGTATTTTTCAAACATATATCATAAACACTTTCTAACAAAAAGGTGAAGTCCAAGTCTTGAAAGTTGTGTTAGGAGCCTTTTTATTCAAGAAAATCGGAAGTTCAAAAAATTGCTAGCTGCCAACGCGTTTCGTCACCAACGTGACTTCTTCAGGGCTCTAAAATCAGTAGAACTGTAATGGATAGAGCTTGTATCATTTTAAACAGAGATACACCAAAGAAGAGGACACTTAAAACAGTGTTTCCTAGTCCCCCTCGTATTCGATATGGTTTTCAGGTTTGTTCAATATTTTATGGCAGTTTTCAATATTTGTCATCAGTATCACAAGGATATTGTGAAGGGTAATATGGCATATCCCCAATGGTGTCTCTCTCTTTTACGTGTGTAATTTTTGAGGTTTCATTGGACCCATCATAGTTTCTTCAGTAAATGGTGGGCATTTTTAGCGTGCCGCCGGCGTTTCGTGCAGGTTCCTTTCCAAATGAGAAAGAGATACAAGACATCCTTCAATCTATAACCAAGGTATGGAGCTGATTAGATCCTTAGAGAATTCTTGATTCAGATTCTTGGCAAAAACTATCTTAACTTAAACTGCAGCTCACTTACTCCTTCCCACGTACTAGGCTTAGGTTAGGTACACCGGGGTAGGCGTATCTTAGAAGCACCAGTTGAGTGGTTTAGTCATGGTTTTATCTATGTATATATTTTATCTATTTTAAACATGGTATGGCTTAGAAACCGTACCATGCTTTTACAGTATTATTTCATAATACTCCTTTTACTGTACACACTTTACTTTATGACAAGTATTGCAATTGTGGCAACTCACTTCTCTTGCATGAGAAAGTTGACTGTTCAATAAATAACCACTTTTATTGAAAACGCCCGTCTCTCTATTTCTCTGTGATTCTGGTGAAACTAAGTATGCACGATTGACTGAGTGAAATAGTTATCTATTGTTTCCGCGACTCTGGAGATATACTCCTTATTCTGGGGGGAGCAAAGTTGTCATGTTTATGCGGTTGTGAGAAACTAATCCCTTCTTGTCTATTCAGCAAAGTTAACACCTTCCTGATTACTCGAGAAAGTTTCTAGTGACCTCTGAGCTAGCTGGCATTCATAATTAAGTCTAACATATTCAATAGGGACCTAGTCGACCTCAGTCCTACGTCTAAACTATCGTTTATGTTATTCCAATGCGCAGAGCCTATTGGGAATATAGGAACTACACTACAAGCCAACGCGTTTCGTCCCTATGGGGACTTCTTCAAGGCTAAAGAAAACATATATACAAAAATTGTAAAATATATACAGATGTTCACACAGACGCCTATATACAAATAATTCCAATATTTACAAAACCATACATTACATTCAATTAGTTATCTACAAAAACAATATACATAGGTGGGGGTCAACTTCATCAAAGTTAATTATAATGACAATTAGGACATATTGTACATTTCTAATGAGACAGTTTTTAAACATTCTGTTTGAAAGGTCATTGACCTAACATACCTCTTATATCAATTCAAGATGAATGTTTTCAAAGAAGTTAGTCTATTCTCAGATAAGTCCTGGACACTTTTGGTAACTTGTAATTATAAGCACCTGAAGAGAAAATAAGATATATTTTGTATACATATCGCCTCCGTGTTTTAAGCACATTAATAATTTTCAGTAATCAAGACCCATTATGTAATACTTCAAGAAAAATGAGAATTACAAACAAACATACACTTCATTTGTTATTATTGCATTAGATAGGTATATCCTAAAAGAGGCGTTTCTTTTTGTTAGGCAATCGTTGTCATATGTTTCAATTACGTTTTCAGTCCAAGTTTATTTGAGATATGGGAAACTTCATTAACCAGTGGAAGAGAGGGAGATTTAGATATTTGCAATACATGCACTCATGAAATATGAGCACAAATTAGTTAGAATTTCAGATCCTACAAAACATGCTTAACGAAAACATTTGTGACAATATGGCCCATGTAATTATAGCAAAATCAAATGGTCTGTTTACTTTGACACAATCAGAGGAAAGTACTGAACAGACCCGATTGAATAGTGTTGGTGTCGATTCAAATTTGCAATATAATTTCTCCCGATGACAACAGTCATTGTTTTATCTCGCTACCAAATAGAAATAAAGTAAACATTGCACAAGCAATTTGTTTACCTTACATGGGTCGAACACCAACTAAATTTAAAGTATTGGGGACGCCATCATAATTTTAAACATTTTGTTTGCTAAACAAGTAGCAATATAGGGAGATAACATCTCGGGGCTCCCTGATATGGTAAAGAAACATGTATTAAATACACAGCGATCAACGTAAAACCATGCTAATGTTAGTACGCACGGTCACCACAAATCTAAAATTACCCGCAAGAAATAAGCATGTTATTCAAATAAAGCGAGGGAGACCACAGTTTTGTTCAAAGACATAAAAAAAAAGTGTATTTATACCATAACCATTACGGTGCAGACAGTGTTTTTCTTACAGCGTTTTAACGCCAAGTGAGATTAAAATATGGGGGGTGCCATCTTGAAGTTATGACATATTCTTAAAAAAAAACACCAGGGATACGCCATCTTAGTGATCCCTGACTAGTTAGGGAAGCATGTATTAACTATACTCCGAACATCGTACAATTGTGCTAATATTACTATGTAAGGTCATGACGACCATAAGAAGAATATGTTGCCCAAAATAAAATAACGAAGGCCACTATGTACTCCAAAACCTAAAAGGACATATAACTGGACTATAGTTATTGCAATACGAGGAGTATTTCTCTTACCAGTGGTATGATAACCAGTAACGAACGTCCTGACGTCTGCCCGGGTTGTGTGCAACGAAGGTAGGCTTGTATTCCTCTCTTTATATACCAATGTTTTACAACACAAAACACCTGTGCGACGTTGAGATAGAAAACGCACTATTTTCCCCAAGAATTGCGTCCGCCATCTTAGACTGGGAAACATTACACAGAAACACCGCCATTGTCATGGCGTTTGTAAAATTATCGTTACCAATTTGTTTTCCATATGTTTTCATTTCATTTTGGTATATTTATATATATTCACAAATTCGGGGATCAATGATCAAAGTCGTTAATTCCCTTTCCTTTGAGGAGGTAGAAGTTAAAATACCAAACATTTCTTATCAAAAAAATGCACGCCATTTTGAATAATATTTGTCATAATGACGTGTTCTTGACCATAGCAACACCATGCTATTGAAGTAGATGTTGAAACAGAAAACGTACTGTTTTCAAGTGGATTGCGTCCTACATCTTAAAATGGAAAACATTACATAAAAACACCGCTATTATCACAGAATTCAGAGAAATTATCGTCACTGGTTAATTTTCCATAGGTTACAGGTCACTTACATTATGCAGAGGGGAATTGCTCTCAAACAAAACCTGTTCCCAGGTTAGTCCAAAAAGATTCTCCAGTACTGCTATGTTCTTAAAGTACCCACATCAAGGATACTTGATGAGACATTAACATTTAACCAGCTACAAAAAGCTGTATATCTTGATCTTCTTAAACTTTACTTTTATATCTCATACATACTCATTTCATAACATATAATCCAATCCATAAACGTCAGTAATAGTTTTTCTTGGTAACATTTCCAACGCTTTCGAGAAATTAGTAATATCCTTTGTATAGGGAGAATATGTTATGTCAAGATCTTCTGCATGGTCTGGGGTTCTTTTTATAGAAAATAATTAAATTCATTATTAACATTAAGACCAATCTTAACACTACGTAGGCGACATATCCATTTCGCTTCTCTTTGTCTCAAATACAATTCCCTATTGCCACCTCTTGCGTTTATGGTTACATGATCGATGGCATGAAACTTGACATTCTTATTCTTTGGATTAATATTACATGTATGGTTTGCAAGGGGATATTTGATGTAATTATTCTTTATTGCTCTGACATGTTCTTGAATTCGCAGTTTAAGATTTCGCACACTGCTGCCAATATATATCTGATTACATGAGCATATGACTACATACACAGTGAATGTGGTATTACAATTGATAAAACTGTTAATCAAGTATTTTTCAGATCTGTTCAATCCAAAAAGAATGTTTTTGTTCATTCCAATCTTGCCCACGCAGCAACTAACACATGTATGGAAACCAACAGGTTCATCAGGAAGCCAAGTTCTTGGAGCTTCTTTTTTATTTTTGATATAGCTGGGACATAATGTGTCTTTTAAGGTCCTCCCTTTCTGATACACCACTCTCTGTGTCTTAGAAATTAAACCTTTGGGAATGCTGTCAGATTCTAATAGGTGCCAGTTTTTCCTCAGAATTTTAAATATGTGGCTGCTATATGAATTATATTCTGTGATAAACAAAATATCTTTCATATGTTTTTCACCAATCTCAGTATTCTTTGTATTTGGTTTTAATAACTGCTCCCTATTTAGATGCATAGCCCTTCCTTCTGTTTTCTTTAAACAGCTGATATCATAGCCTCTTTTGGAAAAATGATCTTTTATTTGGCCAACGTTCTTAACAAAATCTTGATTACTACTACAATTTCTTCTGGCTCGTACCATCTCCCCATAGGGGATAACTTGTATGGTCGAGCTTGGATGTGCACTAGTCGCATGCAAAACACTGTTGCATGAAGTTCTTTTTTGTATACATCACTATGTATCACTCAGTTCTCCACAAATAGACTTAAATCGAAATACTTAATTTCTTTCTCAGAGTATTTGATTGTTAATTTCACATTGAATCTGTTGGTGTTCAGATAATTATGGAACTCATTCAGTGTTTCAATAGAGCCATTACATATCATAAAGATATCATCTATGTAACGAGCATAGAATATTATGCTGTTACTCCACATTCTGGCTCCTGGACCCCAGGCATGCTCCATCTCATACAAACCCATAAAGAGGTTTGCATAGGATGGAGCAAACCTGGAGCCCATCGCCGTCCCTTTCTTTTGTAAGTACCACATAACATCATGCAGAAAAGCATTATGTGTCAAAACTATCTCCGACATATTCAAAAGAATAAGTGCATGCTCAAGAAATTGTGCCCCACGTTGGAACAGAAAATGTTTGAGAGCCCGCACTCCCTGATCCTGTTGGATACAGGTGTACAGGCTCTCCACATCCATTGTGACAAATAGTAACTCTTTTTGATCCCAAACAAAGTCCTCTAGCTTACACAGCAGGTCACTGCTGTCTCTTAAATATGACAGCAGATTTTGCACAATTGGTTAAAGGTACGAGTCTATGTACTCTGCAATACGTTCTGTTGGCCCACCATTCCCGGAGACTATCGGTCTCCCAGGAGGGAACCTACCACCCTTGTGTATTTTGGGTAAAACGTAAATACACGGAAATCGGGAAGAGTGGGCCTGCAGGTACCGATGCTCAGGGTCTGATAACTTGGCAAGACTCGTGCCAATCCCATCATTTTGAGTTGATGTTAATTTCAAATTGGGGAATTGGATTAGAACTCAGTTTCTCATAACATAGATGGCCTGATAATTGTCTCTCTATTTCATTTAGATAGTCAATTTTGTCCATAAGGACAATATTTTCTCACTTATCGGCCTCCCTCAGCACCAAACTGTCATCATCTTTCAATGTTTGTAATAGAGCTCTTACTTTTTTGGTCATATTGCTCTTTTGATTACATTTATTGGATGTATGGTGTTGATCCTCTAGTTTGTGCAGGTCTAGAGTAACTTTGTTAAAAAATGTGTCTATTATTGTCTCATTAGATTGGGGTGGCATATATTTGGAACTGGGCCGTAGGCCACTGTCATAACTACAGTCCTTATAAATTCCTAGTAAGTTTGTAACTTGAACTATGTCACCTATTTGTTCTTCCTCATATAGGGTGGCAATCACATGATAATCATGTACATCTCTAATTGTCAAAGCATTATAGGCGCTAATAGGTATTGATACACATGGTACAATCGGATGTTCTGCAAATGTTTTTTAATTTTCAATTTTCGTGTAAACTTATGTAAATCCAAATGTAAACCTCCAAAGTTACAGTTATTCGTTGGGCAATAACGTAGACCCTTGCATAACATCGATATTTCTTGTTCTTCTAGATTTTGAGAGGACACATATATCACACTTAGTGCCTTATTCACAGAATCACATAAATTAAAATCATTATCATTAGATGTTACATTTATTTTTTCACACTGGTATCCTGCTGTCTGGCCTTTGTCCGTGCCCTTGCGTTTTTGGCCACCCTTTCTTGTTCTTCCTTTACATATTTCCTGTGATTTCCCAAGCGGTACCTCATGTAAAAAAAGGGAGGGGGGTACTAATGATTGGGTCACTGCTAGGACCTTCACCTGGGTCACTCTCCAATGAAGAGAGTGAGGTAGTACTAGACGAGATACTTTTGTCCTTTTCATTATACACAGTTGGCCGAGATTTGTTTTCTATATCTTCATATTTTCTGGTGAATGTAAATATTCACCCTCTCTTGTAGTCTCCCTAATTTCTTACAATTTGTTTCTGTTTCTTATCTTTTAAATACAATTGGTAACAGTTTAGTTCTTTTTTTAAAACCTCATTGTTTTTCTGAATCACATCTCCTAAATTTGTGTCATTTATCTCCTTCTCTAGAATGGCTATCTCTTCTCGAATCTTCCTCACCTTTCTTTCAGAGTGTGTTACTAATGTCTTCATCATTCCATAGGAAGCGGAGTGTAACTACTCCTCCCAATCAGTCAGAAGGTCAGAGTCTAAATCCTTGAAGTTGGGGAAAATTAATATCCTCAAACCTCTTGGAATTCGTTTGTTCTCAATATATTTGTCCCATCCCATTATTTAGCTAACTCTGCTTTCTTCAGTTTTTCTAAGTGCCTATACTTGCTTTTCAGACCCTCACTCTTAGCAGTAGGTTGTTATAACATTGTGGTGCTACCTTTGGTTTTGGTTTTAAACAGATCATCAAACAATTCCTCACGATTGACATTAAATTCCATATTTCAAAATAATGTTTACACCAGCTGACAGTGCAGTGTGCCCAAATTAACATACAAAACTGAGGAACAGGGTTGAGGCAAACACAGAGACCGCACTTTGTCAGACAAGATTTAGGTTTGTAAGTTTGGTGCTGGAAAAAACCAGGGAGTGCTCCCTTATCCACTTCCTATTTGGAAACCCCAAAAAAGACAATAATAGGAAATGGAATTTGAGCACACATATAATATTATTATTCCAATCAGTTCATTCTACAATTTCCATCAATGATCCAGTCGAGAATTTGTTTGAGTCCATGTTGTTTCTTTAGAAAATGTTCTTTATTAAACAGGATGAATACACCCAATCAATAAAATCCACACAGAACAATTAGCTGACGCGTTTCGTCCCTATGGGGACTTCTTCAAGGCTAAAGAAAACATATATACAACATTTTAAAAATATATACAGATGTTCACAGAGATGTCTACATAAACATAATTCCAATATTTACAAAACCATACATTACATTCAATTTGTTATCCACACAAACAATATACATAGGTGAGGGTCAACTTAATCAAAGTTAATTATAATGACAACCAGGTCATATTGCACATTTCTGATGAGACAGTTGTTAAACATTCTGTTTGAAAGGTCATTGACCTAACATACCACTTATATCAATTTAAGATGAATGTTTTCAAAGAAGTTAGTCTATTCATAGATAAGTCCTGGACACTTTTGGTAACTTGTAATTATAAGCACCTGAAGAGAAAATAAGATATATTTTGTATACATATCGCCTCCATGTTTTAAGCACATTAATAATTTTCAGTAATCAAGACCCATTATGTAATACTTCAAGAAAAATGAGAATTACAAACAAACATACACTTCATTTGTTATTATTGCATTAGATAGGTATATCCTAAAAGAGGCGTTTCTTTTTGTTAGGCAATCGTTGTCATATGTTTCAATTACGTTTTCAGTCCAAGTTTATTTGAGATATGGGAAACTTCATTAACCAGTGGAAGAGAGGGAGATTTAGATATTTGCAATACATGCACTCATGAAATATGAGCACAAATTAGTTAGAATTTCAGATCCTACAAAACATGCTTAACGAAAACATGTGTGACAATATGGCCCATGTAATTATAGCAAAATCAAATGGTCTGTTTACTTTGACACAATCAGAGGAAAGTACTGAACAGACCCGATTGAATAGTGTTGGTGTCGATTCAAATGTGCAATATAAATTCTCCCGATGACAACAGTCATTGTTTTATCTCGCTACCAAATAGAAATAAAGTAAACATTGCACAAGCAATTTGTTTACCTTACATGGGTCGAACACCAACTAAATTTAAAGTATTGGGGACGCCATCATAATTTTAAACATTTTGTTTGCTAAACAAGTAGCAATATAGGGAGATAACATCTCGGGGCTCCCTGATATGGTAAAGAAACATGTATTAAATACACAGCGATCAACGTAAAACCATGCTAATGTTAGTACGCACGGTCACCACAAATCTAAAATTACCCGCAAGAAATAAGCATGTTATTCAAATAAAGCGAGGGAGACCACAGTTTTGTTCAAAGACATAAAAAAAAGTGTATTTATACCATAACCATTACGGTGCAGACAGTGTTTTTCTTACAGCGTTTTAACGCCAAGTGAGATTAAAATATGGGGGGTGCCATCTTGAAGTTATGACATATTCTTTAAAAAAAACACCAGGGATACGCCATCTTAGTGATCCCTGACTAGTTAGGGAAGCATGTATTAACTATACTCCGAACATCGTACAATTGTGCTAATATTACTATGTAAGGTCATGACGACCATAAGAAGAATATGTTGCCCAAAATAAAATAACGAAGGCCACTATGTACTCCAAAACCTAAAAGGACATATAACTGGACTATAGTTATTGCAATACGAGGAGTATTTCTCTTACCAGTGGTATGATAACCAGTAACGAACGTCCTGACGTCTGCCCGGGTTGTGTGCAACGAAGGTAGGCTTGTATTCCTCTCTTTATATACCAATGTTTTACAACACAAAACACCTGTGCGACGTTGAGATAGAAAACGCACTATTTTCCCCAAGAATTGCGTCCGCCATCTTAGACTGGGAAACATTACACAGAAACACCGCCATTGTCATGGCGTTTGTAAAATTATCGTTACCAATTTGTTTTCCATATGTTTTCATTTCATTTTGGTATATTTATATATATTCACAAATTCGGGGATCAATGATCAAAGTCGTTAATTCCCTTTCCTTTGAGGAGGTAGAAGTTAAAATACCAAACATTTCTTATCAAAAAAATGCACGCCATTTTGAATAATATTTGTCATAATGACGTGTTCTTGACCATAGCAACACCATGCTATTGAAGTAGATGTTGAAACAGAAAACGTACTGTTTTCAAGTGGATTGCGTCCTACATCTTAAAATGGAAAAGATTACATAAAAACACCGCTATTATCACAGAATTCAGAGAAATTATCGTCACTGGTTAATTTTCCATAGGTTACAGGTCACTTACATTATGCAGAGGGGAATTGCTCTCAAACAAAACCTGTTCCCAGGTTAGTCCAAAAAGATTCTCCAGTACTGCTATGTTCTTAAAGTACCCACATCAAGGATACTTGATGAGACATTAACATTTAACCAGCTACAAAAAGCTGTATATCTTGATCTTCTTAAACTTTACTTTTATATCTCATACATACTCATTTCATAACATATAATCCAATCCATAAACGTCAGTAATAGTTTTTCTTGGTAACATTTCCAACGCTTTCGAGAAATTAGTAATATCCTTTGTATAGGGAGAATATGTTATGTCAAGATCTTCTGCATGGTCTGGGGTTCTTTTTATAGAAAATAATTAAATTCATTATTAACATTAAGACCAATCTTAACACTACGTAGGCGACATATCCATTTCGCTTCTCTTTGTCTCAAATACAATTCCCTATTGCCACCTCTTGCGTTTATGGTTACATGATCGATGGCATGAAACTTGACATTCTTATTCTTTGGATTAATATTACATGTATGGTTTGCAAGGGGATATTTGATGTAATTATTCTTTATTGCTCTGACATGTTCTTGAATTCGCAGTTTAAGATTTCGCACACTGCTGCCAATATATATCTGATTACAAGAGCATATGATTACATACACAGTGAATGTGGTATTACAATTGATAAAACTGTTAATCAAGTATTTTTCAGATCTGTTCAATCCAAAAAGAATGGTTTTGTTCATTCCAATCTTGCCCACGCAGCAACTAACACATGTATGGAAACCAACAGGTTCATCAGGAAGCCAAGTTCTTGGAGCTTCTTTTTTATTTTTGATATAGCTGGGACATAATGTGTCTTTTAAGGTCCTCCCTTTCTGATACACCACTCTCTGTGTCTTAGAAATTAAACCTTTGGGAATGCTGTCAGATTCTAATAGGTGCCAGTTTTTCCTCAGAATTTTAAATATGTGGCTGCTATATGAATTATATTCTGTGATAAACAAAATATCTTTCATATGTTTTTCACCAATCTCAGTATTCTTTGTATTTGGATTTAATAACTGCTCCCTATTTAGATGCATAGCCCTTCCTTCTGTTTTCTTTAAACAGCTGATATCATAGCCTCTTTTGGAAAAATTATCTTTTATTTGGCCAACGTTCTTAACAAAATCTTGATTACTACTACAATTTCTTCTGGCTCGTACCATCTCCCCATAGGGGATAACTTGTATGGTCGAGCTTGGATGTGCACTAGTCGCATGCAAAACACTGTTGCATGCAGTTCTTTTTTGTATACATCACTATGTATCACTCAGTTCTCCACAAATAGACTTAAATCGAAATACTTAATTTCTTTCTCAGAGTATTTGATTGTTAATTTCACATTGAATCTGTTGGTGTTCAGATAATTATGGAACTCATTCAGTGTTTCAATAGAGCCATTACATATCATAAAGATATCATCTATGTAACGAGCATAGAATATTATGCTGTTACTCCACATTCTGGCTCCTGGACCCCAGGCATGCTCCATCTCATACAAACCCATAAAGAGGTTTGCATAGGATGGAGCAAACCTGGAGCCCATCGCCGTCCCTTTCTTTTGTAAGTACCACATAACATCATGCAGAAAAGCATTATGTGTCAAAACTATCTCCGACATATTCAAAAGAATAAGTGCATGCTCAAGAAATTGTGCCCCACGTTGGAACAGAAAATGTTTGAGAGCCCGCACTCCCTGATCCTGTTGGATACAGGTGTACAGGCTCTCCACATCCATTGTGACAAATAGTAACTCTTTTTGATCCCAAACAAAGTCCTCTAGCTTACACAGCAGGTCACTGCTGTCTCTTAAATATGACAGCAGATTTTGCACAATTGGTTAAAGGTACGAGTCTATGTACTCTGCAATACGTTCTGTTGGCCCACCATTCCCGGAGACTATCGGTCTCCCAGGAGGGAACCTACCACCCTTGTGTATTTTGGGTAAAACGTAAATACACGGAAATCGGGAAGAGTGGGCCTGCAGGTACCGATGCTCAGGGTCTGATAACTTGGCAAGACTCGTGCCAATCCCATCATTTTGAGTTGATGTTAATTTCAAATTGGGGAATTGGATTAGAACTCAGTTTCTCATAACATAGATGGCCTGATAATTGTCCCTCTATTTCATTTAGATAGTCAATTTTGTCCATAAGGACAATATTTTCTCACTTATCGGCCTCCCTCAGCACCAAACTGTCATCATCTTTCAATGTTTGTAATAGAGCTCTTACTTTTTTGGTCATATTGCTCTTTTGATTACATTTATTGGATGTATGGTGTTGATCCTCTAGTTTGTGCAGGTCTAGAGTAACTTTGTTAAAAAATGTGTCTATTATTGTCTCATTAGATTGGGGTGGCATATATTTGGAACTGGGCCGTAGGCCACTGTCATAACTACAGTCCTTATAAATTCCTAGTAAGTTTGTAACTTGAACTATGTCACCTATTTGTTCTTCCTCATATAGGGTGGCAATCACATGATAATCATGTACATCTCTAATTGTCAAAGCATTATAGGCGCTAATAGGTATTGATACACATGGTACAATCGGATGTTCTGCAAATGTTTTTTAATTTTCAATTTTCATGTAAACTTATGTAAATCCAAATGTAAACCTCCAAAGTTACAGTTATTCGTTGGGCAATAACGTAGACCCTTGCATAACATCGATATTTCTTGTTCTTCTAGATTTTGAGAGGACACATATATCACACTTAGTGCCTTATTCACAGAATCACATAAATTAAAATCATTATCATTAGATGTTACATTTATTTTTTCACACTGGTATCCTGCTGTCTGGCCTTTGTCCGTGCCCTTGCGTTTTTGGCCACCCTTTCTTGTTCTTCCTTTACATATTTCCTGTGATTTCCCAAGCGGTACCTCATGTAAAAAAAGGGAGGGGGTACTAATGATTGGGTCACTGCTAGGACCTTCACCTGGGTCACTCTCCAATGAAGAGAGTGAGGTAGTACTAGACGAGATACTTTTGTCCTTTTCATTATACACAGTTGGCCGAGATTTGTTTTCTATATCTTCATATTTTCTGGTGAATGTAAATATTCACCCTCTCTTGTAGTCTCCCTAATTTCTTACAATTTGTTTCTGTTTCTTATCTTTTAAATACAATTGGTAACAGTTTAGTTCTTTTTTTAAAACCTCATTGTTTTTCTGAATCACATCTCCTAAATTTGTGTCATTTATCTCCTTCTCTAGAATGGCTATCTCTTCTCGAATCTTCCTCACCTTTCTTTCAGAGTGTGTTACTAATGTCTTCATCATTCCATAGGAAGCGGAGTGTAACTACTCCTCCCAATCAGTCAGAAGGTCAGAGTCTAAATCCTTGAAGTTGGGGAAAATTAATATCCTCAAACCTCTTGGAATTCGTTTGTTCTCAATATATTTGTCCCATCCCATTATTTAGCTAACTCTGCTTTCTTCAGTTTTTCTAAGTGCCTATACTTGCTTTTCAGACCCTCACTCTTAGCAGTAGGTTGTTATAACATTGTGGTGCTACCTTTGGTTTTGGTTTTAAACAGATCATCAAACAATTCCTCACGATTGACATTAAATTCCATATTTCAAAATAATGTTTACACCAGCTGACAGTGCAGTGTGCCCAAATTAACATACAAAACTGAGGAACAGGGTTGAGGCAAACACAGAGACCGCACTTTGTCAGACAAGATTTATGTTTGTTAGTTTGGTGCTGGAAAAAACCAGGGAGTGCTCCCTTATCCACTTCCTATTTGGAAACCCCAAAAAAGACAATAATAGGAAATGGAATTTGAGCACACATATAATATTATTATTCCAATCAGTTCATTCTACAATTTCCATCAATGATCCAGTCGAGAATTTGTTTGAGTCCATGTTGTTTCTTTAGAAAATGTTCTTTATTAAACAGGATGAATACACCCAATCAATAAAATCCACACAGAACAATTAGCTGACGCGTTTCGTCCCTATGGGGACTTCTTCAAGGCTAAAGAAAACATATATACAACATTTTAAAAATATATACAGATGTTCACAGAGATGTCTACATAAAAATAATTCCAATATTTACAAAACCATACATTACATTCAATTTGTTATCCACACAAACAATATACATAGGTGAGGGTCAACTTAGTCAAAGTTAATTATAATGACAACCAGGTCATATTGCACATTTCTGATGAGACAGTTGTTAAACATTCTGTTTGAAAGGTCATTGACCTAACATACCACTTATATCAATTTAAGATGAATGTTTTCAAAGAAGTTAGTCTATTCATAGATAAGTCCTGGACACTTTTGGTAACTTGTAATTATAAGCACCTGAAGAGAAAATAACATATATTTTGTATACATATCGCCTCCATGTTTTAAGCACATTATTAATTTCCAGTAATCAAGACCCATTATGTAATACTTCAAGAGAGAGTGGAAGAGAGGGAGATTTAGGTATTTGCAATACATGCACTCCTGAAATATGAGCGCAAATGAGTCTGAATTTAAGATCCTACATGAGGTCTGTATTATAAAACGACCTATTTCAGTTTAACCGAATAGTAGCAAAACATGCTTAATAAAAACATTTCAGGATACTAAACTCCAATTTCTACCATGTTCTCTGAGACAGTTAGGATTATAAAATGTAATAACTCTAACAGCCCATTCTGGCCTATGGAGAACAGGTAGCCTTTCAATAGTGAAAAACGAAAATTGCTGTAATTCACTATTAGGACATGTCACACACATCAGGGCTTGTCCTACCTTATACGTACAATGCACCCTGACCTTGGGCCTACCATGGGGGTGACTGATATGAAGAAAAGGGAAGGTTTATGGACTGGCAAGTGGGTGCACTTGCCCAGTCAGCATGACAGTACCATACTGCATGCAGGCTCTGCAATGGCAGACCTTAGACACAGTTTACAAGGCTGCTTCTGTGGGTGGCACAACCAGTGCTGCAGGCTCACCAGCAGCATTTGGATTTACACAGACTTATCTGTGAATAGACTAACCTCTTTGAAAACATTCATCTTGAATTGATATAAGAGGTATGTTAGGTCAATGACCTTTCAAACAGAATGTTTAACAACTGTCTCATCAGAAATGTACAATATGTCCTGATTGTCATTATAATTACCTTTGACGAAGTTAACTCTCACCTATACATATTGGTTTTGTAGATAACTAATTGAATGTAATGTATGGTTTTGTAAATATTGGAATTATTTGTATATAGATGTCTGTGTGAACATTTGTATATATTTTAAAATGTTTGTATATATGTTTTCTTTCGCCTTGAAGATGTCCCCATAGGGACGAAAGGCATCGGCTAATTGTTCTGTATGGATTGGGTGTATTCAACCTGTTTAATAAAGAACATTTTCTAAAGAAACAACTTTGACTCAAACAAATTCTTGACTGGATCATCGATGGAAATTGTAGAATGAACTGATTGGAACAATATTATTATATGTTTGTGGAAATTCCATTTTCCATTATTGTCTTTTTTTGGGTTTCCAAATAGGGAGTGGATAAGGGAGCAATCCCTGGTTTTTTCCAGCACCAAACTTACAAACCTAAATCTTGTCTGAGAAAGTGCGGTCTCTGTGTTTGCCTCAACCCTTGTCCTCAGTTTCTTATGCACTTGGGTGATTTTGCAAAATTGAATTTATTCAGTTGATTTTAAAGAGCGCTATTATAAATAAATTCAGAGTATCCTTTGATTGAGGGCATTGGTCACCATTTGAACTCGGCCACCTGCCCACACTCGTTAATCTTTGACAAACGCCTGCATCTCATGGTGACGTAGTTCCCTTGTTGGCCCAAACTGAATATGTATGGAACACTGTATCAATAACAGAACATTTATATCGTAACAGGAGCTGACCATTGCAAAACCAAAATGCATTCATTGTACCTGTAGCTTTGTTTTATAAGCTGATGGTCCAGTACGGAATCCTTAAAATTAAATTTATGATCAAAACATGATTTATTGATTGATTCATTACAGAAAATGGTGAAGTTACCTTAAAAAATGCACGACTGGTTAGCAAAATAAAATGTGCATTTTGATTCGAGTTCTCAAATTTTTTGGACACTATTTATTTCGAAAGTAATCACATTATTGTTTAGATTCCTTTATAGATTACTTACAGGTAAGACGTGCTTTTTATGATAAGATATAACTGGATGTTTGACATTTCATTAGTCTTCTGGTGATTCTGGCTATCAGTTTAGAGATATAGATGACTGACTTCAGGAGAAACTGGTTTATAGCTTCTGAATGATCTGTTCAATAGCAGCAACCAGCCAATTTAATAAAGAATCATTGATTATACAACAGAAGACAAAAATAATGCTGCCTGGTCATTTGCAATTTCCCCATTGACTTCAGTGTTTCTACTAGACACAGGAGCTGAGTCAACTGAGAGTCTTATTTATGAACCTCTTGTGCCACTAGTGCATCACTTTTTGTGATGACCAGTGGTGTAAAATATGTGCCACACTGTGACATATTTACAAAGTGACGCATCTAAGCAGATGTGTCACTTTGTAAAGCCCTGCACTACGTTATACTTGCGTCAGGTGTAATGTATGTAGGGTGGGCGTTCCCCTGCAAAAAAGGGTCGTTTAAGTGGCACAGTGAAATCTAATAGATTACACTGTGCCACTTCTAGAACGCCACTACGTCAAATCCTTACGCCTGCCTCACAGCAGGCGTAAGATTGACGCAGACCCTTGCATATGGGGCTTGCCCCATGTGAAAACACACATTGCTGGAGTTGCGTCTGTTTACAGACACACTCCAGAAATGCATCAATTTTGCATCTACAGATACATCAGAAATACTGACGTATCTGTAATTCCTTCATACATGAAGCGCCGTACAGTAAATACCGTGCATCCATGGTGTTGCAAGAAGGTCGCACTGAAAAGTGTTGCATCGCTGTTTTCGCGCAGCGATGCAACACTTTTCATTAATGAGGCCCTGAATTTATAGAACCTTATGTAAGAGGTACGAGAACACCTGAATCCTGAGAAACACTGCATGTATATCCATGTAGGATGGAGATTGTGGGAGTATCGGCATTACCCACAGAATGCTACATTTTACAAATGTGTTGCATTGGAATCAATGTCTAAGTAATGCAAGTTCAGTTTGAAGTTTATTTTATTTGCTTACCACACTCGCTTTAAAACCATTTACATTAATTATTCATATGGATGATTTTTAAAAAGTCTGTACATTCTGTTTTCCCTTTGCAGCAGAGGGTCCAGTGATACTCGATTAAACCCTGTGGCAGTGTTAACTTGGAGAAAGGCTCTGGTGGTAGAAAGGCACAGGATAAAGTGTCTGCTTGAATAGCTGATCAAAGAGACAACAGAACGTGTTGTCCTTGACGACCATGTGACCCCATTTTTTGGGATATAAGTTCCTAACTCCTGCACTCTTCTTTCCCTGTCTCGCTATTGCAACTCATCTTTTTCTCCTACACTTTACTTTCTTCCTAATCACTGAAATTATGTTAGTGTGTTGTCTTCTCTAAAGCGCATGCCACCATTATGATTGGACCAAAACGCTTTCTCAATCTGGGTGCCTTTTCGTTGGCTCAGGGAGTACCACCACTCATTTATGTTTGTTTGTGTTTGTCAGTATTTAGTAGGCAGTTTGTTGCATGATTAGTGGTTTGTGTAGTTTACAGTGACATTAAAATGTGTTTCAGCTTGAAAGACCTTAGCAGTAGATCAGTGTGCCAAAATGTTTTCTACTTTTTCTTTGATTTTGGTGGTCAGTCGCCCATTGGTCGGTCTTAGTAAGTACATTCTGTATATTTTTAACACACATTTACTCAAGGCTGCCCACATAAATATTCATGTTTAAACATTCCAATTGATCACAAAGATATTCAAATAATTAATTGAGCACAAATGTTCCGAATCTAATAGAATTGTCAGTTACCAGTAACCACTGATACTTGTATACAGAAGCAGAATTCAGGTAAGCGGACATAGAAATGTACAAACTCTTTCTTGTACCTTCATTCAAGGTACAGTAAAACAACGCAGGAGGGTACCATCAACAGTTCATTCATGCCCACAGGCTTCCTTGGGATCACATTACTATACATCTGGTACCAATGTATCCCTTAAAATTAGCAGGCATTTCATTTAAAAACCAACTAAGTACTAGTGTTCCCAAGTCATGCTGTTTGCTAAATTCATCAATTACATAATCGATCCATTTCCAAGTACCTTTAAATAAATATTTTAACTCCCTCTGGATAATTTAAAGTGTGCTTTATTAATTAATTAATTAGCATATGTGGCACAAAACTCAATGAGACCCAAATATCAATAGCACAAAGGTAACAGCATCCATTTAATTAAAAAAAAGTCAAGCATATTCCTTTGCATTGGAGCCAATATACATTATATTAAGTTTTACTGCAAGTGTTTTTCCTACATTTCATCATCTTAACATCAAAACATATGTGTGTGTATATATATATTATATACCATGTACATACACAAACTCACCCGGCCATACAGCTGTTCACAGATACAGACTTGAACACATATACGCAGTGAATTATCCACTCACACATTTATGCAGAGAGTCACAGCCCCCACCCACCCACACAGACACTCAGACACCCATACAGATACTCAGACAAGCAATCAATAGCCCATGTATATCCGCATTTAGCTGCTAACCAAACCATGGAACTACTTACACACCTTCTGACAATCTAAACTGTGTGGATGTCTGTATCAATCACTAACACATGCATTAAGTAAGACACAATTAATCACTCACTTATACAGTCAGTCACACACATACTTAATCATGCATCCTGACTCTTATACGCTCATTCATTCTTCAATACACCTTGGCATATATATATATAAAACATATTTACATGTTAAAGAAACACATAGTCACTGGATGATGTCATTAGTGATGCCATTTGAGATGTCATCAGTGATGTCACTGACCATGTCATGAATGATGTAATATGCGTCGTCATCAGCAGTGCATTGCGAGGGCGCAAGTTATAGTTAGCTGAACTAACTATAACAGGGGAATTTCTATCATTTTGTATTAGTGAAATGTCCAACTAACTATAACGTCCCTGAAACCTATGGTTTTTTTCAGTGAATTTCTAAAGTTTTTTAAATGCTAATTCCTAACTATAACGTCTATAAAGCCTATGTTTTTTTCAGTGAATTTCGAAGGTTTTTTAAATGTTAATTTCATAATTTAATATTTATAAAACCTATAATTTTTTTTATTTGTTTTTACAATATTTTGCAACTCTATTATGCTTATTTTAACTTCCCCAAAAAATATGTACATCATTTTTTATTTTTATTTGAGAAAACGAAAGTCCCGTACCGGTAGTCTACCAAGCTCCATCAGTACACGAATCCTATCCACCATGTTGAAATGATGCACATTTCATATCCGACGGGTTCGTGGCACCTCGTCCCACGTAACAACATATACGTATGAGCTTGCGCCAGCTGCTAATATGGTATGCGACGGGTACGCAGTACCAAGCCGCGCATTATGTCATGTACATATGGGGTCACGCCCGCTGCATGTTGCATATGCGACGAGTGCACGCTGCCAGGCCTTGTCTGATGTCATAGATGTATGGTGTCGCGCAGGGTACACAATTCCCTCATTTTTTTTATGTCTCAAAAGTATATGTAAATAACTTTAAAGTGTATATGAGATCAAGCGATAATCTAAAATATTTTAAGCATTTATATATTTCTAACTGTAATAAACTTATATTATAGTAAATATATTATCTCAAAATCACGTTGGGTGCGGTCTTCTTGCGCGCAGAGTGCACGATTGTTATGTGACCTTAAAAAATAGCATTTCCTTACTTCATAAAATTTCCCATTGTAGCAGTTGCAAAACACCACCCATTTTAGTCATTCTCTCTACAGCATTTGATGAGATACACCTTCTGCTTAAAGAGCTTTTCTGAAACTTTTTGCTATGTACACATTTCCTACACTGCACACAACATGCAACCGACATCTTCATCAATATTCATCGTCTGTAAAGTAGCCTTCCACCTGTGATAGCCATACACCTAAAAGTTACATAACCAAAGTTTTCCTCACTACTAGAGGTAACATGGTTGCATACGCTGTCCACAGCACAATGTAACGTAGTACGGCCTAGGGGCAGTATCATGCATAGATAATGAACACAAGGACACAGATAGATAGTGGAAGTGGGTACGGGCACGAGCGCTCAACACCTTTTTATTACCAGGGTCACATATCTAGTGACGTCTGTGGTGGATGCGTGTGGAGTGAACCAGCCCTCAGGGAATGGTTGTTGCTACCATCAACTACAACAGTAATCATTGGATCACACACAGATATTCAATAATAAAAGAATCAATAGTTTTTGCTGCAGTAAAGTAGGGACAGTACATGTGAAATAAAACAGAACAATATTCTATGGTAAAAGAACCAAAACTTGTGGTATACTGAGACACAATCAATAGATCTGAAATAATACACAAAAAGATTGTATCATAAAGGGTCCATCAGTTCTAGTGCACTTAGATAGTCACATCAAAAGCATTCAGCATGCGCACAGCCAGCGATGATGGGTGCTGCGGGCGGGCCGTACTAGGAGTAATATCTGTTGCCAACAACACAGCATCATCTGCAATAACGACTTAATCTGAATTGTGAACCCTGCTGTCTGCAGTGTAGGCCAGAGAGAATGGTCAGAGCCCACAGCTACGTAAGGTGGACTTGAGCTACACAGTTTGTCATACGAGAATCAACAAAGAGCGTGTGCGGAGCCTGCGATGATGCGTATGCCTGGTGCGGACAGAACGCACTGCAGCAATGTCTTTTTCTACAGGACTATCTCATCTACAATACCGACTCAATCTGAATTGTGAACACTGCTGTCTGCAGTGTTAATTGAAGACAGTACTCACACAAACATCCATGAATACTTTTTCTCACTTCCTCTTCACAAAATACAACAACATGAATTACAGAAAACTCTACAATAAATAAATGAAAACAATTCGAATTGCGATTTCTGCTGTCCACAGTGTAGACTATTCAGTGTTCCTTTCCACTTGCAAGATACATTTGGTCATTGTAGTAAACCTATAAGTCATCTAAAAAAATGTCTTGAAGCAAGTATACTAAATGGATATTGTGTATATTTCAATAGACGTTGTAGTTACTTGACTACTTGATTCTGTAATTAAACAATCACCACTCCATCTGAATTGTGAACACTTCTGTCTGCAGTGTAGGCCAGAGAGATGGGTCAGCAAGGGCACACAGCTACGTAACTTGGACTTGAGCTGCCCAGTTTGTAATACGCGAAGCAAAAAAAAGCACGTGCGGAGCCTGTAATGATACGTATGCATGGTGCAGACAGAGCGCACTGGAGCAAAGTCTTTTCCTACAGGACTGGGTCATCTACAATAGCTACTCGATCTGAATTGTGAACACTGCTGTCTGCAGTGTTAATTGAAGGCAGTACTCACACAGAAAACCATGAATTATTTTTCTCACTTCCTCTTCACAAAATACAACAATATAAATTACTCTGCAATAAATACATCAAACGACTCGAATTCCGATTTCTGCTGTCCACAGTGTAGACTATTCAGTGTTCCTTTGGACTTGCAAGATGAATTTGGTCATTGTAGTAAACCTATAAGTCATCTAAAAAAATTCTCCAAGCAAGTATACTAAAAGGATATTGTGTATATTTCCATAGACGTTCTTGTTACTTGACTACTGGATTCTGTAATTAAACTATCACCACTCGATCTTAATTGTGAGCCCTGCTGAACGCAGTGTAGGCCCTAGGCACTATTCATTAAGGCCTCACAGCCACGTACTGTTGAATTCGAAAGCATGGGGTTGGTTGCACCAGATCGGAGGGGGTACACCGAAATAATCACAGACTTTAACTTCTGACATCCTCAATCATAGAATTAAGACCCCATTTCACTGTTTGGACCTGCTGTACCGAGGTGTACTCCACCGACTGGTGTCAACTAAGCACAATAATCATGTGCGACAGATAACTACGCAAGCACAGAGTCTGATGCACCTCAACGGAGGGGGTTCCATGAAAACCAAGCAGCAGGTAATATTGGACATCTTTCATTGTGGAATCAAGACACCATTCCACTGTTGGGACCTAGAGTTGGTTGCACCTGATCGGAGTTGGTACACAGAAATAATCACAGACTTTAACTTCTGACATCCTCAATTATAGAATCAAGACCCCGTTTCACTGTTCGGACCTGCTGTACCGCGGTGTACTCCAACGACTGGTGTCAACCAAGCACAATAATCATGTGCAACAGATAGCTACGCAAGCACAGAGTCTGATGCACCTCAACGGAGGGGGTTCCATGAAAACCAAGCAGCAGGTAATATCGGACATCGTCCATTATGGGATCAAGACACCGTTCTACTGTTGGGACCTAGAGTTGGTTGCACCTGGTCGGAGGTGGTACACAGAAATAATCACAGACTTTGACTTCTGACATCCTCAATCATAGAATCAAGACCCCGTTTCACTGTTAGGACCTGCTCTGCCGCAGTGTAGTCCAGCTACTGCAGTCAACCAAGCCCAATAATACTGTACAGCAGTTAAGTACCAAAGTACAGAGTGTGATGCACCTCAATGGAGGGAGTTCTGTGAAAAGAAAGCAGCAGCTAACATCGGACATCGTCCACTGTGGGATCAAGACACCGTTCCACTGTTGGGACCTAGAGTTGGTTGCACCTGGTTGAAGGGAGTACCTTCATCTCCACTCCCAGATGTAATTCTAACATTGTCCATTGTGGGATCAAGACACCATTCCACTGTTGGTACCTGTTCGACTACTCTATTAGTAGTATACACAGCACTCCACGCTGCTGGGCCTCAGGCTGGGAGCAGTGTGCCTGTGTCGCAGTAGCCAGCTTTGATCTCAGGAGCCGTCCAAGCTCGCAGACCTCGGCCCAGGAGCTTCCACCGGCACGTGGTGGGCCCTCTTTCACATACGACGGTGTCGAAAGGTGAACTGTGGGGCATATGTGCGCCCCAGCGGCCATGACGGTTTCTGTGTACCAGTAGGCTGAGAGCATCATTCACGCAGCCACCTTCATCACAGCCTTAGCCTCGTGGCGGTGTAAGCTGTACAGACCTGGCAGACACGTTCGCCATTCCGTAAGAGAACCACACCCAGAGAAACGTGCCTTTTATTCATATCCCTACGCTAGCCTTGCGTATGCCAAACCAGCCCACTACGCTAAAGATTTGGGAGGGAGGGGGCACGGACACGCTACGTTTCCGTAATCTTTCCTACTGACTGTACTATCAAGGTTTTGTCCACTATCCACTTCTTTCAATACACCATCAGTGTATGTTGACATGTCCATGTCTTTGCTCTGCATACTCAAGTCTGTCCGGCACATCCCCTCAACACTTTGCATTGTATACTTTTATAATCGAGAATCACTTGCCACCTTCGCACATACTTTGCTCCCATCTCTCCCCGCATTCTGCATTGTGTAACAGAGAACAGAGGTGCTATGCCATGTTTGGTTTGTGTACATGGCTAGCCACGGTTCCCACAGTATGTAGTGTTGTTGTGTCTGTTACGTGTACATGTTGTTTGTCATGTTGTATATGATTTTACAAGGTAACACGTTTATACACAAGCAGTGGTTTCTCCCATTTACATAGCGCTGTCTTAAAGAGCATACAGAAGTTTTTCTCACAGGTGAAAAGTGCGACCACTATGGAAGTCATTCATTACTATCCAAGAATGTCCAACTGCACGCTGCTTCTAAGCTTACAGCCCCCAATCTTGCATGCTTTATTAAAAGCACTCCAACTCCCACAATTAGACCAACATTCACACAGCTTTATAATGGCAGTTATCTGCTTCTCAATAACATTCACTCCTATGGAATGTGAGCTGGCATACCGTATGTCCTTACTGTTTTAAACCGAGTAACTTCCTGTGGCAATGTCTATTCCCACCCACACAAAGTAACTCCAAAACTTCAACTTGGCCTTCAATCCCTACTTTGAAAACAGATTTCCTTAAAGTAACCAAACTGAAAGCACTTTTGTTCAGAACAGAAGTGTCCCTCATGTCTGCAAAATAAATGTATCGACTGCAGATAGTACAAACTTCTAGTAAAATACAGTCCCTTTTAAATAGAAAACTTCCATTACAGTTTGTAAATTGTTACCCAATTTTCAACACATCTCACACTCAAGGTCTGCCACACTTTTTTAACACGGTCTCCTCCGACCTTCTCACAGTTGTATAATACCAAACTTCATTTATTCAATCATCTCTGGAATAACAGGAAAAGTGCCCATAATTCTCGCTCCCTTTGCTGCCATACTACTACTATTTTTGTTGTAAAAAATGACTGCGCTCCCTGTGGTAACAAGCATGTCCGACAGAATACGCCTCTACGCGAAGCTACATCATAACTGTAAATAAATGGAACAACTTTTCAGCTGCCTGCCTCTATCTATTATTGGAGCCAGCTACAACATGACATTTATTTACACATATGCAATCTGCGTGCAAACATCTTTTTATTGCAAAACTTGCCCATTCCACTGGCGAATGGATTTATGCCTTGCCAACATCCCAACAATCGCTCCCGATATCCAGCAGGTAATGCAGTATCTTGAAAACCATGAACTTGATTGTTCGGGCACTGAAGCAATGGTGGATGCCACGCAAAAAGGTATTGTGGCGGAATGGGATTTCTGCGCAGCCTCGAAAGATCTCCTGCAACGTGCGACCTTTGGCAACATCGCAGATTGCCTGCCAATTCAAATTGTTGCTTCAACATTCGAGGAACATTACTGTCCCTTCGAGGATATGAATTGGTTAGCTTAGCTTTTCTCACACAATGGCAACAATGACCTCTTGTAACTTTATGCATCTCAAGGCACTGAAGAACTTCCGGACTGCAATCTCCAAGACTTGTAAGAAACTCACGTTATTCTTGGATTGATTTTTTTCATCTTTTTGGCTTTTTCCTTTAATTTTTTTTAATACACTTCAATTGTACTACTTTCATATAATAACTTTCTAAGTATGCTCACGCATTTGAACTCTGTTTTCATTATTGCCCCTTACGTCCCCACTCTAACCAGGGATCGGTGATGTATGGCCTATGCAAAAACGCCATTTAGTTTCTAAATTAGCCTAAACCTGACATCCATTTTGAAACCATGTCTATTCTTTGTGCATATGTCTCTCTGCCAGCCTGTTATCCACAAAGCCCTTTCACACAAATTTACTCTTCCTCAGCCTGTGCTCACAAGCTGCCGATGAAGATCAAAAAACACGACATTGTTTAGGAACTGGTTGGCACAGTGTGGTAATTGTATCCTACCTTTATTTTCATTATACAATTTAGTCATTCATGTTTAATAGCTATTGTTCATGTCACATGGAACTGTAACATGTAATGTGGAATTCACTGATGCAGGAGCTTCGGTTTGAATAAAGCAGAAGCGGTTGGAGTTTGCCTCAGCTCGAGGCCTTAGCTCTCGCACAAGAATGCTTTTTTGAAACAGCTGAAGACAATAATTTATGTTTGACCAAAAGGGTACCGAATGTGCTTCTCAGAAGCACAATGTTTGTATGCCTCCTCAAAGTTCCAATGTGGGTAGAACTATTACCAATTCTGACACGCAACAGATTGAATGTAATGTACAACAAATTCCTGACTGTTCTACTGTTGATAATTTTGTGTTACAAAAAAGCAGTACTAGGGTACCTAAAAAGTTTGATGATTACATTTTGGAAATTCTTTTATTTTTCTTTGTTTTCTGAAAGGATACATGTGGTAATCATATCCTACCTTTATTTTCCTTATAGAATTTAAAGTTATTCAAGTCTAATAGGTATTGTTTATGTCACATGGAACTGTAACATGTAATGTGGAATTCAATGATACAGGAGCTTACGTTTGAATCCAGCAGAACAGGTTGGAGTTTGTCTCAGCTGGAGGCCTTGACTCTTGCAAAAGTGGGTCCATTTCGTTAATAAAGACACTTTTTATATACCTTTCAAACACCATCGCTTTTTTACACACAGCCACTTTCTTAGACACACCTGATTTCACCATTTGTCTTCTGTGGCATTGCACCATTCTGCATTATATTCTTCACAATTATTTCTTTATTCCTGCTTGCTAAAACACTACAATTGAGTCTTCTGACCGGTAGAGGTGAGTAGTTCGCTTCCCACTCCCTGTATAATATAAACGCATACTAACACTACTTACACAGGTATGCTACAGCATCCAGTATCCTACAGCGCTCACAGCACATCACTTTACAGCAATCAGCTCACGGCTAAGGCTCACAGTTTCATCCCCGAGTATTCAGATCGGTACCAGTGAGTAGTTTGCTTTCCACTCCTGCTATACTCTAAATGCATACTAATACCACCTGCACAGCTATGCTACAGCGCCCAGTATGCTACAGCGCCCAGAGAACATCAGTTTACAGCACTCATCTCACAGTTTAGATGCAAGCTTTCATCCCTGACTGTACCGACAACTCACCTCAGCACCATCTCACTCTGGGCAAACCAGCACTTTCACACCGGTAGTCGGTAAATACTTCACTTCCCACTCCCAATATAGCACACCCTAAACACCCCACGGACGATACTGTGCTCCTACCCTCCGCATTCCTACTTTTTTCACCCTTTTTTCCCTAGCTCGCTTCAACTGAAACACAAAATGGCGGCCAACACTTCCTAGTTGCAACCAAGCGCCCAGAGCACATGAGTTTACAGCACTCAACTCACAGTTTACGCCCACGCTTTCGTCCCCGAGTGTAGCAGCACCTCACCTCAGCACCATCTCACTGTGGGCAAAACAGCACTTTCACACCGGTAGGGTTAAATATTTTACTTCACACTCCCTGTATAGCATACCCTAAACACCCCATAGACGTTACAGTGCTCCTACCCTCCGCTTTCCTACTTTTTTCACCCTTATTTCCCCTTACCCGCTTCAACGGAAACACAAAATGGCGGCCAACACTTTCTAGTTGCAACTGTTCGCAGCCAATAAGCAGCAAGCTTGTGCTTGTAACGCCTCAGCCAATCAGATGACAGTATTCCCACATATCGATATCTGTAAATTTTGATATTTCTCCAAAACTACTCAATGGATTTACACCAAATAAACAAAAGCGTACTTTCTAGACCAAGACCATTCTCCCTGCCAAATTTGGGGTAATTCCGTTCACCCGTTCGACCTGTAGCCTTGTCTAAAGTTACCTATGGAAATTAACATGGAGAAAACATGCTTTAGGACCCCCCTTTTATCTTGGCCCCCCCTTGACGAATCCCCCCCAACCTTTCAACATAGGAGCTGATATAAACAAAGAATTAGTTTGGAAAATTTCATGAAGATTCATCAAACGATGCCAAAGTTATAAGCAAAACAAAAAATGCTCTTCCTATGGAAACTTGGTCCTAACTATAACTACTTACTGGCGACTGCCTGTAGGTTATATATATATATATATATATATATATATATATGAAATCGACCCCTCTTTGTCAGAAGGAATGAGCCGCACACAATCACAATGAGAACCGGCAGGTTTATTTCATATTTAAAAGCACTGCCATCTCTCTATCCCTGATGCATTTCGGTCTGTCTTAGACCTTTTTCAAAGGGTGCCCCAGAGTTTGCAAAAGGGGTTGGAACTGAACACGACCAATCAGATGCTTTTTAAATGTTTGCCCCCTAGTAGGCTTTCCTGTGGCATTCTGGTCATTGTAGTTCGATCTCAGTCCCAAACATTTGTTTCCCTCCAGTGGGTAATGTTTACAGTTCATTTCTCTTATTCGTTTATTGTGATTCCCTTGCAGGCTTGCTTTTGAAGATTGCTGGGGCCAGGACCAAGTGCAGGTTCTTGGTAGCACCACTGCCTTAATTGTTTTCACAAGCTCCATGTTCGGTCTGTTTTTCAGACAGTGATGGCGCACTTTGGCTGGTGGTGCGTTGCTCCCGGCGGGACCAAGCCGTATAACATGAAATCGACCCCTCTTTGTCAGAAGGAATGAGCCGCACACAATCACAATGAGAACCGGCAGGTTTATTCCATATTTAAAATCACTGGCATCTCTCTATGTCAAATGTCAAATGTCAAAAGCTTTTATATAGCGCAACAATTCACCGAAAAGGTCTCAGGTCTCTATCCCTGATGCATTTCGGTCTGTCTTAGACCTTTTTCAAAGGGTGCGCCAGAGTTTGCAAAAGGGGTTGGAACCGAACACGACCAATCAGATGCTTTTTAAATGTTTGCCCCCTAGTAGGCTTTCCTTTGCCATTCTGGTCATTGTAGTTCGATCTCAGTTCCAAACATTTGTTTCCCTCCAGTGGGTAATGTTTACAGTTCATTTCTCTTATTCGTTTATTGTGATTCCCTTGCAGGCTTGCTTTTGAAGATTGCTGGGGCCAGGACCAAGTGCAGGTTCTAGTAGCGCCGCTGCCTTAATTGTTTTCCCAAGCTCCATGTTCGGTCAGTTTTTCAGGCAGTGATGGCGCACTTTGGCTGGGGGTACGTTGCTCCCGGCGGGACCAAGCCGTATAACATGAAATCGACCCCTCTTTGTCAGAAGGAATGAGCCGCACACAATCACAATGAGAACCGGCAGGTTTATTCCATATTTAAAAGCACTGGCATCTCTCTATCCCTGATGCATTTCGGTCTGTCTTAGACCTTTTTCAAAGGGTGCGCCAGAGTTTGCAAAAGGGGTTGGAACCGAACACGACCAATCAGATGCTTTTTAAATGTTTGCCCCCTAGTAGGCTTTCCTTTGCCATTCTGGTCATTGTAGTTCGATCTCAGTCCCAAACATTTGTTTCCCTCCAGTGGGGAATGTTTACAGTTCATTTCTCTTATTCTTTATTGTGATTCCCTCGCTATACAAAAAAACCAAGGGATGCCCCAAATGAGGATGTCAACACCCGGAAGGGTGAACGCACACAGCTGCAGGCAGCAACAGCCGCAGCTTCTCTCCTTACTGCCACCAATAACAGAATAGTGTCTGGCACAAAATTGTTTTTTTTTGTATAGTGGCTGGTCCGGCCACGAGGAGGTCCCGCTGCCTTACAGGGCAGATCCATAAGCTCGCAAATGCGGGCTCAGTAAGGAACGGAGGGGGCCTAGCAGTAAGGAAATATTGGCAGCAGCACAGCGTTTCTTCTATGTGCCATCACCCACAGGGGGAGAGGACATTGCTTTTAATACTTCACTTGGTGACATTCATTTCACGAGAGGCAGCCGCACCCACTGGGGTTTGCTATGGAACCCTTTTAATTGTTTTGCTGCCTGATTTCGCTGCAACTTTCACCGACTCTTCACCTGCTGACCGGGTTTGTGGTGTGGGACAGAAGGAGGCCGGGCTGGGCCACCACCCCTGGTCAGTGTGAAACTCCATCTACCATAGTAAGTGACATAGCTTCCCCTGTACTGTTTCGTTACCATTATGGCAACTGCTGCAAATACAAGTCCTGCAACCAGCCACTTGATGTCTCTTCCCACGGAGTCTGGCCCCTTGGCCATTGGTCCTTTAGATAAATTCTTTTTTAATCGCTCACTGGCAATAGAGAAAGAACTAACTTTGGCAGAGAAGCGTGCCGAGCGTAGGCTTTCCATTGAAATACTTAAGAACTCTACGGACAAGTTTCCAAATGTAGTCTATCCCACTTTGGTAACCCCTCTATCATCGGTGAGCATCCCGGTTACAAACAGAGACTCTGAGGCCCCGGGTGATAAAACTACTAAGACTGTCGTAGCAGATTTAAATAATACCAGTGGTAGTATATCTGACCCACTATTGCATACTGATGCGGGTCCTCATGTTGTATCGGCTAATTCTAAAACTGGGGCTAAAAGGAAATGTCCAGCTTCTGTTAAAAAGTGTAAGAAAATGGTCCGACCACCACCAAAAATCAGGAAGTTACATAAACTTGTGAACATTGGGAATCCAGATAAAGAACCAGTACAAAGAACAGGATGTGTAACGTCAACTATTCCTACTTCCCAGGATATCCAAGACAAAGTGGACAATTCTTGTTCTGTTCCCAAAGCATCAAGTAAAGATAATGATGTACTATTCGCAAATGTGCTTCCAGAATTGGAAAAAATGTTTAGATTGGTACTCATTCCCATTGAGGATAGAATTGCAAAACTCACAGATAGGTTAAACCACTTTGAGCAAGCAACTTTAGACAATTTCTATTCTACTAAATCCCTGATTAAAACGAGTAGGTTGGAAACAAGCTCAAATCCTCAGGTTGTAAATAACCCCCACACACAGGACAAGGGTAGAAATCCTAGAAATGGCTCACCTTTACCTTCCAAACAAAATAAACCCCCAGCTAAAGTCACCGCAAAACCCTTAGTTAGGGTTGAGAAAGCGACTACAGGTTCTGAATCATCGCAGTCCAATTCAACACATCCCGTACAGTCCTCATTACCCCAGCCACAAAACCAACCGGCCGTTGTAAACGTTGTGGTTACTTCGTGCCAACAAGTGGGTAAAGTACCAACTCCTGTAAACACAATTACCAATACATGTATACCTCCTAACATCACGGGGGTAGGAAATAGGGTCAGTGTTAACCAGTCGGCTGTTAAAGCCACAACAGCGCCCCTAGCAAATAATAAACAGGTGCAGAAACCAGCCCCCCAACCTCCTCCCCAAGTTCCCAAACCTATCCCAACGCCCTTGCAAAAGCCACCTCATAGAAAACCCCCGATCAATCTTACTCCAGACTCCTTCCCCTATGTGGCAGTTCTCATCAATGTACCATCTTTACCCCCAGGGCAGAGAGAAAATTTCCAGATGCTTAAAAATAAGACCATGCACTGGTTAAAGGAAAATCGTCCTCTGCCGGGTGACATTGATGGGTTAATAATAGGGGCAAGGAGAATAGACTGGATGGGTCATACACCAAAAACCCTGGGGGGGACTGTATAGTGGTTAATTTTCAAGATCCTAGGGTGGTGGGATGGATAACAAGGCAAGGATGGGGAACAAATAAGGGCGGTATTGGTATTGTGGACCTCACCTTTTTTTACCCGAGACCAACAAGTGTAACTACAAGCCTACTCAACGAGCCTATAGTCCCCCCAATGGCGCAATGGCCAGTGATTTCTTTACCACCTCCCCATGTCAGTTTTAATTATACCCCACATACACACAATAATCCCCATGTAGGATGGCAGGACTCAGGGTGGGGGTATTGACATACTGGTATTGACAACGTGGGTGGAATCACAAAAGAAGTAGATGCGCTAGGTGATGTCTGTGGTAATATTATTGCTACAGACATTAAGGAGAATAGCAATGAGGCCGGGTGTGTGACTGACGAAGGTGGTTCTAGACTAGGAACATTAAATTCAAATGTCTTACACCCTGTAATGGATGATTTAGCTGTGGTCACAGTAGATGACCCAGAAAGGCTGGCCAGCCTAACGGGAATATCGATGTCATCCCATGAATCTCCAATTGTTAAATCTAGGGACGGGACAAATGTAGATATTGGCACCTTTTTGTCTTGGAATGTCGCCGGATTGGCTAGCAAGTTGGACTCCCAACTTTGGGTGGATTTTATAAGTGGTTTTGACATCTGTTGTTTTCAAGAAACCTGGGCTTGTGATCCACTCTTTTGCTTAGGTTACTTGAATTACTATATACCTGCCACAAAAGGGGGAAGAGGGAGGCCAAAGGGTGGCTTAACCGTGTGGGTTAGACAAGGTTTGCATATTGATATAAAAATCCTAGACCTGGGAAATAGTGATTTACAAGCCCTTAGAATCTCTGTTGTAAATGGTCCACCAATAGATTTATACAATGTCTATGTGAGAGGTGGTAAAGTAGCAAATCCATCTACAATCGAGTTGTTGTCCGACGTTATGGAGGTTAATTCCCAGGGTAATTTAAAGATAATTGCTGGGGACCTAAACAGGACCTTTGAACCCTTGACTTGTACAAACGTCCTTATCGAGTGTGAAGAGGACAATTTATGGGGAGTACCTTCTTTAAACTTACAACCTGTGAAGCGATGGACTAAAGAGATTCTCCTACTAAATGGAATATGTTTGGAATATGGTCTAAGAGCCCTCAATGGTAGGACACCCGGTGATAAGGAGGGCAGTTTTACCTTTGACAATGGTATTAACAGGAGCCGAATTGACTATATACTGTGTAGTCTCCAGCTGTGGAATGGGGTTGTTGACATGGCAATCAGGCCCCGGGTTGAAAGTGACCACAACCCCCTATGTGTGTCACATAAGTGGTGGAATGCAGGTTCAAGAAATCCTAATGAGACACATGACGAAACTCCTCTGTTAAGTAACGATGAGCGAAGGCTAAAATGGCCCAAGGTGCTAGCAAATGAAGTCACTATGACATATATAACTAATATGGTAGATTGTGCTATTTCTGCGATTGAAGCAGTAGCCCTAGCGGCTCCTGGGGACAACGTTATCACAGATATCCACAATAAGTTATTCTCCGCTTTAAGACCATGTTTTTTCATAAAGCAAAGAAAAGGGAAGAAAACTAAAGAAGTGGGTAGGTGGTTCGATAACCATTGTAGAGCAGCACGTCTAGATTTGGGGCATGCGATAAGGAACAGGGATCGTGCCGCAGTGATAAAGAATAGGAAATTGTACAAAGCAGCCATTTATTGTGCAAAAAAGAAATGGGACGAAGACCACTGGGCCCAACTAAAAGAAGCCTCTGATAATAAAGACCCAATGTTATTTTGGAAAATTATCAAGTGGGGTAGTGGTGCGGGCCCAGCAAAACCCGACAATAATGTACCAGTGGAATCCTGGGTTGACTATTTTGGGCCCCAGTACGCGGAAAGTAATAAGTCTGTGACAGCTGATGAAATAACACCGGTCTACGCAACCGATGATCTGTTCTTCCTTAGTGAAGTAGTAATTGCCATTAGTTCTGCGAAATGCGGGAGGGCGCCAGGCCCAGATGGTATCCCCCCTGATATTTTTAAATACGATGTGGCCAGATGGGCGAGATACATCCTTCTTGTAGCAAATGCACTAGCAAAGGGGGCAGTGGTCCCAGATATCTGGAAATGTGCAACCATTATCCCCATCCACAAGAAGGGCGACCGCTCATTGCCTGCTAATTACAGGCCTATAAGCTTAATAGCCACCGTGCAGAAAATAGTCGGGAGAATGGTAACCAACCAGCTAATGGACTGGGTAGAAGATAACAGTGCCCTCTCGCCATACCAGGCGGGATTTAGGCGTGCTACTAGTACCATCGACCAGGTCTTTCGCTTCACTATATTGCGGTGGAAGACCGTTGAGCTGGGGAGGGGCAGCCTGTATGTCGCGTTTGTTGATCTGCGGGCTGCGTTCGATCTAGTCCCCAGGTACAAACTATGGTCGGTGCTCCAAAAGTTGGGGATTCCTGCAGAACTGCTAACTTTAATCATGCGACTGCACGAATCCAACTTTGCCAGAGTCCAATGGGGAGGAAGTAGCGAGACAACGGTGGACTTTCCTGTTGAAAGGGGTGTTAGGCAGGGATGTTCCATGGCCCCTCTACTTTTCTCGTTATTCATTAACGGGATAGTCGAGAGAATGTTGAGGGCTAGTGTTGACGCCCCATCGTTAGCGGACACCAGGGTCCCGATCCTGATGTTCGCTGACGACACTCTTATTTTGTCAAAGACTCCTATGGGGCTACAACGTGCATTAAGCATTTTTGATGCTTTTTGCTTGGAGCATGGGCTAGAGGTAAATGTAGGAAAAACTAAACTAATGGCCTTCTCTGCTGGACGCAGAAGCTATCCTAAAATTACCCTAAATAACAGCAGGCTCGATATAGTCAAGGAATTTACATATTTGGGAGTGCAGATTGCGGGGGGGACTGGCTGGACGCATCACGTGAACAAAGTAGTCCTAAAGCACCAGCAGCTATCGGGGGCCCTAAGGGGGGATCACCGTAAATCAAAAACAAAACCTATAAAATCCGCACTGACGGTGTATGACGCGAAGGTTTTGGGTGCTACCTTATACGGCGCTGAACTATGGGCTTGGAATGGTCTGACGGCTCTTCAGACTTCCGAGAACAAGTTCATGCGTGGAATTACAGGACTTCCTCAGAGCACCCCCCTAATCCCATTGTTCCTGGAGCTTGGTAGACGCACGATTATCGACAGAGCTCGATTGCGGCCAGTTCTTTACTGGAGACGCCTCTGGACGACTCCGGAAATAAGACAGTACGCAGAGAGCTTTCTGTGGATCATCAGGGAAGACATCTTCCATAAAATAAAATGGTTAAAACATCTGAAGACCATGTTGGAAAATCTAGGGTTCTCAAATCTTTGGAATAACCCCGAGGGAGAAACCTTCCCAAGTAAAGAAGCTCTTAAAAAGCAATATTGGGATTGGGTGGGCGGCAAGATGCTGAATGACAATAGGGCAGATTCTATGTCTGGCCGTTTCCTGGAGACTAAAATTTCACCTGTCTTGGAAAACTATTGGGATAATGTCACGGTACCAATGGACAGGAAACTTGTCTTCCAGCTGAGGTCAGGATCTATCCCTCTTAAGAAATTGACATCTGGCTGGCACAGACCCACTAACAGTCTATGTCCCGCCTGCGAAAACGCCGAGGAGAGCCTTGGCCATTTTCTCTTTTCATGCGAAGCTTATGTGAATCCGAGGAGGAAATGGCTCTCGCCGGTATGTAAAAACTTGGGGACACGCGAAAGTTCAGTGGCTCTAAGAATCCTATGCACAACACAGCAGGATTCGATAGTTATGGGTGTCGCCAAATACATGGGTTGGGCGTGGGCGATAAGACGACGGTTCTTGGGGGGTCGTATGTAATCAGGAATTCCTTTTTAAGTTTTTTATGTATTAGGCATATATTGTTTTATCTGTAATGTTGTATGAGCGCACTGTGTTTAATGAATTTTTTATTCTGTATTATGTATTTTGTGTAAATATTCTGATTTAATGTGCTTTTATGAGAATTGTCTCGAATAAAGCTTATACAAACAAAAAAAGCTATGGAAGCGAAAGTCTGGGCAACCATTTTTTGGACTACTCTATCCAGGATGCCATGCGCCCAAAGGGGCGGGACTGCATATTGAAATAAAAAGGCTTCCACTACACGCAGCTGCTTCTGTGTTCAATCAGCCACTGAAGAACGGCGACCACCGCTTGAAAAGCGTCTGGCTATTCTGTTATTGGTTGCCAAAAACAACAAGTGATGGACTGAATGTGGATCAATGTCACACACTCCCCCAGTCAAAAGATCTGGGCCCAAATCCATCGTTTTTTTGCACTCCACACCACCCTGGGTCAGATAATGGCTTTATGCAAATCAGCTCTGACCCTGTTGCCCCATGGGAACAGTCCAGTCCGAACTACAACAGCCATATCTTTCCCAGACCGGAATCAAGCATCCGAGGACCGGACCGGTTTCGAGGTAACACCTCTCTTCAGCCCGGCTAGCTTGACTCCAAGTGGTGTGGAGTGCCTGGGACCCACGTCTGGGCATCCCCAGCGCACTTAGGGCGGCAATTGCAAAAAACAACAAGTGATGGACTGAATGTGGATCAATGTCACACACTCCCCCAGTCAAAAGATCTGGGCCCAAATCCATCGTTTTTTTGCACTCCACACCACCCTGGGTCAGATAATGGCTTTATGCAAATCAGCTCTGACCCTGTTGCCCCATGGGAACAGTCCAGTCCGAACTACAACAGCCATATCTTTCCCAGACCGGAATCAAGCATCCGAGGACCGGACCGGTTTCGAGGTAACACCTCTCTTCAGCCCGGCTAGCTTGACTCCAAGTGGTGTGGAGTGCCTGGGACCCACGTCTGGGCATCCCCAGCGCACTTAGGGCGGCAATTGCAAAAAACAACAAATGATGGACTGAATGTGGATCAATGTCACACACTCCCCCAGTCAAAAGATCTGGGCCCAAATCCATCGTTTTTTTGCACTCCACACCACCCTGGGTCAGATAATGGCTTTATGCAAATCAGCTCTGACCCTGTTGCCCCATGGGAACAGTCCAGTCCGAACTACAACAGCCATATCTTTCCCAGACCGGAATCAAGCATCCGAGGACCGGACCGGTTTCGAGGTAACACCTCTCTTCAGCCCGGCTAGCTTGACTCCAAGTGGTGTGGAGTGCCTGGGACCCACGTCTGGGCATCCCCAGCGCACTTAGGGCGGCAATTGCAAAAAACAACAAGTGATGGACTGAATGTGGATCAATGTCACACACTCCCCCAGTCAAAAGATCTGGGCCCAAATCCATCGTTTTTTTGCACTCCACACCACCCTGGGTCAGATAATGGCTTTATGCAAATCAGCTCTGACCCTGTTGCCCCATGGGAACAGTCCAGTCCGAACTACAACAGCCATATCTTTCCCAGACCGGAATCAAGCATCCGAGGACCGGACCGGTTTCGAGGTAACACCTCTCTTCAGCCCGGCTAGCTTGACTCCAAGTGGTGTGGAGTGCCTGGGACCCACGTCTGGGCATCCCCAGCGCACTTAGGGCGGCAATTGCAAAAAACAACAAGTGATGGACTGAATGTGGATCAATGTCACACACTCCCCCAGTCAAAAGATCTGGGCCCAAATCCATCGTTTTTTTGCACTCCACACCACCCTGGGTCAGATAATGGCTTTATGCAAATCAGCTCTGACCCTGTTGCCCCATGGGAACAGTCCAGTCCGAACTACAACAGCCATATCTTTCCCAGACCGGAATCAAGCATCCGAGGACCGGACCGGTTTCGAGGTAACACCTCTCTTCAGCCCGGCTAGCTTGACTCCAAGTGGTGTGGAGTGCCTGGGACCCACGTCTGGGCATCCCCAGCGCACTTAGGGCGGCAATTGCAAAAAACAACAAGTGATGGACTGAATGTGGATCAATGTCACACACTCCCCCAGTCAAAAGATCTGGGCCCAAATCCATCGTTTTTTTGCACTCCACACCACCCTGGGTCAGATAATGGCTTTATGCAAATCAGCTCTGACCCTGTTGCCCCATGGGAACAGTCCAGTCCATCACTTGTTGTTTTTTGCAATTGCCGCCCTAAGTGCGCTGGGGATGCCCAGACGTGGGTCCCAGGCACTCCACACCACTTGGAGTCAAGCTAGCCGGGCTGAAGAGAGGTGTTACCTCGAAACCGGTCCGGTCCTCGGATGCTTGATTCCGGTCTGGGAAAGATATGGCTGTTGTAGTTCGGACTGGACTGTTCCCATGGGGCAACAGGGTCAGAGCTGATTTGCATAAAGCCATTATCTGACCCAGGGTGGTGTGGAGTGCAAAAAAACGATGGATTTGGGCCCAGATCTTTTGACTGGGGGAGTGTGTGACATTGATCCACATTCAGTCCATCACTTGTTGTTTTTTGCAATTGCCGCCCTAAGTGCGCTGGGGATGCCCAGACGTGGGTCCCAGGCACTCCACACCACTTGGAGTCAAGCTAGCCGGGCTGAAGAGAGGTGTTACCTCGAAACCGGTCCGGTCCTCGGATGCTTGATTCCGGTCTGGGAAAGATATGGCTGTTGTAGTTCGGACTGGACTGTTCCCATGGGGCAACAGGGTCAGAGCTGATTTGCATAAAGCCATTATCTGACCCAGGGTGGTGTGGAGTGCAAAAAAACGATGGATTTGGGCCCAGATCTTTTGACTGGGGGAGTGTGTGACATTGATCCACATTCAGTCCATCACTTGTTGTTTTTTGCAATTGCCGCCCTAAGTGCGCTGGGGATGCCCAGACGTGGGTCCCAGGCACTCCACACCACTTGGAGTCAAGCTAGCCGGGCTGAAGAGAGGTGTTACCTCGAAACCGGTCCGGTCCTCGGATGCTTGATTCCGGTCTGGGAAAGATATGGCTGTTGTAGTTCGGACTGGACTGTTCCCATGGGGCAACAGGGTCAGAGCTGATTTGCATAAAGCCATTATCTGACCCAGGGTGGTGTGGAGTGCAAAAAAACGATGGATTTGGGCCCAGATCTTTTGACTGGGGGAGTGTGTGACATTGATCCACATTCATTCCATCACTTGTTGTTTTTTGCAATTGCCGCCCTAAGTGCGCTGGGGATGCCCAGACGTGGGTCCCAGGCACTCCACACCACTTGGAGTCAAGCTAGCCGGGCTGAAGAGAGGTGTTACCTCGAAACCGGTCCGGTCCTCGGATGCTTGATTCCGGTCTGGGAAAGATATGGCTGTTGTAGTTCGGACTGGACTGTTCCCATGGGGCAACAGGGTCAGAGCTGATTTGCATAAAGCCATTATCTGACCCAGGGTGGTGTGGAGTGCAAAAAAACGATGGATTTGGGCCCAGATCTTTTGACTGGGGGAGTGTGTGACATTGATCCACATTCAGTCCATCACTTGTTGTTTTTTGCAATTGCCGCCCTAAGTGCGCTGGGGATGCCCAGACGTGGGTCCCAGGCACTCCACACCACTTGGAGTCAAGCTAGCCGGGCTGAAGAGAGGTGTTACCTCGAAACCGGTCCGGTCCTCGGATGCTTGATTCCGGTCTGGGAAAGATATGGCTGTTGTAGTTCGGACTGGACTGTTCCCATGGGGCAACAGGGTCAGAGCTGATTTGCATAAAGCCATTATCTGACCCAGGGTGGTGTGGAGTGCAAAAAAACGATGGATTTGGGCCCAGATCTTTTGACTGGGGGAGTGTGTGGCATTGATCCACATTCAGTCCATCACTTGTTGTTTTTTGCAATTGCCGCCCTAAGTGCGCTGGGGATGCCCAGACGTGGGTCCCAGGCACTCCACACCACTTGGAGTCAAGCTAGCCGGGCTGAAGAGAGGTGTTACCTCGAAACCGGTCCGGTCCTCGGATGCTTGATTCCGGTCTGGGAAAGATATGGCTGTTGTAGTTCGGACTGGACTGTTCCCATGGGGCAACAGGGTCAGAGCTGATTTGCATAAAGCCATTATCTGACCCAGGGTGGTGTGGAGTGCAAAAAAACAATGGATTTGGGCCCAGATCTTTTGACTGGGGGAGTGTGTGACATTGATCCACATTCAGTCCATCACTTGTTGTTTTTTGCAATTGCCGCCCTAAGTGCGCTGGGGATGCCCAGACGTGGGTCCCAGGCACTCCACACCACTTGGAGTCAAGCTAGCCGGGCTGAAGAGAGGTGTTACCTCGAAACCGGTCCGGTCCTCGGATGCTTGATTCCGGTCTGGGAAAGATATGGCTGTTGTAGTTCGGACTGGACTGTTCCCATGGGGCAACAGGGTCAGAGCTGATTTGCATAAAGCCATTATCTGACCCAGGGTGGTGTGGAGTGCAAAAAAACGATGGATTTGGGCCCAGATCTTTTGACTGGGGGAGTGTGTGACATTGATCCACATTCAGTCCATCACTTGTTGTTTTTTGCAATTGCCGCCCTAAGTGCGCTGGGGATGCCCAGACGTGGGTCCCAGGCACTCCACACCATTTGGAGTCAAGCTAGCCGGGCTGAAGAGAGGTGTTACCTCGAAACCGGTCCGGTCCTCGGATGCTTGATTCCGGTCTGGGAAAGATATGGCTGTTGTAGTTCGGACTGGACTGTTCCCATGGGGCAACAGGGTCAGAGCTGATTTGCATAAAGCCATTATCTGACCCAGGGTGGTGTGGAGTGCAAAAAAACAATGGATTTGGGCCCAGATCTTTTGACTGGGGGAGTGTGTGACATTGATCCACATTCAGTCCATCACTTGTTGTTTTTTGCAATTGCCGCCCTAAGTGCGCTGGGGATGCCCAGACGTGGGTCCCAGGCACTCCACACCACTTGGAGTCAAGCTAGCCGGGCTGAAGAGAGGTGTTACCTCGAAACCGGTCCGGTCCTCGGATGCTTGATTCCGGTCTGGGAAAGATATGGCTGTTGTAGTTCGGACTGGACTGTTCCCATGGGGCAACAGGGTCAGAGCTGATTTGCATAAAGCCATTATCTGACCCAGGGTGGTGTGGAGTGCAAAAAAACGATGGATTTGGGCCCAGATCTTTTGACTGGGGGAGTGTGTGACATTGATCCACATTCAGTCCATCACTTGTTGTTTTTTGCAATTGCCGCCCTAAGTGCGCTGGGGATGCCCAGACGTGGGTCCCAGGCACTCCACACCACTTGGAGTCAAGCTAGCCGGGCTGAAGAGAGGTGTTACCTCGAAACCGGTCCGGTCCTCGGATGCTTGATTCCGGTCTGGGAAAGATATGGCTGTTGTAGTTCGGACTGGACTGTTCCCATGGGGCAACAGGGTCAGAGCTGATTTGCATAAAGCCATTATCTGACCCAGGGTGGTGTGGAGTGCAAAAAAACAATGGATTTGGGCCCAGATCTTTTGACTGGGGGAGTGTGTGACATTGATCCACATTCAGTCCATCACTTGTTGTTTTTTGCAATTGCCGCCCTAAGTGCGCTGGGGATGCCCAGACGTGGGTCCCAGGCACTCCACACCACTTGGAGTCAAGCTAGCCGGGCTGAAGAGAGGTGTTACCTCGAAACCGGTCCGGTCCTCGGATGCTTGATTCCGGTCTGGGAAAGATATGGCTGTTGTAGTTCGGACTGGACTGTTCCCATGGGGCAACAGGGTCAGAGCTGATTTGCATAAAGCCATTATCTGACCCAGGGTGGTGTGGAGTGCAAAAAAACGATGGATTTGGGCCCAGATCTTTTGACTGGGGGAGTGTGTGACATTGATCCACATTCAGTCCATCACTTGTTGTTTTTTGCAATTGCCGCCCTAAGTGCGCTGGGGATGCCCAGACGTGGGTCCCAGGCACTCCACACCATTTGGAGTCAAGCTAGCCGGGCTGAAGAGAGGTGTTACCTCGAAACCGGTCCGGTCCTCGGATGCTTGATTCCGGTCTGGGAAAGATATGGCTGTTGTAGTTCGGACTGGACTGTTCCCATGGGGCAACAGGGTCAGAGCTGATTTGCATAAAGCCATTATCTGACCCAGGGTGGTGTGGAGTGCAAAAAAACAATGGATTTGGGCCCAGATCTTTTGACTGGGGGAGTGTGTGACATTGATCCACATTCAGTCCATCACTTGTTGTTTTTTGCAATTGCCGCCCTAAGTGCGCTGGGGATGCCCAGACGTGGGTCCCAGGCACTCCACACCACTTGGAGTCAAGCTAGCCGGGCTGAAGAGAGGTGTTACCTCGAAACCGGTCCGGTCCTCGGATGCTTGATTCCGGTCTGGGAAAGATATGGCTGTTGTAGTTCGGACTGGACTGTTCCCATGGGGCAACAGGGTCAGAGCTGATTTGCATAAAGCCATTATCTGACCCAGGGTGGTGTGGAGTGCAAAAAAACGATGGATTTGGGCCCAGATCTTTTGACTGGGGGAGTGTGTGACATTGATCCACATTCAGTCCATCACTTGTTGTTTTTTGCAATTGCCGCCCTAAGTGCGCTGGGGATGCCCAGACGTGGGTCCCAGGCACTCCACACCATTTGGAGTCAAGCTAGCCGGGCTGAAGAGAGGTGTTACCTCGAAACCGGTCCGGTCCTCGGATGCTTGATTCCGGTCTGGGAAAGATATGGCTGTTGTAGTTCGGACTGGACTGTTCCCATGGGGCAACAGGGTCAGAGCTGATTTGCATAAAGCCATTATCTGACCCAGGGTGGTGTGGAGTGCAAAAAAACGATGGATTTGGGCCCAGATCTTTTGACTTGGGGAGTGTGTGACATTGATCCACATTCAGTCCATCACTTGTTGTTTTTTGCAATTGCCGCCCTAAGTGCGCTGGGGATGCCCAGACGTGGGTCCCAGGCACTCCACACCACTTGGAGTCAAGCTAGCCGGGCTGAAGAGAGGTGTTACCTCGAAACCGGTCCGGTCCTCGGATGCTTGATTCCGGTCTGGGAAAGATATGGCTGTTGTAGTTCGGACTGGACTGTTCCCATGGGGCAACAGGGTCAGAGCTGATTTGCATAAAGCCATTATCTGACCCAGGGTGGTGTGGAGTGCAAAAAAACGATGGATTTGGGCCCAGATCTTTTGACTGGGGGAGTGTGTGACATTGATCCACATTCAGTCCATCACTTGTTGTTTTTTGTTATTCTGTTATTGGTGGCAGTAAGGAGAGAAGCTGCGGCTGTTGCTGCCTGCAGCTGTGTGCGTTCACCTCTCCAGGTGTGACTTCCTCATTTGGGGCATCCCTTGGTTTTTTTGTATAGCGGCTGGTCCGGCTGCGAGGAGGTCCCGCTGCCTTACAGGGCGGATCCATAAGCTCGCAAACGTGGGCTCAGTAAGGAGCGGGGGGGCCTAGCTGTGAGGAAATATTGGCAGCAGCACAGCGTTTCTTCTATGTGCCATCACCCACAGGGGGAGAGACATTGCTTTTAATACTCCACTTGGTGACATTCATTTCACGAGAGGCAGCCGTACCCGCTGGGGTTTGCTATGGAAGCGAAAGTCTGGGCTACCATTTTTTGGACTACTCTATCCAGGATGCAATGCGCCCAAAGGGGCGGGACTGCATATTGAAATAAAAAGGCTTCCACTACACGCAGCTGCTTCTGTGTTCATTCAGCCACTGAAGAAGGGCGACAACCGCTTGAAACGCATCTGGCTATTCTGTTATTGGAGGTAGTAAGGAGAGAAGCTGCGGCTGTTGCTGCCTGCAGCTGTGTGCGTTCACCTCTCCAGGTGTGACATCCTCATTTGGGGCATCCCTTGGTTTTATATATATATATATATATATATATATATATATATATATATATATATATATATATATATATATATATATATATATATATATATATATATATATATATATATTTATATTTATTAATTTTTTTTTCCATTGATGTGGCACTTCAGACTTGGATGATTTCAGCTTGATTTATTTTAGCAACAACTCAAACCAACGCGTTTCAGCCTAGCCTCGGCTTTGTTTACCGTGAACAAAGCCGAGGTTAGGCTGAAACGCGTTGGTTTGAGTTGTTGCTAAAACAAATCAAGCTGAAATCACCCAAGTCTGAAGTGCCACATCATTGGAGTAAAATTGTTGTTTTGGGCCATGGTCTGGCCCCTATGCTGAGCACCAGTAACTGAGCGCAAACAGGGTCTGAAGGATCACTTTGTTTACAATATATATATATATATATATATATATATATATATATATATATATATATATATATATATATATATATATTCACTGAAAAATCCATAGGTTATAGACCATATATAGTTAGGAATTAGCATTTACAAAACCTTGAAAATTCACTGAAAAAACCATAGGTTATAGACCATATATAGTTAGGAATTAGCATTTAAAAAACCTTATTTTACTCACACAAAACCATTGAAATTCCATATATAGTTAGTTGCACTAACTATATATCGCGCACCCGCAATCCACTGCTGATGATGTCACATATTACATCATTCATGACATGGTCAGTGACATCACTGATGACATCACTGATGACATCTCAAATGACATCACTGATGACATCACTGATGACAACATCCAGTGACTGTATGTTTCTGTAAAGTTAAAATGTGTCTTACATATTGAAGAATGAGTGGAAGTATAAGTGTCTGGACAAAGGATTTAGTAGGTGCATGACTGAATGTATGAGTGAGTGATTAAATGTGTCTCACTGAGTGCATGGGTTAGTGACTAAAGTGTCTTAATTTGTGCATCATTATGTCTGTTGTTCTGTAAACTGCTGCATGTGTTGATCAGTAGCTATATGATTAACTATATGGGTTACTGATTGATTGTCCAAGTATTTGTATGGGAGACTGAGTGTGTGTGTGGCTGGCTGGGAGGTGTGTGACTCTGTGCAGATCAATGTGTACTTATATCAATGATTGTATAACAAGGTAAGTATGTGTTAGTATATGTTTGAAAATGTAAGGTGCTCTATGTTTAACTGTATAGACAAGAAAATGGAAGTGTGATTGATTCTTTACAGGACTGACTAGGTGTGTGAGTAACTCCATGGATGAGTGGCAGAGTGTGAGTGTCTGTATAGGTGTATGAGTGCATATGATAGTGTTGTAAAGATGAGTGATTGTATGTATGAATGATTGTATGGGTGAATGAGTGAATGTGTGTGTAGACGTAGGAATCAGTGAGTACATATGAAGTAACTAGTATTGGTGTGTCAATGGTTTCAAAAATTATACTCTGTATTTAACACTGGGTGAAACAGAGGTTATATTAAAATGTGAGGAGATGCATTGTATTGTCACATGAATGATATCATCAGTGATGTGGTCATTGATGTCAAATGAGATGTCATCAGTGATGTCATCAGTGATGTCATTTGAGATGTCATCAGTGATGTCATCAGTGATGTCACTGACCATGTCATGAATGATGTAATATGTGACATCTTCAGCAGTGGATTGCGGGTGCGCGATATATAGTTAGTGCAACTAACTATATATGGAATTTCAATGGTTTTGTGTGAGTAAAATAAGGTTTTTTAAATGCTAATTCCTAACTATATATGGTCTATAACCTATGGTTTTTTCAGTGAATTTTCAAGGTTTTGTAAATGCTAATTCCTAACTATATATGGTCTATAACCTATGGTTTTTTCAGTGAATTTCAATGTTTTTTTAATAGCAAATATCATAAGCTGTCGAATGTCAAGTACGTGGTAAGTGAAAACATTTTCGTGTTTATGCACACTGATCTGCTTTGAATGGTGCCCCCCCCCCTCATTTCTATTAGGAGTACTCTCTCTTTGCACATAGTGAAGGGTAGTTAACGCAGGCCTTTGCCCCCGTTGTAATACGTCGTGCCTGCTTCTCTCTCCATTTGATTGATTGTTATCCAAGTATTTACTGTTTTAGAATTGGTTCTCTTTGGTTCATTCTCTATTTACAAACAAACACAGAGTCGCAATACTCTGTTTAGTCTTTGCAGATAACGAAAAATCGTGTAAAAAAAAAAGAAAAGGAATCGAGCAAAATCAGTAGGCCACTAATGGGATCTCTTTTTGACCTCGCTAAAATAGAAACATTAGGAACAACCCCTCATGACAAATACAAAACTAGTGAAATGAACTGAACTCCACACAATGATGGCTGCAAAACAGCTCGGCTCCGCCACCCACCCCGCCCAAAATAACGATAAAGAGCGGCTGCCATGATTGGTTGCGGAATGGCCACGACGGAGCTACGAAATGGTGCTGCTCTCATGCTAACCCCAGCTTCAGTCTGAAACATCCAGAAACACTGTAGACTACCAATTCGATCAGTTCCGGTAGCGCCCCAATGTAACCCGGTAGAGAAGAACTAGCCCTCCCCTCTTTGACTAATGGTTCTTGTTGCCTGTCCCTTCTGTTGTCATTTAACAGAACTATTTAGCCTGCTGAAAGGGGTTGTGTTCCGACCGCTGGTTGGTGGAGACATTTTGACTATATTCTGGACCTGCGTTGTCGCGTAATGCGTCATATGACGCGCCGCGTTAGCGCATCCGGAAGTCATCCGGGGCGCGCAGCGCGTAACGTAAGCATAACAAGTCATGTGACTTGTTAATAAAACTTTTCATTGGTTCATTTTACTTTTCTTATTCTAATGATGAAAGGCTTGGTCATATGACCTAAAAATTACGCTTTTTATTACTTCCGAACATTATTTTTTCTTAAATATATGTTATAATGTTCCAGGCTAATGTACTTTCCCGGAAAATTTACAACTGTCCTGCAAGTAAAATATATTCTTTTTTCGAGAAAAAGAGCGTTTCTTCGTCCCATGACGGAGCCGTTGAGCAAAAGAGGGTCGACCTGCTGTCTTAGTCGCCGATACGCCTGAATATGAGATTCTTATCGATCACTTTATGTTGCAGGAATAGAAAACACAACAGCCCTTGACCATTTATCTTTACTGCGTTCCTTCGTATTATACCTTTTACCCTTCATGTAATTGGTCTGCTTTATTTCACTTGCCTTTTAATGATTCTAAAACAGTGACTATTATTAAAAACTTTACCAATGTATATACTACTACCATGTTTTCTTTTAAAAACCTTTATTGTGAAAATTTCATTATAGAAATACGAGCCTATAACCACGTGGGCCGGCCACGGAGCAAACTGTAATCGTATATGATGAGTAGATATTTACACTGTAGAGGAACGTAACGGGCGGGCCATTAGGTTGCAAGAACTAAGGTGTCTAACAGTTACGGAATCGGTGGACGTACATTTTATAATTAAAATACGACAGGGCCAGTTACAATAAAATTATCTAGATATACATTTGCGGGCAAGTACCATGGGTGACGTTAATTCGAACTTTCAATAGTACAGTAATCAATAACACATCAGAACTTAATATCAATAGGGATGTCGAAATATTGAATCAATTCTCGTCCCCGCCCGCCATGTGCTTCAAAACTGCATACGTATCTCGTGATTTCAAGGTTCTGCAACCAGTACACAACAAGGAGTTACGAGTCCCATTTATTCCGGCGCCATTTTGGGCGAGGACGGGCAGGTCCAGGATATAGTCAAAATGTCTCTACCAACCATCGACTATGATGATGTTCATATGCTGTATTTATTAGAGTAACACTCATCTGTCCACATGAAATTAATTTGCCACAATCTAAACATGTCATTTTAATCTTTCCAAAGTTCTTCTAAATATTTGGGACCGTTTCCCTTGCCTCTGATGCTGTCAGTGCCACTTCTTTGATGAATGTACTAGCAGGTCAGGGGTTCTCCTCCAAATCTCTCTTTTATGCAGCACTATAATTAATTGGTGCCACCTCTCCATATGACGATGCATGGTATAGTTACCATAACTATATATTTTTTCGGTTCCTCTGGAGAGTTCATCGTGGCAGATGAAGCGTGTAACGTATCGGGCATTTACCTTTTTTTGCATGTACAGGAAAGGAAAAAAAAATCGAGCGTCCGAGTTCTAAGGTGTCCCAGGGCCATTTTAGTGGACCAGGCCCAAATCCAAAGAACAGGCCGCCATTTTGAGAGTCCTGTTGCAGCCGCCTGTCTCTGTAGCATCAAGAGCAGCCGAAACTCAGCTGAATGGCAACTGAAACGGTAAAGGGGCGCCCCACTACAGCAGACGAGCCTCCACCTAGGAAGGCCCGTTCACGCCGCCTCCCCCCCCCCCCTTCGGGCACCCCACGCCGTTATTCGGAGCAGTATTGTAGGATGGCCACACCAGTGCGGCAACTTGCTAGACATCACCTCGGTGGTAACCGAATCTCAACGCCTTGTGGTGTCTTCTATTCAGAAAACATTGTTATGCTGCCTTCGACCTATTCGCCGCAAGTGCGCACGCAACTCAGCTGCATAGCTTGCTAGACACCACCTCGGTGCTAACCGAATCTCAGCGCCTTGTGGTCTCTTCTATTCCAAAAAAATTGTTGCGCTGCCTTTGGCCCCATTCGCACATCGGTCCGCTACTGACGCCATCTCACAGGCTAATGGGGCGCCCCACGCCGAGTTTCAGCATTGTAGGATGACCACACCAGTACAGCAACTTGCTAGACATCACCTCGGTGCCATCCGGATCTCGGCGCCCCACTGCAGATGAAGTGCCTCTCAACTATGAAACCACCACGGTGACATCCGGATCTTGGCGCGTTGTGCTGCCTTCGGCCTATTCGCACATCGGTCCGCTACTGACGCCATCTCACAGGCTAATGGGGCGCCCCACGCCGAGTTTCAGCATTGTAGGATGACCACACCAGTACAGCACATTGCTAGACATCACCTCGGTGCCATCCGGATCTCGGCGCCCCACTGCAGATGAAGTGCCTCTCAACTATGAAACCACCACGGTGACATCCGGATCTTGGCGCGTTGTGCTGCCTTCGGCCTATTCGCACATCGGTCCGCTACTGACGCCATCTCACAGACTAATGGGGCGCCCCACGCCGAGTTTCAGCATTGTAGGATGACCACACCAGTAAAGCAACTTGCTAGACATCACCTCGGTGCCATCCGGATCTCGGCGCCCCACTGCAGATGAAGTGCCTCTCAACTATGAAACCACCACGGTGACATCCGGATCTTGGCGCGTTGTGCTGCCTTCGGCCTATTCGCACATCGGTCCGCTACTGACGCCATCTCACAGACTAATGGGGCACCCCACGCCGAGTTTCAGCATTGTAGGATGACCACACCAGTACAGCAACTTGCTAGACATCACCTCGGTGCCATCCGGATCTCGGCGCCCCACTGCAGATGAAGTGCCTCTCAACTATGAAACCACCACGGTGACATCCGGATCTTGGCGCCTTGTGCTGGTTCCGGCCTATTCACACATCGGTCCGCTACTGACGCCATCTCACAGGCTAATGGGGCGCCCCACGCCGAGTTTCAGCATTGTAGGATGACCACACCAGTACAGCAACTTGCTAGACATCACCTCGGTGCCATCCGGATCTTGGCATCTCAACGCCTAGTGGTATCTTCCATACAGAAAATATTGTTGCGCTGCCTTTGGCCCCATTCGCACATCGGTCCGCAACTGACACCATCTCACAGGCCAACAGGGCGCCCCACGCCGACTTTTACCATTGTAGGATGGCCACACCAGTACAGCAACTTCCTAGACATCACCTCGGTGCCATCCGGATCTTGGCATCTCAGCGCCTTGTGGTGTCAGTCAGAAAATATTGTTGCGCTGCCTTTGGCCCCATTCGCACATCAGTCCGCTACTGACACCATCTCACAGGCCAACAGGGCGCCCCACGCCAACTTTTACCATTGTAGGATGGCCACACCAGTGCCACAACTTGCTAGACACCACCTCGGTGCCATCCGGATCTTGGCATCTCAGCGCCTTGTGGTGTCTTCTATTCCGAAAATATTGTTGCGCTGCCTTTGGCCCCATTCGCACATCGGTCCGCTACTGACGCCATCTCACAGGCCAACGGGGCGCCCCACGCCGACTTTCAACATTGTAGGATGGCCACACCAGTGCGGCAACTTACTAGACACCACCTCGGTGCCATCCGGATCTTGGCGCGTTGTGCTGCCTTCGGCCTATTCGCACATCGGTCCGCTACTGACGCAAACTCACAGGCCAACGGGGCGCCCCACGCCGACTTTCAGCATTGTAGGATGGCCACACCAGTGCTGCAACTTGCTGGACACCACCTCGGTGCCATCCGGATCTTGGCGCGTTGTGTTGCCTTCGGCCTATTCGCACATCGGTCCGCTACTGACGCCGCCTCACGTGCCAACGTATTTTCTCCGCATTTTATACCCTATGCCGCATAACAGGTCATGTGACTTGTTTATAAAACTTTTCATTGGTTCATTTTACTTTTGGTTTCCTAATGATGGAAGGCTTGATCATATGACCTAAAAACAACACTTTTCATTGGATGAAAACTTTTTTTTTTCCCAAACGATGAAAGCCCCACCTTGTTTCTGGATGTTTCAGACGGAAGCTGGCGTCAGCATGAGAGCACCACCATCTCGTAGCTCCGTCGTGGTCATTCCGCGAGCAATCATGGCAGCCGCTCCCCACCAGAAGCCTACAGGAGTCGGGGGCCCCCAAAACTTTTGATGAATCCTCAAGGCGGAGGGGACGCTTTCGAGAATGGGGTCCAAGACCTAGCAGACAAGCGTCCGATTTCCAAGGTGTCCCAGGGCCATTTCAGTGGACCAGGCCCAAAAAGGAAACAGCCTGCCGCCATTTTGAGAGTCCTGTGACAGCCGCCTATCGCTGCACCGCAAGAGTGGGCGCAACTCAGCTGAATTGCGGCTTTTGACACAGTGGACCAAAAACGGACGGAATGGCAACTGAAACGGTAAAGGGGCGCCCCACTACAACAGATGAGACTCCACCTGGAGAGGCCCGTTCACGCCGCCTCCCCCGGGGCGCCCCACGCCGTTATTCGGAGCAGCATTGTAGGATACCAAAACCAGTGCGGCAACCTACTGGACATCACCTTGGTGCCATCGTTCTGCTGCCTTGGAACTATTCGCACAACAGTTTGCTACTGATGACCCACCCCCCGCGACGCCCCACGCCAGAAATCTGGACGTTGTGCTGCGTTGGGACTATTCGCACAGCCGACCGCTACTTCGTTGTTTTTCCCTAAAAATGTTTATATGTTATTACTGTTTTTGTTTTCTTGTATATATTTATAAGTTATTAAAGTTTTATAATCTTACTACTTTGTCGGAGTGCTATATATTTTTAATGTGACACATAATTGTAAAAACTTTGATGTACAAAGAGTCATCCCTGGAATCTTCCGCTTCAGGCTCGGTCCCCTCCCCAATCACAATACAGGATGGTTTTCAGATAATAGGAACGCATCTGCTGTGACGGATCTCATCGAGTGTGGGCCTTGATCTACTATAACTCCTTTGAAGAGGGGTGATTCTTTACAGCTGGGGCCATAAACTACATCTGCAGGGCTAGCTGATACCCTAGGACCGGCCTGGACAATCGGACACAGAGGAAAAGGAGTGTCAGAGGGTGCGGTAGTGAATAGGGCGAAAGGGAGGTGTCGGGCGGGCACAGGGTGTGATTCTCAGGGAAGAGCAGCGCAGATGGGGGGAGGTTTATTACCCATGCATAAGACAGAGAGCGGGGGTGACCACTGCCTGGGGGAGATGCTTGCGAGGGTGGGGAGCCATGCTAAGGATCGACAGCGTGCACAGAGTGGGTCTGGTCAAGGCATCTAAAATGACTGCCGTGCACGACAAAAGTGTGGCATTTGAAAAAAGACAAGATGGCGCAGACAATGTTTTTCAACACTTCCTGATTTCCTTCGAATCGAACGTTAACAGACATTGGGGCATATTACCAAAGTTAAGCGATATTTATCCCTAACGATGCTTAGCAACGATTTTTTTACCGCTAAGCATCGTCAGAAATTATCGCAGATAAACCTTGCTATTATCAAGGTTTATCGCAAATACGATAAAAACCGACCGCAATGCATTAATATCGCTGAAAACTCAGCGATATTCATGCATTACCGAGCTAATGCTCTTAGCCATGTTATCCACCTCCCATTGGATAACATGGCTAAGAACTGCTCAGGGCAGGTGCTAGCTTTTGGAGATATTCGCGCTTATCGCGAATATTTCCAAAAGTTGATAATAGGAGATAGCGATGTTAGCGACTGTTTCCAGTCGCTAACATCCTGGCATGCCCACTTTGCATGTCATTAGTGATAAATATCACTCACATGCAAAGTGGGGCCCAAGATGGTCGCTATCTCCTACTAGCCGTCGCTAACTGGTGTTAGCAACAGCTAGGTAATACAGATATAATTTTATCTCCGCGAAGCGGAGCGCTGTTACAGATATATATCTTGTTTTTGAACGTTAATTTCTCAAAATCCACTGAAGCACATATATTGAGACCTAGCAAAGGCACATCGAGCTACCAGTCCCTACAATTTTGCCAAGTTTCGTGCAAATCCATTCAGCCGTTCGATTATTATTATTATTTTTTTTGCCCCGCGGGGCCCTTTTAAAACCTCCACATCAAACCTAAGAGGTCAAGGAGGATCTACTATGCCCCCTTATGGTCATTTGCCCCTTCGCTTTGGCCTCCTCTTGTCTCTCGATCCTACCGAGAGACAAGATGGCGGCCGCTACGGACTGTTTGCAATGTTTACAGACGCCGGAGAACCAATCAGCTTTGCAAACCTCCGTTACGCGAAGCGGAGCGCTGTTACAGATATATATCTTTTTTTGAACGTTAATTTCTCAAAATCCACTGGAGCACATATATTGAGACCTAGCAAAGGCACATCGGGCTACCAGTCCCTAATATTTTACCAAGTTTCGTGCAAATCCATTCAGCCGTTCCATTATTATTATTATTATTTTTTTTTGCCCCGCGGGACCCTTTTAAAACCTCCACATCAAACCTAGGGGGTCAGCGAGGATCTACTATGCCCCCTTATGGTCATTTGCCCCTTCGCTTTGGCCTCCTCTTGTCTCTCGATCCTACCGAGAGACAAGATGGCGGCCGCTACGGACTGTTTGGAATGTTCACAGATGCCGGAGAACCAATCAGCTTCGCTTCACAAAGCTCCGTACCGCGAAAAGTCCGCGAACCGGAGCGCTGCCCGGTCCGCTGTTACAGATATATATCTTTTTTTGAACGTTAATTTCTCAAAATCCACTGGAGCACATATATTGAGACCTAGCAAAGGCACATCGGGCTACCAGTCCCTACAATTTTGCCAAGTTTCGTGCAAATCCATTCAGCCGTTCGGGCTAAAAGTGAGGCCAACCGCCCTATGGAAAACTCAATGTTAAAAACACGTTTTGGGACCCCCCTTTTTTCTCGGCCCCCCCTTGACGAACCCCCCCCCAAATTTTCAAGGGCTGCTCAGAAACAAAATGTGCCATTTTCCTGAAAATTTCAGCCAATTCCGTCCACAAACGCCAAAGTTATTAGACATAGAATTTTCAAAAATCCCATAGAGAAAAAATCCTAACTATATATACCTACTGGCGACCGCCAGTAGGTAATATATATATATATATATATATATATCTATTGCCAATACTTTGGCGCCGATTGAATGAATCTTCTCGAAATTTTCCAAACTTTTGGCCAGCTCAGGTCCGCTCCTTCTCTGAAAGTCTGGGGGTGCTTCGTCAAGCGGGGGCTGAGAAAAAAGGGGGGGGCCCAAAATGTGTTTTCCCCATGCAATTTCCCATAGGACCTTTAGCCACGGCTACAGTCCTAACAGCTGAATGGAATTACACCAAATTTAGCAAAGAGATAGTCCTCAGTTCAGACCTGTGCCTTCCGCTTAAATGGTGTTAATCTGTTCAGTAGTTCCTGAGAAAATTATGGTTAAATTCATTTATATATCTATGGGCGCGGGGATCGCGGATTGTGCGAGGATTGTCATCGTATTAAAAGCGCACCGTCCCGATCACGCGCTCAATGCTAATTGGCTGTCAAGCGGTTGTAAACATTTGAAACCAGGAACTGTTGGGAGCCATTTTGTGCCTCGGTAAAAGCGAGGCTGAGGAAGTCAGTGGAATATGTTTTGAAAACGGAGAAAGGGGGCAGGGTAGAAATAATTTTACCCTCTAGACATGCTTAGGGGGTCCCAGAAGAATCCCCAGGGCCCACATTTTTTTTTTTAAAAGGCAGGTTCGTGTAGGGTGCGTAGACTGTGCCGTAAAATAAATAAAATAAAACAGATTTTTTTTAAATAATGCGTCTACAGGGGGTTAAATACCGGGGACGAAATTATTAAATTTTATATGGGGTCCAGAGGGGTCCCCCTGACTCAGAGATCGCCAGCCCCCGGGGCTAAAAAAAAAAATGGTGGTGGGAGGGGACGAAGCTCCTCAAAGCTGCGGGGACCCTCACCCCCTGGGGCTTTATGTATTGTGGGAGGGGGACTGCATGTCCCCCCTCCTGGAGCACTCGAGGGCCCTGTTACCCTCTGGGGCAACAAAAAAAATTATGGCTGGGGAGGGGGGGTTGTAAGGTCTCCAAAGACCCGGGGACCACCAGTCCCCGGGGCTTTATGTATTGTGGGAGGACCGGCTTTTGCAGTGTCCCAGGGTGCCCATCCCGCCCTCTCATAGCAAGGAAATCTGTTCTCTCTTTCAAAATCTAAATCAGATTGCTTTTCCACATGGGGAGCTGCATGTTAGTAGCTTGTGATGTGGAAAAGTAATGCTGGCTCCCAAATGCGCAGAAGTTGTGCATCAAAGGCGCAGGAGTCGAGCACCCTACAGATTATGAGTTGTGCATCCAGGGCGTGCACACCAGGGGGCCGCACTGAGCACTGCGCTGGGTGCGCAGCTTTTACTTTTTCCGTTAAAAAATAGCCCCTATCAGTACATTCTAATATTCCCTGGGATCGTATCCCCTGGGTCTTATAATACATGTTGGGGACCGTGAGGGGAGCCACTATGCCCCCACGGTCCCGCCAGCTTTCCACGTTCTTCGGGTGCCGGCATAGCTTTTCTGCAAGGGGAGATGCTAACTTGCACGTGGAAAAGCAATCTGCTTTGGATTTTGAAAGTGAGAACAGATTTCACTGCTCTGTCTTTCAAAATACAAATTAAGTTTGCTATTGGAGGGCGGGTGCCGCGAGAGTCCCGCCCTGTCAAAGCAGACAGCAGTGTCCCGGGGGTAGGCATCCCGGGACACTGCAGGAGCCGGCCCTCGGGCATGGCGTCCCCAGGGCCCTTGAGGACACCAGGCAGAGGGCCACGCAGCCTGCTTCCCACAGTACACAAATTCCCACGGGGTGGTGGTTCCCGGGGCTTGAGGGGCATTGTTGAGGCCCACACACTTGTAATATTGTAGGGGGGTGGCTTGGACACGAAAGTGGTGCAAGGGGGTTGTATATCTGGTACACAGTGTTTTGTTTTACTTTGCTTTCCTTTTTGTGTCGTAGAGGATCCAGGGTTAATATAATGTTTTTGTGCAGCCAGGACCTTTCAACCCTACCCCAAAACGGCTTTCTGCCTGTTACCATAGTAACAGTTCATGGAACACTTACGTGAGCACAGAGGTTAGAAGTTCACCACACTATGTTGGTAATGGAAAAAGTTACTGTGCTGGAGTTTTAAAACTTTTCCATAGGAACCGTTAGTTGTACCTATAGACTCTGGTAAAGATCTGGTAAAGATTTAGCCTCAGAATTATACTTCCGCTACCCCCCCAAAAATAGACATATATACTTTTTTTTATTAACTTTTATTGAAACAACAATAAATAACCGGAAATGTAACTTAAAGATAAAAATGTAATAAATAACTAGAAACATAACTTTAAAAAAACAATTTAAAAAAATGTCATATGGACTCCAATAGAAGTAGGGTAGGTAATCTGCAAAACAAAAATGAAAATAAGTGTTCAAAATTAGATCAATGTGACTAATTTGGCAATAATTTTTAATTTGCACGGCTACAGTGTGCCTGATACATTCCACCTCTCTTATAGGCCTGCATTCACGAGGTGTCTGTACGGAAGTGCCTATTGCGTCAGATTTAAAGTATGGACCAACAGGTCTTTAAAATGATTCAGAGATGAGACAGAATTCGGTGAGAGATCAAGTCTCAGGACAATATTCTTTAGGGCCTATTTACAAGCCTCTTGTGCCACTTTTGTGTAACTTTTCCCATGTTAAAAGTGATGCAAAAGTGGCGCAAGGGGCTTGTAAATAAGGTCTTATATTTCTAATGCATTTAATCGGAGGCACTGTATATCTAGGCCACTCTGCTTACCTTGTTTAAACACTGTGACCAACAGAGTTCACAACTTGAACTCAGCTTTGGTTGTACACGGTAGAGTGGACAGCAGCGTCCATAACTTTAAAAGAGAAAGAGAAATTATGTGAGAGAGAGTGAGAAAGAGAAAGAGAGAAAAAACTACATTAAAACGTGGGAGAGAGAAAATTATAGATGGAGCAATTAATACTGGAGAAAATACTCGTAGCTCACCTTTTGCCTCCATTTTGTGTCCAAGCAGGTGCTGGTTTATAGTGCACCCTCCAGTTTAGTGATCCGAAAGATAGTATATAGAGTTAGTAATAGCATAGTACATACAAATGCACACGTATATTTTTGGTTTATTTTTTTTGTACACTCAGGATACTAATTTACAACAAGTTCCACTCTAAGAAGGTATGTGTGCGGTGTTTTTTTCCAAAGTACTATATCCCATGCATTCCCACTGCATAGCGGTGAGTTCTCAATATTGGGTATTTACACTGTTGCACCCCATTGACTTGCAGAGTACGGAGGTGAGTATTTTACTTGGGACGTCAGAGGCAGATTTAGAAGCTCTTTGCACCACTTTTTCCATGCTAAAAGCTACACAAAAGTGGCGCAAGGGGTCGTGCATCTGCCCTTCAAACTGTTGTAACTTACCTATTCTCACTGGCCGGAGGTAATTGTACATTCCTATGCAGTGAAGCTGCTACACACTACCCACTTTCTCCTTTTACTGATGACTTGTCGTTGTTTCGGAAACAATCTTTTTTGCTCACCTTGTGCCATTGGCCTGATTCAAAGAGGGTGCACTACGTGTCGAAGCAGCTTTCTCAGAAGTTGTTACGATGGCCACGCATCATCGCAGAATCCTCGTACGTTGAGTTTTAGAGGTGTTGGGGGGGACTCCAATTTGTGAAACACAACCTGTAATATAAAACGGAAGTTAACATTGTGTGTAATTTTTTTATCAAAGGAGAGAGGAAGTGAGAGAGAAGAATATTCGCAGCTCACCTTTTTGTCACCGGTGTGTTTTTCACCAAGTGCTGGGACATAATGCCCCCTGAAGCTCTACATCTAAAAGATAGTGAAAGAAAGATGTTATGATTGGTAATTGTTACTATCTTAATGTGGAGTTGAATAACATCGGCCTTTCACACACATTCCCTCTCACATTTAAAAGAACTATTTGTATAGTTTATATTCCGGACGTTTGGCGGACGATTATAAAAATGTTCCTGCCTTTGGAAAAACATTTTTTACATGTAATTTGATACACTATATAGAACTGTGTTCGTCCAAATCGTGGCGTCGCTTTTGTGTATCTAGTCTGCTGCACCCCATCTACTCCCTCCGATGCGCACCCAGGCCTCACTGCTCACCTTTTCGTGGACAGGACACCTTCTACATCATGTAGTCCTGATCTGCCACTAAGAAGTCTCACGTATGGTGTCGAGTCTTGATATCGGTATGGCTAACGACATACTCGTGCTCCCATCATCATTATCGCAGGTTCTTTACTGGCTCAGTCCTTCCAGTACCACTAACTCAGTGACTAAAGAGGCCATGCACGTAGTGGTGGGCCCACTGTTCGGTGGTTCGGGCTCACATGAGGCGTACCAACCACCAGGATGAGCCATCACAGCTCTTGCGATGGGAGCAACTCTAAAATGGCATAGAGCAAGTTCTCCCCGTCTTTTTTATTGGTAGGGTCACATGTGTAGTGACGCATGTGCTGGATGGGTGTGGTGTGGGTGTATACCAGCCATGAGGGAGTGTGTGTATGCCGTTTTGACAACTAGACCTGGAACTAAGAAATCACAACAATGGAAATCTGGGCAATGTTGCGTTTCTGTTTGTTCCTTGTAGCGTAAGTGGAGTGGGCAGGCCTGACGTATGCCAGTGCTGCGCGAGGCTCTGAACCATGATTCCGAAGCTATGGGCGTGGTTCCGTCGTGAGCTATATGAGAAATCAAGTGATTCGGGTGTCCGTTTTGTAGTGCTGATGTCACCCGGGTCTTAAAAGTAAATGTGTCATTATATCTGTAAAGTTCCACAACTTGGCCAACACGGAAGGTACGGGGTATCACTGACTCTATATTCATTCATAGTTGCACACATAAAAGATGGTGGACATGACGTATTTCTGTGATTATGAATGTTTATTGTACATTCAGTGGAGTGTTGTAGCTGTAGTAAGACAGGGCTGTGAAAGGTTTAAGTTGCAGTTTTTGACACATGAAGGGCAGCTAATATATATACATATGTGGTCATTCAGGCAGAGTGAAGAACTTGATGCTGTAAATCAGTGTTCGAGTTTTGGAGTTGCATCCATACCCTGTTATTGTAGAGAAATGACGTAATCTATGCGTGCCTGAAAATGTACAGTAAATACGGTGCCTATGTAAATTGCTGATCTACGTTTGGGTTGATTTTACGCCATATGAATATGCTTTTAAAAAAAAGAGGAATAACCCACACTGACTGTCACAGGTAAGATGGTTGGCATACTCTATTTATAGTACAATATATTATGGTAGGACCCTGTGGCAGCATTTTTGAAAAATAATAAATACACAGACACAGATAGCTAGTTGAAGTGGGTACGGTCACATGTGCTCAACTCCATTTTATTATGTTGTTGTTGGTAACAAGTGGAATAGTAATCATGATATCATACACAGATATTTAATCATAAACGGTTTATGACTTCTGTTGTATTAATGTAGGAGCATTGTATGTGAAATAATACACAGAACATTCTATCGTAAAGGATTCATGAGTTGTGGTGCCCTGAGGTTGGGGCTGTTTATGTGCAGCCTGCGATGATGCGTGGTCCAGGCAGACCGCACTTGTAAAAATGTGTTTTGACTATTGAATTTTGCCTTAACGAGGGCATGTGGTGAATATTTACGGTGTACTGAGTTAGTGGTACGTCTGGCGTTTATCGTGTGCTCACCCTGCGATAATGCGATGAAATCATTCATTGTTGTATACTGGACTATATGAACTTTAAGGGGGAAAAAAAAAGTAGAATCGATGGTTATCAATTGCTCTGCAAACTAGGTCTACTGATTGCTCCCCATAGCAAATTAAAGGAATTGCACTTCACTCTGTGCATTCTAACTTTCTCAAATTGTGGACGTATGTCTGGTGGCAATGTTGAAGGTGATACCACAGTGTAGATGGAATGCTGAATTCAAGTTGTGAACCCTGCTGTCTGCAGAGTACATTTATGGCAGTAGTCCACAGAAACATCGATGAATGCTTTTTTGTCACATGCGTTAACAAAATCTGACGACACAGTAGAATTGTCTCTGCCTTAAATACATCGAGAATGAATTCAATGTTGTCTGTAGTGCTTAACCGCTTCTGATATCAAGTTGTGAATGCTGTCAGTAGTGTTGAGCAAAGCTGAATTCGAGTTGTGAATCCTGCTGTCCGCAGTGTAGATTGAAGACTGTAGTGAGCACAGTTATAGATGAATGCTTTTTGTCACACTCTTTTACAAAATCAGAAGACATAGAATCCATTTGTCTCTACCTTAAATAAAGCAAGGCTGGATTCAATGCTGTCCGTAGTAAAGATGCAAATCTGAATTCATGTTGTGAACCCTGCTGTCCGCAATGGAGATCGAAGGCAGAAGTCGATACAGACATAAGTGTGGTGCTGAATTTGCAATCGGCCTGTATCGAGGAAGCACGCGGTCATGGCGGCAGCCACGTGGCAGGGTGCGGACCTTCGCTGTGGCAGGGTCTCTTCTCTTTGCAGAAGTGAACCACACCCAAGGCGTAGCCTAATTATTTATAGCTTTACTTTAACGTTGTGTACGTTGGAGTAGCCCACTCCGCTTCTGTTTCAAAGGGGGGAGGGGCGAACACAGCTACATGAGCAAAATATTCCCCAGTGTCTGAGATAATGTGGTTGCGTCCACTATTCAGTACACTACATGTATCAATGGTATATGTACACACTGAAACGTTTTTGATTTCTATAGTGAATTGTGTATAGTATTTCACGGGTAGTCTTAGCATTCTAAACATTATTTTTGATGTTTGAGTTCTTTCCCTTATACATACTTGGTTGCCACCTCTCTGTAGATTAACGTAGTGTACTTTTGAGGAGATATATTATTTTGGAAAGGTCTGTAGTACTGTTTTGCGCTGCCTCTAAGGTAGTAGGGGTCCGTGGGGATGGTTGTGGTGATCGTGGCGCTGGGTATTGTGATTTTGTTGGGTGTTGGAAGTGTATAATTAGAACCTCTATCACATATTGCTCTTTAAACATGGGTGTGAGTGGAATGTAAATCACGCAGTACATATTCGAAGTTCTTATAGTACTTAAATGTTGATGTTAATTTGTTAGTGGTAAGTGGAACTATTGCCTGATCTAGGTAGATGCGTCACTTTGTAAACCCCTGCGCCACATTATACCTGCGACAGGTATAATGTATTCAGGGGGGCGTTCGGGCACAAGAAAGGGTCATAGAAGTGACGCAGTGAAATCTATAAGATTTCACTGAGCCACTTCTAGGACGCAAATGCGTCAATATCTTACGCCTACCCCATGTGAAAGGACACATTGCTGGAGTTGGGCCACTTTTGTGACACACTCCAGCAAAGCGTCACTTTTGTGCCATACAGATACGTCAGAAACACTGACATATCTGTAACTCCTTGCAACATGATGCGTCAAACTGTAAATATGACGCATCAATCACAAGGAGAAGTGACGCATCGCTGCTTTCATGCGTCACTTCTCATAAATGAGGCCCTTCATTTCTTGTTGAAAATATGGGGAAGTGGTCAACATTATAAGCAGGAATTGTCATTTTAAAAAACCTTCGAAATTCACTGAAAAAGCCATAGGTTTCAGGCAGGTTATAGTTAGGAATTAGCATTTAAAAAACCTTAGAAATTCACTGAAAAAAACATCCGTTTTAGGGGTGTTATAGTTAGCTGGACATTTCACACATACAAAACCATTGAAATTCCTCCGTTATAGTTAGTTGTACTAACTGCAACTCTCGCGCCCGCAATCCACTGGTGATGATGTCACATATTACATCATTCATGACATGGTCAGTGTCATCACTGATGACATCACTGATTACATTATTCAAGTGACAATCAGATACACCTCATCATACACTACTATAATCTTTCATCACTCACTGTAAAATACAGAGTACCATATTTGAATCCATTGACACACCGATACAAGTATCTAAAAACCCACTCAGTCATTGCTAGATCTACACAAACATGTAAATAATTACCTATAGATTCACTCATACATGCTGTCAATGATCAATAGAACACTATCAAATAAACCTATACACCTATATTGACATTACACACCAGCACACATCCTATTTACTTATGCAGTCATCCTACTCACTTATGCAAACAATGGATCATACTTATATTTACTCAGCTACACACTTATCCAAACACCACTCCATGTATTCATATAGATAGTAACTCATACTTAGTGTGTTAGAAAATCACTAGTACAACTATAGAGTTTTCCATACAGTCACTCATGCAATCAATGAGTATTATGTATACTTATTTATATACAACAAATGTCACATACACTGCCTTTTATTATTCTAGTTTGTTGGACATGTACCATTGAGAGATATATTTGCTCATCAGCACATCCATATACATATTCATTCACCCAAACAACTATTAAAATTTGTAAACTTAACGTCATGTACCTACTGAATCAACTTTTGACACATCTTTGGGCAGTCACACACCCCCGACTGATCCACACACACATTCACTCTCCCATACAAATAATCAGTTAACTAATCAATAACTAATATACACTTTCACGTAGCCAGTAACCAAATGGTGCAGCAGTTTACACAACAACTGAGACAATAATACAGATATTCACACAGTTTAGTCACTATCCAATATATTTAGTGAGACACTATAAATTAGTAAAGTAAACAGTCAATCACACTGCTACTAAATCTTCCATCCAGACACTTATACATCCACTCATTCTTCAATGCAGATTGCTATGTATATATAATACAAATTGACATATGGAACCAAACCACATTCACTGGATGATGTCATCAGTGATGTCATCAGTGATGTCCTTTGAGATGTCATCAGTGATGTCACTGACCATGTCATGAATGATGTAATATGTGACATCATCACCAGTGGATTGCGGGGGCGAGAGTTACAGTTAGTACAACTAACTATAATGGCGGAATTTCAATGGTTTTGTATAAGGGAAATGTCCAGCTAACTATAACACCCCTAAAACCTATGTTTTTTTCTGTGAATTTCTAAGGTTTTTTAAATGCTAATTCCTAACTATAACCTGCCTGAAACCTACGGTTTTTCAGTGAATATATATGTATATATATACTAACCAACAACACATTTAGAATAGAGTGACTGTGCTTTCACCATATAAAAAGAAATATATGCAGACTCTCATCAATATTTAAACTAGAGAAAGAATTTATGTTCCATCTATCTTGGTTATAACTGGTTGCTGCCTCCGTGTACATATTCTGTGGGCAACTTTCTATCACTTTCATGTTTCTCTTTGAAGTAGTTAGTTGCAGGCTATTTATCATCTATGGATGAACACAGCTAGAGAAAAAAACTCAGTAAAACATGAACAGCATATGTACTTCCGCATCTATGGAAAAAACGTGATGGGTATATATATCATCCTTTGGTCCAATAATTTTGTTACATTATTTCAGAGATAAATCATGAATGGTCACAGTTACCTTACTTTAAATGCCCCATACTTTCTAAATATGTATCACAATCTTAGGGCCGTATTACAGTAAGTGCCCCGGGTGCGTAATGGGTGTTTGCGCCTGCTTTGCATGCTCCCGGGGCACTTTGGTATTACAAAAGAGGGCACAGACGCGTGTGCGTCTACTTCAGTAATACCGCTGGCCCACTTAAAGCCCCAGTGCTACCTTCAGGGGGCATTCCCTCATTTGCATTGGAGTATGCCCTATGCAAATGAGGGAATTCCTTTGCATCTGCACCCGCGTTATATTACAGATGCGTGCACAGAGGCAAAGAAGCTCTGGTGGGGCTCACTCACAGCGCACCACCTTCTAGATGGTGAACTGTGAGTGCCCCCCCTGAGAGCAGCCCTTTGGAGGGGGAAAAGGGGGTCCTATGGACCCCCCAAACACCCCCTTGCAGGCGGGTGCAGTCAGTGACTGCACCCATCTGCAAGGGGATCTCTAATCCAAATTCAATTCTAATTCAATGTTCTTTTACCACGCCCTATCATGGGTGCAAAGGGCCCTCTCCCAGGCATATACGCTGTGGGTGATTGAATAAAATCACAACTGGTAACTGGGAAGCAGCTCTGGCTATGGTATCTAGGAATAGTTCAGACCCTTCCACAGCAGAGGGTTTTTGTGAGTATATTAATGCGGCCTTAGACATTGTCCCACCGTATAAACATTGAGCTATAAAAGAATGAAACCCTCGGCCCCTTGGTTCTCGGAAGAGCTCATGTCCCTTAGGCAAGAATGCCGTAGACAAGAACGGAAATGGCGTGCTAGTCCTTGGCCCAATGAAAAAGGAAAGCAGAAATCTCTCATTCGGAAATATAAACAAGCTATCCTCCAGGCCAAATCATGCTTTTTCACACAAAAGATCAAGTCGGCTGACAAGCCTCCATTATGCTGTTTGAAGTCATAAAGGAGATATCTGAGATTGCTGAACTCTCAAGAATTCAGTGATCAGATTGCAGTTTATTTTCAAGACAAGGTCCTTAAAATTGTTCAAGATCTCATCCCCTCTGGTAGGGTGGAACCGGTCTTTGTTGACTTAACTCAGGACTCTAAGAAGGAACTTTTGTAGGGCTTAAAATTGGACGCTCCTTTGGACATATGCACACCCTCTGTACTTAAATTGGCTCAAGACCCAGTGGAGAAATTCCTGTGCAATGTGTTTAAGGACACGCTTCAATATGGTAGTTATCCGACCATTTGGAAGGAAGCCATAATTTCACCGCTTCTTAAAAAACCTAACGCTGACCCTCTGCATCTGAAGAATTTTTACCAAAATTTTCTTCTCTTTGCCCCTGCTAAGATCCTGGAGAAATTCATCAATAAAGAACTGATAAAATATGTTGCATCCTAGGAGATCTGGGATCTCTTTCAGAATGGGTTCCGCGACGGTCACAGCACTGAGTCTGCCCTCATTTTGGCTACAGACTGTATCCGTACGCAGGTAGATCGGGCGGCGGTTCTGATAATGCTTGACCTATCTGCAACATTTGCAACTGTCTCCCCAGTGTGTACGGTTCAGAGGGAATCACTGGGAAAGCCTTGCAGCTTTTCCATTCATTTATGTCCAATAAGGCTCATATTGTCAGCTGTGGAGGCTTTAGAGCTAAGGCCTTTAGTCTTCCCTGTGGGGTGCCCCAGGGCTCGTCCTTCAGCCCCACCCTTTTCAATCTTTATTTGACTCCCCTGGCCGACCTGGTGTGGTCGTTTGGCTTTCTGGTGCTATGCAGATGATAAGCAAATTATCATCTCCATCTCAAATAACTTGATATCTGAGAGCTTAATCAGTTCATGTTCTTCATCATTTGCTGGATGAAGGACAATTCACTGAAGATCAACGCAGACAAGACTGAAGTTCTGGTGTTTGGCTTGCAGTCTTCCATCTGGTCAAACTCCTGGTGGCCAGCAGTCTTTGGTCCCCTCCCTGTCCCTGTTAGGACAGCAACAAATATGGAGGTCATTTTTGATAATAGTTTGAGCTTTGACGCACAGGTCAGGCGGAGGGTACATGTTTTTACTTTCTGAGGATTTCGAGAAAGGTTTTGCATTTTATGCCATCAGAACTGCAACAGTTGATCATCATCGCTCTGGTCACCTCTCGGCTGGACTATTGCAACGCTCTGTACCTGAACATCAACGCGGTCACCCTTAATAAGCTCCTGGTGGTACAGAACCCGATGGCCCACCTGATTCTGAAAATTCCCAAGCGTCTGTCAGCCAGGGATGGGATTTGTTCCCGGCACTTGCTCCCCATCACGAAACATATCTGCTTTAAAGCTCTGAGCATGGTGTTTAGGGCCATGTAACGGTACGCTACATCTTCAATGGTACACCCCTGGGAGGCTTCTGAGATCCTCCTCACAGAAAAAACTTGTGATCCCCAGATTTAAAAGGACCAGATGGGGTGGCCACTCCTTTTAGGTAGCGGCTGCCAAACTATAGAATTCCCAACCCAATTTTATCTTCAACGCGGATTCTTATCCTTTTTTTTAAAGAAAAACATCTGAAAACCTGCCTTTTTCATCCTAGGTTGTCGCAGGGCACTTCTTTCCCATCTCCTCTTGTCAAGTACAGCACCTTGACACCCTTGGGTATAAGCACGCTTTATAAGTGATAAGCTAGGCTCTCCTATCCACTTCAAAAGTGCAGGCGGATGCTTTTTTCACATGAATGCACTGCCCTTTGCCCCCTACAGAGGACTGCTCTCAGGAGGCGCACTGACAGTGCACCACCTTTTAAATGGCGCACTGTCAGTGCACCTTCCGAGGGCTTCTTTGCTTCTGCACCCATGTCGGTAATACGGCGTTAGTGCAGAGGCAAAGGGATTCCCTCATTTGCATGGGGCGCGCACTCATGCAAATGAGGGATCGTCCCCTTGAAGATAGCACTGGGCACCAGGGTTATCGGTATTACAGAGGGGTCGGCACAAGTGTTTCCAGACCCTTCTGTAATACCAATGTGCCCCGGGGGCGCGCAAAGTGGGCGCAAACGCCCGTTGCACCCATAGGTCACTTTATGTAATACAGCCCCTGATGTAATATTGTTATAAAGGAAGCTCTCTACTTTCGGAATACCATGAAACCATTTGCCTGTTCGCCCACCGTGTTGCTACCAGCTCCCACAAGGACAAGGCTCTGATGCAAGAGACTGAGAGGAAAGAGGATTGGGATGAGAAGCTGTCGAGCTGTCCGGTGGCAGAGGACGGGCTCGCTGACGGCTAGCGACATTTTTAAATAGTTACACTTACTTTTTTCTGAGGCTGAGTGCAAGCCTTTGGCCTTAGCTCTTCCGCTGAACAAAAGCGGCGATTTTCTTGTTTGTTTATGTAATTTTAATCTCCCCGCCCTACCCGCCCTGTTGACCCCGCCCACTCTGGTCACGGGTTACTTAGCTGCTGCATTGACTCGCCTGCCTAACTCGAGCTGTCCGGTGGCAGAGGACGGGCTCGCTGACGGCTAGCGACATTTTTAAATAGTTACACTTACTTTTTTCTGAGGCTGAGTGCAAGCCTTTGGCCTTAGCTCTTCCGCTGAACAATAGCGGCGATTTTCTTGTTTGTTTATGTAATTTTAATCTCTCCGCCCTACCCGCCCTGTTGACCCCGCCCACTCTGGTCACGGGTTACTTAGCTGCTGCATTGACTCGCCTGCCTAACTCGAGCTGTCCGGTGGCAGAGGACGGGCTCGCTGACGGCTAGCGACATTTTTAAATAGTTACACTTACTTTTTTCTGAGGCTGAGTGCAAGCCTTTGGCCTTAGCTCTTCCGCTGAACAATAGCGGCGATTTTCTTGTTTGTTTATGTAATTTTAATCTCCCCGCCCTACCCGCCCTGTTGACCCCGCCCACTCTGGTCACGGGTTACTTAGTCGGACCTCATGTGTCAGCGCAGCGGACGAGCGCAGCGGGCGCGACGGAGGCGCGCCGGAGTTGCGCCTGAGTTAAGCCCGTCTGCGCCCGTCCGCGGCCGGCCGGGGCTAGGGGCATGTCACTCTGCTCCCCTTACTACCTATTCCCCGGCTAGCTTGAAGCTCCTACAAGGTGAGTGGCTACTTTCGCCTGTCATCATTAGTAAGATTGCAACTCTTGGCCTCACCCCCGCTACTCCAATGCCCTGCCCTTCCCCGCCTTCCCCTCCTTCCTCGCTGTCCTTTATTTTGTTGAATACAAGGTCAGCGGTAAAACATCACCAGGATCTATTCATTTTGCTTGACACCCAGAAGCCAGATATACTGTGCTTAACAGAGACGTGGTTCGGTGACTCGTCACTCCCCGCTCTGTTAGCGGCTCTCCCCCTTACCTATGTGGCTCTTCGAGCAGACCGCCCTGCTGGGAAAAAAGGAGGCGGTGTGGCGATTATCGCCAAAACTGAGTACAACTTTCAGTTACTTCCATCTGCCTTCATTGACTCTGTTGAGCATCTGGTAGCTCGGTCTAATACTTTCTCCCCTCCTCTGATTTGTTTACTTACCTACCGTCCCCCTCAGAATACCCCTCACTTCACGACAGCTTTTCAAGACCTAGTAGCCACGTTGACGGTTAATCATGCCTCCCTCCTGATATTGGGGGACTTCAACTACTGGCCTGATGATCCGTCTGAATGTCAGGCCTCGAAACAGTTCTCTGATTTCCTTCAGTCTCTAAATTTTATCTCCCGTGTTCAGGCGCCCACTCATATCGGTGGACACGTGCTCGACCAAGTCTGGTCCCTTAACTATTCTATCTCCTCAGTAGCAGTGTCTCCTTGTCCTTGGTCCGATCATGCCATCATTTTCTTTACCCTCCATCTTAGCTTACCACCCAGGTTTCCGCGGGAAAAGAACGTCTGGGCCAGGAACTGGAACCGGGTCGACTTGACCTCGTTATCATCTTTTCTCCTAGCCACTGTGCCTGACTTAGATGGTTTACCTTCGTCAGCACAAGTCACTGGGATTGATACCTGGCTTAAGGAAGGCTGCGACCCAGCGGCGCCCCTACGCCGGATTTCAATTAAAAGACCCAAGGAGGCGAACAGATGGTTTGACACTAACCTTAAAGATAAAAAATCGTCCCTTCGGCGCGCTGAAAGATTGTGGAGAAGGGAATATTGCCCCCTTCTGAAAAGTCGCTACTTAACACTACGGCAGGACTATAAGAAACTGATTGTTGAAACCAAAATTACTTACTTTTCATCAAAAATTTTAGCAGCTGAGAACCAACCATGAGAAATTTTCTCGATAGTTAAGGAGTTAGCCTTCTCAGATAGGAGTACATCGAAACCCCTTCCTACTCAGACCCTCTGCGACTCATTAAATTCTTACTTTATTGATAAAGTGCTTAATATTAAAAACAACATTTCCCCTCCATCTGCTTCTTATGTTGACCCTTGCCCACCAGCCTTGCCGCTTAGCCTAACATCAATTCCTCCTATCACGGAAATCGGGTTCCGGGAAACTCTGCTGAAAGTTAAGTCGGGCTCACCAGCTGACATCTGCCCGGCTCGTATTTTGCAGCAGATTTTCTCGGTCTGCGCACAGCCCCCGATTATTTTCCTAAATAGTTCCCTCTCTCAGGGAGTTGTGACCCCGGCCCTTAAAGTGGCAACCATTGTGCCCATTCTGAAAAAACCAGGGGCCGACCCTGCAATTTCTTCGAACTACCGGCCCATCTCCTTGCTGCCATTCTTGAGCAAGGTGCTTGAGCGGCATGTTGCCTCGGTGCTTAGCACCCATGTTGAGGCCACGGGAGGCTTGGCGTCCTGCCAGGCTGGTTTCCGCCCCAAACACTCGACTGAGTCTGTGGTGGTGTCAGTCCTAAACACCCTCAGGGAGGGTCGGGACCAAAATAAACATCAAGCCCTGGTGCTCCTCGATCTCTCCGCCGCTTTCGATACGGTGGATCATTCCATCTTGCTTTCACGTATCGGAGCGGCGGGAATCGGGGGGTCAGCACTAGTGTGGCTCTCGTCCTTCCTGCGGGATCGGACAGAGGCGGTCCGGCTGGGAGAGTTCATGGCAGACCCTTTGAAGATCACTTGTGGTGTTCCCCAAGGTTCCTCTCTTTCTCCCTTATTGTTTAATCTTTATATCTACCCTCTGATCTTTGCACTTCAACAGCTGGAGGTCGCAGTGTATAACTATGCGGATGACCTCCAGCTGGTCTTTGACCTGTCTTCTTCTCCTCACGCTATTTCCAATTTTCAGTCTATTATGATTTTTATCAGGGACTGGATGAGCCACAACCATCTGAAGCTCAATCCGGACAAAACCGAGTTGGTGCTTACTGGTGGCTCCTCCAGTCCCTGGAACTCTTCCTTTTGGCCCCTCACTCTTGGTATCCCTCCCCTTCCTTCTTCTACGGTAAAAACTTTGGGTATAAAAATTAATCACCAGCTCACCCTTCACTCACAGGTTGCTGCTGTTGTCTCTTCTTGTTTTCTTATGCTTCGAACTATCCGTATTGTGTCCCGCTTCTTTTCCCCGTTGGCACTTAAACTCATTATGTCTGCCCTGGTCATCTCCCGGCTAGACTATGCCAATGCCCTTTACAACGGCATTCCGGCATACAGCCTCCGCAAACTTCAGCTGGTGCAGAACCAAGCAGCCCGGCTGGTGTATGGCCTTCCCCGGTCCCATCATTCTACACCTCTTTTGAAGGAACTACACTGGCTGCCTGTCCGGCAACGCTCACTTTTTAAGATGGGGTGCATGGTCTTTCAGGCAAGACAGGGATCTGCTCCGGCCTTCATTTCATCACTTTTAACCAACTACGTTCCCGTCAGACAACTTCGTTCGTCGGATCGGTCCCTACTTCAAGTCCCTCGTTTTACTAGGAAAAAATGGGGAGGTTCTAATTTCTCCTTCCTAGCTCCGGTATTCTGGAACTCCTTGCCGGACCACCTTCGAAGTTCTAAACAATATTCTGCCTTTCGCAAGGGCCTGAAAACCTTTTTGTTTACTCAGGCCTTCCCACTCTAAATGGTCCATTTACTAGGTTGTTGCAAGCCGTTAAAGCGCCAAGAAACCGCAATGGTGTACGATGCGCTATATAAGCTTTTTAAATTCAAATTCAAATTCAGAAGCGCACACTGAAGTTGTCTCAGAAAGAGGTGTAGTCATCTACCTACAACCCGATGTGGAATGATGCTTCAAACTCTGATGTCAAATCGTGGGTGACTACCTATGGAAGCAAGTAGAACAAACACCTGAACAAGTAGAAAATACAATACAGAACACACTGTAATGCACACATCAAAAACACTATCTCTCCTGGTGAGTGACATATCCATAACCTACTCTGTCCATTATTTATCAGTTGCAGTTTCTGTATAGTTTGACTATATTAGCACTTAGTCTTAAAACAATATTAAACTTAATGTCATTGCTTTTCTGTACCCAGTGTAGTGTCTTGGGAGTTTTATAACGGATTCCTTTTGGCTCTGAGTGGACTCTGCAGAGCTGTGACAGGTGTCAGAGTGGAACGTAATGACAGTTGTTTTAGAATGTTGAGTTTGGAGTTAAATGCAGGTGAATACATTTGTCTAATGTCAAGATCTTTATGTGGCGTAGTCATTGGTGGGTACCCAGGCAGGGGAGATAAGGTATAAGTAATACGAAGAACAACTGTGCTCGGCCAGAGAATTGTAGTGGTCCAAGCCAAATGCTCGCATGTGCTACATGGGTCGCTGTCGAAGTATGGAATCAATACTGTATGCATGTGGAGTCAAAGCGCAGCTTCAGCCACTGTAAAGCAGTCAGAGACACCAGAAGCACTGCCAACAGTCTACACGTCGATGGCCGAGAACCTGCTGGTCAAGCCATATCTAAAGGTACACCACTGCCACTCAAGATAAAGTTGTACATTATACAGAGTGTTAACGCTGAAGGCGGATTCAGCCAGATTCACGAAGCGCAGCCGCTGGTAATCATAACTTGAAAAATAACACTGCTAACAGAAGCGCTGCAAGGTAGAGATCAGCTAGGTGTCAGAAAATGCAAATTTACTTTTAGAAGAAAAGAAATAAATGACTTACTGAATCTATGAGAGAGAGTCATACTACCATTCTCCATTCAGACACTTATACATCAATTCAGACTTCAAGGCAGATTGCTATATATATATATAATACATATTTAAATATCGAACCAAACCACATTCACTGGATGAGCTCACCAGTGATGTCATTTGAGATGTCATCAGTGATGTAATCAGTGATGTCACTGACCATGTCATGAATGATGTAATATGTGACATCATCAGCAGTGGATTGCGGGCGCGTGAGTTATAATTAGTACAACTAACTATAACGAGGGAATTTCGATGGTTCTGTACGAGTGAAATGTCCAACTAACTTTAACACCCCTGAAACCTGTGTTTTTTCAGTGAATTTCTAAAGTTTTTTAAATGCTAATTGCTAACTATAACATGTCTGAAACCTATGATTTTTTCAGTGCATCTCAAAGGTTTTGTAAATGACAATTTTTAAATATATTTATTCTTATATTTATTTTTTAATACTGATTTATGAATTTTTTTTAATTCTATTTTTTAGATATTTTATTTTTTAAATTACATTACATTGTGTGGACCCCCTTCCTTTTACTTTTTTTGGGACCTGGACACCATCCCCTAGAGCCTGATCCGCAAATCTAAATATACCATTTTTTTTTTTTTTTTAAAGGAAGGGGATCCCTATGGAAGGAAATACTAGTTACTTGTAAGTATACTTAGAACTACTTTTCATGGTCAGTGCTGGGCTAAAAGATGCAGCACTGGTTTCTCTCCTGATAACAGGTAAGTAAATGGGAATTCATTGATTTGGATGATTTAAAACTCCACATTTTGAAGAATTTACAAGTGAAACCAGTCAATGTTAGCCTATGAAAGGAAATTCACTTAGCAGGTAAATAGTGTTATCGTTACCTTTTCTTAGTCAATGGTGCATCCTGCATCCAGCACTGCTGCATCTCCTCTAAACAGTTGAAGGAATGCAAATTACCAAAGACGCGCGGAAGCCCACGTCTCTTTTTTTTTTTAATAGCACTAGAATGCGCGGATCATACGTGCACCAAGCGATTTTATCCCCCCAAAAAATAGGGGCCCTGGGGGTCCTTGTGGGACCCCCTGAGCAGACCTAGAGGATCAGGGTGTGTCTACCCTCCCCCTTTTCACGTTTGAAACACACATTTCACACGCTTCTTCAGCCTCCCTTGTACCAAGGCATAAAATGGCTATCAACAGTTCTAGTTTCGGATATTGACAACCACTTGTCAGCCAATTAGCCTTCAGCGCGTGATCGGAAGGGTGCGCTTATGGTACGATGACAGTAAGCAGAGTATTACATTTTTTTATGGGAAGAGGGCCGCGTGGCCCCTCTTCCGTGGCCAATTCCGGGCATCGGGATCCCCAGCCCCCAGGGCATGGCTAATTATATCTTATTATTTTTTGGAGGAGTGCTGCATAGCCCCCCTCCTGAAGCCACTTCAAGGCCCGAGGGGCCGATGTCCAGTTCCAGCTGTGGGCTGCTTTTTTGAGCAGCCTTATTTATTATTATTTTTTTTTTTTTAAAACTTGTAAGGCGCAACAGCTACCCAAAAAGGGTTTCCCGGCGCCGGCAGCCTTGGGACGATTTGACGGTTTCTGCGTTATTCGGATGAAGCCAGCGGCCCAGTGGGTGCCTGAGTGGCCTTTCTGGAGGCAGATCAGCCTCAATTACTTCTCTTTTATCAATGAGCAGAGGTGTCATTCCCTTTCTCTCGCTGGGGCCGGCCCATTAACATATGCTTATTGAGCGGGGTAAGGGAGCTTGACCAATGGCGGCCTCACTTGTATACAGGTGTGTTTCACCAGTGCAAACTAATCCGTTCATTTTTCTTAAACCCCCTTTTTTTTAATAAAACTTCGCCAAAGCAGTGTTTTGCAAAGGCAATATGCAAATGTGGGCCATTTTTTTTATCGTGCCCGGGCCGATTTTTAATCCCAATCCAACCCTGTCCGAACTCCATCTGTGTATGTACCCCCTAGGAGTTGCCTTCCCTTTGCGCATTAATGTTTGTGGTAGCGCATGCGAGTTAATGTTACGCATGCGCACCATACGTCCCACCGTCTGGCTATGTACCCCTAACGTATTTCATTTTATTTGCGCATGCTCAATTACAACATGCCCAATCACAGCTCTAACACCCAGTGACATCATGCTCAACCAATCATCCTTCTGCAAAGCATTTATAACCTGCCAACCTTCTTGAACTTTTCCTATTCTGCAGTCCCAGCCATTGATAGTGTTCGTATCCACGTCTTCGTAAGTGAGCATTTTTTTTTAAAAGTAATTAAATTAATTAATCTGAACGATCTTTAAATACCACATAAATGCAAATTGTTGTTCAATTTGACAATGTTATTTTTAAGCACGCTTTCCTGCTTTTTTATATTGTTAAAGTTGACTTCGTAAATAGTAGGGCGCCACGTGCTGCTTCCTCCCCATGCACTGCACATGTAATTGATTGGCCATTGTTGTATTTTAGCACGCCCTCCATGTTTCTTAATAACATTAAACTTGATTTGCTATCCTTTGTTCTGTGCAAATCCCTTAATCCTGCCACGTTTCTTTAATTTGCCAAGCGCCACGTGGCCGTTCCCGCAGCAGTGTGCTACATGCTGTTCAACTTAATGCGATGTCGTTTTTCTCGTGTAAGAAGTGCGTCACATGCCCCATGCATTGCAAAAGTAATGTTTTCGGCAATGGTGTATTTTAGCATGGTTTCCAGTTCTTATACCTAAAATATCTTGCCTTAGTAGGCGATGTTTCTGGGCAAATCACTTAATCCTGCCGTCTTTAATTTTTGAAAGTACTGCGCCATATGCTACTTCCTCGCCATGCACTGCACATCTAATCGATTGGTCAATGTTGTATTTTAGCACGCTCTCCATGTTTTTTAATAACGTTAAACTTGATTTGCTATTCTTTGTTCTGTGCAAATCACTTAATCCTGCCACATTTCTTTAATTTGCCAAGCGCCACGTGGCCGTTCCCGCAGCAGTGTGCTATGTGCTGTTCAACTTAATGCGATGTAGTTTTTCTTGTGTATGTAGTGCATCACGTGCCCCATGCATTGCAAAAGTAATGTTTTCGGCAATGCTGTATTTTAGCACGGTTTCCAGCTCTTATACCTCCTATATCTTGCCTTGGTAGGCGATGTTTCTGGACAAATCACTTAATCCTGCCGCCTTTAATTTTTGAAAGTAGTGCGCCACGTGCTACTTCCTCCCCATGCACTGCACATGTAATCGATTGGCCAAGGTTGTATTTTAGCACGCTTTCCAAGTTTTTTTATAACCTTAAACTTGATTTGTCCCCTGTTCTATCTCATTATACAGATATCTCAACCATGGGACGTACTGGTTGCCACAAGCTGTTTATTCCTGCCCATGCACTATACCAGATGGTGGTCAACCACTCGACATACCAGATCCACTGACTGCTCTCCATATGCTATCAGCCGAAAATTGCAATGGACCTAATGGAGTTATCAGGTTTGACTTTAACATTTCACAATAGAAAAGCATTCCGAGATAAGCATTTGTGCATTTCATGTGTTTGCAGACAGATAACAGTGCTGTTGTCATGTTTTGGTAGAATTCGTGGGCATTCTGGGATCAAGAAAACTAATAAAAACATGTCCTCCTGATTTTTTTGTCCAAATATGTCATTTGAAATTGAACAATGTGTGTTAAAATTTTTCTTGCTTCTATAAATATTTTTTATAAAATGTAAATCTCCATTGTGATAGTCTTATAGACGTTTGTTTCTGAAACCCATATGTGTCCCATTTAAATGCTTGTTACACGTTTTCAGCCTGCACTTGAGATACAAATTGGAAATGTTGTTTTGAATTTTTTTATTTGAAGACGTGTCTTTCAATTTTTCTTGCTGTTTATTTCTCAATTTCTAGATCATGGAAGTTCAAAAAGGATTCTATCAGATCAAGGCCAGGAGTTTGTAAATGAAGTGAATGACCAATTTCGGCCTAACATTTGTATAATGCAATGCTATTTCTTATTTTGCTTGCCAAATATAACCTCTGATGATTGCTTTTCAACCCCAATCCTATTGAGAACAAATGTATTTATGTACATTAAAATCTTGGACATATGTACAACATATACATTTTTAACTCTTTTTTCAGTTTGCAGAATGTTACGTAAGTCAGCAGCAAATTGCCGAGGTTGAAGAAAGTATATCCTCCTGTTCCAGCTGATCACACCGATGTCTCAAATCAGGCATGAACTAGTTGTCTGAAGCCATACAAATTCACAAATTTTTAACGGATAACGTTAAGGTAAATACTCTCAATATGAGTAGTCGACGAAGTTAAAAAGTAACAGATATAAGTACTTGAGGGGTTTTTGGTGGCAGATAATGTCCAATTCACACTTGTACGGATGGGTCTGATACAGGGTGGATCTCTAAATAACTAATGGATGATTAGGTATTAGGATGGCATACAAAGCCCCAACCTTCTTACTTTTTCTCTTTAAGGATTCCAAATTGTTGCTCCACTGGTACTTGGGCCTTCTCATGAAGCAGAAGGAGCCTCTGTCAATATCCTTAACTCTTCCCTTCCAAAGTTGACCGGATTCTTAGTCTGCAAGTCCTTCCGCATACTTGTAGTTCCACACCAGTACTCTTTATTGGGGTCTCCTCTTGAAAGCAGTCTTGCATATCCGGCAAGTAACCAACCAAAGCGGAATTCAAGTTGTGAACTCTGTTGGCCACAGTGTTTACAAAAGGTAAGCAGAGTGGCCTAGATATACAATACCTCCAATTAAATGCATTAGAAATAAAAGAGCTTATTTACAAACCCCTTGCGCCACTTTTGCGTCACTTTCAACATGAGAAAAGTAACACAAAAGTGGCACAAGAGTTTTGTAAATAAGCCCTAAAAAATATTGTCCTGCACAATGACTTAATCTCTGACCTAATTCTGTCTCATCTCTGAATCATTTTAAAGACCTGTTCATCTGTAATATAAATATGACGCAGAACGCACTTCTATACAGAAACAGTTTGAAGGCAAGCCTATAAGATAAGTGAAATCTATCAGGTACACTGCACACATAAAAAAAAAAATAGAAAATATCGTCAAGTGTTACTTTGACTTGTAATGTATGAACTCATTTAGTCATATCGATCTAATTTTAAACACTAATTTTCTTTTTTGTGTTGCAGATTAACTACAGTACTTCTATTGGAGTCCATATTATATGTTGTTTGTTATATTGTTTTGTTAAAGTTATGGTTCTAGTTATTTATTGTATTGTTATCATTTAGTTATATTTCCAGTTATTTCTTGTTTTAATAAAAGTTAATTAAAAAAGTACATACGTCTTTTTTTGTGGGGGGTAGCAGTCCACAATAGAAATGATATTTATAATTTGAAGTATAATTCTGAGGCTAGCTCTTCACCAGATCTTTACCAGAGTGTATAGCTGCAATTTACGGTTCCAATTCAAACGTTTTAAAAGTACAATGCCAATAGCAACATAGTGTGGTGAACTTCTAACCTCTGTGCTCACGTAAGTGTTCCATGAACTGTTACTATAGTAACAGACAGAAAGCCGTTTGGGGGTAGGGTTAAAAGTTACTGGCTGTACAGAAACCGTTTTATTTACCCTGGATCCTCTACATCAGTGGTTCCCAAACTTTTGACTCCTGAGGACCCCCATTGAGTCACCACTGGAAGCCGGGAACCCCCAAGCAATTTGTATGAGTTAAATTTCAAACATTAAAACAGTAATTCGAAAAACATACACACGTGTGCACATAAAACAAATACTCAAAGTACTAAGGGTTTTGGGGCCAGATGTACGACCATTTCATTTAGCGCCTCGCAATTGGCGACACATTGCGAGTGGCAAATTGTGAGTTCCTAAATGAAATGTACAACAGTGTGTTTAACACTGTTTAGGATTCCCAATGGGGTCGCAAATTGCGAGGTTCATTAATATTAATGAGCCTCTCGCAATTTGCGAGCCCATTGGGAATGCCAGCCCTCCCAGCGATGATGGCCTGCTGGGCTCTGCAGGCCACCATGTCTCGGACTGCTTTTAAATAAAGCAGTTTTAAAAACAAATGCAGCCTGTTTACAATGCATTTAAAAATAAAAGAAAATGAAATGTTTTTGTTTCATTTTCTAAGGGCAGGCAGAGGTCCCTGAGACCACTGCCTGCCCTTAAAAAATAATTTTGCATGCTTTTGAAAAGTGGAAGGGGTACCCTAGGGACCCCTTCCCATTTGCGAATGCATTACCATCTACTTGAAGTAGGTGGTAATTGTGACTGTTTTGCGACCGCAAAACATTTGTACATGGTTTTGAGACTCGCTATTTGGAAGGGAATGCCCCTTCCAAATAGCAAGTTGCAAAACCTATCTAGAGAGTCGCAAACAAATTGTGACTCGTGAAATAGGCTATGTACATGGCTCAATAGGTTTTTGCATGCGCTAACGGGTTCGCGAACCAGTTCGCGCATATAAAAACAGATCGTACATCTGGCCCTTAGTATTTTATATTGAAGTAATAGCCCCTCTGTCACATGTATTTCATTTGTTTCATAGCATCTCTCATACCATTGTAGGATGTCAGAGCACTTTAAATCACACACATATAGAGACATTGAATCATACATGTAAATCAGTGTGTATTTAAAATGTTTAAAGAGTGCTTGGTCTGGAAAAGCACAAACTCAGAATTAAAACATAGCACAGTGGCTAGCATTGACTTTAACATTAAAAATGTATTTCCACCCAAATATAATACTTTAGCAGCATTAGGTTAGTGAATAACTGGGACAAAATATAAATTACTAACTGGTACCATGCAGTTTGCAAGCAGCTCTTTGATGACAGTTTATAGGTCCCTCTGCTAGATTACGATTGTCACTTATGAAGTGCACAGTAACAAAATAAACTCTGTGACAAAATCAGTAACCACGAACCTAGGCATATAAAATACTGCTTTTTAAGATGCATGTTACACGTTCTTTGCAGTAGGCACATTAACCCTCTGTGCTACATTAGTTATATCAAAGCTGCCACTGAACAAAACTCTCCTGCTCTCCAGCAGGTACATTAGTCACTGGCATTCTCTTGACACTTTTATTGTTGCTGGAAAGCTGCTAATTATATAAGAAATGTTTCTGTGCTTTTAAAACTGTTGCCTACGGACCCCCTGGGAATCTGTCACGGACCCCTGGGGGTCCATGGACCACAGTTTGGGAAACACTGCTCTACATGACAGAAAGGAAAGCAAAGTAAAACAAAACACTTTGTACCAGATTTACAACCCCCTTGCACCACTTTGCATCCAACCCTCCCCTACAAAATTACAAGAATGTGGGCCTCAACGACCCCCCTCAAGCTCCGGGAATCACCACCCACCGGGAATTTGTGTATTACGGGAGGCAGACAGCGTGGCCCTCCCCCTGGTGCCCTCGAGGGCCCTGGAAACTACGACTGGCTCCTGCAGTGTCCCTGGGTGCCTACACCCGTATACTGCTGTTTGCTTTGACACAGCGGGACTCTCACGACTACCGCCCTCCCATAGCAAACATAGTTTGCATTTTGAAAGACAGAGCAGTGAAATCTGTTCTCACTTTCAAAATCCAAAGCTGATTGCATTTCCATAGACAAATTAAGCATCTAATGCAAAAAAGCAATACTGGCTCCAGAAGAATGCAAATGTTCATCACACAATGTTGCTAAAAAAACAGCAAGTGTGCTCGACTTCTCAATATACTACCTTATCCTACGTAATGTTATTTTCAATCACGTTCTGATAACCAATTAGAATCATGCTTTTAAAAAACAAAAACATGCACCCTAGTTTTCTGTGTAGAATGTTGTCAAACAACCAATTATTTCTTTTCTGTTTTAATTCAACTTTTCCCCAAAACTCCCTTTGTCTATTCTAACATATGCCAAAGGCAGAAATGGAACTACTCCAATCTATTTTGTCCACAGATTGAGAAAGCTAGAAAAAATGTGAATAAATCTGTTTCTACTTTTCTCCGAGACTATAGAATGGTGTCCATATACCACAACAATCTGCGTTTCAATATGCATGGCATCTATAAGAGAGATGCTGTACATTTTACAGATGAAGGGAACAGAGTCTTCCTCATGAACTTTAGACTCTGCATCGGTACTTACTTGTAAGTACTAAAATCTCTCAATAAACACAAGGGCTCTTTTTACAGCCACCCAACATCTATACACATAAGCTTGATATATATCTCAAAAATATATGCTTCGTTTTTTTCAGTGGCAAAATACGCAGATCCTACGCACATCCCTTACTTTTTTTGCCCTACGGGTCCTTATGAGACCCCCTGAGAAGGCCTAGGGGTTCAGGGTGTTTCTACCCTGCCCCTGTTCATGTTTTGCACACATATTTCACTGACTTCCGTGGCCTCGCTTCTACTGAGGCACAAAATGGCTGCCAACAGTTCCTGATTTCGAATGTTTACAACCACTTGACAGCCAATTAGAATTAAGCACGTTATCGGGACGGTGCACTTATGCTACGAGGCCAATCCTCGCACAATCTGCGATCCACCGCGCCCATACATATATATAAATGACTTTAACTGTAATTTTTCTTGAAACTACTGAACACATTGACACCAGATATGTGAAAGGCACAAGTCGGAACTGAGGATTACCTCTCGGCCAAATTTGGTGTAATTCCGTTCAGCCGTTTGGGCTGTAGCCGTGGCTCAAGGTCCTATGGGAAATTGCATGGGGAAAACCTGTTTTGGGGCCCCCTTTTTTCTCGGCCCCGCTTCACCAATCACCCCCATACTTTCGGGGAAGGAGCGGAACTGAGAAGGCCAAAAGTTTGGAACATTTCAAGAAGATTGATCAATCGACGCTAAAGTTATTCCAAATAGAATGTTGCGGTTTTCCTATGGATAATAGGTCCTAACTATAACTACCTACTGGCAAACGCCAGTAATAAGTACTAAAATCTCTCAATAAACACAAGGGCTCTTTTTAGAGCCACCCAACATTTATACACATAAGCTTGATATATATCTAAAAAATATATGCTTCGTTTTTTTCAGCAGCGAAATCCGCGGATCCTACGCGCATCTCGTGACTTTTTTTTGTAAAAAAAAACTCCTTACTTTTTTTGCCCTACAGGTCCTTATGAGACCCCCTGAGCAGGCCTAGGGGTTCAGGGTGTTTCTACCCTGCCCATGTTCACGTTTTGCACACATATTTCACTAACTTCCGCAGTGTGGTAAATAAATAATTAATTACCGGTTCTATTTTTTAATACAGTGAATGAAACAGATAGCTCAATAAATAAGAGTCAGGATTCGAGGTATCTTGAGTCTACAGGCTTTAATCAGGCATAAAGGACAGGAACAGGACAGCCTGCAATAGTACGGGATGGCAGCTGCCAGGGAAGGGAAATGGCATGTAATGGGTAACTTTTTGTAACAGTGCACAGTATATATATCAAAACAATTGCATTACATTCAATACAGTAGGCGTAGCAGTAGGCGTGACTCGTAGCAGTCGCGAAAGATAAGGGCAAAATGATGTAACAAGAAGGCGTGTACGGGGCGTATACATAGACATGTGATGTAAACGTAACAGAAGTGTCATAAACGGGGCGGAAACATGGAGGGGGCTACCTGAGCAGCTGGGACCTCTAACCTAGTGGTGCGCGCAAACGGGCAATGACGTGTTACCAGGGAGAGCTGGAGGCTATGACTTCTGCGCTAGAAGAGGAGACTAAAGTCTGGAGTGTCAGAGCGACATGTACCTAAGGCATATCTGGTATCTGGTGTTTGGAGTACATGTTGATAGAATCCAAAAGTTATCAGGGCAAAGGCTACTAGACATTAGGACTGATGCATGCATAATTCTACATGTATTGAGTGTGCGAGGAATATTCTATGAATATTAATACAGTATTTCTCTTACATGGAGACATAAAGGCTAGACCATGACGGAAACTATTGATGCGATGCAGTAGCTTAGGAATGCAGAGAAGGAGGGCTGGACTGATAACTGGAAGCATAACATACTCTTGGCAGACTGGGAGGCAGAGCCAGGCCGGGCCGGGCACTGCGAGGCAGGAAATAAGTGAAGGGTCAGGGATGCAGGTGGGGGCTGTATCGCTCCTCGGAGAGGGTTCAGGAGTCAGGAGCTGAATCTGGTGTCCGGGCCCTTTTGAGGCCTAGAAACGGGGACAATCCAATGAATTAACGTGCACACTGTAAAAATGTGGCAACGTAGGTTTACATAAGCCTAATATTCATTGTTTTCACAAGGACTGGAAACTGGCATACTAGAGATGGACACAACTGTAATTGCGTCTTTAATCGATCAGAGGGGAATACATGCATATCGATCATGCACATATAGCATAATATGGGGAACACGTAGGCACATACAACATGGCAAAATTTACTTTTCCACATTCCCTCCTTGTGCCCTACGTTTCCATCAGGAAACATCAATATTCATGATACCATCTATCATTTCATATAGCATCATCTGCTCGTCTCGAATTGTCTTGGAACGGGATTTAGGACTAGGAATACAAGAGGTAGCGCACATGCCGCAAATCGCAGGGCCACATTGTATACAGAGGCAGCAACTGAATATAATCATCACTGCAATACCTAGGAATGACAATACTTTCCATCCCCAGGCAGATATAATACTCCAGAGCCAACCGGACCATGTCCAGGTGCCTGGATTCTGGTGTAACTGATGGGCAATTTTATGAAGTCTGGTTATAGCTGAATAAACAGACGGCGCGTTATTAGGAATGAAAATGCAGCAACTAGATCCGATGACTCTACATGCTCCTCCTCTATCGGCCAGGATGACGTCAAGAACGAGACGATTTTGGAGCACGACAAATCTCATAGCAGATTGCTCTTCAGTTAAGTTACCTAGAGCAGAAGTAGTCTCATTCACTACAGCTTCAAGGGTTCTGGTTAACCTACGTATTAACTTACTATTCTGGATAGGTCCTATAAAGAAAAAGAAACCTTTGTTGAAGTCTTGATACTGTTCTAGAGTAGTTTCAGTTTGATCGACAATCGGGGACTCGATCTCCCTTCTATGTCTAATGTGTACTAGATGTGTGTTTCTGTGATAATCAGATGGGGCTAGAAAAACTGGTGGCAGTAGGAAGGCAATATAACATGTTCCATCCCAATCGAGGGGCAGACGAACATATGCGGTCTGACCACAAACAAAATAAGAATGACGTGAGGCTTTGAAGATAGATTTCCCACTGTCACTATACTCGACAATAGTAGTACAATCACTATGTCCTACATGTGCGGAACCATTCTTTCTGACACATAATTCGCCTTTGACTGGTAGTACTGAAATAGCAGGTAAATCTGGAGTAGTATCAGACTGAACATTCAGGACCATGAAATTCGAAGAATAATTACCTAAATCATATACTTCATTTTCTAGATCTAACCCTGTTCTATGGGAAAGACCTTGCTTGTCTGGAAAACATGTTCTATTCAGAAGGGACATATCAGTTGAGGATGACGTTAAAGTGGACCATGCTCCACACGAACCATTATGTGAAAACGGATAAGGAAAGAGTGGCAGAACTCCCTTCGGTGTCTGAAAAGGGGGGAGTCGACCACACACCCAACAATTGGTGGCATTGCTGGTCTGGTGTGAATAATGCAACATTCGAATGAATGTGTTATTTCGCATAGCAAGACGATAGGATAGCTCGTGAGGAGGCAGATCACTAAATGTGTGCTCTACTGTAGCATTAGAAAACATATGTACATGTGAAATTGGAAAACATAAATGTAAAGCATAACTTGTGCAGGTAACCATAAGGCTCAAAAATAACAAGAAACTTAGAACAATAATACATCTTTTAGAGTTCTGACTAACTCTCTCACTGTGGGGGTCTATCTCATACATGTCAGGAACCTGTCTAACCGTTTCACCCGAGAGGGACTTAGACAATTAAACTGGCTGACTTATTTTACTAGACCGGAGTTTCTCTTTATACTCCTGTTGCGGAGTTTTCTCTAACAGGGGAACTTTGAGTTCAGAGTCTGTTTTTAGGCAGTCTTTAGGAATAAGGCAGTCCTTAGCAAAAGTCTTTTCTCGTAATCCATGGAATTTCTTTATGTGGCTCAGGTGGACCCACCCCTTCCTGCCCTCGAGTTTTACGGCGGTCCTTGTTGTTAGCAACACCATGCGAGGCTCCTTCCAACGGGGCTCCAGTGGACTTGAACGATCAAAATTTCGGACGAATACGTGATCACCGGGAACGACTTCATGCGGTTTCACCTCGGTGTTGTCTGGAAATGCGGCGGCAACCTGTGAACGACAAGAGTGTAGGGCAGACATCAAGGAAGCTAGGTAATCTGTCAGCATATTACTGGAAACATCTGTAATACTGCGGGGTCTAGGTGTACCCCACATGTTTGGGGGGCGGCCGAATACGACCTCACATTCCAGACCTGATCTGGAATGTGCAACCATCCTCATATAGAACAGAGCAACTGGCAGAGCTACTAGCCAGTCTACACCTTTTTCTCTACATACTTTTGCAATGCGGATTTTCAAAGTCTGATTATGTCTCTCTACGAGACCGGCTGCTTCAGGATGGCGTACACAATGGAACTTCCACTGGTACCCTAACAGAAGGGAAACATGTCTCATGAGCTCAGATGAGAATGGCTGGCCGTTATCTGAATACACGACCCTAGGGAGTCCATAGCGGGGAAAGAACTCACAAACCAACTGCCTGGCAGTGGTCGCGGCTGTGTAATCTGGAACTGGATATGCTTCTGTCCACCTGGACAAAGCGCATACAACTACGAGGACATACTTGAAACCTCGACATCGCTCCATCTGAATATAATCCATCTGGAGGACTTCAAAAGGGTGGTCAGGAGGTTGGAATCCACCTTGTTCCACCGGGACACTTTTACCTGGATTGAACTGACAACATATCATACAGGTACGGACTTTCTGCTTGGCTGCAGCTCGTAAATGCTTGTTGAACCAAAGGTTCTGAATACTGTCTAACATAGCTTTTTCTCCTAGATGTGCTGGACTATGTGCGGTATTAATAATGACTTGAACCATAGAGTCGGGGAGAAACCATGTGGCTTTTCCCTTCGTCAACCATCCTTGATCTGTCTGGACCCCTCCTTGTTCGGACCATTTCTTGATTTCTTCGGGAGTAGCATGTAACTGTATGTCTATGACATCTTGTGTAGGGTCCTTGACTGTCATACAAGTAGTCTGATCTGGAGTGAGTGTCTGTGTCGTGTTAACTGGAATGTCTGGAGTCTGAGCTGTAAGCTTGGCTGTTCGATCTGCTAGATCGTTACCTTGGGAAATGATGTCAGTAACTTTCGTATGTGCCTTGCACTTCATGATAGCGATAGCTGTCGGTAAATGTATTGCATCTAACAGAGCTTGAATGAGGAGACCATGCTGAATCTTGGTTCCATGAGAAGTCATGAAACCTCTCTCCTGCCAGAGCACTCCAAAGTCGTGTACAACTCTGAATGCGTAACGTGAATCTGTATATATGTTTACTTTCAGGTTCTTAGCACGTATGCAGGCTTGGGTCAGAGCAACTAGCTCTGCTGCTTGAGCAGACAGGGTGTCAATACGATGTGTCTCTATAACTTCAGTGTCAGTAGTCACTGCATACGCGGCTACTAGTTCTCCTGTACTCGTTCTCATACATGAACCATCCACATAAAGTGTCAGGTCAGGATTAGGTAATGCAATATCTGTCAGGTCTTGTCTTGGCTTTGTCATAGTGTTAACAACTTCCACACAGTCATGTGTGGCAGGATTTGAAGTAACTGACGGTAACAGTGTAGCAGGATTTAGAATGTTGCAGCGTCTGATTTCTATGTGTGGCTGGAACAGTGTCAGTTCATAACCTGTTAAACGTGCAATTGTCAAGTGCTGAGTCTGTGTTCGGTTTAAAAGAACTTCCACGGAGTGTGGAACTTGTACTGTCAGGGAGTGTCCTAACACTATGGAATCACTTTGTCTGATAGCTAGAGCTGTGGCTGCAACTGACTTGAGGCACGCAGGCAGAGCCTGGGCTACTGGATCTAATGTGCTCGAAAAATAAGCACAGGGCTTGTATTGTCCTGCTTGATCTTGTGTGAGAACAGATAATGCAGTACCATCACGTTCTGTAACAAAAAGTGTAAAAGGCTTACTGTAGTTTGGTGTCGCTAGAACAGGTGCTTGACATAAGGCTTTCTTTAATTCATTGAATACAAGTGTATGTTCCTGGGTCCAAGGGAGGACAGTCGATACGGCTGCCTCCTGTGTCGTTAACTGTATCAGTGGCTTGGCTAGAAATGCATACTGAGGAATCCATTGTCTGCAGTAAGAAGTGAGGCCAATAAAAGCTCGTACCTCCTTCTGTGTCTTGGGCTGTGGAAGACTCGCTATTAACTGGATACGGTCTGGTGTCAACTGCCTACCCCACTTGGACAGTAAGTGTCCTAAGTATACCACTTGCTGGACACAGAATTGTAATTTGGAAGGGGACACCTTGTGCCCCTGCTCGGCCAGAAAATATAGAACCGTGAGTGACGCACGCTCGCAGTCACGTTCAGAACGGGCTGTGATCAGTAGATCATCGACATACTGGAGCAGGGCAGTATCAGTTGGCATGCGGATATTGTCTAGTTGTCTCTTAAGTGCTTGACTGTAAATACTAGGACTTTCTGTGAAACCTTGAGGAGCTCGCGTGAATTTAAAGCTTCTTCCATTTAAACAAAAACCGAAAAGGTACTGGCTGTCTGGATGAATGGGGACACTGAAAAATGCATTCTTGAGATCAATAACAGTGAAAAACGTAGCTTCAGAATCAATGGCTGTCAAGAGGGATGAAATATCTGGGACTACTGGGTACTGGGGTATGATACATTTATTAAGCTCTCGAAGGTCAATCACTAATCGATATACTGGAGGTGCATTTGGATCAGTACGTTTCAGGACTGGAATGATAGGAGAATTACATACATTGGAGTCAGTTTCTACAACCACTCCTTGAGCAATAAGCTCGTCAATAATTTTGGATAAGGCTGCTACAGCCTCAGGTGGCAATCTGTACTGTCTGATTCGTGGCAAAACTATACCTTGCTTGAGAGTCACACGATGGGGTGTGATATGCATACAACCTACATCAGTTGGACCTTGCGCCCATAAATGCTGTGGTACATTCAATAATCTTGGATCAAAATCACGTAATACATAATGACCTTTAAAGTCTCTCAGAAACAATCGGACCCCTTCTGGGGAGCAGCAAATTACTGCTCCTAATTCTTTTAGTGTCTTAATGCCTAACAAATTTTCTGGACATGATTTCGTGAGTAACAAATCAGTGGTTCGGGACAAGGGACCAACTTCTAGAGTAACTGGTTTCGAAATTTCATTAACAATTGGCTTTCCTGAAAATCCAAGGGAAACATTTTTAGAGCCTGAGAGCGGAGCCCCTGGAACCTCGTCATGACTGATGGTAGTCCTACTTGCCCCTGTATCAATCAAAAACTTTCTGTCTTCCCCTAATACTTGACTGTGTACATAGGGACCCTCTTGATCTACAGGTATCTCGATGAGAGGCAAGCCTACCTCCCTCTCTAGGCTGTTTCATGAATATGGCTGATAATCTGGATACTCTGACTGTGCGTACTGGTACATCTGCTGTGTAACATGCTGTGTTGCAGCGATAGGCTGCGGTGCTGGAACTGTCTGTTGTGCATTCTGTGATGGTTGAGAAGTCTGTGAAACTTGTTCATGTCTAGGCGGACGTGGTCTTTCTTTAGTCTTACCAGTAGCTATGTTGTGTTTCAGAACTGCACACTCCTTTATAAAATGGCCTGGCTGTTTACAATAATTGCATGTCCCTTTAACGGGAGCTGCAGGATGACTGGCTTGATTCGGACCCCTCTTCTGACTGTCTTGTGGAACAGATTGTGCAACTAATACTTTCATTTTCGTGTCTTTCATACGTCTCCTTTCGTGTTCTTGCTCTTCCCTGATTCTATTTTTTTTTTTTTTTTTTATTCCGTTTATTATGCAAAGATAACAGCACAGTACAATGTGCGAGGAGCCCTTCGCCTACAACCCTTCACAGGCCGGCGGTGGACTGCCTCGCCATAGTCATGACACTTACATTTAACAAGCAGAAGGACCTGTAGATCAAGGTTTAGGTCTCAGTGGCAATACAGGTCAAGCAGGGCTACCCCCGCTCGCTATTCCTAACTGCGTTGCGGTGTGCATTGCGCGTATCTTAAACAAAAACTGTACATTTTTATCATTTTCTCCCAACTAACTTCCCAACCCGTGAACCCCCCCCCCTCCCACAACCGGTCCCATGTGTGTGCTTCTCGTGTTTGGTAGTGTGCATCCCAGTGGCGTGTACGGCTCGTGTCACTCACAGCTTCCCAGCATCTCAGCAGGGGCCCTCTAATATCCCATACAGGCAGGGGTGTGGTGTCCTTTCCCCCCCCGTGACGTATTACAGTGCAGTGTAGAGCTTTATCCGGGCTCCGTGTGCAGGTCACTGTCTAGGTCTTCCCCTTCTCCCTCCGTGGAGGCATCCCCGTCCATTCCGGAGGTTAGGTAATTCTGGTATAACCCCCAGAAGTTCTTGGGGCGGCTTCGGGGCGGGAGGAGCTCGCTGTATGTGTCTGCTTGCGTGTTGCAGTATTTCATGTCGCAAGTCCACCTCTTCAGTGTGGGGAGGGGACCCCTCAACCAGCACAGTGCCACCACCCTTTTCGCAAGGAGCATGCCCATGCTCACCAGCCTCCGCACCGCGACAGGTATCTCCTTTGTGTAACCCATCAGTGCGAGGGCCGGGCTAAGGGTCAAGTCCAGCTCCACTATATTACTAAGTTCGGCAAATACGCATGCCCAGAACTTCTGAACTCCTGGGCACCACCAGGCTAAATGCAGGAAGTCCGCCACTGGCGCCTGACATCTCTCACAGCGGGGCGTGTCTCGTAGGCCGTACCTGTGCAAACGTTCCGGCGTGTGATACACCCGCTGCAAGAATTTAAAATGGATCAAACGGTGACGCCCGTTTAGGGAGATGCGCCTGGAGGCCGCGCAGCAGTACCCCCACATGTCGTCATCAACTGGAGTCCCTAGGTCAGTCTGCCAGGCTAACCGCGCCCCAGTATAGTGCAGTGCCGTGTGCTCATGACCTATCTTGTAAAGCCTAGAAATCAGTTTCTTCGGGTTCTCAGTATCTATGATGTATACTAGTTCCGGGACTTCAGGGGGTTCCTCCAGGTCGGGGCCCAACAGATCCAGCAGCGCACTTCTCACTCTATGATACTGGAAGCGTTGGAGCACTGAGGCACGCACCCCCTCGCGCGCGAGTTGATCCCACGTCTTCACCTTCCCTTGCACAAAGAGGTCACCCATGGTGCGTGCGCCTAATTCGTTGAGGGCCTTGTATACTCCAGGTTCCGCCAATGTTGGGAGCCATAGCGCCCATTGTATCGGCATGTTGGATGCGTACATCAGGACTTTGTCTTGGCGCTGCAATATAGAGTGCCAGGCATGATTAGTGGACAGGAGGGAGTCCAGCACTCCCACTCTGCGGTCTTTGGGTCCGCATATGGTCGCCGGGAGTGGGGTGGGGTCCGCGAACAGCCGCTCCAGGATCACATGCGGGATGTCCCGGTCACCATGAACCCAGGTGTGCAGATGGGAGGCTTGCGCAATCCGGTAGTAACGCTCCAGGTCTGGAGCCGCTAGGCCACCCTGCTCGTACGGCAACTGCAGCACCTTCCACTGCACTCTAGGTTGCTTGCCAGCCCACGCCAACCTCACCAGTAATTTGTTCATGGTAGCAAAGAAAGCCTTCGAGAGGACCATCGGGAGATTATTAAAAAGAAACAGAAATCTCGGGAGAATTACCATTTTCATCATAGCTATTCTGCCCATCAGTGACAGCGGAAGCTTGATCCAAACCTCCACGTCATCTACAAGTTTACTGTATGCTACCCCGTAGTTTTCCCTCATCATCACATCAGGATCTGTGTGGAGCATGATGCCCAAATACCTCACCGGTTCCGTGGACCAGTGGAGCGGGTAATCCATCTCGAATGGCTCGGTGATAGGGGTCAGTGGGAAGGCCACTGACTTTGGCCAGTTGACCTTTAGTCCCGAGAGCGCGCCAAATCTCACCACTTCTCGTAAGACCGAGGACAAGTTATTGGCAGGGTCTCTAATGTACAGCAGAGTGTCATCTGCGTATGTGGATATGCCGATCTTGTACGTAGGGTAGCTGATGGCCTCATAGGAGTGGTATTCCCGCATCGCGCACGCCAGTGGCTCCGCTACCAGTGCATAGAGTAGCGGGGAGAGTGGGCATCCCTGTCTTGTGCCTCTGCCAATGGCGATCGGCTCCGAGACTGCGTCCCCTAGCCTGATCCTCGCCGTGGGCATATGGTAAAGCGCGCCCAGGAGTTGGAGGAAGAGCTCCCCCAGTCCCAGCCTTTTCAGCACCCTGCGCATGAAGGGCCACTCCACCGAGTCAAAGGCCTTCTCCATGTCGAGGAACACCGCCATGGCTTTTGTATCATGCCTAGTGTGCTGCATGGCCCCCATAACAGTGCGAATGTTGTAAGTGAGGTTCCTTGCTGGGATAAACCCTGCCTGCTCCGGGGCTACCAATTCCGGGGCCACCAGTGCCAGTCTGGTCGCCAGGACTTTCGCATAAAGCTTAGCGTCCACATTCAGCAGGGAAAGGGGGCGGTAGGAACCTGGGAGATCAGGGGGCTTGCCCGGCTTCAATATTGTGACGATGAGCGCCTCTCTCATCGAGGGCGGCATAGCACCGTACTCGCAAATCTCGTCAAATAGTGTGGAGAGGTAAGGCAACAGCCTGTCCTTGTATGCCTTATAGAATGCTACCGTCAGTCCGTCTATCCCGGGGGCACTTTCGGACCTCATGGTATCTAGGGCGTCCGATATTTCGTCACGGAGTATAGGGGACATCAGGAACTCCCTCTGCCAGTTCTCGAGAAACGGCATCTTAATGTAGTCTAAATAGTGGTCAATTTGGTCCTCCACCCCAGTGATCTTGGTAGTGTAGAGGTCCCCATAGAATCTCCTAAATTCCGCTAGAATGCCGTCCTCCGTGGTGACTCTCTCCCCCCCCGGAGTTTGCATTTCCGGGATTGTCTGCCTGCGCCTAGTGCCCTTCATTATCCTAGCTAGCAGTGCTCCAGGCCGTTCACCCTCTCCATAAGAGCGCGCTGACGCATACTTTCCTAGGTGTCTAACCTCTCTATCCGCTTCCTCCTGGAACTCTTTCATTAGGTCCTGCAAGGTCCCATCCCCGAGTGGTGTCGGGTTCAGAAGCTGGCGGCGTTCGCAGTCCGCAATCTGCCCCTCAAGGTGCTTAAGCCTGTTCCTAATAGCTTTGAGAACGCTGGAGTGTTTCGCCATGGCTACCCCCCTGACGTAAACTTTGAATGCCTCCCAGACCGTCCCAAATCTGTCGACTGAGCCTACGTTAGCGGCAAAGTAGGTATCAATGTCCTCCCCCAGGTCTGCCCTAAATGCCTCATCTAGAAGCGAGTATGGTGGGAAGCGCCACGTGAACGGAGGGATCCTCTTCTTGGGAGTGGTCAGCACTAGCACTACTGGGGAGTGGTCCGACAGGGTGCGGGGGAGCACCCTGCAGCCCTTAACCATGGGAAGCAGCGTGTGTGTGGACAGCCAGTAATCTATCCTGGTATGGATGTTATGGTACGCAGAGTAGTGTGTGTATCCCCCCTTAACGTTATGCCTGTCTCTCCAGACGTCTACCAGCCCTAGTCGCAACATTTCAGCCTGCATCTGCAGAGCGGCCGCCGCCGGGCGCCGGGGGGGGCCTGCCGACCTATCTAGCTCTGTATTGAATGTGAAGTTGAAGTCCCCCCCCCAGAGCATTCTATCAGCGGGGCATTCAGCGCAGTGGCCCGCCACTGCCGCATAGAAGTCAGGGGAATCGTAGTTTGGACCATAGATGTTCATGACCAGTATGTCGTGGCCCTTGCCTACGCACCTACTCAGGACAAATCTACCCTCCGGGTCAGCTTTCAGTAGTGTGAGCGACAGCTTGGATTTCGGGTTGACCCATGTAAGGACTCCCCTTGCATGTGTGGTGAAGCCCGCGTAAGTGGCGTTTCCCTGAATCCCCCTATGCGTGAGCATCTTGCTGGTGTCGGGCAAGTGTGTTTCCTGCAAAAGCGCCAGGTCTATGTGGTGTCGGAGTAGGTACTGGAGCACCTTGCGCAGTTTTCGGTAATCATTTAGCCCCCTAACGTTCCACGTAACAGCCTTGAGGGTCTCTGTGTCACTCAACAGGTCGGCGTGTGATGCATCAGCCATAGTCCCTAAAGAAGCAATTTGGCATCAAGGCCCAGCCATTTACCGCCCCCCTCCGTCTAAAGAATTCGCCTACGCCCACCAAGGAGCACAACAGTTCAAAGCACAGTGTGGACCCCCTCCCCGAACAGTTCTGAACCCACAGGCCCCCTCTCCCCCCCCATCCACAGTCCACCAACCCCAACCTGGTGTGATCGAATCCTCCACCCCCCGCGACCCCCCGCCTCCCACAGTCACCCAACCCCCAACCTGGTGTGACCGAGATTCCCGTGTCCCTCCCCCCCCCCACCTTCCGACTCATGCAACAATTCCCCATTTCGGCTCAATCCGAGCCGTAACCGCAGTACGCGCTGGGGCAGAGGTAGCCTGTGTAGTCCTTTTGTCGTCCTGTTCCCCACTAGGACTATCAAACAGTGTCTCACAGCTTGCCCCTTCGCCAGCGCCTCAGTAACGAGTTCTAGCAGTGTCCACACAGCTCCATAGATCAACCACGTGTGGGCGATCCCGTCCCCCCATCTCCCCACGCCCAGAATCTTCATCACCTTGCAGTGTCCCTCTTTAGGGAGGCAAATCGCGCCAAGGGCAGTTTCAGTAGCACAAATGCATCACCCCGGCAGTCTCAGTACATAACACACAGATCTCACCCACAGTTCAGCGTGTAGCAGTCCAGGGCCTGTGGCCGTGCGCTCCGGGCAGCTATCTCCCATTAGTTCAGCGAGGGGACGTAGGGGCGCTGAGGCGATCAGATAACCGGGTTGCACCGCTTACCGCCCTCTGTTACTCAGTCTTGTTCCTCGAGGTCCCCAGTGCAGTTCCGGTCCGCCGTGTGTGGATTCGGACTCCCCCGGGCCTCCTTCATCCAGACCTTCAAGGATTTCTGCAGTTCTTTGGGGTCCGTGAAGAAATGCGAGTGCCCCTGCCTGTTGATGCGCAGTCTCGCTGGGTATAACATAGCGTAGTCCAGGCCCAGGTCTCTGAGGTGCTGTTTGTATGGAACAAATCTCCTTCTTTCTTCCTGGACCTTTGAGGTGAAGTCTGGGTATAGCGATATGTCCATTCCCTCATACTGTAGCTTGCCTTTTTCCCGGGCAGCCCTGAGGGCAGCGTCTCTGTCCCTGTAATTCAACAATTTCGCTATAATCGGCCTGGGGTTGGCGCCCGGGGGAGGCCTCGGGCCGAGGGTGCGATGGGCGCGTTCCACTATAAACATTGGCGAGAAGGTGTCGTCCCCTAGCAGCGTCTTCAGGAGTTTTTCAATAAACAGTTCCATTTTGCCCGTTTGGGTCGACTCGGCCACGCCCGTGACGCGGATGTTGGAGCGCCGGGAACGCGCCTCTAAGTCCTCCGACTTCTCCTGGATGATCTGAAGTAATCTGCCAAATTGCTTGCGATCAGAATCCCACTCGGTTTGGGCCTCCTCCGCCTCGGTGAGTCTGCGTTCTGCCATGTCCAGCCTCTCCGCATGTTTGTCCACTCTTTCTGTCATCCGGTCCATCCGGTAGGCCAGTGCGTCAATCTTACTTCCAATGGCCGACATACCTTCCTGCAGCCCCTTCTCCATAGTCCCAAGCATCTCTTTTATCTCGGCACATAGTGAGGGGCTCTGTTCGCTAGCCGGGTTCGGAGATTGGGCAGCCGGTCGTTCCGGTTCCTTCTGCCTTCGCTGCTCAAACGGCAGCTTCGTTTGGGTCCGGTCCCCCTTGCCCATTGTGAAAGTTCGAGGGGGGAGCTGCTCTCTCCGCCGGGGGGCCCGCTGTATGTCCAGGCTGCTTGCGCGCACCCTCGTAGGTAGTGAGTGGCTTCAGTGGAGCAACAAGTTGGGCCGCGTCTGGAGTGCAGCCTGTCGGGGCCCGGTGGCCTCCAGTGTCAACAATATGTCCCAGGGCAGTAAGGGGAGTCCGTTCTCGTAGGAGGGGAGCTATGCCCACAGGAGTCCGCACGCGCCCCGACCAATGCCCAGTTCCCCTCAGCCGTGTGGCCGAATGTCAGTATGTGGGGCCCGGGCCGAGCCTACCTCCAGGGCGCTCCGCGGTCACCACGTGGGCTGCAGCCGACTCTGCAGTCTCACCGGCGTCTCCTCCGCTGCTCCCGCCGGCTCTCAGGTGTGTGCCAGCACCTCCGGTGCGCGGTTCCTCAGCGCGGGGCAGTCAGGGGGTCAGCCGCCGTCAGGTTTCTTCAGGCGCCCAACCGTCCGCACACCGCCGCCGCACGTCGGGTGACGTCGCTCGGCCTCGCCGATTAGGAAAGGCCGGGGATTCGGGCCCGGTCCGGCGTCAGTATAGCAGTCGGGCAAAGCAGGGTTTCCCTAGCCCGATTTCGGCCAGAGTTGCAGCCGGAGATCCGCTAGTGTCCGCGGGGACGACGTCTGCTGGTTTCACTTGCGTGGCACTGCCAGAAGAGGATTAATGCCGGATAGATGTTGGCGCTGGCTCGGAGCTTCGCACTTACGCGTCCGCCATTGACGCCGGCTAGCTCCGCCCCCTTCCCTGATTCTATTCTGGTGATACTGGAGCATTTGTAACATTTGTGACGGAGTATTAGCTTGCCAACTACTTTCGACTTTCAATACTCGATTTTTAACTTGTGGACTTGAATTCTCGACCAGTTTGGTAACAAAAAGATGAGGGTACGATTCACTACTTGTTTTCAGACCACTGTTAATAATAAAACATTTTTCAAATCTAGAATAAAAATCACTAGTGTCTTCATCCTGTTTTTGTTTACAAGCTGAGATTGCATCCCAATCTTCCTTTTTCGTGGCTAGTAATCTTGGCAAAACCTGTATCAATAACTCGGGCAATTCTTTAACTTTACCCCCAAGACCGGTACCTGGTACTCGTGAATTATCTTCAGCTTCTAGAGCTGCCCAATCAATCTTTTTCTCTCCCACCTCCCATTCTTTTTCCTTGAGTTTTTCATATACCCCTACGGGCAACAGGACCTTTAACATTTTAATAATATCAGGATACGTGTATTCTCCCATACGGAGCATGTCTTTTAATTCTCGATGGAACCCTGCTGGATCTTTGTCGTGACAAGGAATTAACTTTTTCATCTCTAAGAGTTCCATCTTTGTGATAGGGGTATAAACAAATACTCGTTCTAGATCACCACCCGCTGTCCTAACTGGGTGTACTTCTCGTAACGGATGCTGTCTATCTATGTAAAATGATTTACTTTCTGGAGGTGAGACACGAACAAAATGCGGATTCAGAAACGTTCGATATTTGTGGCGCTGTTCTAGAATGATACTAATTAAATCAGTACCTAGACCTCTCCATCTATACTGGAGTAACTCGTTCAAAACATCATGTAACGGACCTGGATCAGAATGCTGTCCCTCATACAGTGTAATGAGGTGCTGGATCATATACATATCCACCAGTCGCTGTTCGGCTGGGGGCAGTTTCAGAAACATTTGTGCCACTATTTCGTCTGGAAAAGTGATAGAATCAGTAGTCCACCGGACTGCTGATCGGGCTTGTTCTTGTTCATGCATGGTACTAAGTTCACTATAACCCATTCGTGATTTCAGAATGTGATCGGTAGCTTGAAATACTTGCTCAAGAGAACCTTGTTCTGGTGCTGGAGGAGGGAAAACCTTCTTGTGATCTAGGCGTGAATGTCGGTAGGGAAGTCTAGTTCTACCTACATACGCTATTCTGGAGGGATTCTCGTCGTCTAGTTCTTCATTATCAGAGTCGTCTTCTTTCTCGGTTACTTGTGCTGCTTCTCGTTTCTCGTGTAACTTTATTATTTCCCTACGGATTTTCTTGTAAATACTCTCTATACAGTTCAGTGTCTTGTGTCTTCCCTCGGCTATATGGTCACTCCACCTGGTCAGGACTTTCATTTCTTCTGGATCTTTATCCGGATAATCTTGTTCTCTTATTAAACAATTTATTAGAAACTTTAAAAGCATAAGCTGAATCTCGACTTTTCTTTGAACCATGGCGTCGCGAATACTTTCTGGATCTACTCCTGTACGGATGAAACGATATATTCTGTCTAGATAACCTTTCATATTCGGTAGGGTGTCCAAATATTCGGTCACCCGTCTTACACGCAATGAATACAGGACCATATCATCATCGCCTGGGACTGGATCATAACGGCATTCGGTAAGGGCTCGCTTGATATCTGCAACTGACTGAAGTTTGGGCGAACGCTGTAACGCTCGTGCATGTAGCTCGAGTAACGTTATACGTCTGGGTTGAGGCGGGGTTCCAGGAGGACTTCCCCCCGTGGCCCCTAGACTAGAATCGTCTACGGGTATCGTACGTGCTGGGAGAGTGACTGATGTAGAGGGTACATGTACTGTAGGCTGGACCGGGGGTACCGTAACAGGTGCTGTAACGGGTGCCCCGGTAGCTGAAGGAACAGGAATGACATTATTTACAGGAGCAGACGGAACAGGATTTGCATAGGCTGGGACTGTGTCGTCCAAATAGGACGAGAGAAAAATATCAGCTGCGGTCGGTTTGTGACGTAGCTTAATCGGAACTAATGGCGGCGGAAAATTACATGGTGCTTCCGGGGTTGCTTTCGGCAAGCCCTCGGCAAGAAGAGGATACATACCCTTAATAAGGGCATTTCTCTGTCTGTCTGACTGTTCGGCTTTAACTCGTTCACCTACTTCGATTAATTCCCTTTCTTGGGCTTTTTCTGAGGATTCCCTACTTAATTCTGTTTTTCTGATTTCTTTTTCGGTTCTTCTATGAGATTCCTTGCGCCATAATTCGATGGCATCTTTCTGGGACTGTCTGGCTTTCTTTTTCCATAACGCTTCTTCTACTCGCATGATGCACTCGGCATCCCATGTACCTGATATGGGCCATCTATATTTCTCTTCTAATTCCTTGGTGTAATCCACCCATAAGTCTAGATATAATATGGCACTTAAGCCATGCTTATGATACATAAAATGACCTGGACTGTCCCTAGGCGGGACAGGAACTGCTTCCTCTAATAACCCTTTTCTGGTATTTAACTGACGTAATTTCGAGAATAGAGGCATTGTCTAGGCTGGAATCTGGACACAATACAATACACGATAAACACAATAATAACTGGAAAAACAAATCACTCATACCACGACATTGAAAACACATGGAATAACATTTAAAATAGCAGTTTGGACAGAACACATGAATTTCTCGAGATCAGAACTTACTAGAATGACTAGATGCACTGCTAAAACAGCACGAAACTTACCGGTCCCATAAAGAGACACGTCAGGACCCGCGTCCACCTAGGTGAACACTTCGTGTTGGATCTGCGTACCCAAACCCACGGACCAGAGACAAATTAATTGACCCTGTCTAGATACTACCCCAGCAACGGTACTCACCGGGCAGCAAGAACGGAAGGCCTCGGACTGGACTGGACTGTTACGACGACGGACTACGAACTTCGGACTTCAGTTACAGGTGGGCCTCCGGATACCTCGGACCTTGGACTCTCGGCTTGGGCTCTGGTCGGGACTCGCCGCGTTCCTCACCGCCTCGTCTGGATGCTGGAACGCAACCTCCGTCTCCTCCGTGGGCCTGAGGGATACTTGAAGCAGAAATATCTGCACGTGCACGGTATGGTTCCGTCACGGCTGCAGAGGATCAGGGGCCTGCGTGGCTTCTCCGGCGCGTGGGGAAAGGGCAAGTCGCTATTCGGGCGCCATTATGTGGTAAATAAATAATTAATTACCGGTTCTATTTTTTAATACAGTGAATGAAACAGATAGCTCAATAAATAAGAGTCAGGATTCGAGGTATCTTGAGTCTACAGGCTTTAATCAGGCATAAAGGACAGGAACAGGACAGCCTGCAATAGTACGGGATGGCAGCTGCCAGGGAAGGGAAATGGCATGTAATGGGTAACTTTTTGTAACAGTGCACAGTATATATATCAAAACAATTGCATTACATTCAATACAGTAGGCGTAGCAGTAGGCGTGACTCGTAGCAGTCGCGAAAGATAAGGGCAAAATGATGTAACAAGAAGGCGTGTACGGGGCGTATACATAGACATGTGATGTAAACGTAACAGAAGTGTCATAAACGGGGCGGAAACATGGAGGGGGCTACCTGAGCAGCTGGGACCTCTAACCTAGTGGTGCGCGCAAACGGGCAATGACGTGTTACCAGGGAGAGCTGGGGGCTATGACTTCTGCGCTAGAAGAGGAGACTAAAGTCTGGAGTGTCAGAGCGACATGTACCTAAGGCATATCTGGTATCTGGTGTTTGGAGTACATGTTGATAGAATCCAAAAGTTATCAGGGCAAAGGCTACTAGACATTAGGACTGATGCATGCATAATTCTACATGTATTGAGTGTGCCAGGAATATTCTATGAATATTAATACAGTATTTCTCTTACATGGAGACATAAAGGCTAGACCATGACGGAAACTATTGATGCGATGCAGTAGCTTAGGAATGCAGAGAAGGAGGGCTGGACTGATAACTGGAAGCATAACATACTCTTGGCAGACTGGGAGGCAGAGCCAGGCCGGGCCGGGCACTGCGAGGCAGGAAATAAGTGAAGGGTCAGGGATGCAGGTGGGGGCTGTATCGCTCCTCGGAGAGGGTTCAGGAGACAGGAGCTGAATCTGGTGTCCGGGCCCTTATGAGGCCTAGAAACGGGGACAATCCAATGAATTAACGTGCACACTGTAAAAATGTGGCAACGTAGGTTTACATAAGCCTAATATTCATTGTTTTCACAAGGACTGGAAACTGGCATACTAGAGATGGACACAACTGTAATTGCGTCTTTAATCGATCAGAGGGGAATACATGCATATCGATCATGCACATATAGCATAATATGGGGAACACGTAGGCACATACAACATGGCAAAATTTACTTTTCCACAGCAGCCTTGCTTCTATCGAGGCACAAAATGGCTGCTAACAGTTCCTGGTTTTGAATGTTTACAACCGCTTGACAGCCAATTAGAATTGAGCGCCTGATCGGGATGGTACGTTTATGCTAGGAGGCCAATCCTCGCACAATCCTCGGATCCACTACTCCCATAGATATGTAAATGACTTTAACCGTAATTTTCTCTGAAACTACTAAATACATTGACACCAGATATGCAAAAGGCACAAGTCGGAACTGAGGACTTCCTCTCTGCAAAATTTGGTGTAATTCCGTTCAGCCGTTCAGGCTGTAGCAGTGGCTAAAGATCCTATGGGGAATTGCATGGAGAAAATATGTTTTGGTACCCCCCTTTTTTCTTGGACCCCGCTTTACCAATCACCCCCAAACTTTCAGGGAAGGAGCAGGACTGAGCTGGCCAAATGTTTGGTAAATTTCAAGAAGATTCAACAATCAACGCCAAAGTTATTCCGAAAAGAATGTTGCAGTTTTCCTATGGATAATAGATCCTAACTATAACTACCTACTGGCGACCGCCAGCACGGGGTTAATGTTTCCCCTGTTTAGAAATGCCTTGCTCGGGAGTCTGGTGCCCTCTGGTGACTGGGCACCGTGGACGCCAACGCGGATGTGGTAAGGATGTCTCGGCACTAGCAATTTTTATTCATTGGTCTCCTCCGGCCCCATGTTCATGCTTGTTTTTCTAAATTCAGTGCTACATACAAACAAAGACATTGAGGCTTTTTACTTCATCACATCTTTTGTTACGAGACTCTGACTGCTCGTTTTACCGCGTTGATAGCTGCTGGCCTCAGCATCCTAATTATACATGTTTACTGGTTTCAAAGTCTAAGCCCAAGACTGTGTAATTTTCGCTAGTTCGCCTTGGGGCATTATGGGAATTGAAGTCCATTTGGGGCTGTGAGTGTGCACCGGGAAACGGACATTGAATGAAGGAATTACACACTTGGTGTTCCCTTCAAACTCCGTGGTGTCATGTTTGTCATCATTCAGGCTCCCGGCCTCTTGCGCAGGACTAAGACACAATGTAGCGATTTCATTTCATTTGGGTGAAAGTTAAAACCAATTCCCGTAGTTCATCTTGAAGAACCAAAAACATGTTGGCCTCATGTTTATCTGAATTAGCGCGACGGATTAAATATTGCCTCTGTTTTATTATGTTTGAAATACTTGCAGCACGCTGGCATGCATTTCCATTTAAATGTGTGTTTTTAATATTAAGGGCTTAATGTTCTATAGGAATTGGCGCCACCATTTGAACTTGCAAAAGATTTATTTCCTCCCCCGATAGACCGGTGATTATATTATCCTGGATTGCTGTTTCTACAGTACTATGCAAAGGTAAATGTAACGAAGCCTGGTGATTCATTTCAATGCAATGTGTTGTTTAAATTCACTACACTATGTGTTTCATGAACATTAATGCATTTCATAATTTCACCAGCTCAGCATGCTTTTACATTTGTAGATACATTTTGCATTTACACATGGTTAAAGTGCAACATTTTTTCTTTGAGGTCTATTAGGGTCTGTAAGGGGGAAGGGCTATATATACTTTCAAGATACAGGGCACCAATCAGATTGATAAAGGCTTCAGTGAAGCCGAAACGCGTATCTGTAGGCATGGGGTCGTGTGAGACCTGAATCAATAAAGAAAGCCATACCTGACATCTTCGAGTACGTGCCTTCTTCTTTGCTGGAGTAGGATGGAGTATTCATATATATATATATATATATATATATTCACTGAAAAAACCATAGGTTTGACACCAGTTATAGTTAGCTGGAAATTTTACTGACACAAAACCATTGAAATTCCCACGTTATAGTTAGTTGGACTCACTATAACTCGCGCGCCCGCAATGCACTGCTGATGCATGGTTAGTGACATCACTGATGACATCTCAAATGACATCACTGATGACATCACTGATGACATCTCAAATGACATCACTGATGACATCTCAATTGACATCACTGATGACATCATCCAGTGTCTGTGTGTTTCTGTAAAGTTAAAATATGTTTTACATATTGAAGAGTGAGTGTATGTATGAGTGTCTGGATGAAGGATTTAGTAGGTACGTGACTGACTGTATGAGTGAGTGATTAAATGTGTCTTAGTGAATGCATGGGTTAGTGACTAAACTGTCTGAATGTGTACATCATTATGTTTGTTGTTGTGTAAGCTGCTGCATGTGAGAGTTGTCATATATAAATGACTATATATTACAGCCTGTGATTGCATAAGTGACTGTATCTATCAATATGTACTTGTATCAGTGATTGTAAAAGACAGTAAGTATGTGTTAGTCTATGTTTAAATATGCAAGGTTTTGTGTGTATAACTATATATTTATAGAAATGGGAGTGTGATTGATTCTTTACATGACTGACTAGGTGTATGAGTAACTCCATGGATGAATGGCAGTCTCTGTATAGGTGTATGAGTGCATATGTTGGTCTTGTATTGATGAGTGACCGTATGTATGAAAGATTGCATGGGTGAATGAGTGGATGTGTGTGTAGACCTAGAAATCAGTGAGTGCATATGTGGTAAGTGGTTTTACTGTGTCAATCGTTTCAGGAATGGTAGATTGTATTTAACACTAGGTGTATCATGTGTTAGATTAGAGTGTGAGGAGGTGTATTGTATTATCACATGGATGATGTCATCAGTGATGTCATCAGTGATGTCATTTGAGATGTCATCAGTGATGTCATCAGTGATGTCATTTGAGATGTCATCAGTGATGTCATCAGTGATGTCACTAACCATGTCATGAATGATGTAATATGTGACACCATCAGCAGTGCATTGCGGGCGCGCGAGTTATAGTGAGTCCAACTAACTATAACGTGGGAATTTCAATGGTTTTGTGTCAGTAAAATTTCCAGCTAACTATAACTGGTGTCAAACCCATGGTTTTTTCAGTGAATTTAATAGTTTTTTTAAATGCTAATTCCTAACTATAACTGGTGTGAAACCTATGGTTTTTTCAGCGAATTTCATAGGTTTTTTAATAGCTAATTTCTATAGCTATGAAATATAATATTTTTTATAATGAATCCTATATTGTATATTTATGTAATACTATTTTCTTTATGTATATTGTTCATGTTTATTTATTTATTTATTTTTTTGCCCTAGAGCGCTCCCGGTGCGCGTACCGGTGAGCGCACCGGTAAGCGCAGTCTTGCAGCGCGCCCCGGTGCGCGTACCGGTGAGCGTCCCGTTAGCGCTATTTCCACAAACGAAAACATCATCGTGACGTATCGCGTAGCCGCGTGATGCGTCTTATGAAGCACGGCGTAAGCGCCCCCAGGCGCGCCCCGACCCGCTTACGCTACGTGCCCCGAGGCGCGCCTCGGTGCGCGCCCCCTGGCACGTAGCGTAAGCGCGTCGGGTCATGTGACCTGAAAATAACACTTTTTATTGGTTCAGAACAGTTTTGTTTTCCAAATGATGAAGGCCCCCACCTTTTTTCCTCATTCTCACTTTGTTCTTTGGGTCAGGAAGACCTGTTTCTATTCATTGAGAAATGGCTACAGTAGCAGCAGCAGCAGGAGCATCTGCACCACCACCACCACCACCACCACCACCACAAGGACCACCACAACACCACATTGGTGGTGAAGAAGAAGAGGAGGAGGAGGAGGAGGAGGAGGAGAGGCAGTATCCAGCCTGAAGATAATACCCCCTATAAACCTAAGGAGCACTTTGTGTGGGAGTTTTTTAAAATCCCAAAGGACCAAAAGAAAGTCAATGCGCCAAAGGTGACATTCTCATCTGTGGCACTATATTTTCCAGGGGAAACCCTGCCAAAAAATATTCATTTGGGAACCATACAATGCTTCGCCACATGCAACGCAGGCACCCTAACAACTATGCTGCGGCAGAGGTCAGAGAACTGACCAGAAACCCTCCCCAATCTTCTCTGAGCACCTCCAAAAGCAAACAACCCACTCCATCGGGTCGAGAGACAAGGGAGATGGTCCCAAACATCCAACGCCAGTTTGGAGATTACAAAATAGTTTGTATATTTTGCGGGACGACAATTTCCTATGGGGAGCAAAGCATCAAACTCATCAACCGTGCTGGAGACAACCACAACTGCCGAAAGAAGCCTTAATTTTTTCCAGATTTTTTTTGCTCCAGTTGAGCCATTTACAATTCCCTGTTTTTTGTTTGTCCCCATAAAAACTACAAAAAAATATAAAATTGTTCATAAAAGCCAAAAAAAGTCAAAAATGTTCAAAAAACAATAAAAAAATTATATAACAACAAAAAGAATTAAAAAAACTGTTCTTTTTAGAACGACCTCCAATTTATAAAAAAAATGCTAAATTTTTTTAAAACTCTGTCATTCTTTTTTCTCCATGGTACGCTCCCCGGTGCGCGTACCGGGTGCTCCCCCCGTGTAAATCGAAATCATGGCCCCCACATCAAACCTAGGGGGTCAGGGGGGGGTCTACCCTGCCCCCTTTTGGTCATTTCCCCCTTTGTTTTTGCCACCTCTTGTGTCTCGATCCTACCGAGACACAAGATGGCGGCCGCTCCGGACTGTTTGGAATGTTGACAGACACCCAAGAGCCAATCAGCTTTCCGCTCGCGAACTCGCGTAGCGCACTGGTGCGCGCTCCGGTGCGCGTACCGGGGCGCGCTTATAGATATATATCTTTTTTTGAACCTAAATTACTCAAAATCCACTGGAGCACATATCTTGAGACATAGCAAAGGCACATCGGGCTACCAGTCCCTACAATTTTGCCAAGTTTGGTGGAAATCCATTCAGCCGTTCGGGCTAAAAGTGAGTCCAACCGCCCTATGGAAATTAACATGGGGAAAACACGTTTTGGGACCCCCTTTTATCTTGGCCCCTGCTTGACGAATCCCCCCCAAACTTCAGGGAAGGAGCGTAGCGGAGCTGGCCATTTTCTTGGAGAAATTCAGCCAATTCGGTTCATCAACGCCAAAGTTATTCCCAATAGAATGTTGCGGATTTCCTATGGAAACTAGGTCCTAACTATAACTACCTACTGGCGACCGCCAGTAGGTAATATATATATATATATATGTATATTGAATAGTTTTTTAATTTTTTTATTTACCTAACAGAGGGGGAGATTTAGGGGTCTATTAGTATGTTGGGCGGACCGCCCGCAGTGGGATGGCGTACCGCCTGCCATTTTCCACCGCCCGCATCCTATTTCCCCCCCACATTACAATTGCGGGGAGACCCCGGCGAACGGAAAAAACGTCTGCCGGTTTTCCGCCGGTCAAACAGGAGACCAGGCGGAAAAGGGGCTTGATATGGTGGCGGTGTCTGCAAGACACCGCCATCCATATTAAAGATGCAGGCTGTGATGTGCCTTTCCATGGCACATGGAAAGGCATGCGATATCTGCATGTGGGAGCCCGTTGGGGGGTGAGGGGTGCACATCGGGGGTACCTATGGTACCCCCCTGCATTTGCATGCACAACATGCCTTTTTTATATTGTAATAGTCCCCTTAGTGTCTTGAGTTTTATGATCGAACCCTTTTGCCTCTGCACAACTCTGTAGAGCTGTGACGTAGGTGTCAGAGCAGAACGTAATGAAAGCTTGTTTTAGAATGTTGAGTTCACAATTACACGCAGAGGAAAAAAGACATGGCATATTAAGATCCGTGTATGGCATAGTCATTGGTGGGTACCCTGGCTGGGGAGGACACTAAACCCACGTGTACTCCTATACTCTAAACCTACCATTCCAGATATACATGTGTGGCATTTACATCTCTGATATACATCTCAGTTTCTCCAAGCAGGTATAGCTGCAGCGGTATAGTCGTCCTCCTTTTGCAGTCAAATGTGATTAGTGCTTCTCACCTCAGAATACCTGATGCGTACAATTCTCATGCACTTACATGAAAGAGTATGTTATAGAAGACTGATGCTTTTTAGTGTCTCTTTCGAACCATTTTGGCAACTGCAGAGTCAACCTTATTGCTTATGTGGGTTGGGTTTCATAGGAGCAAGGCTGGGCATTTGCTACTACTTGAAGTTTGAACTTCTAGTTAAAATTCAATAGTTTTCTATGCAATCAGTCCCATCATGACAGTCAGCTGATATTCCAGTGGCTGAATCACTTACTCAATTATTTAGTATTGGTATATACAGTACAGCAGGCATTCCATCTGTCGACACTGTATTTCAGCTGCCCATATCATTCCTTGTACAATTCCTCAGGGCACAATAACTTACCTCAATTCCAAAAACGACATTGGATATATTTAAAACACATGAGAAAACAATATATTGCTATTACAATATCAATATTCCTACTAATAATGAACTGTATAGTGTACCATACTTCTATATGTTTGTTCTTGTTTTCTTCCACTTTATATACAGCCTTGACCTTAATCTATTTAGCTGTTACTTATTTAATGGTCTGGCTGAATGCAAAATGTGCTTCTTCCCTAATACATATCGTCATTATGATTATCCATTCAGTACATCGGAGAAGCACATATGTGGTGACCTGTAATCCTCAATCTAGCCCACAAAAGCAATTTGAACCCATCCAATGAGTAATGCAAAAAAACAAAATTGTTTGTATGGAATATGGAAGAATTGAATCATTGATTTACTCTGAACCAGTGGAATGTCAACAGAGGCTGTGATGGGATCGATTGCATATGAAACTACTGAAATCTAACTAGTAGGTCAAATTATATGCAGCTATAATTATAAAGAGTTTTAAGGATGCTCTAGGTAGAAATAGGCAAACTATGCTGATGTAATATTGTAGTTTAAAATAATGTTTGGTAATAAATTAAATGTTTTGAAACATTGCAGAATAGATATATGTTCTCTCTTCTTGACGGGTGGAATTCAATATTGTTTTGTTATGTGTTTGCTGTAAATGGGAGTCCATTGTACTGTAATTGTATTGTAATAAAATTTATATAGTGCTCACTACCATTGACAAGGCGTAGAAGCGCTTTTTCGGCAAGTAGCACGCACTCCGGACCCCATAAAGGAAATAAAGTTTTGTGGTGAATTAGTATAGTCAAATATGAAAGTGATTTGAGTGATGGATATGTTAGTCAGTTTATTTGGATTTAGAAGGATAATAGAGGGATAGAAGAGGGAAAAAGGTTTGCATTTAATTAGCGCTTTCTACCCCAGACGAGGCGTCAAATCGCTTTTTCTGTGAGTAGCACACACTCTGGAACCCGTAAAGGATTAGAGGTGAATTAGTGTAGTGAAAATATGAAAGTAATTTGTGTGATGGATATGTTAGTCAGTTATTTGGATTGAGAAAGATAGTGGAGGGATAGAGAAGGGAAAAAGGTTTGCATTTATGTAGTGCTTGCTACCCCTGATGGGGTGTTGAAGTGCTTTTTCGGAGAGTAGCATGCTACACTGGAACCCATACAGTGTTATTGGTGAATTAGTATTGTGAAATATGAAAGTAAATTGAGTGGTGGATATGTTAGTCAGGTATTTGGATTGAGAAGGATAGCAAAGGAGTACAAGAGGTGAGAAGCTTTGAATTTATATAGTGCTTGCTACCCCTGATGAGGTGTTGAAGTGCTTTTTCAGCGAGTAGCACGCTGCTCTGGAACCCATAAATAGTTAGTGGTGAATTAGTATAGTGAAATTTGAAATTAATTTGAGTGGTGGGGGGGTTCAAATACCTCACTAAATACTTGTAAATTAAGATGGCCTGGAAACCCAAATTAATTCTGTGTCAATTTAGTTTTATTCAGTTTCTTTGTAAAGATGCCACAGAATATTCTGCCTGGCCGGCGGGAGAACAAGAAAAGAGAACTAAGGAACAAAAGGACCTTGCCTAATGGCAAACGAAAACAGCCTAGACTATCATATCTGCCCCCACCGTCCCCAACAAACAGCCCTTCCCCCTTGTCCTCCCTCTAGACAGACTGAGCAGTTTTGGAAGCCCTAAGGTTTCATCATTTAGTGAGCTGGTGGCCCCAGCCCATCCCCTCTCCTTGTGAAGCCAATCTTAGAACTATAAGGTAGTGGGGGTGAATCACTGACAAAGTATCGAAGGTCACAATATCGACTTACAAAAATATTGCAGGAAAAATATTAAAGTCACGTATATCGACATCCTATCAACATTATGGTAAATACAAAAATATCGCAAAAAAAATATCAATGCCAGAAATATCGCTGTTAAAACTATCGTTTTCTTAAGTTAAAAAACTATTGTAAAATAAAGTAAATAATAAGTTTAATTAAAATAAACATAGTTAAAAAAAATTAAAATGCTTACAAATTATAAGTAATATATATATAAAACAATTACATTAAACATATACATATAATATATAATATATATTTACTTATTAATGTTTTAATATTTATTTTAATGACTTATACATTGTTTAAATTTTGTTTATACATTATAAATACATCTATATACATAAAAGAAATAAAATAAATATAAATTAACTAAATACACGTAACAAATTAAGGAAATGTAAATAATTTGTAATCTATTTAAAATTAATTATACACTACATTACCTAAAATCATACAAAAAATATTAGATAGCGGAGGAAATAAAATTACTATTCCAATTCCAGTGACGGCAACAGTAGGGAAAGTGTTGGATAGCGTCGGGGTGAAAATTACTATTCCCAGTCCAGTGAGTGCAACAGTAGGGAAAGTGTTGGATAGTGGAGGAGTAAAAATTACTATTCCCACTCCAGTGAGTGCAACAATAGGGAAAGTGTTGGATAGCGTAAGGGTAAAAATTAATATTCCAACTCCAGTGAGTGCAACAGTAGGAAAAGTGTAGAATAGCGTAGGGGTTAAGTTAACATACTGATCAAATAAATATTTGTTTTATAAAATTAATAACATGTTAATAATTATTTAACAAAATAATTATTATTAAATTCCTATTAAATTAAATTTATATTTACTTAAAAAACATTAAATTACTTCCCACCCTATTCCCCTATAAACACACAAAGCACTACACATAAAAAATAACACAATTAATGTAATTATCAATTAATCAATAATTAAAAATTAATTACCATTTAATAATTAATTAACAATAATTTAATTAACAATAACAAAAAATAGAAATTAATTATGAATTAATTATAAGTAATATAATTTAAAATTAACTAATTAATACAAATTGTTTTACGATTAGTAATTAATTAATAATACATTAATAATCAATAACAATAAATAAAAACATATTGATTAATTAATTATATTTAAATTACTTTCCAACATATAAACTAAAACACACATTTAAAAAAAAATACTATTTTCTAAACATTTAATACATATATTTAAAATTAATGAAAAAACATTCAAAACATGTTAAACATACATATAAAATACATACTAAAATACATAACACAAAAAAATCGATAATATTTCCAACGATATTTTTGCTAACAATATTATTTACTTCGATATTACTCACTTCGATATTAAATAAATCAATATTACTTCCCTTGCAGTCAATATTCTGGTCAACGATATTCTTAACTTCGATATTCTGTCTCTAAGATATTAAAAACTCGATATTAGTGTAGGTCGATATTACAATTTCGATATTTTGACTGCTCTCTCCAGCAGTAACAATTAATCTCGCGCCAAGTATGCCTGCTGCAGCACGCGCTAGTGCGCATGACAGTAAAAGAAGGACGAAATGTATTTCAAGAGGGCGCGGGGACGGCATTAAATCAACCCCCCATCCGGCCCCACTACACAGAGTGCGGAGTCAATCATGCTTTGGCAGGGACAGTCCACACTCAACATCACAAAAATCAAACGCGCTGGTCGAGGGTACATGTGGGGATCGCTCCATGCCTATCAATGTAGCTTCCCAAGCCCCCAGGAGGGACACCGTCCACCCCCACCTTTCTTTCCTGACTCCCCCCCCCCCCCATACCGCCCTCCCCCGATTCCTTAACACTCCCTGATTCCAGGTAAAAGGCATGTCAATTATCTTTGTCTATTTAGCTGTTTTCCATTGTGTCTTCATTTAGAAACAACAGTTGAAGTGCATACAAAAAAAGTATGAGAACTATGATCGTGTAACAATTTTGCGCACACCTTCAATTAAACATAAATACAAGTTAAACTAATTAGTGGGAAATGCACTCTTATACATTATGAAACCTCAGTTGATGAGCACAGTCACTGCAGATGTCTGTGTGTGTGACCAGAGAGTCTCAGAATTGAATGCTGGTTGACACAGTAGGAAGCAGAGGCTTGTGCATTTTTTAATGTTACAAGGACCCAACTTGTCACAGAAAGCACTGTGAATATTTAAGTCAATATTTCAAAGCTGTATTATACACAAGATAAGATAGGCTGCCAAAAAATTATTACGCTTATAACATACATTAAGTGCTTTCAAAGTATATATTTAGTACTAGATAACAATATTGCAACTAGTGCTATCATTAAAAGGACACTTCCAGAACTCAACATCCCTATGTCACCTTTCAAAAAGAACACAACTTTGTCATTACGAAGCTCCCAATGAATCCCTCAATTAAAGCCTCTACTGACTCCCACGCAGCCTTTACATTTGTTGATTAACCCATTGCTTACATTTACATTTCTTTCAAGTAGCAGGCACCTTGATGCGAATGCCCTATTTGTTCTTTAGATCTCTGTACACCCTCTGCTTCACAGCACATAAAACCCCATCTCCTCCTCTGTCACTTTCACCCACAGGCATCGCAAGGTCCCCTTCAACTGTTCAGAGATGGGTATTATCTTAATGAAAAGTAGGAGAACCGGTTTTGTTCAATTAAAAAAGCACGGGCACATCATTCCCCATAAATCCTGCCCACTTCAACATGCAGATGCTCTTTCAGGTGGGTTGAGGGGTGGCGGGGAGGTCAGGAGAGGTGCCTTCAGAAGCAGAGGTAAGATCGCCCAGAGTAATGGTGCAAGAGGACAGGAGCGAGATCCATGGACAGCGCCAAAGACACTGCCTGAGGAACGTGACAAGGTATGGAGGCTCATTTTGTTTTTTTAAGAAAGGCCATCACTATTATTTTTGCAGCAGGTGTAGTTAAAAAAAGAGTACACATGCAACCAAGGGTGTGAGAGGGTCATTGCACCCCAATTATGGCTCTCTTACTAGAAATAAGTGGAGTGGGGCCCAAGCAGCAAAGGGTGGTGAGAAGTGGTACTTTTCTCCATTTTTTTATTACAAAAAGAGGCAGACAGCTTACTTTGCTGTGAGAGCCCTGTGGATTGCGCAGAGGAGAAAGCCAGCTTTGTAGGGCTGCAGGTATCATTCTTCTGCAGGTGCATTGACACCGATCCTCAGTGGTGTGAGGGGCCAACTAAACTCCAATTATGGCTGTTTCACTATACTTTCTTGCTTGCATTAGGGTCCTGTGACAATGTTGCTTAGGGCTTTGCACCAAAGGCCCAAGGGAGGAGCATTTTGAAACAGAGGAGATGACAGAGAAGGGGATAGGGCAAGATGTTTTTTGTATCAAGGAGCAGAGGAGACCTCCTTCTTCACAAGGCAGTAGCTATCATTAGTGAAGCAGGTAAAATGGCACTGGGGCTCTGGGGTGTGAGGGGCTCACTGCATCACAAGCATGACTGCCTTCATTTCCAAAAGGGGTCTTGGGCCTTTATTCAAAGCATTAGAGCTGTAGAAACCCCTGTTGCCAGTGGGAAAGGCACGGGGGAGCTCATTTTTTAGGTCTCGCGTGACATTGCAGTGCAAAGCTCTGCTCCACCTCCGTGAGAGATTTTGTAAGAGAGGACTTTCAGAAGAGGACTTTAAGCCCCGCCCCTCATTTCTATTGGCTGTCTTCACTGTCATTTCTGCTAAACGGTGCACTGCCATTGGAAATTAGGGCTTTCTATTCATGCCCTTTGTCTCCGAGCCGGACTGGCACACCTGCTTTGCTGCTGTCTCGAAGCAGTTTCTTATCTTTATGGGGCCAAACACATGGCCCCATAAAGATAAGAGATCCCCATGCTCCGACTGCAGCTCAGTCCTCCTTCACTTTCGGGACTGGGCTTGTTTATGAAAGCAAGCTATTTTTTTTACTGCACTATTTATGTCTGAAGACTCTGCTTTATTTGATTGGAAGGCCGCTAATGAGATGTGCACAGCTGGAATTAATTTTGCACAAGGCCTGCTTCCCCTCTTCGGATGTATGACGTTACAACGCATACTTTTACAACGCATACCATTACAACGCATTTTTTACAATGCAAAATCCTTTACAACGCATTCCATTACAACGCATACCATTACAACGAATTTTCTAAAAACTACCTTTACAACACATACCATTACGATGCATAACATTACATTGCATGTATGGTAAGTATTGGATAGTATAGGGGTAAACATTACTATTCTAGCTCCAGGGGGTGCAACAATAGGGTAAGTGTTGGATAGTGTAGGGGTAAAAATTACTATTCTAACTTCAGGGGGTGCAACAGTAGGGTAAGTTTTGGATAGTGTAAGGGTACTATGCGTTGTGATGGTATGCGTTGTAATGGTATGCGTTGTAATGACGGCATTGTAATGACATGCGTTGTGATGGTATGCATTGTAATGGTATGCGTTGTAATGACTGTTTGTAATGGCATGCGTTGTAATCGATCTTGCGTTGTAAAAGTTTTGTTGTAATGGTAGTGCGTTGTAAAAGTTGAGTTGTAAAGGTTGTTTCCCCCCTCTTCCAGTACCCCCAATAGGCGGCTGCCAGCCAGAACTGAACTCATCTCTGCGACAGCAACTCACTGAGGGCCGCAGGGAACAACAATAAAAAGTGCAGCGTTCAGCAACTCGGCACATCCATTACACTCCAGCAGCAACAATTAATCTCGCACCAAGTGTGCCTGCTGCAGCACGCGCTAGTGCGCATGACAGTAAAAGAAGGCCAAATTGTATTTTAAGAGGGCGCAGAGATGGCATTAAATCACCCCCCACCCCATCCCCCACCCGGCTCCACTACACAGAGCACGGAGTCAATCATGCTTTGGGACAGTCCACCCTCAACATCACAAACATCAAAGGCGCTGCTCGAGGGTACATGTGAGGATCGCTCCATGCCTATCAATGTATCTTCCCCAGCCTCCAGGAGGGGCACCGTCCACCCCCACCTTTCTTTCCTAACTCCCCTCCCCCCCAATACCGCCCTCCCCCGATTCCTTAACACCCCCTGATTCCAGTCAAAGGGTTTGTTCCTTCCTGAGCAGACCTATGAGGTCGGAACGTTATCTCAGTCGCACAGTGTTACAACAGCATTTACACACACATTATCATGTTTTCCTGCAATCCACGGGAAGTCAGAGAGTCAGACTCTTAAGGCTGCTCGCCCATATAGTTTAATTGTTACATCTCTCTGGGGTTACACGCATTTACCGCTCACTGCTTTGAGTTTTTTTTCACACTCCTTTGTGTGTTTATGACACCCTCCTCCTCTTTGTGGCGCTACTGGGTGTAGTCAAGGTGCTCAAGGTTTCAGAAATATTTCTGTCATTCAACTTTTAATTCAGGTTTGCCAAATCTCACTATAATAATCTGTGTTCATAATTAAGATGGATGTGAGATTCCAAGGTTCAGCTCTAACATAAAATGCAGCTCTCAAAATCCTCTGCCGCGTGCAGCAGGGGCCCATAATCCACTTATGACTAAAAGCAAACACGCTTCTTTTAAGCACCTTATTCACAGCTGGATTGTGGTCGTGCATACGAAGCAAGGATCCGCGGGTGCCTCCCCACAAACCCCCATTCCTAGACTTAGAGGCGGGTTAGTTAGCACACACACAGTGTATGAAAACTCCCACCCAACCTATAAGCAGTGCAGTGGAACTTCAAACGTGAAGCAGTGCCTGGCAAAGGGACCGCTTGATTTCCCAGTGACGTCAATGCACCATAATATGCTTTCGTATCCCTCCTATATTGTAATATGCTTTCTGGTGGTGGTTGCTTCTTTGGAGTTTTATGGCACAGGGAGAGTACTTTGTGATTGAGGGAGGGGTTAGTAGAAACACACTCATTTGCAATGCAATAGGTCTTGCATTGACGCATTGAGCTATTGACATTGCAAATAATAAAGCCTTTTATTTTTATTTTTGTTTTAGAAACATACATAAAAGGCATTGTCATTTACGATGCCAATAGCTTAAACTCGCGGAAGCATAGCTCCAACAAATACAAGACCTATTGCTTGCACAAGTACAAAACATTGCCATCTACAATGCCAATAGCTCCAACTCCAACAAATGCAAGACCTATTGCATTTCCAATGCTTGTTTCTGAAAGGAAGAGAGTGTTTTTCAGAGTTGGAATGATGGCCAGGCACAGTGAAAGAGGCAGAGAAGATGGCTTGTTACTCAGGACTCATAACATAGAAATTATGTGGGGTAGTGTTTTTTAGTCAATTTCATTTTTTCTATATATTAGCTCAAGTATATTTCTCACCTTTAGTGAAGATTTTTGTGGTGTTAGCGTTCTAGACGCTACAGCCCGTGCGTGTGACGCAACACGCGCTGGCGTTACTGGAACGATTGCGCATGCGCGAACGGCGGTACGCGCGCATCAGAGCCAGGCCACTGCTCATCGTCTGTCAGGAGGATTTGTTCTTTGCCACCTGGATCTAGCTTGATTCCCAAGTCTCCTTGGTCTCTTCACCCTAGCACCGAGGGACCTTTCTCAGCTACAATTTTGAGCTAAAGAAAAGTACCCCTCACATTATCTCATAAACCCTGCCCCCTGCACTCAGCCCTGTCACTCCTGCTCCCCTAAGTCCTGACAAACTTTCAGAGTGGTGGCTGGCTTTGAAAATATTTTATTTTGGGGGGCTCAGAGAAAAACTGTTTGAAGACCTCTGCTCTACAAAGTGCAGAGCCCGCAGGCGGGCCCTTGCTGCTGGTAGCAGTCCTCAGCAGACACGCTTCTTTTCCCAGCAGAGACGGCTTCTGCTCTTTCTCAGAATGAGACATTGTGCTCAGAAGAGGAGGCGCATTCAGGGGCTCAGCTCTCAGCTCAGTAAGCATTCAGTAACCACTTCTCTCTCACTTGTTTGGAAAGAAATGTCATTCTAAACAAAAGCTTTCAATAAAATTCGTTAAAGTCGTTTCAGCTCAAAGTGTTGTCACTTGAAACATCCGTTCTGCTTCTGCCACAGCTGATGAAACCCGTGCTACAATTTTTATCCTTGACACACAGACACACTTCCTGCTTATATATTTTTTTACCAGTATCAACAAAAACCATTTCATTTTTTTGCTATTTTTGTTACCGTATGCGTTTGTAAAGTACGACGGTTATATTTTATTTTCACAGGTTGGTATGTGCAAATCAATTACATTTAAGCTATTCCCATGAAGAGGAAGCGAAATCAGCAATCTGGCCCCATGCCAGCCATGGCACACATAATGCGGTCTGGCACGTGTGTCCAACACACTTCCCATCAGGAAGTTAACTGTACAAACAGCCAGATAATGTAACACGGCACTGTTGCAGGACAATTTTGCACGATCTTTTGCTCTCACTGACATGTGCAGACTGGCGTTTGCTGCAAGTAGGGAAAACAAGCATTACTATCACTGTTCATGTGCTGCTAGGTGTAAGTTTATCAACATTTATCGATGCAAAATAAAAGATTTACTAGCCTGCCTAGATCACACTTCTGTTGTGTCATAACCTTCTGGCTGACGTTCTCCATGAAGAAACTATTTATGTAATGGCAAAACCAAGAAAAAGTGATGGGTGGAAAGCTTTAATTAACCCTTTGCATGCTGATGACGGAACCGCTCCGTCATCAGCTGCGGGTGCGCTGTGCTGATGACGGAGCGGTTCCGTCATGGCCCGCTCGCCGCTCATGCGCGGCGCGAATTCCGCGCCTGCGCTGAGCGTTCTATTGAGCGGGGCGGGCCATGACGGAACCGCTGCGTCACAAGCACAGCCCAACCGACGCTGGTGACGGAGCGGTTCCGTCACCAGCATGCGCCCGCCGCATTTCCGCCCCGCCCCCTTAGCACTGCGGTGGAATAGCCGCCGCAGTGTAGGGGTTAATCCCAGCATTTGGTAATTACTCTGGGCTGCGTTCCAGTGATAGTTCTTTGGCTTACTGAGACACTACAGACCGGGACCCACCATGTGCAAATCAGTCTTGATCTTACTCCAATCGAAACAGAAACAGAATCTTCTGCAATCCCAGACTGGCTTCAGTCTTCTTGGTCTCATCAATTGAGTCCTAAGCAGTGGCGTAACAAAACTTGAGGGGGCCCCCCTGCAAGGTACTGCAAGGGGCCCCCGTTGGACTTAATCAGGAGTTCTCAGGTCAAAGTACTTTGCTGAGGCCGACCACGATGGATTATGGGATGGGTTTAGGAGTCCCGCTGACACTACCTATAAAATGTGGTGTGTCATTTCCGAAGTTGGTGCAATGTCGTGGATGTGCTAAAGATCATAGATGATGCATTGTGCAAAGGATGGGATGTGTCATTGTCGAAGGCGATGCACCATTTCTGAAGCTCTGCAACATTGTGGATGCATCGATGTCAAGTAGCAATGGTATTCGGTCTGTCGCGTGCAGCACAGGGCGATGCAGAGGCGCTGCGTTGACAAAGTCAGTGCTGCAGTGAAGGTCGTGGGTGATGCGCCGCATTGCCGATTACCGCTTTCCACGGCTTTGGTGCAGGCAGCAGCAATGCATTGATATCGTAGGGAAATGTGCCACTTCTGATTGGCACAACATCCTTGATGCATTGGTTTCTTGGGCTGCAGCACTAAACACCCACTTCCAAGGGCCCAGGACTGGTTTTGGCACTACTTGGCAGAGTAGGACTCACAGCAGAGGAGCCAGGTGCTGGTAGCAAGATGCAGGGGAAGCCTTTCATATCCTTGAGGTTTCAGAAAACAGGAGGCAATCCAACAAGCCCTTAAAGAAACTTTAGAGTTGCACGATGTAGAGAGTCAACTCAGTCCTCTCCGACTCACAGGAAAAAAAGCAACAGGCAGCAGGCCAACACAGCAGAGTAAGCAGCAAAGTGGCAGTCGATGATCAAGAAAAAACCGATGTAGGTCGAAATGCGTTATCATTCGTCTTTGCCAAATAAAAAAATTGTGGATATTAGCTCCGTTGGTGTGTCTGTTTTTTTGTCTCTTCGTTGGGAGGAATCAATTTTTCTATCTATCTATCTATCTATCTATCTATCTATCTATCTATCTATCTATCTATCTATCTATCTATCTATCTATCTATCTATCTATCTATCTATCTATCTATCTATCTATCTATCTATCTATCTATCTATCTATCTATCTATCTATCTATCTATCTATCTATCTATCTATCTATCTATCTATCTATCTATCTATCTATCTATCTATCTATCTATCTATCTATCTATCTATCTATCTATCTATATAGCCAGTAGGTATATATAGTTAGGATTGTTTTCCATAGAGAAATCGCAACATTCTATTGGGAATAACTTTGGCGCCGGTTGAGAAATCTTCCTGAAATGTTCCTTACCTTTGCCTCGCGGCGCTCCGCTCCTTCCCTGAAAGTTTGGGGGGGATTCGTCAAGCGGGGGCCGAGATAAAAGGGGGGTCCCAAAACGTGTTTTCCCCATGTTAATTTCCATAGGGCGGTTGGACTCACTTTTAGCCCGAACGGCTGAATGGTTTTCCACCAAACTTGGCAAAAATGTAGGGACTGGTAGCCCGATGTGCCTTTGCTATGTCTCAAGATATGTGCTCCAGTGGTTTTTACGAAAATTAACTTTGAAAAAATATATATTGGGCTACATTGGGCTATATATATGTTAGAGCCCAAATGTAGCCCAATGTAGCCCAATGTAGCCCAATGTAGCCCAAAGATGGCCACCAGAGACAAAAAAAACAAATGTAGCCCAAATATCAGCCAGATGTAGCCCAACTATAGCCCAATGACAGAATGTCCCAGAGTGTTCTAAAGAACAACTAGAGCGCTAACAGTCTTACTTATAAGTATGGCACACCTGAAGTCATCTTGATTGGAATAAAGTGGTAACACTTAATACATTTAATTTGAAAAAGAACAAAATGAGGGGTTTCATTTTGCCACAGAAATTTTATATATATATATATTCACTGAAAAAACCATAGGTTACACACCAGTTATAGTTAGGAATTAGCATTTAAAAAACCTTTGAAATTCACTGAAAAAACCATAGGTTTCACACCAGTTATAGTTAGCTGGAAATTTTACTCGCATAAAACCATTGAATTTCCCACGTTATAGTTAGTTGGACTCACTATAACTTGCACGTCTGCAATGCACTGCTGATGACGTCACATATTATATCACTCATGCATATATTTAAATATTTAAACATTACTCGCTAATATATGTATTCACTAAGATACACTTAATAAGCCAGTTAACCAATCAATTTTGTTTTTAAAAACACAGAAAAAACCATAGGTTTCAGCCCTTATATAGTTAGGAATTAGCATTTAAAAAACCTTTGAAATTCACTGAAAAAACCATAGGTTTCAGGCCTTATATAGTTAGGAATTAGCATTTAAAAAACCTTTGAAATTCACTGAAAAAAACATAGGTTTCAGGCCTTATATAGTTAGGAATCAGCATTTAAAAAACCTTTGAAATTCACTGAAAAAACCATAGGTTTCAGGCCTTATATAGTTAGGAATTAGCATTTTAAAAAACCTTTGAAATTCACTGAAAAAACCATAGGTTTCAGGAGTTATATAGTTAGGAATTCGTTTTTAAAAAACCTTTGGAATTCACTCAAAAAACTATAAGTTTTAGTGGTGTTATAGTTAGCTGGACATTTTACTCATACAAAACCAATGAAATTGCTCCTATATAGTTAGTTGTACTAACTATATTTCGCGCACCCGCAATCCACTGCTGATGATGTCACATATTAGATCATTCATGACATGGTCAGTGACATCACTGATGACATCTCAAATGACATCACTGATGACATCACTGATGACATTATCCACGTGACAATCACATACACCTTTTCATGCACTATTACAATTTTTCATCACTGTTTGTAAAATACAGAGTATCATATTTAAATCCATTGTCACAGCAAAACAAGTATCTAAAAATCCACTCAGTGATTCATAGATGTATACACACATCTAATCACATACCTAAGGATTCACTCATACATGCTGTCAATGAACAATAGAACACTATCAAAAATACTTATACATCTATATCGACATTAAACAACAGCACGCATCCTATTCACATATGAAGTCATCCTACTTACTTATGCAAACAATGGATCATACTTACATAATTACTTAGCAAAACACTTATACAAACACCACTTCTTCTATTCATTTAGATAGTAAGTCATACTTAGTGAATTATAAAATCATTATTACAAGTATAAAGTTATCCATACAGTCACTCACACAATCATTGTGTCTTATGTATACTTATTTATATACAACTGACACATACACTGCCTTTTATTTTTCTAGTTTGTTAAACCTGTACCTTTGAGAAATATATTTGCTCATCACCACACCCATAAAGAGATTCCCTCACCCAAACTGTTAGAACATGTAGTTCTAACTTCATATATCTACTGAATCAACTATTCACACATCTTTGGACAGTCACACCCCCCCCACCGAACCACACACACTTTCACACTCCCATACAAATACTCAGTTAACTAATCAATGACTAATATAGACTTTCACATAGCTAGTAACCAACTGTAGAATCAGTTTACACAACAACTGACAAAGTGATACAGATATTCACACAGTTTAGTCACTATCCACTATATTTAGTAAGACATTCTAAATTGGTCAAGTAAACAGTCAATTACACTGCTACTAAATCCTCCATCCAAATATTTATTTATATATATCCACTCATTCTTCAATGTAAATTGCTATATATATAATGCATATTTAAATAACGAAGCAAACCACATTCACTGGATGATGTCATCAGTGATGTCATCAGTGATGTCATTTGAGATGTCATCAGTGATGTCACTGACCATGTCATGAATGATCTAATATGTGACATCATCAGCAGTGGATTGCGGGTGCGCGAAATATAGTTAGTACAACTAACTATATAGGAGCAATTTCATTGGTTTTGTATGAGTAAAATGTCCAGCTAACTATAACACCACTAAAACTTATAGTTTTTTGAGTGAATTTCAAAGGTTTTTTAAAAACGAATTCCTAACTATATAACTCCTGAAACCTATGTTTTTTTCAGTGAATATATATATAGATATATATATTGCATCACATTGCTTCTTCTACCCCATTTGGCCCATGATAAATGGAGCGTATCCCGGCAAAGCTTACTGGAGCAAGGGGACGGCGTTCCCCGAAACGCGTAACTGGAAATAAAATCTAAGCTTTTGGAGTAACCTGAATATAATATAATATATTATATATATTTTCAATGAAAAAAATCACAGGTTCAAGTAACTTTATAGTAAGGTGAACTTGTCAATTACAACATTAACGTTTTAAACTAAAAACACTGCTGAAATCCAGCAGTTATAGGGCCTGATTACGAGTCTGGCCGTCGCAAGACCACCAGACTCGCACTGGTGGTGGTCCATCTGCCGCATTACTACTTCAAAAGTCATTGCGACGGTGGGCCACTGGCTGCGCCAGTTCCCGGTTGGTGGTGAAGCTCCACCAAAATGTATTATGCTCAGCGGGACAGAGCATATTACAAGTTTCTGCACCGCCAGCCATTTCATGGATGGAGCCGAGCTATGAAAAGGCTGGTGGTGCAGGACAAAGGGGGCCCTACAGGGATACATTCAGAGGTGCACAACATGTGCCCCCCGTCTGTATTCCCCAAAGTTCCAGCATGGCATGGACGTCACCGTCCATAAGTGCTGGAACCGTTTACCATTCCCATTGTGGTGCCTGTTTTTCAGGCGCCGCCATGGGAAAGGCAAAAGACCATCTACCGTACACAAATTCAACTAGTAGAATGGTGGGCGGTCCTTGTGGAGATTGGCTCAGCTGTTTCAACCCAGAGCCGGCACAACTGAGCCAAACTCATAATCAGCCCCATAGTTAGCAGCAATAACTAGAACTTGCGTCCAGGCCATGCACTGCTTATGACCTCACATATGACATTACTTATGACGTTCTATGACATCACTTATGACACCACTGATGACATCACAAATAACATAATTGATGACACTCCTCCTAAGACAGCCAACCCCATACTGCACACGGTAGTTGGCCGTGCGGAGCAGGGGATTGGACACAGGTGTCCTGGGGACCCCATTCCAGGTTCTTTTTTTTTTAAAGGAGAGGGGGTTGTGTAGACCCTCTCCCCAACCCCAATTAGGCCCTGGGGACCCCATGCCCTGGTGTCGTTGTTTTTTATTGAAGGGTAGGGGAACCATATGGCCCTCCTGAGTTTTGTAAGACCCTGGGAACCCATCCCCCATGGCCCCTCTTTTAATAAAGGGGAGGGGTGTGTTTGGCCACCTCCCCGGGCCAAATTTTCATCCCGGCGGTACCATACCCCAGGGTCTGGCATGCTTGTTTGAGGGGGGAGCAGCTGCTCCCCTCCAAGGGCTGATTACATCCCTGGCGACCCCATCTCCCAGGACGTAGCATTATAATCAGGGTGAGTGGCACGCAAACCCCCTCCCTGGGCCAACTTCGGCCCCAGGAACTGTATCCTCTGGTGCCTGGCATTATTATCAGGGAAAGGGGCATGCGGACCCCTTCACCAGACTGATTTTGACCCAGGGGATCCCATCCCCTCATGCCTAATGTGCTTGTTTGGGATAAGGGGCCTGCGGCCCCTCTCCTTTCACTGATTTCGGCCCAGGGACCCATCACCGAGATCCAGCTTTATTATCAGCAGAGGGGAGCATGTTGTCCCCAGCCCAGGCTGATTTTGGCCCCAGTAACCAATCCCTCAGGGCCGAATGTGCTTGTTTGAGGAAGTGTGCAGGCACGCCCCCCCCCCAGCCCGGGCCAATTAAAACCCATAGAACCCATACCCTGGAGCCCAGCTCAGCTTTATTATCAGGGTGTGGGGGCATGTGGCCCCCTCCTCAAGCTAATTTTACCATCAGGAACCCAATTCCCTAGGGTCTGGTGTGCTTCTTTGGGGGAGGGGGACTCGCAACCCTACTCCCAGGGCTGCTTTTGGCCCCGTGAACCCCATCACCTGGGGCCTGGTGCTTTTTTGGGAGGGAGAGGGCACGCCACTCTCCTTCCCGGCCACTTTTGTCCCTAGGGATCCCATCTTCAAGGACCCACCACTGTAAAAGATGGGTGCCCTGGTGTCACCCCAAGGCACCCACTATAAAGATGTTGGAGGCTGCAGGGGGAGCCCTAGGGGCCCGTGACCCCAGTTAACTTCCCTCATCCAGCAGTAGCCAGCATTGCTCCTGCCCAAGGGAACAGCTAAGAATGCTGCACCCTCTGGGCAAGAGCAATCTTTTTATCTGTTTCCCTGCCCGCTTCACTCTTAACATGGAAACACAATCAAAAGTTTACTTCCAGTATTTTTGAAGCTCCCACCCTCTGGAAGCAAATTTTGTGTTTGCTCCTGGGGAGATTTAAGAAGGGAAGAGCCTCCCTCCAGAGGTGGGCTCCCTAGGGTCTTTTGAGGCTTAGGAGGGGGGCCGTGTGGCTCCCTCCTCTTTTAGTTGCATTTTGGTCCCGGGGAGGAATCCCCAGGTTTTTTTGAGGCTTGGTGAGAGGGGGGGGGTTTATGTGTCGCCCTTCTCATACAAAGTATCTTTGGCCCGGGGGTGGGCTCCCTGGGGCCTCCCTTGGCTGCAGGAGGGGAGCCATGCTATCCCACTCACCATTTAATCAAATTTCGGCTATGAGGGTGGGCTCCCCAAGGACTCTGGAAGATCGGGGAAGGTGGTTATGCAGCCACCCTCCCCTTCATAAACACAGCTGTTTGGGTGGGCTACCCAGGTCTCAAAGTGAATGGATGCGGCCTGGCTGCCATTTCTTTTTTGGGATCCCCCGAAAAGTCTCATAGGATCACAGCATTTTTATTTATGATTTACTTTCTTTTTTTGTCCCACGGCAGTGCCTCTCGGTTCCCCCTCCCCATGGATCCCAGGGCATTAAGGTATCCCTACCTTGCTGTCTTATACTATTTTTTTTCTACGTTCAGGATATGAGACTCAGTCCCCGAGTCATGTAGTGGCTGCCAGCAAAATGTTTCTCATGTTGCTGGCAGACAATCGGAGCACTCTCTGTCGCAGGAGTCTGACTCCCAAGAGAGTGAGATGGCCCAAGGGAAATAAAGCTTCCTGGGTCAATCAGAAAGCTGTATTTGTTAATTGGCACTCCCGCAAGAGTCTCTCGGGATTCTCGCGGACCCAATTGCCAAAATATACAAGTATTCTTTACGCTAACTTTCACTAAAATGACTGAACTGATTGACAGCAATCACAAAAAGCACAATTTGTGGACCAAGATCTAGGTTCCTGGCAAATTTGGTGTAATTCCGTTCAGCAGTTTTTGCTGTAACCATGCCTAAAGAAGTCCATGAAAAATGCATGGGGATTTTGTGATTTGGGACTGCCCTTTTTTCTTGGGCCCTGCTTGATGGATCACAGCGAAACTTTCCAGGAAGGAGCAGAGGAGGATGAACTATATATATATATATTCACTGAAAAAACCATAGGTTATACACCATATATAGTTAGGAATTAGCATTTACAAAACCTTGAAAATTCACTGAAAAAACCATAGGTTATAGACCATATATAGTTAGGAATTAGCATTTACAAAACCTTATTTTACTCACACAAAACCATTGAAATTCCATATATAGTTAGTTGCACTAACTATATATCGCGCACCCGCAATCCGCTGCTGATGATGTCACATATTACATCATTCATGACATGGTCAGTGACATCAGTGATGACATCACTGATGACATCTCAAATGACATCACTGATGACATCACTGATGACATCTCAAATGACATCACAGATGACATCACTGATGACAACATCCAGTGACTGTATGTTTCTGTAAAGTTAAAATATGTCTTACATATTGAAGAATGAGTGGATGTATAAGTGTCTGGATGAAGGATTTAGTAGGTGCATGACTGACTGTATGAGTGAGTGATTAAATGTGTCTCACTGAGTGCATGGGTTAGTGACTAAACTGTCTTAATTTCTGCATCATTATATCTTTTGTTCTGTAAACTGATGCATGTGTTGATCAGTAGCTATATGAGTAACTATATGGGTTATTGATTGGTTGCCCATGTATTTGTATGGGAGACTGAGTGTGTGTGTGGGTGTCTGGTAGGTGTATGACTCTGTGCATAGATGTGTGAGCAGTTGATTCACTAGATGTATGGGTTCAAAAGTGCATGTGGAAACAGCTGTATGGGGGGTTGACTGTGTGCATGAGTGTATTGGTGAGTGAATGGATATCTCAGTGCTACATGTCAAAGTAAGTACATATGTAAAACACAGTACATGTGAGAGTTGACATATATAAATAACTGTGCATAAGAGCCAGTGAATGTGTGAGTGGCTGAATGGATCACTGTGAACTTGTATCCGGGATTGTATAAGAGAGTAAATATGTGTTAGTATGTGTTTGAATAAGTAAGGTGTGTATAACTGTATAGTTGAGAAAATGGAGGTGTGATTGATTCTTTGCATGACTGACTAGGTGTGTGTGTAACTTCATGGATGAGTGACAATCTGTGAGTGTCTGTTTACACTGAGTGTATCTAAGGTTATATTAGAGTCTGAAGAAGTTCATCGTATTATCACATGAATGATGTCATCAGTGATGTGATCAGTAATGTCAAACCAGTGATGTCATCAGTGAAGTCATTTGAGATGTCATCAGTGATGTCATCAGTGATGTCATTTGAGATGTCATCAGTGATGTCATCAGTGATGTCATCAGTGATGTCACTGACCATGTCATGAATGATGTAATATGTGACATCATCAGCAGTGGATTGCGGGTGCGCGATATATAGTTAGTGCAACTAACTATATATGGAATTTCAATGGTTTTGTGTGAGTAAAATAAGGTTTTGTAAATGCTAATTCCTAACTATATATGGTCTATAACCTATGTTTTTTTCAGTGAATTTTCAAGGTTTTGTAAATGCTAATTCCTAACTATATATGGTGTATAACCTATGGTTTTTTCAGTGAATTTCAATGTTTTTTTAATAGCAAATATCAAAAGCTTTAAAATGTATTCTTCTTTAAATCGAAAAATATATTTTATATGTTTTTAATACAATTTTTTAATGTATTTTTTTTAATATATTTTTTTGTTTTGCTTCCGGTCCGCGAACCGGGTAGCTTCCCGTTAGCTCAATTTCTTGCCGCGACCTGGTCCGCGAACCGGTAAACGTTCCGTTTGCGCAACTGCCGCGTTAGAAAACAACATCGTGACGCATCGCGTAATCGCGAAGTATCGCGTTGTCGCATAATGCGTCATATGACGCGCCGCGTCAGCGCACCCGGAAGCGCTCCGGTCCGCGAAGCGCGAAGCGCAGCTTCCCGGAAGCGATCCGGGGTGCGGCGCGGAGCGCGTAACGTAAGCATAACAGGTCATGTGACTTGTCATGTGACTTGTTAATAACACTTTTCATTGGTTCATTTCACTTTTGGTTTCCTAATGTTGTTAGGCTAGGTCATGTGACCTAAAAATAACACTTTTCATTGGTTTAGAACTATTTTTTTTTCCCAAATGATGAAAACCCCTCCTTGTTTTTACCTCATTCTTACTTTCTACTTCCAGAGAGCAAGACCTATTTTTCACAATGGCTTCTGTAATAGCTGCAGCTGGTGCTTCTCAGCAACCACCACCACCACCACCACCACCAAAAGGACCACCTCCAACACTGGACTTTGGTAGAGAGGAAGATAATGAGGACGAAGAGGAGGAGGAGGAGGAAGAGCAAGTAAGGCAGTTCCTGCCAGAAACACCAAGGCAGAGCTATATTAAAGAGCACTACATATGGCAATTTTTTAAAATTCCACCTGGACAAAATAAGGTCAATGCACCCCAGGTGTCTTGTTTGATATGTAAAAATATACTTTCTCGTGGCAACCCCAACAAGAAATACAGCTTTGGCAATCATACAATGATTCGCCACATGGAGCGATGGCATCCTAATAATCTTTCCCAAGCACAAGTAAGGGATCTTGCTGCCAATCCCCCAAATGTCATCCCCAGCACCTCCAGTGGACAAAGCTCATTCGCCGGACCAGACAATATTCAAGCTCCTTTTGAACACTACAAAATAGTTTGTATATATTGTGGAGGAACTATTTGTTATGGAGAGAAGAGTATTACTTTGATTAACCGAGCTGGAGAAAATCATAAATGCAACAAGATGAGAAAACAATGAATCCTTTTTATTTTTTTTTGCTCCTGTTGAGACATGTTCAAACCCTGCTTTTTTGTTATTTCCTCTAAAAAAACACAAAAAAACACAAAATAGTTTTCAAAAATCAAAAAAAAATCAAAAAATTGTTCAGAAAATTAATAAAAAAAATAAAAAGAATAAAAAAACAGTTCTTTTCAGAACTACCTTCCATTTATAACAAAATTGCCCAAATTTGTATACCCTGTCTTTCTTTTTTCCTCATAGTACGCTCCTCGGACCGCTTCCCGGTGCGCGTACCGGGCGCTCCCCACGCAAAAACAAAGAAAAAAAATATTATTTTTTTTGCCCCGTGGGGCCCTTTTAAAGCCTCCACATCAAACCTAGGGGGTCAGGGAGGATCTACTATGCCCCCTTATGGTCCTTTCCCCCTTTGTTTTGGCCTCCTCTTGTCTCTAGATCCTACCGAGAGACAAGATGGCGGCCGCTCCGGACTGTTTAGAATGTTGACAGACACCGGAGAGCCAATCAGCTTCGCTTCGCGAAGTTCCGTTACGCGTCAAGTACGCGAACCGGAGCGCTACCCGGAGCGCGCTTACAGATATATATCTTTTTTTGAACGTTAATTTCTCAAAATCCACTGGAGCACATATCTTGAGACCTAGCAAAGGCACATCAGGCTAACAGTCCCTACAATTTTGCCAAGTTTTGTGCAAATCCATTCAGCCGTTCGGGCTAAAAGTGAGGCCAACCGCCCTATGGAAATTTACATGGGAAAAACGCGTTTTGGGACCCCCCTTTTTTCCCGGCCCCCCCTTGACGAAACCCCCCCAAATTTTCAGTGGCTGCTCAGAAACAAAATGTTCCATTTTCCTGAACATTTCAGCCAATTCCGTCCACAAACGCCAAAGTTATTAGACATGAATTTTCAAAAATCCCATAGAGAAAAAATCCTAACTATATATACCTACTGGCGACCGCCAGTAGGTAATATATATATATATATATATATATATATATATATATATATATATATATATATATATATATATATATATATATATATCAAAGTTCCACTCTCCACGCCACATTTTTTCACAGCGCTCACCAGAATGAGAGAGACGGACTCTTATTTTGTGTAGCAGCCGCTGGTATTTTTTATTCATCACATTTCGTGTGCATTGCTGTGTCAAAAAAACCAAACGCGTTTCGGCGTTCCCTGATGCCTTGTTCGCTGGTAATCTGTGTGCTAAGACCCTCCTCTTTTTAAAAAAACGTAAACCTTCGTGATTGGTCATGGTTACACAGTAGATATAAACAACATACTTCAAGTTTTTGTTGATTCGGCGAAGAAAACGAAGCCAGATGCAAATCCCATCGAAAAAGATGCTGCCTGGTTATTTTCTACATACACAAACAAAACATTGTTGTTTAAAGTGTAAACCTATCAATCAAATATGTCGCATACATTACTGCATTTTATATGTTTGGTTGTTTAACTACTCATGTATCCATGATAACCTCCTGTGTAAGTGCTAAGTGCTACAATTAAAAACATTACTTATCGAAGTTCACTAGTCACATTTCCCAGCCGGGAGTGTTAAATCTAAATTGTATGTGAACTTCGATAGTATGATTTCTGACAACAGAGGCGAAGTCAAGGGAAAGAAGGTCGACGACCCATTATCTAATGAATAAATAAATTATTCTAACTGTACAAATACAATATCCAATACATCTGAATACGATAACGGATGGTTCCTGAATTACTGATCTAAATCGTATTATTTATACATCCATGTTACAGCCCCTTCTTTAGTTTGGAATTTACATTTCAACATCACACCATTTCCTTATTTCTCTTTGTGATACTTTATAACCAAAATAGCTTTCCTAATCTTTAAAGTAGGTAGTGTTTTTTTCCTGTATGTTACTCCAGGTTTTAATATGTAGTTTGTTTTTATTCATCAACTTCACAATATCCTGTCAAGTGAGTGCACCTCACAAACAATAAATAACTAAATGGGTTTAAAAACCTATTGTTACAAATATAAGAGGGTTTCTATACATTTCAAAACACTAGAAATCGAAAGCTATGTGTTTTATTATTATTTTTGACACATCAGCTTTTGTAAATGATTCCGTGTGGTTATAAGTTTCTATGATATTTCAGAATTATCCTAGGAAGTGGTGTAGGTCTTCGCAAATATTTAGGCCTCGTGGACTCTTGGTTTGTAGTTCCATTATATAACTGGTTTCTAACCGGCGGAGTTGTTTTTCCCTGTCTCCACCCCTTTTATTACTAGGGATATGGTCTATTACGAAATAGCTGTGTACATTGAGGTTGCCTCCGTGTTCAGCTTTTACGTGCCTAGCAACAGGGTAAGTAGGGTCTGAATTTACCGTGGCCCTTAGGTGCTGTAAGATCCTTGCCTGTACTGGGAGCTTAGTGCTCCCAACATATCTTAATCCACATTCACAAGTTAAATTATACACCGCATACTCAGTTTTACAAGTATAATGCCCTTTGATCTTAATGGGCCGGTCTGAGAATGCATTGGTGTATGTTGTGGTGTTAGAGCCAAATTTGCAGGCTCGGCAAGAAAAACATTTAAAAAAACCATTTCGGGCGGAAAGCCAGTTATCTTTGTTGTAACTTTCAGGACTGGTTTTCACCAAGTCAGATTTCATAGAATGGGCCTTACGAAAGGTAAAGTTGGTCTTGTTCGCATAAATGTCTCTCAGGATACCATCCGTCATCAATATTGGCCATTCTTTGTTCACAATCTTTCTAATGATCTTAGATTGCCTACTGTAGGTCGATATGAATCTACATGCTTTTTCGGAACTGTCATTCTCTTCATTTATGTTCATAGCAGGGGAAGTTCCTTGAATGTTGCTGTCTGCTTTAGGTTGTAGAAGGGTCTCTCTTTTAATTAGGGCAACTTTTCGCAGGGTAGCTGCCAGATGTTTCTCATTATAGCCCCTTTCTAACAATCTGTGTTTGGTTAAAGCAAGAGCTTTTTCACATGCAAGTTCCGTACTACACGCTCTCTTTACCCTGAGAAATTAACCATAGGGTAGGTTAGCTATGGTGTGGCTGGGGTGAAAACTACTCGCGTGAAGCAGGGTATTCCCTGCTGTAGGTTTCTGGAACAAATGTGTTTCTATTTGTCCTGCCCTGATGTTGACCTGAATATCAAGGAAACTGATGGTGGTAGCATTTATATAATGTGTGAATTCCAAATTACATGAATTGTTATTAATCATGTCAATGAATTCCATTTCCTCCACCTCCGTACCTTTCCAGGTAATAAATATGTTGTCTATAAATCTCCACAGACGTACAACATAACGGTCATAAAGGGCTTTATGTTCCCCCCTGAGGACATGCTCCTCCCACCAGCCCACATGTAAACATGCGTAACTGGGGGAGAAGCATGCCCCCATAGCCACTCCTTGTTTTTGCCTATAGATCGTACCATCATATAAAAACCTGTTATTATGGAGGCACCAATGTATCATACATATATATATATATATCCCTCACAAAAGTCCGGTAGTGTGGGGCTTGACCTTGCGGCGGTCCTTAATGGATTCACGGTATGGCAAGCTTTGCTTCACTTCTGTTTACATACAATAGTGATTAAACATAAAAAGTGGACAAGCGCAATACTGGCTGTGATACTTCAGCGCCATATTGTAATGTTGTACATACAAATTCGAAAGACTTCATACATTTTAGATACAGTGCACGTGTCAAATTTAACTGTCGCAATAGAGGTTACTGGTATTATAAACCTCGCACTTGATCCATCAAATTTATTGTATAACAAAAAAAGTGCAAGTGCAAATGTTGTTATCATAATGGATATTGCTGACAGTTTGAATTTTTGAATTGCATTTCATATAAAAATACAAATGGAGCAAACAGGAACAAACAGCCACATTCCCGGAACATTGTTATCCGAATGCGTGAACACCATTTTGTAATATCTTATCTAGTTTTTCGCATACCTGCATTTCTTCAAATAAAGTATAAATGCACACATTGTTAATAATACTGACATATTAAACGTTCAAATTCATTCCACTATTTATAGGGATAAATCTTTGTTTACACAGCATCAATTCCAATCATGTTATATCTTGATGTTGCGCAAACAACCTATTCAGTGCAACACTGCATACAATTTAAACAGTATAAATTACACGTCTACTAACATGATTGCATATGACCAAAAAAAAAAGGGCACTTGTGTTTGATCAACTCCAATGCCCATTCACTTATTCTGCCCGAGTGGGCGTATAAAAAGACGGTTCAATTAATTTACATTCCTATCAATCCCGCCCCAGTGGGCATAAATACACTTTACATGGTATTCGACCTTTTAGAATGATATCTCATTGCATTGATCATAACTTGCTCATGAGCCTTGCTACAAAGTTGTAAAGTAATCTCCAGATAGCGCTTGTTCCTATTTGCAAAAATGGAAAAGAAAAAGAAAAATAATAAATACAAATTGTATTTACAATTTAAAATTAGATTTTACTTGGTCATATTTCAGAAAGGAGATCTTGTATATAATAAACTTCTTGTAACATTCATGTTCTGTCTTCTATGAATACATATTCAGGAAATGATCCAAATTAACTCAAGTGGATAGCTATTTCTTCACTGGAGTTAAGACCCACAGGCACTAATGTCTCAAAATCAATAATGTATTTGGACTCTAAAATTCTCAATTGACGTTCTCTATCTCCCCCTCTCTCCAGTGCTCTTACCTCATCTAAAATTACAAAGGTCAACATCTTGTCATTCTGGCCATGAAGTGTCTTAAAGTGACGAGCTATTGGATATTGATCGTTATTGTGTTGCATAGCTCATTTATGTTCTAGGATTCTTTTTTTGACTCTATGTATCGTGCTCCCTATATAATATTTTTTATAGGGGCAGTTCAAACAATATACATAGAACTCAGAGTTGCAATCAAAGCTCCCCTTGATTGTAAAATCCCTTGTGCTAATAGGTACCTTCACTCTGGTGCAGTTTTTGCTGTTCACACATGCCTGACAGCGCATGCAACATGCAAATCCCTCTGCATTCTGGCATGGGTTCACATTCGTTTGAGATGTCAACATATTACGACTCAGTTCATCTCTAAGAGATTTTCCCTTTTCTGAAGATAATTAGAGGGGATTCGTTTACATATTTATCCAGGGCCACATCGGTTTTTAAAATATGCCAGTTGCGGTTCAGTATCTTTCTTATTTTATATGCTGGTTAGAATACATGGTTATGAACTTAATCTGCTTCTCAACATGCTCACCTTCCCCTTGCTTTGGATGTAATAAATCAGATCTTCATAGTTCATTCACTTTCTCCACTGCAGATTGAATTACCTTCTTGGAATATCCTCTTTCTTCAAATCTCTTACACATTACTAATTGTTTTGCCATAAATTCTCTATCAGTGCTACTGTTCAGTTTGGTTATGATCAGTTCCCCATAGGGGTTACTTTGGATAAGACTGTACGGATAAGCACTAGAGGACTATAAGAGTCTGTTACCCGCAGTCTCTGATATACACTGCGGACAGCAGGTCTCACAATTCAGATACACTGGCGATTGCAGATGACGCAGTCCAGTTCTCAAGACACGTTGCTCCCAGTGCGGCCTGCCGGAACCACACATCATCGAGGCATATTTCGATATGCAAGGCCGACGGCACGTAGTCCCACTAACCCTCTTTAACACAAGCCGATCCCACATGTGTAACTGTGTACTGAGTCCTGAATTGCAGCGACCCAAACTTCGTGGCAGCGCGCACAGCACCTCACTCCCTTCGATTAGCGAGGAGTGTTTACAGATTGAAGTCTGCCAACAAGGGGTGCCAATGAACCTGCACTACGCAGGCCGGTGGGGGCCACCAACATATGCACATGGCTGTGGGCCCTTCCTCATCGCTACCTCTGGCCTACGCTAAGGTCAGCAGACCTCACAATTCAGATACCCTCCCGATTCCACATGACGCAGTCCAGTAGGCAAGACACATTGCTTCCAGTGCAACCCGTCCACATCAGCCATCATCACAGGCTCATACAGTCTGAATGCTTCTGGTACCTCTAACCCTATTTAACACAAACCAATCCCACATGTGTAACTGAGTCCTGAATGGAAGTGACCCCAACTTCATGGCAGCGACCACAGCACCAGACTCCCTTCAGTCTTATTTGTTGTTGTTTTCTTAAATAATTTTTTTTCATATGTAAATCTATACATGACTAAGAGTCTTCTTTCTCCAACCGCACAGGGACCGGGTCCAAGAAGGTTGTTGGGAGTATGTTGGTAAAGTGGGAAGAAGGTATGTTACCTGCTAATGTGGGGCGAGGGAGCGTCAAAGGGGTATCATTCACAGAAATAACTCCAATATGTTTTCACAAATGCCTCGGACAGATGCCAGCTGATGGACTGAATCACAAAATAGGTTTTCAATACTTATGTAGTGTGAGTTATGAACAGTTCGGACCAGGCTCGCAGAGGGACAGCTGAGGCCCATCCGCTCAACTTCACATGCTGTACTACGAGCCGTCCGATTCATTGTGTCTATACCTGCCCTGTTGTACGCCACGCCATGCCACTCTGAATACGTTCCAACGTTGGCCCCACATAGCTGCCTGTCGCAGGCGTACTTGCTGTTGGTGTGCAGGTCAGTGGTGTAGTTTGCAACATCTCACGGCTACTCCCTGAGGGCTGGTTTGCACACACACCACACCCATCCGCCACATGCGGCACAGGCCATGTGACCACGCAAATATAATAGATCGACAATGTCACATCTTTTAATGCCGGTGCTGACTAGCAGGTGAACGCTCCATGGGTCTCAACCATAAAGAGTCCATTAAAAGTTGCGCAGAAGGTTAGTCACACCCTCAGTTGTATGGCCGCCAGCGACCTACCATCCCCTTGGCACGGGCATAGGTTTAGTGCCAGTCCAAACTCATGTGGCCATCAGGACCCTACCACCACGTGGCACGAACTTGAGTTCCACAGGCTTAGCGGCACCAAAACCTGAGGTGCTCTCCACCATTGATGACTCAGGAGTCTGCGACATGTGTGAGATCTGCCAGGCCACTGAGAAGCTGTAGTGGTCTCCACCATTCAGGACTCAGCGCCATCTGGGAGATCCGCGAAGAAGCTGATGTGGTCTCCGCCATTCAAGACTCAGGACTCAGCAACATCTGTAAGATCCGAGCAGAATCTGATGTGGTTTCCACCATTCATGACTCAGGACTCAGCAACACATCTGAGATCGGTGGAGTATCTGATGTGGTCCCCACCATTCTTGACTAAGGACTCAGCAACACATCTGAGATTGGCGGGGTTTTGACGGGCACGTGGAGTCTGCCCACTGCTGCACACTCCGCTGGCACCAGGTCATTATTTACTCATGGATGTGCAGAGGCGACAGTCTCTCTCTCTCGTCCTTCTCTTCTCTCTCTCTCTCACTCTCTTCATTTCTTTCCTTCTATCTCTCTCTCCCTTCTCCCTTTCTCACTCCCTTTCTTTCCTTCCCTCTCTTTTTCTCCCTGGCTTGTTTTACCTTCTCTGTTTCTTTCTCTCAGTCCTTTGAAATGCACATTACACACATCCTTATTTTGTGCTTTATTTCCCAGGCTCTGTCGTCGAAATCCATGGTCCCCGCACGACTCTTCCACCTTGTTGTTTTCTATTTTCTTTGTTAAATTTTGCTTATTGGTTTATTTTTTATATATATATTAATAAACAAATAAAATTTAAAAATAGTTTATGGTTTATATAGGTTTATAAAAAAATTAGGTTTGACAAAAACAAATTATGAACATTTACGGTCATTTTCTTAACTGCTGCGTGACTCTTTCTTGTTCTTATTACTGTTATTTGCTGGTATCCACCATGGTGTTAAATTTTAGAGCACCTCTCACGGCAATACTGGTGATCTCTGCAGTTTGCACCAACTTCTGAATACTGCGTTAGATTTATCTCAACTTTAGTTGCATTAAAGTGCTGATAATGAAATGCAGAATAGCCGTCCCGTGCAAAAAGACACGAGGTGCTCCTTTGCGATTTATTCAAAATACTAAAATCTTGTATTGAATTGCACAGAGGTAGTGCCTGCACTTACAGTGTACACACAAAATCAATGAAGAAATCTCATTGTATTTATATTGATTAGGAATAGTGTGTCAGGTGCTGGATCTTGACGGGAGACACTGCCCAGTTTGTATATTGTACTGCACATGAAAAAATGACATCACAACTCTCACAACTGTAATGCTAAATTCATTCCCGCGATAATCCCCGTTACCACCAGGAATTTTACACCTGCTTTCTGCTGGTGTTAAGCAGGACGACTACCTGCAGCATGAAAGGAAACACAGCCAAGAGCCACACCAGAACACCCGCAGGTGCCATAGAGTCAATTAGCATGATACAGGGATACCCATGAGGGCCACAAGACTCATCGCAACAACCCCAGGATCACCAACGCCCCCCAAACCCGCATCTGAGCAAGTGTTTCCTTGTGGTCATTGTGTTAGCATGATAGGCACAGGCCCTGTAACATCACAGTGTGCTGTCCTCAGCAGACGTTACCATGTCACCTCAGCGTTGGCAGTGACCCTGGACTTGTAGCTACGCACACATCCATCTGGAAGCACAAAACACATGTGCTGGTCCGGTGTACACAGGTCAGCGCAGGGGTGTGCCTAACCGGCAAGAGAAACGGGGTGTCTCGGACATGTCCATATGCAGGAAATCCGGTAAGTGTGTCTCTGTGTTCTGGTGTGGCCTGCCACAAGGGCCGCGGCAGACGAGGTTGTAAAGTGGGATACACCACCACCAAACGGCCCCTTCCTAATAGCGAATTGCAAATCCTATTTAGTGAGTCGCAAAAAATTGTGACTCTCTAAATAGGGTTTGTACATGGCCATATTGTATTTTGCATGCGCAAACGGGTCACTTGCTGGCCCTTCTGTAGCACCTCTACTCCAGGTCCTCCAAACAAAACTTCTTCCTACGATAACCTATGGGAGTGAGCCAATGTGTAGAAGAGATGAAAATACTCTGGATAAAATTATCATTAGGACAGATAGAATGATCTTTCACCTTCTAAACTATACCTCCCATGCACAAATAAGGTTAGAATTTGGCCTACAGAAACAGACTCTGGGTAGAAAGGGTGCCTTTATAAAGCCATGGCAAAAGATCAAAGGAGCATAACAAGACAAACTAAACTAGCCCCTTGGCTTCTGCTCTCCATGCGTGCAGCTCCACTAACAGCGATCCTGGGCAGTGCCTCTGCCTTATGACCACCGCTGACCGCGGTTCGAGGCACTGTGCCTTCACTTATTTGCTCCTGTCTCTTTTTTCTCTACTTTGCTCTTCTTCTGCCCCTGAAGGACCTGTGCCTTAACTTATTTTCTTTTACTCTCTTTGTCCCTCCTCTTTGACTTTAATTTTCCACTTCAGCCGTTTCCCGCCGCAGCTGCCCCAGTGGCTCCTCCCGCTCCTGCGTTTACCCGCTGCCCCAAACACCGTGGGTGAGGCATCGCCACTGCCCACAAGACCAACCTCCGTCTGAGCACCCACACTGACGGGCCCACAGACCTCCTCTTCAAGATACAGACCAACCTCTCCACCACCCTCCGAGGCCTCCTCATCTACAGACCCCCCGGACCCTGCACACCTTTCTCCGACTCCATCTCTGACATCATCCCCCCGCATGCCATTACCTCCACTGACTACACATTGCTGGTAGACCTCAATTTCCACCTGGACAACCACCAAGACCCCAACTTCACCCCCCTCCTGGACAACCTGCACAGCATCGGACTCAAACAGATTGTACCAGAACCAACACCCTCAGCAGGACACACTCTCGACCTCATCTTCACAGCAGGAAACTCCATCACCTTCAGCCACACCTCTGAACTCCCATAGATGGACCACCGCTGCATCCGCTTCACCTTCAAAACAAAAATCTTCTGCAGGCGTCCACACCAGCTCCAGCGTAGGAATTGGTACAGGATCTCCGACTACCAGCTCACCGCATCCCTCAGCAGCTCCGCTCCCACCACTACGAACGACGACCCCAACCTTACCATTCACAACTGGATCACTGACTGCACAAACACCATCACCCCCCTCAAGAAAACTTCCAACCCACATGCCAAGAAAGACAGCTGGTTCTCCACCGAATTCCTGGTATCTAGACGAACCTGCAGACGTCTCGAAAAGCTATGAAGGAAATCCAAAACTCCAGCAGACCTCGACAACTTAAAAACAGCCGCCTCCGCCCACCACAAACTCGTCAGATACTCAAGGAAGGAGGCACTCCAATACAGAATCCCAAACAGCGAGACTACTGACATCCCACCCTCCCAGGACTTCTGCGACAGACTCAGTGCCTTCTTCCATCACAAAATCAAGACCATCTATGACAACTTTGATGACAACAACCTTCACGAGGAACCCACACCCACTGCTCCCTCTCCACGCAACCAACACTGGACAGCTGGACCACCCTCAGCATTGAAGACACCCTAAAAACTATGAAAACCACCCACACAAGGGCCCCCATGGACTCCTGCCCCCACGACATCTATCACAGAGCCTCAGACATCACCGCCCCAAGCTTCAACTAACCATCAATGGCTCCCTCGAGCCCGCCTCCTTCCCCGACGACTGGAAGCACGCCTAGATCAACTCTTTCCCCACTAACCTTAAGAACTTCAGACCGATCTCCTTACTCCCTTACCCAGCAAAAGTCATTGAAATAGCAGTCAACAGCCAACTCGCCTCATTTATAGAAGGAAACAACATCCTCAACTCCTCCCAATCAGGCTTCAGGAAGAACCACAGCACCGAAACCGTACTTATCGCTGCGACAAAAGACATCCGCTCCCTCCTCAACAGAGGAGAGACTCTGGCCCTCATCCTCGTGGACCTCTCCGCCACCTTTAACACAGTCTCACATCGTATTCTTGCCCACAGACTCCACGAAGCACGAATCCGGAACAAGGCCCTCGACTCGATCTGCTCATTCCTCTCCGGCAGAACTAAGCTGGTCAGACTCCTGACTTTCCTCTCGAAAACCCAAACCGACCACCTGCGGAGTACCCAAAGGATCCTCGCCAGCCCCACCCTGTTCAATGTCTACATGGCCCCTCTCACATCCATCGAAAGATCACACAGCCTCAACATCGTATCGTATGCATATGACACCCCACCCATTATCTCCCTGTCCAACGAACCCTACATCTCCAAACACAGCTTTCAAGAAGGTATGGAACAGTCGCTAGGTGGATGACAAACACCTGCAGCATTCAACTCAACACGGACAAAACCGAGATGATCATCATGGGCCCAAACCCCGACGCCTGGAGCGACACATAGTGGCCCCCGTCCTCGGGACCCTTCCTCCCCATCGACCACACACGCAACCTCAGAATCATCCTGGACTCCGAACTCAAAATGGACCGCCATATCATTTCTGTCACCTCTTCCTGCTTCCACACCCTCTGCCTACTCAGAAAGACCTTCAACTGGATTCCCCTCGAACCACCACGCTCTCATCAGCAGCAGACTGGATTACGGCAATGGACTCTACTCCGGGATCAACAAGAACCTCACCCGCAAACTCCATAACGGCCAGAACGCTGCCGCCAGACTAGTCTGCAACCTACCACGCCACTGCCACAACAGCCAACACCTAGGGACACTACACTGGCTCCCTGTCAAAAAGAGAATCACCTTCAAGCTTCTCACCCACACCCACAAGACCCTCCACAACACCGGACCCACCTACATGAACCACAGCCTCTCGTTCCACGCCCCCCAAAGATCCCTTCGCTCGGCCCAGCTCTCCCTTGTGATGGTAACACGCATCAAGAAGACCAGAACAGGAGGACGCTCCTTCTCTCTCCTTGCGGCCAAGGCATAGAACTACCTCCCTCTCTACCTCCGACAGACACCTACTCTCTCCAAGTTCCTGAAGGACCTCAAGACCTGGAGTTTCAAATCACCATTAACTTCTAGGAGCAGCGCAACACCCCCCGCCCCCCCCCCCCCTCGACCACACACGCAACCTCAGAATCATCGTAGACTCCGAACTCAAAATGGACAGCCATATCATTTCTGTCACCTCTTCCTGCTTCCACACCCTCCTCCTACTCAGAAAGACCTTCAACTGGATTACCCTCGAACCACCACGCTCTCATCAGCAGCAGACTGGATTACGGCAATGCACTCTACTCCGGGATCAACAAGAACCTCACCCGCAAACTCCAGAACAGCCAGAACGGCGCCGCCAGACTAGTCTGCAACCTACCACGCCACTGCTAAAACAGCCAATACCTAGGGACACTACACTGGCTCCCTGTCAAAAAGAGAATCACCTTCAAGCTTCTCACCCACACCCACAAGACCCTCCACAACACCAGACCCACCTACATGAACTACTGCCTCTCGTTCCACGCCCCCCAAAGATCCCTTCACTCAGCCCAGCTCTCCCTTGTGATGGTAACACGCATCAAGAAGACCAGAACAGGAGGACGCTCCTTCTCTCTCCTTGCGGCCAAGGCATGGAACTACCTCCCTCTCCACCTCCGACAGACACCTACTCTCTCCAAGTTCCTGAAGGACCTCAAGACCTGGAGTTTCAAATCACCATTAATTTCTAGGAGCAGCGCAACACCCCCCTCCCCTCCCCACAGCGCCATGAGATTCTTTCGGGTGAGTAGCTGTGCTGTAGAAATCCCTGATTGATTGATTGATTGATCTTTGGGCTGAACTGTCACTACGAGGAAACTCACCAGCTGGAGGGTAGCTCAGAGACTCCGTACTCCAGCTAGGCCTGAATCGTCTTTAGACGACTTTGGCAACTCACAAAATCTTTAAAAAACAGTCTCTAAATCGATCAAAGTGATTTCCTTGGCAGAGGACAAATCTGCATTAACAGAAAGGGTGCATAGATGGTTTGTACTTAACAACTGCATTGCAGCCAAACCACAATGTATCTGAGTACTGGATTCAATATACTAGTGAAGGAGAAATTCCTAAGATATCGGCTGGGCAGACTTCCAATTTTACCTCATTTACATCCATGGAAGAGAAAACCAGGAGACATCAATTGCTGCTTATGCGGATATGCACGAGAAGATCTTCTCCACATAATATGCACTTGCACAAGTCTACTGAAAGACCGACGCTTACTTTTCTGCCCCATCTTCAACTAAAAAGGCATTCACTCCAGTAGACAGGCGGTGTTGGCCTGCTTTATCCCACCACCACGCAATTAAATTGCCAATTTACACAATTTCTCAAAGTAGTAGATAGGAGATTGCTTCAACTCTCACTCAGTATTGATGAAATAGCTGATCAATTTTTTGTTATTCTTATACTAGACTAAAGTGAAAGTCCTGCTTCCTTGTAATGAGTAAGTACAGACTGAAACAATTTCCTCAATTTATAAACTACTGTCAAGTCCGCAAGCTTGCTGAAATTATGCTTTCAAAAACCTATTCCGCACAGAAAAAAAAGTTTTGCATAAAATAAATCTACACCTGAAGTACTGTCACTTTAACCGGAAGGATATTGCAATTTTCAAATTCTTAGTGAGTTTTGACACTCCATCTAGGCACCTTGACAAGCTTGACAAAATAAAACATTGTTGCATTGGATTAAATGCCAAGGACCTAACTATCCACTATGATTAACCCCTTCGGTGCTCATGATGGCCCCCAGCCGTCATGAGTCACGGTGAGCGTGTGCGCACGACCGTCGGGAGTCCTTCGGAGCCACGCCTGCGGTTGGAATGTTGAGCAACGCGGCGGAATTCGCGCCGCTGCCAAGGTGATAAGTACAGGCCAGAGCAATCATTGCGATTTACAAACCTTTGATAAATTCAGCAAGTACGATCAAGCAACGATCACCTACTGCTCAAACCTGAAACTATGCTTTCAAAGGCCTATTTTGCACAGCGAAAATTTGCACAAAATATATCAACACTCGAAGCACTGCTACTGTAACCTGGACTTTTCTGCAATCCTCTTGGCTGAAGGTCAAGGTCTGGGGGAACAAGACCTATTCCAACATAATTGAACGATTCAGAACTAAGCACACCAGGAGAAATTAGACCTTTTATATGTAGGTTTTAAAAACATTTTTTCTCCTGGCAATACAATACTGGCTACATTTTTTCTAAAAACTGTTATTAGAAATCCTTACCTATGGTTGGAAGTCCAAAGTATTATTCTTGCCGATCTGCACCAAACCATGGATTTTTATTAATCATGCATATTAAACTTACTTACTTACTGTATTAGACATCTGTAGGTGGTTTGCCATTTGTCACAAACAGTTTTTACTTTGCTAGTGTTTTAAAGAGGGCCGACGGGCTTATATATGTTCTACTTTGTTAATGTGTCATTATGTTTAGTCACCTGGAGGCTCATTATGATTCAGTCCACCAGCCATCATAACGGTGCTGGGACCACCTGTCAGAGGTGCAGCGGTCCCACCAGTCCAATTATGATGCGCCTGCCAGTATGGCAGGCGCATCCTGGCCTTTTAACATTGCGGACGGTGCTGCTGGCTGCAGCACCGTTCGCAATGCCAAAATGCCACAATGTGCATTTCCATGCACATTGTGGCAGGCACCCGCGGTGCCTGCCACCTTGTGCATGGAAATGTAGGGGGGGTACCATGTGTAGCCCGCCAGTGCACCTACAATCTCCCTACACACTGAGGCAGCTCGCAATGGGCCCCCAAGCGCAATCCCTGCCGCCATGGAAAGGCATCTCCCAGGGCACATCATAGTATGGCAGACGGTGCCTGCCAGGCACCACCATCATACTAGTGGCACTTTTCCGTCCGTCAGGTAATCGGTGCGATTGCCAGAAGCAGAAAACCGGTGGACGGATTTGTGTCCACCATGATACCCACCGCCATCCTAATTTGGCAGTGAGTAAAATGCTCTGTGATGGCAGAAGGACGGCCACCGCCGGCCGGGTGGTGGCTGTCCTTCCGCCAACATGATGAGCCTCCTAGTGGTTTATGTGTAAATAGAAGAGAGATAGTTAAAGAAACAAAAATTGACTGAAAAAATACAAGCCAAACCAAGTGTGTAATGAACATATGACCAAAATTAGAAGAAAATGTTGCATTGAAGAGTTGTATATCTCGCTGCTAGTATGATTCTGTATCTCACCTTAGAATTTTTGTAACATACCACACAAAATAGTTTAACAGAGAATGCCATCTATCCCAGGGCTGGCTATCTAAAGTCAGATTCTACCCTGAGAATTAAATCATGGAGAAAAAGCTTTGAATGAATATTGTGTGAATATTTGGTTTATTGCACAGACTTTGACAGAGCAATGGGAAGCAGTGCTTAATTTGTAAAAGAAATAGGTGCCATGGCCTTCGTCAGGAGGCCACTGCAGCTAGCACCACCCATTGCCATTGCCAGTGCTACCAGTGCCTGAACCAGCACAGCCACAATCCTTCAAACCCTCCAAGTGTGACAATTAAGACAATTCTGGCTCCCAAAGCTATAACAATGGCTTGGGCACCAGATATTAGTCATTTTCCATGTGTATTGAATTAATAAACAACTTCTGTTGTGTTCATCTCTAATTTAGACAAACAGCGCGACTATGTGGCAGACTGTCATAAGTGCCGGTGTTGATAATTAAGTGCTGGAGCACGGGAAACCACCGGTGTAAATTAAGCACGGGTGTGAAGAATTAATTGTACTTTGAAATGCATCACTGGTGACATGGTCTTGACCAAAACTCAGACAACGAACAGAACATAGCAAGGAGAATGGTACACAATTGACTCCAGAAAGTAGTCTGATCTGACCTTTGGTATATTTGCAGCACTCATTAGCTGATTGGCCTTATATTCTATATTGTGCTACAAAAGTAGCACCCTGGAGCTCACATCCAGAACAGCCAAATACAGTAATCTGTATGGTTTTAAGCCCTTTCTTTAAATACTTGAACCTGCCCTTTCATGTGACCCTGTGCAACTGCGAAATATAATTAACTTTTCTTTACACTCTATGGGGAGAGGAAGGACAAGACCACTCAGAAGAGGAACTAAAGCTGATAAATGATCTAAGCATCTATTTGTCTGCATCGATATTTCCTCTCAGAAAAGAGGTGAAGCAGTGGAATCACCAGAGCAGGTCAAAGGGCGACATAGACTCCTGGATATACTTTAGTCTGGTGATAATGCCTGGAAGTGATATGTCCTCCATGTCTGATAGCAGACGCCTTTACAATGTATATATTTCTTAAACGAGCATTCACATTGTGTGTGTATATATTGTCACCATGTAGAAATGTTAGTGTTTTGTATATTTTGCTTTGTTCATATCTTCATTCTTTTAGCACATTTGCATTTTAGAATTCATTCTACACAGAAACCTAGGCGTGGCGAAGCAGTATCTGTGTTGGGATGTGGCAACTCTATACGACCAGCAAGGTCAATAGTATTTTGCTAAAAGTATGAAACACGTGCTGCGTGAATGTGCTCTATTCCTAGGATTCTGTGGTATTTCTTGTCCCTCAGTTTCCCCCGGAGGCGGGGATGCTTCGACTACTTGCTTGAATACTAAACCTTTTCTTTTCCTAAACGAGATAGCATCTGCAACAGCTGACATGTTGCTAACTGCCAGGAAACAAAACACTTTTGTTGCCGATTTAGGGCCTGATTACAAGTTGCAAGGTTCAGACGTCCCAGGGCCGTAAACTCCATTTTAAGTGATAAATCCACCCCTGCAGCGCGTGCGACCCGGAATGGGGATTAAGATGGGGCCAAGCCCTTTACCACACGTGTAGTCCCGATTCCGCGCCCGTTTTTACAAACAAATTCCTTTCGTGTGTCTACACCAGTGGCGGGCCTTGCAGGTAAGCGCAGCGGGCTGTAGTGGGCGGGGGGGAGGGGAGGGGGGAGGTGGGGGGACGGTGGAAGTGACAAACAATGAAATAGGGAAAATAAAAGAAATAAGTAAATAAAACTGCTCACCTTGTGCTCTCTGCACAATCGACTCAGCGAGCGCAAGGTAAGTGGTTTTATTTAGTTATTTTATTTTCCCTATTCCGTCATTTGTCACTTCATCCCGCCCCCGTCTCGTCTCACCGCACTTACCTGCATGGGTCGCAACTCGTCTACACAGCGCAGCTGTGAGGACCATGGGTGCCAGATTGACAAACACGTTGTGCTAGGTTTTTGTTATTTTTTTATCGCAAGCCCGATGCAAAGTGTAATGGTGGGATTCACAATCCAATGCAAATCATGATTTGCGCTGGATTGTAACCCACCCAAAGTAATGCAAAGCTGCGCAATGCACTGCCTTGAGTTACTATGTGTCACAGTGAAGTTCCATGGGTGATGCATGTGCGTTCCAATGCAACCCCCAATGGGCTTTGATGTAAATCCCTATCTACAAAGAATTAGAGACAGAGAGTTGTGCCAAAATTCTGCACCTCCTCGAAGCAGGCGTAACGAAGAGAAATGTTTTCCTTTTTCCAAATTTTTCTCTTTTTGCATGTGTGCTGCAGCACTTAGCATGCATGTAAAGTGGGAAATGCCTTAAAGCATAGTTTTTGTGCTGAAAGAGGATCCTTCAAGCACTAAAGCTATGCTTTAGACAAAGCAGACTCTTGCACTTTGGCACATGGATGTCTGCACTGGTGTATGCTTGCCTAAAGTGGACCAGAGCATGGAGAGAGTAGAAAAGAAGCACGTCTTAGTAGAAATGGCATTGTTCATCTCCCTCCCTTTCATGCAAAGCAGCAAGTTTTCTTGCTGCCCTGCGTTGCAGGACTTCTATGTAAATCTTGGACTAGATGCAAGTCTGCATCCAGCAAATTCAAAATCTGGAGGGACCGTATCCTCCAAGGGAAAACTGTTCTCCTGGCTCATACGTGGCCCATATCTGTGAGCCTTGCTACCCATGTTAAATTTTCACCTCTGACCTGATTCTGATGGGGAAAGATAGAGTGGCGTGATCTGTGAGGTTCATTGTGTCAGAAGGTATAGCGCTTCCTGCACAGACACACTGGAGCTTATTTATGAGAGTCCTACTTTACTATTGCAACACATAAAGTTATACATGCACGATGCAGGGCTCTGAATCGGCTTTATGAAGACATGCAAAGTCACCGCAGTGACCTCATAAATCTTGAGTAATGCAACGCACCGCAAATCACTGCATTACCTATCTCTGCTCCCAGCAGGTGTTCCATGGGGGTTGCTGAGGGTTTTCCCATGCAACACCCATGGAATGTGCGCTGCCCCAGATTTACAAAATTATGTATACCAGGGGAAGCGCCAAATCCTTACGCCTCCTGAGGTGAGGCGTAACAAGGAGAAATAACTTTATTTCTCCTCGTTTGTTTTCTCTTTCTATGTGCTCTGCATTCTGCAGCACACATAGAAAGAGGAAAACGCCTCCTAGGATTATTTTGTGCAGGAAAGTGCCCCTTACTGCACAAAAAGAATCCTGCATGCAATGGCGGCACCCTTGCACCATGGTGCAAGGGTGCCTACGTTGGCGCTAGGCTGCCGAAATTGCACCAGCGCAGGGAGAAAGGACAGGAATGCACCGTATTGCGTAAATACAGTGTATTCCCTGCTCTTTCACTTTGGCATAGGGCAGCACAGCAAGGTGCCCTGCTGCGCTGCCCTATGCCAAAATCCCATAAATGAGAGCCACAGGGCACAACTTTTTTGGGTGGATTAGCACTATCGCAAGAGGCTCACAGGCAAAGGGAATAAAAATGTTTTCTGCACGTCTTTCTGTCTGTCCACTAGTTTACCAAAAGGAATGTTTTTTAACAGATTTGGTAAAATGATTATATCTACTGAATGTGCTGCTTAAAGCCACACATTTTTTTACCACTTTGTTGTGCTTGATTATAGGTGGGCGAGCAAACCACATATAGATAGACTTCCTTTGAAAGACATGCCACGGCCAAGGTCGAATACTGTCTCCTCTCTCGTCGGTACCGGGATGATAGGAAAACTAACTGCATCCTTCTAAGAAGTAATACTGCATAACAGCATAATAGATAGAGCAGAAACAGAGAACAACCTGTGTGCCCCTCCTTGAGAAAAGGTATCCTGTGACTGCTCAAGATGGAGCTGATTAGTGTTATTACCTCTGCCAGAGTGTGCATGGCTTCTGAAATAGATTTGTTGGCCATGGTCAGAGAGACCACTGATATTTATATATATCGCCTTCTTTGCAGAATTTCATTTAACTTTGCTCTACAAAATACAGTATGCTATATTTCTGTGATTCCAGACAGTCTGCTTTTTATTCATTTTGTAAATTATCAGTCCTTATGGCTCCCTTGTACTTTTTGAGGTGAAAAGACAGTTAGGGACTGATTTAGATCTCAGCACACGGGTTATCCCGTCCGCCGAAAAATAAATCCCATTATATCCAATGGGATTTATATCCGTCATGGAATAACCCATCCACCGATATCTAAACCCATCCTCCGAGATCTAAATTAGGCCCTTATTTGCTTAACCTGTTTCTAGAAGTATTTCTTAGGTACTGTCAAAATGACGTATGTAGGGTTTTCAAATGTTTCAAGTTAGCCTTATTTACCAGACATTATGAATTTTAAAAAATGGCACATATTTCTTTAATGTTATAATATGTATTTAATTGAAAGGCCATCATTTAATACTGAACTTAAAATGGGTCTGCCTTTTACATGAAGAAGCTTTGTACGCGGGCACAGAGTAAGGACCAGAGGCAGAAATCCTGGTTGTCTTCCCTCCCATAATAGAGAACACATCCAAGAACTGAAGATAATGCCAGCTGCTGTAATCTGGGAGAAGGAGTTCGACTGACTGGTGTGCTGAGAACCAGCCTCGTTCAAGCCCAGAGGTCCAGGCTCAGATGCTCTATGTGCTGCCATAATTAATTTTTAATCTGCCCTTGGAAAAGAACTCTATCTGTTGTGCTGCCGGACCCAAGAGTCCTCATGCTGAGATTAGATTTGTCCCCAACACTCCATGTTTCCTTGAGAGAGAGAAAGATACAGAGCAACAGGACATTGTCAGATGGGTGAAGGTGACAGGAATTCAATGCGGAGTGCTACCGCAGAAGCACACACCCAATACCCTCCTTCACCTGCCCTGTGCTTTTTCAGAGTGATCTGCTGAAGAATGTAGTCAAGCCAGAGTGGTTCCTTTATAGAGTTTGACCTTGTTGGCTGTGACCACCACAACTGTGTTCTTCCCCCATAGATGCAGCTTCCTCAAGGCTTCACAGCCTTTGTAGGAGCAGCAGCCATTACCGCCTCGTCCTTCTCGCTAATCTCTATTACACAATGAGGTCCTTGTGCCTCGTAGACACACCTAACAAAATAAAGGCACCCGCCCCTATCCACACCTCCTGTTCTTTTATGTATTTAGATACTGTAGGGTGGGTGAGGTGCGCTTGCTCTGGTTAGGTATTTTGTTTATATTGCCTCAGTCCTGTTGGTCTCCTGTTGTTTGGCCGACCCGAAGGAGGAGAGCATATGGAGAATTTCTGGAGGATGTCACCATGCTGCTTCCTTCTCTCTGCTCGGTTAGCCTGGGGGCGGAATGTGTGTCTTGGGTGCAGGAGGAGGCTTCATTAGGATTCTGTGGTGAGTCTCCTGGGACCCACTTTGGAGGGTGGCCTCTGCTCGCGGTGTTGCAGTTCTCCCCCTGATTATTTGCTCTTTCTCCCGGCTGGGGGTCTGCTGTATCTTTCTCCAGCCGGTGATGTGTTCCTGGTTTGCCATATAACTAGTTGCCTTACTGCAGAGGGCTTTCTCATTGTAGTTCTGTTGGATGGCCTCTTGATTTCGGCATTATGAAGAATGTTTCCAGTGGGGGCTTGCATTTTTTGCAGTATGTGCAGGCAGAGTCGCACTGGCCAAGTGGTTTGGGTCTTGACCTCTTGTCCTGATAGTGATTTGATTTGATTTGATTCGTGATTTCTAGAGCGCGTAGCTACCCTCGGGCGTCCCAGCACTAAAGTAAGGCTTGACAGTACTCTTGGAGGTGGATTATTGGGGAAACAGCCAGGTTTTCAGCAATCTGCGAAAAGAGAGGAGATTGTTTTCTTTGCGGATGTTAAGGGGGAGGCTGTTCCACAGCTTGGAAGCGTTATAAGAGAAGCAGCGGCCGCCAGTGCGAGCTTTCCTTATTCTGGGTACGCTAGCCAGAAACAGGTCGTCTGACCTGAGTTGTCGGGCTGATTTGTGTGGCTTAATAAGAGGTCTCAGTATTGGGGGACCCTTGCCTTGTAAGATTTTATGGGAGATGCACTTGATGGGCTTGATTCCTGGTGTTTCCATGGTTGTGTGTGCTCAGATGCAATGGTAGAGCACAGATATTTCTTGAATGCTTCTTTTCTTTGTTTTCGTCCAGCGGAGGGATGTGATGCCTTCTTCTGGCTTGGGTGGGCTGTATGGGTTTCGGGTGTTAGGGTGTCTCCTTGGCACTCTGCTGATCTGCTTGCGAGGTTCTATGGTTGAGCCAGAGCAGGTGGCTGGTTTACGGTAGCTGGTCTGGGATGTGTGTAGGGGTCAGAGAGGGGAGCTCTGTCTGCACACGGTGTGGCAGGCTTTTTCCTTGCACTGCTGTTCTGTTCGCCCGGTCGGAGGCCGACTGTGTCTTTCTTCAGCCATAGTGTGTATGTTTTGGTTGCCATAGCTACCTACTGATCTCCAAAAGCTATAGCTCATGTCCGTCTTACTCGGAGACGTCTGTATTGTCGGGCTGTTTGCCTGTGCAGGGGGTTTTGCCCTCTCAGGGCTTTTGTCTTTCTCCTCAGGCTTTTGCCAAGGTGTCTTGGTTGTGGGGCTGCCTCTGGATTGGCCTGTTTGTGCACTCTGGCTTTGCACTTCTTCCCCATTTTTTTCCCCAGAGAAAGGGAAGTGTCTATTTTGAGATTAGAGGCCCTGATGGGTACTTGACTGGTGGGCCTAATATTTGCTTCCATACGTTTCCTTGCTCCAGAGGTTTCTGGTTCATGTGGAGGGAAGGCTCTGGTTGTTCTAGTGGCTCTGGCATGGCCAGTTCATTTTTTTCCTCTTTTGATGGAGATGCTGGTGAGTCTCGAGTGGCAGTTTCCCTTGGTCCCGCCTAGCCTGTGGTTTTTGAGTCTCCTGGTGTCTTCTCTGGTGATTCCCAGGTTGACAATTTGACAATTGAGTGGGGTGGCTTCATGTTGTCTGTTCTCTTGGCTTCTGTTTCCTCTTCTGTGCTGATGTCCGGAGGGTGCCTGACAGCCTTCTTCTGCTCAGCATTGGAAGTTGTCGGGGTTTAGTGTGTTCAGGTGCCTGTGGTTTCATTTCATTTTCTGTTTCTGGGCCTCTGGTGTGGGATTTCCTCCAGAATGGGCTTTTGAGGTTTTCTGGTCCCCTTGTTTGGGTCTGGTGATCAACCTACATCTGGTCTCCTGCTTCTTTGAGGGGCTATCCATTCCATCAGGTGGTGTGTTCTTCTTGGATTTTATCTCTGGTTTTGCAGGCTCTTCAGGATCCTCTGTTTGTGTCTCTGTCACCTGCGGGGTTATGTCTTCTGCCTTTGCAGGTGTTTTTTCTGATGGCGGTAATGTCAGATTGCCGGCTGGGGGAGCTCAACTCGTTGTGTGGTCATTCTCCTTTCTTTTGTGTATTTGGGGTCCAGTTTTGGCTGCGAGGTTCTTTCCGCTGTGCTGGAACTGGGCTTTCTTCACTGTTTGTTTGCCCATGAATGTGCATCTTTGGTTGGGTATTTCTAAGCAGTGCCTTCTACAGTTGTCCTGGTCTTTTTTGGCTAGGTATGTCTCATTGTGTAATGGAGATTAGCAAGAGGGACGATGAGGTAATGCTTTTATTATTTACCGTATTTGCATTTCTCCGTATCCTTCTCTCGCTTATCTCCATGCACCGGCCCCGCCTCCCTCCCTCCTTGTTCTCAGGCCAACTGTGTCCATGAAGGTTTTGTACATACAGGAGGTGTGGAGAGGGGCTGGTGCTTTTATTGTATTAAGGGGTGTGTCTATGAGGTACAGGGGCTTCATTGTGTAATGGAGATAAGCGAGATTAGGACACGGAGCAATGCAATTACAGGTAAGTAATAGAAGCAATATGACTGCTACAAACTGCTGGCGTAATGCTTCACGGACTCTGAACCGTTCTGCAGTCTCCCAGATTTCCCCGTGCAACAGCTGTGGCTCTCCCTTCACTTCATCGCTGCTCCCCGTAAAGGACAAGGCTGCCAGAGCTAGGCGGTCTCTGACTTAACCTGAGACATGCTGTATTCATGCAACAGAACAGTTACTATTGATGTGAGCGGATCAAGTATGCTATCTGAAACAGACTGTGCCTTGTGCTATTCCATCCAGCGAACCCTCTCAGGAGAACCCCACTAGTGCAAATAAATAGAGATAACCAGAAGCGTTTTGAAGTGTTTCTACTCCATTGACCAGTGGAACTTGAGTTAAAAATGCTGTAGTGCTATTGATAATCAATTTCAGTCTATAATAATGCTTTCAATAATTGTCTTTCACACAGTTCAAAATTGTTAAAACAAAAAAAGATAAAAAACAAGAAATGTATGAACTTAAAGTGAAACATGAAGCGAGGCACAAGAAATGTTAACTTTAAAACGTAGTAATTCCTGTTCCCTCAGACTTCTGTGAAAGGCAGTGAAATGTTTTTGAGATGAATATTGTCATCTCAAAACAACAGGATGGGGCGAACCCACCATCATGTCTCTAAATAACTAAGGGGCATATTAGGAAGAACCTCGTTGAAATTATCGCCGTTCTGCCGCTAAAATGGCGATAATTGGCTTGCTAATAGGCGTTATAGAATCCCAATAGAAGCCCAGGTTAGATCTAACCTGGGCTTCTATTGGAATTCTATAACGCATACTAGCAAGCCCATTATCGCCGTTTTTGCGTCAGTTTCCTGCCGCTGAAATGGCGATAATTTTAACAAGGTTCTTGCTAATATGCCCCAAAGTTTCTTGTCTTCTTCTGGATGATGTAACTCATGATACGTATTTCCAACTTTTTGGAGCTCCTCAAAAGAAATGTAACACACATGATCTGAAAGAACTTGAAGTTTCATGATCATACTCGTGCCCAATGTATTATATTATTGGAGAAGTAAGGCCCTTTCAAATATACAGCTTGGGGTTTAAAGTGCCCCAATGCTACGCAGTCTTCTTACCACAGACAATGGTGAACGTTTGCCATCCTGAATTGTGCCATGGCTTAAGGCTGTGCGGCAGACACAGATAAGGGCATTACCGCAGAGGAGCATTGTGGGAAGTCTAAAGCAGAGACATGGGGAGCATCCCCTGTAAAAGAAAAAAAATGGGGATACAGGAGGAACCGCGGAGGCACAGTGGGGAGCAAGAGCAAAGGGGCGGGTTGCTGAAGCCTACAACAGATTCACATCAGGGTCATGCTCAGTTCACTTCAGTCTGAAAAATGAAAGCCGCTTTTCCCTGGAAAACAAATTTGGGGAAAAGCAGCAAAAACTAATTTTAAAAAGGTAAGCAGAAGGGTTCAATATGAAAGACTCAAAGAGTGGCAGTTTCACCATGTGATTGTGGTTGACATAGAGCATGTGACGGTGATAATCCTGCTAGGAATTGTACCTGTTACCACCGCAGCTGCTGTCCCCGCTAGACTGCCATCTGATTGAGCCCCTTCTGAACAAAATTGTGGAATGGAAGATGCAGACCTGGCATCGGAAGGGGTGTGGCCTGGTGAGCTGTATAGCAGTCTTGTCTAGATCTTGGCGCCTCTGCATGGTGTGCCGGCCAGCCATGTGGAGGATGGTGAGACAGTGATTGGCACGGGACCTGGTGTCGCGAAACCCGATCTCATGATCAGAGACCCAGGTGGAGCTGCATGCATGACTGGGCCATGACTAACAGGTGGTGAGTGGTAGGGTGCAGCCGTGAGGTGGCCATGCCTTACGGCGCTTGTGATCTGCGGCCTGAGGGGCGCAGCTACCTGGGATTACAGGAGTGTCTTCAGCAGCTCCTGCATCGCCATCCCTGATCACTGGTGTGGCGGTCTGTTTGCCTGGTGTTGGGGCTGTGTCTGGGCCCCGGTCCTGCTAGTACCCTCTGGTGGTGATATCCCAGGGAAAGGCGGGCCCAAGGTGAGGCCTACCATTGAACTTGACTGCACTGTGGTGTTGCGCCCAGTGGAGTACCAGGCCATGCATATCCATTGGGGGTTACACCCCCCAAGCTGGATAACACAGGCACGCTGAACTTACGGAGAATACTTTAGCACCTGCAATGCAAATAGGTCTGCTCATGCCCCCCTGGAGGCTCATTGCTTGGGAATGGCGGCAGCCAATACATCTGTAATAGGCTCCCTAGAGGTAGGGTGCAGGGATGCCCTAAGGATTGCATACTCTGCCCTGTTCCCTAACCCCCCACCATGGGAAAAAGCAACAGCAAACAGGCCAAATTATTGTTTGAGGCCTGCCGCTTCACACTCACCAATGACCCAGATCAAGAGGCTCTGGTAGAGGGTTGGTGGCCCAAGGACTGTGATGAGGTCGCAGCGCCACAGGACTTCATTCTATGTTTTTGAACCTTAAACACTGCTTTCACGCCATAGACCCTAAAATTGACCTCCTTGCAGATTGTTTGACCGTTTTAAATAAAAAGTAGACAACTATGAAGAACGCATACATTAATTGGAGCACCGCATTTCAGACGATGAAGACACGTCCTCAATGACAGGAGAGCAGTTATTCAGAATGAAGAAAATAATTGAGGTCATACAAAATAAGAACGAGGATCTAGAGGCGTGCTCTTGCTGGAACAATTTACACATATTTGGGGCCCCTGAATCAAGGTTGATGGCCCGAATGGAAACTTATGTGGAAAACATGCTCAGGACACTCTTCGGGGAAGAACTCCCCCATTGTTCATAGTGGAGCAAGCTCAATGCACCTTTGGGCCACTCTAACTATCTGATGCTCCAGCCAGATCCACATTTGCCTGCCTCCGGAACAACAGGTAAACCACATTACACCTTGCCCGGGAGCGCTACCCTCTCCAATACCAGGGAAATACCCTCACCCTATTGCCAGACTTCATATTAGTGGTGCAGGTGGCATGCATGATTTCTTTCCAGTGAAACATATGCAGCAGAAACTGGCGCCACGTCCTCTTCGATATACCTGGCTTAATTTCAGATCCTCCATGAAGGGGAAACCCACCACTTCACAGATTCCAAGACCACAGTCCAGTTTGTTTGTAATATGGATACAAATAACCAACAGAGACGGGCCACTAGAGAGAGACGGGTTAACCTGAGCATTGTCTAACACCACAGGAATTGTAGAACCCACACACACAAACCTAGTTGGCTGTCCCTGATAGTGAGTATTTGGGCACTCTAGCTCGCCAGCACACTAGGTAACTTTGCATAAGTGACCTTGACCTGTAGCTTTAATTGTGTTTAAATTGTTAAGTCTTATTTTGAACGCACCGTGCCTTCTTGCGCCACGGGCAATAAAAACATATAACTGGCCATGGAAATACTATGATTTACGTAAATACCAAACAGCCCTTTTTTACACATATGCGCAGGCCGTTCCCTTGACCTAATAGCTCACGGTTCCTTTAGTCTCACGTGCATTAAAGGACAGTTTACAGCACGCTACGAATTTAACGTGACGCTCATTTTCAGCCCCTCATTTTGGCATGCTCACCGATTAGGACCACAAGCACGGAAGTTTACTTCATGAAGACACGTCGCTTTTTCACTGTGGCAATGGACAATCTGTGCAGCATGAACCCATGACCTGCCCACAATGCTAGCATGCTCACAAACATTGCGAGCAAGCGCTGTTTTTATTTGTATTAATTGTACTATTACTCGTATGAATGATATCACACGTAAGAGTGACACTGAATGTGTATTTCACCACTTGGGGGAGATTAGTACGGATGTGACTACAATCTACAAACAAGTGTTTTTCTATATGTTACATATTGGTTTATCTTGTCCTTTCTCTCTCCACAGGAATTTTACTATCGATGGACCTGTTCTCATGGTTAATCCATCCCCGCATGATAAGCACACCTCAGTGAGTGTGTAAAAATGCGTTATACACGTGGTTTAATTTTTACCACACACTTTTTCACTTTTGCACATTAATCACTATTTTGCAAGGTCCTGAAGAAAGCTCCAACCAATTTTTCTGATGAGCTGAAACATGTCGACCTGACCTAAGGATAATCTAGACACGTAATTACAGTTCTGACATATGATCCATCTTACCCTATTTTAAACATACCCTGAGCCACTGGGAATAAAGTATCGTATAGTGAGTTTCCCAGAGGTATTTTTAGCATCACCACACTCACAACATCATCACAGAAAAACCAAAAAACAGCTCCACTGTAATCAGGTGTCGCAGCACAGTTGGGTAGCACCCGGCTACCCAACTGAGAACCCAATGATGAAGCTTGACACCAACTAGGATGGTGTGTGTGGGTTCTTTTAAATAATTCCTGTGGTGTTAGACACTACTCAGGTTAACCCGTAACTCTCTAGTGGCCCGTCTCTGTTGGTTATTTGAATACTACATTAGGACAAGGATGGCCCACACACTGTCCTGACTCTCTCTTTTGTTGTTTGATGTGATATGGATACCCCTAACGCTAGAGCCGCCTCCTTGCTGGAAGGGTCGAGCAGTGATCACTTAAGTGACAAGACCTTCTTTTTCCCGACTTTGCCTAGGGACTAGGGAATATTTGGCTACTTGATCCACCTTCTGCGCTGGTTGTGAAACTCAGTACTTGCTGGTCGGCCATATGAATGACTCGGAAATCCCATCCTCAGATCTGCGGGATGATATTTCCACAACTCTTGAATTCCCCCTGTCTCTCCTTTCCTGGCCATTCGGTTCTTCGAGGAATGGGAGTATGATGGCACCACTTGATGCCCCCCAGGGATGATCCCCATTCTGATTTGTCAGTTTCTTTGGATGTGTGGGGTGCTATGGTTCAGCTTGATTGGTGATCCGAAGTGGTAGGGGTGGGGGTGTTAATGAGGTATTTATTGTTTCATGTTCAATGCCCCTTTTTCAGGCATGCCACACAGTCTTACACTTTTGCTTTACAGAGGATCATCTCTCTGATGATTGACTCCCCCCATGATCCCTGATGGCACCAGTTAAGTAACTGACCTCGATTGTTTGTGGTAAATGATCAATGTAAGCCCTGCCAGGTGCTGGCTTATCTGAACAGACATCATATAGACATCTGCCTCGTCCAAGGCCCATCTACGAGCTGGATGGATTGCTGAATCCCACGTCTCTACCTACTCCAACTATATGTGGGGAGTGGCCGTGCTTATTTGACTGGGGAGCAGTAGCAGGGCAGGTTTGTTAAATTGACTGGTGCATTTCGGGGACACCCATTGATCATGATTTCAGTATATGGCCCGAATGTGGATGACCCACTTTTGCTTTTCATTAGTCTGGCGACTAGTTGGAACCATGAGTCCAGGGGCAGTGCTGTGGGGGAGACTTTAACATAGTTCTGGAAGTTCACGACAACATGTCAAGTGACTCTCATCGCCCACACCCGGGGGCCACGGCATTGCTACCCACACTCATTGCTAACATAACCTCAGAGATATTTGCCACTCGTTGCATGCATCTAGCATGGAGGGTACACGCATAACATCCACCTATAACAGCTGGTGCAGGATAGACTACTGGCTTATGACCAGGTATGTGGTACAATGGACAGCCATTGTGCCAACCTCCCTAGGACGTTGTCCGACCATGTCCCTGTCCTGTTAAAGTGAGCACACCCGGCATTTGTCTCGTGTGCATTTTCCTGGAGGCTTCCCCTCAATGCACTCAGGGATCAAGTTTTTATCATTGACATTAAAGCAGCAATCATTGAGTACTTTGAGCATAATGTGTCATCTCCCCATCCATGCTCCAGGAGGTATTTAAAGTAGTGATTAGAGGTGCATGCATAGCCAAGAAGGCTGGTGTACTTAGGATCCTGGGGGGGGTGGTGGTATCTTGTGTGTATAGAGGCCAATATTCGCACCTTAGAGCTTCAATTCTTTGCTACTAATAGTGCAACAGTACTGGCATCGCTCAGGAGCAAGCTCTCAGACTATAATGAGGCAGCAGCCAATCAGACACACTTCCTTGGGAAAGAGGCAGTAGCTCTGCAATATGGGGAAAGGAACATATTAGGTCGGACACTAGCAGGACCGCTGAATAAACCCTGGACAAGTGAACATATAGTGGAATACATGGATGATGAGCAGATTGCACACGCGAACGTCAAGGCCATACAGCATGCAATGACTACATTTGACATTAAATTGTACTCCTCCATATTGCCTGAGGCCCTTTCAGACCTGACCTCCTAATTAGACACAGTCCAGGTGCTTTGGTTGAATGATGGGCACCACCGGTTCCTTAAAGAATCATTCATGGTGGGGGATGTTATGCAGGTTATTAATGGTTTGCTTGGGGATAAGGCACCGGCCTGGACTGACTTTAAGGCAGCCTTTTTTAAAGTATATGCTCCTCTTGTAACTCCTCATCTCTTAGCCATGTATGAAGAGTCCCTGTTGCATGGTGCGCTCCAGCCCTCCCTGCGAGAGGTGCTTATAGTCACTATTCTGAAACCTGACAAAGCCCCCAGTGCTGCGACTCATTAGACCACTTTCTATGATTAACATGGATAATAAAATATTGGCTAAACTGATTGGCACCCGACACCTCCCCCTGCTGCCTGATATCTTCCACACTGATGAGTTGGACTTAATGCACGGCTGCTCCAAAGCTCATAACTTGCACACCCTTTTTGACCTTCTGTATAACAGTAGATCCCCAACTCAGTGTGGCGTCTGATATTGCTTGACGCCACTAAGGCGTTTGACTCACTGGGGTGGCTTTACCTTTTCCATCTCCTGACTCTAACTGGGATTGGTGACACCTTCCTGCGTCTTAATGAATTACCTTATGCCAAAGCTGTGGCACATCTCTGTGTTAATTGTGCAATTACTCCCCCATTGGCGGTCTCCGGAGGGACGCAGCAGGTTTGCCCCCTGTTGCCCATTCTCTTTGCTGTTGTGATGGAGCCCCTTGCAGCCCAGTTGCATCAACAGCACTCCCACCCGGGCCGTACATTTACCCCTAGTAATATTCTGGTCTCTATGTATGCAGATGATGTTACGCTTTATGTCTGAGACCCCCAGATTAACATTGGTTCTCTTAGTCGTGAACAGGTTCAGTTTGATGGTTACACTGGCATCATCAATAATTGGACCAAGTCTATTATACTCCCACTTACAAACCCCACACAACCTTTTGAATTGGAGTATCCTCTTACATGGTCTGGGGAACCAGTGATGTATTTGGGGGTCTGGCTCAGTCGGAAAGTTAAAGAGCTGCAGTGGGCAAACTATGGGAGACTGATGACTTGGCTGGACAACAAAGTTACGGCATGGAAGAGACTGATGTTGTCGCTAATGAGGAGGATTGCTATAGACAACTTGGCAGTACTCCCCAAGTTACTATACTTGTTCATTAACCTTCCCCTGCCAGCTCACTTTCTCAGACAGCTTAGATTGCACATGACAGCGTTGATGTGGGCACGCAGCCAACCTCAGGTAGTGTTTCCTTTTCACTAGTAGCGGCTCCTGGAGGGATTGGTGCCGCGCGGTGATGCAGGGCGGGGGAGAGGCAGGGTGGGGGTAGTAAAGTCTGGATTATGGCCTCATGGAGTTAAGTATACAAATAAATAAATAAAATGAATTTCATTGCATGGGCTGCATCGCATTTGGCAATGCAGCACGCGCAACCAAGTTCTTTTATTTATTTATTTGTATACTTACCTCCGTTAGGCCATAATCCGGACTTTACTAACCCCCACCCTGTGTGGGCAGTAAAGTCTGGATTATGGCCTCATGGAGTTAACTATACAAATAAATAAATAAAACGAATTTCATTGCATGCGCTGCATCGCATTTGGCAATGCAGCTCACACAACTAAGTTTGTTTTATTTATTATTTGTATACTTACCTTCATTAGGCCATAATCTGGACTTTACTAACCCCCACCCTGCCCCTCCCCTGCCCTTCATCACCTCCCGGCAGCACTCCCTCCAGGAGCCGCTACTGCTTTTCACAAGGTGGTCTTTGTGCCTCAGACTTGGATTTTTACTTCTACTGTGCTCAAGCACACTTTATCCACTAGTGGTTACACCCTCACAGTTTCAGCCCCACACGGTGCCGGAGCATAATATTGGGGTCCTTTCCCCCTGACAGCTGCCCTGTACCATTCTCCTGAGTGCCCTCAGGTCCAGATTGATATCGTAGCTTTCACGGTGTAAGCGTGTGAATGGTCCTGTCGCAGGACACTACTGAGCCACATGTATGTGCCAGCGGTGCCCCTAGGTTTTCATCCCTTGATCCCTGCAATTGCAGATGCTAGCACTCGCAGTTACATACGTCAAATGTAGCTTTCGTCCTTTGGGGATGTGTAGCCTGAAGGGAAGTTTATTCCCCTGCAGCGTGTTTTGGAAGAACCTGATTCCTCCTCATTAGATTTGCTCACCTACCACCAACTGCAGGTGGCATTGCACTTTATGCATGACACTTTGCCAGAACCTTTCCCCCAATGTTTTTGGTTCTGAAAATGATGATAACCAATCCATCCTGGTGCAAGCTCATTACCAGGCTTGATGCTTTGATGCAGGAGAACAGGCCGATATATACTCCTGATCCTATTAGTGAGGAGCAGTGGCGCTACTGCTGTGCTCAATCCAAAATTATTTTACCAAATTATAGACTTTGGGTTGGAGATGGTCCTTTTTGCAGGGTCACCCTAAACGTTTTTCCTTTCTCCACTCCTTTTGCTAAATTCGTTTTTGCTGGCTTTAGGATTCTGGGCACTTTACCACTGCTGACCAATGCTAAAGTGCTTGTGGTTCATATCTAAGATGTGATGACATCTGGTTTATCTATTTATTTATACTTTCCTAGTAGCCCTTTAACCATGTTTCAGGCCTGCCACTGCAGAGCTTGTGTGTGATGTTTTAAAATGCCATTCCGATGTGGCAAGTTTACCTCCTTGCCAGGTGCAAACCTTCCCTTTTATTACATATAGGCCACCCCTACAGTAGGTCCAGAAGAGCCTATGGGCAGGGTGTAGTGTACTTAAAAGTTAGGCCATGTACTTTTAAGTCTTTCATGTCCTGGTAGTAAAATACTCTTACGCTCGTATTTCACCACTGCACGGCCTATTTCTCCCATGTGGTAACATGGGAGCTGCCTTGTAACCTTTTACAAGTGTAACTTTCAATTGGGAAAAGACAGGAAAAGTAAGTTTGGTGTCTCTGGACTCACAATTTAAATACACACCTTTTAGCGAAGTTGGTTTTTAAATTGCAGGTCTGAAAATACCACTTTCAGAAAGATGACATTTTCTTACTTAAACCCTTTAGTGCCTTCTGTCTGTTTCTTGAATACACATCTGGGCTGGGTGACAGCTGGCTCCCTGCATTCCCTCTAGACAGACACACACAAGGAAGGATAGGTGTGCCTGAGTGGTCATCTGCATTTTGATGGGTCAGCCTGAGCAAGAGTTGTGGAATGGGCTGGCACTTCTACCTGAAAGGGATAGGTCCTGTCCCCACACAACAGATTGCATATCTCCCTGTTATGAGTCTGGAGCCAGTGCAGGAAAGAGTGGGATCCTGAGCACCACAAAGACCTCTCCTTAAAGTGTCCCTACTTCAAAGACTAAAATGGGTATAAATACCGGACCTCTGACACTATGTCCTCAGTTCACTTTTGGGACCTGAGGAGACTCTGCCAGAAAGAGGAGCTGTGCTGCACGAGGAACTGCCACTCTGCTTACTGCTTTGCTGTGTTGGCCTGCTGACTGCTGATTGATGTGCTGTAGGAGTGACTGCTACTTTGCTACTTGCTTTGCTGTGTTGGCCTGCTGCCTCTTGCCTGAACAGTGAGAAGGACTGAACATTATCTCTACAACCTCTAGATGAAGCCGAAGTAACTCCAAGGGCTTGTTAGCTTGCCCCTGTTCATGAAGTCTCCGGGCCATCAAAGACATCATTTTCATCTATATGGCTTCTGTTAGTCTGGCAGCTGAGCCCTGCAAAAATCAGTGCTTGATACTTTCAAAGGCAGTTACTCCTACCTGGACTGACAGCAGAGCACGGCGTTCCATGCACTAAGAGCAGTGCTTGCTCGGATCTGCAGTTGAGTTCTGTGCTCCGTGGATCCCAAAAGCTGCGCTTCATTCTTAGTGGTGGCAGAGCCCAGATGAATAAGCAGCATGTTGCTCATGATCACCGCATTCATTTCCCTAAATGTTTCCAGGGCAACACCAATTCCACTGGAGTCCAGATAAAGAGCAGTGTGTCGCACCCGAGCCCCACCTTCCTTTCCCCAAGCATTGCCAGTCAAAGACGAAACTGCACAGAAACCAACATGGGTGCCTGAACGCGAGACTGATTACCTCACCTGCGAAATGTACTGCGTGGACCTAGGACCCATGTGGTTCATATTGCCAACCTGCATGCTATCGTGGGTGGCTGAAATCTCTTAATTAAATCGACCTGTAAGACCTGCCGAGTTCCTCAGTTCTGGTGCCTGTTGGACCCCTGGTACGTGCTAACTTTGAGGAGACATATATATCAATCCCCCCTGGGATCTGTGCCAGTGAAACCTACTAATTACATTTGATTTAACCACGGTGGTTATCATTATACTAGGCAAAGTGTATAGTTGAGATTCCTTAATGGGATTTTTGTTGTTTTGGTCTTGTTTTTCAGAGTAAAGGAAATACTAATTTCCTAACACTGTGTGGAGTCTTTCTGTGGTGTATTCACTGTATTACTGTGTGTTGTGTTGCACAAACACTTTACACTTTGCATCTTTAGTTTAGCCTAACTGCTTTTTGCTAAGCTACCAGAGGGTGAGAACAGGTAAACTTTTAGTGTGTACTTCACTTGCCCTCACAAAGTGCGGTGGTTCCTGCCTGGCCTGGGTGTATACCTCAGCTAACCAGGAGTCCCATTACGAACACTTCACCTCCTACATTTGAAACATTTGAAAACAGTATATCGTACCCAAAAGATGGGCTTAGTCAAGGAGGTGCGTTGGCAGCGATGTGCTGCATCAGAGGCCACTTTTCTGCACCTGTCATGGAAGTGTCCCGGGGTGGCATGCTTTTGGTCTGAGGTGTCCGATACTATTGTATGGATTATGTATAATGCACCTGAGAGGATACCAGTGGTGGCTTTGCATGACTGTGTGGAAAACATCCCCCCCTGAGGTGATTAAACGCACGGCTATCCTCTTACTGCTGGCCAAGCGTAGGGTGTAATAAATGTAAGATCTGATCAAGGAGGCCCTTACGGGATCCAAAGAGTTCAGAGGACCCTTCGTGATTGAAGGGGGTATGGAGGGTTACGTCCTCCCTGATAAATCTGTTTTTAACAAAAACTATCCCACCAAGGACCACCAGGGTGATCCTTTCCAAAACAGATATTGGAAAGCACCAACCTGATGGTTCATGGTGGGATACTTTTTGTTAAAACAAGCGTAGGGTGGCCATCCACTGCAGTGGGTGTCTGGTGCCTTGGGTAGTCCTCTGGCTGTGGGATGCTGCCTACTGCCAGGAGCTATTGGACACCTACTAGGGACCAATGTCTGTATGCTCTCACCTGAAGGGTAATTGGTCTCCATTTCTGACTTTTCTGATGATGCAACCAACTGCAGGACTGAGCACAGAATGAGTTACCTCTCCATGTGCTGCTCTTGGACATTGCTAAACTGTAACTGCCCTGGGTTTAGGCGCAATGCACTGATAAACCCTGGTCTGCCGTGTGAGAATGGAGTCGGGGTATGAGTCCTCGTGGCAGACAATGGGAGTTGACTGAATCCAGGGGAGAGGGCTTCTGTCTTGCTATGCTATGAGGACTTTACCTGTATTGTAATGATGTGCCTTTATTATATATACCGGGTCAATGGTTTACTGTGTGGCGTTGTTTTCTTGTCTGATTTTCCCACCGACGGTGTGGTTTGTATTCTGTATCTGTTGTATTTTTCAATGCAATAAAACATTTAATATTTATATATTAAAATTGGAGCCTGCGCTAGAGGGCTGGAGCTCTAATCAAGTACATTTCAGTGAAACCATAGCTGTTTCTACGACTTCTCATCGTGGGACAGGCTTCCAACAACTTAAATGAGTTTTCAAGTATTGGCATAGGTACAAGATGTCTTCCACTGTGACAGGGCCGGCTCTAGGCATGTGCAAGCTGTGCACCTGCACAGGGCCGCCAAACCCCAGGGGCCGCCACACCAATATATATCCTTAATATAATAATCCTTTGAGGATGGATACAGATTTGCGTGGCGGCCCCTAGCAGGGATATGGCGGCCTCAGGCTCTATTCCACCTTCCTGAGCTCCGCGGGGCTCCGCCCCGCCCGGACCCCCTCTTCCGGGGCCCCTATCTACGCTCCCTGCCCAGGGCCGCCATGAGCCTAGAGCCACCCCTGACTGTGATATCAGACGCTGATCATTCTGTTAGAAGAGTATAATTTTTTCCAGCCTCCTTGGTAGCAACAGTTTGCTTTTCTGGATTTCTTACACAGTCAGCTGTGGAGGATGTTATGAGCTAATGATTGTCTCACATCTATTTGACAGGTGCATTTGTCACTCATGTCAATAACACAGGTCACATGCTAAAGGAAACCTCTTGTAATTGTCCGGACACAACTTAAGTATATGATTCATCTGTGTTTTCTAAGTGTCGCCCTGTCCTACTGTGTGAGTCATGTGTATTTTCGTCGGCCTTGGAGTTAATGTCCCCCTGTGCCGGTGTGTACGTTACATGTATCTATCTGCATGTCAGTGTCACTTTGTCCTAGTGAGTTAGTCAGTTGCATTCTTGATCTCAGTGTCTGCGGCCCCTGTCCCAGTTTTCGAGGTGTGTAATTTAGATGTCAGTGTCACTGTCTTTCTCCCATTGTGTGAGTCATCTGCATTTTCTGTTTCAAGGTTGTCGTGCATCAGTGTTCGAGTCACGTGTACTCTCCCTGTCACAGTGTGTGAGTTGTATATATTTTCAGTCTCATTGTCGGCGTCTCCCTGAACCTGTGTGTGTTCTCTATTTTGGTGTCTCCCTGTCCCCCTGACCATGCAGTCTGGATTTGTTGGGACTGTCACCGTTTTTCGCCACCTGTCCCGGCACAGCTCAGTAAATTCAACACACGTCCCAGTTTTCAGGGAAGGTCAGCTGATCACAGAGCGAGGCAGGTTTTCACATGTTCCTATGAAAGATCAGTTAGCAGCTCTTCTCAGAAAGCAATTTAATTAGCACAGTCTAAGTTTTCTATGTTGGTGAGTGCTGCCAGTCCACTCAAACTGTGTTTCTCGGTTGATAAAAAATCGTTGACCTGCTCCTATGTTTGTCAAATGTCCCAGTTTTTTTGTTTTGTTTTTGTGACCTGGTCCGCCTACCTCGTGTGCGAGTCATGTATATCCTCATTTTTACTGTCTCCCTGTGCGAGTCACGTGCATTCTCGCGTTCCATATCCCACAATGCCTGCTGCATGCCTGCCATTACTCAGCGATGTGACATTGCCCTTCATTAGGCCCACGAATGTTCCATAATATGTGGCATTCTGTCATAAAAATAGCAAGTAACTGACATTTATATGAGCAATAGGAAGCAAAAAGAAATATTCCCTCTAACTCAACCAAAACTGAAGTGTATCATATTAATAGGACCTTTTCTCGCCCTCGTGAAAATTCAGCAAGTCTGCTTTCACCGTCTCGCTTCCAAACTGTGCAATTTGCCTGGCTTTTTGAAAAAGTATGCAAATCTATGCAAATGAAGAGTTGCCCTGAGTACTAAGCATTTAACTACTATAGAATTCCGGGAACGTTCTTTCTTCCCTGCTCGGCAGATAATACCTCATCTCCTCTCCCTTTCCTCGCATTTATTGTTCCAAATTCTTAAGGCCTTCTAATATCTAAGGAGAAAACTGGATAATTCTAAAGGCACGTGGTGTCTTTACAGCGTCATCGACGCAGCTTGTTCATGCAACCATGCAGCGCGTGGAACAATGGTCCGTTAATGTCTCGTGCACTGACTGGCGTTACCAGTTTTACTGCTAGTGCTAGCCTTGCTCGTACCATGTAGATGGGGCTTGCCTCGACGTCTTTCATAATTTTGATTACAAATATTCACCAGAGAAATGCAGGCAATGTAAGGAATGCCATACCCGACGTCAGGGAGCGCTCTCGCATTCCTTGGTGTGTGGCACCAGGCCATTAGGTTTACTCAGAATCGAGGAATGCAAGTACCAGCAAACACTTAGGTGTGGGCACAGATATCGCTGCCCATTGAAATGTAGCAAATCTTCTACGCCATAGGCAAAGTAACCTCCAGTGGAACTGTTTACTTCCTGAGTCATCTTTGTTGAAGTTATGCAAAAGGAGAACTTCGTACTGCGCATATGTTGTATCACCTGAGAAGAAAAAAAGCTCAATGGCTTCCCTGCCTGAGCAGCAGAACTGCTCAAACAGACATATTCGAAGGGTGCAGTTCATCTAAAATAAAAAGTGTGAGATGTACAACACAAACCCAGTGAGTGTTGTGCCTTGGAGTTTTTCCATTAAATTGGTGAGAAAACTCGTCTTAGATTGATGCTCTTACAATGCCATTGGGTCGTTCTCCTTCCCATTTTAATCTACGACCTGAAAACCACAATTTGAATGCATTTCATCTGGCACATCAACTCTCTAACATCTTCCAAAGTGAAAAAGTGTTGGCAGCTAGGGAACTTAGGGCCATATGTATCAACATTCCGTTTTGCGAATCCTAAATAGCGATTTTTAAGGAATCGCTATTTAGAAATCGCAAAATGGTATGTATGTAGAAATCAGCTTCTTTTTAGCGATTTCTTAAAATTCCTTAATTGTGATTAGCTAATTGCTAATCGCAATTAAGGAATAATTTCCCATTCATTTCTATGGGCAAGGAGCCCCATAGGAATGAAGGGGAAAGGAAATGTGCGATTAGCAATTAGCTAATCGCAAATTGAGAATATTTTCAAGGGTGCAGGGGTGTCCAAAGGACACCCTGCTGCACCCCTGAAAATGACATGTGTGCGCATATGGCGCACATACATTCCCTAAGGGCATGTATGAGCGTCACATGGCACCTTTTGTTTTTTAAAAAAATGCTTTGTTAAAGGAATTGGCAACTTACCACCAACTTGAAGTTGGTGGTAATTTGCGATTCCTTAGGGACAATTAGCAATTTTTTTTCCATCATACATTGCATTTAAGGAATCGCAAATTTTGCAATTCCTTAAATGCAATCACAAAATAAGGAATCGCAAATTGTGCGATTCCTTATTTTGAACCACATTTGCTTAATACATACCATATTGAGAATTCGCATTCGCAAAGGCCGAAATTCAGCGAATTTCGGCCTTTGCGAATGCAAATTTCAATTATACATATGGCCCTTAGTCACTACACCACCTTAGATAATCACACATTTAACACCAACTGATCATTGCCCACCTCAAATGACCAGCTGCCAAATTGTTCATACATTAAACATATTGCGACATAAAAAATGAGGCAAATAGAAGCTATGAAGTCGTCCAGAGTATCCAGAGTCTACACTGAAGCATGACAGAAATCAATTAATGCTTGAATTTTTCTTTTAAATTATTCTTTTTTTCTCAGAGATAGACAAAAATGCGTAGCCAACATGTTTTGCCTAATACATAGGCTTCTTCAGGGCTACAATCATGTCAAAAACATGTATACATAAATAGGTTATCTAAAATATATATAAAAACAATGAAAACAAACATTTAACAATTCACAAAGACCAAACCCAACACCAAATCCATATACACAATAAGACAAATTGGCCTACTAATCGGGGATACATTCGCTTCAAAAAGAGACAGCTTTATCTAGAAGAGCTTAGGGTCAGCAGTATTCATCCACTTGCCTGTTACTTTGTCATTCACATTTTGCTTCCGCCCACCACAGCATACGGCCTGGGGCAATGGAGTATCGAGTTCAGCTATTTGCTCCCCTGTCTGTCAGTGACAGCATTTTGTTTATGCACATCCACATTCAAATAAATCACAGGGCTGCTATGCCAATGTGTTCTTTCTATTCTAAATAAATATTATTCATTTAGCCTTTCACAACACTTGTGTTTTTTTATTTTTACTTTTGCGAGGGGCCCATAATCTCCTCACGCACTGCTACTAAATCTCTTTAGTATGCTAAAGCTTGATTCCGTGACAGAGGGGTCTCATATCCGGCCACACTGGTTTTAGGTAGAGCGTCATACTGAGAGAAACAAAAAAGTGATATGTAGAATGATAGAATTAATCTCAGCTACTGGTAATCACTCTGTGCTGCATTCCAGTCCATCACTGTTGCTCACCCTGCCACAACAGAAACTGGAATCTTCATTTAATAATTAGCCTTACTCCTTCTTCAATAGGAATACTTCTGTCTGAAATGCATGGCCACCTCAACAGTAACACAAGCAACCTCAGACTGGTTTCAGCTTTATAGGGGTTCGTCAGTGGGGTTGCAGCTATCTGCTGCGGTTTAGTGAAACATTTGAGGCTGCACTAAGGCTAATCAGTAGCTTTATTCTTTATTTTTGTAATGCCATTAAACGTTCGTCCACCCACAAATATATACCTTTGGAAGGTTGTGTGGAGATTATTGTAGTTTTAGTTTACGATTTCTCTACTCCACCCCAGATGCTGGCAAGCCCAAAGTGTTGAAATAACATTTGACATAGATTTCATCATCATGTGATTCCAGTTGAGTGATGGAGTTGCTTTTATTAGGACACAAGAATATTAGGAACAGTATTAAAAGCAAACGAGTGGCGTAGGGCCAATAATGGCTGATATAGACATTATGCTCCAAAATTCATCGGTTTGTCATTTGATTTCTCTCTGTTTCATTTAGGACGTGATACCCACGATAGAATTACAGGCTTTTAGGCTTGATCTATGACTGTTCTTAAAGGCTCTCTCTTCCTTGTTATAGGTCCTCACTTGGGCTCAGGCCTATACCTTCGGTAGAGGGCTTTTGATGGCAGGAATAACTGTCTGCATTTGGCTATATTACTATAATGATAGACCTATACCCATGGTCAATATCTTCTACTTGCCAATTTTATATCAATGTATATCGTCATCACAACATTACATTTGTCTTTTCAGTATTAATTTGAAGATTATTATCTTTATCATGCTAACTCAATCTGTAAAGCTGATTCTGAAGGAAAATTGTACATAAATAGATTAAATATATATATTTCTGTTGGTGTAGAACAAACAGTTTGGATCAGGAGATTTTGTGTATATATTTTTTCTTTTAATTAATATGTGATGTTGTCTTGCTTGCATCCTTTTTGGTGCTCCAAACTCAACACTTGTCTGCAAAAGAGCGCTATTAGGAAAAAGATGCAGGTGGTAGGGTAGGGAAGAGGGTCTGAGCTAGTCAGTCATTATTGTTTTGAAACAAATAAGTGTAGGTGCCTAAAGTTTGCTTAAAATCTCCCTGTGATTGTTGCTGAATGACAGGTGGCCTAATGCCAAAGCTGTTTAACCTTTATTCAACCCCTTGCCTCTTTCTTCCACTTCCCTTCACTTCTTATCTCTTTGTTCCCTCCCTTCCTCTTTCTCTCTCTTTTGCATTTCTCTCTCCTGCACTGGGTCAAGTCTGATGAAGATAAATATCTCCCAGTTCTCAAAACCAAGTGCTGGTGCCACCACCAACTACACCCCGGCACAAATTAAGCACCAGGTCCAGTTTTCGAGCGATATGACAAAATACAAGCTTTTCCTTTCTGCAGACATACATTCCCAATACTGTGGTTGTGACTATGATGTAAAGTTCTTCCTTGAGGACCTTATATTTATTGCCATGTCAGCCTATCTGTAATTTGCCGGATGTAAACTATTTCTCTGAACATATCTATACTGATGGTGGCGTCTAAAATGAATTTATTTGAAGGAGTTTGCAGTGTAATGGTGCTTGGATGGAATTTAATACAAATTGTTGAGAAACGTTTTGCAATGCTATTCATTGTAGAATTAATTGGATATCTTAGTATGTCAATTAGTCGTTTGCCATCAATATAATGGGAATACATTATAGACCTGATGAGGAAGAGGTGTGGCGCCGCGGCCAGGGCGACTGACGCTGGAATCTGGGGACCACGGTTCGATCCCCGGCTCCGGCGGCAGGTTAGCCCAGCACCATGTGACTCTGGGCAATAGCTCGCTTAATCTTCCCGACGGCCCCCAGCGCCTAGAGACCCTTACGGGTGATTGTGCGCTTTACAAATGTGGACTTTACTTTACCTGATGTGGTAGGCTGCGAAGTAGTTGAGTTCAGTTGAGCCAAAAACAGATTGGTGCAATGCTGTGCCATCTTTGTTTGTTGCCCTAACGTTTGTCAAGTGTATGTTACTGGTAAATAACAATATAACTGGGAAATGCCATGTACAAGTTTGCCAGTTGTCTATGTGGATGCTCATGTTTCAGGAATTCCATTCAGATGTTTACTCCTCCTTGTGAGCTTTAGTCAGTCAGTCATAAGCTTTTATTCGATACTCAGAGATATCTTATAAGCACATACATAATACAATCAATACAGTATACAAAAAAGTTTATGCCATAAGAAGTCAGTAAAAAATATTTAGAATGTTTAAGAGTGATAAAAGGATATAAATCCGTTAATAAATTAGCTAAAACAAGAATTAAACAGCTACTGACAGTCTCTTACATCGAATATGCCAAAACTGCTTTAAAAATTTAGCTATTCCACAGACTATTGGGGGGGAAGTGTCCGTGCTTAGGATACGCAAGGCTACTAAATAACTGCGTGTGCCCATGTTACGGCAGAGTGGTTTCAGCCAAGAGCTCCTAGGCCTTGCGTAATCCGGGCACTCAAATAAAACGTGCACAATAGACTCAATCTTAGTCGGGCAACATGCACAGTTGGGAGAAGTGCGATCCGCTGTTGACCATTTCGACACCAGGGCACCCAACGGGAGGGAACCAACTCTAAATTTAAAATAAAGGGCACGATCAAAGGGGAGAGTAATCAAGTCCAAATAAGGTTCAAAGGCCACAATGTCTTTAATTTGTAAAAAGGTGGCAGTGGACCTGCAGTGATTTGGGCTGGAGATTAGGCGCTCAGCAATCCATTTCCAAAAAAGCGCCTTGACAACTTCTTTTGGAGGGGCTGAGCGGGATGGCCAACAGTCCCCTAGTCCTATATTCTCCAACAACTTTTTGGTGTCCCTTAACCATTTTATTTTGGCCCAACCCCCCTGGCTCATTATGTCTCTCAGTGCATCAGCATAGGATTTTAATTCTTCGCACCTCCAAATCCGTGTCCACAACAGGAGCGGTCGAAGCTGGGCCTGGTCTTTAATGTTTTTACATCCCGTGTCCATCCTCACAGGTACTGATGGTGTGCTCAGGGGGAGAGCAATGAAGGATTTTAATAGCTTGCTCTCAGCAGTAACTAGGGCATCCAGGCGGCAATGACCCCACAGTTCTGCCCCATAAAAGGCTGATGTCGCTACTTTAGCCTTGTAGATGTCAAGTACTGGGGTAAGTGATCTCCTAGTTGAGGCCCTGTATTCCCTCATGAGAGCTCCTCCTACTCTCCTGTGGTTAAGGACCATTTTTTCAATGTGGTTTGCCCATGTCATCCTGTCCGTAATCCGAATGCCAAGGTAGTCAAATTCGGCTACTTTCTCCAGGGGAATAGAGTTAAGTGTAGGTGGGCGGCCCAATTTTTTAGGTGGATTAACAACTAGGTATTTGGTTTTGTCCACATTTATTGTAAGCCCTTTTGCAACACAGAACTCCTGGAATCGTGTTAGAAGTTTCTGTAGTCCTTGTGGGGTCTTAGAAATCAGGAGCGTGTCGTCCGCAAAAAGCAGGGTTGGGATGCGGACACCTCCAAGACAGGGGGCGTCAGCTGGTTCTTGTTGAAGGTGTTTTACCACCCCATTCAGATATAACGAGAATAGGGTGGGCGCCAGGACGCAGCCCTGTCTTACGCCCCTAGACACTGGTATTTTTTCCGTGAGTTCTCCGTTATTACCCCAACGGACCTGTGCAAAAGTGTGGGCATGAAGGCTTATAAGAAGGGACAAGATGTAAGGTGGTAGCCCCATCTCAAAAAGGACCCTCCAAAGCTCTTCCCGGGGAACTAGATCAAAGGCAGTCTTCAAGTCTATAAAGGCTAAGTAAAGACTGCCCTTGCCCAGTTCCACCACCTTCCACCCCAAGAGGGACAACCTAAACACCTGCTCTATAGTCCCCATACCAGCCCTGAAACCTGCCTGAAAGTCTGATAGGATTTTGTTCTCCTCCACCCAATGGAGGATCCTACCTAGGATAGCTTTGCCAGCTATCTTTTGGGTGGAGTCTATCAGACTTATTGGGCGATAGTTTCCCGGGGTTTCCCTGCAACCTTTTTTATAGATGGGGACTACCACCGCCCCTTTCCAGGATTCTGGTACTACTCCTCCCCTCATAATGTCATTTAGGAGAGCAGCTATGATCCTTCCCCATTCCCTTGGGTAAGCCCTCATCAGATCACCCGGAAGGCCATCCGGGCCCGGTGCCTTGCGTGGTGCCACCCAGCCTATAACCCCCTCAATCTCTAAGGGAGTGAAAAGGTCATAGGCATGAGGTTCGATAGCTAGCGTGAGATCCATCCCCACAGACAGTTCCCCGTCTGGTGGGAGGTATAGAGACCCAAAGTGTTTTGCCCAACTTTGAGGCGGAATGCTGCAGGGTCTCATGGCTGCATCGGATTTGGTCCGTTTCCTTATGAGATTCCAGAACACCCCGGAATCCCTGATTTTGCTAGCCTGGAGTAGGTCCTCCCAGTATTTTTCTTCCCACTCCCTTCTAGCCGAATTAAGGATCTTTTTATAAGCCTTCCTAGCCTCATGGATCACACTTTGGGATTTAGATTTAACTGCCTCAACTAGCTTTGTCTTATGGGTCCTGCAGGCTTGAGTATACCACCCCTCACAAACTTTTTTTTTAGTTCCTGTCGTGCCCGGCTTTTTAGAGGACAGGGTAAAGACATTGGTTAGGTCTTCAATCAGAGAGAGAAACAACCCACTCACTTTACCAACCCCTTCTAGCGAAGATTCCAAAGATGTTACCACGCGGTTTAAGTGGGATTGAATTTCCCCAACCTTCGCCTCGGATAGGACCAGTTTTGCCCATTTAATTCTTCTACCACATGGGGAGACTTCAGATTCATCTAGTGGTACGAGCGCCTCTTTAAAGTTGGCCTTCCATTGGGGTTGCCACCAGTGTTCCATTTCTAGGGAGAGAGGGTTGTGATCGCTCTCCGTCGAAGGGACCACCTGCATGTCCTTCACATAAGGCCATAAGCACACATCTATTAGGACATAATCCAGCCTAGAGGTGTGCCCTGGTCTGTTGTAAGTATGTGCACCCCCCCTATCCAAGGAAGTCCTCCCATTCGCTGCCCTTAGATTAAATTCAAGAGTAAGGGAGTATATTTGGAGCGCCACTTCTGTCCACTTTTTAATCGGTACGATGTCCAGAGCCGGGATCCCCCACCTGGCATCCTCCTCATCCTGGTCGAGGGAAACATCCGAGCCCAAAGGCTCGAACGTGCAGTTCATATCACCAACAACCAGGGTGCGGGTCTTATGGGGGGTGTTATTTAGCAGGGTCTCAAGAAGAGCTATCACTGGAGACTTTCTCCCACCCTTTGTACCCCGAGCATACACATTAAAGATGTTTAGAACAATTCTTCCCCTTTGGTCTATAAGGGTAATATTTTGTATGTCCGGGGAACCTGTGGGATAGTCCACCACTCTACAGTTTAAAGATGCCGCGACCCAAATAAGAAGGCCGCCGGCTGGGCGGCCTCTCCCAGATTCCGAGGCCCGCGCAGGAGAGGAGTATGAGGAAAAGCCCACCCTATGGACCGGTATCAAGCTCCAAGTTTCCTGAAAGAGGCACAAGGAGTGCTTGTCGACCCACGCAGTAAAATCTGGGAGGGCCAGTTTTCCAGCAATCCCTGCGATGTTCCAGCTGAAAACCTTAAAGACTAGGTCCGTCACAGCTGGATAGTCGCTGGACGCTTGAAGGCCCCTATCCATGGGGCTCCCTCTATATAACCGAGGAGAGCAGGGATCTTGTGGAGTTGTTGTAGACTCTCCTATTACACTTACAAGGTTTATTTGGGTGGATGGTACTTCTTCTCGTTCTGCTCTCCTCACTGATTCCAGTCAGCAGGGGCCATTTGCCCGCATATGTTTCTCCCTGTCGCCTCCTACAACCCCGGCCCAGTTTTGGCCCGAATTGAGAGAACTTTCACTTCCTCCAATTGGGCTCACAAGATGCCTAGGGTAAAAATACGTGAGGTCTACCAGTTTCACCCCCGGGGCCCCCATATTTTTAATAGGAGTACAAATGGATGGCACCATTCTATAGTCTTGGAAATTTATAATTACACAGTCCCCTTCCAGCATTTTTTTCCCTTGCCCCACCCATCCCACTCTACGGACACTTAAAATAATACCGTCCATACCCGGGGGGATTGGTTTATTTGCCTTCAGCCAGTGTATACACTTGTTCTTAAGTGATTGATGGTTTTCCAACTGGCCATCCTTTAGAGGAGGCACATTAACCATGACTGCAACAAATGGTTGACAGTCTGGTGGGAGATTAATTGGGGGGATCCGTCGTGGGCGGATACTGGGGGCCTGTGAGAAGATTGTTGGGGCAGAACATTGTGTTGCAGGCCTGGGGGCTTTCCTAGTCGTTGGGCCGCTGGGTTTACTGCTACCTTCTAATTTTTGTTGGACCGCCTTTTTGCCCTCAGTTGTCTGTTGCTGTTTTTGAGAATGAGATTTTGGCTGATTTTTCTCTGACTCTTTATTTGTTGGAAGTCCCTTATCGCTTGGCCCTGGATTCAAAATCGGAGGAGATTTCGGAGCTGGAATTACTAGATTGTTAAGAGCAGCTTTATTTTGGGTTATTTGGGGCTCAGGGCCTTTCTGCGCTAATAAATCATTCCCTTTTACACCCACATCCTTATTTACAGTCACTCTAGTTGCTAGTTTAATTGTTGTCTTGAGTGAATGTAACCCATCCAGAGTTGACTGCTTTAATTTATCAATCCTCTCCCCTAGACTCTTCACTTGAGTTATTAATGGTTTCAAGAGGGTATATACCTTCTCCAGAATATTTTCGACCACTACCAAGTCAGCTCGCTTTGGGACTTTAGTTGTATGAGGGCCCTTTGGAGAAATCAGTACATCCCCTTCTGTATCAGTTTCGTTCTGCATAGGGGCACCCCTTGTAATACTTGGATTTGGCACAGGAGACTTCCTTACTCTTTGGTAGAGGGCGGCCTGTCTCACTAGCTTACCCTTCTTACGTTTGCGCAATTTTTTACCTACGAGGGGAAACTCCTGCCGAGTATCACAAGTCACGATAATAGGAGATGCCCCAACTAGCTTTCCATCTGATACAACTGTGGTACGTACAGGGGAATTAGGGGACTCTGGGTCTCCAGTAACATCACTTAACAGAATAGGTGGTAGTGATGCGGAGCAATTACTACGGCCATCATCTTCCAGAGTGTCTATAGGAGGAAGAGCGGCCTGGGATTCCAACCTGTCAATATTTTGCTCAATACCAGTCCAATGGAGGGGTTCCAAGGGAGCACTGTCCATACTAGGGGGGGTACCTCCTTGAACCCGTGTAATGGCTGGTGTGAGCGACTGGGCGTCTACCCCCAATAATGAGCGACTTGCGGGGAGATATACTTCAGATAGACGCCGCTCAGAGATGGCGATCTCCTTTTCAATCACCGCCGCCACCCTGGTAATGAAGCGGTCCATTGACCCTATCACGGGGCTCGCGGCATTAGATCCCCTTTCGACCTCACCCCTGAGAGGCTTACCAGAGCGTGTAGACATGGTTTGGGCAACAGGAGAGCAACAGGCACCAAGCGTGAGTCGTCGTGGAAAGGGACGGGGCCCAGCCCAGCCTCTGTCAGCCCCTGACGGCCACAGACGGCCCGCCCTCTGCCCGGGCTCCGCCCGGCGACGTCCGCGCGCGTCCGCGACGCGGAGGGCGAGGCTCCGCTTTGTAGCGCCTCCGGGCGCGGGAACAGCGGTGGCAGGAAGTCCGCGCTAAGCCCACTGGGAGCTGTAGTCTCTAGCCGCTCCTGGATGTTGATGGCGGCGAGACTCACAGCGTAGGCAACCCAGGGACTGCGAGAGAGTACTGGCGTGCTGGCGTGACCACAGGTAAGCAGAGAGCGCTGCTCGTAACCCCCGCTCCACCGAGGGCGAGGCTCCGCTTTGTAGCGCCTCCGGGCGCGGGAACAGCGGTGGCAGGAAGTCCGCGCTAAGCCCACTGGGAGCTGTAGTCTCTAGCCGCTCCTGGATGTTGATGGCGGCGAGACTCACAGCGTAGGCAACCCAGGGACTGCGAGAGAGTACTGGCGTGCTGGCGTGACCACAGGTAAGCAGAGAGCGCTGCTCGTAACCCCCGCTCCACCGAGGGCGAGGCTCCGCTTTGTAGCGCCTCCGGGCGCGGGAACAGCGGTGGCAGGAAGTCCGCGCTAAGCCCACTGGGAGCTGTAGTCTCTAGCCGCTCCTGGATGTTGATGGCGGCGAGACTCACAGCGTAGGCAACCCAGGGACTGCGAGAGAGTACTGGCGTGCTGGCGTGACCACAGGTAAGCAGAGAGCGCTGCTCGTAACCCCCGCTCCACCGAGGGCGAGGCTCCGCTTTGTAGCGCCTCCGGGCGCGGGAACAGCGGTGGCAGGAAGTCCGCGCTAAGCCCACTGGGAGCTGTAGTCTCTAGCCGCTCCTGGATGTTGATGGCGGCGAGACTCACAGCGTAGGCAACCCAGGGACTGCGAGAGAGTACTGGCGTGCTGGCGTGACCACAGGTAAGCAGAGAGCGCTGCTCGTAACCCCCGCTCCACCGAGGGCGAGGCTCCGCTTTGTAGCGCCTCCGGGCGCGGGAACAGCGGTGGCAGGAAGTCCGCGCTAAGCCCACTGGGAGCTGTAGTCTCTAGCCGCTCCTGGATGTTGATGGCGGCGAGACTCACAGCGTAGGCAACCCAGGGACTGCGAGAGAGTACTGGCGTGCTGGCGTGACCACAGGTAAGCAGAGAGCGCTGCTCGTAACCCCCGCTCCACCGAGGGCGAGGCTCCGCTTTGTAGCGCCTCCGGGCGCGGGAACAGCGGTGGCAGGAAGTCCGCGCTAAGCCCACTGGGAGCTGTAGTCTCTAGCCGCTCCTGGATGTTGATGGCGGCGAGACTCACAGCGTAGGCAACCCAGGGACTGCGAGAGAGTACTGGCGTGCTGGCGTGACCACAGGTAAGCAGAGAGCGCTGCTCGTAACCCCCGCTCCACCGAGGGCGAGGCTCCGCTTTGTAGCGCCTCCGGGCGCGGGAACAGCGGTGGCAGGAAGTCCGCGCTAAGCCCACTGGGAGCTGTAGTCTCTAGCCGCTCCTGGATGTTGATGGCGGCGAGACTCACAGCGTAGGCAACCCAGGGACTGCGAGAGAGTACTGGCGTGCTGGCGTGACCACAGGTAAGCAGAGAGCGCTGCTCGTAACCCCCGCTCCACCGAGGGCGAGGCTCCGCTTTGTAGCGCCTCCGGGCGCGGGAACAGCGGTGGCAGGAAGTCCGCGCTAAGCCCACTGGGAGCTGTAGTCTCTAGCCGCTCCTGGATGTTGATGGCGGCGAGACTCACAGCGTAGGCAACCCAGGGACTGCGAGAGAGTACTGGCGTGCTGGCGTGACCACAGGTAAGCAGAGAGCGCTGCTCGTAACCCCCCTGAGCTTTAGTGTAAATGCCACAAAAATAGTGTCAGGATTCTGCCACACGCCCAAGAGGTGGCGCTCATGTGGGCCCTGTGTGGTCTTTCTTTTACATTAGTATATGCCCTTGCACTATTCTATACCTTACACTCCCAGCTCCACATCACACTCCAATGCGGGTTTCCACACCAACATTCTGAAGTTTCATAGTCCTTGTTGTTCCCTCTAACTAGATGGCGTCCTGGTGGTGGATCTTTGTTCTTTATCCTTTGTTCCTTGATCCTACGGCCATTCTGACCCTGTAACACCTATCTTCGATCCACACTCCGTTGCAGGCTTGCCTGTTACCTGCCTTGTGCATCTTGATAATTTCCTTGTCTTTTCCTTCCCAAGTCTCAGTAAAGCTGTCCTTTCATTGGTGGTTTCCTGATTCCATGCACTTGGTGTGTTCCTTGCACCTGGATCTCTCTCTGCGGCTGTGCTCTTCCACTGAGCTTCTACCTAATACAGCCCTGTGAATTCAGTCTGCAGTCATGCTCTATCGTGATCCTACTGCTATATTTCCAGTTATTTTGCTTGTTGACTTCTGTTTTGTTACTTGATTCTATTTCCTGTTCAAATTAGGTATTTGCACCTGTTTTCTGTCTCATCTAGCCTACCTGTCCTTAGAGTGGACTGCCCACTTTCTGACCTGTCTTGCATATGCAGATTCCTTGCCTTGTGTTATGTGTTCCTGTTCTGACTGCATATTCCTGTCCTAGGTAGTTTGCAGATTTCCAGTCTTGTTTCCAGTACCCATAGTTCAGTGTAATCCAATCCTGTTCTTGGTCTTAATTCCAGTCCTGTTTTTCCCTGATCACAGTTCCAGTTTGTGTTCCCTGTTTTTCTAACTTTTGTATTTTCTTGTGTTTCTGTTGTGATCTATATTATCATTACTATCAAGGTTGTCAGTTAGATTCTGTGGCTTGTCAGCTCCACCCAGCGCTGTTACCTGACAGGACCTGCTGGGTATCTCCCTGAACTCTATGAGATTAATCTGCTACTTGCCTTCCTGTAAGAACCTTTCACCTCACAGAAAGATCACTTTCCTAGGAGTACACAAACTGTTTTTTAAGATAGTTTGCCTATAGTTTTCCAGCCTGTACCTTCTTGTTGTTATAAGGGTATTGACTATACTAGTTTCCCTTTGCAGGCTTCCAGTTCCATGATCACAGCCTATTCCAACCTGCTCTAGTTGTCACTTTCTGTTTTAGTTTTCATCCCAGATTTCAGATATTGTTCTTATTCTTCTAAAAACCCTTATCTATTCAGAGAGCAAGTACCCCCTTCTATCTCACCTTATCCTGAGCTCAGCTCACACATCCCCTGTCACCTAGCCTTGTGCCGCACTCAGGTAGAGTCCTTGACACATAGCTGAGGGAACTGATTCCCTTTGGTCCAATTACATGCAGATTTGTGGTATGCGTATGCACCTGGGTAATATCTTTGCCCAGCAGCTTTAGGATGGTTCCTACACAGCCAGACATATTTTTAGACAAAGAACCAGTGCCCAGTGTTATGGGCATCTTGCGTGTTCCTTATTTATTTTGGACACTTTCTAAATGAGTCCACATCTGAGTTTCCTGGAATCAGATGTTGGCGCAGGAACAGTTCATTTGTACTTTTATTGAGTGAGCCCTCCAGTGGTTGTCTGTTAGCATGTTGTCTCACATGTTTATTATGAATACTATTCCTTTTTTGGAAGGGTAATAGGTTATGGTCTGAGTATTTTTCAAATAAGCTATGTTCCTCTTTTGAAGATAAGCAACGGGTACATCTGTTTCCTTTACCTGTTGAGTATTCAGGATGTTTTATTCTGAAACGTTTTCTGTACTGCTTGAGGTTTGGGTGGTGAGTTGGCAGAGGAGTTCATTGATTAATTGTTCTTTTGTTTGGAAATTTTCGCCTCTATGTGTTTCTATTTGTACTATGGTCTACCATGGAATAAACCTTCGAGGCATACTTTTCGAAAGAAGCCTACACATAGGTACATAGCTAAATCTTCTGTATTTGGGGGTTGTAGGGCAGAACGTTAAAACTATGAGAAAGCAATGTTTGGATTGAGAGACACTATTCAATTATGTTATTAAGGTGTGTGGTGGGTCTCTTGTTCCAGTATTGGAAGTTTCTCTGCATGTGTTGTTTCTTTGTCTCATTTTGAGAAGATTTAGGGCCATATGTATCAAGCACAAATGCGTTCGCAAACGCCAAAATTCGCAGAATTTCAGCGTTTGAAGCAAATCTGCGTGCAAAATAAGGAATTATTTATTTCTTAAATGCAATGTAAGAAGCAACAAAAAAGTGCAATTTCGCCTTAAGGAATCGCAAATTACCACCAACTTCAAGTTGGTGGTAATTTGCGATTTCTTTGAAAAATGCACTTTTTTGCATTTTTCTAAGTGCCATGTGACGCACATACATGCCCTTAGGGCATGTATGTGTGCCACATGTGCACCCATGCTTATTTCAGGGGTGCAACAGGGTGTCATTTTTACACCCTTGCACCCTTGAAATTGCATTCTTAATTTGCGATTCGCTAATTGCTAATCGCAAACTGAGAATGTCTTCCCATTCATTCCTATGGGCCTCTAGGCCCATAGGAATGAATGGGGAGGTATTCCTTAATTGCGAATCTCAATTTGAGATTCGCAATTAAGGAATATGTAGCATTCGCAAAATTTATTGCTAATGCTACTACATACATAGCATTTGGCGATTCTCAAATAGCGATTCGCAAAAAATCACTATTTGAGAATCGCAAAATGACTTTTTGATACATATGGCCCTTAATCTTTGTTGATGATAAAAGATGTAGATATTTTGCGTGTTCCAGCTGAAGTCCTTACCTGAAGTTGTGTTTTTTTTGCTGTGTTTATCAGCGTAGTCAATTCTTCTTGTATCTTTTGGGCCTCGATGTGAGTTTGGTTGCTCAGCCCGTCCCCCACTGAAGAATCTCACAGCCCGGTGAGGACAGCGAACTTGTTTTCTCGTCACGCCTCAATAAGTGCGAGAGAGACAAACACGGAGTCAGCAGAATGTCTGTCAGGAGAGCCACTCCTTGTTTACCTGGTGACAGTCACTTCAAAACACTTATGCAACGAGGGAGTCACTCGCCTGGCTCACATTTCTGTAATGTGATACACATGAATGTCACATTAGAAGTCTCATAGAAAGCCAAAAACTGCATTGTTTGGCAGAATGCCCCAATTTCTGGCAAGTTTGAAAAAGTTCTTTGTCTTTATACCCATGACATCATTTATTAATTCATTGTTGCTAGGGCTGAGTAGATTGGCTATGATTAACAATGTAAAGATAGCAGACTTTCAGGTCTAGTTAAACAAGTAAACCCCTGGCAGCAGACTGCAGGTTCAAGGTCTCAAGCGTAAGGGGAAGCCGGTCACGAGAAAGTAGCCTTTGCTTTTTATACATCTTATTCTAGTGCAAATGTTGCTCTCATAAAGAAACGTTTGCATTCAGGCTGCAGTGTCTTTATGCCGGTTGTCAAAGAACAAATAGACATGGGGCCTCATTTATGAGGCTGTGCGTCACTTTTACGCCGCCGGTGCGTCATTTTTTGTGACGCACCAGTGGCATAAAAAATTAGCCTTGTTGCGCCATATTTACAAAGTGACGCATCTAGGTGGATGCGTCACTTTGTAAACCCCTGCACCACATTATACCTGCGCCAGGTATAATGTATGCAAGGGGGGCGTTTTCACGCAAGAAAGGGTCATGGAAGTGATGCAGTGAAATCTATAAGATTTTACTGCGCCATTTCTTGGCCGCTAATGCGTCAAAATCTTACGCCTGCTTCATGGCAGGCGTAAGACTGACACAGGCACTGACAACATGGGACTTGCCCATGTGAAAGTACACATTGCTGGAGTTGCGTCACTTTTGTGACACACTCCAGCAATGCGTCACTTTTGCACCTACAGATACGTCAGAAATACTGACGTATCTGTAACTCCTTGCGACATGATGGGTCATATTATAAATATAAAGCATCAATCATGTCGCAAGGAGTGCACACTGAGAAGTGACGCATCGCTGCTTTCACGCAGCGAAGCGTCATTTCTCATAAATGAGTCCCATAGTTTTTTTAAAAGCCCACCATCATGGAACAACAAGCATTTGCAATACAATAGGTCTCCTATTTTTTAGAGTTAGAGCTATTGGCGTTGTAATGGAAATGTGTTTTACTTATGTGAGAGAGAACACGAGTGCGAGAGTGATAGAAAGAGAGAGCGAGATGGTATATATATATAGGTAGAGTTATTTGTGTAAGTAAGTGAGAGGTAGAGTGAAGAGAGAGAGAGAATGAGGTAGAGAGCGAAAGAGACTCAGAGAAAGGTAGATTTACATGCTGGCTGCAGGGGACACTTGTAAAAAGCATTGTCAGGGTGAAGCTGCTCCTAAAACTACTGATTATATACTGGCGTCACCCTGTGTTGTCATACTTTACAAATATACTATTGTGATGCAAAACAGCATGCTGAATCAAGTTTGTTGGCATGTACCTACAAAGTTACAAGTGAGTCACAAATGTAATTAGTCTGAATAGCATGATTTATTGTCAGTAGTTTCAAAGCGACTAAGCTGTGGAGCATGGGTGGGATAACTGACTATATATTCATAGATATATAAATCGTGTTACACATAAAAAAACACAAATACTTGCATTCATTAAGATGCATAATGGATAGTGTACCTGTTGTGGCTCAAACAACAGAAGGAATTTATTTACAGAAAATGTTGACTCATAGTCATAATAATTAAGTCATTGCAAACTTCTTCTACATTTTACAACCAGCGTTGGCGGGAATCAAGAAATGGACCTGTTGGAATATAGAGCACCCCTTCCAATACTAAATTAACTGGGGGAGCGTGATTTTCCAGGCATGAAGCAGCAAGTGAAAACTTCAACAACCGTCACGATGGGTGGGCAAATCAGAGAGCCTTAATCCGGCTAATGGGTTCTGGCGATATTGCAGGCTTTACCTCTGCGCTGTGATGCTTGTGGGTGCTCTACGTGGGTTTGTTGAACCGGTTGCAGTGTGTTGGCGGTTTTCAGCCGGTTTCTTCTTTGTACTGACTGCAGCAAGGCAGGGACTTGTAATGGAGGTGCCCTAGATGTGGCTGCCGCTGTGGTACATGAAGCCAGTTGCTATGCTGTTTAGTTTGAGCACCTCATAAACAGTATGATATTTACTACAAGCTCCAGGGGCAACCGATGGGTAGAAGAGGAGTAGGAGCTTCTCAGGCAAGAAGGTCTGCACCGGAGCATCGCTGTCTGCAGGGAAAACATAAAGGCAATACACAGGAAACAAGCAGTGTTGTGAGGGTGCAGTACCACAGGCTGTCACTAGGTGTCCTTTGGGACCTGTTTTGGCCACATATGCTACTGCACCCTAAAACATGGCTAGGCAAAGGATATGGCGCAGCGGTGAGAGCTGCTAACTGTTCGAGTTTGTTGTCAGGCTTAACAACCTGTGATAATGGGCTGATTGTTTCATTTCCCAGAGCCCATGGCTAGGTTGCTATATAAATAAACACCATTGTAAAGTATCAAAAACAGCAGTGGCCTCAGAGAGGAGGCGGAGACCCGCGAGGAGTGTTGTGGGAGGGGTGATGGAAAGACATGGGGAGATTAAGGGATATGCAGAAACCAAAGCAGTGTTGTGGGATGGGTGAGGGGGAGGCACAGGAGATAAAGCAACAGCAAGCAAATGATGCAACAGAAGCTTCACTGCACAATTTAACAGAACAGGTAAAGAGAAAAGAAGTAGGCCAACTAAAAACAGAGTTCTCTCTAAGTATAAATAACCTGAACAGTCAGAACACATTTAAGAGGGGCAGTCCTCATGGGAGGATACAAAATTCCAAAAGGAGGGACTACTCAATGTATTCACCAATGAAAAGCCAGAATTTCTAAAGGACAGCAACAGGAACCAATGAAAAGGATAGCTGCGTTTTCAAGCCCATATCCTAGATACAGTATGCCTCGAAGAAACACAGCAGTACGGTTAAAACCGCACAGTGCCATAGGAAGAGTTATGTGTTAGATGATGCCATCACCACCAAAGCGCATCTGCATGGACAGCTCGGATTCAAGATGCAAAGGTGCATTTAAAACTCTGGCAAATAATGTAAATATTAATGTTGGGTCCACAATTTACACAGTTCAATTATCCTTGTAAAGTAGTGGATGGATGTGGAGCCTGGTATATTGATTCCTGCCTCCCAGATTCAGCTCCTACATGGGTGGTGGGTCCCCCAAGGTCCAAGACCCGGCAGGAGTTACAAAAATATATTGAACAGGGTCTGTATTGGGCCCTATATTCTGTCCTTAACTTTACAGAATTTTCTTTTTTATAAATCCTTGTTAGTGAGTAAGCTTCTTCTTAAATTTCACATTTAACTTAATTTACTTTCCCAAGAGTATTTATTTTTTCAGGATTTTGTTTCTCTGTAGTTGTTTTTCATGCAGCATATTATGCTTTAATAGCGCCTACAGGGAACTGACTGAGTCGCCTGTGGGTGTTTGTGTGAGTCAGGTTGTGGGTGGGTTTTTATAAGCTGTGTTTCATTTGTACATTTTACTTTCAGTGCATTGAATTCATGTCAGTCTTCCATCACGATTTTACTGTATGTCCTTGACGGTTATATTTTACTCTATAAACCGTTATCATTTTCTGTGAATCATGGTTACACAATTTCTGTGAATTTCACAAAAGCCAGTGAAACGTTTTCTGCCACAACCGCATAATCAGTTAGTGTCACAAGATACGTTTCTTGAGTGGCAGCTAGAGGCAATGTGAGTTTTTCTCAGTCCCGGTCAGTAAGGCAACAATACATGCTCATTCAGTCCTTTCTCTCTCTGCAGATCGTACAGAGCAATTGTCACGAATGCCACTTGTGTAATTTTGATTCTGGGCAAAGTGTGTGAAAGAGGTACACAGTTGACAAATCATTTACACTGCGAAAGTGAAGGAAAATCCAGTGCTTACAGGTGAGTGGGTGCGTGGTGTGTGTTTGTATGGGGGATGGTGATGTAACGGAGATGCAAGGAAGTGTGTGCAGAACTAGAGAGAGAAAAGAGAGCGTAGAAGTAGAAGGAGGTGATGTGTGAAAGAGGCATATGGAGAATTTCATAAAGATGCAGAGAGAAAAGTATGTGGCTCACAGAGAGGCGGCAGAAGAAAGCGGCATCCTGGGAAGAATAGGAGTGAATGTGACATTCTGAAGACCACTAGCCTTTCCACAGACCCCAGTAACATTTAATTCACAGTCTCATACTTAAAGAAGTGAAAAATGTTCACCTAAAATTGTCCACAACAAAATCATTGTTTCTACACATTTGTCTGATACTGCTATCAAGCCTTGACAAAACCAATAGTTTTGGCATATTTTAGGCGCATGTCTGTTATTGTGTGATATGTCTGGATACAATAGCAGAACGCTCATATAGAATCATCAAAACGTTGGTTGGATGGCACCTATGGAAAGCACAGGATTGTAGTTTATATGCTTTAACACACCGGGCCCTCTGCATTACTTTGGAAGCAAAGAGAGAGGTCATATCTACAGCAATATGATGGATTCCTTTGCTCTCCCCTGCACTGGTGCACAATTGGCTGCCATGTGCTGACACATGCACCCCTGCATCATGTGGTGGCTGTGTTGTGGGGACAATTGTTCTTTTGCAGGAAGGGACAGCTCCCTGCACAAAAACAATCACAAGAGGTCACAAAAAGTGATGCACCAGCAGCACAACGGGCTTGTAAATATGCCCAAACATCTTTAGTTATGGAGACTCCACCCTCTTGGAAAGCATTCCTAGATGTGCTTCTCTTTTAAAGACACCCACTTTTTCATCCCACTTAAAGATCTACTACAGGTGATGGGAACATCCACTAGTTGAAGGAGTCAGAGGATGATCCAAGGAAGAACATAGTTTAAGGGTTTTTCTGCGTGTGGGCTGGAAGCAAAGACAGCCACCCCTGTTACTGACAGCCCTAGTGATGGCCAGCACAGACACACCTTGTCAGTCCTTGTTTTTCTTTCTGTTGCCTAAGAAGGGTTGTCAACGGTGAACTAGCTGATATGGTGATGTTGAAGGACAGCACAATGCAGTGGTCTGTTGAGGTGCAGAAGACAGGGCCAGCAGCCCACAGTTTAGCGTTGTATCCACGATGCTCCTGACCATGTGAAAGAGGCACACAAGACTTGGCATTGGAGGAGCACCATCACAATACACTCACCGCAATTCTGACCAACACAAGTAATCTCATCAGAGACCTTGTGTGCTTATCAAGTGATAACATGTGAGTTAACATACATGTTCCTATTTAATTGTGTGTCAAGTGAACAATATTTGTGTATCACGCTCTATCTGGTCACCTTTCATGAAGCCTCTTGTTGGTGTGTGATGTTTCAATCCTTGAGCTCAGCAGGACTGCCACTGAAGTACACATCATATGAGGGACTGGAAAATGTCCTGGGGAGGCAAATATATGCGCAACAGAGCACGTCATACTTATGGTTCACAGCAGATCTTCCTGGTGTATTCTGAACTTTGGTAACAATATGTCAAGAGTCCAAATGCATGCCACAATGTTAAGTTTGTTTCCTGTTTCTCAACTAAAGTTGGTGGGGTTGGAAGGTTTCTCCAGGAGTACATTCTGTACCTGCAAGAGGTGCCTGAAAAGCAGCTGCTGCTATACTGTCAGTCTTTTTTGACATCTCCCCACCGCCTGACCTGCCTGTGAGAGTAAGAAATACAAGGGGGGGCCAATAGGCCCCCACGCAAGCATGGCGGGGCCCGGCCCCTCCCACACCCCGTCCTTTTCGGGGCCGCTTGCCCCGCGCCCTCGCCCCGGAAGTAGTTGTGCGCTTCCGGGACGAGGGGGCGGGGCCGCGGCGGCGAAAGGGTTAAAAGCCTGGGGAGCGCGGGAAGCGTCCTCTTTGTGCCCGCGCTCCCAGGCTTGCTCTTCGCCCCACCGTGGGGCCGTGTAATTTTCTCTTTTTCTTTTGCAGTCCCGCATGGAGAGCATCGCAATCAGCGGGAGTGGAGCTGCGGAGCCCGGGAGAGCAGCAGACGATGTCTCCGTTGTTCGTCGGGGGACGGGTGCTCGCTCCTCGCCCCGCCGTGGGGCTATGTAATGTGCTTGTTCATTTTTATTGCAGGTGTGCCTCGTAGCTGCGAGAGGACTGCGGTGTTTTTCCTGGATCCGACGCGCTGCTGAGGTGGAGCGGGAGAACTTATGACCAGGCGGCGTGCTGATCCGGAGAACCCTAGCTGCGGAGGACTGATCCGGGTTCGCGCCTCGCCCCACCGTGGGGGCTGTATAATTTTCTCTTTTTCTTTTGTAGTCCCGCATGGAGAGCATCGCAATCAGCGGGAGTGGAGCTGCGGAGCCCGGGAGAGCAGCAGACGATGTCCCCGTTGTTTGTCGGGGGAGGAAGCCATCCATGATCCATCGCTGCGGCGTGCGTGGCTGTCCTGGCGGCGGCAGCACCTGGAGCGCGGCGGCAGCACCTGGAGCGCATCATGGAGAACTACAAGCAGAAAAAGTAAGCCCCCTGGGAAAGTACTGTGGCGCTTTGGTTGTGCTTCCGGTTTATCACAGTGACCATGTTCGAGGTTGTTACAGCCGTGTCGGTATTACACATGCTGAGTGTGGCAAATATCACTAGCGCTATGGCAAAACGTTTTTTCCGCGTTATCGCCCTTTGAGCACTGTTTAAGACGCCTTATTTACCAGCATGACATTCCCTTGCTTCTGTGTCTCTTTAGTAATTCGTGTGGTGAGTAACTTGAAGGGGACCCGGAAAGCCGAGGCTCCGTGAATTGTTTAACACCGTGGGTAGTACTCTCCAGAAGGGCTGGAATGTTGCGGCACAGGATGTGCCTGCTTGTCGGTAGGGAGACCTGTTGGGGCTTGATTTACGAACTGGGGATGTGGTTTCGTGCCTCTGTATCGACGCTGAACATCCTGTGAGTCTGGGCAAACTCACTTCATCTCAAGGCCACCATGAGACACACTCGCTCTATGCAGTGAGTACAAGTGATGTATTTATGAAACAGCAGCCTCAGTACCCCTAATCATTTCATCGGCCAAATTTAGTGGATACATCTACTTGTGATTAAAAGTGACTACAGACTATGCAAATAGAGTTATCAAGGAAATCGGGTTACATAATAGCTATTTTAGAATGGTTACAAAGTGCTTAGTGCAGTGATTATAAAACTATATTACTCATGTATACGGGCAAATGCTTTGAACCATGGAAATGACATAAAAGAAACCGTCTGATTTCCATACAATTATTCGCAGAATAAGACGGCAAAATTAAGGGCGACAAATATTTCAAATAATTCGCAAAATGAAGGTGTCAGGCAAGACCTGAATAAGCATTGTGTACATTCCAGGGTTAAATTAAAATATCTGTCAACTCGGAGAGGCCTGTCGTTGTTTCCATATCAAGGACATTTGCATTCACTATTTTGGTCAGCGGAACTGACTGTCCCTCAGAATGGCCCATGTACAGAGGTTGTAAAGAGCTCACACTACCAGATTCATGGTCGGGAATTGGTGGACGGGGCGGTACATCTCAGCCACGCACTACTTCTAATCGAGTGATATAGGCACTTAATGCATTTATTTAGCTGGTGGTGCGTGTCGATTTGTGTGTTTACCAGCGAGTTTCAATGTATCACATTGATTTTGCTTTATGCGGCGTGTGGTTACGACGCTGATGGTGGGTTATGTATACCGATAAATCGTCTGCAAGTGTGAGTGATACGAGGAAGAGGGGTCACCTGGCGAGTGGTAACAGAGCCCCCCTGGCATTGATCTGTGCTGGCAGAGAAGCACACTATGCCGTCGCCTGTCTTTGCGAGGGAAGCTTTACAATAGAAGTGAAAGGGGCCAGTGTTCTATTACAAATGATCTTTGTATGCCAGCAGATTGGTGCAAAAGCGCCTTCTTAGAAGTAGTTCTACAGCCCAAGTCTGAGCGTTTACATTGAGGAAACGCTTTTAAAAGTTATTTGAAAGCGGATGCAGTTTAGGTTATAAAATTGACTGTTAGCAGATCGGAGGAGAATTAATATTTTATGCCCAAGCAGTCAGGGAAATAAAATAATTTGCATGTTTACATTGGCATCAGGCTGTGTTAAATATAATGGAGCCGACCTGACACCGCCGGGCTTACACGGTCGCATGATCTCCACATTTAAGCTATCACATGTCACAGCGAGCGGTCATTATTCGAATGACCATAAGACATTCTGCTGTACATCCCGGTACTCGGGTTATCGTTAGCGGCTATTGTGTGGCCCCCTTTGGCAGACATTATCTCAATAAAACTGAGGGTTGGTGGACAGAGTAGTACGGCACGTGGGTGACAGGGTATCCTGAACACTAAACTCTAGCCTGTCCCTATGTTTTACAACAATTATGCTTAAATGACATAAGACACATATCTCGTAATTAAGGTAGATAGCCAACGAAAGCTGAAGCAAGATGATAGGCTCAACTCCTTTCTGTATAATGAGCCACAGTGGAATAATATTTGATGCTAGAGGTGACGCGATCAGTCCACTTCAATGTCTAATGCCCAAAGTGGATGTACCGATGTTTACACGGTGATATCAAGTACTGTTTGGCTCCAGTTTGGTGGAGAAGGGTGGCCCAGAAAATGGTTAGACTGGCAGACCATGATGCAGAGGGCTGGCCGGGGACCAGGAGTACAGTCCCCGTCTGGGCGGGTTTTGGGCTCAATTTACCAGCAACGGACAGCCCCTGATGTTCACGAATTTTAATTTAAGTAGAATAGTGGGGTAGGAAAAGTACTATCCCACATCCTATCACACTTGTTTACAAGCAGACGGGTCCAGTAAATTGTTGACCAGGGTGACCACCTGCTACGGGGGATAAGCAATAAGGCAGTGGGGCTCTTAGCTCACAAGGTAATCGAAAGGATGGTTCAGGGCCACAAATAATTGCCTGCTGAAATTGGAAGATCTTTATCTCTGTCTTTAAACAAGGAATGTCCAATGTAGGCCCAGGAGGGCTGTATCCACGACAGATTTGCAGGATAAGCAACAAGTTTTAAAATGTGTTATATTGAGATGCACTGTATCTAAATGCATTTAATAGGTTAATTCTAATCTCAGAGATGCTGCCCATTGTATACCTACAGATGCACTGTATCTAAATTCATTTAATATGTTAATTCTAATCTCAGAGACGATGCCCATTGTATACCTACATTTGGGCAAGAACACTGTAAACGATCATTTGTCAGATTGGTTGAGTGCAAGGAGCGTGAAAAGCTGCCCACTTGGGGTTCAATGCTGTGACATTAGGATGGCAATTACTGTGCCCTTGTTTTCCTTTCTGACTCAGCGACAAGACAGTCGTGGTTGCTATTTATTCGGTGAATAGACAAGGTAACCATAATTGCTGGCGGGCACTGTAATCTGACCCAGGTTTAACACCCTCCTTTCGCTGACCCCGCCACCCCACAATATTTCTTTCTGGGTGCGGGGATTCTTGTTGTTTCAGAATGTCCTCACTGTTCATAAAATAATAGGTCCTGTCTGGTCCAACAGGAGGGATCTCAGTAAACAATATTGTGTGTCCACTTCACCTGGGTATCCGCCCACAGACCAAGCTAATGGTAGTTACAACAATAACATGGCAGAGTGGTCTAGGTAGTCAATATATCTACCGGTAATATTGACAATACTAATTCAGGGTTACCTGTGTGCCCTTGCGTGTCTACCTAACAGCATTGGGCACTAAATTCCTCCCCTCCTGTTTTATGGCGTTAATGAGTCAGCCGTACCAAAGGTCAGTCAGGAAATTGACATTCCATAAGTGTGCCTATTAGTTTCAGGTAATCTTCTCAGAGGACATTTAGCAAGCAAAGGACCCACTATAGTAGAGTGGATCTAAAAAGGAAGGTTGTGACCATGCCTAAATCCCATCTCTGATAATGCTGATGCTCTTAGATGGGCAGGGGGGTCGGACAGATTTACATCGGACCAGGGCTGAACTGGGGGAGGCAGAATGGGTTAATGAATGATACCACATTACACTCTGATCGGTTGACACTAAGGTTGTATCATGATTTGCAACAAGTGTCGGTATACTATGAATTGATTGGGAAATCATGTGTGGCAGCGGGAGGGCCACCTGTTACATGCAACTTGTTAAGGGAATGATGCTCAGTTGGGTATCATAGGAATAATATATATAGGTTATGGTTGCCCCTTAGTTATATTACGCGTTACCATTGTCAGCCACGGTCGAAGCCAGCAGTCAGGCGCGAGGGGTTCGATACTTAGAATACGTATATCTCAGCAAGTTGTGATTGGGTGGGTGCTAATCCAAACAGACGGTCCCCTGTTAAACTGATATCCTAATCATCCTTAAGGAGTCATGAGGGCGCTATGGTATGCAGGCGGGACTCCATGCTTTGTGTCACTGCACTGCACACTGGGTAGTATTCGTTAATGAAGGCCATTTTACTGGGCACTCTTCGTAACACTAATCCAGTCACGCTACAAGGGACACAAACTGAGACTATGAGCAACACTTAGTCGGGAGTGTTTGTGAGTATGCATCCGACGCTAATCGTACCTCAAACTTAGCAAGTGATGGCAATGTAAGACTTGCACGTGTACAGCAATTATCGCCAGGAACACTAATGGTTTGTGTTTATCTTTTCCATTTATGTATGGCCGGGTCCATGGTGGATATATGGAGTGCTCCGCATCACAACAGCTGCTACAGGTGGACAGCACAAGGGATGCTTACGTCAGGTAGAGGATTGCAAGCAACAACGCAAGTGTGATGGGCGAGCGATCAAAAGACGCAGGAGGTGCCAACACAGAGTTGATTGTTGCAGTGTGTAAGCCCTTAATTGGGCTGGCGGCAGTAATGTAGCATGATGTTTCACAAAAAATGTCAGTATTGGCCTTAACAGGAAATGGTATACCTACAGTAACGGCGCCTGTACACGCAGGGCCACCAGTGTCAACATGGTATATGCATAGATCACCAATTGGTAGTGACAACGGTAGAGATGGGACAGTACACAAGGGTGTGCATTCCTAGCCTCGGCAACCCCAGGTGATAGGCCTATGCAACGCCTCATTTCCCCTGTTCAGGAAGTGGGGACTTCCATGGTAAAAGTAGTACTATACACTTAACACTTTCCAGAGCGTAGTGGCTAGGTGTGGATGGTTAGCAGACTGTACAGTATGCCAGTGGGAAGGGAGAATGGTAGTACCAGGATACACCCGGTCACAGCATCTGCAGGGACCCTCGAGAGGCGTGCCCCCGCACTATCATTCATTTTAGGACATGGGGTAACGATGATAGGACCCAGACTGCACCATAGGGTGGCTCAGTTTTCCCCAGGCTGCACGTAAAAGGGGGGGGGGACTAGGCGAGTGCACGGAGTCACTCGGTGGAAAATCACTCGATAAAGAGAATCAACATTTGGTTGGAGAAACTATTTCATACACATTAATCGCAGAATATCCCACAGGGGGTCATCTCAGGACCAAGCAGACTAACAGTCGGCTGATAATGAGGAGTTGACGTTTATTAGAGGCTCTACTCACAGGGTGGGGGGTCCAGTGGACAGAGTCAGGGATGCCCTAGGGATAGGGGACAAAATAGCAAGGGTAGAGGGGTTTTGGATTAGGAAGTTATGACCTTTCGGTCTGCCCTACAAAATAGCAAGGGTAGAGGGTTTTTGGATGAGGAAGTTATGACCTTTCAGTGTAGGCGGTTTGGGGGGGGGGGCCAGATAGTCGGTCAACTACCTGGCCTGTGGCGGTAAGGTCATTAATCGGTGAGCAGCATTTTAAGGTCCTTACGGGGGGGGGCGGACCCATTCACGAAAGGGGCCGCCCGCGGGAGGGGCCATTGGTCTCTCTCAGAACTTCAGGGGCAGGATATGATATCCCGTTTTTAAAGGGTGCGGGGGAGGGAGTCTACGCTTTCCTCAGGCTGGTAGCCACCCCTCACAACACTATGACGTCACTAAGGTGCGCGAGTGTCTGGGCCCTCCTGTTATGGTTAAATGGAGTTCAGGGAGCGCACGTGGGTGTAACGTGCCCTGGGTTGCGCATGCGCATCTCCAACGTGAGAGCGCAGCTGTAAAAGGATCTGACACCGGTTGGCGACCTTGCCGTAGGACTTTATTAAAAATATTAGAATGCAGTTTAATTTTCAGGATGATTAGATTTGGTTAGGAAACACGCTGTACTAGCTATTTGTTAAGGTTAGCCCATCATACCTTGTCGAAACGGATGTCAATCTAATCTTCTGAAAAGTGTGCATTTTAATAATTGTCAGAAATGTTTATTTGATTAAAATTTTTGATTTGTTTTATATTTTAATAAATACGGCCAGGGGGGGGCCCTGTACCCCCCCTGACTTCCAAAGACCCCCATGTGTTGACTGGTTGAATTGGGTAATTCAGTCAGTATGGTAAGGGGGGAGGTGGCCGGCAGTCCAAGACCATGAGAAAAACTTCAGAGGTGGGGTGAAGCCTGTGACTAGGCCTGTGGTATCCTCAGGGTACCATTCCAAGATGAACTAACTGAACTCTGCCTCTGGTTGGCACACAACATGGGCCTTTTTAAGAGGCACTTGTATCTGCAATATTGGGAAAGAGTATGAGCAAAGATAGTCATCCAGTTTTCTGTTGTCAGGTCCATTTGCAGATTAATCTATGTCCATTTTGTATTGCAATGTTGCTAACTTTGCACTCACGCAATCTGTATTTCTCTGTTTTATTTATAAGATACAGATCTACAATGAGATCCACTACTAAAATGCAAGTTACAGAATCAATATATATCTAAAAAGCCTTTAAAATTAATAACGCTTTTAAAATATATCCTTTCATTTACTGAATTAAATAAAAGTTGCATGGCATCTTTTGTGGAGCTATGCCATGCTAAGCTAAAGGATTTGTAAAGCGCATGCTGATCCAGAGGCATCCCAGTTAGGAGAGGTTACACCACTGAGGGCACAAGTAAAATACATGAAGAGTTCAATGTTGAAAAGCCAGGTTTTAAGAGCTTTTCGAAAGCGCAGCTCATTTTCTGTAGCTCGGATAGCCAACAGAAGATAATTCTAGAGCTTGGCCACGTTGAAACTAAAGGAACGTCCTCCACGTCTAGCTCTTTTGACAGCAGGGATGGTAACCAGGTGTAGGTTGAAAGATCGGAGTGACCTATTAGGAATGCAGGGGTTACAAAATGGAATAGGTTATCTGGATCTTGCCTATCTATGGCTCTGTAGGTAGTGCACAGAGTCTTAAATTCTATTCTTTGGGCAATGCGAAGCCAATGAAGATCTGTCAACCCATGCCTTTCTGAATTCCACGGAACAAACGAGCGACAACTTGTAGTTTCCGAGTAACTACATCAGAAGAATCCAGATACAGGGAATTACCATAGTCCAGGCAAGAGAGAACCAGAGCTTGAACCACCACCCGCTCGAGGTTTGAGGGAGCAAGGGCAGAATATTGCGCAACATACACAACAGTCCAAAGCATCTGGCCGAGATTTTAATGACCTCGATTTCAAAAGTCAGAGTATTATCAAGCCACATCCCCAAGCTTTTTCTAACTGGTCTGGTGGGGGGCAAGGCACATTGGCTAGCCCAGGTCTTGATGAGTGGAGCAATGTTTCCTGCGGATCATTAATTCAGTTTTAGCTCTGTTGAGTTTAAGACAAGATTAATTCATCCAGCTGACTACCTGCTCCAGGCAAGGTCCAAGAGTAGATGTTAAGGTATCCAAGTCTAGGACAAGTGAAAAAATCAGCTGGGTGTCATTCACATACGACACTATGGAGATCCCAGAGGGAGCTATAATATCCGCTACAGGTATATGTTAATTAACATAGGACTAAAAGAGAACTCCTGCCGGACCCCACAAGAGACTAGCAGAATTTTCGAGCAGCAGCCTTTGTCGAAAACCAGGAATGTTCGCTCCTTCAAAAATGTACCAACCCAATCCATAGGCTCTTCAGCTCTAGTCTTGCCAACCCTATCCAGAAGGGTAGGGTGGTCAACAGTGATGAAGGCCACCTTGAGATCCAGGAGTACAGTGGCCACCATGGCTCCTTGGCCCAGTCCCCTTTTAGCATCCTCTACCTCAGCTAAGAGGACGGTCTCAGTACTGTGCTTAGGCTGGAATCCAGCTTGCATGTGGTGCAGGAAGGAGTTGGTCTCCAGGTAATCTGATAGGTATTCATCAACATGTTTTTCTGTCACGGAGCGAACTCTGTATTTAAAAAACAATTGTTTAAACAGACATCGGTGCTTATTATACAACGCAGGGCACACAAAAAGAACATGCTCTAAAGTTTGTATGGAAACCCTGCAGAGATTACACAATCTAAGTTCCAGAGGCACTCCCAACCAGACCTTGTAATATTATTTAATGGTAAAGTACTCAATTGAAACAATAAGAAAAACTAACGAATAACATGCTGGAAGTTCCACTTTAAATAAGGGTGACGGTGAATCCAGAACTTGTTGAAACTATTACCTCCATCTTCCCTTTTTCCCTACATATGGGCATATCTTGATCCCTTGAGGTAATCTCAATGCTATGTTTTTAAAACATTGTTGAGTACAAAGCAATACATTGCCATAAGCTCAACACTGTTCATATTAAAGTGCCCTAGTGCTTTGTTAAAATTCTTAAAAATAGAGTTGGCTGTCCTACATTGGCTGAATGCTTCTGAACAGAGTAGGTTTCTGAAGGAATTCTTTTGGGTAAGTGGGCGCCTGTGGTTCCATCGCACGACAGCTGCCAGCCCCTTAACATAGAATCTCGGGAGCCCTATTTCTAAGATTAAGGCTTCAACCAGAGCAAGGGTACTTACATTAAAAATGTTACAAAGAATTTTCCCCTCCATTTTATGCCAAATGTTCCAACATTTCAAATCCATAATTCCAATGACAAAGAAAAGTTGAGGAGATTTTTACATTATACACGAACAGTAAGTGGATAAAATATCTGCGGCCTATAGCCCTATAAAGTGATAGGAGTGCTTTAATATGTACTATCACTTTCCCAGATAAGTACGAAATGTGTTCTTTCACAGCGAACTGGGAGATTGGCTGAAAATATTTATCCCAAATAAGGATATGTATTAACACAGTCCATCTCCAGGGTTCCTATTTGCCACTTAACATTTCTACCTTCTTTAACATTAAAGATCATCACTTTACTCTTATTAATGTTAACCTTTAAATAATGGCTATCTGCAAACCTCTGTAGACAATCCAGACGACTATGAAGCCTCCTAGGAGTTTTGTCCAAAGTCGCAAGGTCGTCCACATAAAGCAATGAAGCTATATTAGGTTGCCCTAACATCAGGGCATCCACCCCCCCTCACACAATTCAGTCAATGTAATTGGTAAATCATAGATATATTGGGAAAATAATAAAGGGGCTAACAGACAGCCTTGTTAAAGACTGTTCTTCTGTATTTTAGGTGATAACCCACAGACTTCTCCAAGCAGTACATGGCACCAGATAAAAAACATAAAATGCAATAATAAGATTGCGCAAATGATCAGGATTTTTAAATTTTCTGAACTTTCACCACAAATTAGGTCGATCTACATGGTCAAAGGCAGTGGAAAAATCAATAAATGTGGCATAAACTGGCATGTTATGTGACACCATATATTTCTCCAATATCTATTGGAGGGCTGTGATATTATCCAAGGTTGAAATGTTCGGTTTAAAACCAGCCTGCTCCAACGGTATGATATTATTAGCGTCCACCCAATCTTGAAGATGATCTAAAAGGCTCTTAGTAAAAAAAATTCCTATTGAATCAAGGAGTGTTATTTGCCTATAGTTAGTAGGGAGGGCAGTTGAACTCTTCTTATGTAATGGTAAGATGATACTACCCCTCCAAGAAGATAGAATTGATCTATACTGGTAACAATATTTAAATCCAGTCAGTATTAGATAACGGGCCACACTAGAGTCTGCAGCTCCTTCTGTAATACAGAAGGGGTATTTGAGTGCCAAAATGACATGCTATCACATGTTGTGCTCATTGACCACTTTATTAGTAGGTGCCCATAATTTGCTACGATCAGCACCAAAATCTTCCCAAATTTTGCTGAACATGGAAGACCTTCATTTTCTCATCATAGTACAGCACTAAAATATCACGGCTGAAAGTTCACCCGGTAAATGCACCATATCAACAGAGCACATGCTGAAGTGGGTGTGGCCCTATCTGCTGGAGCTGTATATTTATTTGTTTATAACGTTGTATATAGCGCGAACATGACCCTGAAGGGTGTCAGAGCGCTTTACTCAACTCCATTCGGATACATTAGACGGTTGAGGGGGTAATTTACATACATTCAATTTAAGATGTAGACAGTGGTAGATAAGATAACATATGTTGATAACAGTAACATATGAGTTATAGTCTTAGAATGTGAATTTGTTCTTTAGAAGCATTTTCACTTCTTTTTTGAAGGGGGAGGAGGAAGTGATCCTACGAACATCTTGTGGTAATGAGTTCCAAATCTTCGGTGCGACACCTGAGAAGGCTCTGCAGCACGTCCTCTTTTTGTGGAAGGACTGTGGTATCAGTAGTAGTAAGCTAGCACTTCGCGAATGTCTGCAACATCCGGACAGCTCTAGAGTTTGTGCTCAGTAACTAAGTATAACTTACTCTACAATATAAGTTTGGCAAAAAGATTTTTGTGCAAAACATTAATACAATGAAAAAAAAACATTGAGCTGCCAACTTACCGGACTGCCGAAGAGAACATGTGATGTAGCAAAGATAGCAGGATGTATGATGAACAGGTGCACCGTCAGAGCATATGATCTTGGTCATCCAATTGCATATTTCTAAACTACTAAGTGAAACATGCTGTCACCCGTTCCAGGTGTGGCAATTAGCATCGTTCTCTTGTTAGAATTACCCACACTTCTCAAAGCCTGTGGTGGTGCAGTCTTCTGTGCACTAGAGGGCAGTATACTATGGAGACGATGGGGCCCATTACGATGGTGGGCGATCGCCCCCGCCAGGCCAGCGGTCTATCAGACACCGCCAGCCATATTACAATGGGCATTTTGCAATGCCTTCACGGAAAGGCATGCGGAGCTGCTTTGGGGGCCCTTTACGGGCCCCCAAGGATTCCGGGGGGTGGGGGTGCACATGGGGGGTACCTATGGTACCCCCCAGCATTTCAAAGAACAACGTGGCAGGCACCGCGCGGTGCCTGTCTATGTTGTGATTTGAGATGCACAAAGTGTATTTTTACCATTGCGGCGGGCGGTGCTTTCAGCACCGCCCGCCGCAATGGTAAAAATACAGGATGCGCCCGCCACTGTGGAGGGCGCATGCTAATTCCACCCACGGGACCCCCACCCTTATGGCGGGCAGACCCTTGTACCCGGAGGATGGTGGGCGAGCAAAGTCCGCCCGCCATCCTATTAGGGGCCTTTGTGTCTACCCTTGTGTCAAGGGTAGACAATTGACTTATGACCTGTCTATGCCCAAGTCTCATCAAATAATCGTATCCTGTGTGAATGTTGCATCTCCAATGTGCACTAATATTGTAAATCCTCAGGCAACTTTATTCTTTACTATCAAACCATAATATTTCTTAATACACATCTACAGTGTGCAGATATGAACTAGTGTTCATGTTGATGTCAGATGGTCCATGCTGTAGCCTTCAGAACAGAGATAAGAAGGGGCCAGTCACCACCAAAAAACTAATCACACTTTAAGGCAGCATTGCATTTTCCTATGATCCTACATCTGTTGACTTCCAAGGGAGGGACCAACTATACATTACGTCATGTATTTCCACAGCAGCAGTTGAAAAGTATATCTATAGTGCACACATAGAAGGAAAGCTGTCAGGAACTGGGGTCAGCCGCGGAGTATTCAGTTTGGCTTCAAAGACGCTTAAGTGGCTTGACCACGTCCAATGTTTGTTAACCTGGGAGAGGATGCAGAGGGTTCCACGGATTCCAATTGCTCCTATATGAAATCTCCTTTATCTTTATTGTATAATCTGTTGTAGAGGGTACTCTTAGCTCTTGCAATGTCCTACACACACATATCATCAATAAACTACCAATTTGAGTCATGAAAGCACATGGTAATCTTTCAACACAAACAGCACGGCGCGTTTCACTCCAATCTAGGCGCCATCCCAGCACCTCCACATTCAATAGGAGGCAGCTTTGTAACAATGTAGAGCACTGCAATGCATTTGAAAATGTACACATGCACTTTGTGAATAGGAGACGTGGAACTTTGGAGAGTTGCACCGATAGACACAGTGTGTGTGTGTGTGTGTGTGTGTGTATATGTGTGTTATGTTTGGAGCATTCATATATCGTATTCCCAACACCTGTATGGTCCCAAAGTGTGGTTCTGGGATTCTCGTTGACTGAAGTCAAAGCAGTCTATTGCTTTTGTATTGGGTTGAGTTTTTTATTGCTTATAAGTGAATCATATTGTATAGTGGTAGGCAAGGCTAGAGTAGACAAAGGTATTATTCAGTAGTGAGTTAAATGTAATAGTTTGCTGATCTTTCCTGAGCATTACATGCTTTGATTCATGTGATCAAGGACATGGTTATTTGTGTTGTACTGCAGGAGTATTAAGTTGCCCATTGTTTGGCTTTGATGGCTGTTATGCTGCAAAACATCTTTGTCGATTAAATGACTTTGATAACATTCTATGTGTATTTTGTTATATTATTCCAGATGTTTCTTATGAAGCTGGTGAAAGGATGTAGATAAATTATTCAGAGGGTAAATTCTTTGTGAGATAAATGACAAGGTGGTATGTGCGTGATGAGGCCAGGACAGGTGTTACAGTGGTATGTGTTAATATATGTTGGTAGGGTGGCATATACTTTTGTGACTTTGAGCCAGATGGTGTCAAGAGTTGTGTAGTGAGAAGTAGGGGCATAACTTGATATGCATGTGTTGCTGAGGTGCCAAATACCTAGACAAATATAAGGCTTTGAGGTGTGTTGTATACGGCAATGTAGCGCAGTGCTTGTTATGACTAAGAGTGTTAGGTCCTTTAATCCGGATGGTGACAGAAGCAGAAATCTAGGCAATATTGTCAAGGCAGGGATACAGGCTACTGTTCTACATTCATGCCCAATGCAAATACAACTGTAGCAGAAATCAGAGTTGTTGAGTTGAGCAGTGTCTATGCAACCTATAAAGTTGCAGATTTCACCTACTCCTCTTGGTCAGAGATTGGGCAGTTTGTTAAAGGGGCTCCTTGAACCTCAAGCTAAACTCATGCACCTGATGGCTCCCAAAGATGTGTAATTTCCAGTCGTCAAGTCATTGTCATGTCTAAACCACTAGCCCGATGTGGCAAATGAAGGATACGCGGTACAGATGAAAAGAACAACCGCCATTTGCCAAATCAAGTATCTTTATTAAGAGGAGAGAATCCCATCTGACATCCAGCAGCAACGAAGCACAGCAGCTGCCAAACCCTTCAAATAGCACCCTTTCCATGACCTGAGCTCAGCTCCCCGTGTGACGTCACGGAGTTCCATGATCAAGCTTGACAGACTGTCGCAAGGTCGCTGGAAAACAACCTGACAACCTTGCTTAGTTACCACACCCGGCACCCAGCACATCACAGTGTACGATGAAGATGTTGGCAGGCTACTGCCCTGCCAAGACAGAACCGATCAGGCCTCCTCTTAACATCCAGCTGTCTGACCCTTCCATGCAAGTCCAGGACTTTAGATCCAAGGGCAGTTTGCTTTGCTACATGTACATGCAGAGGATTCCTCATTTGCTACTTTACCTTCCTCACAGATATAATCACTTTATTTTGTAGTAAGAAACAACACAGTCAGCTTACCACGCTAGCACACAGACATCGGTTTGACCATGGCAGCTGGGTAGCATGGATCTGTGTCGAGGCTCTTAGTTTTTTTTAAATTTATTTATTTATTGCGATTTTTAGCGCGAACATTTCCCGAAGGTGTCAGAGTGCTTTACAAAAGAACCAGTTGCGTTACATTAGGACTTTGGATTACATGAGTTACAAAGGAGATACCAGCAGGAAAAATTGCCAATATACAAGTTGTAAAGTCACTCAAGGAAAAGACATAAACAGATAAACTCTACAATCACATAGGAATGGCGGCTAGTCTAAGTTCAGCATTAGTTTGAATCTATCTGGTTTGTTTAGTCGAAGGGGTTCACCACCTCCTCCCATAGGAGGAAGATTGGGAAAAAAGTGTAGGGAAACTGCAGTTTTGAGTCAAATTTACTAAAAAGTAGTATGATGCATAGGCAGTTCAAATAATCTGGATATGTAACATGCCCTCCTATCATTTTTTTTTTTTTTTTTTTCCTCATTAGCCATTAGATCGAACCAACTGAGCTCCTATCTGCACAGACTCGAGGAGAGACCCCTTTATTACACCAAGTGGCCCAGTAATGAGCTCCTGGTGCTCAGAGAGTCGGTCCCAGTGTCGCCAGCAGAGCTTGGACGAGCATTCTCCCTTCAGACCAGTTCGGCCAGTTGTCCATTATCTGTTTCGGTAGCACCCTTTGGACAGAGAGATCTTAGGCCTAATCATCGGACCCGGGAAAAAAAAAAAAACCCGGGTTGACTAACTGTCCCTTCTCCAATTGATCAAGAGGTTCCAAAATCTCAATCGAGGGCTACATGTTCTTGATAGATCCTGCTTAGATGTTGCAAATAGTGAGGACAACCATTCTGCATGTGTTGGGGAGTTTATGTTTATTTATTTATTTATTTATTTATTTTCCGGTTTTTATAAAGCGCATCAATCATCCCGAAGGATATCACGGCGCTAAGAGCCAGAAAAGCTACTGGAGTGACAGCTGGGATTTATGGTTTAGTGTAGAGATACGTTTTAAGATCCCTTCTGAACTGAAGATAATTGGAGGTGTGTCTTAGCTTGGAGGGAAGCTCGTTCCATCTCTTAGCTGCTAGATAGGAGAAGGAACGTCCACCTGTTCTGACCTTATGGATGCGTTTAGGTTTTGCCAATGCAGATTGGCAGGATCGCAGAGTTCTGTTAGGTTTGTAAAATTCGATCCTTCCTTGCAGTATCGAAGGGCCAGTTCCATGTAGGGTCTTGTGGGCATGACTAAGTAACTTGAAGGCAGCCCTCTGACGCATTGGGAGCCAGTGGAGTTTGTTTAGGCACTCTGATGCTGAGTCGCGCTTACTTTTGTTAAGAACGAGTTTAGCCGCCTGGTTTTGCACAATCTGCAGGCGTGAGAATAGATGTTCGTTCATCCCATTAAAAAGTGCATTACCATAATCCAGGCGACTGACCAGTAGTGCCTGCGTGACGGACCGTCTGCAGTCCAAAGGTAACCAGGGGAATATTTTGGCAAGGAGTTTGAGTATGGCAAAACTTTTCCCGCAGAGTGATCTGACATGATCTTTCATGGAAAGAGTATCGTCCATGATAATTCCCAGGTTCCTGGCGTGTTGACTGGGAGAGGGGGCCGTTCCCAATGAAGGGGGCCACCATGTGGCATCCCATACATGTTTTGCTCCCCCAAATAGTAGGATCTCTGATTTCCCGGCATTCAGCTTCAGGGAATGCTTGTGCATCCAGTGGGCCATTTCTCCTAGACAGTTGTGTAATTTGGATTTAGTTACCTCAGGGCCTTCGTCCATAGTCACCACCAGCTGTGTGTCGTCAGCGTATGAGCAGACTCCAATGCCCCACTTCCTCCCAATGTCGGCTAAAGATGAAACATAGACATTGAAGAGGGTGGGGCTCAGAGAGGCACCCTGTGGTACCCCACAGCCGATGGTGCTTGGTTTAGAGTGATACTGTCCCATATGTACAGCTTGGGTACGATTGGATAAAAAGGAGTGGAGCCAGCCCAAAGCTTTAGACTGTACTCCCTTGCTTCGAAGTATATGAAGCAGATGATCATGGGAGACCGTATCAAACGCCGCTGACAGGTCGAGCAATATCAGCACCACCGCCCCGCCCTGGTCGGCGGTGGATCTGATACTGTCCGACACTGCCAGCAACGTTGCTTCAGTACTATTATTGGCTCTAAACCCTGTTTGGGACGGGTCTAGGAGAGAGTTGGTCTCTAGGTATTTGGTCAGCTGTATGTTGACCAGTTTCTCCAGGGCTTTTGAGAGAAAAGGGAGCTGTGATATTGGCCTGTAGTTTTCGGGATTTAAGATGTCAGTTCCAGCTTTCTTTAGTAAGGGAGTGACAGAGGCGTGCTTCCAGGCTTGTGGGAAGGTGGCTGTGGTTAATGATTTATTGAACAATTGGGTAATGAGGGGACAAAGCACAGGTATAATTTTTGAAAACACAAAGTGGGGGCAGGGGTCTGAAGGGGATCCAGATTTAATTGTATTCAGTATTGCCAGGACCTCTTCGGTTGAAAATAATTCAAAGCTGGTGAGATGGGGCCCGGTGTCTAGGTCTGAGGAGTTTAGGGAGTCTATACAGGATTCTGATAGGGGGACATTTGTAGAAGGAAAGTCGGACAAATTGATGTTTTGAGGGATGAAGGAGGAGTAAATCTTTTTGATTTTATCCGAAAAGAATGTGCTAATACGTTCACAGGCCTCTGTGGAGGGGGTTAGAGTCTGTGACGTACTAGGGGGTTTTCCTAGTTCTTTAACTATTTTGAATAACTCTTTTGTTGAGTTGCAGTTATTCTGTATTCGTTGTGTGAAGTAATCCTTTTTTGCTTGTTTTATGGCAAGGATGTATTGTTTCCGAGCATTGACGTAATTTAATCTGGCTTCACTGTCTTTGGACTTTCTCCACAGATGTTCCTTTATTTGGCAGGTTTTTTTTAGGCTTTTTAGGTTAGGAGTGTACCATTTCTCAGATATGGTTTTGGTTCTGGCTGTTCTTAGTGGGGCTAGTACATTCAGTGTTTGCAGTATGCCCTCCTCGAGTAGAGCGGCGTTCAGGCAGATAGAAGAGTCCTCCGGAAATATGACCTTGTCTTTAGGGAAATTAGAGTCAAAATTTGTTTCATTAATCAACCTCCAAGCTCGTTTGGATATCTGTTGAACGGATTTGGTTTTAGAGGGTCGCCCAGAAAGAGAGAAAGAAAAATCTATAAGAGAATGGTCTGACCAGAGCAGTGGGTTGATTTCTTTGATGCTGGTGGAAGTAATGTTGGTGAATAGGAGATCTAGTGTGTGGCCCGCAGAGTGCGTAGGGCCCACGATACACTGTTTAAGTTGAAGAATTTCCATGTCTGATTTGAGTTCAATAGATCCTGGGGCATCTGTTTTTTCAAAATGGATATTAAAATCGCCAACTATCATGTAATTTCTGTGTTTTAAACATATTGGCAGGAGTTGCTTTAATAGGTTTGCCCCGATATTTGTCTGATGTCCTGGGGGGTTGTAAACCACTGCACCTGCTAACATGGTATAGCCGTCCAGGAGAATTTTGAACGGTAAGATTTCGTGTTCAGGTTGGGCGGTTATTGTTTCGACCAGGCAGGTTAAGTGTTCTCTAAATATAACAGCAACCCCGCCACCTCTCTTTTTGCCGGCTCTGTCTTTGGAGATGATTTTATAGTTAGGGGGAATGGCAATCGCCAGATCAGGAGCATTAGATTCAGATAGCCATGTTTCTGTTACAAAAACCAGGTCCGGTGACTTAGATGTTAATAGCTCCCAGATATCTAGAGCATGTCCCGGTAAGGATCTGGCATTGAAATATAAACAGTTTAGTATAAGATTGTTATTCGTGGGGGGTACATGACTATTGAGTTGGGCTGGAGCCATACTGGACCAGTGACAGGCCATGCACGGAATAGATCCGTGGATAAGGCCTGGTGTCAGGCGGGTGCATTGTTGGCTTACGGCAACTCTGTTGTTTTTCTGGTAGGTAAGCAGTTCACTACGAGAATAGTGGATGGGTGTCTGCAGACATTGGGTTGAGCTTGCAGGGGGTGTCGCCCCTGGCCCCGGTCGGACGCGGACGGGCGCAGACGGGCTTGCCTTTAGCGCGCCTTCGGCGCGCCCGCTGCGCGCGTCCGCTGCGCGTCCGACCGTGGCACATTTTATCAGGTGGCGATGAGGGGGCGTGACCTCGGGGCGGTGGGCGTGTCCCACTGTCCTCGAGATTTAAAGAACAACTAATTTCCCCTCAGCAGCGTTTAGTCGGCTGCGCGGCGTCACACTGCGTTTCCAGAGAGCAGGGGAAGTGCACAGAGCAACGTGAAGGTGAATTAAAAAGAATGTGGCAAACAATTTATACAATTTTAAAAATAGCAGCAAGGCTCCCGGCTTCCGCCTCAGGAGCTAGTCTAGTTCTGACACGCTAGTTGTTTGGCGCGGATTAAATACCTGCAGGGGGCGTGGCCTCGGGGCGGTGGGCGTGTCCCACTGTCCTCGAGATTTAAAGAACAACTAATTTCGCCTCAGCAGCGTTTAGTCGGCTGCGCGGCGTCACACTGCGTTTCCAGAGAGCAGGGGAAGTGCACAGAGCAACGTGAAGGTGAATTAAAAGAATGTGGCAAACAATTTATACAATTTTAAAAATAGCAGCAAGGCTCCCGGCTTCCGCCTCAGGAGCTAGTCTAGTTCTGACACGCTAGTTGTTTGGCGCGGATTAAATACCTGCAGGGGGCGTGGCCTCGGGGCGGTGGGCGTGTCCCACTGTCCTCGAGATTTAAAGAACAACTAATTTCCCCTCAGCAGCGTTTAGTCGGCTGCGCGGCGTCACACTGCGTTTCCAGAGAGCAGGAGAAGTGCACAGAGCAACGTGAAGGTGAATTAAAAAGAATGTGGCAAACAATTTATACAATTTTAAAAATAGCAGCAAGGCTCCCGGCTTCCGCCTCAGGAGCTAGTCTAGTTGACCCAGTTTCTGCAGATTTCTCTTCTTGCCAATAAAATGGCATAAAATAGAAATTCTCTCTCTGGTCCTTTAATATTGCCATTTATTCCAAAAATAACTAAAAGCCACGAACATGGGATAGGTAGACCAAGAATGGATTCAAGTGTTGTTCTGACTTCGTTCCAAAAGGTAGCGATGTTCGGACACTCATAAAACATGTGGAGATCTGAGGCAGCTGGAAGAGAACATTTGCAACAGCACTTCCCGGGTTGAAATTTCGACAGGCGTTTAGGTGAATAATATGCTCTGTGCAGTGTGAAAAAGTGGTTGCGCCTCAACCATGCTGGCTTAATAATTTTATAGAGGAGGGCGAAAGATTCTTCCCATAAACTCTCCATGTGTGGTTCTCCCTCCACACCCCAGAGTTTTTCCGAAAGATCAGGATCTCTCTCACCATCCTCTATGATATGCCAATAAAAAAGTGCAACTTCCTTTTTCCCGGGGGATCTTTCAACTAGGATATTTTCTAGTGCACTCTCCTCTCCCATCATTGCTTTCTTCTTGGTTTGAGTCCGGAGCCAGCTGCTTAATTGCAAGTATACTAACCAAGAGAGTGGTGATGTTACTTTGGAGTTAAAAATATCCCAGTCCAAGATTGATCTATCCACCAGGAGATCGCCCCACTGTGTGATACCTGCGTCTAACAAGACTCTTTTAACTGTATTGGTTTCTTGTGATGTTAATCCCGATAGGTCCCAAATCGGGGCGTATTTAGATAGGTATCCTATGCCGGTTTTAAGCTTTATTTGGGACCATTCTTTTAAAATACTAAGTAGTGACTTCAATCTTATTTTTTTAAAGAACTTTTGATGACCGAACTTAAAGAGAAATCCGTTCACTGGAAGGCTCGAACCCATTAGCATTGCCTTATACATAAGCCCATTTGCATTTTCCCGGGGGATCTTAAGTAACATCCGGGAATGGGTCAGATGAAATGCCCAGGCATAGTATTCCAAATCTGGCAAAGCAAGCCACCCTTTTTCTCTTCTCCGTCTCAATTTTTTCCAGGCTAATCTGCTGGATTTATACCCCCAAACAAATGAATTAATATTTTGCTGGCATTTTGCAAGCTGTTTGGTGTCGAAAATTAACGGGATGGAGTTAAAAATAAAAGTAAATTTCGGGAGGATACTCATTTTTATCAGACTAGTTCTCCCGTAGATAGTGAGCGGGAGAAAGGACCAAGCTTTCATCAGAGTTTGAGATTCTCGGGAAATACGGGCTAAGTTGTTTTGAGCCAGATTTTCTAAATCTTTGGTAATAGTAATTCCCAGGTACCTCAATGAAGTTTTTACCGGGAGCTGGAGATTATGTATATTCCACACCATGATTTCGGTTTTTCCTGCGTTGATTTCATATCCCGTAAATTTGCCAAAGTCCTCCGCTTTCTTTATAATAATCGGGAATGCCGACACAGGATCGTTGTGTATATGATTATATCATCGGCATAAAGACCAATCTTCTTTTCCCAGCCGGAAAAAATAAAATGTGGAATATTAGTATCCTCCCTTATAGATTGTGCAAACGGTTCTACATATAAATTAAAAAGAAGGGGGGATAAGGGGCAGCCCTGTCTTGTTCCTCGGCTAATTTTAAAAGGAGATGTTCGCGTGCCATTTATTAATAGGGATGCTCTAGCGTTGTTATATAATAAACCTACGGTCCGACAAATTTTGGGGCCCAGATGGTATTTTTCCATTATTAAATTTAAGTATTCCCAATTTACCCTATCAAACGCTTTTGTTGCATCCAAGGTCATGATGGCTAGGGGTAAGCCGAAGGTTGAAGCAATATCCACAGCCCCCACCAAGTCATAGGTAAGGTCAGTCAATTGCCGGTCTCTAATAAACCCCTTTTGATCAGAGTGAATAATCGACCCAATCTCGCCTCCCAATCTCGCAGCCAAAATTGAAGTAAAGATTTTATAGTCGTTGTTGAGAAGCGAGATTGGGCGATATGATCCGCACTCAGCTGGGTCCTTGCCTGTTTTTAATATTAAAGTTATATTGGCTTCGCCCCAGGAGCTAGGTGGTGTCTCCCCTTTAATCATTATATTATTAAAAAGATTTGTGAGGAATGGGGTAAGAGTAGACTTAAGTACCCTATATAATTCTCCGGGGAGACCATCTGGTCCCGCGGCTTTACCCTGTGCTAGTTGTTTAATAGTCTCGGAAACTTCCAACTCTGTTATAGCTTTATCTATTTTTTCAGTTTGGTGACTTTCCAGCTCTCGAAGGGTTATATTGTTCAGCCATTCATTCCTTTCATTTAGATTTACATTAAGTTGTTCGGTGTAAATATTCTGGAAGAACTCATTAAAGGCTTCCCCAATAGCTATATCTGTTGACCTAGTAATGGCTTCCCCAGTTACCCTTATTTCCTTAATGAAGTTTCTGGTTTGATCAGCTTTAATTTTCCAAGCCAGCAGTTTTCCAGCAGATTCACCATATTCAAAATGGGCAAGTTTACTTGCCTGCCATCTTTTATTTATCCTGTCTTGTAATAGTCAGTCTAGCTTGGCCTTTAATTCTTTTTTCTCCTCTTGGTTGTCAGAGGGGAGCTGGTCTAATGATTCTAGCTGGGTCAATTCTAGCTCTATATGTCGAATTGCCTCTTCATATTTCTTTCTCCTAAAGGAGGCCCTATTTGTGATACACCCCCTGATGAAGGCCTTCCAAGCTTCCCAAACAATGACTGGAGAAGTAGAGCCTATGTTTTGTTCTAAAAAGGAGACAGTTTCCTGCACCAGATAGACTTTCTCTTCATCCTCCAATAGAATTGTTCGATCAAATGACCAGGATGAATGAATAGGTTTCTGCTCCAGTTTTATCGAGAAAAAAATCGCAGAGTGGTCTGACAGGTGTAGGGGCAAATATGTTATAGATTTAACCTGATCCTTAATTGAATAACTAAATAAAGCATAATCTATGCGTGATTTATGGCCATATTTATAGTTGTGATATGAGACACCCATAGCATTCCCAGCTCTTTGTCTCCATAGGTCGATTAGGCCAAGATTTGACATACTTCTAAGCAGTGTATCCCTCATATTGTTATGTACTATGGCCCTGGAGGTTGCAGATTTGTCTAGTTTTGGATCTAAAACAAGGTTGAAGTCTCCGACCCATATGATAGGGTCAGAGCAAGAAATCAGCTGATTTTGCAAAATATTTAGATACGAAGAGTCATCCTGGTTAGGTCCATAATAACTGATGATGGCGACAGCCTTTGAGTTTAATTGAGCATTGACTAACAACCATCTACTGCTGGCATCGGTTTTCCAACTCATTATCTGTGCCTTCGCTGATTTTTTTAAGATAATGGCATTGCCACGAATGCTGGCATTGTGGTCCGTGGTTATAAATTTATCGACCCATTTATGTTTTTAGGTTTTGCCTGGCGAAAAGATGCGCTCTGCGCATCTTTTTCGCGCAGGCGAAATCCTGATGAGAACTGTAGTGTGGCTTTGGTTCGGCCCTCGTCATTCATTGGCTGGCTCCATAAATGGAGCCTAGCCATTGGACGAGGGGCCTGTCCGTCAATGCCGGACCAGATTCGGGGGCGTTCCCGACATTCTTTGGCTTTTGCCGACGTCACGCGACGTCAGCCGAAAGCCGGGAACGCCCCCGAACCTGGTCCGGCCGGGCCGCAGGCAAGCGGGAAGTCGGCGCCGGTCTTTCTATGCCAGAAGAAAGGAGTGCAGCTGCCAGCGAGGCCCCGGTGCAGGAGAGCCCCGCCCGCGGCACCCGAGAAGAGAGCCCAGGCCCCGGCAGAGGTAGGACACCGCATGCGCGCCCACCATCTTGCTCGCCCCTCCTCCTAGCTGCCCGGCTGCCGGTGACCCAGCATCCCCGTGCCTGACCAGCAGCAGGAGAGAGCCCGGGAGCGGAACCCGAGGCACGGCAACATGCAGCTGCCGCCGCCCGGCCACCAGTGATGGACCTGCTCTGCTGTGCCGCCCCGTCGCGCCTGAACATCTCCCCCAGCCGGACCTCGGCTCTTTCCCTGTGCCCCGGCCGCCCGCAGCCTACTGCGGCCTCTTAGTGCAGGGGCGACCCGCCCTCTCCGGGACACAATGCAGCAGCAGCCCGAGGCCCCACCTGAGGTGAGGTGAGGAAGATGGCGCAGCCGGCGCCCGCAGTGCCCAGGAGGGGCAGCGCCGCGGGAGCCGCCTCGGGTGGCCAGCTGAGCTTGGACGAGCCGCTGCTGGGCCCGCACGTTTATTTTTCTAAAGTCTCTGGCTTTGCCTAAGGATCAGAGACGGTCACTGAGGTCCACCATCCACGTGCCTAAGGCAGCGGCAAAATCCTCATTTGACAAAGGCTCCATCGCACAGGTGGCGCAGGCGGTGGCGGCCGCCGCGCTGGGCTCGGCCGTGGGGCAGCAGTCGCAGACTCAGCCCCCTCCCCCCGCAGCTGCCGCCACGGCGGCGGCCACATCACGGTTCCGGGTGGTGAAGCTGGACTCTAGCTCTGAGCCCTTCCGCAAGGGCCGCTGGACTTGCACCGAGTACTACGAGCGGGAGCAGCCTGTGGAGGCCCCTCACAGGGTGGTGGAGAGTGTGAGGCAGGCGGCCGAGGAGAGGGACAGCACCAGCGAGAGCTCGGCCAGCAGCACTCTGAGCCACTATACGGAGAGCGCTGGCAGTGGTGAAGGCACCGGCCTGCAGCAGGGGTACTCGGAGCCCGGGGCTCAGTGTGCCAACTTGCCAGCACAATCGCACCCGCCTGAAGGCGGCTATGGACAGCAAAAGCAGAGCTACCAACCTCCATTGAACCCTTCGGCTGGTCATAGTATGGGGGCCGTGCCTTCACTGCACCAACAGCCCCCCTATTCACAGCCTGTGCAGACTCTACCCCAGCAGCTCCACTATGCAGCCCAGCAGCAGATTCCCTCCGCCCTCATCCCTCAGAGCCATGCCATGTCGGCTGCTCAGACTACTGTTACAGGGAGCGTGGCTGATTACTTGCAGCACCTCCATAAGCTGCAGACCACGGTAGTGTCAGGACAGCCAGGGCTAGCGGCCCCCGGTCACAATCTGTCGGCACACATGCAATCCACAGCTGCACAATCCACAGCCTCTGCTATGACTGCTGCACATGCACCCACGATGATGCCCACGTCAGTGGCCAGCAGTCAGAGTGTGGCCCAGCAAATAAATCTTCCCCCCGCAACGCCTGTCAGTCACAGCTTGGGTCAATCCTTAAATCTGCCCACTGTGTCGCAGTCCAGTCATAATGTGGCAGTGGGTCAGCACTTGAATCTGCCCTCCACGGCGCAGCAAGCACCAACAGCTATTAACCAAGGAATTCCCTCCATTATGCAGCAGAGTGCCCCCACTCTGGCTACACCTCTCCTGCAGCCGCTTCAGCCCCAGGGGGTGCCGATGGGCCCTCAGGGTCTTCCTCAGCAATTGGTCATGGCAGCGCAGAACGCCCCCGTTTCCGCAAAACCCCAGGGTCAAGGATTGGAACCCGTGCTTCAAGGAATGAGTAATCAGCAGATCCCGGCCGTCAGCCCAATTCCCCTTGCCTGTTAGCCAGATCAACTTGACAGCTTCTGCTGGTCTGGGCCCTGCACCTGTCATGTCCCAGCCCCCCACTGCACACAACGGGGCTCAGGGTGTTGCTCACCATCCTGCCAGTGTACCTGTGTCCCAGCACATGCCACACCAGATACCTCTAAGTTCTGCTCAGTTCTTTGCGCCATCGCTCATCCAGTCAGTGGCAAATCAGATCGCAGATGCAAGGCGTCTCATGGAGCACTCGGTGGCCGGTTTGCCGCAGTCAATCATCGCCGAAGGCATTTCAGGAATAGGCGGTTCATCTTCCTTGGAAGGGAGTGGTGGCAGTCTAGCGGGTCCTGGTCAGCTTCTTGCATTGAAGTCGTTACCTCTGGTCGATGGCGAGGATGACAGGTAAGGTCATGTGATGGCCTCTGGTGTACCCCTTCCCTTTCATAATTTGTTTGACTCGGTGATGGAGTGTCCTGTGACTTCGAAAACACTCTCCAGTACTCTCCTTTTGTACCTGCTGTTCTGTGCTTACAGTATTGGGTGGAATTGTGCATCTTGCTATGCATCAGGGTTTAATTTTGTAGATCTGAACCCTAATGTAATACTACTATGTTATAAAAGAATTATACACCGGTGAACTTTGGACAGCACTTTTTGGATGGCCTTAACTCCACTTAAACTGCATTTAGAAACTGTGTGTCTTAAAGCACACGTTTCCGTAACAGCAAAGTACTGCTGTGTGTTTGTGATGCGACACAAACTTTCAGAAGTAAAGTGCAATTTGGAGTTCATGTGTTAGATTGCAGCTCACATTTATTTAATGTATTTCTGTAGCGCAAACTTCAGCACATGGGCACCAGAACACTTTTGAACAATAAAAAAAGGAATGTGTTCACAACTGCAGTAGACGGAGAAAGTAATTTTGATATTCTCGAAGAAAGGTGAAGGCAAAGAAGAGTGGAGACCTGTCATAATTCTTGGTGGTGAATATTCCATGCTCACAAAACAGCTGAAGATGTGGTTTGATTTGATGTTAGTGTGTGTGGGGGCTTGCAGTGTGTTGGGGGCTTGCAGTGTGTTGGGGGGGGCTCGCAGTGTGTGGGGGGGGCTTGCAGTGTGTGGGGGGGGCTTGCAGTGTGTTGGGGGACTTGCAGTGTGTTGGGGGGCTCGCAGTGTGTGGGGGGGCTCGCAGTGTGTGAGGGCTTGCAGTGTGTTGGGGGGCTTGCAGTGTGTTGGGGGCTTGCAGTGTGTGGGTGTGTGTGTGGGGGGCTCTGTGTGGGTGTGTGTGGGGAGGCCTCTGAGTGTGTATTGGGGGGCTCTCTGTGGGTGTTTGTGTGTGTCATTTGCGAGAGATCAAGCTAGTGGCATTGTAAATGACAATGCTATTTATTTATGTTAAAAAAACATAAATAAAAATATTTTCAAGAGCAATGCCAATAGCTCAAACTTTAACAAAGGCAAAACCGTTGCATTGTAAATGCTTGTTTAAGTATGTCCGTAATCTCCTGTCTATTCAGATGTGTTTCCTGGATCATTTTCAAAGTATATATCCTCTTTCCCTACTTTTATCTGCTATCTCCTTTTGGGAAAAATGAACAAGCACTGGCGTTGCCAATAGGTTTCGCATTTGGAAAGTTGGAGCTATTGGTTTTGTAAATGACATTTTATATTTATATATTGTTATTGACAATGCCAATAACGATATATAAATATAAAATGTCATTTACAAAACCAATAGCTCCAACTTTCCTACTGCGAGACCTATTGGCAACGCCAGTGCTTGTTCTTTTTAAGCACTCTTCTAGAGTACATGTATTACCCAGTGCATTCTTGTCTACTTCTCCTCCTCTGTCATGCTGGCTTCTGTTGCTCTTTCACCACCCATGTGCGCCTCCTCCACCAGCGCCAAATGTTTATCTTTTGCTTCCCACTACCCACTCTCACATGTTGCTTCCTTCACACCCTCAGTGTTGCTTCCCTCCACACACATCCTGTGTTGCTTTCACCACCGCCCACCCCCATGATGTTGCTTCTGCACACCCATGTTTCTTCCACTCCCCACCAGCTCTCTGTGTTGCTTCCAACACTTTTTACCTCGTGTTGTTTCCGAAAATAATAAATAAAAATAGGATTTTCCGCATTTTTTCTTTTCACTAACCACGCCTACAAAATGATGTGGCTTTTAAAAAATTGTTTAAACATGCTGCATAGCATCAGGGATACTGTGCAACATGACAAAAAAATGGTAGCCAGTAAGTCTCAAAGGTGATACATATCGGCTTTACCAATGCTTATTTTTATTCTCAAGTTTCTCGTGTATAGCCAAAGCCTCATCATTTCACTTTAATGAGGGTATATGTAAAGGAAAAGCCTCAAAGATCAAGCTACAGATAATGGTGTCAAATAAACACTCACCAATCATCGGTAGCAAATAACAAAGATACATATTTGCATATTCGGCTTCTAGGCTAGGTTAAGTGCCCTTGCACCAGAGCACAGTTTCCTTAATAAGAGTATTAAAAATGTTAATAAAGCTCCAGAATATGTTGGTAGATGAATTTGTTTTTGAAAGAGTAACTATACTTCAGTAGTAGCACACCTGTCATGTTTGCAGTGTTACGAGAAATAAAGACATACAAACGTAAACAGAAACAAGCCCATAATAAAACTAAAAACATGACTAATTCCAGATTGGGTTTAAGTATATCATGGAGTCTCGTGTGTGTGGTTTTTTTTTTTTAAACTTGCAGTATTTTCTAAAAGGAAATGCAAATATCCTAAGAATTAAAAGTTAAAACGCATGGAAAACTCAAAACTGGAAGTGCTGCTCATACGAAGGAGCAAGTTCATATCACTACATTATACACATAAAAATATCAAGCCACAAATACTAAAGAGTGGGATCTGACATGGGATAATCCCAGAGGTATTCGCTTGTCCCGTATCAGATGTGCTTAGTTTACCTAGCCATATGTTTTTGCTGCATTCTCTTATTGCAGCCTTGTTATTGTCATTATGGACAGAACACTACTTTATTCAAAGATTAACTGAGGTAGATACCCCAGTTTTCTTAGCGTTTTATTAAGTGTCACTAGTGGTGTCCTATGAGGGATCCAAATGTCACAGACATAGATATATTAATGTAAACGTGTACAGTAGCACATTGGAAATATAGCTCTCTTAAAAGGCGTGAAGGTCTAAACATGCTCTTAAAGTTCGAGCTCTGCTCTGCTGCTTCTCACGTACCAAACCTGGCAGGCGTGCACACCTCCACCTGGCTCTGGCTGTCGATGTGCTCAGAGAGGATGCTCATCCGTTTGGCCGACTCGTTGTACTTAACCTCGAGGTCCTTGATGTCCAGCCCCTGCGGCAGAGGCCGGGGCGCCCCGCTGACCGTGACGAATACCCTGTCCCCGTCTGGGTAGGTGACAGGGTCCAGAGCCCGCACCCGCACGTGGCAAGGCAGCTCCACCAGCAGGCGGCCGACGGGACTGACCACCAGTGTCCACTGTTTCAGGGGCAGGTTCTTGGGGGAGCTGGCATGCAGCCTGCAGGGCACAGCCCAGAGCGGGCGAGGGTAGGTGGGCGACGGCCGGTAGACCGTGGCACTGCCTAGCAGTATGTGCACGGAGCGCAGCAGGGGGCCATTCAGCGCCGGTATTAGGGGCGCCCTGGGGAAGGCAAGAGCCATACCTGCGACCTGAAACTATAACAGACGAGTCAGGGTTATATTTCTTCTAAGTGTGCAAAAATGTTGCCACTCTTGGGAAGAGCAGCATTCCTAGGAAACACTTCCGTAAATCGAAACTTCGGGTCGGAAGTACTAACCAATCCCGTGAGCCTGCCAAGTTTGTCATCCAATGACGAGCAGCTTCAGCGACTGTCCTATCAAAAACTGGTTAGTAAGCGACATATGCCCGTGTGCGCCTGGATATGGAAAGAAGCGCAACCAACCTTAAAACAAGGTTTAATTTGTCATGGGAGTGCGTTCTATTGAAGCAATTGCTCCCACTCTGATCTTGACAAGTGTTTATATGTACCTTTTTTTATCACTCCCAAGCGTGTCATGCTTGCCTCTAAAAACAATTTGAAAATGTTTATTAGTACACAAAGACGACTTCTTGTTTGAACCGGGTTTTGTACATTATTAATTAGTCTAATGACGCCGAGGGCCGCTACGAAAAACACGAGCATTTGATTTCTGCATGCTTTCAAAACAAGTCAGGCCCGGGCCGCGCTGTGATTGGCTGACGTCACGGGGGTTTCCCGGCCGGCAGCCAATCACAGCGCGGCCCGGGAATGACGTCACGGGGGTGTCCCGGGCCGGCAGCCAATCGCAGCGCGGCCCGGGACAAAGGGGCGGGGCTTAAAAAAAGCACCAGAAACGCCCCCGAATCGCGTTTTCGAGAGAAAACGCGATTGACAGCCTCTGCCTCCCAATGGCTAGCCTCCATTTATGGAGCTAGCCAATTGGAAACAGAGGCTGTCCTAACCTCACTATTAGAAACAACAGATTTCGATCTGGGAGTGGCTTCGCCCCTCGCCAGGTTACGAAACCTAAAAATGAAAAATAACACAGATTTCAATCTATGCAGAGCTAGTCCTCAAGTTGGATGTTTCTTGGGCTCAGACTCCACAGCTACGGATCAGCCTTCAGAGAATCGTCAGGTTCAGAAGGCAGACTGTAAGGTTATATCAGTCATGCAGGGATTTGCCTCAGACAGCAGCAGTGTGTGCCATGTATAATGTAACCAATTTCGGTGCCCTCACATGAGTAGTGAAATAATAGCTGCAGACAGCAGCCAATAGCATCCATGCAATGATAGCAATAAATGCACCTTCCTGAATTAACATTCAAGTGTCAACAATAAGTATTTTAGGTAATGCCACTCAGAAGACAATGTTTTCATAAAGTGAGGTAAGGCAGGAGCCTTAGGAGCCACCTATGTATTCCAAAAATCAAAAAAAACTTGCCATTTTCTGAGCTCGGGATCGATCCAGAAGGCAAAATGCAGTTGTCTTGAGAAATGAAATTCGTCACTCAGTTCAGGAAGGCTTTAGTTTTCAAACTGCAACGCTTTCACTCAAATTCCTTTTTTTATTTTTGTTAAACTTTTTCCCCTCAAAATTGCCTGGGTATTCATCAATTCTCAAGTTATTCCATGTCGGTCAGTTACAGATTGTCGAGGATGACTTTATTATTTGCATTTCTATGCTTTTAGTTTTGCTTTTCATTTTATAAATTTAATTCAGAGAGAACAAGGAATCCTGCATGCACTGGACAACAATATTTTGGGAACGGTATTTCTGGTTTCCCCATTATACATGGGGTGCCTACAAACTACAGTAGCCACAGGACATTTCATTAGTGACGTAAGGAACTTAAAGATGTCTGGAGTAGGAGAATTTCCCATCGCGATTAAAGGAATTATTCATAAGGAAGGCCCCTACACAATCACCGTCGGTCATTTACTTGAGTGTGCTAATCAAATGACTCATGCACACATTATGATTTATTTAGCACGCACAGGCTACAGAACACGTTCACTATCAGGACCCTGCATAGTGGAAGGTTGCATTTGAAAAGTCATTCGGGCGAACTTTCCAATTCAGAACAACACGCATCTTAAAAACATCAATTAAAATCACAAAGCTAGGAAAGTAGTGTAATCCTAAGGAGTTTCGAGGCACGAGGCATGACATATTTTGGGGAGCCCTGTCTGTAAAAAGTTTGAATATGTTACCTATTAAATTATTTGTTAAACGTTCAGAAATGAGGGTGCACAAAGACAGCCGACAGCTCAAGCCACCCAGCATTCACTGGCTATTTCTTTTCGTGCTTGGACCTAGGTGATTTTTGTCTGCAATATTATACTTGTAATTCACTGTCTAATCAGCTGTTCCTCCAATTGCCGGAAGGACATTCTGATGGGGACATGGCGGATGTTGAGTGGATTAGTGCATAATATTAAAATAACACATATGCACGAAATTGTAGTTTTAAATCACGGACATGCACAATCACAAATAAACCCCCTTCAAAAAAGCTCACATTCTTGCTGCAACACTGACAGTCAAAGCCTTGCTCTCTGAGGATTTGCACCATTCATTGGGTGAAAGCTGATAATTTTTTTTAAATTATTTTCTATCCTGCCTCTACACTTCACTCTCTATGTGCATACTTTTCTGCTTCAGCAGTGACCTCCTGCTCTGCTGAGTGATTGAACATGGATGGGCCACGAGATGAAGTTGCAGCGCAAAAAGAGAGAAAGAGAGGGTTGAGGTATATAGAGAAAGGTAAACTTGATACAGAGGTAGAAAGAGAGGATGAAGTTCAGAGTGGGAAATAGAGACAGGAAGCTGCTGTAGGATCATATAGAAAGAGTGACATGTGGAGAGAGTTGAGGTAGAGGTAGTGCTTTGGAATAGACAGGGAGATACAGAGAAAGATACAAGAGTGGCTAATGACATATAAAAATGAGGTAGAGAAAAAGATAATACAAAAGAGTTAAAATGTAAGAGCTAAGGTAGAGGGAACAGATGTAGAAAGAGTGGGTAGAGAGGGGAGGTAGCAACGACTGATGATGGCGGCAATTGAGAGATTAGGTAGTTCGATGGATAAACTAAGAGAGTGAGTTGGGGTAAAAAGATGGAGAAATTAAATATGAGTTAGAGAAATGAGGCACAGCGATAGGAGTGAGAAAGAGAGGACATGTGGAGAAAGGGTTGAGGGGAAAGGTAGGGAAAAGGAGGTATACTGATGGAAAAGAGATAGGTATGCCAGATAAAGAGTGAGATGAAGTTGAGAGTTAGGTGAAGTCAAGGGAAGAGAGAAACTGAGCGGTAAGTTGGAAATAGCAGAGTGGTGAATAGAGAGGAGTGAGGTAGAGAGTGGTGAGGTAGACAAAGAAACGGAATAAAAGATGCATAATTTGGGGCTGTAAGTGCCCACCACAAAGAGAGATGAGGGAAAGTGGTGGAGTACCAAGAGGTTAATTCAAAAGGGAGAGAGAGGTGAGTTAGAAAAGCTTGAACAGAGAGAGAGAGAGAGAGAGAGAGAGAGAGAAAGAGAGAGAGAGCGAGTACTCATAGGTAGCAATGAAGGGGAGGTGGAAGATGTGATATTGAGTAAGGAGATACATGTGAAATTGCAACTAGGTGAGGCAGCTAAAGACGTACAGGGTAGTTCAGAGAGGTGGAATAGACAGATGGAGAGAATAGTAATGAATACATGTTTAGAAAGATGGGCATAGATTTACTGAATAGTGAGGTAGACAGTTGAGGTACGACATGAAAGGTCGAAAGGGGTTAAATAGAGGAGGATGTGGTAGAAAGAGAGGGAAAACTAAGAGGGAAGGTAGACAGTAGGTGATATGCAGAGTACGTTAGAAGGAGGTAGACAGAGACACAGAGGTAACAAGGGGTGACGTCATTTAGGTGGAAAGAGATTATGAAGCACAAGAGAGGTGAGGATTTAAATTATTTTTCAGGAAATAAAAGAGAGGAATATAGAAAGGCAGAGTGTTGAGGTAGGAATTGGGTAGAAAGAGGTAGAGTCAGAAGTAGAGACAGGCAGAGAGAGGAAGAGCAGATGAGTCAGATAAATAGACAAAGGTGAGCTAGAGAGACGACAATCACTTTACCGAAGGGCCCCATGGAAATGGGAATCCTGGGTAATTGCTCACCTTGCCCATGTCTTAAAATGTGTTTGGAAGATACAGTATCAATGAAGTTAATGAATGGGTCAGCAATGACTAAAGGTAGAACAGTGCCAAACTGACTCATTTAAAAGCTTTTAATTAATTGCAGTTAAAGGTCACTAGATGACAAACAGTTGTTCACTCTTATTGCAGTCGAAGTCCGGTTCTCCAGAAACGACATAACTCATAACTGCATATGTACAAGCAGCAACAAACCAGCTCTGTGGCCAGGCACCTGGATGAACACAGGCAGACCTGACACGAATAGGAGCAGTGGTATCAGGATGAGGACAGACGTAGGAATTCTCATGCTTAAGTACTTCCACCCAAAGTTTTTTAAAAAACCTGTCAGGTATAGGGTGACCAACTGGCATTGGTGCAAATTCAGGACGGTGAGTGTAAAAATTCAGGACAAAGGGTCAAAATTCAGGACACAAATTCAGGACAGGAGGTCAAAATTCAGGACAAAACTTGCGGACAATAGGTACGTTTTACAGACACATCAGAGGTCGCGCAATAGTATATAAGTAAGCCCAGCCATTTCCAAACATATTCAACCATTTGCAAACCTATCCATCATGTATCCTTCCATCTATCCTTTCACTCATCGATCCCTTCATCCATCCCCTCATCCATCCTTTCACTCATCCTCCATTATCCATCCATCCATCCACCCTATCCATCTGTACACTTATCCATCCACTCTTCATCCCATCCATCCACTCATCCATTCAGCCATTTACCCTTTCACCAATCCAGCCATCCTTTCATTTACTAATCCTTCCACCCATCCACTCTTTTAGTCATCCATCCATCCTCCCTTTCTCTCTCCATTCACCCTTTCACTTAGCTTTCCTTCCTTCCATCCATCCATCCATCCACCCACCCATCCAGCCATCTATTCATCCACTCATGAACCCATCCATTGACCCTATCATTCATCTATCTATCATTTCACTCTTTCACACATCTATTCATCCTTTTGTCCATCTACCCTCCCTTTCACTCATTCATGCATCCTTACATCCACTCTTTCACTCATATGTCCATTCATTCACCCTTGCACTTATCAATCCATCAATCCATCCATCATTTCACTCATCCACCTACCCACCCATCATCCACCCAACCACCCATCCACCCAACCACCCACCCACTCATCAATCCTTTTACCCACCCCCTCATCATCCATCCATTCCCTCATCATCCATCCATCCATCCATCCTTTCACCCACCCCCTTATCATCCATCCATCCACCCTTCCCCTCATCATCCATCCTTTCCCTCATCATCCATCCTTCCCCTCATCATCCATCCTTCCCCTCATCGTCCATCCATCCATCCTTTCGCCCACCCATCCTTCCCCTCCATCCATTCCCTCATCCATCCATCCCCTCATCCATCCTTTCACTCATACTCCATTATCCATCCATCCATCCACCCTTTCACCCCATCCATCTGTACACATATCCATCCACTCTTCATCCCATCCATCCATTCACTCATCCATTCAGCCATTTACCCTTTCACCAATCCAGCCATCCTTTCACTTACTAATCCTTCCACCCATCCACTCTTTTAGTCATCCATCCATCCTCCCTTTCTCTCTCCATTGACCCTTTCATTTAGCCATCCTTCCTTCCATCCATCCATCCACCCACCCATCCATCCATCTACTCATCCACTCATGAATCCATCCATTGACCCTATCATTCATCCATCTATCATTTCACTCCTTCACACATCTATTCATCCTTTTGTCCATCTACCCTCCCTTTCACTCACTCATCCATCCTTACATCCACCCTTTCACTCATATGTCCATTCATTCACCCTTGCACTTATCAATCCATCCATCATTTCACTCATCCACCTACCCACCCATCATCCACCCAACCATCCACCCACCCACCATCCACCCACCCACTCATCAATCCTTTCACCCACCCACATCCAATCCACTGATCCATCCTTTTACCCACCCACCCATCCATCCATCCTTTCACCCACCCACTCATCATCCATCCATCCATCCATCCATCCTTTCACCCACCCACTCTCCATCCATCCTTTCACCCACCCACTCATCATCCATCCATCCTTTCACCCACCCACTCATCATACATCCACCCATCCTTTCACCCACCCACTCTCCATCCATCCATCCATCCATCCATCCTTTCACCCACCCATCATCCATCCATCCATCTCCTCATCATCCATCCATCCTTCCCCTCATCATCCATCCATCCTTTCCCCTCATCATCCATCCTTCCCCCATCATCCATCATTCCTTTCACCCACCCCCTCATCATCCATCCATTCTCTCATCATCCATCCATCCATCCTTTCACCCACCTCCTCATCATCCATCCATTCACCCTTCCCCTCATCATCCATCCTTTCACCCACCCCCTCATCATCCATCCATCCATCCTTCCCCTCATCATCCATCCATCCATCCTTCCCCTCATCATCCATCCTTCCCCTCATCATCCATCCATCCATCCTTTCTCCCACCCATCCATCCATCCTTCCCCTCCATCCATCCCTTCATCCATCCATCCATCCATCCCCTCATCCATCCATCCCCTCATCCATCCATCCTTCCCCTCCATCCATCCTTCCCCTCATCCATCCATCCTTCCCCTCATCAATCCATCCTTCCCCTCATCCATCCTTCCTTTCATCCGTCATCCTTCCTTCCCCTCATCCATCCATCCATCCATCCATCCATCCATCCATCCCCTCATCATCCATCAATCCTTCCCCTCATCATCCATCCTTCCCCTCATCATCCATCCATCCATCCTTTCACCCACCCATCCATCCATCCTTCCCCTCCATCCATCCCCTCATCCATCCATCCTTCCCCTCATCCATCCATCCTTCCTTCCCCTCATCCATCCATCCCCTCATCCATCCATCTTCCCCTCATCCATCCATCCTTCCCCTCATCTATCCATCCTTCCCCTCATCCATCCTTCCTTTCATCCATCATCCATCCTTCCCCTCACCCATCCATCCATCCCATCCATTTATCCTTCCCCTCATCCATCCATCCTTCTCCTCCATCCATCCATGCATCCTTCTCCCCATTCATCCGTCCGTCTCCTCATCCATCATCTTTCCCCTCATCCATCTTTCCCCTCATCCATCATCCAGCTACCCTTCCACCCATACATCCAGCTATTTACATTTTCTCTCCATCCTTCCCCTCACTCATCAATCCATCCATCCTCTCTCATTATCCATGTATTCAATCTTTCATTCATCCATTCACCCTTTCACTAATTCATCCAGCCATTCACCCATCCCTTCACTTACTTACTCGCCCACCTTTCCATATTAATTTTGAGCTGAGTCCTTTTGAGAAGAGGCCCATAAAGAACTTCTCCCTCGCTGTAGGGGCCGTTCCAGGACTGGGACAGAAGCCACCCAGGGCGGAGACAGGATCCACCACAGGGGGGGACAAGAGCCATCACAAGCGGGGGTGGACTGGAGCCACCACATGGGGGGACAGGAGCCATCACTGAGGGGAGGGCAGGAGCCATCACAGGAAAGGGAACAGGATCCACCAGGGTGGACACAGGGGTGGGCATGCAGTATTCTAGTATCATCTTGGGCTCCTCGCCCCCTCCTGCACAAGACAACGAGAAGACAGGCTCTCTGTCCAAAATGCCATCCCCCACTGTGATGTACAGTACTTACAGGAGATACTCTAAGAGAACTGATTGAACTGATTTTCCTCCATACTTTGTTAATCAGTGTGGGTGCGATTGTGCCATTTCTTTATTGTATTACATTATAGACTGAGGTTTGCTTACAATTTAGTGACAGTAATTAAGCTCGGTGAAGAGAAGCACATGCTGCCTCGGAGTAATCAGGGGTGTAATCTGGCAGAGTCTAGGATGTTTGGGGCCCTGGGTAGAAATGGAATGTGTGAGCCCCCCTCTAAATTGCGGAGACATGATGCATTCAGGGCTGTTTGCATGTGAATAGATGTCACTGCTCCTGAACCTGCAGCCCCTCCCTCTCAGTCACCTTCGAAGCACCTCTTAACAGGTCATCAAGGGCTGGAGGTGTGAGGGTTGCCATCCCGCTGTGCATCTCCAATGCTGCTGAGTATCTGAGGAGCTTTGGAACAGCATTGGAGTGAAGAAGGGAGGTGGGTGCAAGCTGTGCCGGCTTTAGGGTGAGGCAACCGGTGCCCTGTTAAAATGACGGATAAATGGCGCCCGTTAAAGAATCCTTCACGGACAACGGACAGACGGCCGAAATTACGGACTGTCCGTGAAATTTACGGACGGTTGGTCGCAGGGATGTATGACAAAGAGCCCGAGGGGTGTCAGTGAAACCCAGCTACTTCCTCTTCTCCTATGGAATGTTTACAGACGGCCTAGGTAATTAGGGATGTCAGACAAGGAATCATGCATGTGCTCCAAAATAAAATGTTCAAGTTATGGCACATTTAATCATAGGGCATACATTGTGTTCCCTTCATAAGGGGCCACAGGTGTTTGTCTGTGCATTGAGGGGGCACTGCCAATGGCAGGAATGTTCCAAGCTGTGTTTTTCATAACTGGTGGGGTAGAACCACTGCACCCTAATGAATGAGCCGCTGCTGACTGTAGATCAGACAGGAAGAAGAGAAGGAGCTCAGAGCAGTGGCGGCTGGTGTGCTTGGAAAGTGGTGAGGGTAATCTTTGTTTTCAGCGCACATCTCAAGCTTGGAACACGTGTCCTGACTGAGGAAAGCAGCACGTCCTCCCAGCACCTACTCACTCTTCATTATAAATACACATAGTCTGCTCTCATTATAAATACAAACATGGCGCCATGTCCGATGCACCACGCACCTTCCCTGCTATAACGCAGAAAATGTCACAAACACACACAGTTTGAAACTAAATGAATATTATCAAGAAATGTTGTATTTTCCCCTCGAGAGCCCTTCCAAAGCCGACACCCAGCACCATAGACTTAAACATAACCAGCAGTGACAGCTGGTGAGTAAAAGGCCATCTTAGTACACCCACGACGTGCATGTTTTATGTAACAACCCCAGCAGCACGAAGTCCCAGAAAAAAGGAAGAGAGCCTCGGAATAACGGAACATAGCATTTGAAAAGAAACGAAAGCAACCAATTTTGAATTGGAAAGGCACACGACGCGAGGCCGAAAGAAGAAAGCATACGATGCCTTGTGGTGCCCTCAGTTCAGTAAAGTCACAAACCATGCCCTCTCAGCACAGCTGATGGATGGAGCCAAGACTTTGGTGCACAATGAAACACAGACTGGTAAAATAGAAATGTACCCTTAAATCTCCAACTCCAGCAGCAGCAGCTCTGCTTAAAAGAGGGTTAACACTGCATTTTCACCTCGATGTTGCCAACCTTTCCTCTAGTTTAATGTGCAGCAAGTTTCTGTCCCAGAAGTCCCTCGTAGGCCTGGTTTTGGGGCATGGCACCTCTGTACAAACGCCACAACGCATTGTCCTATTTCCCCCAAAAAACACAATGGCAAATGACTGCACACAATAAAGCGTACACAAAAAACTTTGATAAAGGGACACTGCTTACACTGCCTGGTAGTGGCACAACCAAACACATGTACGTGTTTTTAGGCCTCTCTGCAATATTATATTCTGAAAATAACCTGTCACGATCATAGATTTGATGTGGTGAGCACTGAGGAGATTTAGAGAACGTACCGAATGCAGCAAGGTGCTATTTTAGAGCATGTATTTTTATACGAGTGTTACTGAGTTCAAATGCAACAGGAGTGATTTAAGCATGCAACGTGAGTGCCACGGTGAATGGCAGGTGCAAATCCCACCCCAAGGTGCGAGAACATGGAGCCACAGTTTTTGGATTTGCGGTCGGCTCCAAGATAACCTACGGATGGAGTTTAATGAGCGCACACACTGAGATTTAAGAACGCTTTCATTGTTTTTATGGCAGTCATGGAGTAGTCAGACTGGCATTGATTTGGAAGAGCGGTCGATTCTGTGGGAGACCCTGGGGCATATTTACAATAAAAGTGAATCAGTGCATTCCGCAAGCCATTTGGCTGTGAGTCAATTTCAAAGCACTGGGATGCAACATATTTACAACAGTATGTCGCATCTCTGTGCTACCCCCTGCGCTGGCGCACAAATCACAGCCATGCGCCAGTGCAGGCACCCATGGTGCACGGATGCCTGCGTCGTAGGGAGATTGTTTTTGTGCAAGAAGGGGCAAATTCCTCTTTCGCTGTGTGCTGTAGAATGCAGCACGCATTGCAAGAGGAAAAAATGAGGAGAAATGAAAACATTTCTCCTCATTACGCCTCCGTACGCCTCGTGTAAAGGGGCCATATTTACAAGGAGAGGAAAAGTCACGCAGGGTGGCTTTTCCTGTCCTTGTAAATATGGAGCAGTAAACTCCACCACCAGTACGTCACAAAAAGGACGTACAGGTGGCGCAGGGGGCTTGTAAATCTGCCCAATGGTATGTGCGTACAGGTTCCCGCAGCTCCACCTGTGACCTTCTTTTATTTCCAGTTTTTTTGGGGGGGGACATATTCCCAAAAGGCTTGCAATGTTTTCCAGAGAAAGGATCCTTTCTGATTAGTTTATATGAGGGAGAAGATTGATGCGGAAAGATGTGCTAGTGATCAAATTAGGTTATTGCATGGCAAATCGATTGTGATTCAAGCAAAAGTAATTCATACATTTATTTATACAACCCATAAAACACAGCAATAAATCAAAAAAACTCAGAAACAAGAAAGGAAAAATAGAAAAGAACTGAGATGAAAAATCCCAAATTAACATTTAGCATGTTTATAACTTAACATGTAATGGTGAACATAATAATAAGAGTAATTTATGACACAGACGTGACTCTACCCCCGTGCGGAATCAATGGCACATTAACTAAACATATCAACACTTACACCTCAGCAAAGAAATCAAGAATAATTTGCAAAATTAAACCACTTACCTGTGTTGAAGGAAGCACAATGTCGAGGAGGAATCACATAAGCAGCTATTTTTAGGTCTCGCCTAGGCAGCATGCATGCGCTACTCTAGGAGAGGGTCTTTAGCAATCGATCTACTCCTTTGCAATCTTACTCATGCTTGTGGCGGAATCCGTCTTGCGGGAGCGAGCAGTGGCTCGCATGGGTCATATGTTTGTAATTAACGTGGCCGCGCCGCTGCTCGCTCCCGCAAGGTGGATGCCGCCACAAGCACAAGTGTGCTTGAAAAGTGCAGACCGCTTGTTCTACTTTGAAACATACAGGCTCCACCTTTGAGCTGGTGTTCTGCAAAGCAAAGTCTCCCTTTCCCCACCTTGCTTCACCACCTGATGTCCTCTGTGCCCTCCACCACCTCCTCTCTCTGTGCAATCCACCACCTTCACTCTCTGTGCCCTCCACCTCCTCTCTGTGCCCTCCACCTCCTCTCTCTGTGCCCTCCACCACCTCCTCTCTCTCTGCTCTCCACCACCTGTGCTCTCTGTGCCCTCCACCACCTGCGCTCTCTGGGCCCTCCACCTCCGCTCTCTCTGCACTCCACCTCCTCTCTCTATGCCCTCCACCTCCTCTCTCTAAGCCCTCCACCTCCTCTCTCTATTCCCTCTACCTCTTCTCTCTGTGCCCTCCACCTCCTGCCTCTATGCCCTCCACCTCCTCTCTGTGCTCTTCACCTCTTCTCGGTGCCCTCCTCACTGCCCTCTACCTCCTCTCTGCCCTTCACCACCTCCTCTCTGTGCCCTCCGCCACCTCCTCTCTCTGTGCCCCCACCACCTCCTCTTTGTGCCCTCCAACACCTCCTCTCTGTGCCCTCCAACACCTCCTCGCTCTGTGCCCTCCAACACCGTGTTCTGTGCCCTCCACCACCTGCGCTCTGTGCCCTCCACCACCTGCACTCTCTGTGCCCTCCACCTCCTCACTATATACCCTCCACCAACTTCTCTCTCTGTGACCTCCACCACCTGCGCTCACTGACTGACTAATTGACTGACTGACTCTCTCACTGACTGACTGACTCACCGTCTGACTCTCTCACTCGTTCTCTCACTGACTGACAGACTGACAGACTGACACTCTCTCAATCTCTCTCTCACTGACTGACCTTCTCACTGACTGACTGAGTGACTCCCTCACTGACTCACTCACTCACTCACTCACTGACTCTCTCACTGACTGACTGGCTCTCTCACTCATGGTCTCTCACTGACTGACTCTTACTAACTGACTGACTGACTCTCTCACTGTCTGACTGACTCTCTCACTGTCTGACTGACTCTCTCACTCTCACCAACTGACTGAATCTCTCACGCTCACTCTCACTGACTGACTGACTGACTCTCTGACTCTCTCACTGACTAACTCTCTTCTCTCTCACTGACTGACACTCTCTCACTGACTGACTATCTCTCACTGACTCACCCTGTCTCCCTGACTGACTCTCACTGACTGACTCTGTTTCACTGAGTGACTTATAGCCCAGTTCACAGAACTAACTTAAAATCCTAAACATACTACTTTTGGTATTCCCAGAAGGCATTTAGTAGTAGCAAAGTTAGATTTTTGTCTTAAGTCTGTCTTAAGTCTGTTTTAAGTCTGTCTTAAGTCTGTCCTACGTTTGTCTTAAGTCTGTCTTAAGTCAGTCCTCACTGACTGACTCTCACTGACTGACTGACACTCTCAGTCTCTTTCTCACTGACTGACTGACTCTCTCTCACTGACTGACTAACTCTCTTTCTCAATCTCTCTCACTGACTGACTGACTCTCACTCTCTCACTGACTGACTGACTGACTGACTGACTGACTCTCTCACTAACTGACTGACTCTCTCACTGACTGATTCTCTCACTGATTGCCTGACTAAGTAAATGTCTGACTGTCTCACTGACTCACTCTCTCTCACTGACTGACCGACTGACTGACTGCCTGAGCCTCTCATCTCTCTCTCACTGACTGACTGACTCTCTCACTGACTGACTCTCACAGACTCTCTGACTGAATTACTCACTCTCTCTCTCTTTCTCTCTCACACTGACTGACTCTCTCACTGACTCTCACACTGACTGACTGACTCTCTCAGTCACTCTCATTGACTGACTGACTCTCACTAACTGATTGACTCCCTCACTCTCTCTCACTGACTAACTGACTCTCACTGACTTACTGACTCATTCTCTCTCACTCACTGACTGACTGACTCTCTCACTGACTAACTCAATGACTGACTGACTCTCTCACTAGCTAACTCACTGACTGACTCTTTCACGCTCTCTCTTACTGACTGACTCACTCACTAATTGACTGACTCTCTGACTCTCTCACTAACTCTCTCTCTCTCTGACTGACTCTCACTATCTCTCTCTCCCATTGACTCACTCTGTCTCACTGACTGACTGACTCTCACTGACTGACTAACTCTCTCTCATTGACTGACTAACTCTCTCAATCTCTCTCACTAACTGACTCTCACTGACTGACTCACTAACTGACTGAGTCTCTCACTCTCTCTCTCACCAACTGACTGACTCTCCCACTGACTGACTCAATAACTCTCTCTCTCACTGACAGACTGACTCTCACTGACTGACTCTCTAACTCTCTCTGTTTCACTGGCTAACTCTCTCTCTCACTGACTGACTCTGACTCCCACTTACAGACTCTCTCTCTCTCTCTCACTGACTCTCGTACTCTGTGCAACTGACTGACTGACTCTCTCACTGACTGACTGACTCTCTCACTGTCTGACTCTCACTGACTCTCTGACTGACTGCCTCTCTCTCTCACTGACTGATTAACCCACTCTCTTAAGCTCTTTGTCACTGACTGACTCTCTCACTGACTAACTGACTCTCACTGACTGACTCTCTCACTGACTGACTGACTCTCCCACTCACTCTCATTGACTGACTGACTCTCACTAACTGACTGACTCTCTCACTCACTCTCTCTCACTGACTGACTGACTCTCACTGACTTACTGACTCACTCTCACTCGCTCACTGACTGACTGACTCTCCCACTGACTAACTCAATGACTGCCTGACTCTCTCACTAGCTAACTCACTGACTGACTCTTTCACGCTCTCTCTCACTGACTGACTGACTCTCACTGACTGACTCTCTAACTCTCTTTGTTTCACTGGCTAACTGTCTCTCTCACTGACTGACTCTGACTCCCACTTACAGACTCCCTCTCTCTCACTGACTTTCTTACTCTGTCTCACTGACTGACTGACTCTCTCACTGACTGACTGACTGTTATTTATGCCTACTGCAAAAAACCCATAACAAGCATACATTGGGACAGGCAGATAGAAGATGCCAGCATTTAAAGGACTACTCAAGACATTATTTATTGATAATACTTTTTTTAATGTGGTCATTCAGTTGTACATAATGCTTTTTTGGGTATACATACGGTAACAAAAATGCTTCTGACACTTCTTTATTATAAATTTTCAGCTTGCTGCAGACTTCTGTACAGCACAGCTTAAAGACATAGGCAAATTCAGTATCTCTGGCTAAACACTTATAAGGTCTCAAAGACAAGACCTATTGGCTATGCCAATGCTTGTTATTCAGAGCGATTTGGTAGTTGTCTGTATCTCTTCATGCCAGAGGAAAAGGAGAGAGACAGCCTCTTCCCATGCAGTACTGCACGCATCTCTAAGCCAATCCAGACACTGCTCCTCCTGTTACAGCAGCGCCTGGATTGGATGGGGCAGAAACCCTCGACACTCATTATTGAGCCTGGGGACTGCGGTTAGGAGGTACCCCCGGCTCTAGTAAGTGCAGGTGGAGAGACTCAGTGCCGCCTCTTGTGCGCATGTCGGGATGGTAGAAGAGAAGCAGCCGTCCAAACTGGCATACGCACTTAGGTCCCAACACGGTGTCAACCGCTAATATTGTAAGCCCACTCCCTCAGGCTCGCACTGGCTTCTGCAGTAGTCAGGACCCGCCCACAGGAATATTGCAACTAGCCTGGGTGGCCATGGCAGAATTACACTGTCAACTCAACTCACATATAATTTGGGGGTCCGGGGGGGTCAAAAAACAAGCGGGGCCAACAACGCCCCTATGCCCTAATGGAGGCACCGCCACTGGGAATGCTTTGGCATATACAACTGAAAGCAAGGAAAGCAAAACATGTGAAGGGTTTGGATGCTTTACTTAATCTCAGACACTGGTAATTGGTGAGCGAATCCCAATCCCTTTTGTGCCCACCATGATACCTCATACAGGGACCTGCCTTAAGCATCATTCTTGGTTTTGCTGCAAGAAGAACAGCCTATCCCTCTGAATAGGAACTGAAGCAAGCCTTGATTGGTTTCAGCATAGTTAGTCCTCATCAGTGAGGTACAGCTTGAGTCCAGAGGCACACCCAGCACAGGACCCACGTCTAGGAACACTTGTTGCACTTAGCGTATCACACTGTGCAAAACAAAAAAGTGATTGAATGGATTGGAGCACAAAACATTTACCATTGATCACTTTTTTATTTTTGCCAGAGGCAAGGCACCTACTTTCAAAGGAAAGAGGTCCAGGCGCCTCCACCCAAGGGGCACTGTATGTTTACAACAGACTGATCTGGGGAGTTGGGAGCAGTTCACAAATGGCGGGCTCAGTTGTCACCAGCAACCTGGGAAAACTTGCACAAAGCTTTCCTCCATCCTAATTTGCCACACGTGCAATCCACAGTGGGTTCAAATATATAGTCTTACATTCTGCACACTCAAACCACAACAAACCCAAGGTGTACACACTATTTCATGTATGTACCAGTCATAAGTAGAGTGAGACTGGTATAAACGATTACACTGAATCCAGTAGTATCTCTCACTGAAGGAGATGGATAGAAAGCTCAATCCATTCACTATAAAAAGCGCTGCCATCACTGACTGTCCAACAAAGTCTGCTTATAAAGGGCCGTTGCCACCCACCTATAGAGTGCCATCTCAATCTCAGAGCATCGCTTGAAGTCTAATGTCAGTGACCTCCCCAGTTTGTGGGGCTCAATGGGGCAAAAATGACAAATGCCAGAGACTTTCAGGGTAAAATGAAACCATATTGCATTGCAACATTTATATAGCTCTTACGCCACCATGTGCACAGGGGCACCGGGCACTGACGCAGTGGAGCACGCTCTGCAGTGCCATACAAGGGGCTTTCCATCCTAAGACTTGTTCAACTCGAATGCACTAATACTAAGCGTTCACACCATCTCTCTCCAGACTGCCCCCAGACAAGGGCCCTCATTTACTACATTTTGCCGCACTGCAGCACAGCAAGCCTTCCTGCTGCGCTGCCATGCGTCAAAGTCAAAATAAAAGGGCTGGAATGCACCATATCTACAAGATACGGTGCATTCCTGTATGTCTCCCCTGGACCAGACCACAAACAGCAGCCATGCGCTAACGCAGAAACGCTTGAGTCATGTTGCAAGGGTGCCAGTGTTGTGGGGATGATTGTTTTTTATGCAGGAAGGGACACCTTGCTGCACAAAAACAATCTGTGATGGCATTTTCCTCTTTCTATATGTGCTGTAGAATACAGAACGCATAGAAAGAAGAAAAAGGAGGAGAAATAAGAGTATTACTCCTTGTTGCACCACTCCTATGCCTCCCCTGGGGAGCTGCAGGATGCTAAAGCCTTCCCAGATTTACAAAACATTGTAAGTCTGGGAATATGCCAGGTTCCATTTATGGTGCGTAGGAACACCCACAGCAACACCCATTGAACGCCCCTTTCACACTGAGTAATGCATGAAAGGGGGCCACATTTACAAGGCCATGAAAAGGCATGGTTTGACGTGGCCTTGTAAATATGGGCAAGCCCATTGTGCTGCTGGTGCGTCAAAAAAGTGATACGCTGGTGGCGCAATAAGCCCCAGAAGGGCAGAGCTGTTTTGTGAGTTACGCTTCTGTTTTACTGAACAATAGTGTTGCTGATGTGGGGTCAAAGTTCACAAGAATGGTGTACCTCTTCCTCAAATGAGTCTTCCAATGATCACACTGCGGAGTTCTACTTTTCTTCTTTATTGTTCTACTTCACAACCAAGAGAGCAGAATGGAAAGGCCATGGAGTGACCTCTCTTCTGCTCTCTTCCAATGTGTGAATGAGACCTCATTCACTGGGCCCTTACGAACTCCAGAACGACAGGAACTCTTCCCTAATGTGCCCACATTTAGCGGAAAATCATGACGTGGAGCATAAACAACATTGAAGTAAAGTAGAGTGAAGGTTGTCTATGCTGACGTAAGTGCATATCAATAAACAATAAAGCAAGCCATTGCAAACGCTTTAATGAATATTGTATGAAGGTCAGAAATTATGCATAACATTCATAGTCCATACATAAAAAACAATGCGATTCAATGAATACATTTTTCCGAAGTAAATTATGGTTTCAAGCTGTGCTCACTAAAGTCACCAAAACAGGTTTTTTCACATATTTTCTAGGCGAGAAAGTGTTTTCCTTTAGTAACCGATGTGCAACAGTGTTCTTACTCACGCTTCTCCCCTAAGTTATAGCACATTGATGTGGCGTCACCTGGAAACCCCATGATTGTGTCTTCTGTCCCAGGAAGATCCTGACTCATGAGTTTCAGATACCAAGATTAGAGCGACAGTGCTGCTTATTAAGCAAAAAACAAAAAAAAAAGTACATGGGAGCAAAGGTTTTTCATTTTCTCTAAGGAAACCTCTCGATGACAAGATTTTCTGAATACTAAGGTCGCCTAGTCTCAGTTCCCCCTCATGCTTCTTTGCTTAACCATCAGCCACTTTTGTTCTCTCTGCCACAATCTTGAAGGTACTTTTTACTCTTATTTTCTCTCTTTGTCACTGCTTTCCTGTTTTTTTCTCCTCTTAAGTCTTTATCTCTTTTCTGCCTGTCTTTCTCTTTTTATCTGGGTTACAGTCAGATGATCAATAATAAATCACAGCTGCCAAATATACATGCCTGTGTCCTGGTCTGCGACTACCCACACAAATTAAGCACCTAGTATCAATTAACCTAGTTTCACAATCTTCACTAACTCCAAAGTATGCCACATTTTTCAAATTGCATGAGATATATGTGATTCAGATGTTCTCGTCCACTGGGAGCAGACGTAGGGCCTGATTCTGATGCAGTTTGGAAAGCTTCCAGACCGAACAGGTTTGGGAATGGTTTCCAACCGAATCGGATCGGGAGAGTCCAACCAACCGAGTACGATGAATCCGGATGCTTCCAGATACAATTTGGTTAGACTCCCATTGACTTCAATGGGAGCCTATGTTCCCAAACGCATCGTAATCAGGCCCTATGTGGGAATGCTTTTCTTTTTTTTTTTTTTTATATCTTTATTCATTTTTTTCCAACAATCATCACCCCCACCCTCCCCGATCAGACAAGTATACATACAGGTTCATTATTCACATTAGGTTATAATCTACAGTAACATTCTGTTCCAACATACAGTTGAATAGTCTTTATGGTAGACCGCTAAATATGACTTTGGGCTTGACACCATTCTACTACAGGTGTCAAAATCCTCAACCCTCCTTTACACTGTTTCCTGCCTTTCTGTTTATAAATGGCATCCTCCAAATTAGAGATTGCTAATAGCCTGGCTAGCCACTGTTGGAAGGACGGTGCTATAGGATCCAACCATGCTGAGGATATACACATTCTTAAAACAGCCATAGCAATAAAAAAGAGTTCATGTCCTGTTCTCGGATCACTAGGATCGGCAGCCCCTAATAAGATAACATTGCTAGACAGAGCTATATCACTTTGCAGTACTGGGGACAAGAATTTCTCTATATCTTGTTTTAAGGATATTAATCCATCCCATGTGGAGAAGATATGTACACAATCAGCATTATATAACATATATCCTGGGCAACATGTTCCCTTGCCGCTCCCCCACTTGGCAATTTTATCTGGTGTATAATATAAGAAAAAACAAGTTTTGTAAAACTGTGCTTGTAATTTTGTGGCCAATTGGAGAATTGTTTCGAGACATTGAATAAGCATAGTTAAATTTAACAATAGATGTTCCGATTTTTCCCTGCCATTTCTGTGAAGTTTTCTCCATATCATCCATAAACTGCACGTTTATAAGGGAGTATATTCCCCCAATAGTGTTTTTTTGTGTGAATTATTGTTTCCACTATAGTAATTTTTTCAGGCAATACCCTTCCCCCCACCTTTCGTGTCAAAAAGTCTCTAATTTGAAGGTATTTAAAAAAGTCCCGCAAGTCCAATTGGAAATCTGCTTCAGAGGATTGTATCCCAGTAGGGGAGAAGAGGCAGCCTATCTGAACTATTCCCGCCTCATTCCATTTGTGTATACAGTTATCTCTAAAGATTTCCGGAAGAATTGGGTTGTCCCTTAGGGTGGTGTAAAATGATATTCGCCCTATACCCAGCATTCTTCTCACAGTCTTCCATACCTTAAACACACTGTAAAGCGTTTTAAATGTAACTTTTTTATGGTAGCTATCGTGCAAATGTCGCCATAGGTATCCTCCACTTTTACTGCCAAGAATTAGTTGAACGATAGATGGCGTGTTACCCCCGAGCGCCTCCTCTATCCCGATATTCTGTAATTGCTCACTACTATAGCACAGATGCCCAGTAATAAGCTTTTAAATTTGGGAGAGCTAATCCTCCTCTATCCTTGGGGAAAGTAAGAAATTTATAAGCACGCCGGGTATGCGAATACGCCCAAATAAAACTTGAGAACGTACATTCTATTGACTTGAACCAATTAGTTGAAAATTCTAGACATATTGCTCTGAATAGATACAGAATTTTAGGGAAGAAGACCATTTTCACTGCATTAACTCAACCAATAATAGAGAGATGTAGATTATCTAAACGACAGAGATCTTTCTGCATAGAGCCCATCATTGGTTAAGTTTAGGTTCACCATATTCTCAAGTTTAAATTGCATAAGTATATATACACCAGATTGGATAGTATCCCTTTGGAATTCTATCTAGTCTTTCTAGATCAAAACAAAAGTATTTTACTTGATTTAATTATACACATTTTTAAAGGTGGTCAGCCTCCAAACTCCTGGTCCAGGGCAAAGATAGTTATTTTCCCCAAGAAGAACAAATCTCGAGCAACTAGGCTCATACCGTTCAATTACTCTTATTAATGCGGATTCAAAAATATATTCGAAAGTTCTGGCGAATAGAATTGCCCCTATTATCTATAAAGTAATTGCTAAGTGCCAGCATGGTTTTGTACCAGGGAGATCGACTATTAACCACATCCAGAGAGTGATCACCCTATTTGATAATACGGAAGTTCCAGGAGACCCTATGGCATTGGTCCTTCTTGACGCTGAGAAGGCATTTGATAGGGTCTCCTGGCAATTTATGTGGGCTTCTATCAGCCGCGGGCCGTGGAGGGAGTTATGGTGGGGCAGGGAGGCGGGGAGGGGAAGGGGCAGGGTGGAGAGGGCTAAAAACTGGCACCTGGATAATTACAGGTAAGTAAACAATTTAAATAATAAAACGAATTTCGTAGCGCGCACTGCATCGCAAAATGCGATGCAGTGCGCGCTACGAAATTCGTTTTATTAATCAAATTGTTTAATTACCTGTAAGTATCCAGGTGCCGTTTTTTAGCCCTCTCCACCCTGCCCCTCCCCCTCCCCGCCTCCCTGCCCCACCGTAACTCCCTCCACGGCACGCGGCTGGCTTCTATGTCTAGGGTTGGAATTAAAAACGGCTTTATTCAGGCAGTGCAAAAACTGTACGTCAACCCCAGGGCCATGGTAATGGTGAATGGTAGCCTAACTAAAGAATTAATAATATCCTGAGGAACATGTCAGGTCTGCCCTTGCTCACCATTGCTTATTGCGATCTATATCGACCCCTTCATTCGCAGATTAGAAGGAAATAGAGAAATAGTACCTATTTTGTCACGAGTATCCAACCAAATCCTTGGCATACCCCGACGATATAGCTATTGTAAAAGCCGAGCCTAACACAGCCATGACTGTTATTGAAAGCGAGACTAACAATTTTGGACTAGTATCCGGATATGCACTCAACCAAGGGAAAACGCAGATTGTGTTGAACAATAAAAGTAAGATGAACGAGTGGTAGAAAAGGCTATATACTTAGGAATCTGTATTTCATCTAAACATGGGAATGTGGGAATGCTTTTCTAACCACATTGTAAGCGGGCACTCTGTTGGAAAGACACATTCCCAATCCAATTTGGACGGAGCAAATGCAGTTAGGAGGCCTTCCTAACCGCATCAGAATCAGGCCCTTAGTGTTTGCTCTCCCTTGGCGGGAGCTTTAAAATTGCTCCTGCCAAGCGAGAGCAAACACTCTGTGTTCCAGGGGTGGGCACTATGGGATGTAGTAGGAGCCAGGTCCTTGGGGCTGGGGTTCCTTGGGCCATAAATGGCCCTGGGAGGAGGGCCGCATGGCCCCTGCCTTTCCTATGCAGGGCCAGACCCCTGGGACGGGGTTCTCGGAGTCGAATGCAGCCTGGAAAGTTGGTGGTCCCCCTTCCTGTATTTTAATGTGTCTGGGACCCAGCAAATGGGGTCCCTTGGGCGGAAATCGGCCCGGGGAGGGAAACCATCATGCACCCCCTCCCCCTTGAAAGAAAAGATTTTCCCCCTCCACCGGACCTGACCCATCCCAGGGCCAAAGAAAAGCAAGCAAGGTAGACCGCACGTGTTTTTGTAAAATTTTTGCCATGGATTTGCAGATCCTCCTCAAATTTGCAGCTAACTTTGTAAGAAAACGTTTTTGGCCCCTGGCGGGGTTCCTGTGGGACCACTTCACCAGGCGTAGAGGTTCAGGGTATACCTATCCTGCCTCCTTATTTTTTTTTGTGTTGTTTTCTTGGGACTTGGCCGAGTCCGAGTCCCAAAATGGCTGCCACCCCTTCATGGTTGAAGTGGTGGCAGCTAACCAGATCTCATTTTGAGATCGGTCAGATGCACGGAGGGTATGCATATCTAGATATCTATATTTCTTTTTACTTTGATAACTTCTAAACTATTGAGTGGATTGGCACCAAATTACACCAAACACTCTTTCTGGACCACAAACTAACTCTCTGTCAAATGTGGTGTGATTCCATTTAGCGGTTCGGGCTGTAGTCATGTTCAAAATCCCTAAGGGAAATTGCATGGGGAAAATGCCTTTTGGAACACCCCCTTTTTCTCAGCCTGGCTCGGCGCATCACCTCAGAACTTTGCCAGTGATGTCATTTGAGATGTCATCAGTGATGTCATGAGTGATGTCACTGACCATGTCATGAGTGACATAATATGTGAGATCATCAGCAGTGCATTGAGGGAGCGCTAGTTATAGTTAGCTGAACTAACTATAATGGGGGAATTTCAATGGTTTTGTATGAGTGAAATGTCCAACTAACTATAACGCCCCTGATACCTATGTTTTTTTTCAGTGAATTTCTAAGGTTTTTCAAATGCTAATTCCTAACTATAACGTACCTTAAACCTATGGTTTTTTCAGTTAATTTCTAAGGTTTTTTAAATGCTAATTTGTAACTATAACATGCCTGAAACCTATGGTTTTTTTAGTGAATTTCTAAGGTTTTTTAAATGCTAGTTTCTACCAATGCCTACAGAGGTACTACATGTAAAGAAGAAAAAAACACAGAAAGAAGCAACAGAAATGCAGAAAGAAGCAACAGAAGTCCTCAAAGACTAAGAAAAGTGCAGGAAGAAGGAAGGCATGCAGGAAGAACAAACAGAGGACCAGAAAGAGGCCTTGTTGCAAAATCATCCTGTACCCTCAACTTTTTCAGATGGGTACTGGTGGCAACTGACTCTGTCTAACCAGTCCCAAATCAGTAGTAACAATATGAGAGAGAGGGAAAAGGGACACCCTCAGTCCCCCGGGCAATCTCAGTAAAACAACAAGAGAGTGTAAAAAAAAACACAGTAAATTAGCACATAATCAGAGATCAAATTTTTCTTGTAGGATTCACATTGGAAATCATTAGGGATTTATTAGAAGCCCTCACTCACCACCCTGGGTGGTGACATGCTTCATCATCGGGCCCACCAGGAAAAGCCGAGTGCTTCCCTGGTGTGCTACAATGCCAGATTACTGTGGAGCTGGATTTTCAGTGACAGTGATGTGAAAAATACGTGATATTAAAATTGTCAAAGAACTGTACCAGAAAGAAAAAACACGAGATACGGTAGCAGGAGACGCTAGGTACCAAGCGGGTGCAGGGCGTTGCGGGCGGTGTGCCATTGTCGCCCACCCACCTCCCGAGACCTATGGGGCATGGATCCTCTTTTGTACAAACTATACAGGTTCCTCTAAACTAGAGGTAATTCCCACAACTTGTTGGTTTGTTTTTCTGCACAATTTTACACAGCCAATTTTAACTTTCACGTCCTCTGGTAGGGTGGACCTTAGCGCGCCCACACCGCCGAGGTACACAATACATGGTCCTGAAGAAAGCCCAGTAATCTTACACATAAGGGCTGAAACATGTCGACCCCACTTTAAGTGGAAATAACCAATACATTAATTGGCACATTTCCCTACACATATTTTAACTTTGTCAGACTGACCATTGAATACATTTTTCTTTCTGGTACAGTTACTAGCTCAGAGCACAAACTGAAAGAAATGGATCCAAATGCAGCTGAAAATGAAGGGGGAGAGAAGCAGGCTGAAGAAGTTCCCAGGAAAAGGGCCCTGAAATTTTCTGAAAGGGAATTAGAGGTCCTCACAGAGGAGGTGGTGAGGAACCATGACCTACTATTCGGTAAAGCCTCACTCCGTGCGCCTGAGGCAAGGAAGAGGAAGATATGGGGAAAAATTCAGGACAAAGTAAATGCCATTGGTGTCACCCATAGAACCACCGACGTTGTCCGGAAGCGGTGGTATGACATGAGGCAGAGGTCAAAGGAGAGGGTTGCCACCAGATTGGCAGAAGCCAAAACAACAGGAGGTGGAAGCTCCACAACACCAGAGCCGACACCCGTGGAGGAGTTGGTGGAGAAAACACTATCACCAGAGGCAGTGACAGGCGTGGCTGACTTGGACAGCTCCGAAGGCAGAGACCTAACAGAAGGTAAGATGCATGCCTATGACATACAATGCATTGCCATACCACTCATTCCTCAAAAGTTAAATGCACAAACAGGAATCAGGTCCATGATTACAGTAATACCCAGTGAAGCATTATGGGAAATGTAGTCAAATTACATCTACATAGGGGCAGCTAGTCAGACAAAGGGCATGTATGTCACAGTTCAAATAGAAAATGGACAGTACTCCAAGAAATACAAGCAGGCATGTAAATAGTGTCAGAATTAACTTTATACATCCATGACAAAACATTTTTTGAACACACAACTCATGTGTGAATATTCTTTATATTAACAGATACACCAACTACCCAAGCCACTATTGCAACAGTGGAAGTGTCCGCCTCAGCAGAAGATCAGGCAGGGCCAGCGAATCAGAGTCCCACTAACACACCTGCAATTCCCACAAAAAGGCGCAAAACTGTCCCGGCATTAATCCCAATGAATTCAGGAACATCAGATGCTGAAGATGACCCACGCCTGATGTGTCGCCTAGGGCTTCTCAGGGCACAATGCAAACCACTACACCAAACATCAATGTCAGTGGAGCCACACGGAGGGCATGGAGGGACACCAGCAATGCCACCGCCAATACCGAGTCTGTTTTTGCAGGGTTGGAGGGACAAATGATTCAAGTACAGTGCCTACAAAGTAAAGGCATAGCGTCAATAAAACGACAAATGGGACAGCACAATAGACACATGTCTGAGATGAGAGTGGGCATCATGCGAATTGCTGCAACAACAGAGGAACATCTAAATGAAACTAGAGCTGCTAGCCAGGCCCAGCGCAGGGAGCAACGGCGACTCACATCAGGGCAAGACCAATTTGCCCGAGCTGTTACCCGACAATCAACATCAATTGCCATGCAGGAGAACAAGATATATATATATATATATATATATATATATTCACTGAAAAAACCATAGGTTATAGACCATATATAGTTAGGAATTAGCATTTAAAAAACCTTATTTTACTCACACAAAACCATTGAAATTCCATATATAGTTAGTTGCACTAACTATATATCGCGCACCCGCAATCCACTGCTGATGATGTCACATATTACATCATTCATGACATGGTCAGTGACATCACTGATGACATCACTGATGACATCTCAAATGACATCACTGATGACATCACTGATGACATCATCCAGTGACTGTGTGTTTCTGTAAAGTTTAAATATGTTTTACATATTGAAGAATGAGTAGATGTATAAGTGTCTGGACGAAGGATTTAGTAGGTGCATGACTGAATGTATGAGTGAGTGATTAAATGTGTCTTACTGAGTGCATGGGTTAGTGACTAAACTGTCTTAATTTGTGCATCATTATGTCTGTTGTTCTGTAAACTGCTGCATGTGTTGATCAGTAGCTATATGATTAACTATATGGGTTATTGATTGATTGTGCAAGTATTTGTATGGGAGACTGAGTGTGTGTGTGGCTGGCTGGGAGGTGTGTGACTCTGTGCAGATCAATGTGTACTTGTATCAATGATTGTATAACAAAGTAAGTATGTGTTAGTATATGTTTGAAAATGTAAGGTGCTCTATGTTTAACTGTATAGACAAGAAAATGGAAGTGTGATTGATTCTTTACAGGACTGACTAGGTGTGTGAGTAACTCCATGGATGAGTGGCAGAGTGTGAGTGTCTGTATAGGTGTATGAGTGCATATGATAGTGTTGTAAACATGAGTGATTGTATGTATGAATGATTGTATGGGTGAATGAGTGAATGTGTGTGTAGACGTAGGAATCAGTGAGTGCGTATGTAGTAACTAGTATTGGTGTGTCAATGGTTTCAAAAATTATACTCTGTATTTAACACTGGGTGAAACAAAGGTTATATTAAAATGTGAGGAGATGCATTGTATTGTCACATGAATGATATCATCAGTGATGTGGTCATTGATGTCAAATGAGATGTCATCAGTGATGTCATCAGTGATGTCATTTGAGATGTCATCAGTGATGTCATCAGTGATGTCACTGACCATGTCATGAATGATGTAATATGTGACATCATCAGCAGTGGATTGCGGGTGCGCGATATATAGTTAGTGCAACTAACTATATATGGAATTTCAATGGTTTTGTGTGAGTAAAATAAGGTTTTTTAAATGCTAATTCCTAACTATATATGGTCTATAACCTATGGTTTTTTCAGTGAATTTTCAAGGTTTTGTAAATGCTAATTCCTAACTATATATGGTCTATAACCTATGGTTTTTTCAGTGAATTTCAATGGTTTTTTAATAGCAAATATCATAAGCTGTCGAATGTCAAGTACGTGGTAAGTGAAAACATTTTCGTGTTTATGCACACTGATCTGCTTTGAATGGTGCCCCCCCCTCATTTCTATTAGGAGTACCCTCTCTTTGCAGATAGTGAAAGGTAGTTAACGCAGGCCTTTACCCCCGTTGTAATACGTCGTGCCTGCTTCTCTCTCCATTTGATTGATTGTTATCCAAGTATTTACTGTTTTAGAATTGGTTCTCTTTGGTTCATTCTCTATTTACAAACAAACACAGAGTCGCAATACTCTGTTTAGTCTTTGCAGATAACGAAAAATCGTGTAAAAAAAAAAGAAAAGGAATCGAGCAAAATCAGTAGGCCACTAATGGGATCTCTTTTTGACCTCACTAAAATAGAAACATTAGGAACAATCCCTCATGACAAATACAAAACTAGTGAGATGAACTGAACTCCACACAATGATGGCTGCAAAACAGCTCGGCTCCGCCACCCACCCCGCCCAAAATAACGATAAAGAGCGGCTGCCATGATTGGTTGCGGAATGGCCACGACGGAGCTACGAAATGGTGCTGCTCTCATGCTAAACCCAGCTTCAGTCTGAAACATCCAGAAACACTGTAGACTACCAATTCGATCAGTTCCGGTAGCGCCCCAATGTAACCCGGTAGAGAAGAACTAGCCCTCCCCTCTTTGACTGATGGTTCTTGTTGCCTGTCCCTTCTGTTGTCATTTAACAGAACTATTTAGCCTGCTGAAAGGGGTTGTGTTCCGACCGCTGGTTGGTGGAGACATTTTGACTATATTCTGGACCTGCGTTGTCGCGTAATGCGTCATATGACGCGCCGCGTTAGCGCATCCGGAAGTCATCCGGGGCGCGCAGCGCGTAAAGTAAGCATAACAAGTCATGTGACTTGTTAAAACTTTTCATTGGTTCATTTTACTTTTCTTATTCTAATGATGAAAGGCTTGGTCATATGATCTAAAAATTACGCTTTTTATTACTTCCGAACATTATTTTTTCTTAAATATATGTTATAATGTTCCAGGCTAATGTACTTTCCCGGAAAATTTACAACTGTCCTGCAAGTAAAATATATTCTTTTTTCGAGAAAAAGAGCGTTTCTTCGTCCCATGACGGAGCCGTTGAGCAAAAGAGGGTCGACCTGCTGTCTTAGTCGCCGATACGCCTGAATATGAGATTCTTATCGATCACTTTATGTTGCAGGAGTAGAAAACACAACAGCCCTTGACCATTTATCTTTACTGCGTTCCTTCGTATTATACCTTTTACCCTTCATGTAATTGGTCTGCTTTATTTCACTTGCCTTTTAATGATTCTAAAACAGTGACTATTATTAAAAACTTTACCAATGTATATACTACTACCATGTTTTCTTTTAAAAACCTTTATTGTGAAAATTTCATTATACAAATACGAGCCTATAACCACGTGGGCCGGCCACGGAGCAAACTGTAATCGTATATGATGAGTAGACATTTACACTGTAGAGGAACGTAACGGGCGGGCCATTAGGTTGCAAGAACTAAGGTGTCTAACAGTTACGGAATCGGTGGACGTACATTTTATAATTAAAATACGACAGGGCCAGTTACAATAAAATTATCTAGATACACATTTGCGGGCAAGTACCATGGGTGACGTTAATTCGAACTTTCAATAGTACAGTAATCAATAACACATCAGAACTTAATATCAATAGGGATGTCGAAATATTCAATTAATTCTCGTCCCCGCCCGCCATGTGCTTCAAAACTGCATACGTATCTCGTGATTTCAAGGTTCTGCAACCAGTACACAACAAGGAGTTACGAGTCCCATTTATTCCGGCGCCATTTTGGGCGAGGACGGGCAGGTCCAGGATATAGTCAAAATGTCTCTACCAACCATCGACTATGATGATGTTCATATGCTGTATTTATTAGAGTAACACTCATCTGTCCACATGAAATTAATTTGCCACAATCTAAACATGTCATTTTAATCTTTCCAAAGTTCTTCTAAATATTTGGGACCGTTTCCCTTGCCTCTGATGCTCTCAGTGCCACTTCTTTGATGAATGTACTAGCAGGTCAGGGGTTCTCCTCCAAATCTCTCTTTTATGCAGCACTATAATTAATTGGTGCCACCTCTCCATATGACGATGCATGGTATAGTTACCATAACTATATTTTTTTTCGGTTCCTCTGGAGAGTTCATCGTGGCAGATGAAGCGTGTAACGTACCGGGCATTTACCTTTTTATGCATGTACAGGAAAGGGAAAAAAAATCGAGCGTCCGAGTTCTAAGGTGTCCCAGGGCCATTTTAGTGGACCAGGCCCAAATCCAAAGAACAGGCCGCCATTTTGAGAGTCCTGTTGCAGCCGCCTGTCGCTGTAGCATCAAGAGCAGCCGAAACTCAGCTGAATGGCAACTGAAACGGTAAAGGGGCGCCCCACTACAGCAGACGAGCCTCCACCTAGGAAGGCCCGTTCACGCCGCCTCCCCCGCCCCCCTTCGGGCACCCCACGCCGTTATTCGGAGCAGTATTGTAGGATGGCCACACCAGTGCGGCAACTTGCTAGACATCACCTCGGTGGTAACCGAATCTCAGCGCCTTGTGGTGTCTTCTATTCAGAAAACATTGTTGTGCTGCCTTCGACCTATTCGCCGCAAGTGCGCACGCAACTCAGCTGCATAGCTTGCTAGACACCACCTCGGTGCTAACCGAATCTCAGCGCCTTGTGGTGTCTTCTATTCCAAAAATATTGTTGCGCTGCCTTTGGCCCCATTCGCACATCGGTCCGCTACTGACGCCATCTCACAGGCTAATGGGGCGCCCCACGCCGAGTTTCAGCATTGTAGGATGACCACACCAGTACAGCAACTTGCTAGACATCACCTCGGTGCCATCCGGATCTCGGCGCCCCACTGCAGATGAAGTGCCTCTCAACTATGAAACCACCACGGTGACATCCGGATCTTGGCGCCTTGTGCTGGTTCCGGCCTATTCACACATCGGTCCGCTACTGACGCCACCTCACAGACCAACGGGGCGCCCCACGCCGAGTTTCAGCATTGTAGGATGGCCACACCAGTACAGCAACTTGATAGACATCACCTCGGTGCCATCCGGATCTTGGCATCTCAGCGCCTTGTGGTATCTTCCATACAGAAAATATTGTTGCGCTGCCTTTGGCCCCATTCGCACATCGGTCCGCTACTGACACCATCTCACAGGCCAACAGGGCGCCCCACGCCGACTTTTACCATTGTAGGATGGCCACACCAGTGCCACAACTTGCTAGACACCACCTCGGTGCCATCCGGATCTTGGCATCTCAGCGCCTTGTGGTGTCTTCTAGTCAGAAAATATTGTTGCGCTGCCTTTGGCCCCATTCGCACATCGGTCCGCTACTGACGCCATCTCACAGGCCAACGGGGCGCCCCACGCCGACTTTCAACATTGTAGGATGGCCACACCAGTGCGGCAACTTACTAGACACCACCTCGGTGCCATCCGGATCTTGGCGCGTTGTGCTGCCTTCGGCCTATTCGCACATCGGTCCGCTACTGACGCCGCCTCACAGGCCAACGGGGCACCCCACGCCGACTTTCGGCGCAGCATTGTAGGATGGCCACACCAGTGCGGCAACTTGGTGGACACCACCTCGGTGCCATCCGGATCTTGGCGCGTTGTGCTGCCTTCGACCTATTCGCACATCGGTCCGCTACTGACGCAAACTCACAGGCCAACAGGGCGCCCCACGCCGACTTTCAGCATTGTAGGATGGCCACACCAGTGCTGCAACTTGCTGGACACCACCTCGGTGCCATCCGGATCTTGGCGCGTTGTGTTGCCTTCGGCCTATTCGCACATCGGTCCGCTACTGACGCCGCCTCACGTGCCAACGTATTTTCTCCGCATTTTATACCCTATGCCGCATAACAAGTCATGTGACTTGTTTATAAAACTTTTCATTGGTTCATTTTTCTTTTGGTTTCCTAATGATGGAAGGCTTGATCATATGACCTAAAAACAACACTTTTCATTGGATGAAAACTTTTTTTTTTTCCAAACGATGAAAGCCCCACCTTGTTTCTGGATGTTTCAGACTGAAGCTGGCGTCAGCATGAGAGCACCACCATCTCGTAGCTCCGTCGTGGTCATTCCGCGAGCAATCATGGCAGCCGCTCCCCACCGGAAACCTGCAGGAGTCGGGGGCCCCCAAGACTTTTGTAGAATCTTCAAGGCGGAGGGGACGCTTTCTAGAATGGGGTCCAAGACCTAGCAGACAAGCGTCCGATTTCCAAGGTGTCCCAGGGCCATTTCAGTGGACCAGGCCCAAAAAGGAAACAGCCTGCCGCCATTTTGAGAGTCCTGTGACAGCCGCCTATCGCTGCACCGCAAGAGTGGGCGCAACTCAGCTGAATTGCGGCTTTTGACACAGTGGACCAAAAGCGGACGGAATGGCAACTGAAACGGTAAAGGGGCGCCCCACTACAACAGACGAGACTCCACCTGGAGAGGCCCGTTCACGCCGCCTCCCCCGGGGCGCCCCACGCCGTTATTCGGAGCAGCATTGTAGGATACCAAAACCAGTGCGGCAACTTACTGGACATCACCTTGGTGCCATCGTTCTGCTGCCTTGGAACTATTCGCACAACAGTTTGCTACTGATGACCCACCCCCCGCGACGCCCCACGCCAGAAATCTGGACGTTGTGCTGCGTTGGGACTATTCGCACAGCCGACCGCTACTTCGTTGTTTTTCCCTAAAAATGTTTATATGTTATTACTGTTTTTGTTTTCTTGTATATATTTATAAGTTATTAAAGTTTTATAATCTTACTACTTTGTTGGAGTGCTATATATTTTTAATGTGACACATAATTGTAAAAACTTTGATGTACAGAGAGTCATCCCTGGAATCTTCCGCTTCAGGCTCGGTCCCCTCCCCAATCACAATACAGGATGGTTTTCAGATAATAGGAACGCGTCTGCTGTGACGGATCTCATCGAGTGTGGGCCTTGATCTACTATAACTCCTTTGAAGAGGGGTGATTCTTTACAGCTGGGGCCATAAACTACATCTGCAGGGCTAGCTGATACCCTAGGACCGGCCTGGACAATCGGACACAGAGGAAAAGGAGTGTCAGAGGGTGCGGAAGTGAATAGGGCGAAAGGGAGGTGTCGGGCGGGCACAGGGTGTGATTCTCAGGGAAGAGCAGCGCAGATGGGGGGTGGTTTATTACCCATGCATAAGACAGAGAGCGGGGTGACCACTGCCGTGGGGAGATGCTTGCGAGGGTGGGGAGCCATGCTAAGGATCGACAGCGTGCACAGAGTGGGTCTGGTCAAGGCATCTAAAATGACTGCCGTGCACGACAAAAGTGTGGCATTTGAAAAAAGGCAAGACAATGTTTTTCAACACTTCCTGATTTCCTTCGAATCGAACGTTAACAGACGTTGGGGCATATTACCAAAGTTAAGCGATATTTATCCCTAACGATGCTTAGCAACGATTTTTTTACCGCTAAGCATCGTCAGAAATTATCGCAGATAAACCTTGCTATTATCAAGGTTTATCGCAAATACGATAAAAAACGACCGCAATGCATTAATATCGCTGAAAACTCAGCGATATTCATGCATTACCGAGCTAATGCTCTTAGCCATGTTATCCACCTCCCATTGGATAACATGGCTAAGAACTGCTCAGGGCAGGTGCTAGCTTTTGGAGATATTCGCGCTTATCGCGAATATTTCCAAAAGTTGATAATAGGAGATAGCGATGTTAGCGACTGTTTCCAGTCGCTAACATCTTGGAATGCCCACTTTGCATGTCATTAGTGATAAATATCACTCACATGCAAAGTGGGGCCCAAGATGGTCGCTATCTCCTACTAGCTGTCGCTAACTGGTGTTACCAACAGCTAGGTAATACAGATATAATTTTATCTCCGCGAAGCGGAGCGCTGTTACAGATATATATCTTCTTTTGGAACGTTAATTTCTCAAAATCCACTGAAGCACATATATTGAGACCTAGCAAAGGCACATCGAGCTACCAGTCCCTACAATTTTACCAAGTTTCGTGCAAATCCATTCAGCCGTTCGATTATTATTATTATTATTATTTTTTGCCCCGCGGGGCCCTTTTAAAACCTCCACATCAAACCTAGGGGGTCAGCAAGGATCTACTATGCCCCCTTATGGTCATTTGCCCCTTCGCTTTGGCCTCCTCTTGTCTCTCGATCCTACCGAGAGACAAGATGGCGGCCGCTACGGACTGTTTGGAATGTTCACAGACGCCGGAGAACCAATCAGCTTCGCTTCACAAAGCTCCGTACCGCGAAAAGTCCGCGAACCGGAGCGCTGCCCGGTCATGCTGTTACAGATATATATCTTTTTTTGAACGTTAATTTCTCAAAATCCACTGAAGCACATATATTGAGACCTAGCAAAGGCACATCGGGCTACCAGTCCCTACAATTTTGCCAAGTTTCGTGCAAATCCATTCAGCCGTTCGGGCTAAAAGTGAGGCCAACCACCCTATGGAAAACTCAATGTTAAAAACACGTTTTGGGACCCCCCTTTTTTCTCGCCCCCCCCTCGACGAACCCCCCCCCAAATTTTCAAGGGCTACTCAGAAACAAAATGTGCCATTTTCCTGAAAATTTCAGCCAATTCCGTCCACAAACGCCAAAGTTATTAGACATAGAATTTTCAAAAATCCCATAGAGAAAAAAACCTAACTATATATACCTACTGGCGACCGCCAGTAGGTAATATATATATATATATATTCACTGAAAAAACCATAGGTTATAGACCATATATAGTTAGGAATTAGCATTTAAAAAACCTTATTTTACTCACACAAAACCATTGAAATTCCATATATAGTTAGTTGCACTAACTGTATATCGCGCACCCGCAATCCACTGCTGATCATGTCACATATTACATCATTCATGACATGGTCAGTGACATCACTGATGACATCACTGACGACATCTCAAATGACATCACTGATGACATCACTGATGACAACATCCAGTGACTGTATGTTTCTGTAAAGTTAAAATATGTCTTACATATTGAAGAATGAGTGGATGTATAAGTGTCTGGATGAAGGATTTAGTAGGTGCGTGACTGACTGTATGAGTGAGTGATTAAATATGTCTCACTGAATGCATGGGTTAGTGACTAAACTGTCTTAATTTGTGCATCATTATGTCTGTTGTGATGTAAACTGCTGCATGTGTTGATCATTAGCTATACGAGAGGCTATATGTGTTATTAATTGGTTGCCCAAGTATTTCTATGGGAGATTGAGTTTGTGTGGGGGTGGCTGTAAGGTGTGTGACTCTGTGCATAGATGTGTGAGCAGTTTATTCACTAGGTGTATGAGTTCATGAGTGCATGTGGAAACAGCTACATGGGCAGTTGACTGTGTGCATGAGTGTATTGATGAGTGAATGGATATCTCAATGCTACATGTCATACTAAATACATATGTAAAACACAGTACATGTGAGAGTTGGCATATATAAATAACTGTGCATGAGAGCCACTGAATGAGTGAGTGGTTGTATCGATCATTGTGAACTTGTATCAGGGATTGTATAAGAGAGTAAATATGTGTTAGTATATGTTTCAATAAGTAAGGTGTGTTTAACTGTATAGTTGAAGAAATGGAGGTGAGATTGTTTCTTTGCATGACTGACTGGGTGTGTGAGTAACTCCATGGATGAGTGGCAGTGTGTGAGTGTCTGTATACACTGAGTGTATCTAAGGTTATATTAGAGTCTGAAGAGGTTTATCGTATTAGCACAAAAATGATGTCAAATGAGATGTCATCAGTGATGTCATCAGTGATGTCATTTGAGATGTCATCAGTGATGTCATCAGTGATGTCACTGACCATGTCATGAATGATGTAATATGTGACATGATCAGCAGTGGATTGCGGGTGCGCGATATATAGTTAGTGCAACTAACTATATATGGAATTTCAATGGTTTTGTGTGAGTAAAATAAGGTTTTTTAAATGCTAATTCCTAACTATATATGGTCTATAACCTATGGTTTTTTCAGTGAATTTCAATGGTTTTTTAATAGCAAATATCATAAGCTGTCGAATGTCAAGTACGTGGTAAGTAAAAACATTTTCGTGTTTATGCACACTGATCTGCTTTGAATGCTGCCCCCCACCCCTCATTTCTATTAGGAGTACTCTCTCTTTGCAGATAGTGAAGGGTAGTTAACGCAGGCCTTTGCCCCCGTTGTAATCCGTCGTGCCTGCTTCTCTCTCCATTTGATTGATTGTTCTCTTTGGTTCATTCTCTATTTACAAACAAGCACAGAGTCGCAATACTCTGTTTAGTCTTTGCAGATAGCGAAAAATCGTGTAAAAAAAGAAAAGGAATCGAGCAAAATCAGTAGGCCACTAATGGGATCTCTTTTTGACCTCCCTAAAATAGAAACATTAGGAACAACCTGTTGATAATACCAATGTGTATGTACATAAGCGGCGTTCATTTGTGTTCACAGTACCCCATCTTGATTGTTTGAATCGAGCATTGAATTGTTCGAAGTTGGTTCTCTTAAGAATCTTCTCTGCCTGCAAACGAGGAAGAATAGGAATATTCTCTCTCCCTTTGCAGATAGTGAAGGGTAGGTAACGCAAACCTTTAACACGTCGTGCCTATTTCGTTCCTCATTGATTGATTGTTTCCCCAAACATTGACTGTTTGGGAATTGGTTCTTTTTGGAGGTATTCCCTGTTTGCAAATATACGTAGGAAAATCTTTGCAAATAGTGAAAGGGTACGTAATGCGGACCTTTCTCCCCCGTTGTAATCTGTCATGCCTATCTACTCCCCACTGATTGATGCACCTGTTTCACCCGGACCATTTACTAGAGATACGTCATCTGGCCCGACCAGAGAGCACCCCTAGTGAAAAGGACATATGCAATAATAACGAAGTGATCGCTGTATCCTGTTAACAGAAACTTTAGCATGAAACAACCTGGAAAGAAAAGAATAGGAAAACGAAAATCAGTAGGCCACTGATGAACATAAACTTTTATTAAACAACGAACAAAGAAACGATAACATAACGTAATGATAAAACCTATTAATGTCCTAGAAACAAGAAAACGTTAGAAATATGCCAGTGGTGAGAGACCAGAAAAACAGTAAGAGAAACCAAATCACCCCTCGCTGTCCCACCGCCTGCCACGCCAAAAAAATCGACAGACTAGGGAAAATGCAAGTCAGTAGAACATCCGCCCCCACTCTGGAAACTTCCAAGGTGGGGCAGGGTTGCGGCTACGCCCAGCCGGGAGCAGCCCATATAAGGCGGATCCTGCTGCCACGCCTCGGCCAGGAGATCCTAACGTAGGGTGTAGCCGGAGGAGAGGCCGAGGCCAGCGGGACCCGGCCAGGGGATTGCCTTTACAATGCTGAAGAGTTTCAGGGGGGGGGAATGTCTCCTCGACCCTCCCCTCTCTCTCCCAGTCCGGCCGCGGTGGCCCTTGAGAGTTGCAGGTAGTCCCGCCACATGCTCTTCCGGTCCGGCCACCAACGGTCGGGGGGCTGAGGCCGACGGGATCCGGCTGCAGCCGATAAACCAAGAAACCCGTTCATGGGGCCAGAGCAAGGGGCGTCCGGCCGACATCCACCGGAAGCCCGGCCCGAAGACGGACGGGACACTTCTTCTCTCTTGAATAATGGCTGCGACAACACTGGGGGGGGATGTCTTGCACATGCCTCCGACCCCCCCCCCTCGTCCTCATCGCCTGGTCCGGCCATAACAAATCTCAAGAGAGACGCCGTGGGATGCACTGGGAGGGAGAGACGATGCGAACAGGCCTCTCCCACCTGCACCCTCAGCGCTCCAAGCGCCCGGAAAAGGGTTCTTCCACTGTGGCGATGCTGCAACGTCTCGCCCGGCAGGGTGGAGCCCGTCCGCTCATTTGACCCCGCGATCGCCAGTAGCTACCGAACTCTCAAAATGGCGGTCGACCTGGCAAGAGCGGGCCCAGCATAAAGAAATGGCCCGGTCACTGGTTGACTCCACCACCGTAGTCCTCCACGACCTTGAAGATTCTACAGGAGCTGCGGGAGTCTCCGACCCCCGCAGACACCCCCGATGGGGAATGACTGCCATGATCGCCCGTGGAGTGACGAAACTGTATCCGCGGGACGTCGGCGCTCCCATGCTGGCGCCAGCCTCACTTTGAATTACTAGAATCCTGCAGACCTCAGTTCCGGTGAAAGCACAGTGTGACCCGGTAGGAAAAATTGTTGCACCCCCTCCCCTTTTTGACTGATAGTTCAAACCACCGATCCTTTCCTTTGCCCTTTTAACGGAACTTTGGACTGCCTCCCCCTCTTTTACATTTTCTAGAGAAAACAAAACATTAACCACTACATTAGCATAGCAATTGACACCAGAACTGTTTTCAAATTGAAAACCAACAACATCTTCAACAGAATCCTTTTTGTTTCTGCTGTGACCCTGCTACAGCACAGGCATTGTCCCCAGCAGTAATTCTGCAATGCCGGTAAGAATAGCTGTGGTGCCTACTGGACTCACTCACCCCCGCGGCGCCCCACGCCGTTATTTGCTGGGCGGCAACTTACCAGACATCACCTTCGTGACATCCAGATTTCAGCGCTTTCTGCTGCCTTGGAACTATTCGCACAACAGACCGCTACTGACAATCCACCCCCCGCGGCGCCCCACGCCGTTATTTGCTGGGCGGCAACTTACTAGACATCACTTTCGTGCCATCTAGATTTCAGCGCGTTCTGCTGCCTTGGAACTATTCGCACAACAGACTGCTACTGACGACCCACCCCCAGGCAACATCTTCTGAATTTTCATAATTTGAAAGAACTAGTAACATGTCCTCATCAGGAATTCAAAAGAAATTGCCACGGTCTCTTCGTTGTTTAAATGTTTTTACTGTTTTTGTTTTGTTGTATATATTTATATGTTATTAAAGTTTTATATTCCTACTACTTTGTTGGAGTGCTATATATTTTTAATGTGACACATAATTGTAAAAACTTTGATGTACAAAGAGTCATTCCTGGAATCTTCCGCTTCAGGCTCGGTCCCCTCCCCAATCACAATACAGGATGGTTTTCAGATAGTAGGAACACGTGTGGTGTGACGGATCTCATCGGGTGTGGGCCTTGATCTACTATAACTCCTTTAAAGAGGGGTGATTCTTTACAGCTGGAGCCATAAACTACATCTGCAGGGCTAGCTGATAGCCTGGACAATCGGACACAGAGGAAGAGGAGTGTCAGAGGGTGCGGTAGTGAATAGGGCGAAAGGGAGGTGTCGGGCGGGCACAGAGTGTGATTCTCAGGGAAGAGCAGCGCAGATGGGGGGAGGTTTATTGCCCATGCATAAGACAGAGAGCGGGGGTGACCAGTGCCTGGGGAAGATGCTTGCGAGGGTGGGGAGCCATGCTACGAATCGACAGCGTGCAGAGAGTGGGTCTGGTCAAGGCATCTAAAATGGCTGCCGTGCACGACAAAAGTGTGGCATTTCAAAAAAGGCAAGATGGCGCAAACAATGTTTTTCAACACTTCCTCATTTCCTTCGAATCGAACGTTAACAGACGTTGGTGCATATTACCAAAGTTAAGCGATATTTATCGCTAACGATGCTTACCAACAAATTTTTTACCGCTAAGCATCGTCAGAAATTATCGAAGATAAACCTTGCTATTATCAAGGTTTATCGCAAATGCGATAAAAAACGGCCGCAATGCATGAATATCGCTAAAAAGTCAGCGATATTCATGCATTACCGAGCTAATGCTCTTAGCCATGTTATCCACCTCCCATTGGATAACATGGCTAAGAACTGCTCAGGGCAGGTATAACTTTTTGGAGATATTCGCGCTTAGCGCGAATATCTCCAAAAGTTGGTAATAGGAGATAGATATCTTGCATGTTGTAATGCAAATTATTGTGGTATATGGAACTCATACCATAATCTCTCAGGAAAGCAGAAACTGATCCTTTTGGGACCGCCTGAAAAGGCCTACGGGGTGAGGGGTACTCTACTTTGCCCCCTTTTCACGTTCCGAACTATTTTATTTTACTCTCTTCTGTAATTACACAAAATAGCAGCGATAAGATGCATCGGAGACACACAGTGAGAGAAAGGAGGCCGGAGATGAAGAAGAGATGTCAAATACACATTGGAGATAATATAGTGGCAGAAGGGAAGTAAATATGAGTAAACTTACCATGTAACATAAAAATGTTGCACTCTATACTATAAGTCTCATTTTATACTACAATCACTTCGCTACAACCTCATAAATTAAAAATAAAAATGAATAATGTCTCAAACAATTTTTGATTTCTAAATATAAATTTATTCTTCAGAATTTTCTAAATTTGAAAGAACTAGTAACATGTCCTCATCAGCAATTTCCTCATGAAAAGTCTGCAATGATGATTCTTGTAACTCTATGGTCTCCAAACATTCGATAAATTCGCCATCAACAGATTGATCAAAAAAATCATTCAAGTCATCTCCTCCTTGTGACAATATTTCATTATTGGTGCTGTCACTTTCAATCAATGTAGTGGAATCATTCAAGTCATCTCCTCCTTGTGACAATATTTCATTATTGGTGCTGTCAATTTCAATCAATGTAGTGGAATCATTCAAGTCATCTCCTCGTGACAATATTTCATTATTGGTGCTCTCAATTTCAATCAATGTAGTGGAATCATTCAAGTCATCTCCTCCTTGTGACAATATTTCATTATTGGTGCTGTCCATTTCAATCAATCTAATGGAATCATACAAGTCATCTCCTCCTTGTGACAATATTTCATTATTGGTGCTCTCAATTTCAATCAATGTAGTGGAATCATTCGAGTCATCTCCTCCTTGTGACAATATTTCATTATTGGTGCTGTCCATTTCAATCAATCTAATGGAATCATACAAGTCATCTCCTCCATGTGACAATATTTCATTATTGGTGCTCTCAATTTCAATCAATGTAGTGGACAATTCAAAAGAAATTGCCACGGTCTCTTCATTGTGAGCCATTTTATTTTGAAATTGCTTGCTGTAAATTGCAGAAAAAAATAATCACTTTCATTTATCGTTTTTAGTAATACATAATATAAAACTAACTTTATCAAGTATTTAGTATAACAGAAAGGACTGCAAATAAATAACAGAAAACATTTTTCAAATTATCTTCAAGTGTACAACATAGTTCCCCTTACAAATTAACAACTCACCTTTTTAAAAGTAGGAGAAGTGTTAGTACTGTGTAAATCAAACACCAGAAATTCACCACCAAAAATTCCTCACAAATGTACCTCAGACAGTAGTATCACAAAATGGCTGTGGTTTCCTCTCATTTGACATATATACATAACCAATTAACTTTCATCACACACAAATACAAAACCAAAGTAACATTTTAATTGGTTCTAAATTTCAACACTTTCAAATGTGTTTTCCCCATGCAATTTTCCATAGGACATTTACATACGTCTACAGCCTGAATGGCTGAACGGAATTACACCAAACTTGGCAAAATGGTACATCAAACCTAAGAGGTCAGGAAGGATCTACTATGCCCCCTTATGGTCATTTCCCCCTTCGCTTTGGCCTCCTCTTGTCTCTCGATCCTACCAAGAGACAAGATGGCGGCCGCTACGGACTGTTTGGAATGTTGACAGACGCCGGAGAACCAATCAGCTTCGCAAAGCTCTGTAACGCGAAAAGTACGCGAAGCGGAGCGCTGTTACAGATATATATCTTTTTTTGAACGTTAATTTCTCAAAATCCACTGGAGCACATATATTGAGACCTAGCAAAGGCACATCGGGCTACCAGTCCCTAATATTTTGCCAAGTTTCGTGCAAATCCATTCAGCCGTTCGATTATTGACATTTAGATACGTCTACAGCCTGAATGGCTGAACGGAATTACACCAAACTTGGCAAAATGGTACATCAAACCTAAGAGGTCAGGGAGGATCTACTATGCCCCCTTATCGTCATTTGCCCCTTCCCTTTCGCCTCCTCTTGTCTCTCGATCCTACAGAGAGACAAGATGGCGGCCGCTACGGACTGTTTGGAATGTTGACAGACGCCGGAGAACCAATCAGCTTCGCTTCACAAAGCTCCGTTGCGCAAAAAGTACGCGAACTGGAGCGCTGCCCGGTCCGCTGTTACAGATATATATCTTTTTTTAAACGTTAATTTCTCAAAATCCACTGGAGCACATATATTGAGACCTACAAAAGGCACATCGGGCTACCAGTCCCTACAATTTTGCCAAGTTTCGTGCAAATCCATTCAGCCGTTCGGGCTAAAAGTGAGGCCAACCGCCCTATGGAAAACTCAATGTTAAAAACACGTTTTGGGACCCCCCTTTTTTCTCGACCCCCCCTGGACGAACCCCCCCCCAATTTTCGGGGGCTGCTCAGAAACAAAATGTGCCATTTTCCTGAAAATCTCAGCCAATTCCGTCCACAAACGCCAAAGTTATTAGACATAGAATTTTCAAAAAACCCATAGAGAAAAAAACCTAACTATATATACCTACTGGCGACCGCCAGTAGGTAATATATATATATATATATATATATATATATATATATATATATATATATATATATATATATATATATATATATTACCTACTGGCGGTCGCCAGTAGGTAGTTATAGTTAGGACCTAGTTTCCATAGGAAATCCTCAACATTCTATTTGGATTAATTTTGGCCCTGGTGGATGAATCTTTGCGAATTTCTCAAAGAAGATGGCTCGGTCCGCTGCGCTCCTTCCCTGAAAGTTTGGGGGGATTGGTGAAGTGGGGGCTGAGATAAAAGGGGGGTCCCAAAACGTGTTTTCTCCATGTTATTTTCCATAGGACGTTTAGACACGGCTACAGGTCGAACGGCTGAATGGATTTATAAGAAATTTGGCAAAACTGTAGAGTCCGGCTCGCAGATTACGCTTTTTTTGGAATGGTGTAAATCCGTTCAGTAGTTGCTGAGAAAATTAAAGTTAAAGTCAATTATATATCTATAAGCGGCTGCGTGACGTCTGTTAACGTTCGATTCGAAGGAAATCGGGAAGTGTTGACCGCCATTTTGTCACTGCGAGTAAATATATTGTTAATTTCAAAGCGTTGGAACATGGAAAGGGAAGAAGGTAGAGATTGTTTTGCTGCGTAGGTTTTCTCAGGGTGTGCAGTAAGGCCCTTAAAGGCGAAAATATATATATTTTTTTTTTTTAAACGGGGTGCGCGCACTCGGGCGCGCACACCTATTTACAAGAGTGTGAAAATGGAGATAAATCAGAAGTTTGAGTGCTTTGATATAATGTGGCTCTGAAAAGAGCCCTTGTGTTAATTGAGTTTTTTCTGCATTTATAAGTAAGTAGCGATGCAGAGCCGGATGTTGCAGAGGAAGATTCTGTTTCTGCCTTCCTTCTTACTTAGTTATGGTTTTTTCACTCCCACTCCAGGCTTTTAGTCTGTGGATGGAAAACCATGAACCTAGACTCACCTATGAAAATCATACTATTGATGCTTGACTGAGGCCAAGGAGATCAGAGTGCATGTCTGTGTAAGGTGATGTACCTCTGGGGAGATGATGTCACGTTTAAACGTAGCCCCTGAGTGCTTAGTTCGGTTCTGTTCTCTGTCACTGTTGTTGATTTAGAGCCCCAAATACAAAGGCTTGTTGTTGCTTGTGAATCCCCAAGTGTATATTTGCCCATACTGATCCATAACGCCCCGGCGTATCCATGTCGTAGGCCGCAAGAGTGGGCGAAACTCAGCTGGCCGAGCAAGAGTTGGGGAGGGGGCAGGAGCCAAGAGGAAACAAGGAGGGGTTTTCATCATTTGGGACAAAAAATAGTTCTAAACCAATGAAAAGTTTTATTAACAAGTCACATGACCTGTTATGCTTACGTTACGCGCTCCGCGCCGCACCCCGGATTGCTTCCGGGAAGCTGCGCTTCACGCCTCGCGCACAGGAGCACTTCCGGGTGCGCTAACGCGGCGTGTCATATGACGCATTATGCAACAACGCGATACGTCGTTGGGGCTCCACCGGAACTGATCGAATTGGTAGTCTACAGTGTTTCTGGAAGTTTCAGACTGAAGCTGGCGTCAGCATGAGAGCACCCCGTGGCTACGTCGTGGCCATTCCGCGAGGAATCATGGCAGTCGCTCCCCACCCGAAGTCTGCGGGAGTCGGGGGCCCCGGTGACTCTTGTAGAATCTTCAAGGCTGATGGAACGCTTTTGGGAATGGGGCCCATGCCGTAGCAGTCAAGCGTCCGAGTTCCAGGGTTGTCCAGAGCCATCCTTGCAGGCCAGGCCCAAGTCTGTGGAGCCGACCGCCATTTCCTGAGCTCCGTGGCAGCCGCCTGTCGCTGTACCGCAAGAGTGGGTGCAATTCAGCCGGATGGCGGGTGAGACGCTGTAATAGCAAGAGCAGGCGTAATTCAGCTGGCCGAGCGAGGCAATGTGCCGCAGGAGCGGGCGCAACTCAGCTTGTCGAGTGAAGCGCTGGGGTGTAGCTGAGAAACCTCCACCTGGGGAGGTGGGGGAGGCTCGTTCGTGCCGCCTCTCCCTTCCAGTGCACCCCACGCCGTCTCCTGGCGCAGGTATATGTGATGGTTGGACCAGGGCACCGCAGGACGTGTCTTCAGGTCAAACGGATTGTGGGACAAGGTCCAGAATGGAAGAGTCACCAAAAGGCTAAAAGTTCCGCCGGACCCCGGGAGCCGGCCGCCTATGTCGAGTGAAGCGCTGGGGTGCAGCTGAGAAACCTCCACCTGGGGAGGTGGGGGAGGCTCGTTCGCGCCGCCTCTCCCTTCCAGTGCACCCCACGCCGTCTCCTGGCGCAGGTATATGTGATGGTTGGACCAGGGCACCGCAGGACGTGTCTTTAGGTCAAACCCTCAACTATGGCACCCAACATTCAGGACTTATGCCATTTGTGCAAGGCAGTGACATCGAAGCATCTCAGGGACCAAGCATATCCAGGGTCCTTCCTACAGCCTCTGCGTTCCTTCTTACCTAGTTATGGTTTTTTCACTCCCACTTCAGGCTTTTAGTCTGTGGATGGAAAACTATGAACCTACACTCACCTATGAAAATCTTACTATTGATGCTTGACTGAGGACAAGGAGATCATTGAAGCGCTGGGGTGTAGCTGAGAAACCTCCACCTGGGGAGGTGGGGGAGGCTCGTTCGCGCCGCCTCTCCCTTCCAGTGCACCCCACGCCGTCTCCTGGCGCAGGTATATGTGATGGTTGGACCAGGGCACCGCAGGACGTGTCTTTAGGGTTGTAGCTGAGAAACCTCCACCTGGGGAGGTGGGGGAGGCTCGTTCGCGCCGCCTCTCCCTTCCAGTGCACCCCACGCCGTCTCCTGGCGCAGGTATATGTGATGGTTGGACCAGGGCACCGCAGGACGTGTCTTTAGGTCAAACACTCAACTATGGCACCCAACATCCAGGACTTATGCCATTTGTGCAAGGCAGTGACATCAAAGCATCTCAGGGACCAAGCATATCCAGAGTCCTCCCCGGGGTATTTGCACAACGGTCCTCCACCCCTAGGCCGCCAGCTATGCTACCTCGACAGGAACAGCGTCATGCATTTGGATCGATGTTGCAGCAGGCTGCCATGTAAATAGTTATTTAATGAAACGTTTTACCCTGTTACTTTGTTGGTGTGTTGTATATATTTATAATATTTGCATAGGGTTTGTCGTTATTTTGGGCGGGGTGGGCGGCGGAGTCGAGCTGTCTTGCAGCCATCATGGCGTCGAGCTCGGTTCCTCTCACTAGTTTCATATTTCTCATGAGGGGTTGTTGCTAATGTTTCTATTTTAGCGAAGTCAAAAAGAGATCCCATCAGTGGCCTACTAATTTTGCTCGATTCATTTTGTTTTTTCTAACGATTTTTATGTTATAGTTTGCTAGCACGATACAGCGGCTAGTCCGCATTTTATATATATGTCCTTTTTATTAGGGGTGTCCTCCGGTGGAGTCGGACGATCTACCTCTAATAAACGGTCCGGGTTGAACCAACTACCAACAAACGGGGCAGAGATAGGCATGACGGGTTACAAAGGGGACAAAAGTCTGCACTACCTATCCTTCACTATCTGCAAAAACTAAACAGAGTATTGCGACTCTGTGCTTATTTGTGAATAGGGAATCACCCAAAGAGAACCAATTTCAAACAATCATAGGCTATTGGCAGTGGGCAGAGAGGGCATGGCACACAAAATGGCTGTTACTTACGTGCATGATGGGGCCTAAAAGGGACTAGATGGCGTGGCCACTGTTTCGCGACTTTCACTTTACTTTCAACAGTGGCTGTGGTGAACATAAATAAACGCCGCTTATGTATACTTAATTTTAGTCATTTTCCACAAAAAAGCTTTTGATATTTTCTATTAAAAAACCATTGAAATTCACTGAAAAAACCATAGGTTATAGACCATATGTAGTTAGGAATTAGCATTTACAAAACCTTGAAAATTCACTGAAAAAACCATAGGTTATAGACCATATATAGTTAAATATCTCAAGTCCATCTCTGCACTCGATGGAGATACAGGTCGTCGATCAGAAGATGTGCTGGCCACCTCTAATGGTAATAGCGTGGCCAGGGCTTTTGTCGATGCCTCTGCAAATTGCACAGGGTGCACTTGTTTGACATGCCGCACCATGGTATGTATGGAAAAGGAATATTTTTTTGTTGGATTTCCTCTTGAGAGAAACGAGTCACATATCGTGCAGGTTACTTTTGGTGCATTTACTTTCTTTTGATCTTCAGGATAAGTGAAAAATTGCCAGATGAAAGATTCTTTTTTTCTTCTTAAAGGTAGTCGATCATTTTGTTCAGATTCGGAAGATGAATGAGATACGGTAGCCATTTCACCAAAGTCTTCCGAAAAATGTAGGACGTTGTTCTCTCTTGAGAGTACAAAAGATAGTGAGGGAAGTGGGTGGAGTGCTGCGTGTAAATTCCAGAATAGAAACTAGTAAGAACCAATTGGAAGTGTTGTTTTCATGTTGCAGCAGGCTGCCATGTAAATAGTTATTTAATAAAAGTTTTACCCTGTTACTTTGCTGGTGTGTTGTATTTATTTATAATATTTGCATAGGGTTTGTCGTTATTTTGGGCGGGGTGGGCGGCGGAGCCGAGCTGTCTTGCAGCCATTATGGCGTCGAGCTCGGTTTCTCTCACTAGTTTCATATTTATCATGAGGGGTTGTTCCTAATGTTTCTATTTTAGCGAGGTCAAAAAGAGATCCTATCAGTGGCCTACTGATTTTGCTCGATTCCTTTTGTTTTTTCTAACGATTTTTAAGTTAAAGTTTGCTAGCACGATATAGCGGCTAGTCCGCATTTTATATATATGTCTTTTTTATTAGGGGTGTCCTCCGGTGGAGTCGGACGATCTACCTCTAATAAACGATAAGTGTTCCTCTGAAGGAATGCGTCTTGAAAGTGGCTGACTGTAATGCATGATATTTCACTCAGTGACTTTCAGGCCCATGCTGTTTCAAAACTGTGCATGTGGTTGAAGCAGGCATAGGTATTGACGCAGCATTGTGAATATAGTGCATTGGTGAGCCTTGCTGGAGCTGCATCACACTTGCGATGCAACTCTAGCAATGTATTACTTTTTCAGCACAGATGTGTTACGCATGTATGGTGTTTTTGTACCATGGTGCGCCACATTTCAAATGTGGCACACCATGGGTAACGGAGCACTAGCATACTGTGGTGCACATTAACTGGTGCATATCTGGGTATGAAGTAGTTAACATAAATCTGCCCCATAGGTTACAAATCCGCGTTTAGTAGAGTGTTCGGCCTTTGTAGTGTTATGTTTTTTCTGTTATTCTATGTAGGTATGTAATATTGCAAGATTTTTGTCACGAAAAAGAAGCCATGAGTATTGGGTTTGTGAAAGATTGCAAGATTTTTAAAATTAAAAAGCAACAACCATGGCATTGTTTAATATAGTATTGTAAATACTTATCTTTAACAATGATGAGAGAGTAAAAAAAGGTTAACCTGATGTTTTAAAGTTATTCACAGGCTTCTTTAGAGGAAGTATTCTATATGATTGTAGCGTGGGTGTTTCACTTTTTTATAGGTAATAGAATGCATTCTGTATGCTGTAGCAGGAGGAGTACTACATGCTTGAATATTCTTCAGTGCTTATTTTCATTTCGTAAGTGGTATTGAGACCGACACAGAACTTCAATGGATCGGAGGGGCTGTTCCTGTGCATCTGGAGGACTGCCAAGCCGTTGCAGCAGTGGGAGTGAGGCCTCTCACGACACAGAACTTCAATGGATCGGAGGGGCTGTTCCTGTGCATCTGGAGGACTGCCAAGCCGTTGCAGCAGTGGGAGTGAGGCCTCTCACAGGGGCGTAGCGCAGCTCCTTTTGATGTTCACAATTGCAGATAACAGGGTAAAGATGTCCGTGGAATTTATGGATGGTTAGTCACACTAGAGTGTGCGCGGCGCCCCTGGCACCTCATTACGGCACACAGGGGAGCCGCGTTGCACAGTTTGAGAATCAGAGACTTAGGAGATAAACCTTCATAATAGGAAGGCTTCTAAGTGATAAAAATCGCCGGTGCTCGGCGTTAAAAATATCACTGCTCTCGGTGGAATTTTCCACGGTGTTAGTGCTTCAACAGCAATGGGAACACATATCTGATAGAAAATCCTGTAACAATCTCAGTATTTCACATTATCGCGTGAAAAGAAAGTCTTCCGAAAGATGTTGAACGTTGTTCTCTTTTGAGTACAAAAGATAGTGAGGGAAGTGGGTGGAGTGCTCCGTGTAAATTGCAGAATAGAAACTACTAAGAACCAATTGGAAGTGTTGTTTTGAAGTCACATGACTTCACATGCGCGTCTCAGGACGTGTACGCGGTGACAGTATCTGGTCACGTACGTCATTTGGAAGTAGCGGTCTAATTCAGCGACGTTTCAAAACGTGAAAAGGAGTAAATCCAAACATATCCGGATTTAATATATCTTCTGAGCTCGATTCAAGCATACAATTGTTAAAGTATAAAACCTTTTATATTTTTTTTAAAAATACCAAGGTGTGTACATTCGGTCACGCACGAAAGTTTAAAAAGACATTCGGCTCCATTTAATCTAAATTTTCATAATAATAAAAAAGAAGCCTAGGTTTAGTGTCTTTGATGTAGTATAAGTTCTTTAATGGGTCTATGAAGAAATTTAATAAGTTGCAAGTGCAAAGTTTTCACGAAATATATAGGCGGGTGCGCGCACGAAAGAAAGCCAAAAAAGCGGAGATAAACCCCGTTTATAATATGCTCCTGGAGCTCTTTTTGGTACAATGAGTTAGTTCTGAAAAGAATTTTTTTTTTTTTTTTTTTTAAAACAAGTGGTATGTTGTTTTTGATTTTTTAAACTTGCAACAACATTTTCAGGTGTGACACAGGATCAAAATGAAATGAAGAAATGTATCTTTTCTCCGGGCATTTATGACTCTCAATTTTTTGTTTAGTAAGAATGAGGCTCTGCTCTCCGTACAGAAGAATTTCTCCACACTCGTTGCATTTCATGTGCACCTTTGCAAGATGTGGTCTCAAGTCCATCACAGCACTCGATGGAGATACAGGTCGTCCACCAGAAGATGTGCTGGCCACCTCTGATGGTAATAGCGTGGCCAGGGCTCTTGTCGATGCCTTTGCAAATTCCACAGGGTGCACTTGTTTGACATGCCGCACCATGGTATGTATGGAAAAGGAATATTTTTTTGTTGGATTTCCTCTTGAGAGAACCGATTTGCATATCGTGCAGGTAACTTTTGGCGCATTCACTTTCTTTTCTTCTTCAGGATAAGTGAAAAATTGCCAAATAAAAGATTCCTATTTTTCTTTTTAAAGGTAGTCGCTCATTTCCTTCAGAATCGGAAGATGAATGTGGAACGGCAGCCATTTCAGCAAAGTCTTCCGAAAGATGTTGAACGTTGTTCTCTTTTGAGAGTACAAAAGATAGTGAGGGAAGTGGGTGGAGTGCTCCATGTAAATTGCAGAATAGAAACTACTAAGAACCAATTGGAAGTGTTGTTTTGAAGTCACATGACTTCACATGCGCGTCTCAGGACGTGTACGCGGTGACAGTATCTGGTCACGTACGTCATTTGGAAGTAGCGGTCTAATTCAGCGACGTTTCAAAACGTGAAAAGGAGTAAATCCAAACATATCCGGATTTAATATATCTTCTGAGCTCGATTCAAGCATACAATTGTTAAAGTATAAAACCTTTTATATATTTTTTTAAAATACCAAGGTGTGTACACGAAAAGTTTAAAAAGACATTCGGCTCCATTTAATGTAAATTTTCATAATATTAAAAAAGAAGCCTAGGTTTAGTCTCTTTGACGTACTATAAGTTCTTTGATGGGTCTATGAAGAAATTCAATAAGTTCAAATTGCAAAGTTTTCACGAAATATATAGGCGGGTGCGCGCAGTCGGTCGCGCACGAAAGCCTGGAAATGCGCTATCCATTTTATTGAGAAGTGTTGCCGAGAGTGCGCACACCGGGTCGCGCACGAATGTTTAGAAAGGTTATTTTTATTTACAGACAAATTTTAATGCGTTCAAAAAAAGGCAAGGTACAGACTTTCTAATTCTGTATCGCTTTACAAGGAGTCTCTATGCAACTTGAACAGTGAAGAAAACGGCTTGTTTCCGAAAAAAATATTTCCAGAACTTTATTGACAAAAGTATAGGTTGCATACACGAGATATTTCTGAATTAGCATTTTAAAAACCAATGAAATTCACTGAAAAAACCATAGGTTTTACACACGTTATAGTTAGGAAGTAGCATTTACAAAACCTATGAAATTCACTGAAAAAACCATAGGTTTGACACCAGTTATAGTTAGCTGGAAATTTTACCGATATAAAACCAATGAAATTCCACTTTATAGTTAGTTGGACTCACTATAACTTGCGCGTGTAATGCACTGCTGATGACGTCACATATTACATCACTCATGACATCACTGATGACACCATCCTTGTGACACAGTGACAGACCTCCTTTCACTGTAATCTAACCCTTGAAACACATATTCAAAAATAGAAACTAAAATTTTCAAACAAATGGAGATACCCATACCAGTTACAACAACCAATTCAATAATTCCACCATCTATATACACATGCACTAATTCACCAACAGTTCTATATAGTCACTCATACATATATTCACTAATCATATGTAGTGATACACCTACACATCCTGTTACACACCGACAGTCATCCAAAAGTTATTCACACACGTACTCACACATGCAAATAAACTATTGAACATCCATTTATTTGCATAAACAGCTATACACACACTACCACTTTACTTCTAAGGAAACTTACACATACTTACTCTCTTAAAAAATCACTTATAGAAACACATACTAATTTAAACAGGAACTCTTACAATCCCTCACTCTCACATATACTCACTTATATACATCAATATTCACATATACTATATTAAAACATATGTAGTTACTGATAAAGACACTAATAAGACAGTCATTCACTCACTAACACAGACATATACACACTCATCCACCCGTACAGTCCTGCACATATGCTGTCTTCAAAACACATACAAACAGAGACTCAGTCATTCTTGCATCTATGTACTAAGTAATACCCCCACCAAAGCATGCAAACACTCATACTGATACTAAGAAAAACATCTAATATCCTATATGCATACACATGTACCTACTCATCAACCCATGCAGCCACTTATACACAAAGTGAAACACTAATACATATATTTAAATATTTAAGCATTACTCACTAATATATGTATTCACTAAGATATTCAATAATATATACATATATAACACATATTTATTTTTCAGAAAGACACACATTCACTGGATGGTGTCATCAGTGATGTCATGAGTGATGTAATATGTGACGTCATCAGCAGTGCATTACACGCGCAAGTTATAGTGAGTCCAACTAACTATAACGTGGAATTTCATTGGTTTTATATCAGTAAAATTTCCAGCTAACTATAACTGGTGTCAAACCTATGGTTTTTTCAGTGAATTTCATAGGTTTTGTAAATGCTACTTCTTAACTATAACGTGTGTAAAACCTATGTTTTTTTCAGTGAATATATATATATATATATATATATTCAATGAAAAACCATAGGTTTCAGAGATGTTATAGTTAGAAATTAGCGTTTAAAAAACCGTAGAAATTCACAGAAAAAAAACATAGGTTTCAGGGTTGTTATAGTTAGCTGGACATTTCACTCGTACAAAACCATATAAATTACTCAGTTATAGCTAGTTCTGCTAACTTTAACTCACGCACCCGAAATGCACTGCTGATGATGTCACATATTACATATGATATAATTCATGACATGGTCAGTGACATCACTGATGACATCACTGATGACATCATCGATGACATCACTGATGACATCATCCAGTGAATGTGGTTTAGTTTGAAATTTAAAAATGTATTTTATATATACCAATCTGTATTGAAGATTGAGTGAATATATAACTGTCTGGATGGAGGATTTAGTAGCTATCTGACTGTTTAAGTGAGTAATTACAAGTGTCTCACTTAATACACGGATTAGTAACTAAACTTTGTGAATGTGTGCATCACTGTCTCTGTTGTATAACATGCTGCATCAGTTGGTCACTAACTACATGAGTGTGCATATCAGTTATTGATTAGTTGGGTGAGTATTTGCATGGGACACTGAGTTTGTGTGTGGTTGGATGGGGTGTGTGTAACTCTATGCGTAGATGTGTGAATGGTTGATTGACTAGGTGTATAGGTTTAAGAGTGCATGTGGAAACAGTTGTTTGGGTGACTGAGTGTATTTATTTGTGTGTTGGTGAGCGAATATATGTTTTAGTTGTACATCTTCAACAAAGTAAAAAAATAAAAGGCACTGTATGTGAGAGTTGGTGTATATAAATAAGTATATGTAAGAGTCAGCGATTGTGAGAGTAACTATATGAGTGAGTGTATAATTGTAATGGTGATTTTTTAACATATTAACTATGAGTCACTATGTGTTTGAATAAATTAGGTGTTGTGTTTATAATTGTGTGAGTTAATGTAAGTGTGATTAATTTTTTTCATGAATGAATAGGATGACTGAATAACCGACTAAGATGACTGCTGATGTGTCAATGTCTATATATGTGTATATGTGCATTTGATAGTGTTCTATTAATTAGCTGTGTGTGTAGACTTAGGGATCAGTGAGTGTGTATGTAGTAACTGATATTGGTGTGTCATTGGTTTCAAATATGGTACTCTATATTTTAAAGTAAGTGATGAAAGGTTATACTAGTCTTTGATGAGGTGTATCAGATTGTCACGTGGATGATGTCATCAGTGATGTCATTTGAGAAGTCATCAGTGATGTTATCAGTGATGTCACTGACCATGTCATGAATGATGTAATATGTGACATCATCAGCAGTGCATTGCGGGGCGCGAGTTATAGTTAGCTCAACTTACTATGCCGGCCGAATTTCTCTTGTTTTGTACGAGTGAAATGTCCCACTAACTATGACGTCCATGAAACCTGTGTTTTTTTCAGTGAACTTCTGAGGTTTTTTAAATGCTAATTTCTAACTATTACGTTCCTGAAACTTGTGTTTTTTCAGTGAATTTCATATATATGTTTTTAATCTCCTCTCACTCTTACAAGAAAGGAATCAGCACTCAGGTTGTAGTTTGGTAGTATTTAATCTGCAAAGGACGTGATCCGCACGTTTCGGCTCGTCCGAACCTTGATAACGATACAAGACGTCATTGTAGCATCCTTATTTAAATGCACAATTGCCTAAAGTTGCCAACATTAAGAAAGGACTACATATTACGTTAATCCAAAAAGCTGGCAACCATATTGGCCTGGTCACGATGTGAAAATTCAGGAATTGATAAAATAAAGAAAAGAAAACAAGTGTTAATATGCACACAATGTCATTTCAGCATATCTTGCCCCTTGACCGCCATACCTGTATGTTCGTCAATGTGACTTATTCATAACAAACATACTTAGGATTGCAAACATCAACATGAACAATGGACTACACATTACTTTAAAGTGAAAGGCTATCGGCCATATTAATCTGGGCACGTTGCGTATTATAATGGTTCTTACACGAAAGAAAATAAAAAAAGGGGTTTTAATATACACACACTATCCCTAAATAAAGTTATAGAAATTATAGTTCCATTCCATTCACAGCTCATTTGAGATGTCCTGAGTGATGTCATGAGTGATGCAACTGACCATGTCATGAATGATGTAATGACTGAGGTCATTAGCAGTACATTGCTGGGGCGTAAGTTATAGTTAGCTCAGGTAACTATAACTGCTGAATTTCACTGGTTGTGTATGAGTGAAATCTGAGTCTAACTATACCGTCCCTGTAATCTTTATTTTTTTCAGCAAATTTCTAGGTTTTTTTTAACGTTAAGTAAGATGCATATCACAATGGATGGTGGGGGGTTGGAAGCAGGGCCTGGCATTGTGCTGCCCCACCCAAGCTTGCTGCTCCTTCCTTCCCTCCTCCTAGCCATTCATTGTCAAAGTCCATATCTATGCTCCCTAATTACAGCCCTGTGTGGCTGTTGTTCTACCACTGGCCTTCCCGCTTTCTCTGAACAGTTAGCTTGCTGCCCCAACCACCTCCTCCTCCTCTGTTGTCTGAATCCACGGAATAGCCTCCTCCCTCCTGCCATGCATGTTCTGATGTGTTGCCACTGCCCTCCATTTAGCATGATGTACCAGTCCACTCCTCCTGCCCTCCATTGCCCAATTATATGCCCCATCATTGACCTCCTGCTTAGCCTCTGTGCTTAGCTTGCTGCCCCTATACTCCTCCCCCCTGCCCTCCAATGTCTGTGTGCATGCCCCTGCTCCATCCCTTTTGCCCACCATGTTCCATGGACCTGCCACTCCTATCTACTCTGAGTGTTCTGTTGAGCTGCCACTCCCCTCGCAACTGCCTAGCATTGTCAGATGACGGTAACCTGTCCCTGCCACCTCCACCCTGCCTGTCCACATTCCATGCCCCTATCCCTTTCCTTCTGTCCTCCATGGTCCATTTTACTGCCACACCCTTCTGCCCTCCCTGGTCTATTGTGCTGCAACTGCTCCTCCTGCCTGCCCCGCGTAGTCTGTTGTGAGACCCCTTCTCCTGAACTCTCTTTGTCTGTGTCCAGATCCTGACCCTCCATTCTATCCTCTATGGTCCTTTGTGCATGCCCCTGCACCCTCCTTCTTGCCCATCATAGCCGTTGTGCTGCTACTAACCCTCCCGTTTGCCATGCATGGTCTTCTGTGCTGCCACGGCCCCTCCCACCTTTTATGTGTGGTCAGCTAGCTGCCCCTGACCCCCTCCCACATTCCCTCCATGGACTGTGTGTATGCCATCATAGTCTCACTGTTGCTCTCCTTGGTGTGTCTTGCTTCTAGTGCCCATCCTTCCTGAACTCCATGGTCATCTTGCTGCTCCTGCCCTGCCCCCTCACTCCCAACCCTCTGTTTCCATGTGCAGACCCCTATTCTCTCCCTCCAGGCTTGTCTGTTCCATTGTAATGCCCCTGATCCGTCCCTCCTGCCTTTTATGGTCCGTTATGCTGCAGCTTTCTCTCCTGTCTGTCCATTATGGTCAGCTAGCTACCATTGCCTCTTTCCCCTCTGTTCTCTGTTGTCCATGTGCATGGTCCTGTCCCCTCCCTATTGCTTTCTATGGATTGTTGTGCTGAACTCCCGTCCTGCATGCCCTGTGTAGTGTATTGTGCTGCTGCAAACTCTGATGCCTGCCCTGTAGAGTCAGTTTGGTGCACCTCTCCATGTCCCACCTGTCCTTTATTATCCGAGTCCATGTACCTACCCCAATTCCGCCTGCCTTCCATGATCCAATGTACCATACTTGCTAACATTTCGAAATTGGTAAGAGGGAGATTTCGAAAATAAACTGGGGTATTGATTTTCCCCTTTGACTTACATTGAAAAAGAGGAGATTGTAGACAGGAGACAGATCAAATAAATCCCATTTGGGCTTAAAAACATTGGACGTTTCCTGGCTGAATTGGGTCTGCTGGCATGTATGGTTGTACTACCACTGCCTCTTCCTTCTTCTTCTTTGCACAATGGTCTATTATATTACCACAGCCTCTCTTGTCAGTCCTGTATTGTTGGTGTGTTGCCTCTGCCCCCCTTTCCACTGCCCTCCATAGTCTGTTGTGCTGCCACTGCCCTTCCTGCCTGCCCAGTGTGGTCAAATTGTTGCCTCTGCATCCTCCTACCTGCCTTCAATTTTCAGAGTCCGTGCCCCTGAACAACTAGATTGCTAACATTCTATATTTATTACAAAAGTGTGGAACGCCTGACGTCATCTTGATGTAATCAAAACGGTAATACCTAGAGCATTTCCTTTATAAATTACATATATGAGAGGGTCTTATTTGCATAAAAATTATGGTTAGTGCTCTAAAAAACTAAAATGAGGACATATTTTCTGAGTTTTCAAATAGCGATAACACACTTTTAAATTATTTGTTATCTTTATGTTTTTTTATCCAGTTGACCACTTGATTAAATGTTGCACTTAGGGGAGAGGATGTGGTGTTACTTCCAGAGCTGCAGACTTTGCACCTAGGAAACCAGGTTGGAGTTTATGCTTCAGCTCGACATTCTGTGATTCTGGTCAAATCACTTAATCTCCCCATGACTAAAAACAAAATGAATTTGTTCTTGTGTGATGTAACCAATGCTCATGTAAAGCACTCCAATACCTGACAAGACTGCACTATATAAAACTGCAAAAACACAAAAAATAAATTGTTTTGCACACTTCTGTCATTGGGCTACATGTGGGCTACATCTGGGTGATATTTGTGCTACATTTGGGCTCTTTTGTCTCTGGTGGCCTACTTGGGATATTTATTTGTCATGAAGATTCCTAATTTCCTCATTAACTGCAGTCTCCTCAGTAGGAAATGCTTTTAGTTTTTTACTTTGATTCCATGAAGAAGGTATTCAGATATGTTACACATTTGCCATACATTCTGAATGTTAGCACTCTAGCTGCTCATTAGATCACTGTAGTAAAGCTACTGCTCACCATGGAAGTCTGCTGCTGGTATTAAAAGTGCATGTTTCAGTCTGCATGTCAGAATGTTTTAATGAAATAGAAGAGGATTTGAGAAGTCCCTCAAAATGTGCCCTAATTTTTCTTTCTTCAGCACTAATCATAATTTCTAGGACAACATGAACCCCCTCATTGCATTCCTTTTTAAATTAAATGTTTTAAGTGTAACCAGTTTATTCCAATCAAGATGGCTTCAGGTGTGCCATACTTTTGTCATAAGTAAGACAGTAAGCGTTCTTGTTGTCCTTAAGAACACTCTGGGACATTCTGTCATTGGGCTATACTTGGGCTACATCTGGGTGATATTTGTGCTACATTTGGGCTCTTTTGTCTCTGGTGGCCATCTTGGGAGTCTAATTTGTTATGAAGTTTCCTAATTTCCTCATTTACTACAGTCTCCTCAGTAGGAAATACTTTTAGTTTTTTACTTTGATTCGATCAAGAAGGCATTCAGATGTTTCACACATTTGCCATAAATTCAGAATGTTAGCACTCTAGTTGCTTATTAGATCACTGTAGTAAAGCTACTGATCACCAGGGAAGTCTGCTGCTGGTATTGAAAGTGCATGTTTTAGTCTGCATGTCAGAATTTTTTAATGAAATAGAAGAGGATTTGAGAAGTCACTCAAAATACCGAATCGGTATATTTACCGAATCGGTAAATCTACATGTAGGTGGCACTGTAATCAGTGCCACAGGCCCTTACCGAATCGTTATTTACCATGGAATACTATTCCATGGTAAATAACGAATTCCTGTGTACATGCACATCTGTGCATGTACACCTGTGCCATGTGGCACACATACATGCATAGGGCATGTATGTGTGCCACATGGCACACAAGCCAGTATCAGGGGTGTGTTAAAATCTAGATTGCGACGTAAACATTATCGGCGCCATCTTGTCCCCTTTTAGCTCAAATGTGCGTGTAAGTAGCAGCCATTTTGAACGCCATGGCCTCTCTGCCCACTGCCGATAGCCAGCGCGTCTCTCTCTCCCTCTCTGACCTCGCCAGCACCCTCCGCGCGCTGGCAGCCCACGTTCTCACATGCTTGGGCCATAAACCACCCCTTCAGCGCGGCCCTGCCTGGGAGCCACATCCCGTACCCGGCTAACACCTCCCTCCGTCCCTTTAATGATCACGCATCCTTTGATGAACCCCCTTCCTCTGTGCCCGATTGTCCCGCCCGATCCCAGGCCATCACCTAGCCCTGCGGATACAGTTTATTGCCCCCTACAGTAGGAGGCTGTCCCTCTTCAAAGAATCTATGACTGATAAAAGCCCCCACCCCATGAGATCCGATCAGCTGCACACATTCCGGGAGCCGGCGGGATATCCAGCTGCGCGATAGTCATCACCTACTGAGATCGGGGTGGGGACTTTTACAGTAAATATGTGTGGGAACGGGTTTGGAGCGGAGATTCCGAGGATGCCTTTCCGTACATCAAAGTATTGACAAGAATGTGTTTCATGTAATAAAGCAATAAACCTGTGTATAAGAGGCCAGGCCTCAAGGATGCGTTTAGAGCACCTCGAGAAGATACCCTGTTGTCTGATTTGACGTGTTCTGCTCCGTCGGAATAAACTCCTGTTTCCTGCCTTCTGTCTCCAGCGCCTGCCTCTTTGTTTGGTAATCTCGAATGGTATGAGAGGCGGCTAACGCCGGGCAAATACTGAAGGGTTCTTGGTCGAATTCGGCCCTACCATTCAACAATTGGCGTCCCAAACGTGGGGCCCATCAGCGAAGCGTGGATCCAGTGGGAGAGGTCCCGACGACAGTGTGAACGACTGCAACGATCGGGAAGAGCTCCTGCCCGATAGACCCTCGTCTGGCAGCCGATCATCCGAACTTCACCGGTTCCGAGCAGACCTTTCTCGAGTGATCTACGGTCCTGACTGGGAACCATCAGGAGTGCCACAGCAATTACGGAGAATAGAGGACGATCGGGCGCTGGAAGCGGAAGACGAGAAACTGTCCATGCGGTCCGGGTAAGGTCGTGTAACACGACGAATTGCGAATTGATTGTTTTATTGTTTGAAAATACTAGTATTACTCATTTGATTGTTTCTGAGAGACTCTCTATTTGCAAACAAGCACAGGGTCGCCATACTCTGTTTAGTCTTTGCAGATAGTGAAGGGTAGGTAACGCAGGCCTTTGCCCCCTTTTGTAATCCGTCGTGCCTACTTCCCTCTCCATTTGATTGATTGTTATCCAAGCATTTACTGTTTTGGAATTGGTTCTCTTTGGATCATTCTCTATTTACAAAAAAGCACAGAGTCGCAATACTCTGTCTAGTCCTTGTGAATAGTGAAGGATAGGTAACGCAGGCTTTTGCCCCCGTTGTAATCCGTCGTGCCTATTTTTATCCCTCATTTGATTGATTGTTTGACCGAACATTGATCGTTCGGAATTGGTTCTCTTTGGGTTATTCTCTATTCACAAATAAGCACAGGGTCGCAATACTCTGTTTAGTCTTTGCGGATAGTGAAGGATAGGTAGTGCAGACTTTTGTCCCCTTTGTAACCCGTCATGCCTATCTTCGCCCCGTTTGTTGGTAGTTGGTTCAGCCCGGACCGCTTATTAGAGGTGAACCATCCGGCTCCACTGGAGGGCACCCCTAATAAGGACATGTTTACTAAATATGACTAGTCACCGTGGCTTATAGTAAGCTGTGGCATAAATACACGAGAAAGGATCAGGGAAGTCAGTGGCCACTGATAGGATCCTTTGATAACGACAAAATAAGCGCGCTGGAAACAGCCCTTTATAACAATAAGACAACACCCACTATGCTCGATAGCTTCGGCATGTGGCGCAAAGAAACAGAACAGCGAAAGAAGGGAAATGAGGCCAGGTTAGAAAAGGAATTACGCAAGGCAGCTCACCTGGTCGCTAACAAATTAAAGGAAGAAATAAAAGAAAGAGAGGAAACCAAGCTAAAACAAGATTCCGAATCATCAGGCCAGTGTCCCGTCAGGACACCCTCTACGCTTTACCCCGAGCTACCTTCGAAACAGCGAACGAACGATGATTTACTATTAGGTCCCCCGATCATCTACATGCCCCCTCCATACGCCACTTCCCAACCCTTAGTGCAGCACCCGCAACCCCCAACGACAGGCGAGAGTAGTGCCGGAGCTTCGGTCCTCATGGCCTCTGCACCGACCGAATCCCTTGCACTCAGCGCAGCACAAGCAGCAACTTCAGGTGATCCCGAAGCGGGGAGGAAAGACCCCGCGAGATCGAATAGATTAAGTAAGGACGAACGAGCTGGGATCGATAAGATTGTAAAGACACTGGTGGTACGAAAGGAAAGTGAGGATTATGTAACGGATATGTACAATACATATGCCAATAGCCACAGACGACACTTTGTCGTACGCCTTTGTTACCACACCCTTAATGCCTACGAGGACCGATACCAAGGAAAAGGCCCTGAAAACGTAACGACTCTGTATAGGAAAATTGATATCGGGGATAGAGACGAGTGTGATGTGACGAACCTCTTCACGCGTACGCTTGAAGTTTTCCGCCACCTCACGGAACTGAAACCAGAGACCAACACCACGACTCCTGCAGTGACTGAAGCCAGAGTAGAAAAAATTGACACTATGATGCCCATAAAGGAGGCCGCTCCCTATTGGGTTCCCCCACGAGGACAGGGAACACATGACGATATTAACCACCAAGATGCGAGAGGGAGGGTAGTTTACAACTGGGTTTACCAACCATGGGATCGGCAAGACATCCTGACTTTCCGAAAGTCCTTGCCTGATCTGCGAAAGAACCCCACAGCCTTCTATACAGAATTAGCCACCGCTCTGGGTTCAACGATTATGACCCTAGCGGATATCGATTTGTTTTTCGGGTTATGTCTGCCAGCTGATGTGTGGAAGCAAATCCGGAAAGTCGACCACCTTGAGCTGTTCGGACATACCTGGATACAACTCGGTGATGTAGACAAACAGCGAGAGCCGGGACAGAAACCTATGAAAGCCATTCTAGACCTACCAGATAAGATCGTGCAGAAATTAAAAACCTTAGTCTCAGAAAGGAAGGTGGACTGGTCGGTAGTAACGGCCTGTCGCCAGAAACCCCAGGAAGACGTATCAGAATACTTCTCACGGTTTGAAACGGTGTTCTCCGATTACAGCGGCCAGGACATGACCACTGCAACTGGACATCACTTGTTTGTCCAGAACTATGTGAAAGGCCTGACACCAGAAGTCTCGCAGAAACTACAGACTAGCGAGAGTAGTTGGGCGGCCTCCAAGCCCGCAGCTATCCTTCAGATGGCTCAATACTATGAGCGACAGAAGAACGAGAACGATCAAGCGACTGAGAAAAAGAAAAAGGACTTGAAAGAGAGGGTAATGATTGCTCAGTTGCAAGGGGTGACTATAGGAAGGGAACAGTATAGAGGGAACTACCAGTCGAATGCTCCTAGAAATCCACCCCCTAGAGACCGCACACCCGCACCCGGCGCTCCACGAACAGACCTCGACGAGAACTATTGTGCGTTTTGCAAAGGATTTGGCCATTGGAAATCTCAATGTCCAGTTCTGCAAGAAGCACTCAGAAATAAAGACACGAGAGACGTAGCGGGCGGGCCGAGAAATAGAGGACAGGGACGAGGGCACACAAGCGACACCAACAATGACAGACCTGGTAGACCGAACACGTTTGACCGTCCCCGACAGAATCAGTGCCAACAGTCTGACTGCGACAATGCCCACGACTTTGCATAGGACTGCCAAGGGCAAGGAAGGGATCCAGTTGAGCTCTATGTTGTCCAGCAAGGCCCTTATGTCACCGCTAAGGTCCTAGGTACGAAGTCTCCATTTCTGGTAGATACTGGTGCAACACGTTGTGCGTTGTCTAAATGATTGATTCCCAAGGCACCCTTGTCTGGCTCACATGTGACATCAATAGGTTTTGATGGAACGCCCTCCACTAATCCCTTGTCCACACCGATCTCTTTTAACTTGGACAATAACACCACTGACACAACGTTTTTGCTCTCCTCCAACACCCCGACGCCATTATGGGACTTGACTTATTGAAACATTTTCGAGCTACTTTTAGGTGTTCACAAAACGGAGTTCGAGTCATTCTGTACGACAACCCAACGCTGCTCAGATCTTGTCACACACAACGCATGTTTTCTATCACTGACACTGACTTGTCCTTACTCGACACCCTACCTCTGTACCTATGGGCAAAGACTGACTCGGACGTAGGACGCATGATGATAGACCCTGTACACATAACTGTTCGACAGGACGCAGTACTCCCCAAACTCCCGCAGTATCGGATATCGCCCGAAGGCGAGAAGGCGTTGGTAAAAATCATCCAGTCCCTGGTAGATGCAGGGGTGGTGGAAGAAGTAGTTAGCAATGTTTGCAACAGCCCTATCCTACCCATTGTGAAGAAGCAGGGTGAGGGAGATGAAAAAGCGTACCGCTTCATCATCGACCTACGAGAAGTCAATAAAGTGGTTGTACCCCAGTACCCTGTAGTCTCAGACATCACCACCATTCTGACCCTGATTCCTTCCACTGCCACCACCTTCACGGTAATCGACCTCAAGAACGCATTCTTCTCCATCCCCATTCACTCGGACAGCCGCTACCTTTTCGGCTTCACTTTAAAATCCCGCTCATACAGATTTTGCAGAGCACCCCAGGGCTACACTGAAAGTCCAAGCATCTACAGCCAGGCCCTCAAGAGACAGCTGGATGCAGTCCAATTGCCGGATGGAGTGGTGTTGATACAGTACGTCGATGATATCCTTTTGGCGGCCGACACCACTCCACTTGCAGTCGCGGCCACCATCCAACTCCTGCACTTCCTCGCGGAAAATGGCCACAAGGTCTCCAAGAAGAAGTTGCAATTCTGCCAACCTCAAGTCACTTACCTAGGCCACCTCTTGTCCAGAGACGGGAGAAAGCTCACACCCGATCGAATACAGGCTATTCTAGAGACCCCTATCCCTAAAACCCCGAAGCAAGACCGCTCTTTGGTAGGCCTCACCTCCTTCTGCCGACAATGGTTGCCAAATTTCAGCCTCATTGTGAAACCACTACTTTCCCTACTGGCTAAAAATGCCCCCTTCCCGCTCCCTTGGACCCCTGAATGTCAATCCTCCTTCAAGGAACTACGAGATGCCCTCTGTTCGGCGCCCGTCCTAGGAACCCCTGATTATACAAAGCCCTTCTCTCTCTACACTCACGAAAGGGAGGGATGCGCTTTGTCTGTCTTGACTCAATCCATTGGCCCCAAACAACGACCATGTGCCTATTTATCTGCCACTCTTGACCCTGTAGCAAGAGCTTTGCCTGCCTGCCTTCGAGCAGTAGCCGCTGCTGCTGTCTCAATCCGACAAAGTGAGGGAATCGTACTCTCGAATTCCCTCATGGTACTAGTGCCTCATGCTGTTGACACCCTCCTAAACCAGACCAAGACACAACACCTGACCAGCGCACGACTGACTGGGTACGAACTGACACTGCTCGCACCTTACATCACGCTGAAACGATGCACCACACTGAACCCAGCCACCTTGCTGCCTCTGCCTGAAAACGATCCCGATGTGCCCCCAATACATGACTGTGTGACCCTCACGGACGAACAGACTAGGAGTAGAGTTGACCTCCGAGACACTGCCTTCCCAAACCCTGACGGAGAGCTATGTGTAGACGGCTCTTGCATTAAACTCCCCGACGGCACCACCTCAGCTGCCTATGCAGTTACCACAGCCCGAACTGTAGTTGAAACCGCCAGCATCACGCAACGATCCGCCCAGGCGGCAGAACTGATTGCCCTCACACGAGCATGTATCCTAGCAAAGGGGACGACAGCAAACATTTACACGGACAGCCAGTATGCCTTCGGGGTGGTTCATCATTTTGGGCTCTTATTGAAGGAGAGGGGATTCCTGACCTCACACGGCACCCCCATCCTGCACGGAGATCTAGTCTCCGCTCTGACTGAAGCGGTTCTCCTCCCCAAACAACTTGCCGTAATCAAATGCCAAGCACACAAAAAGGTGACAGACATCATTGGACAGGGAAATGCACTGGCCGACATCACTGCCCGAACCACAGCTGAGAACAGGACGACGACTCGCATGTACGTGACTAGGTCACAAGCAGAAAAATGGACGGACGCTAGGGAAACTATTAGGGACATCCAAATGGCCAGCTCACCGCAAGAATTGACTGAATGGGCACGGGTGGGATTAAAGGATGATGAAGGCTGCTGGCGGACAAAAGACACGAACAAATGGTTGCTACCCAACTCGTACCTGATCCCCATACTGACGATGGCCCATTCCCCTGCACACATAGGATCTGCCCCTATGGCCGAACTTGTCTCCCGAGTTTGGCATAAAGATAGAATTACAGACTCAGCCAAACGATTAGTCCAACAATGTCTAGTCTGCCTGCAACACAACCCTGGGAAAGGAACTGTCGTACCCCGGGGAGGGTTCGGAGTCCCCAACCATCCATTCGAAGTCCTACAGATGGACTATATCCAGTTAGAGAGATGTCAAGGACTGAAGTATGTACTTGTTGTTGTGTGCGCTTTTAGCAAATGGGTGGAAGCCTACCCGACGCGTGACAACACTGCTATTGCCACTGCAAAAGTACTACTGAAGGAGTTCTTCCCTCGCTACGGCCTTTGCCGTATTTTATGGAGTGACAATGGCCCCCATTTTGTAGCCGAGGTTATCCAGCTCATCCTGAAAGGACTGGGGGTACGACAGAAATTCCACGCAGTTTTCCACCCCCAATCTGCTGGACTGGTCGAGCGACACAATGCCACATTGAAACGAAAACTGGCGAAAATAGTGGCTACCACAGGACTAAAATGGCCAGACGCTCTCCCCCTACCATTGCTGTCAATGCGTTCCACCCCCACCAAACACCACTTGACCCCTTACGAGGTCGTTTTCGGCCGGCCCATGAGTATCTGGTCCGCACCCAAACCGACATCTATTCACGACATCCCGGACGTCCTAATGTCTGACTACCTGTATAACCTAACTAAAACACTGTCTGTTATTCATCATCAGGTGCTGCAGGCCATCCCCGATGCTTCCAGGGGTCCCGGTCATACCATCCAGCCTGGAGATTTCGTCCTGATTCGGAACTTCCAGCGGGAGAAGAGTCTGGAACCCCGCTGGACGGGCCCCTGGCAAGTCTTGATCACCACCCGAACAGCTCTTCGAGTGGAGGGGAAGCGGAATTGGCTGCATGCACATCATTGCAAGAAAATTTCTCTGGCCCTGACGTCGACCGAAGACGTGAGCACCCAGGAAGAGCTCCTGAACAAAGACCGACCATCCCTGAGCTGCTACCCTGAAACAGAGACACTCGAATTGGCGAAATTCCCTGATCCCACTGTGCCATCCAGAGAAGGGTATAACCTGCGACGAAAGGAGGGAGCTTCGGCTAAGTAGACCACTGACTAAGTTATCATTCTCAGAACGGCGGCCTAACACTACAAAGGCTGCCAGGAGAGAAACCGAACGAAGTCTGTGGTTCTGCCCACTACCGAGCACCTTGAAGATGATGGAAGCGCCCGATACGAAGATGATGGAAGCGACCGGACATCCGAAGACCCGCTACAGGAACCCGAAAACTGACAGTTTGCACAGCTCAAAGACTATTGCTCTTCTTATCACTCTTCTCTTTTGCCTCCTCCTCATGACTACCTTCTGGATCGTGGAAGAGAACGCACCGGCTCATAAGACATTTCTAACGACTGCACAGCCTACCACCATGAAAGAACACTACCTGGTCTCTCTTTCACCTCAAATCCAAGAAAGGCGTAAGGAGTTCTGGAACAACTCCTTCGTACAGTTGCTGCACCAACACAACCTTGCTGCAAATGCCACAAACTGCTGGATCTGTGGGTTGATACCACATGCCACCGGACATTCCATCCCCTTCATCCCTTCACCTTTCTCTGTTCATGGCTCCTGCCTTGCCTGGCTGATCCTCTTGCAAGAGAGCTACAGAGACAACGCCACTTCCGGCGAAACTATGTCACACTTTTATCATGGAGTCTGGCTGAACAAAACCGGGAGAGCTGCTGCTCCTTTTTGCCCTCTATCCTCCAATGCCTCTGTTCACATGGACATCCCCGCCAAAGAAAGGGTGGAGATGCAAATATTCAACAATCCAGCCAGACCCACCTTCTCCTACCTCCGGAAACGAACAGCTGCCACCCTGACTGTGGCCCTTTCTGTCGTCAATGTCTCGGGCCTCGTATGCATCACAGGCCATGGGACACAAATGGTGGGCCACAGCACTTGCCGCATCACCAGAACTTTGTACTCAACCGACCCACCCTCTTTTGTCACCTCTCCAAACATGTACTTCGTCTGTGGTACAAAAGCCTACACCTGGCTCCCAAAGGGCTGGGGAGGTACCTGCTACATAGCCTTCATCCTTCCTCCAACCTATGTGGCTCCGGCAAACCACCACCGACAGAGACGAGCAAAGGACATCGAGCGGGCCGACTCCACTGGAGCACAATTCTTGGATGCAATGAAAGGACTCGTTTCACTTTGGGGTCCGATGGCGAACAGTCGTGCCATTCGACATTTATCCCAGGCAGTCGAGACAACGATGAACATTACAGCTGGTATCCTCACAAACAATACAGCCGAGCTTCAGGCGGTCCGTCTGGTGGCTCTTCAAAACCGTCATGTTCTGGATGTGGTTCTGGCGGACCGTGGAGGAGCATGTCGTATCATCGGGTCCAGCTGTTGTACCTACATACCAGACAATTCACCCTCCGTTTACAAGGCCATCGAACACCTCCACAGACTCTCCTCAGAAGTTCATCAGGAACAAGAAGGATGGTCGCTCGGGAGTTGGTTCTGGAGTACTGTAAAGGACTGGGGATGGAGGTTGCTCATGATTGTACTGATACCAATCGTCGTAATATGCGGACTCTGCCTGGGTATTCAATGCTTGCCACCTCTGTGTTCACTATTTGCTAACTGTGTTTGCCCTAAGACTCCGAACTTTGAAGCTGAACGCATGAAAGCTTTGTATGATCTAGAAATCCGTAATATGATGGGGATAGACATAAATTGACAAGCTGGCTAGATATGTTGAAAAGGGAGGACTGTTAAAATCTAGATTGCGACGTAAACATTATCGGCGCCATCTTGTCCCCTTTTAGCTCAAATGTGCGCGTAAGTAGCAGCCATTTTGAACGCCATGGCCTCTCTGCCCACTGCCGATAGCCAGCGCGTCTCTCTCTCCCTCTCTGACCTCGCCAACACCCCCCGCGCGCTGGCAGCCCACGTTCTCACATGCTTGGGCCATAAACCACCCCTTTTAGCGCGGCCCTGCCTCGGAGCCACATCCCGTACCCGGCTAACACCTCCCTCCGTCCCTTTAATGATCACGCACCCTTTGATGAACCCCCTTCCTCTGTGCCCGATTGTCCTGCCCGATCCCAGGCCATCACCTAGCCCTGCGGATACAGTTTATTGCCCCCTACAGTAGGAAGCTGTCCCTCTTCAAAGAATCTATGACTGATAAAAGCCCCCACCCCATGAGATCCGATCAGCCGCACACATTCCGGGAGCCGGTGGGATATCCAGCTGCGCGATAGTCATCACCTACTGAGATCGGGGTGGGGACTTTTACTGTAAATATGTGTGGGAACGGGTTTGGAGCGGAGATTCCGAGGATGCCTTTCCGTACATCAAAGTATTGACAAGAATGTGTTTCATGTAATAAAGCAATAAACCTGTGTATAAGAGGCCAGGCCTCAAGGATGCGTTTAGAGCACCTCGAGAAGATACCCTGTTGTCTGATTTGACGTGTTCTGCTCCGTCGGAATAAACTCCTGTTTCCTGCCTTCTGTCTCCAGCGCCTGCCTCTTTGTTTGGTAATCTCGAATGGTATGAGAGGCGGCTAACGCCGGGCAAATACTGAAGGGTTCTTGGTCGAATTCGGCCCTACCATTCAACAGGTGCAACAGGGTGTCAAAGTGACACCTTGTCCCCCTTGCAAATTCGGTATTTTTACCGAATCGGTATTTACCGATTCGGTAATTGACATTGATTCATATAGGAATCAATGACGATTACAGAATTGGTAAATACCGATTCGGTAATTACAGAATCCTACAGATTCAGTAAATAATACCGAATTTTTAACTACATCTCATTTACCGAATCTAGAATACCGAATCCGTAAAATTCGGTATTCTAGAGTCGGTAAATGAGAATTACCTACATCTAGCCCTTTGTTCCTTTTTAAATTAAATGTTTTAACAGTTACCACTTTATTCCAATCAAGATGGCTTCAGGTGTGCAATACGTTTGTCATAAGTAGGACTGTTAGTGCTCAAGTTGTTATTTAGAACACTCTGGGAAGCTGTAGCAGAATACAAAAGAATCAACTGACAGTCTCTGTCCTTGTTGGATGTACATATTTTACTGAGAATGTAAGACTTCATTCTCACATGACTGAGAAAGATAATGTGAATTTATAGAAAATATGCTCTCAGTTTAGCTCATAGATCACCTTCCGAACCTCTGTGGGAAAAGAATGAGAAAATAGTTTTCTCTTAAACATGATTCATGATATCCCAGCAGAAGGCTTTTTCAGATGGTAAAATCACCTTAGAACACACCACAATTCCTAAAATGAGTATGGTACCATCAAAAAATGATTTATAATGTAACTAAAGTCTTAAAAACTATTAACGGCAATGCTTTTTAATGAGGTGCTATCATGTATATTTTTACCAAGTTGGCTGCCAACACTTCTTGGATGAAGTGCTGACAGCCAATCAGATCTCACGATGAAATGTGTGGTTAGGCTCCGCCCATATATATATATATATTTCTTTTTCCATTCATATTTTAAAAACTACTGAATGGATTTACACCATTTAACAAAAAGGGCTCTTTCTGAAGCAAGGGCTACCTTTTTGCCAAATTTGGTGTAGTTCCGTTTAGCAGCTTGGCATGTAGCCATGTCTAAATGTTCCTATAGAAAATTGCAAGGAGAAAACAAGTTTTGGGACCCCCCTTTTTTCACGGCCCCCGCTTGACGAATCACCCCAAAACTTCCAAGATAGGAGCGGACCGAAGCGAGCCATAAGTTTAAAAAAATTTGAGAAGATATATATATATATATATCCTTGCACTCCGTCACTCCACAGATTGCTCGCATACACGGAAACGGACCACAGTATGGTGCATAAATATTGTTTATTGCCTTGCTCGGTCCTGACGCGTATCGGATCGGGGTGAGCCTTGATCACATGACGTATATATATCACCTACTGGCGGTCGCCAGTAGGTAGTTATAGTTAGGACCTATTTTCCATAGGAAATTTACAACATTCTATTTCCAATAACTTTGGTGCAGGTTGATGAATCTTCGCAAAATTTTCAAAACTCCTGGGGCGCTCCGGTCCACTCCTATCCTGAAAGTTTCGGCATGATTCACCAAGCGGGGGCTGAGAAAAAAGGGGGTCCCAAAACATGTTTTCCCCATGCAATTTTCCATAGGAAACTTTAGACGCGGCTACAGCCCGAACTACTGAACGGAATTACACCAAATTTGGCAAAGAGGTAGTTGTTAGTTCAGAAAGAACCATTTTTGTTAAATGGTGTAAATCCGTTCAGTAGTTGCTGAGAAAATCAAAAGTAAAAACCTATATACATCTAAGGCCACGGAGGATCCGCGCACTCTCCCGACCACAAGATGTATGCTAATTGGCTGTCAACACTCCAAACCAGGAAGTGTTGGCAGACATCTTGTGCCTCAGTAGAACCGAGGCACAATAAAACTGAAAAAGAAAGTCAAAAAACAAGAAAAGGGGGCAGGGAAGAAACCCCCTAACCCCCTAGGCCTGCTCAGGGGGTCCCACAAGGTCCCCCAGTGCCTTTTTTTTAAAGAAATCAGCGAGATTCACGCACCCAGCTCGAATTTCGGCATAAAAGAAAAAAAATTAAGCGCTTAGTTTAATTAAGCTCCTGGGTGGGCCAGATCCCGTGGCAGAAAAAAATGTGTGGGGAGCCCAATCCCCCTCACACTGCCCCGGGGACCGCCACCCCCGCGGGGCTTGTTTTATTAAAGTTGAGGGATTTCTAGGCCCCCCAAGCCCCGGGGACCTCCACCCCGGGGGATCTTATTAATTATATCCTTTAGAGGGGTGGTGATTCTTCCCGTCCAACCACCAGTGATGCAATGGGAGCCGGTACCAGTGTGAAGAGCGCCACTGCAAGCAGCACCGTGATGGTCATCATCCCACAGGAGCGGCCAGAGAGGCCGAGGTCGATGTCCATCACGTCAGTTACTGGAATAGAAAGGATGTGCGTGTGAGAGGAGTGGCGTCACTGCTGGGACTACTTCTCAGCAGGGCTTAACTTGTATCCTATGCCCTTGCTAGAGACACCTGGCTGTTTTCAGGGGGGTGCTTGGCACAGGTACATACGTGCATTGTTGTTGGGTCTCAGGTCACACCCGGAACTTCACTGATGCTCCCCGCACATTACAGCCAGTGCCTCACAAATTTACAACAAACTTGCTTCTCAAGCTCTTCCAGATTACAGGGCACACGGTCCCGACAGCACCCCAAACACACAGTACTTAGAGTATCAGTCTCGCCCTACTGACAGCGCACGCACACGCCTCATGCTGCAGGAGTGGTCACTCACTACCAGAAGCCTTCAGCAGCATGCGCACCCTTCACAGACCAGCACTCTGGATGCATGCACACGTTTCTTACATACTAACTACACGCACGCCTTCGCACAGTTGGAAGCACAAGCAAATGAAACAAATAGCAGGTGTGTACGTTCTGGGTTTTATTCTAAAATGTACCGTTTAAAGTATTAATGGGGTCGGACCAGCCTGTGTAAGCTCGTGTTGCGTTGTTTTGATCCAAAATGAAGAAATTCACCCTGGAAAAGAGAAGAATGACGTCAGAAAAGCATCCGCAATACAAGGTGGTAGAAGAGCAAACAGTCCGTAAAGGTCTACCGTGGGAAGGGGTTTGTGGGTTGTTATAAGTGAGTGTCAGGCACAAGACCGAGACACTGCGACCAGGAAGTGACGTATTGTGAACACTCAGACATACAGATTTTGTCATGAGGCGGTAGAATGCTTCTACCACTGCGATCCAGTGTGGGTTGAGCAAGACGTACTCTTTGAACCTGTTATACTTCTTCCTGTGATGGGCTGCTTCCTGACGCTGAACACGAGGGGGGGCTACAAGCTGAGGACAGTGCATACACTGGGCAGAAGGCTGTGGCAGTCATCTGTGTAAGGACCGCCGCAACCTGGAACAGGTCTCAGGCCGCCCTGCAGGGCACGGTCCTGAACTGCCCTGCATAGTACACCTGCGCCATGGGGACGGCCATGATGGCATATGTGTCCATCATACCTGAAAGAGGAGCAACAGCGTCAGACTGTATTACAATGAGCACGGTATGTGTGTGTGTGACGCACAAAGATCAGTAACCCTCAGGGCATGCTCGGTGCTGCACAGCAGAGCTAGTGGCAGGGCCAGAATTAGGATATGCTTGTCATTGCGATCAATGCATATCAAGGAAGGAAAGCACTGCCCATAACACACATTGGAGAAGCGTTGAAGAAGAGTTAAAACCCTGGACAGATATGCAACAGCGGAGAGGGGGTAAAGTTGGGTACTAGTCAAAGGGTACCCTATTTTGGCGACCGTACATATCCCACTTCCAGCTGCAGGTCGCATGTTTGCAGAAAGAAAGCGATTGGATGACTAAAGGGGATGCAAAGCAAAATGAGCGACTTTGAATCCGTACCTGGCATGGCGATGGTGGAGACAGCGACCAGCACGGAGGTGGGCGTGTACCCAGCGCCAGAGATGCAGCTCTGGATGTTGGCAACAAAGGAACGTCCCAGGCGATTGCTGATCATCTGGAGAGGATAATATAAAAGTTAGAAAAACTTTGCTGGAAGGCTATACAGCTTAAAATTCGCCGCCACCTGATTAGAAGAACGCAATTAATTAGGTCAACGATTTGAAAAGAGTGCTGGCAAACTAATTAATTGTATACGGCTGTGGGAGTAATGTAAGTGGAAGTGCGTGGTAATCTTTAAATATACACTTAGTTTCTTTCTCATTTGATCGTGCTCTTTCAAGCCACTTTGCGCATCGAGACCGGTGTGTACTGTGAACGCACATCAGTGAATAGTGTAGGACAACTTGTATCTACAAATCTGGATTTTTCCAACGGATTGCTGTAGCTGTGTGCACATCACCATGTCTTGTGTCAGCCAGACATACAGCCACTCTACATTGAAACATGTCCATAAGATGCAGTCTGAACATAAGCAAGTCCAGTAGAGCCCTCCCCAATACTTTCACTTCACGCCTGTCCCTGGATGAGGAGATTACTCCGAAGGATGGAACGCTGAGTGAACCCTGCCAGAATTAGTATAGACAGTACAAAAGCCCGCGCTTCCGCCCACCGGGATATAATGTTTACTGTCGCCCACCTGTACATCATGTTATAAACATGGAATCTTATGATGTGCCCTGACCAACCGCTATATATAAAATCGCATGACTGCTACACAAGTTGTTTCATTTCACTTATAGGCGCACTTGCCCATTCCCTGTTTACTACCACTAGCGGGCGGGGCTACCTGGCCATTTCCATTTCTGAAGCAAATGACTGTAAAAGTACTTACGGAGGGTGGTTAATGAGGAAAAAGGCACTGCCGACCCCAGCCCAACGACAGCCACGAGCCACAGGAGGGCGAGCATCTTCTTCGCGAGGCTGTGAGAGTACACAAAACCGAGGTGTCTGGGCAATATCTGCTGAAACCGAGGGGCGGGGCTAAAGGGCACAAGGGCAGAGGGAGGGTCACAAGCCACTGGCCCTCCCCTTGCCAGCTCCAGCCATCCTGGCAGAACCTGTTTGGACAGGGTAGGGGGCGAGGGCAAGCACGAAGAGAAGGAAGGGTGTGGATAGGGGGAGAAGAACGAAGAGAGAAAAAGAAGATGTGATGGATATGAAAGCATGAAAGGATGTGAAGACGGAAGCAAAGAAATGGCAAGAATAATGGAAACAAAGAGAGAAGAGGGAAAGAATAAAGAGGAGAGTATTTTAAGGAAAAATAAAAGGAGGGGGGAGAAGACAGGAATGAGAAAGAGATGTAGAGGAGGGCAATGTGAAAAAGAGGACTGTGACGGCCTCATAAAAATGGCGAACATAGGCGGCGGGGTGTGAGCGTAGCGCCTCCCTCCCACCATCACCTGCAGCAGCAATACAATCAAAACACTAGTGGAGTTGAACTGAACACTCACTAGTAGCCAGGGTCACTGGAATTATGCGTCAGAAGAGGGCCACATTTCGCGGCAGGGTTGAGTAAATTATGTGGCAAAAAAAGGCAAATTATGCGGCATAATGCAGTACATTTTGAAATAGAATTAGTTCATTATTTTGCCATTTTTAAACTTTGTAAAATTGTCCGGCATCGGTTACACCTAATTAGCACCAGTTTAACACCCAAATATAGCCATAAGCAATTGAAAGGTGATGAGTCCAACTTTGCACTCTTCCACTACAGCAGTACCTTGCTACATTTTTTGTAATTGTGAACCGTTTGAGATAGAAACAAATTTTTTTGCTAAAATCTGCAGATTCTGTGGAAGAAGATGAATTTTGTGGAAAGTGCATCAAATCTATAATTATGAGAACATCACTACAGCCGTACAATTGCATAAATCTTGTGGCTTTGCTAGTAGCACATAATTAAAATGATTCGCTGCATAGCTGCCCACCAGAGCTGGCATCTGCTCAGAGAGTGCCTTGGGCAAAGCAAACTTTGGCACCTCCTACCACTCCTCTTTTCAATATTGAAAATTTGAGTAGGAGAAAAGCGAGGGGGGAAGCAAGATTAAGGCGCTCCATGAAAAGAAAAACAAAAAGCAGGTAATGATGACAGCAGTTTTCAGAAAAATAGTTTAAACGCTTTCTAAGTAACTTTTAGCATAGCACTGGCTCTAGGACTGGTTTGTCAGAGTCAGTTACCACCAGTACCCGTCTGAAAAAGTTGAAGGTACAGGATGATTTTGCAACAAGGCTTCTTTCTGCTCCTCTGTTTGTTCTTTCTGCACGTCTTGCTTCTTCCTGCACTTTTCCTCATCTTTGAGGACTTCTGTTGCTTCTTTCTGCATTTCTTTTTCTTGTTTCTGTGCGTTATTTCTTCTTTCTTCACATGTCCTACCTCTGTAGGCATAGTTGGAAACTAGCATTTAAAGAACCTTAGAAGTTCACTTAAAAAAACAATAGGCTTCAGGCATGTTATAGTTAGAAATTAGCATTTAAAAAACCTTTGAAAGTCACTGAAAAAACCATAGTTTTCAGGCACGTTATAGTTAGAATTTAGCAGTTAAAAAACCTTAGAAATTCACTGAAAAAACCATAGATTTCAGGGGCATTATAGTTAGTTGGGCATTTCACTTGTACAAAACTATAGAAAGTCCCCCGTTATAGTTAGTTCAGCTAACTATAACTTGCGGACCCGCAATGCACTGCTGATGGCATCACAAATTACATCACTCATAACATTGTCAGTGACATCACTCATGACATCACTGATGACATCATCCTTGTGATAGAGTGGCAGACCTCCTCTCACCCTAATATAATCTTTGAAACACACACTCAAAAATGAAAATTAACATTTTCAAAACAATGGATATACCAATACTAGTTACAAAAACCTGTTCAGTAATTCTAAGATCTACACACACATCCACTCATTCACTAGAAGTCCTATACAGTCATTCATACATGTACTCACTCATCATATGTACTCATACACCTATACATCCTGTTACACACTGAAACTCATCCATAGAGTTACTCGCACACATAGTCACACATGCAAAGTATCAAACATCCATTTACTTGCAGATACAGTTATACACTCACCACCACACTTCTACAGAAAGTTACACATACTTACTCTCTTAAACAATCACTTATGGAAACACATACTTATTTATACAGGAACTCTACCAATATCTCACTATCACATAAACCAATAGTCACATATACTAGTTTAAAGCGTGTGTAGTTACTCATAAAGACACTATTGAGACAGTCATTCACTCACTAACACACCCATACACACACTCATCCACCTATACAGTCCTGCACACATGCTGTCTTCAACACATACAAACAGTGAGTCACTCATTCATGCATCTATGCACTAAGTAATACTCCCCACCGACCCATACAGACACTCAGACACTCATACTGATACTCAAAAAACAAAGAATAACCCATATAGACACTCATGTAGCTACACACCAACCCATGCAGCCACTTATACATAAAGTGAGAGACTGATTCAGATATTTACATATTTAAACATTACTCACTAACCCATGTATTCACTAAGATACACTTAATCAGTCAGTTATACATTCAGTTATACAATCAATTTTACAAAAATAAATCATCCATTTAGACACTTATATACCCATTTATTCTTCCATCGACTTTGAGATGTACATATATAAAACATATTTAATTTTCAGAAAAACACATCTTCACTGGATGATCATTTGAGATGTTATCAGTGATGTCATGAGTGATGTCACCGACCATGTCATGAGTGATGTTATATGTGACCTCATTAGCAGTGCATTGCGGGCGCGCAAGTTATAGTTAGCTGAGCAAACTATAACGGGGGAATTTCTATGGTTTTGTATGAGTGAAATGTCCAACTAACTATAAAACCCTGAAATCTATATTTTTTTCGGTGAATATATATATATATATATATATATATGTATATATATATATATATATATATATATATATATATATATATATATATATATATGTGATCAAGGCTGTCTTATCGGCCGAAACGCGTCATGACTACGATGTGGAGAAATTAAAGAATCTTATCTTATCAGTGGAGTTCGTGTATTCCTTCTCGCTGTTCTGGAGGTGAAGGGATACAATACCATTGGATATATATATACATATATATATATATATATATATATATATATATATATATATACATATATATATATATATATATATATATATATATATATATATATATATATATTCACTGAAAAAACCATAGGTTATAGACCATATATAGTTAGGAATTAGCATTTAAAAAACCTTATTTTACTCACACAAAACCATTGAAATTCCATATATAGTTAGTTGCACTAACTATATATCGCGCACCCGCAATCCACTGCTGATGATGTCACATATTACATCATTCATGACATGGTCAGTGACATCACTGATGACATCACTGATGACATCTCAAATGACATCACTGATGACATCACTGATGACATCATCCAGTGACTGTGTGTTTCTGTAAAGTTTAAATATGTTTTACATATTGAAGAATGAGTAGATGTAGAAGTGTCTGGATGAAGGATTTAGTAGGTGCGTGACTGACTGTATGAGTGAGTGATTAAATGTGTCTCACTGAGTGCATGGGTTAGTGACTAAACTGTCTTAATTTGTGCATCATTATGTCTGTTGTTCTGTAAACTGCTGCATGTGTTGATCAGTAGCTATATGAGTAACTATATGGGTTATTGATTGATTGCCCAAATATTTGTATGGGAGACTGAGTGTGTGTGTGGCTGGCTGGGAGGTGTGTGACTCTGTGCAGATCAATGTGTACTTGTATCAATGATTGTATAAGAGAGTAATTATGTGTTAGTATATGTTTCAAAATGTAAGGTGCTCTATGTTTAACTGTATAGATTAGAAAATGGAAGTGTGATTGATTCTTTACAGGACTGACTAGGTGTGTGAGTAACTCCATGGATGAGTGACAGAGTGTGAGAGTCTGTATAGGTGTATGAGTGCATATGATAGTGTTGTAAAGATGAGTGATTGTATGTATGAATGATTGTATGGGTAAATGAGTGAATGTGTGTGTAAACATAGGAATCACTGAGTGCGTATGTAGTAACTAGTATTGGTGTGTCAATGGTTTCAAAAATTATACTCTGTATTTAACACTGGGTGTAACAGAGGTTATATTAAAGTGTGAAGAGATGCATTGTATTGTCACATGAATGATATCATCAGTGATGTGGTCATTGATGTCAAATGAGATGTCATCAGTGATGTCATCAGTGATGTCATTTGAGATGTCATCAGTGATGTCATCAGTGATGTCACTGACCATGTCATGAATGATGTAATATGTGACATCATCAGCAGTGGATTGCGGGTGCGCGATATATAGTTAGTGCAACTAACTATATATGGAATTTCAATGGTTTTGTGTGAGTAAAATAAGGTTTTTTAAATGCTAATTCCTAACTATATATGGTCTATAACCTATGGTTTTTTCAGTGAATTTTCAAGGTTTTGTAAATGCTAATTCCTAACTATATATGGTCTATAACCTATGGTTTTTTCAGTGAATTTTCAAGGTTTTGTAAATGCTAATTCCTAACTATATATGGTCTATAACCTATGGTTTTTTCAGTGAATTTCAATGGTTTTTTAATAGCAAATATCATAAGCTGTCGAATGTCAAGTACGTGGTAAGAATTTTTTTTTTCGTGTTTATGCACACTGATCTGCTTTGATTGCTGCCCCCCACCCCTCATTTCTATTAGGAGTACTCTCTCTTTGCAGATAGTGAAGGGTAGTTAACGCAGCCCTTTCCCCCTTTGTAATCCGTCGTGCCTGCTTCTCTCTCCATTTGATTGATTGTTCTCTTTGGTTCATTCTCTATTTACAAACAAGCACAGAGTCGCAATACTCTGTTTAGTCTTTGCAGATAGCGAAAAATCGTGTAAAAAAACAAAAGGAATCGAGCAAAATCAGTAGGCCACTAATGGGATCTCTTTTGACCTCGCTAAAATAGAAACATTAGGAACAACCTGTTGAAAATAGCAATGCGTATGTATATAAGCGGCGTTCATTTGTGTTCACAGTACCCCTTGTTGATTGTTTCAATCGAGCATTGAATTGTTCGAAGTTAATTCTCTTAACGATCTTCTCTACCTGCAAACGAGGAAGAATAGGAATATTCTATCTCCCTTTGCAGATAGTGAAGGGTAGGTAACGCAAGCCTTTAACACGTCGTACCTATTTCATTCCTCATTGATTGATTGATTGTCCGAACATTGACTGTTTGGGAATTAGTTCTTTTTGGAGGTATTCCCTGTTTGCAAATAAACGTAGGAAAATCTTTGCAAGTAGTGAAAGGGTACGTAATGCGGACCGTTCTCCCCCGTTGTAATCTGTCATGCCTATCTACTCCCCACTGATTGATGCACCTTTTTCACCCGGACCATTTACTAGAGATACGTCATCTGGCCCGACCAGAGAGCACCCCTAGTGAAAAGGACATATGCAATAATAACGAAGTGATCACTGTATCCTGTTAACAGAAACTTTACCATGAAACAACCTGGAAAGAAAAAAATAGGAAAACGAAAATCAGTAGGCCACTGATGAACATGAACTTTTATTAAACAACGAACAAAGAAACGATAACATAACGTAATGATAAAACCTATTAATGTCCTAGAAACAAGAAAACGTTAAAATATGCCAGTGGTGAGAGACCAGAAAAACAGTAAGAGAAACCAAATCACCCCTCGCTGTCCCACCGCCTGCCACGCCAAAAAAATCGATAGACTAGGGAAAATGCAAGTCAGTAGAACATCCACCCCCACTCTGGAAACTTCCAAGGTGGGGCAGGGTTCCGGCTACGCCCAGCCGGGAGCAGCCCATATAAGGCAGGTCCTGCTGCCACGCCTCGGCCAGGAGATCCTAACGTAGGGTGTAGCCGGAGGAGAGGCCGAGACCAGCGGGACCCGGCCAGGGGATTGCCTTTACAACGCTGAACAGTTGCAGGGGGGGGGAATGTCTCCTCGACCCTCCCCTCTCTCTCCCAGTCCGGCCGCGGTGGCCCTTGAGAGTTGCAGGTAGTCCCGCCACATGCTCTTCCGGTCCGACCACCAACGGTCGGGGGGCCGAGGCCGACGGGATCCGGCTGCAGCCGATAAACCAAGAAACCCGTTCATGGGGCCAGAGCCAGGGGCGTCCGGCCGACATCCACCGGAAGCCCGGCCCGAAGACGGACGGGACACTTCTTTCTTTTATAATGGCTGCGACAACACTGGGGGGGGATGTCTTGCACATGCCTCCGACCCCCCCCTCGTCCTCATCGCCTGGTCCGGCCATAACAAATCTCAAGCGAGACGCCGTGGGGTGCACTGGGAGGGAGAGACGGTGCGAACAGGCCTCTCCCGCCTCCCCAGGTGGAGACTTCCCAGCTGCACCCTCAGCGCTCCAGGCGGTGGCATCCTAACAACTACAGTGCTGCACAGTTTCGGAACGACCTAGATAACGGTTCTTCCACTGTGGCCATGCTGCAACGTCTCGCCCGGCAGGGTGGAGCCCGTCCGCTCATGTGACCCCGCGATCGCCGGTAGCTGCCGAACTCTCAAAATGGCGGTCGACCTGGCAAGAGCGGGCCCAACATAAAGAAATGGCCCGGTCACTGGTTGACTCCACCACCGTAGTCCTCCACGACCTTGAAGATTCTAGAGGAGCCGCGGGAGTCTCCGACCCCCGATGGGGAATGACTGCCATGATCGCCCGTGGAGTGACGAAACTGTATCCGCGGGACGTCGGCGCTCCCATGCTGGCGCCAGCCTCACTTTGAATTACTACAATCCTGCAGACCTCACTTCCGGTGAAAGCACAGTGTGACCCGGTAGGAAAAATTATTGCACCCCCTCCCCTTTTTGACTGATAGTTCAAACCACCGATCCTTTCCTTTGCCCTTTTAACGGAACTTTGGACTGCCTCCCCCTCTTTTACATTTTCTAGAGAAAACAAAACATTAACCACTACATTAGCATAGCAGTTGACACCAGAACTGTTTTCAAATTGAAAACCAACAACATCTTCAACAGAATCCTTTTTGTTTCTGCTGTGACCCTGCTACAGCACAGGCATTGTCCCCAGCAGTAATTCTGCAATGCCGGTAAGAATAGCTGTGGTGCCTACTGGACTCACTCACCCCCGCGGCGCCCCACGCCGTTTTTTGCTGGGCGGCAACTTACTAGACATCACTTTCGTGCCATCTAGATTTCAGCGCGTTCTGCTGCCTTGGAACTATTCGCACAACAGACCGCTACTGACAAGAATATTTCATTATTGGTGCTGTCAATTTCAATAAATCTATTGGATAATTAAAAAGAAATTGCCACGGTCTCTTCGTTGTTTAAATGTTTTTACTGTTTTTGTTTTGTTGTATATATTTATATGTTATTAAAGTTTTATATTCCTACTAATTTGTTGGAGTGCTATATATTTTTAATGTGACACATAATTGTAAAAACTTTGATGTACAAAGAGTCATTCCTGGAATCTTCCGCTTCAGGCTCGGTCCCCTCCCCAATCACAATACAGGATGGTTTTCAGATAGTAGGAACACGTGTGGTGTGACGGATCTCATCGAGTGTGGGCCTTGATCTACTATAACTCCTTTGAAGAGGGGTGATTCTTTACAGCTGGGGCCATAAACTACATCTGCAGGGCTAGCTGATAGCCTGGACAATCGGACACAGAGAAAGAGGAGTGTCAGAGGGTGCGGTAGTGAATAGGGCGAAAGGGAGGTGTCGGGCGGGCACAGAGTGTGATTCTCAGGGAAGAGCAGCGCAGATGGGGGGAGGTTTATTGCCCATGCATAAGACAGAGAGCGGTGGTGACCAGTGCCTGGGGGAGATGCTTACGAGGGTGAGGAGCCATGCTACGAATCGACAGCGTGCAGAGAGTGGGTCTGGTCAAGACATCTAAAATGGCTGCCGTGCACGACAAAAGTGTGGCATTTCAAAAAAGGCAAGATGGCGCAGACAATGTTTTTCAACACTTCCTCATTTCCTTCGAATCGAACGTTAACAGACGTTGGGGCATATTACCAAAGTTAAGCGATATTTATCGCTAACGATGCTTACCAACCAATTTTTTACCACTAAGCATCGTCAGAAATTATCGAAGATAAACCTTACTATTATCAAGGTTTATCGCAAATGCGATAATAAACGGCCGCAATGCATGAATATCGCTAAAAACTCAGCGATATTCATGCATTACCGAGCTAATACTCTTAGCCATGTTATCCACCTCCCATTGGATAACATGGCTAAGAACTGCTCAGGGCAGGTGTTACTTTTTGGAGATATTCGCGCTTAGCGCGAATATCTCCAAAAGTTGGTAATAGGAGATAGATATCTTGCATGTTGTAATGCAAGTTATTGTGGTATATGGAACTCATACCATAATCTCTCAGGAAAGCAGAAACTGATCCTTTTGGGACCGCCTAAAAAGGCCTAGGGGGTGAGGAGTACTCTACTTTTCCCCCTTTTCACGTTCCGAACTATTTTATTTTACTCTCTTCTGTAATTACACAAAATAGCAGCGATAAGATGCATCGGAGACACACAGTGAGAGAAAGGAGGCCGGAGATGAAGAAGACATGTCAAATACACATTGGAGATAATATAGTGGCAGAAGGGAAGTAAATATGAGTAAACTTACCATGTAACATAAAAATGTTGCACTCTATACTATAAGTCTCATTTTATACTACAATCACTTCGCTACAACCTCATAAATTAAAAATAAAAATGAATAATGTCTCAAACAATTTTTGATTTCTAAATATAAATTTATTCTTCAGAATTTTCTAAATTTGAAAGAACTAGTAACATGTCCTCATCAGCAATGTCCTCATTAAAAGTCTCCAATGATGATTCTTGTAACTCTATGGTCTCCAAACACTCGATAAATTCGCCATCAAGAGATTGATCAAAAAAATCATTCAAGTCATCTCCTCCTTCTGACAATATTTCATTATTGGTGCTGTCAATTTCAATCAATGTAGTGGAATCATTCAAGTCATCTCCTCGTGACAATATTTCATTATTGATGCTCTCAATTTCAATCAATGTAGTGGAATCATTCAAGTCATCTCCTCCTTGTGACAATATTTCATTATTGGTGCTGTCCATTTCAATCAATCTAATGGAATCATACAAGCCATCTCCTCCTTGTGACAATATTTCATTATTGGTGCTCTCAATTTCAATCAATGTAGTGGAATCATTCAAGTCATCTCCTTGTGACAATATTTCATTCTTGGTGCTGTCCATTTCAATCAATCTAATGGAATCATACAAGTCATGTCCTCCTTGTGACAATATTTCATTATTGGTGCTCTCAATTTCAATCAATGTGTTGGACAATTCAAAAGAAATTGCCACGGTCTCTTCATTGTGAGCCATTTTATTTTGAAATTGCTTGCTGTAAATTGCAGAAAAAAATAATCACTTTCATTTATCGTCTTTAGTAATACATAATATAAAACTAACTTTATCAAGTATTTAGTATAACAGAAGGACTGCAAATAAATAACAGAAAACATTTTTCAAATTATCTTCAAGTGTACAACATAGTTCCCCATACAAATTAACAACTCACCTTTTTAAAAGTAGCAGAAGTGTTAGTACTGTGTAAATCAAACACCAGAAATTCACCACCAAAAATTCCTCACAAATGTACCTCAGACAGTAGTATCACAAAATGGCTGTGGTTTCCTCTCATTTGACATATATACATAACCAATTAACTTTCATCACACACAAATACAAAACCAAAGTAACATTTTAATTGGTTCTAAATTTCAACACTTTCAAATGTGTTTTCCCCATGCAATTTTCCATAGGACATTTACATACGTCTACAGCCTGAATGGCTGAACGGAATTACACCAAACTTGGCAAAATGGTACATCAAACCTAAGAGGTCAGGAAGGATCTACTATGCCCCCTTATGGTCATTTCCCCCTTCGCTTTGGCCTCCTCTTGTCTCTCAATCCTACCGAGGGACAAGATGGCGGCCGCTACGGACTGTTTGGAATGTTGACAGACGCCGGAGAACCAATCAGCTTCGCAAAGCTCCGTAACGCGAAAAGTACGCGAAGCGGAGCGCTGTTACAGATATATATCTTTTTTTCAACGTTAATTTCTCAAAATCCACTGGAGCACATATATTGAGACCTAGCAAAGGCACATCGGGCTACCAGTCCCTAATATTTTGCCAAGTTTCGTGCAAATCCATTCAGCCGTTCGATTATTATTATTTTGTTTTTTTTTTGCCCCGCGGGGCCCTTTTAAAACCTCCACATCAAACCTAGGGGGTCAGCGAGGATCTACTATGCCCCCTTATAGTTATTTCCCCCTTTGTTTTGACCTCCTCTTGTCTCTCGATCCTACCGAGAGACAAGATGGCGGCCGCTACGGACTGTTTGGAATGTTGACAGACGCCGGAGAACCAATCAGCTTCGCTTCACAAAGCTCCGTTGCGCGAAAAGTCCGCGAACCAGAGCGCTGCCCGGTCCGCTGTTACAGATATATATCTTTTTTTAAACGTTAATTTCTCAAAATCCACTGGAGCACATATATTGAGACCTACAAAAGGCACATCGGGCTACCAGTCCCTACAATTTTGCCAAGTTTCGTGCAAATCCATTCAGCCGTTCGGGCTAAAAGTGAGGCCAACCGCCCTATGGAAAACTCAATGTTAAAAACACGTTTTGGGACCCCCCTTTTTTCTCGGCCCCCCCTTGACGAACCCCCCTCCAAATTTTCAAGGGCTGCTCAGAAACAAAATGTGCCATTTTCCTGAAAATTTCAGCCAATTCCGTCCACAAACGCCAAAGTTATTAGACATAGAATTTTCAAAAAACCCATAGAGAAAAAATCCTAACTATATATACCTACTGGCGACCGCCAGTAGGTAATATATTCACTGAAAAAACCATAGGTTATAGACCATATATAGTTAGGAATTAGCATTTACAAAACCTTGAAAATTCACTGAAAAAACCATAGGTTATAGACCATATATAGTTAGGAGTTAGCATTTAAAAAACCTTATTTTACTCACACAAAACCATTGAAATTCCATATATAGTTAGTTGCACTAACTATATATCGCGCACCCGCAATCCACTGCTGATCATGTCACATATTACATCATTCATGACATGGTCAGTGACATCACTGATGACATCACTGATGACATCTCAAATGACATCACTGATGACATCACTGATGACATCTCATTTGACATCATTCTTGTGCTAATACGATAAACCTCTTCAGACTCTAATATAACCTTAAATACACTCAGTGTATACAGACACTCACACACTGTCACTCATCCATGGAGTTACTCACACACCTAGTCAGTCATGCAAAGAAACAATCTCACCTCCATTTCCTTAACTATACAGTTATACACACCTTACTTATTCAAGCATATACTAACACATATTTACTCTCTTACACAATCCCTGATACAAGTTCACAATGATCCATACAGCCACTCACACATTCAGTGGCTCTCATGCACAGTTAATTATATATGCCAACTCTCACATGTACTGTGTTTTACATATGTACTTACTATGACATGTAGCATTGAGATATCCATTCACTCATCAATACACTCATGCACACAGTCAACTGCCCATGTAGCTGTTTCCACATGCACTCTTGAACTCATACACCTAGTGAATCAACTGCTGACACATCTATGCACAGAGTCACACACCTCCCAGCCACCCCCACACAAACTCAATCTCCCATACAAATACTTGGGCAACCAATCAATAACACATATAGCCTCTCGTATAGCTAATGATCAACACATGCAGCAGTTTACATCACAACAGACATACTGATGCACACATTCAGACTGTTTAGTCACTAACCCATGCATTTAGTACGACACATTTATTCACTCACTCACAGTCAGTCACGCACCTACTAAATCCTTCATCCAGACACTTATACATCCACTCATTCTTCAATATATCAAACATATTTAAACTTTACAGAAACACACAGTCACTGGATGATGTCATCAGTGATGTCATCAGTGATGTCATTTGAGATGTCATCAGTGATGTCATCAGTGATGTCATTTGAGATGTCATCAGTGATGTCATCAGTGATGTCATTTGAGATGTCATCAGTGATGTCATCAGTGATGTCACTGACCATGTCATGAATGATGTAATATGTGACATGATCAGCAGTGGATTGCGGGTGCGCGATATATAGTTAGTGCAACTAACTATATATGGAATTTCAATGGTTTTGTGTGAGTAAAATAAGGTTTTTTAAATGCTAATTCCTAACTATATATGGTCTATAACCTATGGTTTTTTCAGTGAATTTTCAAGGTTTTGTAAATGCTAATTCCTAACTATATATGGTCTATAACCTATGGTTTTTTCAGTGAATTTCAATGGTTTTTTAATAGCAAATATCATAAGCTGTCGAATGTCAAGTACGTGGTAAGTGAAAACATTTTCGTGTTTATGCACACTGATCTGCTTTGAATGGTGCCCCCCCCCCTCATTTCTATTAGGAGTACTCTCTCTTTGCAGATAGTGAAAGGTAGTTAACGCAGGCCTTTGCCCCCATTGTAATCCGTCGTGCCTGCTTCTCTCTCCATTTGATTGATTGTTATCCAAGTATTTACTGTTTTAGAATTAGTTCTCTTTGGTTCATTCTCTATTTACAAACAAACACAGAGTCGCAATACTCTGTTTAGTCTTTGCAGATAACGAAAAATCGTGTAAAAAAAAAGAAAAGGAATCAAGCAAAATCAGTAGGCCACTAATGGGATTTCTTTTTGACCTCGCTAAAATAGAAACATTAGGAACAACCCCTCATGACAAATACAAAACTAGTGAGATGAACTGAACTCCACACAATGATGGCTGCAAAACAGCTCGGCTCCGCCACCCACCCCGCCCAAAATAACGATAAAGAACGGCTGCCATGATTGGTTGCGGAATGACCACGACGGAGCTACGAAATGGTGCTGCTCTCATGCTAACCCCAGCTTCAGTCTGAAACATCCAGAAACACTGTAGACTACCAATTCGATCAGTTCCGGTAGCGCCCCAATGTAACCCGGTAGAGAAGAACTAGCCCTCCCCTCTTTGACTGATGGTTCTTGTTGCCTGTCCCTTCTGTTGTCATTTAACAGAACTATTTAGCCTGCTGAAAGGGGTTGTGTTCCGACCGCTGGTTGGTGGAGACATTTTGACTATATTCTGTACCTGCGTTGTCGCGTAATGCGTCATATGACGCGCCGCGTTAGCGCATCCGGAAGTCATCCGGGGCGCGCAGCGCGTAACGTAAGCATAACAAGTCATGTGACTTGTTAATAAAACTTTTCATTGGTTCATTTTACTTTTCTTATTGTAATGATGAAAGGCTTGGTCATATGACCTAAAAATTACGCTTTTCATTACTTCCGAACATTATTTTTTCTTAAATATATGTTATAATGTTCCAGGCTAATGTACTTTCCCGGAAATTTTACAACTGTCCTGCAAGTAAAATATATTCTTTTTTCGAGAAAAAGAGCGTTTCTTCGTCCCATGACGGAGCCGTTGAGCAAAAGAGGGTCGACCTGCTGTCTTAGTCGCCGATAAGCCTGAATATGAGATTCTTATCGATCACTTTATGTTGCAGGAATAGAAAACACAACAGCCCTTGACCATTTATCTTTACTGCGTTCCTTCGTATTATACCTTTTACCCTTCATGTAATTGGTCTGCTTTATTTCACTTGCCTTTTAATGATTCTAAAACAGTCACTATTATTAAAAACTTTACCAATGTATATACTACTACCATGTTTTCTTTTAAAAACCTTTATTGTGAAAATTTCATTATACAAATACGAGCCTATAACCACGTGGGCCTGCCACAGAGCAAACTGTAATCGTATATGATGAATAGACATTTACACTGTAGAGGAACGTAACGGGCGAGCCATTAGGTTGCAAGAACTAAGGTGTCTAACAGTTACGGAATCGGTGGACGTACATTTTATAATTAAAATACGACAGGGCCAGTTACAATAAAATTATCTAGATATACATTTGCGGGCAAGTACCATGGGTGACGTTAATTCGAACTTTCAACAGTACAGTAATCAATAACACATCAGAACTTAATATCAATAGGGATGTCGAAATATTCAATCAATTCTCGTCCCCGCCCGCCATGTGCTTCAAAACTGCATACGTATCTCGTGATTTCAAGGTTCTGCAACCAGTACACAACAAGGAGTTACGAGTCCCATTTATTCCGGCGCCATTTTGGGCGAGGACGGGCAGGTCCAGGATATAGTCAAAATGTCTCTACCAACCATCGACTATGATGATGTTCATATGCTGTATTTATTAGAGTAACACTCATCTGTCCACATGAAATTAATTTGCCACAATCTAAACATGTCATTTTAATCTTTCCAAAGTTCTTCTAAATATTTGGGACCGTTTCCCTTGCCTCTGAAGCTCTCAGTGCCACTTCTTTGATGAATGTACTAGTAGGTCAGGGGTTCTCCTCCAAATCTCTCTTTTATGCAGCACTATAATTAATTGGTGCCACCTCTCCATATGACGATGCATGGTATAGTTACCACAACTATATTTTTTTTCGGTTCCTCTGGAGAGTTCATCGTGGCAGATGAAGCGTGTAACGTACCGGGCATTTACCTTTTTTTGCATGTACAGGAAAGGAAAAAAAAATCGAGCGTCCGAGTTCTAAGGTGTCCCAGGGCCATTTTAGTGGACCAGGCCCAAATCCAAAGAACAGGCCGCCATTTTGAGAGTCCTCTTGCAGCCGCCTGTCGCTGTAGCATCAAGAGCAGCCGAAACTCAGCTGAATGGCAACTGAAACGGTAAAGGGGCGCCCCACTACAGCAGACGAGCCTCCACCTAGGAAGGCCCATTCACGCCGGCTCCCCCCCCCTTCGGGCACCCCACGCCGTTATTCGGAGCAGTATTGTAGGATGGCCACACCAGTGCGGCAACTTGCTAGACATCACCTCGGTGGTAACCGAATCTCAACGCCTTGTGGTGTCTCCTATTCAGAAAACATTGTTATGCTGCCTTCGACCTATTCGCCGCAAGTGCGCACACAACTCAACTGCATAGCTTGCTAGACACCACCTCGGTGCCATCCGGATCTTGGAATGTCAGCACCTTTTGGTGTCTTCTCTTCAGAAAATATTATTGCGCTGCCTTTGGCCCCATTCGCACATCAGTCCGCTACTGACGCCATCTCACAGGCTAATGGGGCGCCCCACGCCGACTTTCAGCATTGTAGAATAACCACACCAGTACAGCAACTTGCTAGACATCACCTCGGTGCCATCCGGATCTCGGCGCCCCACTGCAGATGAAGTGCCTCTCAACTATGAAACCACCACGGTGACATCCGGATCTTGGCGCGTTGTGCTGCCTTCGGCCTATTCGCACATCGGTCCGCTACTGACGCCATCTCACAGGCTAATGGGGCGACCCACGCCGAGTTTCAGCATTGTAGGATGACCACACCAGTACAGCAACTTGCTAGACATCACCTCGGTGCCATCCGGATCTCGGCGCCCCACTGCAGATGAAGTGCCTCTCAACTATGAAACCACCACGGTGACATCCGGATCTTGGCGCGTTGTGCTGCCTTCGGCCTATTCGCACATCGGTCCGCTACTGACGCCATCTCACAGGCTAATGGGGCGACCCACGCCGAGTTTCAGCATTGTAGGATGACCACACCAGTACAGCAACTTGCTAGACATCACCTCAGTGCCATCCGAATCTTGGCATCTCAACGCCTAGTGGTATCTTCCATACAAAAAATATTGTTACGCTGCCTTTGGCCCCATTCGCACATCAGTCCGCAACTTAGACACCACCTCGGTGCCATCCGGATCTTGGAATGTCAGCACCTTTTGGTGTCTTCTCTTCAGAAAATATTATTGCGCTGCCTTTGGCCCCATTCGCACATCAGTCCGCTGCTGACGCCATCTCACAGGCTAATGGGGCGCCCCACGCCGACTTTCAGCATTGTAGAATAACCACACCAGTACAGCAACTTGCTAGACATCACCTCGGTGCCATCCGGATCTCGGCGCCCCACTGCAGATGAAGTGCCTCTCAACTATGAAACCACCACGGTGACATCCAGATCTTGGCGCGTTGTGCTGCCTTCGGCCTATTCGCACATCGGTCCGCTACTGACGCCATCTCACAGGCTAATGGGGCGACCCACGCCGAGTTTCAGCATTGTAGGATGACCACACCAGTACAGCAACTTGCTAGACATCACCTCGGTGCCATCCGGATCTCGGCGCCCCACTGCAGATGAAGTGCCTCTCAACTATGAAACCACCACGGTGACATCCGGATCTTGGCGCGTTGTGCTGCCTTCGGCCTATTCGCACATCGGTCCGCTACTGACGCCATCTCACAGGCTAATGGGGCGACCCACGCCGAGTTTCAGCATTGTAGGATGACCACACCAGTACAGCAACTTGCTAGACATCACCTCAGTGCCATCCGAATCTTGGCATCTCAACGCCTAGTGGTATCTTCCATACAAAAAATATTGTTACGCTGCCTTTGGCCCCATTCGCACATCAGTCCGCAACTTAGACATCACCTCGGTGCCATCCGGATCTTGGCATCTCAGCGCCTTGTGGTGTCAGTCAGAAAATATTGTTGCGCTGCCTTTGGCCCCATTCGCACATCGGTCCGCTACTGACGCCATCTCACAGGCCAACGGGGCGCCCCACGCCGACTTTCAACATTGTAGGATGGCCACAGAAGTGCGACAACTTACTAGACACCACCTCGGTGCCATCCGGATCTTGGCGCGTTGTGCTGCCTTCGGCCTATTCGCACATCGTTCCACTACTGACGCAAACTCACAGGCCAACGGGGCGCCCCACGCCGACTTTCAGCATTGTAGGATGGCCACACCAGTGCTGCAACTTGCTGGACACCACCTCGGTGCCATCCGGATCTTGGCGCGTTGTATTGCCTTCGGCCTATTCGCACATCAGTCCGCTACTGACGCCGCCTCACGTGCCAACGTATTTTCTCCGCATTTTATACCCTATGCCGCATAACAGGTCATGTGACTTGTTTATAAAACTTTTCATTGGTTCATTTTACTTTTGGTTTCCTAATGATGGAAGGCTTGATCATATGACCTAAAAACAACACTTTTCATTGGATGAAAACTTTTTTTTTCCCCCAAACGATGAAAGCCCCACCTTGTTTCTGGATGTTTCAGACTAAACTGGCGTCAGCATGAGAGCACCACCATCTCGTAGCTCCGTCGTGGTCATTCCGCGAGCAATCATGGCAGCCGCTCCCCACCAGAAGCCTGCAGGAGTCGGAGCCCCCAAAACTTTTGATGAATTCTCAAGGCGGAGGGGACGCTTTCGAGAATGGGGTCCAAGACCTAGCAGACAAGCGTCCGATTTCCAAGGTGTCCCAGGGCCATTTCAGTGGACCACGCCCAAAAAGGAAAGAGCCTGCCGCCATTTTGAGAGTCCTGTGGCAGCCGCCTATCGCTGCACCGCAAGAGTGGGCGCAACTCAGCTGAATGGCGGATTTTGACACAGTGGACCAAAAGCGGACGGAATGGCAACTGAAACGGTAAAGGGGCGCCCCACTAAAACAGATGAGACTCCACCTGGAGAGGCCCGTTCACGCCGCCTCCCCCGGGGCGCCCCACGCCGTTATTCGGAGCAGCATTGTAGGATACCAAAACCAGTGCGGCAACTTACTGGACATCACCTTGGTGCCATCGTTCTGCTGCCTTGGAACTATTCGCACAACAGTTTGCTACTGATGACCCACCCCCCGCGACGCCCCACGCCGTTATTTGCTGGGTGGCAACTTACTAGACATCACTTTCGTGTCATCTAGATTTCGGCGCGTTCTGCTGCCTTGGAACTATTCGCACAACAGTTTGCTACTGATGACCCACCCCCCGCCGGAAATCTGGACGTTGTGCTGCGTTGGGACTATTCGCACAGCCGACCGCTACTTCGTTGTTTTTCCCTAAAAATGTTTATATGTTATTACTATTTTTGTTTTCTTGTATATATTTATAAATTATTAAAGTTTTATAATCTTACTACTTTGTCGGAGTGCTATATATTTTTAATGTGACACATAATTGTAAAAACTTTGATGTACAAAGAGTCATCCCTGGAATCTTCCGCTTCACGCTCGGTCCCCTCCCCAATCACAATACAGGATGGTTTTCAGATAATAGCAACGCTTCTGCTGTGACGGATCTCATCGAGTGTGGGCCTTGATCTACTATAACTCCTTTGAAGAGGGGTGATTCTTTACAGCTGTGGCCATAAACTACATCTGCAGGGCTAGCTGATAGCCTAGAACCGGCCTGGACAATCGGACACAGAGGAAAAGGAGTGTCAGAGGGTGCGGTAGTGAATAGGGCGAAAGGGAGGTGTCGGGCGGGCACAGGGTGTGATTCTCAGGGAAGAGCAGCGCAGATGGGGGGAGGTTTATTACCCATGCATAAGACAGAGAGCGGGGGTGACCACTGCCTGGGTGAGATGCTTGCGAGGGTGGGGAGCCATGCTAAGGATCGACAGCGTGCACAGAGTGGGTCTGGTCAAGGCATCTAAAATGGCTGCCGTGCACGACAAAAGTGTGGCATTTGAAAAAAGACAAGATGGCGCAGACAATGTTTTTCAACACTTCCTGATTTCCTTCGAATCGAACGTTAACAGACGTTGGGGCATATTACCAAAGTTAAGCGATATTTATCCCTAACGATGCATTGCAAAGATTTTTTTACCGTCAGAAATTATCGCAGATAAACCTTGCTATTATCAAGGTTTATCGCAAATACGATAAAAAACGACCGCAATGCATTAATATCGCTGAAAACTCAGCGATATTCATGCATTACCGAGCTAATGCTCTTAGCCATGTTATCCACCTCCCATTGGATAACATGGCTAAGAACTGCTCAGGGCAGCTGTTACTTTTTGGAGATATTCGCGCTTATCTCGAATATTTCCAAAAGTTGATAATAGGAGATAGCGATGTTAGCGACTGTTTCCAGTCGCTAACATCTTGGCATGCCCATTAGTGATAAATATCACTCACATGCAAAGTGGGACCCAAGATGGTCGCTATCTCCTACTAGCCGTCGCTAACTGGTGTTAGCAACAGCTAGGTAATACAGATATAATTTTATCTCCGCGAAGCGGAGCGCTGTTACAGATATATATCTTGTTTTTGAACGTTAATTTCTCAAAATGCACTGAAGCACATATATTGAGACATAGCAAAGGCACATCGGGCTACCAGTCCCTAATATTTTACCAAGTTTCGTGCAAATCCATTCAGCCGTTCGATTATTATTATTATTTTTTTTTTTTGCCCCGCGGGGCCCTTTTAAAACCTCCACATCAAACCTAGGGGGTCAGCGAGGATCTACTATGCCCCCTTATGGTCATTTGCCCCTTCGCTTTGGCCTCCTCTTGTCTCTCGATCCTACCGAGAGACAAGATGGCAGCCGCTACGTACTGTTTGGAATGTTTACAGACACCGGAGAGCCAATCAGCTTTGCTTCGCAAAGCTCCGTAACGCGAAAAGTACGCGAAGCGGTGCGCTGTTACAGATATATATCTTTTTTTAACGTTAATTTCTCAAAATCCACTGGAGCACATATATTGAGACCTAGCAAAGGCACATCGGGCTACCAGTCCCTAATATTTTGCCAAGTTTCGTGCAAATCCATTCAGCCGTTCGATTATTATTATTTTGGTTTTTTTTTGCCCCGCGGGGCCCTTTTAAAACCTCCACATCAAACGTAGGGGGTCAGCGAGGATCTACTATTCCCCCTTATGGTCATTTGCCCCTTCGCTTTGGCCTCCTCTTGTCTCTCGATCCTACCGAGAGACAAGATGGCGGCCGCTACGGACTTTTTGGAATGTTGACAGACGCCAGAGAACCAATCAGCTTCGCTTCACAAAGCTCCGTTGCGCGAAAAGTACGCGTCCTGGGACGCTGCCCGGTCCGCTGTTACAGATATATATCTTTTTTTAAACGTTAATTTCTCAAAATCCACTGGAGCACATATATTGAGACCTACAAAAGGCACATCGGGCTACCAGTCCCTACAATTTTGCCAAGTTTCGTGCAAATCCATTCAGCCGTTCGGGCTAAAAGTGAGGCCAACCGCCCTATGGAAAACTCAATGTTAAAAACACGTTTTGGGACCCCCCTTTTTTCTCGGCCCCCCCTTGACGAACCCCCCCCAAATTTTCAAAGGCTGCTCAGAAACAAAATGTGCCATTTTCCTGAAAATTTCAGCCAATTCCGTCCACAAACGGCAAAGTTATTAGACATAGAATTTTCAAAAAACCCATAGAGAAAAAATCCTAACTATATATACCTACTGGCGACCGCCAGTAGGTAATATATGTATATATATATATATATATATATATATATATATATATATATATATACATATATATATATATATTCACTGAAAAAACCATAGGTTATAGACCGTATATAGTTAGGAATTAGCATTTACAAAACCTTGAAAATTCACTGAAAAAACCATAGGTTATAGACCATATATAGTTAGGAATTAGCATTTAGAAAACCTTATTTTACTCACACAAAACCATTGAAATTCCATATATAGTTAGTTGCACTAACTATATATCGCGCACAAGCAATCCACTGCTGATGATGTCACATATTACATCATTCATGACATGGTCAGTGACATCACTGATGACATCACTGATGACATCTCAAATGACATCACTGATGACATCTCATTTGACATCAATGATCACATCACTGATGATATCATTCATGTGACAATACAATGCATCTCCTCACACTTTAATATAACCTCTGTTACACCCAGTGTTAAATACAGAGTATAATTTTTGAAACCTTTGACACACCAATACTAGTTACTACATACACACTCACTGATTCCTACGTCTACACACACATTCACTCATTCACCCATACAATCACTCATCTTTACAACACTATCATATGCACTCATACACCTATACAGACACTCACACTCTGCCACTCATCCATGGAGTTACTCACACACCTAGTCAGTCCTGTAAAGAATCAATCACACTTCCATTTTCTAATCTATACAGTTAAACATAGAGCACCTTACATTTTCAAACATATACTAACACATACTTACTCTCTTATACAATCATTGATACAAGTACACATTGATCTGCACAGAGTCACACACCTCCCAGCCAGCCACACACACACTCAGTCTCCCATACAAATACTTGGGCAATCAATCAATAACCCATATAGTTACTCATATAGCTACTGATCAACACATGCAGCAGTTTACAGAACAACAGACATAATGATGCACAAATTAAGACAGTTTAGTCACTAACCTATGAACTCAGTGAGACATATTTAATCACTCACTCATACAGTCAGTCATGCACCTACTAAATCCTTCATCCAGACACTTATACATCCACTCATTCTTCAATATGTAAGACATATTTAAACTTTACAGAAACATAAAATTACTGGATGTTGTTTTCAGTGATGTCATCAGTGATGTCATTTGAGATGTCATCAGTGATGTCATCAGTGATGTCACTGACCATGTCATGAATGATGTAATATGTGACATCATCAGCAGTGGATTGCTTGTGCGCGATATATAGTTAGTGCAACTAACTATATATGGAATTTCAATGGTTTTGTGTGAGTAAAATAAGGTTTTCTAAATGCTAATTCCTAACTATATATGGTCTATAACCTATGGTTTTTTCAGTGAATTTTCAAGGTTTTGTAAATGCTAATTCCTAACTATATATGGTCTATAACCTATGGTTTTTTCAGTGAATTTCATTGGTTTTTTAACAGCTAATATCTGTAGCTGTAAAATGTATTCTTCTTTAAATCCAAAAATATATTTTATATGTTTATTAATAACTTCTTTTTTTTAATATTTTTTTTTCTTCGTTCCCGCTTCGCGAATCGGGAAGCTTCCCGTTAGCTGACCTTGATGCCGCGAAATAGACCGCGAGCCGGTAAACGTTTCTTTACCGCAACTGCCGCGTTAGAAAACAACATCGTGACGCCTCCCGTCCGCATGACGTTTCGCGTTGTCGCGTGATACGTCATATGACGTGCTACGTTAGCGAACTGGTACGCTTACCGAGTCGCAAAGCACAGGTTTCTGGAAGCAAACCGGGAGGCCCTGCAAAGCGCGTAACGTAAACACAGCAGGTCATGTGACTTGGTAATAACACTTTTCATTGGTTATGTTATGTTATGTTATGTTATGTTAGGGCTATTTGTATTGCGCACGGCTGCTCCAGCGAAGGAGCGTCCCGGCGCACCGACAAGGTGGCGAACACAACACAACAGAAAACAGAAAATATTATTTAAAAATGGGGGTATGGATTTTAACATAACTCAGAGAACAGAAGGGTTTTAGCGGCCTTGCGGAAGGAAAGCAAGTCGCCAAGGGTCCGGAGTTTCAAGGGGAGAGCGTTCCAGAGCGCGGCTGCCCGCACCCTAAAAGAGCGACCCCCCGCCCGACTGAGTTTGAACCGAGGGGCTGCCGCTAGTTCTTGGTCCAACGAACGCAAAGTGCGGCCCGGGATGTAAGAGCACAAAAGTTGGCACAGTAAGGGAGGCGGTAGGCCCTTCAGAATCTTGAAAGATATGCACAGTACTTTAAAATGGATCCGCTGCCTAACGGGTAACCAATGCAAGGCTCGCAAGGTTGGACCGGCCGAGCAAAACCTAGGAAGACCTACGATTGCTCTGGCCGCTGCGTTCTGCACTCTTTGAAGTCGGGTTAGCTCGGCCTGGTTTAACCCTATGAAAAGGGAGCTGGCATAGTCCAGCCGAGCCAAAACCGTTGCTTGTACCACAAGTTGACGGGTTGCGGCATCAAAATATTTAAGGGCAGGTCGCAGATTGCGCAAGATGCCAAAGCAGCACGCCGCCGTCATTTTAGTGTGACCAACAAAGTTGAGGGAAGGGTCCAGCCAGACACCAAGATTTTTGATCTCCGCAACCGGAGTGGGGGTGGGACCCAACTCAGGGGGCCACCAGGTATCTCCCCAAAGGTCCGTCCGCTTCCCAAAGACCATCACCTCCGTTTTTTTGGCGTTAAGTTGGAGACAGTTGGACGTCATCCAACCAGCCACCGCCCTAAGTCCTTCTCTGAATCTTGGGGCATCCACCCCAGAGTCCCCGCTGATCGTGACCGCTAGCTGGGTATCATCTGCGTATGACACCATGGTCATACCACAGAGCTTCACCACCTCAGCCAGCGGCCTCACGTAGATGTTAAACAACGTGGGACTCAGCGAGGAACCCTGCGGAACCCCAAAAGACAGAGGATGACATTTGGACTGATAGGGCGGGGACGCCACACAGAAGGAACGATCCCTGAGAAACGAACGAAACCACTGGTGTGCAGTGCCAGTCACCCCTATCTCCTCCAGCCGCTGCAGGAGAATTTCATGGGAGACCGTGTCAAAGGCGGCGCTTAGGTCTAACAAAACAAGCGCCGCCGTTTGACCTGCATCCAGAACTGCCCGCAGGTGCTCGACCATAAATAACAATGCTGTTTCCGTACTGTGGCCGGCCCGAAAACCATTCTGGGTGTCGTCCAGAATGTTGGCACGCGACAGATGATCAGTGAGGGCGGTGTTAACATGCACCTCCGCGAGTTTGGCTGGCCACGGGAGAAGCGAAATCGGGCGGTAGTTCTCCGATTTTAAGGGGTCGAGAGATGTTTTTTTCAAAATGGGCATAACTACCGCATGCTTCCATTTCAAAGGCACCTGGCCAGATGATAGCGACATGTTGATTAAGTCGCAGACCGGGCGAGCAAAAGTCTGGTCTCTGAACATTGGTGGCTTGAGCGGGTCAACCGGCGACCCAGACTTGACTCGAAGGGCCAATGCCGTGTAAGACTCCAAAGAGAGACAGGGGAGAGAATCTAGCACCACCTGATCCTGCTGGATGGGTGGCCCCGTACTGGTTTGTGCAGTGGTGGGGAAGGCCCTATAGATGGTCTGGACCTTCTCCAGGAAGAAAGCCGCCAGCGCTTCACAATGGGTATTGGAGCTGATGGAATTGCCGGCAGGCTTCCTAGCCACAAGGTCTTTAAGGGCCTTAAAGATGGTTTTAACAGGATTCCCACTGCTGCGAAACTCCAGAGCGTAATATGCCGCCCGGGTTCTACAGACCGCGCGGTGATAGGACTTAACCGCAGCCATATACAGGTTTTTTTTGCTGCTGTCATACCTCTTCCTCCAGTCTCTCTCTGCACGTCTACAGACACTTTTTAGAGCCCTCAGATTGCCATCATACCAGGGGCTGGGGGCGCGGAGGCCACACTTACTGGAAACCATCGGGATAAGGGAGTCGAGGGCTCTGGTTACCCATCCGCAGAAATGGTCATAACCAGATTCCACGTTCTCCACTGCACCCAGAGGATCATCAGTGAGAAGGCGATGGAGATCTTCCGCCTTAAGTTTGCTCCAGCGCCGTCTGGGCATAGCTCGCAGTGGCGCCTTAAGTGGGGCTTCTATAAGAGGACAGTAGATAGTCACGAGCGAGTGGTCTGACCAGGTCAGGGGGAGAGGGGGGGCCACTGTAGCCCCCTCTAAGTTGGAGAAAAAGGGGTCCAGAATGTGGCCACCCTTATGAGTGGGGTCCGAGACCAGCTGGAACAGTTGAAGGGCCTCGAGATCCGCCACCATCCCTCCCACTGAAGAAAGACACAGAGTGTCAAAATGGAGATTCAAGTCTCCAATGATAGAAAAATTGGCAGACCCTACTGCTAGTGAACTAACTGCCTCGGGAAGAGCCTCCCTAAATGCCACGGAACTACCAGGTGGGCGATAAATAAGCAATCCTGACATGGTAAAATGCGATGTAACTGCAACCTTGAACAGGGCGCTCTCGCATCCCGTGATGTTCTGCACTCTCCAGGCGCAAGGATAACAAGATTTAACTGCAAGAGCGACTCCACCCCCTCTCGAAGAGCGGTTGAGCGTGTAGATGGAATACTCCGCGGGGAGCGCCAAATTCAATACAGTAGAATCGGTATCCTGCAGCCATGTCTCTGTCAGACAGAAGATGTCAGGGGGGTCATTGTCCATAAGATCAGCAATATCCTGATAATGCTTGACCGCCGATCTTACGTTCAAATTCCAGATGGTGAGATGTCGCGAAGAGACGTTGCTGCTTATGGCAGGCTGCACTATACTGGACCCCAAGCAAGATGGTGCTTCGAGTAGCCAACCACCACAAGCACAATGGTGGGGGCCACACAAAGGGTCAACACGGGCTCCAGCGCAAGGAGGCAGGCAATTGTTAATCGCCAGGAGAGTTTCCCTGGTGTACGTAAGCATAATTAATGATGTACCTGATGTTAAGGCCACCGCGAAACCAGCGCAACCGAGCGCGGACGGGCGCAGACGGGCAGGACTCTGGCACGACTCCGGCCACGCGAGGACACGCCCGCTGCGCGATCCCGCTGCGCTAGGGGAGGAGCATTAAGTAGGTGTTCCCAGGCGTCACATGCGCAAACAAGCGCTAGCAGATGGAAATGCCTCACTCCACTCACCCCACTCCAAGATGGCCACCAAAAACGAGCAGGGCACCCACCCCAGGACCAGACCCGCCCAAACGGCGGTGAGGGGCACAAAATTATGGTGCAGGTAAGGGGGGATTTAAAAAAGGGTCAAAATGACCAAAGCCAGCAGAAATTATAAATAAGCGTTTTTAAAACAGCAGTTTTACTGCAAAAACGCGCGAAGCGCTCTCGCAGCAGCAGCTACCTTGTCAGGGGCTGAGAACAGGAGGGACTCGCCTTAAGTAGGTGTTCCCAGGCGTCACATGCGCAAACAAGCGCTAGCAGATGGAAATGCCTCACTCCACTCACCCCACTCCAAGATGGCCACCAAAAACGAGCAGGGCACCCACCCCAGGACCAGACCCGCCCAAACGGCGGTGAGGGGCACAAAATTATGGTGCAGGTAAGGGGGGATTTAAAAAAGGGTCAAAATGACCAAAGCCAGCAGAAATTATAAATAAGCGTTTTTAAAACAGCAGTTTTACTGCAAAAACGCGCTAAGCGCTCTCGCAGCAGCAGCTACCTTGTCAGGGGCTGAGAACAGGAGGGACTCGCCTTAAGTAGGTGTTCCCAGGCGTCACATGCGCAAACAAGCGCTAGCAGATGGAAATGCCTCACTCCACTCACCCCACTCCAAGATGGCCACCAAAAACGAGCAGGGCACCCACCCCAGGACCAGACCCGCCCCAAACGGCGGTGAGGGGCACAAAATTATGGTGCAGGTAAGGGGGGATTTAAAAAAGGGTCAAAATGACCAAAGCCAGCAGAAATTATAAATAAGCGTTTTTAAAACAGCAGTTTTACTGCAAAAACGCGCGAAGCGCTCTCGCAGCAGCAGCTACCTTGTCAGGGGCTGAGAACAGGAGGGACTCGCCTTAAGTAGGTGTTCCCAGGCGTCACATGCGCAAACAAGCGCTAGCAGATGGAAATGCCTCACTCCACTCACCCCACTCCAAGATGGCCACCAAAAACGAGCAGGGCACCCACCCCAGGACCAGACCCGCCCAAACGGCGGTGAGGGGCACAAAATTATGGTGCAGGTAAGGGGGGATTTAAAAAAGGGTCAAAATGACCAAAGCCAGCAGAAATTATAAATAAGCGTTTTTAAAACAGCAGTTTTACTGCAAAAACGCGCGAAGCGCTCTCGCAGCAGCAGCTACCTTGTCAGGGGCTGAGAACAGGAGGGACTCGCCTTAAGTAGGTGTTCCCAGGCGTCACATGCGCAAACAAGCGCTAGCAGATGGAAATGCCTCACTCCACTCACCCCACTCCAAGATGGCCACCAAAAACGAGCAGGGCACCCACCCCAGGACCAGACCCGCCCAAACGGCGGTGAGGGGCACAAAATTATGGTGCAGGTAAGGGGGGATTTAAAAAAGGGTCAAAATGACCAAAGCCAGCAGAAATTATAAATAAGCGTTTCACTTTTGGTTTCCTAATGATGTAAGACTAGGTCATATAATCTAAAATGAACACTTTTCATTGGTTGAGAACTATTGTTTTTCCCAAATGATGAAAATCCCTCCTTCTTTCCTCACTCTGACTTTCATCATTGTGAGAGAAAGACCCTTTGTTACCAGTGAGCAATGGCTTCTTTAGTAGCTTCAGCTGGTGCTTCCTCACCACCTCCACCACATCCAAGGAAGAGTGGACCACCTGCTAAAGTTATAATTCAGCAAGAAGAGGAACAGGACGACCTAGATAATCTCCCTATTATGGCCAGAAGATCTGTTGTACCGGAAGTAACGGGACCAGAGGGCAGGGAGATGGTGCCAAATATACAAACGAGATTTTGTGAAGTAAAACAAGTCTGCGTACATTGCAGTGGATTCATTTGCTACGGAGAAAGTAGCATCACTCTGATCAACAGAGCTATTGACAATCATGCTCATGTTTGTCCGAAACGCCCCAAACAATAAATTCTTTTTTTTTGTTTTGTTGCTCCTGTTGAGCCCTTTACAATGAATCGTTTTCGTTGCCCCCTCCGAAAAAAAACCAAAAAAAATATAAAACTGTTCAGAAAAATTCAAAAAAAGTAAAAAAATGTTCAGAAAAATAATAAAAAAAATATAAAACAACAAAAACAATAAAAAAAAAAGTTATTTTCAGAACTACCTCCCCGTTATTAAAAAATTGGTACAATATTTGGAACTGTGCCAACCTCTATTTCTCTTAGTTCGCTTCCCAGTTCGCTCCCCGGTACGCGAACCGGAAGCGAACCAAAAATTTTTTTTTTTTTAAAAAGAACAGTAAGTATAAGGGAAGGAAACAGACAGTTATGTTAAAAGAAAGACAGCTATAGGGGAGTAAACTAGAGATACTATTACCCGTAATCCACTGCTGATGATGTCACATATTACATCATTCATGACATGCTCAGTGACATCATCAGCAGAGGATTGCGGGTAACAGTATCCCTAGTTTATTCCCTATAGCTGTGTTTCTTTTAACATAACTGTCTGTTTCCTTCCCTTATACTTACTGTTCTTTTTAAAAAAATTTTTTTAGATCAGTCAGAAACAGTGAAAGTAATGAAATATAAAAGACTACGTAGAATATGAGCACTGTATGCAACAACTTTGACACTTACAGAAGCCTCACCTTCTCCATGCTTCCTACACAGTTCTACATGTACATCATAAATGCAAACAGAACAGAATTAATTATACATGTTAAATGGTTTATTTTTGCTGTTCTCAGAATGTATCAAATTTCACTAAAACAGTGACTTGAAGGTATTCATCATATAACAGCGGGGAAAAAAAACACAATCAAAATGATTGTGTTTAAAAAACCCATACAACATAACAAATCAGAATTCAGAACTCCTTAAAGTTAACTTACTTTCCATGACGGCCAAGGATGTCCTATGAACAGCTTACACTCTGTTGTGCTGTTATTACTTTCAACCCGCCACTTTCTGAAAGAAAACCTCCATCGTTTTCAAAAACATGTTACATACAATAAATGACTTCTCGCTCTCTACCACACGTTTCCACAAGGCCAAATCGTGTCTGAGCCATTTATAACTCTTAGAATTCTTTTAAGCCAATCCCGTCATGTTGTATTTCCGCAACTTTCACAATTAAAATGTTGAAGATCATTTTCACAATCCTGGACTAGTAATATCTTCCCCTTCTTGCTCAATCATGTTCTACATTTCCTATCACACTGATACTGCTTACTATGAAGCAGACTTACACTACCTTTATGACTAGTACAATTATTTAATTCTCTACATCACTTTTAATGACAAAGCAATGTAAAACAGTAGACAGCATTGCAGACTTACATTCCCTCTACTCCATGTTTTGATTGGCTGCTTCAATTAGCTTATAAAAAGAAACAGTTTTTCTGAACTCATTCAAAGTGCACGTATTTCTCCATGACGTCCAGTGTTATGGTAAGAAGTTATGTCTCTGTACTACACTTATCCTCAAGGCCAAATTGTGTACGAGCCATTAGAACTTCTTGAAATTCCTCAGAGCACATCCCGAGATTCTTTCCCTAAAATTTTGGTTTTAAAAACACCAGGTAAGAGTTTTTAAGGTCATACGGCAATTTTTTTTTGAAAATTAAAACAGAATCATTGCAGAATGACCAGCCATTTCTACACTTTAAATAAGCTGTATAATGTCCTGATGTTATTGAAGGACCATCATGATATATAATTGCTACAGTTACAAAAGTCCTTCCTGATATTGACAACTGTGAAGCCACAACATTTTTAATTAAAGTTGTCAATTTTGTTCCATCAGGCCTACATCGTTGGAACATTAAAATGACATACTGGCCATATGTTCGTATAAATAATGTGGACATCATTTCAGATTTACATTGGCTACACTCCATGTTGTGATCAGCTGCTTTTACTAGCTTATTAAAAGAGACTGATTTACTGTCTGGCAAAGTTAAATATATAAATCTTTCTGAGTCTACACTAGTAGTACTTGATACCCTACAGTTCTCGCAGTCATGCTGCCATTGATAAGAAAGCCCAAACAGGTGATCTACATCTACACCTTCATCATGCAATACATCAAGCATATACATTAAAAACTCCTGAAAATCTTACTGACTATTTTGAGAGAATTGTGTTTGGCCTGAACATCTGTCTAACAGATTTCGAATTTCAGACACACTTTCTATGTTTGTTCTATCAGTGCTACATTTCTCTAACACAGAATTTAACAAACTGCAAAATCTTTGATCAGAATTGACCACAATCTCTTCTTTTACATTTTCTAGAGAAAACAAAACATTAACCACTACATTAGCATAGCAGTTGACACCAGAACTGTTTTCAAATTGAAAACCAACAACATCTTCAACAGAATCCTTTTTGTTTCTGCTTATAATTTCAGGTTCATCGACTTTTCGTCTTTTTGCTACAACCTCCCCAGTATTGGTCACATTTCTTCGTTTCCGGCCTACCACACGTTTCTCAAACAAAGGATACTGAGGCAAATGTGGCGCATACTCTCTTCTTAACCTATTGTATTCCTTAACACAATCTAGATCCGCACAAATGTTTGTGACATCACACTCAATCAAGTACAATCCCGATAAAGTTCTAACTCGTGACAATGCCACATATGCCATACCCTCCTTGAACACAGAACTGCCAATATTCACCAATGCACAGTCTACACTTAAACCTTGCGATTTATGGATTGTCACCGCATATGCCAAGCAAACAGGAAACTGCTTACGACGAACATATAAGTCTTTTACAAGCAAAAATCTAGCAGAACAACGAGCAATTAGCTGTACTTCCTCAATGCCATCAAATTTAATTTTTAAAAATTCAATTCCATCTCTATTTCTGTATTTCACAAAATCAACAACATTACCCATTGATCCATTTACCAGACCTCTTTCAACATGTAAATTCCTTCTTAAAATTATACGGCAGTTCAAGCACACATTCAGAGTCTTTTCAAAACCCGCAGTTTTAGATATACTCTTCTCTAATGAATCCAATTTTGTTTTCAGATTCTCAGACAAAATAATTGTTGATCCCATATGCTCTACTCTGTCAATAGCTTCCAGTTTCACAATCTCTTGCTTTTCTAAATGCAACATTTTGTTGTTGAATTTGGCACATTCTGCAAGAGTTGGCATCAAACATATTCCAGATTTTTTCTCAGTAACTTTCTGAAAAATATTCTCAGGCACAACATCTTCGTCTGGATATAAATTTGTCAGTAATCGTGCATGTAAAGCTTCTTTCCCATGCTCGGTCACTTTTCCAATTCTAACATCTTGTAGAATAGTCTTGTAAACTTCATCCTTTGCCTGACGCATATTTTCATGCAGTTCAGCATAATTGAAGTTTAACCATATATTGACGTTGCCAATGCTCCCTAAGCACTTCCTGGTATCTTCATGCGTGAGCATTTTGAACACAGGTTGCCCTTTCACTGGTGTCAGCTGCAGAAGATCTCCGAAAACAATGATGTGTTTGCCACCAAATAACACATCATACTCTGTTTTGAGAACTTCTTGCATTCTCAAATGCACAAAGGCAAGCATGACATTGGAAACCATGCTTACTTCGTCAATGATAAGAAGTTTCATTTTCCTCAAGACTCTTGAAACTTCAAAACAAGCATCTCCAGATAGCTTGTGATATTCTAATTTGTTGTCATGCTCCACTGGCAGCATCAGTAAACGATGTAAAGTAATCCCTTTAATGTTATGTGCTGCCAGTCCAGTTGGAGCGGTGACAACACAAGACAGCGATGACTCTGTCCTTTCCTGCAAATAACATGAAATTGCTTTAATAAGGAAACTTTTTCCAGTTCCTGCTTCTCCACTCACATACAGTCGGACAGGCTTCAACGACGTACATGAGCACTCTTTCTTGTCATGACTTAATCCATGATCAATTTGCATGGTAAGTTCGTCATATATTTTCCTCTGCTCAACGTTGAGTTGTCTTTCCAACTCTTCTAAGTTAACCGCATCCTCCTGAGCATGTGCCATGGCTCTTTCCACTTCATTCATAGCAGTGGCAGCTTCATTTTCGATAAGAGGTCCTCCTAGTGGATCCTGACTCAATGAAGCAGAACTCTGACTGTCCTGAGAACTGTCTCTGGCAATCTCGGCTGCAATCGTTGCTTCCTGCTCAATTTCCACATTCAACATTTCTACATATTTGGGAAAAGCAGGACATTCTATGGTCTCCTTGGCAGCATTGAATGAGTCTTCGTAACAAAGGAAATCTCCAAGCAGTTCCTCTTCTGCACGCCATGGCTTAAAAAGTTGCAAAAGTGCTAAATAGAAAAACTCCTTTTTTTCAGGAGATTCGCCACTCAATTTTCGATGGTTTATCAAGTGGCATTTTCTTTGCTTGACCAGACATCCCTCACTTCCTATTACAGCATACACTCCTTTCTCAGTATCTTCTTTGATGTTCCTCTTGAATATGTAATTTTGCAGAACCTCATACAGACAAACATTCTCGAGGTGAATGCTTCGATTTGGATAATATGTATCCAACATGTTGCTCTTCAAAATGTCGGTACTGTTTGGCTCCTTTTCCGCCAAATACTCAATTTCCCGCACAGGTTTCAGAACTCGATTACGCGTTGCAGCAAGACCAACACTCGCCCAAACGATACTCCTGGACTTGGCATAGAGACTTGCTGAAGACAACCGGTCAGAACATTCGTAAGCTCCGATTTCTCGATGCAACAACATCTTCAGACTGAAACTGTACAACTTCTTGCTGAGGCTCTTTTCATGGGAAATGTCCTCCCACATATCCTTCAATTCTGTCTTCTCTTTTTTGGTGATGTAAGATGTCACATACCGAGCCACAGCCATACAGTTATCAGCCACAAACTGTATATCCATGTTAGCATTCCACATGGACAAAATCACCGGGTTGTAGTCGTTGATGTACTTGGACTCTTCGTTCCTCTTCAAATTGTATGTGTTTTTAGGTGATTTCTTCATCACATTATGTCGCAGCGAAGACATCAAACTGTTTACTCTTCCTTTAGAAATCACCGGTCGTGGAAAGCCGAAACGACATTTGGTGTAGAACTTGTCCTTGTTTCGGAATTTACGACGGCAGTACTTTCCACATCGATGGCTTTGGAAACGCAGAACTTTTTCTCTTAGGCTTTTCTTCTCCTTTGCGTTTGGAACAGCACACGTAGAATACTGTTGGATGAAACTCATCACTGAGTCTTCTGGATCCGTTCCAAATTTAGGTGCATCCTTGATCCACAACAACATATGTATATGAGGAGCACCTCTTGCTTGGTACTCCTTTCTCCAGAAGAAATCCAACACCTCTCCAAGAGGTGGATTCTTCTTATTCATGATGAAAGACATCATAGCTTCAAATCTATGATTGAAGTACCTACATACATTGACTGGATCCAAAGAGCACAGTTCTCCGGGTGTCTTGAATTCGATGTTATCTACGTTAGCATTTGCCTCTCGTAGAAATTCAAGTAAGTCTTCCCAGCCATACTCGGCACAGCTCAGAGTGAGGAACCATGTGGGAGTACCTAAGTTCCTCAGCATACATTTTAAATCACCATGACGACGGTACCAGTACTCATTAGTACCACGCTGACACGCCATGAGATTAATCAGGTGAGAATCCAAAATACTGTCTTGGACATTGACTTTATCCATAAAGTCACTTGACGAGATGTTTTGCATGTGTATACCACTTTTCAAGATGTGGTTCACTGCATATGACAGTCCAGACAGATCGCTTTCAAACAGGAGATGAAACAAATAAGGAATGCATTGTCGAAACCTAGCATCTCCTGCATACAATCGCAAAGTCCGGTATTCAGAAGCAGGAATTTGATGAGGTCGCTCATCATATCTTCCTCCCTGACCTGTTGGAAAAAGCTGTGGGAAACACCGAGCTTCCAAACTTTCCTCCCAAACACTAATGGGACTCCCTTTGGCTTGTTTCATTTGAAACAACTCAATAGCATTCCCCATGACTTCCTTGGAATGCAAAGGATGAACACTATAATGTTCATATATTTCTTCACTAGTAGAGGGTTCTACTTTCTCAATTTGACCAGCACACAAATCGCTATCCTCTTCCTCACTTACTTCCTCTTCTGCAACATATACATTCTTATAGAATTTATTATTTTTTTTTAAATACAATGTTGCCTTTTTAACTTTCCTAACATCTACTAAATCTTGCCATATTTTCTTATTCTTTGTCGGAACCCCATTAACTAAGATAACCAGAGGTTCCTCGTCCACTTTTTCTACTCCAATTGTGTTAATGTTTTTCTTCAAATCTAGAGGCAAATAAACAACTCTTCCCTTTAATCCTCTCTGCAAATCTGATGGAGGCAATTTCCCTGTCTTTGGCTCCATTCTTACAATAGCCTGAAAGGGATGGATACTTTGAATCAAAATAGATTCATAAGTATTTAAATCCTTCAATTCAGAAGGAATCTCAATCAATTCCAGATTATTATGAACTGCTCTAGCAGGCATCTGGTTTTGATTTAATTTGTTACAACAATAAGTACACACACGTTGATCCAATCCCAAATCAAAACAATTTTCTACCATCAAGTATGTTGTGAAATCCTTCCATTCACTATTATTTTCCCTTTCACTTTTTGCATATAAATCCACTAACTTAGTCTGATTCTTATAATAAGTGCGTCGACAACACACACAAGTGAAATTTGGCCTCTCACTTGATTTGACCTGAAACGTCGCAATTTCCCTCTGGAAATTATCTGTACTGGAAACCTGTACACTATCTTCCACATTACCCGCTTCTTCTTGGTCAATTTCAACATTCTCCTCTTTACTTCCAAAGTAACAAAACTCAATTTCTTCACATATATTCTTCACATCTATTTCAGAACCATGCAAAAGAGCAGCGCATAATTGTTTAAGCATAATTGCTGGACTCTTAGCATAATACAACATTCTAACTAATTTCCTCACTTTATTATGATGCACTGCTAGCATCCTGAAATGATGAAAAACACTCTGGCATACTCTCCTGGAAAGACAAGCCAGTGAATGACCATGCAAACCTGTCACTTCTCTCACTCTGCAAGGATCTAATTCTTGCAACAACATCATTTTCTGCTTCAAACTTTTCTTATTAAATGACCGTACAAAATCACAAAGCAAATTGATGGAATCCTGTCGCACACTACAAATACTACTACACTTCCAGGTGTACACAGGACCCTTAGCACGTCTTCCTAAAACCTCATTACCTAACACCTCTTCTGCCTCTGTTGTCACAAGTTTTTCTTTTTCAACTGGACAACCATCTTTCACTTCATAAGCACGACCACTGGTGTCAACTGCATGCACCAAATCATTATCCTGGAAATAACTCTCCTCATTAAAAAATGCCTTAGAGCTTGAACTATGCATCCATTCTCCAGAAAAAACTTCACAAAAATTACTACGATTAACTATTCTCTTCCATCTACTATTTCTTTTGAAATCATAAATTGCCTTCTTTAGCTTCCTAATTCTATTGATTATCAAAATAAATAACTTACGTTTAATTTCAAATGCCTGATCAATAACTTTCTCAACTTTTTTTTTTCTCTTATAAAAAACCACTTTCTGTTGACCTTTCTTAATATTTTTTAACAAATTGCCAATTATCCTGTTGCGGAACATTCGTTTACGAATGTCCCTAAACTGTTGTTTCCTTCTACTATCATGCACAGAGTTATCTCTTGCTCTAGCAGTAACATTTTTGATTGGCCTTTCCTTTCCATTTGAATTGCTTCTCTTTTTATGGACTGAAACATTTTCTGTAGTAATATTTTTTTTACTACACATATTTCTTATGAATGTTTTTGTACTCTTACCCGGTGCTTTCTTCGTGACTTGACAAATCTTTTTGTTAGAGGACTGCTGCTTCTTTTGATTGGCCTGCTGTCTTTGACGTTTTGCAGCCTTTCTCTCTCTTTCTTTCGTTGGCATGGTGAAATGTTGAAATGATCTGCAGTTGAATCTGTGGTAAAATATATTAAAAAATGTTATTAACCACTATTACCAAACAGTAAATCAATAACAGTGATCAAAAACTTAACACACTACTTGACATTTTAAATAGAAGATTTTTTAGTCCTTGGCAAATTTACAATACAGAAATAGCAGAAAAGAAATGGAATTTATATTCATGTTACCTGTGCTATTTTATATGTGAATCTGATCTAATTTTATGAGCATATTTTAATATTTTATTGAAGACACTACACATAACCTGTTTTTGAAGGTGTCTTTATTTTTAAATTAAACGGTTTACACTTTTACTTTTTATTTATTATAAATTTTAAAAATAAATGTTTATAGTTCCATAGGCTCAAGCAGGTCAGCTTCCCACCCTATGTCATATAATTCGGACAAATCTGCATCCTCATCACGCTCTTCTTCATCCTCAGGATTTAAATCATCCAAGGGATCAACATCCACTGATGTTTCAATTACAAGTTCAATGATGAGGTCAAAATCAACTGATTGCAGATCGTCGCTCATGTTGATGTTGTCTTTATCTTTAAAGAAAGATAACAACAATGAGATGTTGCAGAGTAAGAGACAAATCTCAGAGATTATAATAGTAAAATTGTTTAACAAGAGTAACATTTTGCAGCTATTATTTAGCCATGTCCAGCGATGCTGAGCAGGTGAAGCCTATGTCTAATTTTTCAGTGAACAGGACTCATCTCTTCTTAACCTTGGATAAGCCTCACCAACTCTGTGTCCCCTGCACATACTTAAATGTAAAGGGGCAGATTTATGTTAAATGGCACATCCCCAGGCATGCACCAGTTAACGTGCACCGCTGCTCTGCCACCCATGGTGTGCCGTATTTACAATCAGATAAGAGAAAGCTGCGTCAAAACCCTGCGCCTGCTTTAAGCAGGCATAGGTCTTGACGCAACATTGTGGAGATGGGGCACCCCTGAGCCTTGCTTGAGCTGCATCGCACTTGCGATACAATTCCAGCAATGCGCCACCTTTACAGCACAGATACGTCACGCATCTGTGCCATTTTTGCCCCATGCTGCGCCGCATTGTAAATGCAGCACACCATGGGTGGCGGAACAGCGGCGCAAGATGACTGGCACATCCCTGGTGATGCGCCAGTCATCATAAATCTATCCCTAAGCTTCTTATCTTGTTACAGATGAACCGCCATATGTACCATCAAACTATTTTGCATTTCCTAAATAGCGAATTTTAAGGAATAAATAGCAATTCTTTACCATTCCTAATTTGCAATGAGCAAATTGCTAATTGCAAATTACCCATTCATTTCCATGGGCTAGGAGGCTCATAGGAATGAAGGTGCAATTTGCGATTAGCAATTAGCTCATCGCAAATTAGGAATTTTTCCAAGGGTGCATGGGTGTCTCAAGAACACCCTGCTGCACCCCTGAAAAAGAAATTTGGGGGCATATGGCGCACATACATGCCCTAAGGGCATGTATTGGCGTCATGTGGCACCTTTTGTTTTTTTAAAAAAAATTCTTTTTGAAAAGAATTCGCAAATTACCACAAACTAGAAGTTGGTGGTAGTTTCCAAATCCTTAATGTCATTTTTTACATATTTTTTGTTTGATACATTGCATTTAAGAAATCGCAAAATTTGCAAATCCTTCAGTGCAATCGCAAAATAAGGAATAGCAAATTTTGAATTAAGGACATTTTAAGTCATTTCCACATGTGCAGTGTTTTGAAATTATGATTTGAAAATCGTTTTTGGGGAAAAGGAATGGTTTGCAAATTTATGACAAGGACATAATGGTGTATGCTTCTCTATAAGACATTTCACTGTCTCTGATGTCATTTTTCCCATATTACATTATAAGACCTTTCCCCATGGAGCACATTCCTTGTAAATATGCTCCCACCTGTGCATGGTGAATTTAGATTTTGACTGTTTGAGTCACATAGCCATGTTAAAAGTCACCCCAAAAAATTGCAAACGCTTTAAAAAAACACATTCATGTGTCTTAAGGACATTTTAAGTCATTTCCCCGTGGACAGTGTTTTGTAAGTGGCGCAAAAGAGGCATACACCTATCATAAATCTGTCCCTAGCATTTTAAATGATTAATTCATGATGACGATAAGGTGTGGCCTATCCAGAGGTTTGTTTAAGGTGAGGCCTACTCAGGATTGCAGATTAAAGTTACGCTTGATGAAGAATACAGAGGACATAATACATGTAAAGCTCTACCAATGAAGTAAGTAATGTCCACTTCATTGCGCCAGTCATCATAAATGTATCCCTAAGCTTCTTATCTTGTTAGACATCAACCGGCATATGTATCATATAACTATTTTGCATTTCCAAAATAGCAAATTTTAAGGAATAAATAGCAATTCTTTACCATTCCTAATTTGCAATGAGCAAATTGCTAATTGCAAATTACCCATTCATTTCCATGGGCTAGGAGGCTCATAGGAATGAAGGTGCAATTTGCGATTAGCAATTAGCTCATCGCAAATTAGGAATTTTTCCAAGGGTGCATGTGTGTCTCAAGAACACCCTGCTGCACCCCTGAAAAAGAAATTTGGGGGCATATGGCGCACATAAATTTTAACAACATTCCATTACCTCAAAAACGATTTTCAATTCATAATTTGAAAACACTGCCCACAGGGAAATTACTTAAAATGTTCTTAAGACACATGAAAGTGTTTTTTGAAAGCCTTTGCAATTTTTTTGGGTCACTTTTAACATGGTTATGTAACTCAAACAGTAAAAACCAAAATTAACATGCACAAGTGTGACCATATTTACAATGAATGTGGCCCACGGAGAAAGGTCTTTTAATATAATATGGGAAAAATGACATCAGAGACACAGAAATGCCTTATAAAGAAGCATACACCATTATATCCTTGTCATAAATTTACAAACCATTCCTTTTCCCCAAAAACGATTTTCAAATCATAATTTGAAAACACTGCACATGAGGAAATGACTTAAAATGTCCTTAAGACACATGAAAGTGTTTTTTGATTGCCTTTCCAGCATGGTTGGGTCACTTTTAACATGGCTATTTAACACAAACATTCAAAATCTAAATTTGCCATGCACAGGTGGGAGCATATTTACAAGCAATTTGCGCCACAGAGAAAGGTCTTACATTAAAATGGGAAAAATAACATCAGAGACAGTCAATTGCCTTATAAAAAAGCATGCACCATTATGTCCTTGTTATTAATTTTAAAAACAATTCCTTTTCCCCAAAAACGATTTTCAAATCATAATTTCAAAACACTGCACATGGGAAAATTACTTTAAATGTCCTTAAGACACATAAAAGCGTTTTTTGATTGCCTTAGCAGCATGTTTGTATCACTTTTAACATGGCTATGTAACACAAACATTCAAAATCTAAATTTGCCATGCACAGGTGGGAGCATATTTACAAGCAATTTGCGCCACAGAGAAAGGTCTTACATTAAAATGGGAAAAATAACATCAGAGACAGTCAATTGCCTTATAAAAAAGCATGCACCATTATGTCCTTGTTATTAATTTTAAAAACAAATCCTTTTCCCCAAAAACGATTTTCAAATCATAATTTCAAAACACTGCACATGGGAAAATTACTTAAAATGTCCTTAAGACACATGAAAGTGTTTTTTGATTGCCTTTCCAGCATGGTTGGGTCACTTTTAACATGGCTATTTAACACAAACATTCAAAATCTAAATTTGCCATGCACAGGTGGGAGCATATTTACAAGCAATTTGCGCCACAGAGAAAGGTCTTACATTAAAATGGGAAAAATAACATCAGAGACAGTCAATTGCCTTATAAAAAAGCATGCACCATTATGTCCTTGTTATTAATTTTAAAAACAATTCCTTTTCCCCAAAAACGATTTTCAAATCATAATTTCAAAACACTGCACATGGGAAAATTACTTTAAATGTCCTTAAGACACATAAAAGCGTTTTTTGATTGCCCTAGCAGCATGTTTGTATCACTTTTAACATGGCTATGTAACACAAACATTCAAAATCTAAATTTGCCATGCACAGGTGGGAGCATATTTACAAGCAATTTGCGCCACAGAGAAAGGTCTTACATTAAAATGGGAAAAATAACATCAGAGACAGTCAATTGCCTTATAAAAAAGCATACACCATTATGTCCTTGTTATTAATTTTAAAAACAATTCCTTTTCCCCAAAAACGATTTTCAAATCATAATTTCAAAACACTGCACATGGGAAAATTACTTTAAATGTCCTTAAGACACATAAAAGCATTTTTTGATTGCCTTTGCAGCATGTTTGTATCACTTTTAACATGGCTATGTAACACAAACATTCAAAATCTAAATTTACCATGCACAGGTGGGAGCATATTTACAAGCAATTTGCGCCACAGAGAAAGGTCTTACATTAAAATGGGAAAAATAACATCAGAGACATTCAATTGCATTATAAAGAAGCATACACCATTATGTCCTTGTCAGAAATATTATAACCATTCATCTTCCTCAAAAACGATTCTCAAGTCATAATTTGAAAAGACTCCACAGCTCCTATGCAGAAAAACACCCTGTCAGTACTAATACTTCACATTTTCTCCAATTACATTTTCTCAAAGAAACAAAATCTATTTGTAAAACACTTGAGACAAAGCAACATTTGAAAAACACAACTTTCTTCATAATTTTCTCCTTAAAGCACACTATTCTCTACCTAAATTAAAGAAATATTTTCTCACCTTAGCAAATACTTTGAGTTTGAAAACAGTCTCAGAAACACACCAATTTGTCTTCAGCAGAGCAAAAGGTATGCACTCCAGAGTCTGCAGCTATCAAAAGCACAGAAATGCTGTAATTCTTCACACATATCTCTCATGTCACCCAATCAAAACTCTTCCCTCACTTTTTTTCAAATGAAAACCCTTCCCCCCTCTGCCATTTCATGCCTTTTCTGCATAGCAACCACCTCTTGCAAGACCTCTGGTGTTTGCAAGTTCACACAACAATGTTGCAATTGAACTCTGAACTCTCAGTGCACCTGCGTATCCACTGCAATCTTTCATTTAATGATTATTTATTGACCATTCAAAATACATCTTTCAAAGAACTCACCCATGCACCCTAACTTTCTGTTTTCAGCAATCAAAATCCACCAATCACTGTTACTGCTTCATTAACACAGAAACTCCACAGTTTTTTTCATTTTAAACTCTCATTTTTTCAACTGCCATTTCATTGCCACACTTCATCTGACTGCAGCAGAACCTTCTCTCACCATGTTTTCTGTCTGGATTGTTGGACATAGTTATATCCACTGGGCTCACAGGTATGCTGAGAACAGAAAATTACCTAACCTCAATTTACAAGATGTGGAAATTAAGTGGTTTGGCCACAGAGGATTAAAATGTCACCAATTGATACCATTGGTGAAAGCCTTTATGCATTTGCCCAAACCTGACCTGTTAATTGTGCACTGTGGAGGTAATGATTTGGGCACTTTGACTGGGGTAGGTCTGGAAATGCTTTTAAAGGACACCTTTGAGCAATTGATGGCACTTTTTCCTCAGACTGCCTTGGTATATTCAAATATATGCCAAAGACAGAAATGGAGGTGGTCAAACCAATTTTGTCCACAAATTGAGAAGTCGAGGAAGCATGTAAACAAATCTGTTTCAGCTTACATGGGAGACCATGGAATGGGCTCCCTGTACAACAATAACTTGCGTTACTACATGCAAGATATCTACAGAGGAGATGGAGTTCACTTCTCAGATGAGGGCAACACAATTTTCATTCTGAATTTAAGAATGTGCATTGGTACCTACTTATAAGTACCTAAATGTACCATAAACCCAAAAGCTCTTCTCAGAGCTACCCTACATCTGATCACTCACAATTATTATTTTACTCTAACTTTTTTCACTAATTTTCAACAAAGTACGCTCCCCGGGGCGCTACCCGGTACGCGAACCGGGAGCTAACCTCGCGAAATTTTTTTAAAAAATGATTTTTTTCGCACATATAAGCCTCCTCAGCCATCCTCACAAAACCTAGGGGGTCAAGATAAGTCTACCGTGCCCCCTTCTACCCATTCTGAACATTATTTGCCCTCCATTTTGTATCTTAATTCGACTGAAACACAAAATGGTGGACTCCCGTAACGCTTAAGGTTCGCGGACCGGGCGCTACCCACGCAAAAAAAAAAAAAAAAAAATTTTTTTTTTGCCCCGCGGGGCCCTTTTAAAACCTCCACATTAAACCTAGGGGGTCAGGGAGGATCTACTATGCCCCCTTATGGTTATTTCCCCCTTTGTTTTGGCCTCCTCTTGTCTCTCAATCCTACCGAGAGACAAGATGGCAGCCGCTACGGACTGTTTGGAATGTGACAGACGCCGGAGAACCAATCAGCTTTGCTTCACAAAGCTCCGTTGCGCGAAAAGTCCGCGAACCGGAGCGCTGCCCGGTCCGCTGTTACAGATATATATCTTTTTTTAAACGTTAATTTCTCAAAATCCACTGGAGCACATATATTGAGACCTACAAAAGGCACATCGGGCTACCAGTCCCTACAATTTTGCCAAGTTTCGTGCAAATCCATTCAGCCGTTCGGGCTAAAAGTGAGGCCAACCGCCCTATGGAAAACTCAATGTTAAAAACACGTTTTGGGACCCCCCTTTTTTCTTGGCCCCCCCTTGACGAACCCCCCCCAAATTTTCAGGGGCTGCTCAGAAACAAAATGTTCCATTTCCCTGAAAATTTCAGCCAATTCCGTCCACAAACGCCAAAGTTATTAGACATAGAATTTTCAAAAATCCCATAGAGAAAAAATCCTAACTATATATACCTACTGGCGACCGCCAGTAGGTAATATATATATATCCAAACAAACAGATGCCTGTTGAAGGAGAGCCTCTCACAGGTATTTTTTCGTGAGCTATCTTTATTGATAGAGGAAAGCTGAGTCCAAACAACAGCTGCGCTGCACTGAATAAAAACGTCCTGCCCGACGCGTTTCATGCTTTCACAGTATTTCTTCAGGGGCTCAGGACAGTTCACAGTGAAAGCTCGTCAGTTTCTGATTCTGGCAGTTAAAGGTATTCACCCCGCCCAGATGGGCGTGGCCACCCCGTGGCCTCTTGGTAGTTGTAGTGCCCTGTTTATCCTCTAGTGAGTCGCCATGCTGTCACTGCTAATGCACTTATAGATTCCAAGTGGGTTGCGCTGCCAACAGCTGCTGCATGTCACGCTGCTCACATCCTCAATCAGCTGTACCTGACCCAAAGCTCCGGCATCGTGTGGTGCCAAAGCAGGACTGCAGCTTTCCTCTATCAATAAAGATAGCTTACGAAAAAATACATGTGAGAGGCTCTCCTTCAACAGGCATCTGTTTGTTTGGATATATATATATATATATATATATATATATATATATATATATATATATATATATATATATATATATATATATATATATATATATATATATATATATATATATATATATATATATATATTCACTGAAAAAACCATAGGTTTCACACCAATTATAGTTAGGAATTAGCATTAAAAAAACCGATTAAATTCATTTAAAAAACCATAGGTTTCACATCAGTTATAGTTAGCTGGAAGTTTTACTCGCATAAAACCAATGAAATTCCCACGTAATAGTTAGTTGAACTCACTATAACTTGCGCGTGCAATGCACTGCTGATGACGTCACATATTACATCACTCATGACATGGTAAGTGACATCACTCATGACATCACTGATGACACCATCCTTGTGACAGAGTGACAGACCTCCTTTCACTGAAATGTAACCCTTAAAACACATATTCAAAAATAAAAAGTAACATTTTCAAAAAAATGGAGATACCCATACCAGTTACTACAACCAATTGAATAATTCCACCATCCATATACACATGCACTGATTCACCAACAGTTCTATATAGTCACTCATACATATACTCACTCATCATATGTAGTGATACACCTATACATCCTGTTACACACCGACAGTCATCCAAAAGTTACTTACACACATACTCACACATGCAAATAAACTATTGAACATCCATTTATTTGCATATACAGCTATACACACACTACCACTTTACTTCAAAGAAAACTTACACATACTTACTCTCTTAAACAATCACTTATAGAAACACATACTAATTTAAATAGGAACTCTTACAATCTCTTACTCTTAGATATACTCACTTATATACATCAATATTCACATACACTAGATTAAAACATATGTAGTTACTGATAAAGAAACTAGTGAGACACTCATTCACTCAGTAACACACACATATACACAGTCATCCACCCATACAGTCCTGCACATATGCTGTCTTCAAAACACATACAAAGAGAGAGTCAGTCATTCATGCATCTATGTGCTAAGTAATACCTCCACCAAACCATACAAACACTCATACTGATACTAAGAAAAACATCTAATAACCTATATATATACACATGTACCTACTCACCAACCCATGCAGCCACTTATACACAAAGTGAAACACTAATTAATATATTTAAATATTTAAACATTTCTCACTAATATTTATTTTTCGTAAAGACACACATTCACTGGATGGTGTCATCAGTGATGTCATGAGTGATGTCACTGACCATGTCATGAGTGATGTAATATGTGACGTCATCAGCAGTGCATTGCACGCGCAAGTTATAGTGAGTCCAACTAACTATAACGTGGGAATTTCATTGGTTTTATGCGAGTAAAACTTCCAGCTAACTATAACTGATGTGAAACCTATGGTTTGTTAAATTAATTTAATCGTTTTTTTAATGCTAATTCCTAACTATAACTGGTGTGAAACCTATGGTTTTTTCAGTGAATTTCAATGGTTTTTTAATAGCAAATCTTTATAGTTATAAAAAATAATAAATTTTAAAGCGAATTTTATATTGTATAATTATGTCAATTTTTTAATTTTTTTTATTTTTAACCTGGGGCGCTCCCGGGGCGCTTACCGGTGAACGCAAAGGTAAGCGCAATATTGCGTTGCGCCCTGGGGCGCGTACCGGGGAGCGTCCCGTTAGCGCTATTGCCGCGATCGAAAAAACCACATCGTGACGCGTCGCGTAAGCGTGACGTATCGCGTAGCCACGTGATGCGTCTTATGGCGCGTCGCGTAAGCGCGACGTATCGCGTTGCCGCGAGATGTGTCTTATGACGCGCTGCGTAAATGCACCCGGAAGCGCTCCGCGGCACGGCCCGGTGCGCATAGCGTAAGCGCGCCGGAGCGCGTAACGTAAGCGCATCGGGTCATGTGTCGGGTCATGTGACCTGAAAATAACACTTTTCATTGGTTCTCATAATTTTTTTTCTCCAAATGATGAAAGCCCCCTCCTTTTTTCCATATTCTAACTTTCTTCATTGAGAGAGCAAGAGCTATTTTTGATCACTGCAATGGCATCACTTGTAGCTGCAGCTGGTGCACCCCCACCACCACCACCAAGAAAAGAAGGTCCACCACCACAGTTCCTTGGAGGAGAAGAAGAAGAAGAGGAAGAAGAGGAGGAGGAGGAACAATCAAGGCGCTTCCTGCATGAAGAACCAAGGCAAAGGCACGTTAAAGTGCACTATATTTGGCAATTCTTTTCAATCCCTGAAGACAAAAAAAAGGTGAACGCCCCCAAAGTCACCTGTCTAATTTGTGGCTCAGTCCTCTCCAGGGGCAATCCCCTAAAGAAATATTCATTTGGTAATTTTACCATGATCCGCCACATGGAGAGGTTTCATCCCAATAACTTAGCCCACGCTGAAGTACAGGAACTTCAGAACAACCCACCCCCTGTGGCCAGCACCTCCTCTACTGAAGACTCACTTTCTGGTCCTGAAGCACGCCGAATGGTGCCAAATATACAACAAAAATTTGGCACCATAAAAATTGTTTGCATTTTCTGTGGCAAAACGTTATGTTATGGTGAACTTAGTGTCACCTTAATAAATAATGCTGTGGACAACCACCAATGCAACAAGAAAAGGAAGCTCTAATTCTTTTCTTTTTTTTGCTCCTGTTGAGCCATTTCCACTTCCCTGTTTTTTGTTTGTTCCCTTAAAAAACACAAAAAAATATAAAATTGTTCAAAAATACAAAAAAAATGGTCAGTAAAATAATAAAAAAAATATAAAACAACAAAAAGAATTTTAAAAAAATTATTTTCAGAACTACCTCACATTTATAAAATTAAACCTATATTTTTAAAGGATCTCTGTCCATTTTTTCTCCTTAGGGTACGCATACCGGGGCGCGCCCCCCCCAAAAAAGAACAAAAAAATTGTAATGAGGCAGTTAGCATGAGGGAAGGACACAAACAGAGTTATGTTAAGAGAAAAAGAGCTACAAGATGACCACAGAGGGATTGTTTATTACATAGTAAAAAATAGAGAAGGTGTAATTGGATGAAAGTGAGAAAAGTAAAATAACTAAAGGAGCGAAAGAAAGGAAGAGAGAGGAAGAACACTAAAGTAGAGATAGTGTGAGACTGTGATTGGCTGTTAAAAGAAAAAGAAAGGACAGTAAAAAATGGAGAATGAAGGGTAGTGGCCGAACCACGATAAATGAAGAACGGTGAGGGAAAGTGAGAAAAGACCAGGTAGTATAAGTAAAGAGGGGTGAAAGAGGGAGAAAAAATGAATTAGGATAACACATGGGGAGTGACAAAGAGAGAGGACAAAGAGAGTAAAGGAAACAGTACCTGAACGGGCTTGAGTAAAACAGCAAAAAAAGATAAGTAATGCAGTGTGTGTGACTTATAGGGAGTCAGTGGATGTAGGTCGCGGTGTGGGTGGGTAAGGTGTGTCTGTGGGTGTGGCTGTGTGGGGTGTTTCGGTGTGGGTGGAGGTGAGGGTGTGTGAAATATGTGTGAGGAGTGTATGAGTGTGGGGTGTATATGTGTGCGATGTATGTGTGTGTATGGAATGTGTGTGTGTGTGTGTGTGTTTGAGGAGTGTGTGTGGGAGGATTTTTTATGTGTATGAGGTGTGTGTGTGGGTGTGTGGGGTGTATGTTACAGGTGTGTGTATGTGTTGGAAGGGGGATGAGGTGTATGTGTAGGAGTAAGGTAAATAATTAAGAAAAAGAGAATGAGTGAAGAAGCAAAGGAAGGGAACATAGGGTAAGTGAAGTAAAGAAAAGGGATTGAAAGAAGTTGAATATGAGATGGGAAATCGGAAAAGGGGAGTAAACATGTAGAATAAGAATAAGTGAGGGAAGCAGAGTAAAGACACAGGAGTGTGGTAGATTGAGAAAATGTTAGTGAGCTTAAAGCAAAGGGTGATGACAAACTACATTTTTTTAGTCATACTTACCATATAATAAATATAACTTTAAATAATTTTTTTAACTGCACTTTGTATCTGTGAAAGAGAAGAAAAAAATAAGTTATAATTAGTAAAATATGTATTTTAAATTAAAAGATACAAATGAAGAGGTTAAAAATCATAACGCTCTATTTAGAAATAAAGTTAGAGTGAAGAACACAGGAAGGGAAATAAACTAAGGTAGAAGGACAAAAAGAGAGAAAAAGAAATAGAAGAAGAGGAAATTACAAAGAGAAAGGCATATAGATTCACTGACAAAAAGAGAGAGAAGAACAGAGAAATGAACTGAAGGTAAGAAATATACTAAAACAATGTGAGTTAGCAAAACTAAATCAGGAAACAGAAGTAAGTAAAAAGATAATGACTGAGACAGAAAACAGTCTAATTAAGGATGCATTTAGAAGAATGAGGAATAGAAGATAACTGAGAGTAAGTGAAGAACAGTCATAGAGTGAAAGGATGAAGGGAGACAGGATAATATACAACGATTGAGGGAAATGGACTGAGGAAGTTATAAGGTAGACACACTAAGAGAAAAACTGAGTGAGGTGGAGTATAATGAGTGAGAAAAGAAAATGAGTAAGTGAGCAAAAAGAAGGAAAGAGAGGAGAAGACGACTAAAACAGTGGTACTGAGAGAAAATAATTTGGTGATGAAAGTAAAGAGAAGGACATTGAAAGAAAGGAAATGAGGGATAGTATTGGAACCAGAGTAAAAGAAATGGGATGAATAACGATGAGAGAGGAGCAGTGAAGTTGTTGTAAAAGAAGTGATAGAAGGTAGATAAACACAAGTGAAAATAACACAAGTAGAGTGAGGCACTGAGGACATAGAAGTAGTGAACGAAAAATAGAGAGAAGAGGTCAAAAGTAAGGAGCAAACAAAGATAAGCTAGGGAGAGTGGGTGATTTATAGTGATAGAGTGCAATAATACTGCTGAGTGAGTAAACAGGAATTACTAAAAGAGCAAAGGAGGAAAATACGGAAAAGAGAAGTAAAGCAGAGAGACTGAAAGCTGAAAAGTTATGCAAGGGAGAGACGGGATACACACAGTTGAAATGAGAATGAGGGGTTGTCAAAGAAGTGGAGTAAGGGAACGGGGGTTACAGAGAGTGAGAGAAAGACATTATAAATGAGTAAAAAGAGCTGAAAGAGGATGGAAAAAGGAAAGTAAGTGTCACAGAATGGGAATACAATTTAATTTACACAATCCAAAGTATAAAATAACTTGTACAACATGTTACATAGTTTATTGTTGCTGTTCTCAGAATATATTGAATTTCACTTAAAACAGTGAGTTCAAATTACTCATCATATGACAGCGGGAAAAAAAAACACAATCTAAAAGATTGTGTTTTAAAAAAAAACTAAAATACTGACAAATGACAAATGTACGCTAAAGTTAGATTGACTTACTTTTCCTTGAGGCCAAATACTGTATCATGGTGGTCCTTTTCTCGTTGGAAAGTACTTTGCTGTTCACTTAAAAATCCATTTAATCGACTTTCTTTAAGAAAAGCTCCAAGAACATCTGAAATATTTTCAATATTTTCATATACTCCTTTTTTTTCAGTCATGACTCTTTACTCATTCCTGCACCTTTTCATTTGGCCAAATATTGTCAGATGTATGAGTATATGTTCAAATTAATTCTAAGGCACTCTGAAATGACCTTTTTCCCGAGGTTCTGAAAGAAAGGCTCTACAACATTTTCACAATATTTAAGTATTTGTAAAACCATCTCTGACTCACTCATGTTCATCATTTTGTCTAATACTAACATCACTTACTATGAGATCCACTTATAGTACCTATATGACAAGTCAATTTTTTATATTGCCTGGATTACTTTTACTCAGAATATATTTTTAAACAGCAAAATAACCTTTATTAACTGCTCCAGTCTTCATTAGCCAATTACTTTTACCTAAATGTTGGCTGTAAAAACACTAGGTATGAATTTATAAAGCCAAAAGGCAAACGTTGTTTGAAAGTCAAATGAGTGTCGTTACATTGGGTCCAACCTTTAGAAGTTTATAAATAGCATGTGTATTGCCCTGATGTTGTAGAAGGACCATCATGAAAAATATTAGCTACAGTTGCAAAGGTTCTTCCTGATATCGATAACTGAGAAGCCACAAATTTTTTAATAGAAGTTGTCAATTTAGTTCCATCAGGTCTACATCGTTGGAACATTAAAATGACATAGTGACCATAATTTTGTAGAAATAATGTGGACAGCATTGTAGACTTACATTGGGTACACACCATATTGTGATCCGCTGCTTTAACTAGATTATTAAAAGGCACTGATTTGCAGTCTGGTAAAGTCAAATATATAAATCTTTCATAGTCTATACTAGTACTACTAATGAAGCACAGTTATCACAGTCATGTTGCCATTGATAAGAAAGGTTAAAAAGATTTTTTATATCTACTCCTTCATCTTCCAATACATCAAACATATACATTAAAAATTCCTGACAATCCTGCTGAATTATCTGTGAAAATTGATTTTGACCTGAACATATGTCTACAAGATTCCTAATTTCTGAAACACTTTCTATTTTTCCTCTATCACTACTACATTTCTCTAACACAGAATTCAATAAACAGCACAATGTTTGTTCCCGATTTTCGACAATCTATTTTTGTAAATTTTGAAGAAAAAAAACAACATTAACTACTACATTAGCATAGCAGTTGACACCAGAACTGTTTTCAAACTGAAATCCAACAACATCCTCAACAGAATCCTTTTTCCTTCTGCTTACAATTACAGTTTCATCTACTTTTTGTCTTTTTGCTACTACCTCACTGCAATTACTCTCATTTCTTCTTTTTCGGCCTACCACACGTTTTTCAATCAGAGGATATTGAGGCAAATGTGGAGCATACTCTCTTCTTAACCTATTGTATTGTTTAACACAATCTAGATCAGCACAAATCTTTGTTTCATCACACTCAATCAAGTACAATCCTGATAAAGTTCTGACTCGTGATAATGCCACATATGCCATACCCTCTTTAAACACAGAACTTCCAATGTTCACCAAAGCACTATCTACACTTAAACCTTGAGATTTATGAATTGTCACTGCATATGCCAAACAAATAGGAAACTGTTTTCGGCGAACATATAAGTCTTTCACGAGCAAAAATCTAGCTGAACAACGACAAATTTGTTCTATTTCATCAATGCCATCAAATTTAATTTTTAAAATTTCAATTCCATCTCTATTTTTGTAATTCACAAAACCAACAACATGACCCATTGCTCCATTTACCAGACCTCTTTCAACATTTAAATTCCTTCTCAAAATGACACGACAATTCAAACACACATTCAGAGTCTTTTCAAAACCAGCAGTTTTAGATATACTCTTCTCTAATGAATCCAATTTTGATTTCAAATTTTCAGACAAAACAATTGTTGCTCCCATATGCTCTATTTTATTTGTAGCTTCCAGTTTCACTATCTCTTCATTTTCTAAATTTAACATTTTGTTGTTGAACATGGAACATTCTTTCAGAGTTGGCATCAAACATATGGCAGATTTCCTCTAGTTAATTTTCTTAAAAATATTCTCTGGAAGAATGTTTTCATTTGGGTACAAATTTGAAATTAACCGTACATGTAAAGCTTCTTTCCCTTGCTGACTTATTTTTCCTACTCTTACATCTTGTAAAATATTTTTATAATCTTCATCCTTTGCCTGCTGCATATTTTGAAGCAGTTCTGCATATTTGAAGTTTAACCATATATTAACGTTTCCAATGCTTCCTAGGCACTTCCTGGTATCTTCATGCATGAGCATTTTGAACACAGGTTGTCCTTTCACTGGAGTCAACTGCAGAAGATCTCCAAAAACAATAATATGTTTTCCTCCAAATAAAACATCATAGTCTGTTCTAAGAATTTCTTGCATTCTCAAATGCACAAAAGCAAGCATTATATTTGACACCATGCTTACTTCATCAATGATAAGAAGTTTCATTTTCTTCAGGACTCTCAAAACTTCGGAACACGCATCTCCAGATAGCTTGTGATATTGCAATTTGTTATCATGCTCCACTGGCAGCATCAGTAAACGATGTAAAGTAATCCCTTTAATATTATGTGCTGCCAGCCCAGTTGGAGCGGTAACAACACAAGACAGCGGTGATTCAGTCATTTTCTGCAGATAAGATGCAATTGCTTCAATCAGAAAACTTTATCCAGTTCCCGCTTCTCCACTCACGTACAGTCGGACAGGCTTAAATGATGTACATGAGCACTCTTTCTTCTCATGACTCAATCCATGTTCAACCTGTTCTGTGACTTCGTCATATATCAGTTTCTGCTCAAGGTTTAACTGTTTCACCAAATCTTCTAAATTAATTACATCCTCTTGAGCTTGCTCCATAGCTCTTTTCACCTCATCCATGACAGTGGCAGCTTCATTTTGGATAATTGGTCCTCCTAGTGGATCCTGACTCAATGAAGCAGAACTCTGACTGCCTTGAGAACTGTCTCTCGCAATCTCTGCAGCAATTTTTGCTTCTTGCTCTATTTCTTCATTCAACATTTGCAGATAATTTGGAAAAACAGGACATTCTATGGTATCCTTCGTACCATTAAAAGAGTCTTCATAACAGAGAAAATCTCCAAGTAGTTCCTCTTCTTCTCGCCATGGTTTAAAGAGTTGCAAAAGAGCCAAAAAATAAAATTCTCTTTTATCTGGATTTTCACAACTCAATTTTCGATGATTAATCAAATGACCTTTTTTCTGTTTCACTAGACATCCTTCACATCCAATGACTCCATATATTCCATTATTGATATCTTCTCTGATGTTCCTCTTATAAATATATCTTTGCAGAACTTCATAGAGAGAAGCATTCTCAAAGTGATGACTTCTATTTGGATAATATGTATCCAACATGTTTGTCTTTAAAATATCTGTACTTTCTGGTTCTTTCTCTGCCAAATACTCTATCTCTTGTACAGATTTCAAAACTCGATTTCGTGTTGCAGCAAGACCTAGACTCACCCAAATGATGGTTCTAGATTTCGCATAGAGACTTGCTGACGACAATCGATCAGAACATTCATATGCTCCAATTTCTCGATGCGACAACATCTTCAGACTGTAACTGTATAATTTCTTGCTTAGACTCTTTTCATGTGAAATGTCCTCCCACATTTCCTTCAGTTCTGTCTTTTCTTTTTTTGTGATGTAAGATGTCACATATCGAGCCACAGCAATAGAGTTGTCAGCAACGAACTGAATATCCATGTTAGCATTCCACATGGACAAAATCACTGGGTTGTAGTCGTTGATGTACTTGGACTCTTCGTTTCTTTTTAAATTGTATGTATTTTTTGGTGATTTCCTCGTCACAGTATGTCGCAGAGAAGACATCAAATTATTTACTCTTCCTTTAGAAATCACTTGTCGTGGAAAGCCGAAACGACATTTTGTGTAGAACTTGCCCTTGTTTCTGAATTTTCGACGACAGTGCTTTCCACAACGATGGGATTGAAAGCGTAAAACTTGTTGCCTTAAACTGTTTTCCTCTGTAGTTTTCGGAACAGCACATGTTGAATACTCTTCAATGAAGCTCATCACTGTCTCATCCGAATCTGTTCCAAATTTGGGTGCATCTTTAATCCATAACAACATATGTATGTGAGGAGCACCTCTCGCTTGATACTCCTTTCTCCAAAAGAAATCCAAAACCTCTCCAAGGGGAGGATTTTTTTTGTTGGTAATAAAAGACATCATAGCTTCAAATCTATGATTGAAATATCTGCATACATTCACTGGATCCAAAGAACACAGTTCTCCAGGTGTTTTGAATTCTATATTTTGTATATTTGCATTTGCCTCTCGTAGAAATTGAAGTAAGTCGTCCCATGCATACTCGGCACAGCTAAGAGTTAGGAACCATGTAGGAGTTCCTAAGTTTCTTAGCATACATTTCAATTCCCCATGACGACGGTACCAATACTCGTTTGTACCACGCTGACATGCATGAGATTGATTAGATGAGATTCTAAAATTTTATCTTGCAGATTCACTTTCTCCATAAAGTCCCTCGCCGAAACATTTTACAGATGTGCTCCACTTTTCAGTATATGGTTTACTGCATAAGAAAGCCCAGACAAGTCACTTTCATACAGTAGATGAAACAAATAGGGAATGCATTGACGAAACCTTGGATCTTCAGCATATAATCTTACAGTTCGATATTCAGATGCAGGAATTTGAAGTGGTCGATCGTCATATCGTCCACCTCGACCTGTTGGAAATAGCTGTGGAAAACAACGAGCTTCCAAACTTTGTTCCCATACACTAATGGGACTTCCTTTTGCTGCTTTCATTTGAAACAATTCAATTGCATTCCCCATTACTTCTTTGGAATGCAAAGGATGAACAGTATAATGTTCATATATTTCTTCACTTCTAGACACATCAACTTTTTCAATTTGGCCGCCTGAACAATCACTGTCTTCATCTGCAGCTGTTTCCTCTGCTGCAACACATACATCTTTGTAATACTCATTGTTTTTGACTAAATACAACGTTGCCTTTTTGAATTTCCTAACATCCACTAAATCTTCCTGTTCCTGTCTCCTGAGGCAAAATAGCCGGGAGCTGCTGCTTTGATTTTAAAAACTGGTGATTCTTACTGTGTTATACTGTGTTTTTATAATACTCTGCACTTGGGCACTTTAGGGCGACGTACAGCGGACCTAGCGCTGTCACGTGACACCCTTTACCGGCTTCCTCGCCGCAGGCCACGCCCACTTTTCGGCCACGCCCCCTTCCCGCCCTACTTAGAGCGCTGAATCTCGAGCGCCCACTTTGTTCCTGTCTCCTGAGGCAAAATAGCCGGGAGCTGCTGCTTTGATTTTAAAAACTGGTGATTCTTACTGTGTTATACTGTGTTTTTATAATACTCTGCACTTGGGCACTTTAGGGTGACGTACAACGGACCTAGCGCTGTCACGTGACACCCTTTACCGGCTTCCTCGCCGCAGGCCACGCCCACTTTTCGGCCACGCCCCCTTCCCGCCCTACTTAGAGCGCTGAATCTCGAGCGCCCACTTTGTTCCTGTCTCCTGAGGCAAAATAGCCGGGAGCTGCTGCTTTGATTTTAAAAACTGGTGATTCTTACTGTGTTATACTGTGTTTTTATAATACTCTGCACTTGGGCACTTTAGGGCGACGTACAGCGGACCTAGCGCTGTCACGTGACACCCTTTACCGGCTTCCTCGCCGCAGGCCACGCCCACTTTTCGGCCACGCCCCCTTCCCGCCCTAACGGTCTACTATTTAAATGTGCATCTTAAGAACGCGCAGCGGACGTGCGCAGCGGGCGCGCCGTTTGCGCGCCGAAGGCGCGCCTAAGGCAAGCCCGTCTGCGCCCGTCCGCGACCAGACCGCAGCCGGGGCCAGACATGCTGCCGGCAGCGGAACACAAGGCAGTAGACTTGCGTGGTCAGGTGAGGACCTAAAAGCACTTAATCATCCATCTAAATGCTGCACTCACTTTTTAGACCCTATGACCTTCAACCCCCCTCAGATCTGCTACAACTGTGGGATAGCTATTGGCAGCGGTGCCTCTGTGATATCCCCTAATCCCAAATCTCCATCTCAGTTAAGCCTTAGGGCGGGCCTACTAAATTGCAGATCCCTAGCCAAACACGCAGACGATGTCTGGCTCCTATTAGAAGAGCAGGAATGGGACATCTTATTTCTAACTGAAACGTGGATCAAGGAGGACAATTTAACCTCCATTGCACTTGCAGTCCCTCTGGGCTTTAAAATATGCCTCGCCAACCGCCCTGGGACAAAAAGAGGCGGTGGCGTAGCCATTATTTTTAAAGAGCACTTAGCTTTGACATCCTCAGCCCCCACTGCTATTCAAGGAATTGAAGGCCTCCACTTTTGCTTCCAAGTGAGCCCTCAGCTATCACTAGCAGGACTAGTGATATATCGCCCCCCAGCTGGTACGGACCCCTACCTAAATACTCTATTAGACACGATTGTCCAGAGTTCGCTCCTTCACCCCCTTTTTATTGTGGTAGGCGACTTTAACATCCATATGGACAAACCCGACTGTGCGATGGCAGAGCTGCTTAGAACCACGCTAAATACGGCCAGTCTTAGGCTGATCAATGAGGGCCCAACACACATAGGGGGCCACACTATTGACCTAATTTTTTCTAATATTAATAATGTGCGGTCTGAGACACCGCTCCCCCTGACATGGTCAGACCACGCACTCGTCCCATTCACACTGAACATAGCGAATGATATCCCAGTGGCGAGTAAATGCTACTTTCTGAAGAGGCAATGGAAAAACTTGACGCCTGATACTATGTGCCCGGTCCTGGCGCAAACCATCCCTTCCCTGACAAATAATGCCAATACGGACGCTATACTTCTCAATAATTGGATCGGAAAGATGGTTTCCTCCATTGCTCCAGCTTCTCGGGCCCTATCAAAGAGAGACTCCCCCTCAGCTCCCTGGTTCTCGCAGGAACTTAGGAATGAGAAATCGACCTGTAAAAAACTAGAGAGACTCTGGAGAGCAAACTACGGTCTGGAAGAAAAAGCTAGGTACAAGGAAGCTTCCAAAAAATTCCGGAAAGCCATTAGAAAAAGTAAAAAGCGGTTCTATGCGGACTCGATTCTTCAGGCAGAACAGTCTAGCAAACAAGTCTTCAAAGTGGTACAGTCGTTTTTTAAGCCAAAATGCATTGAAAGAGAAGTTGTACCCACCGCCACGCTATGTGAGCAAATTTCAGAGTTTTTTGATCATAAAATCAAAACAGTGTATGACACTTTTGGCCCAGTAATAAATACAGTGAAGCAGGACCTAGCTAATAACGGCGAGTCAGGTGAAACTCTCACCCAGTTCATGCTTATCCCCTTGAATGAGGTAAGGCAGGAACTTAGCCGCTGCAAATCCGGCTCCCCTGACGACCCCTGCCCAGCTAAACTATGGAGTACCATAGCGGATTCGGTAGCCCCCACACTTCAAGGTATTTGGAACTCGTCCATCACCTCAGGCACCTTCCCGGATGTCTGGAAGCACGCCACCCTCTTACCCCTAAAGAAGAAACCTAACGGGGACCCAGATGACCTTACGAACCTCCGCCCAATATCCCTACTTGCGGCCCCGGGAAAAATGCTGGAAAAAATTATACAGCGCCAACTGAGCAAATTTGTGGAAACTAACAACATCCTACATGAAACTCAATCGGGCTTCCGTCCCGGCTTTAGTACTGAAACAGCGCTCTTAGAGGTAGCCGAGTCAGTGAGGTGGTCGATGGATGCAGGAAACTCAGCAATGCTGGTACTCCTGGATCTGTCGGCCGCCTTCGATACGGTGGACCACGCCAGGCTACTCAGCCGGCTGACAGAGATAGGTATTCAGGACAGAGCACTGGGGTGGATAAACTCCTACCTCTCACTTAGAACGCAGAAGGTGGCACTGGGGACGATTTCTTCCACACCTAAACCCCTCAGTTGTGGAGTTCCGCAGGGATCGGCCCTCAGCCCCCTTTTGTTCAACATCTACCTGGCCCCTCTCTTCACGCTAATTGCCAACTGGGGTATCAAGGCAATTTCATATGCCGACGATACCCAGTTGGTATTTCCGTACTCTGAGACGTCGCAGGATTCCTTCTCTGATTTTAAAGGCTGTCTCCGGGACATTGCGTACTGGATGAACACCAATAAATTAAAATTAAATGCTAATAAAACCGAAGTCATTTTCTTCGGCAAGGGTCCACCCCCCGCCTCTGAACTCTGGTGGCCGACGGAGTTGGGCCCGCCCCCTTCACCCAGTCACTCGGCAAAAAATCTTGGAGTGAGATGGGATGTTAATATGTCCTTTACATCCCATATTCAACAAGTGGCCGGATGCTGTATGAGCAAGCTGAGAAACCTCCGGAAAATTCTTAGACTCTTACCGGAGAGCTGTAGAAAAACGGTTGTTCACGCGACTGTCACCTCACGGCTGGACTATGCCAATGGTTTATACCTTGGCCTTCCAAAATACCTGACGCACAAGCTCCAGGTAGTTCAAAATGCGGCTGCGAGACTGTTACTGCGAATTCCTTTCAAGCAGTCAGTCTCTCCGCATCTCCGAACCCTGCATTGGCTTTCAGTCGCCAACAGAATAAAATTCAAAGCTCTGACGCTTGCGTTCAGATCTCTGTATGGCTTCTGCCCACAATACCTGAAAAACCGCCTTCCAAGATACGCCCAAAGCCGTGTACTACGGTCCAATGACCGTGTCCAACTGATCGTTCCGCGGGCAAAAAAGGCACGACTAGGAGGTCGGACCTTCTCAGCTAACGTCGCTGCTCTGTGGAACTCCCTGCCACAAGCAATACAACAGGCCCCCTCCGAACCCTGCTTTAAGAAACTGCTAAAGACGTGGCTTTTCACCCAGCCACGTTAACTCTCCTATTCTCTTGCCTCAGGTTGCTTGTGTTCTACTAGCGCCGGGACACCTCCTCGAGAGGTAGCTGTTCGCGCTGTATAAAATCCAGTATTATTATTATTATTATTATCTTGCCAGATTTTTTTACTCTTTGTCGGAACCCCATTAACTAGAATAACTAAAGGTTCCTCTTCTACTTTTTCTATACCAATTTTATCAATATTTTTTTTTAAATCTAGGGGTAAATAAACAACTCTTCCCTTTAATCCTCTCTGCAAATCTGTAGGAGGCAATTTCCCTATCTTAGGCTCCATGCGAACAATTGCCTGAAAAGGATGGACACATTGAATCAAAATAGACTCATATGTATTTAAATCCATCAATTCACGGGGAATGTCTACCAACTCCAGATTATTATGAACAGCTCTAGCAGGCATTCTGTTTTGATTTAATTTATCATAACAATATTTACAAATACGCTGATCAGAACTCAAATCAAAATAATTCTCCACCCACAAATAAGTTGCAAAATCTTTCCACTCATAAATATTCATCTTTTCACTTTTTACATATAAATCAACTAATCTAGTTTGATGCTTATAATGACTTCGTCGACAACACACACAAGTAAAATTCGGCCTTTTACTTGATTTCACCTTGAACCTGATAATTTCCTGCTCAAACTTTTCTGTATTTGAAATCTGTACATTGTCTTCCACATTACCTTGAATTGCTGTGTCAATTTCTACACTGTCCTCTTTTTCACCAAAATAACAAATCTGAATTTCTTCACAAATCTTCTTCACATCTAATTCAGTTCCATGCAAAAGAGCACTGTTGTTTAAGCTTAAGTGCTGGACTTTTTTCATAATACAACATTCTCACTAATTTCCTCATTTTGGTATGATGCACTGCTAACATCCTAAAATGATGAAAAACACTCTGACAGACTTTTCTAGAAAGACAAGCCAGTGAATGCCCTTGCAAACCTGTGTTTTCTCTCACTCTGCAAGGTTCTAAGTCTTGCAACAACTTCACTTTCTGCTTTAGACTTTTCATACTATATGTACGTAAGAAATTACAAAACAAATCAATTGATTCCTGTCGCACACTACAAATACTACTACACTTCCAAGTGTACACTGGACCTTTAGTACGTCTCCCTAAAACTTAATCAGTTAACACCGCTTCTGGTTCTCTAGGCACAAGTTTCTCTTTTTCAATCGGACAACCGTCTTTCACTTCATACGCTCGACCACAGGTGTCAACTGCATGCACTAAATCATTATCCTGGAAGTAACTCTCCTCATTAAAAAATGGCTCCCAACTTGAACTGTGCATCCATTCTCCCGAAAAAACTTTACAAAAATGAGTCCGATTAATTACTCTTTTCCATCTACTGTTTGATTTGAAAACATCAATTGTCTTGTTAAGTGTCCTAATTCTATTGATTATTAAAATAAATAATTTTTTCTTAACTTCAAAAGCCTGATCAACAATCTTCTCTACACTTTTCTTTTTCTTATAAAAAGCAGCTCTCTGTTTACCTTTCCTAATGTTTTTTAACAAATTTAAAACCACCCTATTGCGAAACATTCGTTTACGAATGTCTCTAAACTGATTCTGCCTTCTATTCCTATACATATTATTCTCTCCTGCTCCAGTTGTAGAATTCTTTGAGGGTCTCTCCTTCCTTTTCAAATTTACTCTCTCATTCTCTTTTTCTACATGCTGTCCATCATTTTTTTGCGATGTACATATGTTACGTATGAAAGACTTAGTTCTCTTACCAGGAGCTTTGTTCCTGTTTTTTGAAGTATTTGTTGTGGAAGAGTGCTGTAATTCCGTTGCTCTTTTTGTTTTTTTGCGGTTATCTTCTTTTCTTCGCCTTTCCCTTGAAGGCATTTTGTCTTACTCTTGAAATCTTGATTTCAATCTGTGTTAAAGAAAAAAATAGCACATTATAGATCACTATTACCAGACAACAAAGCAATGACAAAAACCAAACAGTCTATTCAGGGTTACAGATCAAGTCAGGATTCTCCAGGGGTGCAGAAGAGGTGAGGCCTGTATTGAAGAGTGTAGTGGAACACAGCTCTGTCCACAGGTAACCAAAGTAGGTGAGACCTGTTTCTAAGAGTCCAGTAGGGGATAGACTTCATGAAGTGTAGTCCACTGCACTCTTATACAAAGGCTTCACCACCTATGCTTCCCAGGAAAGGCCTCTCTCCCACTACAGTCTTGAACATAGATCTCACCTCCTCTGTCCCTCTGGACATGCCTCACCTCATCTCCACAATCTACTTCCTAATCTCAGGTGAAACAGGTGACATGATTGTGAAAAGATCAATTTTTTTTATGTAATCATGCACACACAATTTATTCTGTCTCAAAAATGTAAAACACATTACTTTGCCCTATAAATGTTTCAATAGTGTAATGAAAACCTTATACATATCACCTTATCTCTGTTTTTCAAATTTCATTCTAAAAAAAGATTATGAGGCCTAAGCAGGACTGCTCATGTGATGAATCCAGTCCAGGGGAGCACAAAACGTGCGGCTTCTGTCCAAGAATGCAGTGGACAGGACTAAACTGGAGTAGTGTGCAAGAAAAAGATGAGCCTCATTTATAAAACCATGCGTCAGTTTTGCGCTACTGATGCGTCACTTTTTGTGACGCATTGGCGGCATAAAACATATGCCTTGTTGCACCATATTTAAAAAGTGACGCATGTAGGTAGATGCATCATTTTTTAAACCTCTGCACCACATTATACCTCTGTCAAGTGTAATGTACTTTACAATGATGTTACCTGTGTTAACTCAGTGTAGGAAGCATATTGAGTTTGTTTGCATAGAGGAATTGTATTTTGTAAAATAGTGAGGTTTCAGTAATGACATGCAATGTTTGTACATAGGACCTGTGCTGTGTTTCCTAAATGTGATGTCAAAAACGATTTTGAGGAAAATGAATGGCTTTTACATTTTTGAGTATAATGTGGCGCAGAGGTTTAAAAAGTGACGCATCTACCTACATGCATTACTTTTTAAATATGGCACAAAAAGGTACATGTTTGGGCTTTCCTGGGGAGCGTAGGTGGTGAGGCTTGTGTCTAAGAGTGCAGTGTACTAGGCTTCATGAAGCCTATGCTTGTACATAGGACCTGTGCTGTGTTTCCTAAATGTGATGTCGAAAACGATTTTGGGGAAAATGAATGGCTTTTATATTTTTGAGTATAATGTGGCGCAGAGGTTTAAAAAGTGACGCATCTACCTACATGCGTAATTTTTTAAATATGGCGCAAAAAGGTACATGTTTTATGCCGCCGATGCGTCACAAAAAGTGACGCATCAGCAATGCAAAACTGACGCAGGACCTCATAAATGAGATTCTTTTTTTTTTGCACACTACTCCAGTTTAGTCCTGTCCACTGCACTCTTGGACACAAGCCTCACCTTTTGTGCTCCCCTGGACAGTCTTCATCTCATCTGCACTCCTTCTTAGGTGTCAGAATCCTATCACATAGGCAAAGCTCCATGTGAAAGCGTTTGCCTCAGTCTTATCCCTGCTGTGAGGCAGATGCTTGTACATAGGACCTGTGCTGTGTTTCCTAAATGTGATGTCAAAAACGATTTTGTACCTTTTTGCGCCATATTTAAAAAGTGACGCATGTAGGTAGATGCGTCACTTTTTAAACCTCTGCGCCACATTATACTCAAAAATGTAAAAGCCATTCATTTTCCCCAAAATCGTTTTTGACATCACATTTAGGAAACACAGCACAGGTCCTATGTACAAGCATCTGCCTCACAGCAGGGATAAGACTGAGGCAAACGCTTTCACATGGAGCTTTCCCCATGTGATAGGATTCTGACACCTAAGAAGGAGTGCAGATGAGATGAAGACTGTCCAGGGGAGCACAAAAGGTGAGGCTTGTGTCCAAGAGTGCAGTGGACAGGACTAAACTGGAGTAGTGTGCAAAAAAAAAAGAATCTCATTTATGAGGCCCTGCGTCAGTTTTGCACTGCTGATGCGTCACTTTTTGTGACGCATCGGCGGCATAAAACATGTACCTTTTTGTGCCATATTTAAAAAATGACACATGCGTCAGTTTTTAAACCTCTGCGCCACATTATACTCAAAAATGTAAAAGCCATTCATTTTCCCCAAAATCGTTTTTGACATCACATTTAGGAAACACAGCACAGGTCCTATGTACAAGCATTCCATGTCATTACTGAAACCTCACTATTTTTCAAAATACAATTCCTCTATGCAAACAAACTCAATATGCTTCCTACACTGAGTTAACACAGGTAACATCATAGTAAAGAGTCAAATTTACGCCTGTGTCTAAGAGTGCAGTCGGGGATAGGCTTCATGAAGCCTAGTCCACTGCACTCTTAGACACAAGCCTCACCACCTACGCTCCCCAGGAAAGCCCAAACATGTACCTTTTTCCGCCATATTTAAAAAGTGACGCATGTAGGTAGATGCGTCACTTTTTAAACCTCTGCGCCACATTATACTCAAAAATGTAAAAGCCATTCATTTTCCTCAAAATCGTGTTTGACATCACATTTAGGAAACACAGCACAGGTCCTATGTACAAGCATTCCATGTCATTACTGAAACTTCACTATTTTTCAAAATACAATTCCTCTATGCAAACAAACTCAATATGCTTCCTACACCGAGTTAACACAGGTAACATCATAGTAAAGAGTCAAATTGACGCCTGTGTCTAAGAGTGTAGTCGGGGATAGGCTTCATGAAGCCTAGTCCACTGCACTCTTAGACACAAGCCTCACCACCTACGCTCCCCAGGAAAACCCAAACATGTACCTTTTTCCGCCATATTTAAAAAGTGACGCATGTAGGTAGATGCGTCACTTTTTAAACCTCTGCGCCACATTATACTCAAAAATGTAAAAGCCATTCATTTTCCTCAAAATCGTGTTTGACATCACATTTAGGAAACACAGCACAGGTCCTTTGTACAAGCATTACATGTCATTACTGAAACCTCACTATTTTACAAAATACAATTCCTCTATGCAAACAAACTCAATATGCTTCCTACACTGAGTTAACACAGGTAACATCATTGTAAAGAGTAAAATGTATTTCTTTAAACATGCACACATTCTTTATTCCTTTTAAAAAATGTAAAAGCCATTCATTTTTCCCAAAATCGTTTTTGACATCACATTTAAGAAACACAGCACAGGTCCTATGTACAAGCATTCCATGTCACTACTAAAACTTCACAATTTTACAAAATACAATTCCTCTATGCAGTAAAAACTTTTTACCAAGCATTATCAAAAAGCATGACACAAAGCAACATTAAAAAACCACAATTTGCTTCCAAATCTTCTCCATAGAGTATACAAGTCTCTATGTATATTAAATGAATCATAACTCACCTTTACAAATGCTCTAGGAGATTCACAACAGTGTCAGATACACACACCAATATTTCTTTAGCAGAGCAAAAGGTATGTTCTCCAGGCACTGCAACCATTAATGGCACAGAAATTCTCTAAATCTACCCACATATTGCTCATGGTAACCAATCAAAACTATTCCCTCTGTATTTTCAAACCAACACCCTTCCCCCCCTCAGCCCTTTCTACCTGTTACCATAGCAACTCCCTCCTCACTGAGCTCCAAGGTTTAAAAGTTTATTCTACAATGTTGCAAATCACCTCAGCAAGGATGTTTGACCTGCGAATACACCAGCTTATCTGGTGCAATGTTTCTTTAAATGACTTTTTTTTAACCATTCAAATTACTTCTTACACAGAACACAACCATGCACCCTAACATACAGTTTTCAACTATCTCAATCTACCAATCATTGCTTGTGATTCAAGAGCACTGAAACTCCACAGTTTTTTTTTTGCAAACTCCTACTGTTCCAACTGCCATTTTATTCTTACACTTCATCTAACTGCACCAGAACCTCCTCTACCATGTATTCTGTCTGGATTATTGGACATAGCTATATCCACTGGGCTCAAAGGTATGCAGCTACCAGAAATTTTCACAACCTTGATTTACCAAATGTGAATATTAAATGGATTGGCCAGAGAGGATTGAGATGTCACCAATTGATACCATTGGTGAAAACCTTTTTGCATTTGCCACACCCTAACCTCATAATTCTGCACTGTGGTGGAAATGACTTAGGCACTTTGACTGGGGTAGGTCTGGAAATGCTTTTAAAGGACACCTTTGAACAATTGATGGCACTTTTTCCTCAAACTGCCTTGGTATTTTCCAATATATGCCAAAGGCAGAAATGGAGTGGTCCAACCAATTTTGTCCACAATTTGAGAAAGCACGGAAACATGTGAATAAATCTGTTTCTGCTTACATGAGAGACTATGGAATGGGTTCAATATACAACAACAACTTGCGTTACAACATGCAAGATATCTACAGAGGAGATGGTGTGCACTTCTCAGATGAGGGGAATAAAATATTCCTCCTGAATTTAAGACTGTGCATTGGTACCTACTTGTAGGTACCTAAATCAGCCACAGAACCCAAAAGCCCTTTTCAGGGCTACCCTATCTCTGATCACTCCAAATGATTATCTTTTTCTAATTTTTTTCACTGTTTTTCACTAAAGTACGCTCCCCGGTACGCGTACCGGGCGCTCCCCCTGCGAAAAATATTTTTTTTATTTTTTTTTGCCTATTTGGGCCTCCTAAGACCCCCTCAGAAAACCTAGAGGGTCAGGGAGTGCCTACGATGCCCCCTTATACCCATTCCCAACGTTGTTTGTCCTCCATTTTCTGTCTTAAATCTACCGTAAACAAAATAGAGGACTGCCGTAGCGCTGCCGGTACGCGTACCGGGGCGCGCACCGGGAAGCGCTCTAAAAAAATGTTAAAAGTTAATTTACATAAAAACCACTGGAGACACTTTCACCAAATATAGAATAGCTACATACTACATACCAATCCCTACCATTTTCCCAAATTCGATGGAATTCCATTGAGCCATTTAGCCTGTAGACCTCTCTAAATACCCTGAGGTTAATTACTTCACAAAAACACATCTGAAGTGTTAGAATTGACAACCAATTAAAATGTTACTTTCATTTTCTACTTTTTTTACCTGACATTTGATTGGTTATGTACAAGAATATATATAAAGAAAGAGCGGGAAACACAGCCATTTTGACTACTACTTCCTGGTGTACATTTCAAAAGGATTTTCACTAATAACTTCAACTTCTTTTTAAAGGTAAGTTGTTATTTTGAAAACTGAAGTATATTGTGCACTTTAAGTTAATATGGAAAACTTTTTCTGATAGTTATATACTATCCCTCTGTAATAGTTATAGATTTAGATAGACTTCTCTGTTATAGTTATGGATGGATTTAGGCTTGTCTTGTATAATTATGAATTTACTTAGGTTTCATCACATACACTTTCTTATATTTCTACTTCCAGTCTGATACCATACACTGCCCAAAGATAAATTCACTGTTAAAAACTACCTATCTAAACTTAAACCCAACAGTGCCCTATCTTTACAGATATATTTTTTTTAATGCAAATTTCAGCCAAAATGGAAGGAGAACAAAAAGTTTCATTTGAAATTGTCCTTGCAAAGAACAATGAAGAAAACATTGAACCAAATGACATTGAATTCATGAACGAATCATGAGACCATGAACTTCTACAATGTGTAGAATCTTCCTTCAAAATGAGGACATTTCGGACAGTCAAATGTTAGACGTTATATTTAATTTGGAAAATGAATCTCAAAAATAAATTTATATTTAATAATTCGAAAATTGTTTGAGATATTATTCATTTTTATATGTAATTCTTAAACTAGTACCAAATTGATTATAATGTAAAGTCAGACTTATAGTATACTGTGCAACTTTTTTGTGTTACATAGTAATTTTGCTCATAGATACTTTCTTTCTCCCACTATATTATCTCCAATGTGTATTTGACATCTCTTTTTCATCTCCTGCCTCCATGTTCTTTCTGCTTTCCTGACAGACTATGATATGGATTCCATATAGCACAATAACTTCTGTAACAACATGCAAGATATCTACAGAGGAAACGGTGTACATTAAATTTAAGACTCAGCATTGGTACATACATGTTGGTACTTAAAACACCCAACAACCCAACAACTCTATGCAGAGCTACCCTACCTCTAATCACTTTGAATTATTATTTTCCTGTTTCACTCTGTTTTCCCCGTAGTACGCTCCCCGGTCCGCTCCCCGGTGCGCGTACCGGGCGCTCCCCCCGCGAAAATCGAAAAAAAATATTCTTTTTTTTCGCCCCGCGGGACCCTTTTATGGCCCCCACATCCAACCTAGGGGTCAGGGGGGGTCTACCCTGCCCCCTTTTGGTCATTTCCCCCTTTGTTTTCACCACCTCTTGTGTCTCGATCCTACCGAGACACAAGATGGCGGCCGCTGCGGACTGTTTCGAATGTTTACAGACACCCGAGAACCAATCAGCTTGCCGTGCGCAAGTCGCGTAGCGGGCCCGGAGCGCTCCCCGGTACGCGTACCGGGGCGCTGCTATAGATATATAAAAAATTTGAACCTAAATTACTCAAAATCCTCTGGAGCACATATCTTGAGACGTAGCAAAGGCACATTGGGCTACCAGTCCCTACAATTTTGCCAAGTTTGGTGAAAATCCATTCAGCCGTTCGAGCTAAAAGTGCGACCGACCGCCCTATGGAAATTAACATGGGGAAAACACGTTTTGGGACCCCCCTTTTATCTCGGCCCCCACTTGACGAACCCCCCCAAACTTTCAGAGAAGGAGCAGAGCGCCGCGAGGCAAAGTTGCTGAAAAATTCAGGCAGATTCCTCAACCGGCGCCAAGGTTATTCCCAATAGAATGTTGCGATTTCCCTATGGAAATCAATCCTAACTATAACTACCTAATGGCGACCACCAGTAGGTAATATATATATATATATATATATATGTGTATATATATATATATATATATATATATATACATATATATATATATATATATATATATGTAATGGCGGCGGTGCAGGGCACAAAGTAAAATAAACTAATATAGCACCGAATCCTGGGATCGCTCCCTTCAACGGAGTAAGCAAGTGAGCAAGTGGTGATTGACACATATATATAGATAGATATATATATATATCCTGCACGAAACTTCCTCCCCGGCAAAAGGAAAGAATGGCCGCACTCACAGGGTTGTTCTTATAGTAAGGTTATTTATTCAACTGAAAAACTGCACAGGACGCTTTTCGGCGTTCACGCCTTCTTTCTGCTGTATGTACATATATATTCAAAGACGCTGCTCTTTGCTTTCATTTCATTCAGCAAGCAGACACGGACCACAAGGTTGGTGCTTAAGATGATTTAATGTCAGCCATAATGTGTTTCGGTCCAGCTGGACCTTGATCACATGACAATGCTGCTACGTTCTCACGACCATTTTAAAGTGCAATACATTTACTGTGATTGGTGGTAATTCATAGACATAAATGACCCATATAAAAGGAGATTTAGGCACCTTAAATAGCAGTATAAATACTAAAATAATAGCATATAAAGTGATACATTAACAGTGTTAAAACCATATTTGTAAAACAGTGCAATAAATTCATATCATAATTAGACAAACAAATAAATATATAAATATATAAATGTTCACTATGATAAAAGTAAGTATAGTTAAAATGGTCATTTACCACAAGGGTAAGACACGGATAAATCCATAAACCATTTTTCCAAATTAATGAAAACATTACCCACTGTTGTATCACAAAATGCTAATACGGGTAAATCTTCACTTGGTATACCCACTAAATTGAAAGATTTATTGCCTAAATGCATCAATTTGGTCTTCTCCTTGTTACAAATTCACCTGCAAACGGGTCCACAAATATTTACCTTGTATAAATAGCTCTTGCAGATCATTATTTATTGTTTTTTTCTATTATGGTTACCCCCATAACATCCTACCTGTAGTGATGCTAAAAACAAGTATCCAAAGTAACGTGCAATTTAAAAAAAAACATGATAGTCACTGGTTAAGGTTGGCAAACCGCCTCCCTCAATAATGACCCACAATGGCGCACATTATTACGTTCCAGTTCGTCTTTTAGCTGTTTTAGTGTCAGATATGGGAGTTTCTGAGAATTCTGATTTATTAAATATTCAGTTAAAGTGCAAACAATATTTTAAATTCAATTAAAGACAGTGCAAACAAAGGTAAGTGGGTTCAATACATTCTTATTGTAAACAAGTATAGAGGTCCTCTGTGTTGTTTAGCCCCCCTGGGGTCTTGCTATCCAGGTTCAGAATATATCTGGTCTCCAGTTTTCCAAGCCGTCCTTCCCAGTCACCTCCCCTCTTGGAAATAGGTATAGAATCAATTACGTAATACGAGAAGTCTTTTAAATTATTTTTGTGTACTTCTCGAAAGTGTCTAGCAACCCAGTACGTGGGGTCACAGTTATTTATTGCTCTAATGTGTTGCAGGATTCTTTCATTAACCAGGAGTTTAGTACTCCCGACATATTTAAGCGTGCACAAGCACTCTAGGATATAAATGGCATATTCAGTTTTACAGTGAAGAGGTTTTTTGATGTTAGTTTCCTTATCACTGAAAGCTGTGGAATATGTTTTTTTGTTAGTGTCATACTGGCAAGCCTTGCAATTCCTGCACTTGATGAACCCGTTTGGTTGCACCCACCACTTGAGTACTTCATTCGTTTCTGGGCTACTGGAGACCAGACTATTATGCATTGAGGAGGCACTCCTGTAGGTAATACTTGGTTCAGGAGACACATGTGTCCGTATCACTGGGTCATTTTTCACAGCCGGCCAGTTACGCTGTACCATTTTTTTGATTGATTTTTCTTGGGCGCTAAATGCTATAATTAGTCTTAAATCATTTGAATTTTGGTTAGGACTAGTGGTTCTGATCTTGTTTTTGTTGGTAATAAGAAACTGCTCCCTGTCCAAATTCTGTGTCTTGCAGATAGCTGCCTCTATAGTTTTTCTTGAATAGCCCCTGGATAAGAATCTTTTCTTGCTATCCTGCTGGGCTTCAGCCAGATCAAAAGTGTTACAGCAGATTCTTTTTGAACGCAACATATCTCTGTAGGGGATACTTTGAATTAGGTGTCTGGGATGTGAACTTGTAGAGTGGAGAACTGAGTTTCCAGCTGTTTCCTTTCTGTATACCCTAGTATCCAGTTTATTTACATTGGGGTAGTTTTCAACATCCTCGAAATAAATACTTGCGTCGCTGCTGGTGGACGTGAAGTTTAAATTAATATTACTTTTATTGATCCCTGACACAAACTTCATAGCTTCCATTTCTGAGCCCTCCCACACAATTGACAAATCATCAATATAACTATAAAGCATTCTGACATTTTTGTCCATATACTGTTTGCGAGTGTCTCGGAGGACCAGCTCCTCCCACCAGCCCATGAACAAACAGGCAGAGCTGGGGGAGAAGCTGATCCTCATAGCCACTGCCCACATCTGCTGGTAATAAGTCTTATCAAACATAAATATGTTGTTGTTTAGACAAAAATTAGTCATATTCACTAACATCGCATTGTGTTGAGGCAAAGTCATTATGTTCTTTCCTAGGTAATGTTCAATTGCACGTATCCCATCTTTATGATTAATGTAAGTATATAAGGATACCACATCCAGCATAAGTAACCTGTAATTTACGTTCCATCTAAAGTTTTTCAACTTCGAGATAAAATCCCTTGTGTTCCTTATACAAGATGGCAGTTGATGAACTAGATCCTGTAGAAAAAAGTCAATATACTTGGAAGCATTTTCCAGTAAACTTTGTTGTGCCAAGATGATTGGTCTTCTGGGAGGTTTCAGTGCATTTATGTGGATCTTAAGAACAAAATAGATATTTGGGGCGGCTGGGTGATCTTTTCTGATGAATTGATATTCATCCGTAGTTAAAAGTCCCACACTTTTACATGCCACCAGTTTTCGATGAAATTCATTTGAAATTCCTCTTAGGGCCAACGCATTACTGATCCGATAGCACGCCCTGTCATTTAACTGTGACATTGCCTCCTCCATATAGTCTTTTCAGCCCCATAACACCGCGTTACCTCCTTTGTCCGAATTAATAATGACAATGTTTTTGTCTTTTCTTAATCTGGACATAAGGAGATGGTATTGCCTATTTTTTTTTGGTAATCTTCCTTTTGAATGTTAGAGGTTTTAAAGTTCCGTTTTTTTATTTCATTAGGAACATTTTCACTAGAGATGTCTATTCCATCCCTTGGTGCTATAGGGGTAAAGGTGGATTTTTTCTTGAATAGCGTTTTCTTCCTAGAGATCCTAAATACATCGGTTTCTTCTGAATTTTGTGTCTGAAAACTCCCCTGGACTTCTGTACATTCATTTTCCTCTAGCAACTCCCTTAGAGTTTCCAGGAGAGAAGAATCTATTGTGGAAGTCAATTCTTGAGAGCAGTCAGACTGAGTTAGATTTAGGCTGTCAGTTTCAACTCGGTTTCTGTTTCTGCAAGGCATGGTATTTTTGTAATTTTAGTTTGCGGACAAATTTATATACATCCATTCTCGTATTTGCATAATCAAAATTTGATTCTGGACAGTAGGTCAACCCTAGTGACCGGAGTTGTTTTTCGGCCTTATTTAAATCAACCCTGGTTAAATTCACTACTGCTTTTTGAATTTCCCCATCTTTGATTATTTATATTTATGTAGAGAGAGAGATGTATCAAGTCTGAAAATGTTTAAGTTTGACTTATATGTGTATATATATATATATATATATATATATATATATATATATATATATGAGTCCTTTCCCAAACATCATTAGTACGCTCTCAGGAAATGAGTCCAACAACACGATTCAAAGGAACATAGGTTTATTCCACACAACGCGTTTCGCCTTGCAGCTTGTTCACGTGTAGAAGTGTCAAAGACCAAACCACATTAATAAAGTTAAATGTGAACATCAAAGAAGGACCAAAAAGTATAATACATGGCAGCCATCTTGGAATGGTAAATCGCATATAGCTGGAAATCACAAACATAGTGTGTCATATATAGTAAGCAAACTCAATTTTCCAAATTGGAACACATAAGTAAAACTTTCTCTTACTACGCCATCAAAAGAGATGTGAATAAAACATTTGAGAGTGTATGCCACCGTAAATAAATGTATACAGTAATATCTCACAGTTTAAATGGCAAGTGCCCTGGTAAAAATATAGACAGAAAATGTTGATTGAATGCCCGTTTGGAAATCCATCGTTGAGAAATACATCACTCTATATATGAAAATCTCTGACGGGCGTACCTAACCTTTGCACTCCTAATCAGAGACCACGTATGTTATGCACATTTTCACTTTTGTGATCATCTCAGACTTTGGTCCAGAACTTTGTTTGATACTCTGTTGTCCTTAATTGAGCACTTGCTAGGAAACGATCGACTTATGGATGCAGTCATTGAAATTAATATTTAGCATATAGATTTTCATATATAGAGTGATGTATTTCTCAACGATGGATTTCCAAACGGGCAAATCGTGTTGTTGGACTCATTTCCTGAGAGCGTACTAATGATGTTTGGGAAAGGACTCTGATTTGTGATTACCGGCACGCTCCGTCGGAGTGTACGCTACCCCTCTAGGGTCCAGTATCCCGGCAGGAGCCTTCTCTGAGGATTATATATATATATATATATATATATATGTAATATATATATATATATATATATATATATATATATATATATATATATATATATATATATATATATATATATTACCTACTGGCGATAGCCAGTAGGTATATATAGTTAGGATTGTTTTCCATAGGGAAATCGCAACATTCTATTGGGAATAACTTTGGCGCCGGTTGGGGAATCTTCCTTAACTTTGCCTTGCGGCGCTCCGCTCCTTCCCTGAAAGTTTGGGGGGGATTCGTCAAGCGGGGGCCGAGATAAAAGGGGGGTCCCAAAACGTGTTTTCCCCATGTTAATTTCCATAGGGCGGTTGGACTCACTTTTAGCCCGAACGGCTGAATGGTTTTTCACCAAACTTGGCAAAATTGTAGGGACTGGTAGCCCGATGTGCCTTTGCTATGTCTCACGATATGTGCTCCAGTGGTTTTTACGAAAATTAACTTTGAAAAAATATATATTGGGCTACATTGGGCTATATATATGTTAGAGCCCAAATGTAGCCTTATGTAGCCCAATGTAGCCCAATGTAGCCCAAAGATGGCCACCAGAGACAAAAAAAAACAAATGTAGCCCAAATATCAACCAGATGTAGCCCAACTATAGCCCAATGACAGAATGTCCCAGAGTGTTCTAAAGAACAACTAGAGCGCTAACAGTCTTACTTATGACAAAAGTATGGCACACCTGAAGTCATCTTGATTGGAATAAAGTGTTAACACTTAAAACATTTAATTTGCAAAGGAACAAAATGAGGGGGTTCATTTTGCCATAGAAATTATGATTAGTGCTGAAGAAAGAAAAATTAGGGCACCTTTTGAGTGACTTCTCAAATCCTCTTATATTTCATTAAAAAAATTCTGATATGCAGTCTCCCAAGATGGCCACCAGAGACAAAAGAGCCCAAATGTAGCCCAAATATCAGCCAGATGTAGCCCAACTATAGCCCAATGACAGAATGCTAACAGTCTTACTTATGACAAAAGTGTGGCACACCTGAAGTCATCTTGATTGGAATAAAGTGGTAACACTTAATACATTTAATTTGAAAAGGAACAAAATGAGGGGTTTCATTTTGCCATAGAAATTATATATATATATATATATATATTCACTGAAAAAACCATAGGTTACACACCAGTTATAGTTAGCAATTAGCATTTAAAAAACCTTTGAAATTCACTGAAAAAACCATAGGTTTCACACCAGTTATAGTTAGCTGGAAATTTTACTTGCATAAAACCATTGAAATTCCCACGTTATAGTTAGTTGGACTCACTATAACGTGCACGTCTGCAATGCACTGCTGATGACGTCACATATTACATCACTCATGCATATATTTAAATATTTAAACATTACTCGCTAATATATGTATTCACTAAGATACACTTAATAAGCCAGTTAACCAATCAAATTTTTTTTTAAAAACACTGAAAAAACCATAGGTTTCAGGCCCTATATAGTTAGGAATTAGCATTTTAAAAACCTTTGAAATTCACTGAAAAAACCATAGGTTTCAGGCCTTATATAGTTATGAATTAGCATTTAAAAAACCTTTGAAATTCACTGAAAAAACCATAGGTTTCAGGCCTTATATAGTTAGGAATTAGCATTTAAAAAAACCTTTGAAATTCACTGAAAAAACCATAGGTTTCAGGAGTTATATAGTTAGGAATTAGTTTTTAAAAAAACCTTTGAAATTCACTCAAAAAACTATAAGTTTTAGTGGTGTTATAGTTAGCTGGACATTTTACTCATACAAAACCAATGAAATTGCTCCTATATAGTTAGTTGTACTAACTATATTTCGCGCACACGCAATCCACTGCTGATGATGTCACATATTAGATCATTCATGTCATGGTCAGTGACATCACTGATGACATCTCAAATGACATCACTGATGACATCATCCACGTGACAATCACATACACCTTTTCATACACTATTACAATTTTTCATCACTGTTTGTAAAATACAGAGTATCATATTTAAATCCATTGTCACAGCAATACAAGTATCTAAAAATCCACTCAGTGATTCATAGATGTATACACACATCTAATCACTTACCTATGGATTCACTCATACATGCTGTCAATGAACAATAGAACACTATCAAAAATACTTATACATCTATATCGACATTAAACAACAGCACACATCCTATTCACATATGAAGTCATCCTACCCACTTATGCAAACAATGGATCATACTTACATATTTACTTAGCAAAACACTTATACAAACACCACTTCTTCTATTCATTTAGATAGTAAGTCATACTTAGTGAATTATAAAATCATTATTACAAGTATACAGTTATCCATACAGTCACTCACACAATCATTGTGTCTTATGTATACTTATTTATATACAACAACTGACACATACACTGCCTTTTATTTTTCTAGTTTGTTGGACCTGTGCCTTTGAGAAATATATTTGCTCATCACCACACCCATAAAGAGATTCCCTCACCCAAAGTGTTAGAACATGTAGTTTTAACTTCATATATCTACTGAATCAACTATTCACACATCTTTGGACAGTCACACACCCCCCACCGAACCACACACACTTTCACACTCCCATACAAATACTCAGTTAACTAATCAATAACTAATATAGACTTTCACATAGCTAGTAACCAACTGTAGAATCAGTTTACACAACAACTAACAAAGTGATACAGATATTCACACAGTTTAGTCACTATCCACTAAATTTAGTGAGACATTATAAATTGGTCAAGTAAACAGTCAATTACTGTCAGGACTAGGGTGGTCTGCGGTCTAGGGCCCGCCCCACGTAATGTACCATGTCATAAGCATCTGTGTGGAAAGGTACATTGTTTTCCTTCTAGGGGGCGTTGGTGGTTCAATTGTGCAACTTTATGATGTAGAAGATGTACTGTGGTGAAATGTACTTTCTCTGTATTGAAATGTGCACATTATATGGAGTTTATCCCCCCTTGTCCGCCTAATGCGTTAGATTTGGCACCCTGAACGCGTCCGCGAGATGCGTGAGGTTTGGTAGCCTCACGCGAGATGCGTGGGATTTGGCAAGCGGCTTTAACGCGTCCGCGAGATGCGTGAGAAATGGCATGCGGTCGCTTAAAACACCGGGCGTAGTCAGGTACATGTACGCGACCACGCCCAAACCCCTTTGCTCACTATTCCTGGGACTTTGAAGGTGTGGCAGCTTCCTCCTGATGCTCTGAGTTGGAATCAGAGCTTGGGAAGCATTTTTTATTCTTTTTGCAGTCAGCGAGTGGCATCCAGCAGAAGGTCAATTGGAGAAGGTGAATCCTGAAGCAAGTTTGCAGAGGAGAACTTGTTAGAGCCAGTAAGCTACTTCTCCGAGGTTTGGGTCTTCTGCAGCCACGCCCTTCTTTTGTGTAGAGTAGGTCGTACTCTACAGGTAGGACCATTTTGGGTTATTTGAAAGACTAAAATTTGGCGCAATCATTACAAATGTGCTTTTTGAATGTTTCTTTGGGTGAATTAAAACATTCTTTGTTTCCTTTGATATAATTCACTGAGAGTTTTGACTCAATCTTCTAGAATTCTTCTTTGAATGGTTTTTGGTCGCTATTTGTAACTGGTGCAATTCATTTTGCAGAGTACAGCAAAATGATTTATTTTGCTTAAAGAAATACAATTCATGTGCAGTATTTGGGTTTGAAGATTATTGATGTAAAGTGAATGTTTATAAGGTAAAGAGACATTTGAGATTATCAAAGTAAAGCAGATATTTACAAGACAAAGAGAGATTAGTGGCTATCACTGTAAAGAGGTTATTTACAAGGAAAGAGTCATTAAGTCTTTGGTAACCCTGAGATGCTAGTGTGTTTTCAATGCACAATTCAAGATATTGTTACATTTGATGACTTTGGAGTTTAGGCTTAATTTAAAGTCAAAAGCCTTTTTAATTTTAAGAAGCAATTTTAGTTATTAAAGTTGTTGCAGAGTTTTCGAAAGTATAGAAAAGACTTGCAGCATTAACTTTTCCTTTTCAGATTTCCCTCCCTGCTGTTCCCTTCCCAACACCCTTTTCCCCCCGCTGGATCACTTCAATATTCTGTGTATTTACTACAATCAGAATTGGAGGTATCGAGAGGTGGGCCCTTATATCAACTCGACAGATCCTGAGGAAGACCTCGTCTGACAATTACACTGCTACTAAATCCTCCATCCAAATATTTATTTATATATATCCACTCATTCTTCAATGTAAATTGCTATATATATAATGCATATTTAAATAACGAAGCAAACCACATTCACTGGATGATGTCATCAGTGATGTCATCAGTGATGTCATTTGAGATGTCATCAGTGATGTCACTGACCATGTCATGAATGATCTAATATGTGACATCATCAGCAGTGGATTGCGGGTGCGCGAAATATAGTTAGTACAACTAACTATATAGGAGCAATTTCATTGGTTTTGTATGAGTAAAATGTCCAGCTAACTATAACACCACTAAACCTTATAGTTTTTTGAGTGAATTTCAAAGGTTTTTTAAAAACGAATTCCTAACTATATAACTACTGAAACCTATGGTTTTTTCAGTGAATATATATATATATATATATATATATATATATATATATATATATATATATATATATAGCTTTATAGTTATATATAGAAACACACCATACACACAGACACACACACACACACAGACGTAAGCAATTTAAGCACAAACCTCTATCAGCCACCAACAGTGCTTTGCAGTGAAAGGCATTTACACAAATTAAGGCAAGGTGCATTGTCTGTTTTTCTGGGCCCTTTCTGGCTCATTCAACAGTTGTGGTTGTGGGGCCCAAATGGGGGGAGGGGCAGGACAAACAGAGATGGGGCAAGGGACCCATGTGGGTCCCCATCTAGAGACACCAGCGCCTATAGAGAAGGGCACCTGCCAATGCACTCCTGACAGCAGACGGAAGTGCTGTCTCTGATAACAGGAGTTCCTTTTCTGTACACTTCTGTCTATAACACCACCACCACCTGCTATCCATTATTCTTTTGTTTGAAAGTTATATTTGAAACTATCTAATTTTCAAAGATTTTTTGTTCATTTGTTGTAACATCCAAATGTTGGGGACTGTTTTCAAAGTATGCTCGTGAAGTTTGTGGAGAGTTGAGTAACAATTTAAATCCAGTTCACCCAGTCATACCACGCCCATCACCAGCAACGAAACAAACAATTAACAGCTTGTTGTGAAAGTATAAGATTGACAAGAGGGAAGTACACGCGTACTGGAGAGGGAAGAAACACTGGTGTTGCATACTTGATTGTGAAATATAGAAGTAAGTTTGTGAAAGATACAAGGTTCCCATTTAATTACTTCTAAAATAAGATACAGCAGCCACATTACTTCAGCAAATTTGTAAAGTGTTGCAAGATGTGAATGCATCATTTTTAACTGAAGCTTCTACAGTTATAGTAGAAAGACTAAAGAGCAAAATCGATGATTTAGAAAAAGACATGTCATAACTGTCAGGTTTGAATATAAAAATGCAAATTACAATGCAAGAAACATATTTAGTACAAAATAACATCTAACAGATCATTAGCAGAATATCGGAACCAAAAATATTCTGTGGGCAGAATATCTTGTCAAAAATATCAAGGACCAAAATATCAAGAAGGTAAGGGAAAATAGGCACATATAGATTTCCTACTCTTAAGTCCACATATATGTACGTTGAAGATATATATATATATATATATATATATATATATATATATATATATATATATATATATATATATATATATTTATATATGTTTATATATATCCAAACACCTCCTCCCAAAGAAAGAGCGGAGGCCACACGGGCTACAAGTTGGAGCCGCTTTATTGAATGAAAATGGCATATCTGTCGGCCTTCTTCGGATGCCTGAAGTTTTCAAGAGGCACTTGAAACACCTGAATATAAATGTCCAGCTACTTCCTCATACTTGGGAATCCGCTCCGCTCCCTCTCCAAAATAGTTGCTCATCAACCAAAAGTTGGTCGGAACTCCAGGTCCCAGAATGCATCTGTAGTTATGTAGGTGCTGCAGGGGGGATATTCTGTCCCAGTGGAAATGCGGGATGCTGGTCACACGATGGTGTTTCAAATTGCCAATAGCCTGCGTTAAATGGACTACCAGCATCTCCTTAAGTACCCAAACACCGCTTCAGCCGCTCGCTCCAGGCACCCATAATGGCAGAGGCAGGAGTGTGAATACATCCCGCCCTATATTTCACCACCTTTGGGTATCCTGTATTGTAGTGGCGGGCCACAGAACTTCCGATCCCTCGGAGAAACAACAGAACCTGCCAAGGCAGCTGCCAGCCGAGTCCGTGGCCAACTTGCAAAGGGGGGGCCTCCGTGTCACGTTGCTGGCGAGCGTGAAAAATATCCAAACACCTCCTCCCAAAGAAAGAGCGGAGGCCACACGGGGGACAAGTTTGAGACGCTTTATTGAATGAAAACAGCATAATGCATTTCGGCCTTTGTCTGCCTTCTTCGGATACTTGAAGTTTTCAGGAGGCACTTGAAACACTTGAATATAAATGTCTAGCTACTTCCCCATAGGTGGGAATCCGCTCCGCCCCCTCTCCCAAATACTTGCTCACAAACCAAAAGTTCGTCGGAACTCCAGGTCCCAGATTGCAACTGTAGTTGAGTAGGTGCTGCAGGGGGGATATTCTGTCCCAGTGGAAATGCGGGATGCTGGTCACACGATGGTGTTTCAAATTGCCAATAGCCTGCGTTAAATGGACTCCCAGCATCTCCTTGAGTCCCCAAACACCGCTTCAGCCGCTCGCTCCAGGCACCAATAATGGCAGAGGCAGGAGTATGAATACATCCCACCCTACGTTTCACTGCCTTTGGGTATCCTAGATTGTAGTGGCGGGCCACGGAACTTCCGATCCCTCAAAGAAACAACAGAACCTGCCAAGAAGGCTGCCAGCAGAGTCCGTGGCCAACTTGCAAAGCATGGGCCCCTGTGTCATGTTGCTGGCGAGCGTGAAAAATACCCAAACACCTCATCCCAAAGAAAGAGCGGAGGCCACACGGGGTACAAGTTGAAGACGCTTTATTGAATGAAAACGGCTTAATGCATTTCGGCCTCTATCGGCCTTCTTCGGATGCCTGAAGTTTTCAGGAGGCACTTGAAACACCTAAATATAAATGTCCAGCTACTTCCCCATAGGTGGGAATCCGTTCCGCCCCTCTCCCAAATACTTGCTCACCAACCAAAAGTTTGTCGGAACTCCAGGTCCCAGAATGCATCTGTAGTTATGTAGGTGCTGCAGGGGGAATATTCTGTCCCAGTGGAAATGCGGGATGCTGGTCACATGATGGTGTTTCAAATTGCCGATAGCCTGCGTTAAATGGACTCCCAGCATCTCCTTGAGTCCCCAAACACAGCTTCAGCCGCTCGATCCAGGCACCAATAATGGCAGAGGGAGGAGTGTGAATACATCCCTGTTAAATTCTGTAAAATAAGGATGATGGGTCCTTGTTGTAATGTTCATGTAGTATATTTATTCTTGAGATTAGATAGAAGGTACAGCATTCAAGTAGGAATGTAATATGGTAAGAAACCCCACCGGGAGCAGATAACCTCCTGCTCAGCCTCCAGGTAACTGATAAATCCCTTGAACAGCAACAGGTAGAATCCTGGATGACATCACAGAGACACAAACAGCTCTCTAGAAATCTCCATGGGAAAATGTAAAGAAAATCAAACAGTACCTTGTTTGAGAACACCCTTTTGTTTAAGGAAAATAAATAAATAAATAAATCATGAAACAGCAAACACCAGTGAGCGATCTCTCACCCGGGTTGTAGATCCAAACGTAGTGAAATGGTGTGCAGATCAAGTTCTCGAAGTCAGGAATGTAGACAGACTCCCAAATGGTGTAAAGCCAAGCACTGGCATGTGAATTCCAGACGACAATGCACAAATATCGAAGATTGGAAGTTAAAGAAGTAACGCCTTAGTGCTGCATGACAGAGAAATTGACAAAAGTACACACCAGAAGTACACGTAGTACTGCTGCAGAGTATGCGCAGGACGTGGTTGGCAAGAAGGCAAACTGCAATGACGGTACCAACCACAACATGGCGGTACGTTTCTTGACACCAAGCTGGGTGGCTCAAGGCACGCAGAAACATGCAGGCGTCAATAGACAGCTGAACAGGCATCATGGAGGAACGAGGAGAGAAAGACGTAACAGAAGCACTCTGCCTCCATGCGACGCTAGAAGTAAGGTGAGTGTGCCCTGGAGCTCAAGCTACATCTTTTTTTTTAATTTTGAAAAAGACAGTTGTCAAGAAATAGGCATCAGGTCTCAGCGTAGGCCACACGGCAAGCCAAATAACAAAGTAGAATAGCCGTCTCTTCACTCAAACTGCCAGTGCACAACCTCCAAGGTACCGAAACACGGACTTCACACAGATTGATGCAGGCAGACTTTCATTTTAACTGCAGGTTGTAACGGTCCCAGTAAGTAGCGCTTTTGTAAACAGGAGACCTTTAAACAGCAGGTTGGCACAAGTTGCGCAGGCAATAAACTGAAGTCACAAAGTGAGCTGACAATCTTTTAAACAGCAGATTCCAGAAATAGCACAGGCACACTTTCATTTAAACAGGAGGTTGCAGAAGTAGCACAGGCACACCTAGGACAGACAGCAGCAGTAACGTTACTCACGTAAAACGCTGACTCACTAGATGAAAACAGGGAGTCCTTTAAGTTTGCTCTAGTGCCAGATGATATAGTAGTAGAATTACTTCAGCAAAGGTTATTCCAATGCTCTGGGTTGAGGCTGTCGGTTGGATTCAGACACCGGTGGGGTACCCAGAAGCAGGAAAGTAACTTTAAACGTTTCTCTTCTTGTCTTTGGTTGCAATGATGTCCTTTTTAAATTCAATGAAGTTCTTTTTCTTTTAAATGGGTCCTGTTTTACCTCGTCGCCAGTGTTAAATTCAGTAAAATAAAGATGATGGGTCCTTGTTGTAATGTTCATGTAGTATATTTATTCTTGAAATTAGATAGAAGGTACAGCATTCAAGTAGGAATATGGTAAGAAACCCCACCGGGAGCAGATAACTTCCTGCTCAGCATCCAGGTAACTGATAAATCCCTTGAACAGCAACAGGTAGAATCCTGGATGACATCACAGAGACATCACATAGACAAGCAGCAAGCTAAGACTAAGGAGGGACAAAGAGAGAGGAAGAGCACAAAGAGAGAGGAAGAGCAGGATATAACAATCCGGCTCTATGTTTCACCGCCTTTGGGTATCCTGGATTGTAGTGGCGGGCCACGGAACGTCCGGTCCCATGGAGAAACAACAAAATCTACCAAGGCAGCTGCCAGCAGAGTCCGTGGCCAACTTGTCATCAGTGATGTTATGTGAGATGTCATCAGTGATGTCATGAGTGATGTCACTGACCATGTCATGAGTAATATGTGACGTCATCAGCAGTGCATTGCGGGCGCGCAAGTTATAGTTAGCTGAACTAACTATAACGGAGGAATTTCTATGGTTTTGTGCGAGTGAAATGCCCAACTAACTATAACGCCCCTGAAACCTATGGTTTTTTCAGTGAATTGCTAAGGTTTTTTAAATGTTAATTCCGAACTATAACATGCCTGAAACCTATGGTTTTTTCAGTGAATATATATATATTTATTATACTATGTATACATGTGAAAATGTCTCGGTCCGCCTCTTTTCCTCGGTGGCACGGGAAAAAAGGGTGGAACTGACATCAGCACACCGACGAGGTCCTCTTATGGCTCCGATGACGTCATACGGTGTCGCAAGTGGAGCTGTGCTATTATGACGCCCTCGTCGACGTGGGAGAGCTAGGAAAGAATTTCCGGGGAATGCTGGTGCAGGAAATATTCACCTAAGTGTTCAGGCTAGTCCTTTGGGAGCAACTGTTTATGTTTCCACTCCAGAAACCAAAACCAGTGATCCGAGGGCAGAGGCCTTGCAGTTTGGCCCACAAGGTGGGGTGCCCAGTCTCGTGCACCAGCGGGGCAGCGAAGTGACAAACACCATAAACCACAAAAAAGGTAACAAGGGCACTGAATAACACAGGATCTTCTCTTTGTATCTGGCAGGAACAACGAAGTTAAAATGCCCTAGTACCAAAATGTTGAATTAGTGCTACAACAGTCTTTAAGAGGAACTGCGAAGCGCTTCTGCCTCCCGTACCCTGGAGGCGGCACATTGGTCATGCGATACGGTCATACTGCGGTGGGACGCACACTTGTTGACATCTCATGGCACTGCTCCACACTTCAGGGAGGACACTTTTCATTAGCTATGTTTTCTGATGACCTATTGTGCCGGCCCCGTCCAACAACAGAACTCCTTTAGATCCAAACAGACTCTTCCACTCTCTCACCGGAAGTGAAACCAGTCCACGTGGACACTTTCACAATACAACAGCTGGGAATGCACTTTTTGGTAAAAAAACACATTCCTTCCTCCTAATTAATTAAATAAACATCTCACTGAAGAACTGGAGCCAGCTTCAATCGGTAAACAGCCGTTACAATGACTTTTTTACTTTGCGATACCATTACAACGCATGCATTAACACACATACGTTGTACATCGCATAGTCATTACTATGCATTTTTTTAGAATGCATGGTCATTGACCACGCATGCCTTTACAACAAATTTTGTTATAAAGGTATGTATGGTAAATGACCATGCGTTCTAAAAAACATGTAGGTGATACACATCGTTGTAAGGAAACAGAGGCTGTTCCGTTTACTCACAATGATGTGCACCGCCCCTCAGAGAGGACGTGAAGCAGGAACCACAAGGAGAGAGGAACCAGGAAGAGTGAGAGGTAAGGGGGATTCGGCATGGGGTGGGGGTTTCTTTTCTAGGGTTTAGGGTAGTGCAGTGGTGTTTGGGTAGTGTAGGGGGTCGTGCTGGGGGTAGTGTTTTATGGTTTAGGGTAGTGCAGTGGTGTTTGGGTAGTGTAGGGGGTCGTGCTGGGGGTAGATTTAGGGGTTAGTGTAGTGCAGTGGTGTTTGGGTAGTGTAGGGAGTCATGCTGGGGGTAGTGTTTTAGGGTTTAGGGTAGTGCAGTTATGTTTGGGTAGTGTGGGGTGACGTGCTGGAGGTAGTGTTTTAGGGTTTAGGGTAGTGCAGTGGTGTTTGGGTAGTGTAGGGAGTCATGCTGGAGGTAGTGTTTTAGGGTTTAGGGTAGTACAGTTATGTTAGGGTAGTGTGGGGTGACGTGCTGGGGGTAGTGTTTTAGGGTTTAGGGTAGTGCAGTAGTTTTTGGGTAGTGGAGGGGGTAGTGTTTTAGGGTTAAGGGTAATGCACCGAACCAGCCACAATATCCTTGGACAAAGGGGATCCTGACTTTTTTTAACGCTACACCAATTGAATAATTTTGGCCAAGGGCCCTACCACGTCCAAAACCTTTCAATTCATTTCTTGGGATCCCTCATATACTTGGAGAAAAAGGTACACAGTTTCTCATCAATTTCAGGCATGTGTGCCACCTTCCCCTTCAGTGAGGGCCAGGGTCATTCTCTCCTCATTCTATTCCTGACCTCCTTTTCAAGGGGTTGATGGATTTTCCCCACCATATACTCTGCCACTTTGGCATCAGGGGTCCACTCCGCTGACCTAGGATGGTAAATTTGGGTAGGCTCGTACATGTCCGAGTGGACCCCGTCCCCAACCGGAGACTGAGAGAAGTGGGACTCTGGATGCTAGGGATGCCCCCGAGTCCTCATCCTCATCGGAGGAGAAATCATCCTCCGATACATCCTCTCCCTCTAAGGGAAACCCACCGTCGGGGTCTACTATAGTGGTAACAATGTTGCAATTTTCTCTGGGCTCCTCCTCCCGGCAGGGGGCATGTTTTAGCCTTCGCTCACTTTTGAGGAAGCTCTCCTTAAATTTATCAAATCCTTCCAAGTGCCCGGCGCTATGCTTAACGGCCCTTTTATTCCCCATCTGGGAGCTACTGGGACCCGCCACCACCAGATCTGGGTCACTAAACACCCCAGGGATGCTTTTTGCCAGCTAATCAATCTGATCCCTAAGAGGAGCCAGCGCCATAGAAATAGCCAGAGAGAGGGCTTGGTCCACTGCTGGAGGGAGACGTTGGGGGCCATTCCTCCTCCACTTCCTGGTAAGAGGAGTAAAAATGGTCTTCTGGAGAAGACATGATAGCAGAGGGTGTGAGCACAGAACAAATGCCCTTAAAATCCTTAAGGCAGCCCCCTCGCCGGTGCTCCATCAGCTGGGCTTTCCCTGAAGGTGTTGTAAGAATAGACTGAGGTGCAATACCAATTACCACCAACAGGCGGCGCTGGTCACTAACGTGACCGTGTGGGGAAATCACCGTGTAGCGGTGTCAAAATTAGGGGAGGGTTGGTCAGGAATCAAGAGGACACTAAAGGAGTGACCGGATTCCCAAACGCGCGTAAAGACCAGCTGGAGCGCTTGGCGGAGCTACCCTGCTCGGACCAGATGTGCCTGACAGGATCTCACAGCGCGCAGAGCGCACAGCGGGAGAAACTGCAAGGGGGAGAACGTGCTCGGGCAAGAGCCTGCTGCGCAGGGAATATGAAACAATACCAAGGCAATAATGCTAATAATGTGCACAAGAAACAGCTATACAAACAGCAACTAGGTCAGATTAAGCCAGGAATGTAAGGAATGCACTTAATTGACGAGTAGTGAAGAAAGAGGAAGCAGAAGGGACGTCACAATATTATATACGATGGACTGTGATATGATTCGACTATAGTTGCCTTGGAGACTACCCCCTAATGGTTCATGGGTTGTGTAATCTTTTGTTTAATGATTGTTGTGTTACATTTTCTTTGAACTGCTATGCAAATAAAGTGAGGAAAGATATGCAAAATCCTCGCCTCCGTCCTGCCATACAATTCGTTAAACTTTATTCGATCTGATTTAGAAACATAGACCATAAAAGTGTCTATAAAAACAGTAAATCCTCTTTCCTAATACAATACAGAGAGAATTAATTAAATGTGGAGGTAATAATCGGTGTTACAAAGCCCGGTTCAGAGCAACTTCAGGTTAACGGAATTGTAAAGTTCAATGTTTCGCTAAATCAATCTCATGTACTTCGTGCAAAATACGCAATAAGGGGTCCAAGTAAGATGTAAGGCTCCAATACCTGACCAGTCTGCACTATATAAAACTGCAGGAAAGCTAAAAATAAAAAGTGTTTTGCACACTTTTGTCATTGGGCTATATGTGGGCTACATCTGGGTGATATTTGTGCTACATTTGGGCTCTTTTTTCTCTGGTGGCCATCTTGGGAGACCTATTTGTTATGAAGTTTCCTAATTTCCTCATTTACTGCAGTCTCCTCAGTAGGAAATGCTTTTAGTTTTTTACTTTGATTCCATCAAAAAGGCATTCAGATGTGTCACACATTTGCCATAAATTCAGAATGTTAGCACTCTAGTTGTTCATTAGATCACTGTAGTAAAGCTACTGATCACCAGGGAGTTAACTGGAAGTCTACTGCTGGTATTGAAAGTGATTGTTTCAGTCTGCATGTCAGAATTTTCTAATGAAGTAGAAGAGGTTAAAACATGCCCTAAATTTTCTTTCTGCAGCACTAACCATAATTTCTATGGCAAAATGAACTCCCTAATTTTGTTCCTTTTTAAATTAAATGTTTTAAGTGTTACCAGTTTATTCCAATCAAGATGACATTAGGTGCACCATCATTTTGTCATAAGTAAGACTGTTATCTCTCTAGTTGTTCTTTAGAACACTCAGGAAAGCTGCAGTAGGACACAAAAGCAACAACTGACAGGCTGCTCCTGTTGAAATATAACAGGAAGATATTTGAGATCTCACTTAAAGCATGTCCTAATTTTTCTTTCTACAGCACTTACCATAATTTCTATGACAAAATGAACTTCCTCATTTTGTTCTTTTTTAAATTACAAGTTTTAAGAGTTACCAGTTTATTCCAATCAAGATGGCTACAGGTGCCATAATTTTGTCATAATTAAGACTGATAGCCCTGTAGTTGTTCTTTTGAACACTCTGGGAAGCTGCAGTAGAACACAAAGACATCAACTGACAGGCTGCTCCTGTTGAAATATAACAGGAAGATATTTGAGATCACACTTGAAACGTCCTAATTTTTCTTTCTACAGCACTAACCATAATTTCTATGACAAAATGAACCCCATCATTTTGTTCCTTTTTAAATTAAATGTTTTAAGTGTTACCAGTTTATTCGAATCAAGATGGCTTCAGGTGTGCCATACTTTTGTCATAAGTAAGGCTGTTAGCGCTCTAGTTGTTCTTTAGATCACTCTGGGAAGCTGCAGTAGAACACAAAGGAATCAACTGGCAGTCTCTGCCCTTGTTGGATGTACATGTTTTACTGAGAATGTCAGACTTCATTCTCACATGACTGAGAAAGATAATGTGAATTTACAGAAAATATGCTCTCATTTTAGCTTCTGGAGCACCTTCCAAAACTCAATAGGACAAGCATGTGAAAATAGTTTTCTCTCAAATATGATTCATTATATCCCAGCAGAAGATTTTTCACAGGGTAACATAACCTTAGAACACATCACAATGCCTGAAATTAGTATGGTACCATCCACAAATTAATTCTAATGTAACTAAAGTCGGTTATCACCCTTTATAGTTCTCCTTTTGGTAACCCTCAAAATCTTCGATTCACTGCAATGCATTTCAATGGGGTACTATCATGTATATTGGTCCCAAGGTGGTTGCCAGCAATTCCAGGATGAAGTGCTGACAGTCAATCAGATCTCACGATGACATGTGTGGTTAGGCTCTGCCCAGATATCAATATTTTGTCTTTTTCAAATTTCTCAGGAACTACTGAACGGATTTAGACCATTTAACAAAAAGATTTCTTTCTGAACCAAGGGCTATCTCTTTGCCAACTTTGGTGTAATTTCGTTCAGTAGTTCGGGCTGTAGAACTGACCGGAGCGGGCCATAAGTTTTGAAACTTTCACGAAGATTCGTCAATCGGCGCCAAAGTTACTGGGAATAGAATGTTGCGATTTTCATCTGGTAACTAGGTCCTAACTATAACTACCTACTGGCACCGTTTGACAAATCTTCACAAAATTTTCAAAACTAATTGTTCACTCAGGTCAGCTCCTGCCTTGAAAGGTTCGGGTGATTCGTCAAGGGGGGGTTGAGAAAAATGGGGTCCCAAAACATGTTTTTTCCATGTTAATTTCCATAGGAAACTTTAGACACGGTTACAGCCTGAACTGCTGCACAGAATTATGCCAAATCTGGCAGAGAGATAGCTCTTAGTCCAGAAATCATGCTTTTCTTTAAAGGGTATAATTCCATTCAGTAGTTTTTGAGATATGTAAAGATTTACACACATCGATATTTGAGAATTGTGAGATCTGATTGGCTGAGCCCTTCGAGCACGAGCTTGCCTCTGATTGGCTGCCAAAACTTCAACTAGGAACTGTTGGCAGCCATCTTGTGCTTCACACTGAGGGAGAAGGAAAAAGGTGAGAAAAACATACAAAAACAAGAAAAGGGGGCAGGGTAAAAATACCTTGACTCCCCAGGCCTGCTCAGGTGGTCCCACAGGGACACCCAGGTCCCCCCAATTTTTTTGTTTTAACAATTTTCATCGGGTCACGTTGGGTGCGCGAACCCAGTCGAAAATGAAAAAAACTGAAAGAACAAAAAAACTGAAAATGAAATAAAAACAAAGCGCGGTCTCCCGCGCTTCGTTTTTTAAAGCCCCCGGGTGGACCAAGTCCCGGGGGCAATCCTGCATTTGTAGCTGGGGCCCACAGGGGCCCTGCAGCCTCAGGGACAGCCACCTCCCAGGGGCTTTATATTTTATACGTGGGGCGCAGGTGGACCCCTGCAGCCCCGGGGACCGCCACCTCCTTGGGCCTTTTTTTGGATGGAGGGCCTTGAGGGACCCGCAAGTCCTGGGAACTGCCACCACCCGGGATTAAAATAAATAATAAATAATTAGTGTGTGGGGGACTTGGGCCTCATGGGCCCCCTAAGCCCCAGGACCACCACCTCCCCGAGGCACTGTTTATCCAAATGCGGGGGCCTGTTACGGACCCCCGGGCCCCAGGGACCACCACCTACCCGGGGCTATGGAAATGAAGGGAGGGGTGCCGCGCAGCCTCCCTCCAGGACCCCTTGATAGCCCTGGGGACCGTCACCCCGCAGGGCCATCTTCTGCAATGTCCAGGGGTGCCCACACCAGAGACATTGCTGTTTGCTACAGCAGTGCGGGAGCACTGCTCCTGCGCTGTCATAGCAAACTCTGCTTTGCTTCATTGAAGCAAGAGCATGCAAACCGGCTCTTGTTTCAATGAAGCAGAGCAGGATTGCTTTTGAGCAAGGGGAGCCGTGTGTCAGCAGCTCCCCTTGCTCAAAAGCAATGCTGGCTCCCGCAGGAGAAGGGGAGCAGGTGGGACAGTTGGGGCATTGGGGATCCCCTCACTGTCCACAACGGTGAGGCCAGGCCCCAGGGGATTGGGTCACCAAGGCCATCATTGGCCTTAGGAGGGGGGCCACATGGCCCCCTTCCCATTAAAAAAAAACCTTTTTAGAAATAGAGGTCAGGCCTTCAGGGATGGGGTCCCATGGACCCCAAAAATGATAAAAGAAGGGGGACCATACAGCCCCTTTCTAAAAAAAAATGTTAAAATACAGCTGGCATCTCGCCGGAGGCCCCGCCCCTCCCTGCACCACTCTACAAACGCGCCCCCTGGTGCGCTGTAAGTTGGGGAATGAATTCCCATTGAATACTGAGGGTCCCTGGGTGCGGACTAGCACACCAGGTACCTCCAAAAAGCGCCACTGATCTGGATTACAGAGAGGTGATCCCAGGTCATGCCCCTTTTTACACCACTCTGCAAATGCGCCTCTTGGGGCACTGCTGGTGGGGCGATGAGCTCCTCTTTTGTCCTGAGGACCTCAGGGCACAAGTGGACTTCATCCTCCAAGCAGTGCTTTAGACACTTGCAGTAATTGCAGTAATTGCAGTGCTTTGTAAGTGGCATGATTTTAACAATGTGAGGTTCGTGTGAGCATCCAATTTTTAAAGAACATGAGCAAAAGCAATCTTGTAAGACGCAGAGGACACAATATGCTTGTTATAGTGAACGAAGGCTGTAAAAAACCTGTTATAGAAAAACACGTCCTGCTTCGTGTGAAGAGGTATTTTTGCTCGTGTTATTTGAAAATTGGATGCTCACACAAACTCACATTCTTAAATCGCGCCGTTTACAAAGTACTGCAATTACTGTTCTAAAGCACTGTTCCTATATAAAAATTGGAAGTTTGGACTGCCGTCACTGATGCTGCAATTTCCCAAACCTTATAGGGAATCTTGGAGTTACTCAATGTCTTTACTACTCTGCCGCTATGCCTTGAAAAAGTCATCTACACGACGAAACACGTGTTGGCTGTCTCTGTCTACGTTACACACTTCGCGTCAACACAATCAAGATTATTCTTGTCTACTGTATTAGGATTATTTTATGATCTATTGTACATATCACATGGTGCTATCTTTATTAACACCAACTGACAACAGGTTTGGTTGCTAAACTAATTTGTTGCTGTGCTCTGTATTATATGTTTATATATATATATATATATATATATATATATATATATATATATATATATATATATATATATACAACCGTTATTCAAACGGACCCCTCCTCGCAAGTTTGCTGGCTCGGATGTAGCGGATACCGCTTCTGCGGTGAATTGGTAAACTCGGAAGGAGTAGAGAGAGCCAGCCCCCTGGAGTCACGTGCAGCAAAGGCAACAGTCAGCGACGGCGTCGGCGTATCCTGAAGGGAAACAGCGCGGAAGCTTGTAAGAATCGGAGGATTGACTGAGCAGCCATCGTTTTCCGAGGTGAGCCGTGTCGTTAAAATTGACTGTGCGAAAAGCTTTAAATTATAGCTACTGGGTGAGGAGTTACTGCTGAGAGGAATTACGGAGTAGCTGGGCGAGACAATATACCCGGCAAGCGTGTGAAAAGTGCTTAACAATTCCCAATCTAAACACACTGTAATGGCGGCAGCAGCTGATATGCTTCGTGACCGTGAGGCAATTGCAGATGCATTGTTCTCAAATTTACCTGTAACTACCAGCAATAGAGAAAGTGGCGGTACAGATGCAGAGGACAAACAAAAAAATTTGAAAACGTTATTAAAAAAACTTGCAAAACTACGAAGAACAGAACTGACTAAGTGGTGGGAAAGTAAGTCCCAACAAAAATATAAAGAAGCCGGGAGAGTTCTAAGGGGGCTGTGGGTTTTAATTGCTCCATCCTTTGAAAACCCCAACCCCTTAATGCTACAGGAATGGGCCACCAATAATTTGGATGCATACATCAATATGGTACGCATCCTGATAAAATATGCCGAAATAGATAGGGCAGAGGTGATTAAGCAAATTGACATGTAAATCAAGAATTGGACACTTTGGAACAAGAAGAAAATATCAAAAAAGAAAAAGTAAATATCATAAAACGTTTGGAAAAACATGAGAACATAATTAAAGAGCAGAAGGTTTTTAAATTTTCCAGGGATAAGAAGGATTATGAAACTGGAAGAATTTTTACATTCTCAAAACAATTGGAAACTGTGACAAGAAAAGTTCTGATTCCTAAGACAATAACCACATCAATACCAACTCAGGATGTTGACATCTTAACTGACACGGAGGCAAGTTCCTCAACAAGTAGCGCGGAATCAGATGATGGCAGTATTGGAAATGAAGGGGCTTTGCAGTCCACCAGTTTTACTCCATCTGAAGAGCTGTGGTTTATCATAGAAGATCGGAGACAAACCCTGAGGCCCACAATACCGCTGAAATCAAAAGGACCAAACGAAACAAGCGCCGCAATCAGAGGCGCAAACGCAAGAGGCAGTTGGCGAGGGAAAAGAGGGAAAGGGAAAACGCAAACAGATTAACAAGTGCACATGATCAAGCTGCAAATAAGACAGTGATTAATCTAACCGACCTCGACCTTGACTCTGCGGAAATCCAACTCTTGTCCTTAGGTCTTTCTTTTTGTCCTAAATCCGGCTTCAAATATGTCCAGTCACGAATAGATGTTTTTAAATTCATCCGCACTCAAGTTGATCAAATTCCATAAACTTAGCAAAGCTAATAAAACAGCATAAATTATTACAAATGAAAATTGACCAAGGGTGAAATTTCAGGTATCGGATGTGCCAATACTGAGAGAGGCACATTCATTGGCAGGCTTTGCAGAAGGAAATGATGGCAATACACAACAAGAACTTGGTGGGATTGGAATTGAAAGTACAAGTTCTGCCAGCAGCCCCATTCCAACCCCGTCCACTTTTATTCCAGTCATGCCACGTGATGCCATAGACATTTTCAGTGACTGTGTTATAGATGATTTGAAGAAATTGAATAGAATTGTTGTCAATAAGAAACAAAGTAGAAGTTACAGTGGACAACAATATACTAAACTAATGGAAAAGATCAACGAACATGATAATATTATTGTAAAAAATGCTAACAAAGGGGACAAGATTGTTCTTTGGCCCCGGAATGCCTATATAGAAGAAGCTAATAGACACCTGAATGATGTATCATGTTACAAGAAGGTTTCTTTTAATGAGTTAAGAACCGTCAAAGATCTAGTGTTTAAAGAGCTTGCTCAGTGGAAAAGGGGGGGTTTAATCAATAAGGGAGAGTACAATTTTTTAAAAACTGATCATCCTATTACCCCCACTTTGTATTTTATACCCAAAGTTCATAAACAGATCAACCCTGTGCCTGGCCGCCCAATTATATCTGCACAGGGAGGACTTTTAGGACCTATGTCAAAATATGTAGATTTTTTTATCAGGGGATTTGTGGAAACCCTCCCTTCATACATAAAGGACACAGGACATTTTCTAGAAAACTCAGAGGAATTACATGGAGTGATAAATATTGTTTCATTGTAATGGACATATGTTCATTATACACTAGTATTAATCACGAACAGGGTTTTGAAGCAACCAAGCAATACCTCTCACAGAGAGATATCAGGTTTAATGAACATAACAAGATGCTGTTAAAAATGATAAACATATGTCTAAAAAATAACTATTATCTATTCAATTCATCAGTATACCAACAACTCCGGGGAGTGGCAATGGGGGCAGTTTTGCATGCCTACATGTAGGCTAGTGGGAGGAACATGTCCTTGGACGCGTCCTGGAGGAATCGTTTCCTGATAACATCGTCACATGGTGGTGTTTTATTGATGATGTCTGTGTGATTTGGCAGGGATCTGTCAAATCATCTCAAAGATTCTCTATCATCAATGATAACAATTTATACCTGACATTTACAGCTAACATCAGCAAGGAGAGGGTTGAGTTTCTTGACGTAGAGGTTTATATCTGCAATAACACTATAAATACATACTACATAGAAAGGAAACTGCTGGAAACTCGATCCTCCACGCTAGCAGTACCCAGCCCAGACACCTGGTCAAGAGTATCCCCTATGGGGAATTCTTGCATAATAAAAGAATTTGCAGCAATAAAGATGATTTAACAACTTTTCTAAATGAGGCGGTGCAGAGATTTTTGCTAAGGGGGTACAAAATGGTGGATTTAAATAATGCTTTATCCAAACTAGACATCCCGCAAAGTGTAGAAACTTCAAGAGATAATCAGGAAGTTAATCCAATATTACATAGGGATGGACCAAAACTGAAAAAGTACCAATCAGACTTATAACAACATATAATTGTCATCATAAAAAGGTCAGACAGATTATCACCAAAAACTGGCATATTTTAAAGTCTGATATGACAATAGCTCCTGAAATAGAGGACTCTCCCAGTATTACTTTCAGACGAGCTCCCTCTATGAGGGATGCCTTAGATAGATCTAGTCCTGAAGTACAAAAGAAAACTGACTGGTTGTCTAAGAGGACTGTTTTTTTTTAAAGTAGCTCCTGGAGAGCATGTAAATTTGATATCAATAAAAGGGAGGTATTGGATGCATTCTCCCTAGAACCATACAAATTGAGAGGTTTTATACATGCAAAACAGATTTTGCTGTTTACATTTTTGAGTGTACATGCCAGTTAAGATACATAGGCAGTACTAAATTACCAGTTTTTAGTCGAATTTTACAGCATTTGAGTGTGATTGTCAATTATGATTCCAGCTACCCAGTGGCACGACATTTTAAATGAGTACATCAAAATAATCATAATGATCTTAATTATTTTGTGATTGATGCCGTGACAAAATCCATCAAAGGGGGAAATAGAGAAAGGAAATTACGCCAGCTGGAAAGTCAATATATTGTACAATTCGACACCAAAATGCCCAATGGTTTGTACACAGGTGATGATCTTTACAATTTCTTATGAATTTAGTGTTATGAAACCCCATTATTGCTGCTATATTTATACTTTATACTCTATTTTGATTATTAAATTTTGCTGCTAAAACTGTATTTATTTGTTGTAATTGATGGTTTTAATCTGTGTAGATGGTTTTATGTGGGCTTTTTTACTTCATTTATACTGGATTGTAAACTGGTTTTATTGGGTCCCTGGTTTTACTAGTTTTTATCTGGTGTCTGTGGGTGGGGAGCCTGCATTTATTGCTGTTTGCACAAGATTGTTAAGCCTGAACTTCAGATTTGAGAAATTTTTGAAACAACTTGAACTGTGATGATTGTTTGTACTCTGCACTTTTATGCACCGGGCACTTTCATGCATCTGCCACTTTAATGAATTGGTATAATAACAATTTGAATACTGGTCGGCTAGAGTCTCAACTTATTTTTGTATATACCAATTCACATAGAAAATGCTAGCTAATCATGTATTCAATAGTATCGCACTTTATTTATTATTATTAATTTCACATCAGGTATAGCATATTGATAAAATGACTTCACTGAATAGAACATGCCTTCAGTAATTAATTTTGGACAAACAGTCGTAAAATGAGATTGTGTGATTATCAAGTTTGGAGCAGATAAATTATATATTTTTAATACAGTAATTTAAGGGCACTTGCCCATTATTTCTCTTATGTTTAATTATACAGAGATATATTTTTATTCTAACCTACATGATCTGAAGTGCATATAATGTGGATTATTGTATGCTTACAAATAGTCTGCTTTCCATATCCATAATTCAAACGGGAGGAGCATGTAACCGAATGAACAGTATTTAGTCACATGGGTGGTCACGACATGTCATGTGATCAAGACCGGGTTCCCCGGTCGAAACGCGTCATGTCTGCTGAAATGGAATAAAGCACTGAATATATTTACTTGCCGTTTGTGGTCCGTTTCCTGATTGGTGCCTACTGGGAGGATAAGGCGCTGTGCTTTCAGGATGGTGGCTTCATATACATATATATATATATATGTATATATATATATATATATATATATATTACCTACTGGCGATAGCCAGTAGGTATATATAGTTAAGATTTTTTTCCTATGGGATTTTTGAAAATTCTATGTCGAATAACTTTGGCATTTGAGGACGGAATTGGCTGAGATTTTCAGGAAAATGGAACATTTTGTTTCTGAGCAGCCCCTGAAAATTTGGGGGGGTTTCGTCAAGGGGGGGCCGAGAAAAAAGGGGGGTCCCAAAACGTGTTTTTCCCATGCAATTTTCCATAGGGCGGTTGGCCTCACTTTTAGCCCGAACGGCTGAATGGATTTACACCAAACTTGGCAAAATTGTAGGGACTGGTAGCCCGATGTGCCTTTGCTATGTCTCAAGATATAGGCTCCAGTGGTTTTTACGAAAATTACCTTTGAAAAAGTTATATTGGGCTACATTGGGCTATATATATGTTGGAGCCCAAATGTAGCCCAATGTAGCCCAATGTAGCCCAATGTAGCCCAAAGATGGCCACCAGAGACAAAAAAAAACAAATGTAGCCCAAATATCAGCCAGATGTAGCCCAACTATAGCCCAATGACAGAATGTCCCAGAGTGTTCTAAAGAACAACTAGAGTGCTAACAGTCCTACTTATTACAAAGGTATGGCACACCTGAAGCCATCTTGATTGGAATAAAGTGGTAACTCTTAAAACATTTAATTTAAAAAGGAACAAAATGAGGGGGTTCATTTTGCCATAGAAAGTATGATTAGCGAATATATTGCGAAATCCCGCATACCATCAGTCCGCAAAAAAAATCCCTCATGTACTATTAGGCCGCAAATTAAAATAACGAAAACTTTTAGAACGAATATGCCTTTAGCATACACTAAACAACTAAACTACCCTAAACCCTAAAACACTACCCCCAGCATGACCCTACACTACACAAACAGTACAACACTACCCTAAACCCTAAAACACTACCCCCAGCATGACCCTACACTACACAAACACTACAACACTACCCTGAACCCTAAAACACTACCCCCAGCATGACCCTACACTACACAAACACTACAACACAACCCTAAACCCTAAAACACTACCCCCAGCATGACCCTACACTACGCAAACACTACAACACTACCCTAAACCCTAAAACACTACCCCCAGCATGACCCTACACTACGCAAACACTACAACACAACCCTAAACCCTAAAACACTACACCCCAGCATGACCCTACACTACGCAAACACTACAACACTACCCTAAACCCTAAAACACTACCCCCAGCATGACCCTACACTACGCAAACACTACAACACTACCCAAAACCCTAAAACACTACACCCCAGCATGACCCTACACTACGCAAACACTACAACACTACCCTAAACCCTAAAACACTACCCCCAGCATGACCCTACACTACGCAAACACTACAACACTACCCTAAACCCTAAAACACTACCCCCAGCATGACCCTACACTACCCAAACACTACAACACTACCCTAAACCCTAAAACACTACCCCCAGCATGACCCTACACTACGCAAACACTACCCTAAACCCTAAAACACTACCCCCAGCATGACCCTACACTACGCAAACACTACAACACTACCCAAAACCTTAAAAAACGACACCCCAGCATGACCCTACACTACGCAAACACTACAACACTACCCTAAACCCTAAAACACTACCCCAGCATGACCCTACACTACGCAAACCCTACAACACTACCCTAAACCCTAAAACACTACCCCCAGCATGACCCTACACTACGCAAACACTACAACACTACCCTAAACCCTAAAACACTACCCCCAGCATGACCCTACACTACGCAAACACTACAACACTACCCTAAACCCTACAACACTACCCCCAGCATGACCCTACACTACGCAAACACTACAACACTACCCTAAACCCTAAAACACTACCCCCAGCATGACCCTACACTACGCAAACACTACAACACTACCCAAAACCCTAAAACACTACACCCCAGCATGACCCTACACTACGCAAACACTACAACACTACCCTAAACCCTAAAACACTACCCCCAGCATGACCCTACACTACGCAAACACTACAACACTACCCTAAACCCTAAAACACTACCCCCAGCATGACCCTACACTACGCAAACACTACAACACTACCCTAAACCCTAAAACACTACCCCCAGCATGACCCTACACTACGCAAACACTACAACACTACCCTAAACCATAAAACACTACCCCCAGCTTGACCCTACACTACGCAAACACTACAACACAACCCTAAACCCTAAAACACTACACCCCAGCATGACCCTACACTAAACAACCACCACAACTCTACACTACACTAACACAACACTACACTACACAACACTACACTACACAATCACTAACCCACGAAAAAATTAACACAAACCCACTTACCTCTCTCGTCATCGTGGTTTTCCCAACGCAAATACATTTACCATACATGCCTTTAAAACATCATTCTTTGTAAAGGCATGCGCGATAAATGCACATGCGTTTTGAAAAAATGCGGGATAATGGTAAACAAGCATTGAAAATGCAATAGATCTCGCCCTCGTTTAAGTTAAAGCCATTCTGTTTGTAATGAGGTGGCTTTTTAGCTTTGCTTTTATTAGTGTTTTTAAAACTTTCATGTCAGGTTTTCAGGTTTTAAAGTCTTTATTTCGATTTATCAAATCATAAAAGACAAAATAGTTTAAAAATACAAAAGAATATAAGCAATTTGATTACAATAAAAGGAAGACAAGAACAAACATTTCATATCAAATGGATAAAACAGGATTAAATTTCAATCGATAAGTAAAGAGACCTGAATATTTTTATAAAAAATTCATTGCATAAAAAAAGTCAACTTCACAACACAAAATTGCGGACAATGGACACTAATGATGAGGCGTGATCGTAGGATAATTTAGCAGCTATATACTCAAACTAAACAGATTATGACCAATTTGCAAAATGGCCTTTGTACTTGGTGCTAAGGCATGATGTTTTTAAGCCTTAGAAGCCAAGCCCATCCCAGATACTTAGCCAAGGTTATCACAAAGAGTTCTGAAGTATTAGTTCTAAGCGCCCATATTGCTTCCAACACTGTTTTAAATGGCAATTTTTTAAACAAAGGTTTTAACCATTTCTTTCGGGGTGCTCCGTACCTTGGGCAGGCAAAGAAAAAATGGCCTTCTGATTCAATATGGCCTGGGCAGCATGTACAATAGGGCGATATCCCTGTGGACCGTTTATTCAGGAAAATGTTTAAGGGCAAAGCGCCCACTCTGAACTGATGGTACAGTTTCTTATCTAACGGTCGAGATATTACATCCCAATATGGCTCTCTCGATAGATCTACTTTGAATGTTAAAAACCTGCCAGTAAGGCCACTTTTATTGGACAACAGGACTCTATTTAGGCGGATAGTGGCCCAGTATAAGGATTTAAATTCGTCTTTGGGTGGGAAAACATTTGATTGTGGGGATATCCAGAGGTGTTCCAAACCCATATCTTTAAGAATGGATTTGACAGCAGAGAACCATGGGATTTTCGCTGAACCCCTGATAGACCTGACTTCCGAGAGTGCGTCTGCAAAGAGAGATAGGTCTGGGGATATCCATATCCGTCTCCACAGTGCCACTAGTCTGAATCTTGCCATCTCGTTAATAGGAGGGGAACCAAGGTCCAGGCAAAGGGGAAGCGAAGGTGTAGACTGTGGGAGGCCCACCAAATTTCGAAGGAATCTACATTGGATTTTGAATAAGTTAGACAAGTCCATATGGCCCCATAGATCCGCGCCATATAAAATGGCTGTAGAGATTTTAACATCATAGATCTTAAGGGCCGGTAGGACCCGTTTTGTAATTGATTCCCTCTGCTCTTTGACGAGACAACCCGTCAGCCTGGCAAGTTTAAGATGTTGCGTGTTAATCTGATCTTTCCATCTTAAACGGCTATCAAGGGTAACCCCTAAATAGGTCATTGTATCCACCTGTTCGAGGTTTGCTCCATTCAACTTCACTGAACTCCGAACTAAACGATTCTTTGTAAAAACCATAAATTTTGTTTTCCCCACATTAATTACCAAATTATTGGTGGCACAAAACTCCTCGAAGCGGTCCAAAGCCCGCTGGAGCCCGCCACGTGTCTTCGAGAGGATTAAAGTGTCATCTGCGAAGACAAGTAGCGGGAACCTCATCCCTGCCAGCATTGGTGCGTCAGTAGGGGTGTCCATGAAAAACTTAACGACTTGGTCGATAAAAAGGAGGAAGAGGGTAGGGGCCAGGACACACCCCTGACGAACACCTCGGGTTACTGGGAATGTTTCTGTCACTTGTCCCTGACCCCCCCACCTCACCCTCGCAAAATTGTCCTCATGGAATCTTACAATGAGGTCCAATAATTCCAGTGGGCACCCCAGACTTTTCAGCACACCCCATAGCCTATCCCTAGGCACCAGATCGAAGGCGGACTTCAGATCGATAAATGCAGCATAGATGGTGCCACCACCCAACCAAACCTCCTTCCAATAGATCAGGCAGAATCTAAAAACCTGATCTATGGTGCTCATTCCCGATCTGAAGCCCGCCTGCATGGGTGACAAAATATTCTCCATTTCAATCCATATATGTATATGTATGCATGCATTTATATTTATATAGATATGCAGATTATATATGTTTATATATTTATATTACCTACTGGCGATAGCCAGTGGGTATATATAGTTAGGATTTTTTCTCTATGGGATTTCTGAAAATTCTATGTCTAATAACTTTGGCGTTTGTGGACGGAATTGGCTGAAATTTTCAGGAAAATGGCACATTTTGTTTCTGAGCAGCCCCTGAAAATGTGTGGGGGTTTCGTCAAGGAGGGGCCGAGAAAAAAGGGGGGTCCCAAAACGCGTTTTTCCCATTCATTTTTCCATAGGGCGGTTGGACTCACTTTTAGCTCGAACGGCTGAATAGATTTACATGAAACTTGGCAAAATTGTAGCTATGGTTTGCCCGACGTGCCTTTGCTATGTCTCAATATATGTGCTCCAGTGGATTTTGAGAAATTAACGTTTAAAAAAATATATATATCTGTGACAGCGCTCCGGTTAGCGCCCCGGTTCGCGTACCTGACGCGTAACGGAACTTCGCGAAGCGAAGCTGATTGGCTCTCCGGTGTCTGTCAACATTCTAAACAGTCCGGAGCGGCCGCCATCTTGTCTCTCGGTAGGATCGAGAGACAAGATGTGGTGAAAAAAGAAGGGGGAAATGAAGGAAAGGGGGCAAGGTAAACCCCTCCTGACCCCCTAGGATTGATGAGGGGGATATTAAAGTCCCCCGCGATTTTTCGCGGTAGAGGCGCTTCCCGGTACGTGAACCGGGCAGCTAACCGGCAGCGTAACGGGAGTTCGCCATCTTGTGTTTTTGGAGCGTCCGGTTCGCGTACCGGGTAGCGTCCCGGTAAGCGTAACAAGGGGAAAACCAAGAGAAACAGTAAAAAAAAAATTAAGGGAATAGATTTCCAGCAAACTTGGCAAAATTGTAGGGACTGTTTGTTTGATGTGCCTTTGCAAGGCCTCAAGATATGTGCACGTGTGGATTTTGTCTAATTAAGGTTAAAAAAATATATATATCTGTAAGCGTGCTCCGGCACGCTTACGTTACGGGTTTTGATTGCGCTGCAGAGCCGATACGTCACGGTTATGCGACGCGTCATGAGGCGTCTCACGTGGCTACGTGATACGTCACGTAATAAAGAATATATTTTACAGCTATAGATATTAGCTTTTAAAAAACCAATGAAATTCACTGAAAAAACCATAGGTTATAGACCATATATAGTTAGGAATTTGCATTTACAAAACCTTGAAAATTCACTGAAAAAACCATAGGTTAGAGACCATATATAGTTAGCTGGACATTTTATTGACATAAAACCAATGAAATTCCATATATAGTTAGTTGCACTAACTATATATCGCGCACCCGCAATCCACTGCTGATGATGTCACATATTACATCATTCATGACATGGTCAGTGACATCACTGATGACATCACTGATGACATCTCAAATGACATCACTGATGACATCTCAAATGACATCACTGATGACATCATGACACACCAATACCAGTTACTACATACGCACTCACTGATTCCTACGTCTACACACACATTCACTCATTCACCCATACAATCACTCATACATACAGTCACTCATTATTACAACACTATCATATGCACTCATACACCTATGCAGACACTCACACACTGCCACTCATCCATGGAGTTACTCACACACCTAGTCAGTCCTGTAAAGAATCAATCACACTTCCATTTCCTCATCTATACAGTTAAACACAGAACACCATACTTCAGTGGCATCACTGATGACATCACTGATGACATCTCAAATGACATCACTGATGACATCTCAAATGACATCACTGATGACATCATGACACACCAATACCAGTTACTACATACGCACTCACTGATTCCTACGTCTACACACACATTCACTCATTCACCCATACAATCACTCATACATACAGTCACTCACTATTACAACACTATCATATGCACTCATACACCTAGTCAGTCCTGTGAAGAATCAATCACACTTCGATTTCCTCATCTATACAGTTAAACACAGAACACCATACTTTTTCACACATATACTAACACATACTTACTCTCTTATACAATCACTGATACAAGTACACATTGATATGCACAGAGTCACACACCTCCCAGCCAGCCACACACACACTCAGTCTTCCATACATCCACTCATTCTTCAATATGTAAAACATATTTAAACTTTACAAAAACACACAGACACTAGATGATGTCATCAGTGATGTCATTTGAGATGTCATCAGTGATGTCATCAGTGATGTCATTTGAGATGTCATCAGTGATGTCATCAGTGATGTCACTGACCATGTCATGAATGATGTAATATGTGACATCATCAGCAGTGGATTGCGGGTGCGCGATATATAGTTAGTGCAACTAACTATATATGGAATTTCATTGGTTTTATGTCAATAAAATGTCAAGCTAACTATATATGGTCTCTAACCTATGGTTTTTTCAGTGAATATATATATATATATATATCCACAACGACCTTCTTCTTGAAAAGAAGCCAGAGGACACAGCGGGGACCGTTTGGAAGGTACTTTATTGACTGCTAGCATTGGGCATAATGCATTTCGGCTCACTCCTTCTTCAGACGCCACTCGCTGCACAGGAAAACTCCCCCTCTCTTCCTTGAAATACTGTGGTCGTCCCAATGTGGAAAGGTCAGCTGACTCCTACTGATCAGTTGCAGCTGCAGTTCAACGTGGGTGAACAACACCTCCCATCATACACTGTTCAAGTAAGTGATGTCAATGGAGCCACGCAGTGTTTCTAAAATAGATGCTGATGTACCTGGCAAGGGAGGGGGGCCTTTGATGGTATGTAGAGACCCTGTAATGAAAGTCCAGCACCCCTTGGGTCCCCAACGTTCCATATATATATATATATATATATATATATATATATATATATATATATATACATATATATATATATATGTATATATAAAGCTTTGCTTACGTATAGAAACTCAACTTCAGTAAATTTTTTACTTGATATTCGTGACACTATATTTGGTCAACATGATATATTCCAATATTTTGTTTAAACACCACATATAACCATAAAAATCAGGAAATGTAGGTATAGATCCATCACCCTTTCCAAATATATGTATACATGTGAATCAAAAACATAGTGCATCCAGACATCCCTTTCTTCCCTGACTTTACTCCAGCTGTACAAAAACAGAGGAGATCCTTCCTAGCTGTCAAGAAAAGACAGAGATAAAGGACTGAAGCATGCAATTCTCTTCCCGGCACGGCTGCGGGTTGAGGCGAATAGAAAGGCTTGGTTTTTTGATCACCTGGAGGCTATGGCGGATTGGCTGGAGGGATCGAGAGACGCCAAGGAACACAATGTCTGCGGAAACTAGACCGATATTAAACTTTGACTACGAGACAATTCCTGGCCTGAAGAGCTATTGTGCCTGTTTCAGCCTTTGCCAAGTACTGAAACGAGAGAGGACTACGGGCAGCGACAGATGTCCGGGGTAACATTGGGAGGTCGAGTTGTATCATGTTTCATGTTTTCAACGACATTGGTGACTGTCCCACTCGCGGAATAACACTGGTTTGTCTGGGAAAATAGGGGGGTAGAGTGCATTTCCCCATATTTAGCTACTTTTAGTGCTTAAGTTGGGCGATGGGCACTCTACAAAGTTGATCTCATGGGTAGTTTTAGACCCAGAGTGCAGGGGAGCAGGGAGGGGGGAGTGGTTGGGGTTGGAGGGTGTTCACCTGTTAGGGTTCAATCGGCAGCAACAATCATAATGGCGTTCGAAGGTAAGATCACAACTGACAATTGTTATGGGCACACACTGGCATAACAGCTTTATATTACTGAGGTGGACCGTTAATGGGCTTGGTGATAAGGTGAAACGCACCTTAGTCCTCCAATACCTCAAGCACCACTCCCCAGATGTGGTTTTCCTCCAGGAGTCGCACCTGGTTGGTAACACTTGTAAAGCACTCAACAGATGGGGATATAGGCTGGTGGCCCACTCGGGTTTCACTTCAGGGTCCAGGGGGGTTGGCATCCTGGTGAAAACCTCCTTCCCCTTCTGCATGCAGTCAATGCGCGCTGATGAGTGGGGCAGATACACCGCTGTCACAGGGCAGTGGGAAGGCAACCCACTTACCTTATTGTCGGTTTATGTTCCGCCCGAGTTGCAGAATCAAACTTTCACTGATCTGGGGACCCAGTTGCTCTCACTTCCTGAGGGTCTTTTACTGGTGGGAGGCGATTTCAATGTGATGGCCTCTGGCTCCCTTGACCGTCACCCCCTGTGACATTGGCCCCTCGTGTCACTGGCTTCCTGACTTCCTGGAGGCCCTTGGCCTCTCGGATGTATGGAGTGCATTTCATCGTTGCAGCATTCAGCATAACTTTTTCTCAGTGGCACATCACAGCTTTTCACGTATTGACTACATCCTTACTTCTGGGGGATTTCAACTTCTGGCCCTCTGACCCAGCTGAATGTCCATCGTCAAAAGAATTTTCAGAGACCCTCCAATCGCTCAACTTTACTCCTCATATTCACTCCCCTACCCATATCAAGGGTCACATCTTAGACCAGATCTGGTCCTTGAATTGCCCCGTAGAGTCCCTTTCCATCTCGCCTTGCACGTGGTCTGACCACCACCTGATTTCATTTGCCCTTCCCATTTATCATCCGGTCAAGCCCCCTCTTCCCAAAAACATCTGGGTCCGCGCTTGGGGACGAGTTGATCCGGAAAATCTATCCTCCCTACTCACCACTTCCCTCCCTCCCTTACAAGGTCTACCCACCCTTTCCCAGGTCAAGGCCATTGAACAGTGGCTCTCCCGAGGCTGCGACTCTATTGCCCCTCTTAAACGAATTACCTCTAAGCGGGAGAAGGACGCCAACCTGTGGTTCAACGAAAATCTTAAGGCCACCAAACTTGCGGTACGTCGCGCGGAGCGGGCTTGGAGGAGAAATTATTGCCCCTCATTGCGATTGGATTTTGTTAATATCTTGACCCAATACAAAAAAGACATCTTGGAGGCTAAAACCATCTACTTCTCCTCCAAAATCCTCGCAGCAGAAAACCAGTCGAAGGAAATTTTTTCGATCGTGCACAATCTGGCGTTTTCGGACAGAACAACCTTAAAGCCCGCCCCTTCCATAGAACTCTGTCACTCCCTCAATAACTATTTCATTCAGAAAATAGCCATCATTAAGGCCAATATCCCTCCTCCCTCCCCCACTTTTGTTGACCCTCAGTGTCCCCCTCCTAAGGGAGAACTCACTACCCTCCCCCCTCGAACCAGGAAATCTCTGACTTCCATAATACCTCTTGTCAAATCTGGTTCCCCATTAGATCCCTGCCCTGCTCATATTCTTCGTCACATTTTCATCACTTGTCCAGACCCCCCCTTCACCTCCTTAATAGCTCTCTTTCTCAAGTCGTAGTGCCTAATCCATTCAAATCAGCAGTAATTGTACCCATCTTGAAAAAGCCGCATCTCCCTCCTGCCTTTCCTGGCAAAGGTGCTCGAGCGCCATGTCACCTGCGCTCTGAGCTCTTTTGTGGAGAAGCATGGAGCTCTTGCCCCCCGCCAGGCCGGGTTCCGCCCCGCACACTCTACGGAGTCCGTAGTTCTCTCGGTCCTGGACAACCTCAGGGAGGGTATGGATACCAACCAGCCCCAGGCCTTGGTCCTCCTCGATCTCTCAGCCGCCTTTGACACGGTGGATCATACCATCTTGCTTTCCCGTGTCAGGGCGGCGGGGATCGGGGGCACCGCATTGGTCTGGTTATCCTCCTTCCTGAGTGACCGCACCCAGGCTGTACGCCTGGGTGATTTTACTGCGGACGTTCGGAAAGTTCAGTGCGGGGTTCCCCAGGGCTCTTCCCTTTCCCCTCTTTTGTTTAATCTTTATATCGCCCCTCTTATCTTCTCTCTGCAACAAATGGAGGTCGCCGTATTTAACTATGCGGACGACCTCCAGCTTGTCTTTAATCTGTCTTCCTCCCTCTCTTCTGTTCTTAATTTCCAATCTGTTATGATCCATATCCGGGACTGGATGAACCACAATCATCTAAAACTCAACCCAGACAAGACTGAGCTGGTGTTGACAGGTGGTTCATCCAGCCCCTGGTCGTCTTTATTCTGGCCCTCCTCTCTGGGCTCTCCACCTATCCCCTCTACCTCAGTCAAAACACTAGGTATTAAACTCAATTCTCAACTCACTCTTCACTCCCAGGTTAGCTCTGTGGTTTCTTCTTATTTTCTCTCACTGCGCACTATACGCAGGGTGTCCCGTTTTTTTCCTTTGCTGCCCTCAAGCTGATCACCTTGGCCATGGTGGTCTCCCGCCTGGATTATGGCAACGCCCTATATGCAGGTATTCCTGCATATAGTTTACTGCGTTTGCAACAGATCCAAAACCAGGCGGCGCGCTTGGTATTCAAACTCCCGAAATTCCACCACACCACCCCCCTTTTAAAATCTCTACATTGGCTCCCTGTTCGTGCCTGTGTCCAGTTTAAGCTCGCCTCCATTGCCTTTCAAGCTCGACTGGGCATGGCACCGGCTTTCATCTCATCCGAGATCACCCCTTACGTTCCCACTAGGGAACTACGCTCATCTACCCAGTCTCTTCTTACAATCCCACGGTTCCGGAGAAAGAAATGGGGTGGCTCGAAATTTGCGACTCTCGCTCCACTCCTCTGGAACTCCCTGCCCCCTGAGCTCAGAGCCTTAACCCTGTATCCGCAATTCCGGAAGCAACTTAAGGCTCATTTGTTCGCAAAGTCCTTCAATTAACCTTTTAGCAGTTTGTTTTTTTGCTTAGCCAGCCCCGGTCCTTTGTTAGTTGTAGCGCCAAGAAACCGCTGGTGTATGTGCGCTTTAAAAATAATTTTAAATTCAAATTCAAATTCAAATTCTCCCAGCATCTCAAATTACTTACATTCGAGAGGTAAGGCAATTGGCATGGGTATCTCTGACCACTCCCCACTGTGGGCTCTGTTGGTCCTGGAAGACACGCGGGTGGGAACGGTCGCACCCATCAGCCCCTGGTTCCTCCGCAACCCTTTGGTCTGCAAGGAGCTCCTACTCGCCACAGATTTCTATTTTCAGGAGAATTTGGGTTCGGTCGACTCACCCCAAACATTGTGGGAGGCGTTCACATCAGTAATCAGGGGTCAGGCTCTCCCACTTATTGCAGGAGTCAAGAAAGAAAAACAAAAAGATCTTGAAAACAAAGAATGAGATCCTCCTGCTGGAGGGCTGTCCCGTTGAGTAAATGTGCCCAGAAACAATTCACCTTCTGAAATTAAAGAGAGACGAGTATAAAGGTATTGCCACCGACAGGGCTAGAACTTTGGGGAGCAAGAGAGATGGTAGGGTGTATGAATGGGGAGACATCGCTGGTAAGCTGCTGGCCTGGCTTGATAGGAAAGAGCGTGTCAATAGGCTTGTCCCAGAATTGACTGATGAGGCTGGTGAATAATCACAGACCCCCTAAAAATAGTGAATGAGTTCCCCGCACATTACAGCGTGATATACCAGTCAGGCTCGTCCTAACCGAGGAGGACTCCACGGATCTCCTACGAGATATCCGTATCACTGCCCTGTCTGAGGTTAAAAATTTCTTGGAAAACGACATCACCAATGATGAAATCGCCCAGGCAATCAGGAGCCTTCGCTCAGAGAAGGTGCTTGGGCCCAATGGTCTACCGATTGAACTTTATAAACTACGTCCCGATAAAATAGCCCCGCACCTCCGCGCCATGTTTGAAGAGAGTAGGAGTGTGGGGTTACTCCCACCGGACCAGCGTGTCACTTCACTGGTCAAGATCCATAGAGAGGGTAAACCTAGGAATACATGCGCCTCCTACAGACCCTTCTCCCTGCTCAATGCAGAACCTAAAATCCTTTCCAAACTCTTGACCACTCGGTTGACTCGGGTGATAAACACTCTGGTTCACCCTGATCAGTCTGACTTTATGCCCCGCCGTAACACGGCCCTGTATCTGTGGAGGGTGCATGGAGTGCTGGGGAGGGTTGACACATCAAAGACGCGGCCTTGATTTTGTCCTTAGATGCCTCCAAGGCATTTGATACCATCGAATGGCCATACCTTCTTGCCATTCTTGCCAAAATGGGATTTGGGCCCGTTTTTATAGCTTGGTTTAGACTCCACTGCTCGGAGCCATTGGCCCAAGTGGTGGCCAATAACAAAAGATCAGACACATTCCAGCTGAGTTGGGGCACCCATCAGGGGTGTTGGCTGTCGCCCCTGCTATTTTCCCTCTCGCTGGAGCTCTTGGCAGCCTGGATTAACAGAGATCCATTGATTCTAGGACTAAGATGGTCAGCAGATTGGGTGGACTGCATCTCGCTTTACGCCGATGATATACTCCTCTACTTATCCTCCCCCAAAATGTCTCTAAGATCCGTATTGGACATTTTTACGGTCTTGGGTAGATATTTGGGCTACTCGATTAATTGGAACAAGTCTCTCATATATGTCCTAGGAAATGAGTCTCCTGCTCTATCCAGGGACTGCCCGATGTAGACAGTGAGGAATGGCTTCCGCTATCTGGGGATCTTTATTACCGCAAACTCTAAGCTCCGGTATGAGAGAAACCTGCTCCCGCCCTTGCAGAGGCTAAGGCGAGATATTGCCAGTTAGAAGACACTCCCACTCTCATTACTGGGCAGAGCTGCTCTATTTTAAATGATGTCCGTGCCCTGTTTTTTATATGCCTTGCAAAACTACCCAGATCTGGTCCCTGCGAGATATTTTAGGTAAATTGAAGGATTACAGAGAGAGTTGCTGTGGGTTGGGAGGCCCCGAATCGGGCTTAATAAACTGGTCTTAAATTGGTATGATGGTGGCATAACTCCCCGACATTAGGAAATATTGCTGGGCTGCTCACCTGGCCGCCATTAATCAGGGCACCTACCGAAAACCCGACGATCCAGGTTTTACCATGGATAGATGGCTGCTGCGTGGCAGGGACTACAATAGAGCCTTGTATTAAAACCCCAGCAAGCTCCCTCTAACCGGCCCCACCAAACACTCTGTTCTGATTTGGCATGCTGCTAATAAAAGTTTAGGTTAGGACTGGAAGCTCACACTGGCATCTCCACTGTGGGACTCGGATCAGCTGGGCAACCTCCGTACCTCAAAGGGATTCAAAAAATGGGATCTTATTGGTATCCCCAGGATAGGTGACCTCTGGGTAGTGGTAGATATGATTGCGTTTGATGTTCTCCAAGAACAATTCAAGCTCTCCAGCTCAGAATTTTTCCGCTACCTTCAGATTCGCCATGCTCTTGTCACAACCTTACAGAAGGGTACCGTCACTCCTGAGTCTTCACCGTTTGAAGACAGATTGCTCAATTGATATCTTCCTCAGAAAGCAATCTCATTAATGTATAAAAAACTGAGTAACAATACCCCAGATCCCCTTGAACGTTTACGTGAGAGTTGGGAAAGAGATAGACTTGAGATTGATGATGAGGAATAGAGGGAGACGGTGGCCTCCCCGAGAGGTGGCGATTTCCGCTCGGCTACGACTTGTCAAACTTAAAATATTGCATAGAATGTACATCACTGGGCCCTAACTAGTTCATCTGGGGAGGGGAGAGGGGGGGAATTGCAGACAACGATGTGGTCAGGTGGGCACCTTCCTGCACATACTCTGGGAATGTGAACAGATACAGGAGAATTAGCGGGAGATACATGAGGTAATGCGGGAAGTACTGCATAAAGACATTTGCCTGGAGGCTAAAAGATGTCTCCTTAATGTGTGGAACCCACTGATTTGACAGGTATGGAGAGACTCTGGGCTACTCTGAGTGCAATGGTGGTCAAACGTGACATAGCACAAGTTTGGGGGGGCGGGTGTCCCACCGACTCTGGTCTCCTGGAAAAATAACTTATATTGGTGTATGTTCAGGGAGAAAACGGTCTATGTGGCATGAGGATGCCCAAAGAAGTGGTCCGCCATGTGGTGTAAGTGGAATGCCTACCGGGGAGATATTTGTGTGACCCTCTGTCCCCCTCGGAGGATGAACCTTTGTCTCCCTGAAGCCATGTCGACGATCGATACCTGTCCCAGCTCCAATGATGTCTAAATGTAATCACCATATGTACCATTGCCACGTAAGTACACGCTGCTTTGCCGAATGTCAATGTTTATGTTTAATAAAAAGATATCTTTAAAAAAAAACGTAGTGCGTCCAGGGCATCCATGAAATTGATTTGAAGAGCGCTCAGCCTTGCTATCGGCAGGGTGCAATCAGGGGCACCCCCACCAACAGAGGAGGGTGCTTACTCTTCCCCATACCAAGCAATGGGTTGCTCAGTCTAATGAAAGGGTACACCCCTTTTTACCTTTATTTTTAGAATGGAAAAGCATGACAGATGTCAAATGCAAAATCCTTGTAGTACATATCATAAATCTTTGTAGTGCCTTTGTGTTGTGTACCTAATATGTTCTCTCCATTCTTTTTTACATGTGTTAGGTGGATGAGAGACTGTGGTACAGAGTGAATGGTGTCCTATGAGGAACCAGTGAGTGCTGTACAAAAGGGAGGTTCCCCTGCAGGTTACCTTGCCCTTCTTGTGGATGTGACAGCCTGCTTGGTGATGTCTCTAGGTCAGGGTCACACACCCTGAAGATGTCTGATGAGCTGACAGAAAAGAGATTACCTTCCAGGCTAATATCTTTCAAGTAACAATGCATTACACCCATTCTCTTAGCTGTTGCGCTGGACATTGCCTAGCAATTAACAGAGGTTGTATAAGAAATTAGGAAAAAATGGAAGCAGCATGGCACACTGAACTTCCATCTGTGCAGCATATTTCCACACACTTCCATGATCCCTGGAGACTCCACAGTTCTGGTGGAACTGGTAAAAATCTGGCCCCTTAACTGGATTATGGCATTCTGTGGAAATATGCTGCACAGATGCCAATTTAGTGCATCATGAGACTTAGATTGAACTTGCAACTGGCGGGAATATCTTCCACAGCACTCAAATAAAGTAGAAATAATCAGAGAACTGGAGTGCACAGTATTCAGAAAAAACAAAAATGAAAGAGAAAGTGAGCAATTGGAAGACACACTCTGTTCAACCTGGAGGACAATTTAATATGCAATGAAAGCGTGGTGTTTGGTTGACCGCAGCTTCCAACCCATGTGCTAAAAGCAGCATAAATTACCACCCTATATATATCATGTGGATGCATCTGGACTCACACAGAGACTCTCCTTAAGAGAACAGTGTAGGGAGTAAAAGATACCATAGTGATGCTGCATGAGGGTGTAAGAGATTCCCTTATATGTATTGTGTGTGGGTATGAGAGTAGCCCTCCCTCAAGACAGCCACCCGCAAACACCACCAACTGATTCGATCCGCCAAGAAATCAGCATTTAAGGACCGTCTCGACAACAATTCTCATAACAGCAAGGAACTCTTCAATATCGTCAAAGAATTCACCAACCCTCCCGCAGCATCCAACGACATCACTAACTCCCAAGACCTCTGCGATGCGCTATCCTCCTTCTTCTACAACAAAATTGCCGACATCCACAACAGCTTCAAGAATACTCCCAATGACCAACTCACCCCACCCCATTCTGATCCCACCCCTCCAACTAACTACCTCAACTCCTGGAACCCAATCACCATTGAAGATACCATTCGCCTCATGAACTCAATCCACTCTGGCTCACCTTCTGACCCCTGTCCCCACTACATCTTCAACAAAGCTGACTCCATCATCGCTCCCCAACTCCGCGATGTCATCAACTGCTCCTTCAACTCCGCCACCTTTCCAGAAATATGGAAACACGCCGAACTCAGCGCCCTTCTGAAAAAACCAACAGCAGACCCCTCAGAACTGAAAAACTACCGACCCATTTCCCTCCTCCCTTTCCCGGCCAAAGTCATCGAGAAAGCCGTCAACAGCCAACTCGCAGCCTTCCTTGAATCCAACAACTCCCTGGATCCCTCACAGAACGGCTTTCGAGCCAAACACAGCACCGAAACCGCCCTCATTGCGGCGACCGACGACATCCGAGCACTCCTGGACAACGGTGAAACAGTGGCCCTCATTCTACTCGACCTCTCCGCCGCCTTCGACACTGTCTGTCACAACACCCTCATACAACGCCTCAACAACATCGGCATACAAGGAAAAGCCTTGGACTGGATCATCTCGTTCCTAGCCGGGAGAACCCAGAGAGTCCGACTCCCCCCTTTCTACTCAGAGCCCACCGAAGTCATCTGCGGCGTACCTCAAGGCTCCTCACTCAGTCCCACCCTCTTCAACGTCTACATGAGTCCCCTCGCCTCCATCGCACGTCAACACAACCTCAACATCATCTCCTACGCCGACGACACCCAGCTAATCCTTTCCCTCACCAAAGACCCCAACACCGCCAAAAACAACCTTCACGAAGGTATGAAAGAAGTAGCCGAATGGATGAAACAGAGCCGCTTAAAACTCAACTCAGACAAAACGGAGGTGCTCATCCTTGGATCCTCCCCCTCAGCTTGGGACGACTCCTGGTGGCCTTCCGCTTTGGGATCAGCGCCCACACCCACAGACCATGCACGTAACCTTGGCTACATTCTAGACTCCTCTCTCTCAATGTCCAGACAAGTCAACGCCGTATCGTCCTCCTGCTTCAACGTCCTTCGCATTCTCAAAAAGATCTTCCGCTGGATCCCCCTCGAAACAAGAAAGACTGTCACCCATGCACTGGTCACGAGTCGACTGGACTATGGCAACACACTCTACGCCGGAATTACAACAAAATTGCAGAAAAAGCTCCAGCGCATCCAAAACGCATCAGCGAGACTCATATTAGACATCCCGCGCCAAGAGCACATCACCGGTCACTTAAAAAACCTCCACTGGCTTCCCGTCAACAAAAGAATTACTTTCCGCCTTCTTACCCACGCACACAAGGCCCTTTATAATCTAGGACCCGAATGCCTCAACACCCGACTGTCCTTCTACTATCCCACCCGCCAACTAAGATCATCCAATCAAGCCCTCGCCGCAGTCCCGCGCATCCGAAAAACCACCATGGGTGGCAGATCCTTCTCCTTCCTGGCTGCCAAGACCTGGAACTCACTCCCCACCCACCTCCGCCTTACTCAGAATCACATCTCCTTCAGAAAAGAACTGAAAACTTGGCTATTCGATAAACAGTGAACCCCTCCCTCTAGCGCCTTGAGACCCTCTGGGTGAGTAGTGCGCTTTATAAATGCCTGAACTTGAACTTCCAGATTGCTTTGTATGGACCTGCAAGGTGTTCGAACAAATGTTGGTAGAGATCCCTTTTCTTTTGTTAGTTGGGGCAAGATAACCATGGGAGGATAGACAGGGTGGCAGTTTGCCACTTTTTTATGTTTACCAGTGATTGTTGTTACTCCTACTCTTATGATTTATGTCCTGAGCTATGTTAAGTCATGTTTTACCTAGCCTTGGTGTCCTTGCATAAGAGGGCAGTGTGTAGTAATCTAGTGTCATATCTGTCTCTGCTTTGTCAACTGTGCTAGGATGTCATGGAATGGAGAGAGAGTGAGCCTCTTGTACATCTATCAGGACATTGGCAGTTGGAAAAGAGCAGCTGCATAGTGAAGATGCTAGATTCTAGGGTTGCTTGTAGTAGACTTGTAATTGACATAGACCAAGCATCTTTTACTGAACAGATGCAGAGTCACTTTATAATAACATTCTTATTTGAAGCTGTGATTGGATCATAAACCTCTATTCTAGTTCTGATGTGTGTGGTCGAATCACCCAGTTCTATGTATGTATATATATATATATATATATATATATATATATATACATATATATATATATATATATATATATATATATATATATTCACTGAAAAAACCATAGGTTATAGACCATATATAGTTAGGGATTAGCATTTAAAAAACCTTATTTTACTCACACAAAACCATTGAAATTCCATATATAGTTAGTTGCACTAACTATATATCGCGCACCCGCAATCCACTGCTGATGATGTCACATATTACATCATTCATGACATGGTCAGTGACATGACTGATGACATCACTGATGACATCTCAAATGACATCACTGATGACATCATCCAGTGACTGTGTGTTTCTGTAAAGTTTAAATATGTTTTACATATTGAAGAATGAGTAGATGTAGAAGTGTCTGGATGAAGGATTTAGTAGGTGCGTGACTGACTGTATGAGTGAGTGATTAAATGTGTCTCACTGAGTGCATGGGTTAGTGACTAAACTGTCTTAATTTGTGCATCATTATGTCTGTTGTTCTGTAAACTGCTGCATGTGTTGGTCAGTAGCTATATGAGTAACTATATGGGTTATTGATTGATTGCCCAAGTATTTGTATGGGAGACTGAGTGTGTGTGGCTGGCTGGGAGGTGTGTGACTCTGTGCAGATCAATGTGTACTTGTATCAATGATTGTATAAGAGAGTACGTATGTGTTAGTATATGTTTCAAAATGTAAGGTGCTCTATGTTTAACTGTATAGATTAGAAAATGGAAGTGTGATTGATTATTTACAGGACTGACTAGGTGTGTGAGTAACTCCATGGATGAGTGACAGAGTGTGAGAGTCTGTATAGGTGTATGAGTGCATATGATAGTGTTGTAAAGATGAGTGATTGTATGTATGAATGATTGTATGGGTAAATGAGTGAATGTGTGTGTAAACATAGGAATCACTGAGTGCGTATGTAGTAACTAGTATTGGTGTGTCAATGGTTTCAAAAATTATACTCTGTATTTAACACTGGGTGTAACAGAGATTATATTAAAGTGTGAGGAGATGCATTGTATTGTCACATGAATGATATCATCAGTGATGTGGTCATTGATGTCAAATGAGATGTCATCAGTGATGTCATCAGTGATGTCATTTGAAATGTCATCAGTGATGTCATTTGAGATGTTATCAGTGATGTCATTTGAGATGTCATCAGTGATGTCATTTGAGATGTCATCAGTGATGTCATCAGTGATGTCACTGACCATGTCATGAATGATGTAATATGTGACATCATCAGCAGTGGATTGCGGGTGCGCGATATATAGTTAGTGCAACTAACTGTATATGGAATTTCAATGGTTTTGTGTGAGTAAAATAAGGTTTTTTAAATGCTAATCCCTAACTATATATGGTCTATAACCTATGGTTTTTTCAGTGAATTTTCAAGGTTTTTTAAATGCTAATTCCTAACTATATATGGTCTCTAACCTATGGTTTTTTCAGTGAATTTCAATGGTTTTTTAATAGCAAATATCATAAGCTGTCGAATGTCAAGTACATGGTAAGTAAAAACATGGATCATTTACTTCATTATGATGACGGTCAAATGTGGGAACTTATGTTCACTCAACAAGAGGACATATCGGACAGTCAAATGCTAGACGTACTAATAAATTTTGAAAAACAATCCGAAAAATAAAATTGTATGTAATATTAAAAAATTGTTTGAGTCTTTAATCATTTTTATATGTAATTAATAAACTAGTTAAATGTTAGAAATGTTATTAAATTTTCAACCACAATCACAATAATAAATAATTGCTTAAAAAAGTTAAAAAAATAAAAAATAATCAACAAAACCAACAATCAATTAACATACTGCATTTGAAAAGTCTCTCATTCATTTTTCATTGCAGTACGCTGCCCAGAACGCTTCCCGGTTCGCGGACCGGGCGCTACCCACGAAAAAAAACAAAAAAAATTTATTTTTTTTTGCCCCGCGGGGCCCTTTTAAAGCCTCCACATTAAACCTAGGGGGTCACGGAGGATCTACTATGCCCCCTTATGGTTATTTCCCCCTTTGTTTTGGCCTCCTCTTGTCTCTCAATCCTACCGAGAGACAAGATGGCAGCCGCTCCGGACTGTTTAGAATGTTGACAGACACCGGAAAGCCAATCAGCTTCGCTACGCGAAGTTCTGGTACCCGTCCGCGAACCGGGGAGCTGCCCGGTCCGCTGTTACAGATATATATCTTTTTTTAAACGGTAATTTCTCAAAATCCACTGGAGCACATATATTGAGACCTACAAAAGGCACATCGGGCTACCAGTCCCTACAATTTTGCCAAGTTTCGTGCAAATCCATTCAGCCGTTCGGGCTAAAAATGAGGCTAACCGCCCTATGGAAAAATCAATGTTAAAAACACGTTTTGGGACCCCCCTTTTTTCTCGGCCCCCCCTGGACGAACCCCCCCCAAATTTTCAGGGGCTGCTCAGAAACAAAATGTTCCATTTTCCAGAATATTTCAGCCAATTCCGTCCACAAACGCCAAAGTTATTAGACATAGAATTTTCAAAAATCCCATAGGGAAAAAATCCTAACTATATATACCTACTGGCGACCGCCAGTAGGTAATATATATATATATATATATATATATATATATATATATATATATATATATATATATATATATATATATCAACCTAAAATGTTGGGTTAGATGTCATGCAACTGTTGGTAGTGAGCTAGATATAAATGTTTAACATTTCTCCAACAGGCCATGTATTTAATACACTTCTTTTTAATTGTGATCTAGGTCGTGATTCTGCAGTTCATGCAGGCATTTATCATAATGTAAATTACCTATGGACTCTTAGTGTGACACAGTGACACTGGTTATGCCCTTTCATATTACATAATTTATAGCATTTAAACTCACAGCATTCATAACAACATTTAAGACTTTTAAATTAAATGATTTGTAGTGAGTTATAGTTAATGTAGTGTGGTGAGTGAGGTGACAAGACTGTGTACGGAGGTGCGCAACTTATAGTTATTTCAAGGTGGTGCGTAAATGATAAATTTAAGCTATAAATATGATTAATAGTTATTTGAAAGTGGTGCGTAAATTTTAAAGTTGTTATAACTATAACTTTAGAATTTCTAAAGTTTGTGTAGTTTATGTTGAGTTTTCCTAACTATCACTTATCCTTAACCTTTTTTTTTCATGGAACTTCAATGGTTTTTAATTTTTTAATATTTGTTTTTCTAATTGTACAGTTTTCTGTTGTTGAGTGGTGTCTCATTAAGTAAAGTGTGGAACAGTACAGAGGTAGATAGTGTTGTAAAGTATACCTTCATACAGTACAGTGTAGTAGAGTGAAGTAGAGTAGAATGTGGTAGACTGGAGTGGCGTTGAATGGAGTGGCATGGAATGGAGTGGCATAGATTGGAGTGGCACAGAGTGGAGTGGCGTAGAGTGAAGTGGGGTAGAATAGAGTGGCAACTAAATGAATTGGGTATACTAGAGTGGCTTAAAGGGGAGTGGGATAGCATAGACTGGAGTGTGATAGAGTGGAGTTGCGTACAGTGGAATAGTGTTGAGTGGATTGGAGTACAGTGTAGTGGCGCATAGTGGGGTGTGATAGAGTGGAGTGGCATACAGTGGAATAACAGAGTGGAGTGGCATAGAGTGGAGTGATGTTTAGTGGAGTGGTGTAGAGTGTACTGGCATAGTGTGGAGTAGCTTATTGCGGGATATCATACACTGGAGTGGGGTAGTGAGGAGTGGCCATGAGTGGAGTGGTGTATAATGATATAGCATAGAGTACAGGGACCTACAGTGCAGTAGCACAAAGTGGATTGGCATACTGTGGAGCAGCTTACAGTGGAGTAGTGTAGAGTGGAATAACTTTGAGTTTAGTGGCGTCCAGTCCCAGTGACGTACAGGGGAGTGGCATATAATGCAGCATTGTGGAGTACTGTGTCGTACAGTGGGATAGGATAGACTGTAGAAGTGTAAAGTGTAGTGACGTACAGTGCAGTGCATGTAGTGGAGTGGTGTAGAATGTAGTGTTGTACAGTGTAATAGCATACACTGGACTGTGGTAGAGTAGATCCTGGTTTCCCTTTTGTTGGTAGATATTTAGCAGTGCGTCAGTACCAATAGACTTCAAGATATTTGTTTCTATTGCCCTCAAGCTCCAAAAGGCATCTTTACTGCTAGACAGGAAATGATGGAATACCTAACTCAATATAAGCGACTAGTAATTATTTCGGATTCATTCCATTGCATCGTTTTTTGCCCATTATATCACTCTAGACAGAACTGGTCATTGATGCAGTGCGATTCAGAAAGTTATAAATTGTACTTACACAAACCACCTTTTTCAGATCTCTCTTTAACTTTTCTCATGAGAATGTTACTTTTTACTTCATAACAATGCTCCAGGTAAGGTATACATTTTCACATTGGTTTTTAAATTTACTGTGGTATCCAATATACATTATATAAGAACCTATCACCTCTTTTACTTTACATTTTTCCCATAATGTAAGATTATGACCACCCATCTATCGCAATTGTCTTGAAACTTGTTATAATGCACTATAGATAACAGGAGACTATCTTTTAGGGTATGATAGAATGTGTATTTGCAAGTACTTAATATATTGTGGTACCATTTAAACCATGAGTTCAGATGATACTTTCAAAAGGATTTAGCTATAGGAAATAGCTCTGTCGTAGACAGTTTGAGTTTGGGACCTGAGTGTATAATTAAAAAATGTTTAAACATGAACAACATAGATACCAGGGTTTAAGGAAGAAATAAGACCTCAATGACATAGCCTAGAGATTTGCTGTCAGCTTAACAAGAACATTCCTCTTCCAGAAAAGGATCATTTCTCATACGATTAAGTAAAGGTTCTAACTAAAAAAGAATGGAAGACTACGGACAACATCCATGAGCATATCTCTCTATTCAGAAGCTTTGGTTATTGTCTTATTTTCTGATGGTGAGTATTTTTATCTTCATTCCTGTATGCTATAAGATATAAATTCTCTATGACAGAAAACATTTTGAGGATATATTATTACTATTCAAATGTCTTTTCTCCAGTTACATTTACTGCCGCTTTCGAGAGACTATTGAGTTGATATATAAACCTAATATCTTAAGACACTATATCTACATCCGAACCTTCCGTAAACAAACCCTGTTTGTCTGTGATGCATTGGGAAAGTATCTTCATTCCTAATGTTATGATTTGCATGATAATTGCCACATACCATACAGAGGCTGCAGTATGTCTTATCATGATACTACACCTCCTCTGTCCATGCTACATAAAATAAAGTCACCTTGAATTGTATTGTATTGCATTGTAATTGCATTTATATAGCTCTTGCTATCCCTGACGTGGCGTTAAATCGCTTTTTCGGTGAGTAGCACGCTACTCCAGAGCCCATAAGGGATTAGACGTTAATTAGTATAGTGAAATATGAAAATAATTTGAATGGTGGATAATATGTTAGTCAGTTATTTGGATTGAGAAGGGTAGTGGAGGGATAGAAGAGGGAAAAAGCTTTGCATTTATATAGCTCTTGCCACCCCTTATGTATGAAGTGTATAAGTGCTTTTTCGGCAAGTAACATGATACCCTGGAACCCATAAAGAATTAGTGGTGAATTAGTATAGTAAAATATGAAAGTAATTTGAGTGGTGGATACGTTTGTCAGTGAATTGTCTAAAATACCTGGACACTGATATTAGTCCACCTCCACATTATCTGTGTATCCCTCTTTTTAAATATGCTCCTATATTTTAACTTGTTTGTACTGTTGATTTGTCTCCATGAGAGAGTTTCTGGATTGTCAGTTCAGCAAGTTGCTTTGGAACTTGAATTGTTGGCTTGGGGTTCATTTCCTCCCTCTTCCTGCTTCTGTGAGCTGCTTGAATGTGTGCATTTGGTTCTCCTGTGCCTGTTCCATTCCTCCTTCTCAGCCAGCATACCCCATGTCAGTTCTCCAGCCTCTAATGGTGCTTTGTGTTCCTCCTCGGTCTCTGTTCATGGTGTGTCCCACTAAAACATTTGCTTCTTCTATGCGCAGCATACATCCTCTCATTGGAAGGTTTGCTCTCCTCTGTGTGGCCCTTGTTCTCTTGCTCCAGTATTATGCGGTCCAAGAATTGATCGGTATACAACCTTTACCACGCAACTTTTACAACGACATACCATTAACACGCAACTTTTACAACGCAGGATCCATTACAACGCATACCATTACAACGCATGTATTTACAATGCAGGTACCTTTACAACGCATACCATTACAACGTAAGTATTGGTAAGTATATCGTTTTATTAAAAATATTATAAGTTTGGGTTTTTGGGTAAAGGGGTATTTTTAGGGTTCAGGGTCAGTTTTGGGTTTTTGGGTAAAGGGGTATTTTTAGGGTTCAGGGTCAGTTTTGGGTTTTTGGGTAAAGGGGTATTTTTAGGGTTCAGGGTCAGTTTTCAGTTTTTGGGTAAAGGGGTATTTTTAGGGTTCAGGGTCAGTTTTCAGTTTTTGGGTAAAGGGGTATTTTTAGGGTTCAGGGTCAGTTTTCAGTTTTTGGGTAAAGGAGTATTTTTAGGGTTCAGGGTTAGTTTTGGGTTTTTGGGATACAGAGATATTTTTAGGGTTCAGGGTCAGTTTTGGGTTTTTGGGTAAAGGGGTATTTTTAGGGTTTAGGGTCAGTTTTGGGTTTTTGGGTAAAGGGGTATTTTTAGGGTTTAGGGTTAGTTTTGGGTTTTTGGGTAAAGGGGTACAGGGTAAAAATTTATTTAATTTTAAATAACATTAAAATAAATTTATTAAATTAAATTACATTAATTAAATTAAATTACATTAAATTAAATTAAATTAATTAAATTAAATTAAATTACATTATATTAATTTTAATTAAATTACATTTAAAAAAATATTATATACTTACCAATACTTACGTTGTAATGGTATGCGTTGTAAAGGTACCTGCGTTGTAAATAAATGCGTTGTAATGGTATGCGTTGTAATGGATCCTGCGTTGTAAAAAATGCGTGGTAATGGTAGGCGTGGTAAAAGTATGCGTTGTAACGTCATATATCCGAATTGATCCATCAAGGGAGGAGAGCAGTAAAGTATTATCAGCTTTTATAGCGACCTTCAACTAAGAACAGCCTTGCCATACATGTTCCAAATGTTTTCTGTAGAATACTTTTCACGCTCGGCAGAAAAGTCAAGTCTGCAGCTGTTATCTGATTTGCTCTCATTCGACCAGGGTGCACGCAATACGTCATCACTCTGCTCTGATGCTTAACCAAGCCCTCTTTTTTTTTAACACATACGAGCACTTGATGAACAGTATTCAGTGGTGCCTTTAAAGTTGCCATCTGCTGGTTGGACCACTTTTTTTTTTTGCAGTTTTATGTAGCACAAACTCAACCCAAAGGTATTTGAGAGCTGTACATGAGCACCAGTTACCTTACACAAGGATACATACATTTTCATTTTGTATATTGGTAGGCATGGGGAGATTAAGTGACACGCCCAGAATTACAGGATGTTCAGCCTAGCTTCACAGTTCCAAAGTGGGCAGCTCTGCCCGTTAAGCTACACCCGTTTGAACCATCCAAAGAACATTTGGGGCATACGAGGACCAATCTCTTTCTACCTCCCATTTCTCCTTTCCAGTGTGGTCCTGTGTCACCTCCACGATGGGCACTGGGTCAAGCTAGCACCAGATACTTCTAAGAGCTATCACACCCGACAATATTTTTTAATATACATTAAACGAAGGGATAGACCTATAGTTATAACGAAATGTTAGATCTTTACCTGGTTTTCACATAAGAACTATTATGACTGATTCCATCGAGGCTGGTTTAATTCCCTTTTTAAAGATTTCATTATATACTATTGCATGGAGTGGCAACAATTCCGCTTTACATTTACTGTAAAATTCAATTTTGAAACAGCCCACCCTAGGCATCTGAACAGCTCTAAGCATATTTGATGATATTTAATTTTACTGATTAGTTATTTTTGCAGATATTATATTTCCGTTTCCTTGAGTCAAAGCTGGCAAATTATCCTCTTAACTAAAGTCTTCAGTAGCGATGACACTCGGTAGAGTGTACTCTGCATATAGTATTCTAAAATAGCCTTCAAAAGCAATATGACAGTTGTGTCCCAATTTGCTCCACATAAACACAATTAAACAGGATCGTTTTTCTTTCTTCGACCAATTAGTTACGATTTAGCTTGCTCTTTTTCCTCCAAATTAAGTAACTTTGCTTTAAAAAAATCAATTTTACTAAACTTAGAGAAGAAATTGTCTGCTTCTGCCATTTACAAATTGCTATCTGCAAATTGCTGAAGACAATACTGTGGATTTTTTTAAATTAAAATCTATAAAGCCTTGAATGTGGCTTGATGAACAAACCACAGACATTTTGGTATATATTGCTGAACCTAAATTCCAGCACTTATGCTGACTGGAGAATAGATTATGCATAACAAGAAATTATTCTTAGAAAACATTGGACTCAACTGAAACTTTTCAAATTGGGTTTGTCTGACAGTGACAGTGACTTGTAAGCACCCTGCCAGTAGTGCAACGGAAGTGTTTTCTGATTATAAGAGGGCATTTGCTATATGGAGACATGTTTTTGAAAGAATCTTTTTAGCTGTGGGAAGGTAGGTAACAATTTCCAAATAAATAATTAACCTTCTCTTTGATGGTGGACTGGGCACACTCAACAACCCTCAGGAAAATGTTCGCATCGAATGCATTCATGATTGCATAGAGGCTCATCAAAAGGAATTAATTACTGGCATCTGTCCTCAAGCATCAAGGAAAGCTCTTACATAAACAAGCATTTGGAAAGCCAATTAGCTACACCCTTTTGATCCATTGGCTTTACCAATGCTTTTGGCCAAAGAAAGAAATAATTATGATGGAAATGCGTGCAATGAGAGCATGTTGTGATGCTTCTGGTGGCCACGTCATTCAATAGGTATGCACATTAGGGATAAGGTATGCCCCCGATGCATTTTCATGCATGCGCACACCTGTGAAATGGCGCAGGCACCATTATTATTATTTTTTTGTTTTATTTATCAGTTCAAGATGGTTTACACAATCTGGAGCAGGGACTTGGTATTTTGATTGAATAAATTGGGAAACAGCTTAACCTGACTGACTAAGCCTATTGATAAAAAAACATGACTGAATGCTTGTTGCGTTGCTACCAAGGGCATTATGTCATGTGTTTTGCGTGACACATTTTGCCACTCCTGCTTTTTTAGCCAACTACACTGTTAATGATGGGGTTTCTAGCAAAAGCAAAACCTCAAGCCACGTCACACAAAGTGATGTTGAAAGCCAGGATTGATCAAGGCGCCACATACGGCTGGGGGTCACTTGGTGGCTGTGTCTTTATCCTGTGCAATGGTGATAGGACTTTTGAGGGTTCTGAGACAAATCTTTTTTCTTAACCCCTTCACTGCTGGCAGGATTCCCCTGCTGTGCTGGGGGGCGGGGGCACGCACAGCGCCCCCATGCTCATGACTAGTTCAGCTCGTCATGAGCCACAGCGCTCCGGTGATCATGACGAGCTGAGCTCGTCATGACCACGCCCGTTTAATGGAACGCTCAGCAGGGGAATCAGCCCAGCGTGCGAGCATTCCAGGGGCCATGACGAGCTCAGCTCGTCATGAGCACCGGAGCGGCGTGGCTCATGACGAGCTAAGCTCGTCATGAGCACAAGAGGGGTTAAGTGCAGCAGTGGACTTTATTGCCCAAGGTTAATCTTTGCTTCAAGGGCAGATACGTGATAAAAATGGCAAAGTGCTGGTATCCAAACATTACTGCAATAGCTCAGGACTGAAAACCCATCAGCTCAATCCTGTGTGTCGCATGTTCTGATGTGAATTCTTTGAAGTCCATAGATCAAAAAGTAGATATCGTCTGAGAAGATATGGGTAAGACTTCAGTGAGTGCAAAAACATCTCTCCCATATTCCTAACCTCCTGAAACATGAACAGAACATTTTATTGCAGAGTCCTTGAGAATTGAGGGGCTCATTTATGAAGAAGTCACGCAGTGCAGCAAGTCACCTTGCTGTGCTGTACTGCTGTACTACGTGACAGGGAAAGGACAGGAATGTGCTGCTGAGCGCCTTACAAGTTTACGAAATAAATAAATAAATACATCGCAATCCTGTCCTTTCCCAGGCGCTGGCAAGGCCGGCCTGGCCATAGCAGGCACCGGGAATTTCCCCGGTGGGACGCCAGGGTTGGGGGCTGGTTTTGGGACCCTGGGGGCCGATTTCGTTACAGGGCTGTTTTTGCAGCAGAGCTGCAATATCAGCCACTGTAAGGAAATCAGCAGAAACCGGCCCTGGTAAACAGCTCGGCCGCACCCCCAAACCCTTAGGTCTGGCGAAGCACTTAGCTGGGCTGGTTTTGGGTCACCTTTTGGCTGCCTGGCACCATCACAGGCACCCTTTTAACCATGGTGCAAGGGTGCTTGTGTTGCATGCAGGATTGTTTTCTGCAGAAAGGGACACTTTCCTGCAAAAAACAAATTCTGGGAGGCATATTCCTCTTTCTATGTGTGCTGCAGAAAGCAACACACATAGAAAGAGGATGAAATTGGGAAGCCTTAACATTATGGCACATTCCCAGGTTTACAAGTTCTTATAAACACTGAATGTCTCTAAATCCATGGGACTTGTGTGGGAACACTCAAACAATGCCCATGGAACGCCTTCCCAGGACAGAGTAGCTCAATATAGCAATTTGCACTGCGTTGCGATGCTCCAGATTTATGAAGCCACTCAGAGCCATGCAAGGTGGGTTTGCATGGATTCAACATTCTGACATAGCGGTTTGCGGCATGCATGTACCACGTTGCGAGGTGCAAACTCGATGCAAGCCTCTGAGCTTGCACTCACAATAAACTACAAACAAGACAAGCTGACCTGAGTATGTCTTCATTCAAAAGGTAGACTTGTCATGTTGAGGGGCATTTTTATAATGCCCCTGTGGCACTTTTGAACCGCATGAGTGTCACTTTTGTGACACTCTGGAGGCGCAGTGTTCTGGCCCATATTTACAAGGCCAGTAAAGCCACCCCGCGTGGCTTTTCATGGCCTTGTAAATATGGCCCCCTTTCACTCATTACGCTGCATGAAAGGGGCTCCTTCCACACAACACCCAGGGAATCTGACGCATTCCCACATTTCCAAAGTTTAGTGTGTCAGATTTTAACACCTCTCCAGGGGAGGCATTAAAGTGGCACAATGAGGAGAAATAACTTTATTTCTCCTCGTGTTTTGGACTTTTTTTGTGTGTGCTGCATTCTGCATTCTACAGCACACTTAGAAGGAGGAAAATGTCATCAATGATTGGTTTTGTGCAGGATGGAGTGCCTTCCTGCACAAATCCAATCAAAAACCAATCATCCCTGCAATACAGGCACCCTTGCACCATGGTGCAAGAGTACCTGCATTGATGCTAGACAGCCAATTGTGCGCGAATGCAGAGGAAAGCACAGAGATGTGCTGCATTGCTATAAATACGGCACATCCCTGCATTTTCCTAATGACATATCTTGGCACAGCGAGATGGCTTGCAGTGCTGCGCTGCATAATTTACTAGTAAATATGCTCCTGAGTCTCTTATTTTGATTCCATATGTGAAATGGTTAGGTACTGCTGAGTGTACTCTTATGAATCCATGAATTAGCACCAGTTCTTTAGAACTGACTGTGGCACTTTCAGGGAGCTACTGCAGCCCATGAAGCAAATTGACTTTTATGTTTTGCCCTAACCAGAGTCTATGTACTCAACAGAACAGCAATATAACATTAAGTAGGTTTCTATATTCTAATCTCAAAAGGTTTGGGGCCCTGTCTTTCTAGGAATTTGTGAATTCATTCTGTCAAATATTTTTCATGGTGGCTTACTTTTTACACAGTTTTGCTGCTTTACATTGCTTTGCTCGGCATGCACTATACCTTAATTTCTTTTCAATAATGCTTCTTCATGCAGTGAACAACTTTATGTATTTTATATAGATATCCATTTGCCAGTTGCCTTTCAATCCTTACATCATTTCTCCATGGGTGACCGAGCTGTAATGGATGCAACTCATTTCAATATAAACAATGAAGCTGAAGCTGAAGCTGAAAGTATTTGTAAAGCGCTCTGTGATCAAGCGGTTTCCTGCCGCTGCAAGGGTAATAGCGTCAGAGGGGGGAGGCAGCCAGGGAATTTGAGGTTGGTAAAAGCTTGGCCATACAGATGGGTTTTAAGCGCCTTAAGAAATTGCAGGTAAGCAGTGATGGACCTAATTGTGGGGGGGAGACTGTTCCAGAAACGGGGGCAAGAATGGAAAATCTGGTGCCGCCAGTTCTGGATTTACGAAATCGAGGAATGCAGAGGAGGGCCTGGCTGGAGGAGCGAAGGTTGCGGCGAGGGTGATAATGAGTGATCAAGGAGTTAATGAAAGCGGGGGCAGTGCGGTCTTGGGCCTTGAAAACTAGGCATCCCATCTTAAAGAGAGATCTCTGTAGGATGGGAAGCCAGTGAAGAGATTTGAGGAGGGAGGTGGTATGGTGAGACTTGGGAAGCCGATGGATGAGGCGGGCAGCCTGGTTCTGGATGGTCTGAAGGCGCCGAAGCTCATAGGCAGGGATGCCCACGTCAAGGCAATTCCCATAGTCTAACCGTGAAAGAATCATGGCCAGGACAATTATTTTAAGAGCATCAGCAGAAAAAAAACGGGAGATCTTGCGGATAATCCTAAGGGAGAGAAAACAGGATGAAACAACGGAGCTGACCTGGGGACGCATGGAGAGGTCCTGACTGATTTTGATGCCCAGGGTCCTGACTGACCCAGAGGGAGCCGGAGGAGGGCCGAAGGTGGGAGGCCAGAAGGCAGATGTCCATGGACTATTGGCACCACCCGTCAGGACCAGCTCAGTTTTGTCAGGGTTAAGCTTGAGAGAATTTTGGTTCATCCAGTCGGAGATAAAAATAAAAAGAGATTGGAATTTGAAGAGAGAGTCAGGAGCAGGGGTGAGGTCAAAAACAAGTTGAAGGTCGTCGGCGTAGTTATACACAGAGACCTCCATCTTGAGTAAAGAAATGATGAGGGGGTAGATATAAAGATTAAAGAGAAGGGGGGACAGGGACGAGCCCTGGGGAACCCCACAAGACACAGAACGGGGGAGCAGAGAAACCGGAAAGACAATGGTTCTGTCGGGTATGTAACCTAATTCCTTCAATACATGAACTAAATTCCTTATTCATACAATTTAGTCTTCTAGTTATTCAGGACAAGGCTCCCACCAGAGAGCTTGCTCACCTTGCAAATCCAACACAAAAGAGGTTCAGAGTAAACATACGTTTTCAATCTATGAATTAATCTTTTCATTCACAAATACCCCTAATACATATCAAATTTCTAATTAGGACTTATTCACAATTCATAAATATTTTACAACAATGGCGCAGAACATACAGTGATTATAATGTGACATCAAGTGAAATAGTGACATTCAAACGTGTTTATATACAAGTGAGTGAAAAAAAGGGGGGGGAAACAGGAAATCTTTTGGCCAGTTTCAGTTTTTTGTTTAAATTATGCCAGTAATCCACTTCGATTTATTATCATGAAAACTGGATATTATATACTGGTCCAATATTATCAGCCTCGTCGACGTTTCGACCCTATGGACGCCTTATTAGTGGGTCTAAAGCGGGTCTTCTTCAGGACATGGGGCTGTGGTAAGGCGCCGATGGGCCTTCGTGAGTTGGACCCTGTATTTAGCGTTAGGAAATTAATTCGGCCACGATGAACTTTTAATCCCTTAGGTGACACTGGTCGTGTCCACAAACATTTTCCAATGAGGAGCGGGAAAAGGGAACCCCGCGGGGCTTGGAGTAATTGTATCGCTCTTTCCAATCAGACACGTCGTACTAGTCCGACGATCCAATAATCACTAATAGTGGTTCCCACACCACGTAGGTCTTTAATCGAATTTTTCTTCTTAATGGTTCTGGTCGCCGTATTAATCGGTCCTTCTATTATAACAATGCAGTCTCTTACTCCCGGTTAATCAGCGTGATCGCTATTCATCTCATCGCTCCTTCCGCGTTCAACTCGCGAATGAGCTCGGGCACTTTTTACCTTTTTAGTTACTGCCAGAAGCAATGGGCGGGGTAGAGCGGGTGAACAAGGGGGGGGAGAGGTGGAGACAGAAACAATAGCAACATGTTGTCAGGAGGGATGAACAGGGGAGGCAATGGGAAGAAGCACACTTGGGTGAGTGCAACAGGGAGTGTATTCGGCTACAATGAGCAACTCAGGGAGACAGGTACATGAGGAAGCCAGCTCAAACACACACACACTCTCATGGAGTGCTCAGCACAACATAAATAGTGATTGAAAAGCAAGCAATGGAAGCAAAGATGTCAGCCAATCTAAATGATGTTAAAGAGGCAATGCTCTTTGGGAGGGACAAATACAAGATTGCCAACCTATGGTACGAATAAGAAGTAGGCATATTAGTGTGACAATGTACTGCTTATGGTAACTCTGTGACATTCAACCGAGAAATAAAGAAGCAAGCTGCATGTTGTGGATGACCACATGCCTTTTAAACATATCACCTGCCCTGTACCACATAAGACATGCTCAGGTAGCAAGTTGCCAAACAACCTTAAAAGCTCAAATACCATTTGATATGATCCTTCAGTGAAAGGACACTGAGGGCCCTTTTTACAAGAAACTAACGCAGCGTGGTACCACAAGTCATTTTGCTGCACTGCTTTAGTTTCGAAGCACAAAGATGCGAACTATTTACAACAATAAGTCGCATCTTTGTGCTTTCCCCTGTGCTGGCGCACAAACTGCGGCCATGCACCGGCGCAGACTCCCTTGCACCATGGTGCAAGGATGCCTCTGTCGTGGGGAGATTGTTTTGTGCAGGAAGGGGCACCTTCCTGAACAAAAACAATTAATTGAATGATCTCCTCTTCCAATGTGTGCTGTAGAATGCAGCACACATTGAAGGAGGAAAAAACGAGGAGAAACTAAACATTTCTCCTCATTGTACCCCGCATAGCATTATGATGCATTTCGAGGTATATGATTGCTCGTACATCTGGAAATGCATCAGTGTATATGGGTGTGGCATGGGAATACCCACAGCAACACCCATGTCGGCCCCTAACACGGAAAGTGCTACGTGAAAAGGGGGGAAATTTACAAGCACAGGTAAAGCCACGCAGAGAGGCTTTACATGTGCTTGTAAATATCATGCAGCAGGTGGCGCCGCCCGTGCATCACGCAACGTCAGCGGTGCAAGGGGCTTGTAAATAAACCTCTGAGTATCTTTAATCATGTCCTTTTGCTCCCTGCTAGTGACCCCTGAGAAGTGGTGCAGCAAAGTGAGTGGAACTGTAGGGCAAGCAAGGGATAGAATTTGTTTCCGAAGGTCTCCTCTATTTGGCATACATGAATCATCACTATGAGAAATTGGTGGAGCATCCTGCTCATTTTATCACTTTGATGGCCGGGGTTGCTGACTTTACTTGGCGCATTGGTTTGCAGATTCTCGGTCACCTACGCTCTAGTTCACCGAGTTGCCCAGTCTTGCTCCCAGGGCTTGGAGAGGCTATTGCAATGAGCATATGTATCATACCAACTTCACACATTGTAGCATTTTGTCTAACAGTTTGCTCATCAACTAGAACTTCGTAAATGCTTCTGCAAAAGCTTGAACTCCATAAGTTCCCAAAAATCGACATGAACACTTGAATATTCCTGTATAACACTGACCATGGGCCCCTTGTTATGTGCAGTGCAGTAACTCACCGTGAAAGCACTGTATCAGTGGTTGTGTTTGGGGCTTGTACCAATGCCTGAAAAGCTGCTAGAACCTCCGAGTTTTAATGTTGTCTCTGTACTTTATTACTATACTTTCCCCTTAGTACATAGAGACATTATATTTTTTTAAGGTTGTAGCTCAGTGAAATTACTTCTGTAAGTGTTTGAGTTAAAAACTGTCTACCACCTGCTGGAGTAAGTCCTGAATGTTCGTCCTTCCTTCCCTTAAAGGGTTAAGTATACAAAGGAAGTAATTCGGTTATCCAGTTGGAGTGCAATACTATCTAAGGCCATAAGAGACCAGTTAACATCATCGTTGCTAGGCAACTGTAACCAGTGATCCTCCAGGATCAAAATAAAAACTCTCATAAAGAGGTATTTTGGGAATAAGCAATAATAAATGTATGGGTACTTACAGATATATTTAATCACTCTCACAATATTCAATATTATGAAATATAATACAATTTCTCTCCTCAGGGCATCCTTGTATTATTTACAAACAGAAGTACAGGCCAAGGGCCTGATTCGCAAACATTTTGCTGTGACTTAATCGTGTCGTACTTCTGAATTTCAGGAGCAAGTTGCGATTATTCCTGGTTTACTCTACAATGTGCTTTTCCACTCCCTGCCCGCTCCTCGTTGCCTTCCTCCAGCATCCCACAATTTCCACCCCACATCCACCCTCTTGTTTTTAAGTTAAGTTTTTGAGGGCAGCAAATTGGTACTGGCTTGCTACCTTAAAAAAGGTTCTTTCGTGCTGCTATTCATTTTTTTATTTATCGATCCATCTCGGAACCCAACGTCATTTTGTAGGCGTACATGCATAATGACGAAAGTGCTTACACATTTTTTGCTTTAAAAAATATATATATATCTTTTGGCAATGCTGCACAGCATCTTGCTGATGCTGTATGTCATCACCATTACAAGATGAGCGCAAATACGATTTACTTTCCTGGCTGGTTTGCACTTGTAAAAATGTGACAGATGTAATATTGTGGACAAAGGAGGGTACAAAACATCTACATGTCATTCCTCCTTGGTCTACTGCAAAAATAATAATCTGGTGCAAAAAGATGACCAATGCTAGGGGCTTTTTGTGTATCTGTAGTGCTGCTGCATTGTGCCACTTGATGATGAATCTTTGAATGGGAACAGCTGTAGAAGATACATCTTATCTTTTAGCAGATTAGAGAGATTTTAAGTACACGGGATTTTTGCTATCCTGGTAATTTTTTAAGTGTGTAAAATTTGTTCGGCAGTTTTGGCGACTTGACAGTATAAATAGAAGAATGTTCCATTACACATTCTGGACTGAATCACACCCCAACTTGCTCTGCTTTGGAAACTCCTGAAGTTTATTGTTGCCTTTCCTGTGAGTTACAGACGTAGAACTGGTCATTGTGAGCTACTTTCATGTTCAGTGAATGTTTTTTTTTCTAGATGATGATCCTAGTATTACATATAGTTTCTAATGAATTCAATTATAAAAATCGAGCTGCCGATTTAAAATAAAAGTGCTATGCATAATATGCCTGATTCTTAAGATATAATCAAATCTTCACCTTGAGGTTTCGACCTCATCCCGTGTATATATATATATATATCATCTTTATTGCTTGATTACTTAAAATCATTGCAATCACAGCATCATAATCAACCAAAAAAAAAAAACACAATTACATTTTAAAACAAGAGAACTTCTCTTCACATAATCAAAAAAACAATCCCATATATACAGTTTAAAACCTTGTTAATAAGCCCAAATCTGGCCACCTTACATCTTGAATTACATAATACAGGTTAAAGTGATGGTGTGCTTTACATACTTTTCCATAAATATCATAAGGAAATATTATCAACCAATAAACATTCATTTCCCATCCTTTCGAATGATCTAATGTGCAAAAAGTGCATTGGTTTGCTGCGATGGTAACCCCGCTGATATTACATTTCAAATTAATACCATCGTAACAAAAATTATTAATTTAATCAAGATTATACATCATTAAAATCAATAGCACCAAGGTCATAAAATTAGAGGGGATCTACCCTATATTAAACATTTATCTACTGCCATTAAAAATGTTACCAATTGACATAGTAGTGGAACCGATTCACCGGACAATGACATGATTAATACCTGACTAGCAGATCTCACACCACTCATCAGAAAATAAGGTCTCAGAAAAAAAATGTCTAAGATCAGTCAACCTCGGGCATACACATACTATATGTACAAGAGTTTCCTGTGGCCAACCACAGAATCTACAATTAGAGTCCGGCCACTGTTTAATCCAAGAACGAGTGTCCTCCTTTGTTGGGTTTATACCCATACGTAGCCTTAGAATTTTTTTTTAAAACTTTACAGAAAAGAAGACATTTAAATATGGCTGAACACACGGGGATTGATATGAATTAATCACGTACCATGCATAGTTTTTTCCGCTAAAGCAATTTTATCCAATTTGAATGATTCCGCTTTGATATGCTTTTTTTAAAATGGGTTTATAGTTAGGCATTTTTAAAGCTGACAGTTCAAATTCCAGGCCGATATCATGTAAGGATGCTAAAATATAGGCTCTCCATTTTGCAGTGTAAGCAGATTTATCGATTTCTTGCCAGCAAATATTCCCTAATGATGCTGGGGCTGATGTTGATAAAACAGCCATGCATTTTAGGAAGGATCCTTTTGATACCAGGCACTGTCTTTGGAGACCGAATTCCAGTCTAATTGCTGCTTGACACACTGACCTGTCAATTCCAAAGGTTGCTTTAAAAACCTTAACAATCAGTAAGTCGAGCAACTTCACATCTTTTCCTCTAGTAATCGGCGAGCCATAAATGAGGCTAGGTTGTAACTTGGCTTTAACTATTTTTAGAATAAACTCATACGATTAACAATTCAGTGATTCTTTAAACATTTAAAAGCATGGATCAACCTCACAGTCTTGGCCCTTAAATCTTTAAGGTGAAATCTTAAAGACATATGATTATCAAATATTAGCCCTAGGTATCTATATGTCTTAACCATATCAATTGTGCCTGCTCTGGCTTTCCAGGAATTAAACTTCTGTTTAACTACACCGATATTCATCACTTTTGTTTTTTTGACGTTCAGTTCAAGGCCATTCAGCTGTATATAATCATTGAAAGCAGTATGTCACGGGGTCGCTGACACGGACGAGCAAGGTGGGGACATTAATCCCTGTTCGTTTCCACCCCGTCTGCAGGACCCTGTCGGCCCCTTTAACGTTTCCTGGTTAACGTCACCACACTTGCCCTTGGCTGAGACGTCACCTCAACGGAACCAATCAGCAGAGCCGACGTCATCGCCCTCTGTCCAATTGGGAGCGTCGAGGGCGGATAAGGAAGCTGGTTCCTTTCTGGTGGAGGAGAACGCCGCGTCCGGAGTTGAAGCCGAAGCTGGGAGACTGTTGCTGACCAACGAGGCGCCTGACACCCCTGTGGACGACGACCCGGTCCTGCCTGCAGAGAAGCCAGGAGGCCACCGATACCACGCGCCGCCCTGCCACGCTTCTGGAGAAGTGTGGCTGGACAAGGTACGGGCCGCCTAAGGGGTCTGTTCTCTTCACGGGGTGGGACGGGTTAGGGGTGGGTGAGGGAGGACACGGGGCTGTTTTCTCCGGACCACCTCATTCTCACGGCCATTTCGGGTTTGCTTGGTGGTGGTTGTTGAACCCCGGTGACCCCTCACGTTCCCCCCCTCCTCGTTCTCCATTTGATTCCCCAAAACAAAACACTAAAATAGGGTGTTCTTTTTTTCTCTTTGAGCCAACACTTCGGAGAAGTATCCAGAAGTCCTGAACCGTCTGTTGCCCGAAGTCTCTTCAGGAGCGCCCACTCGAGCCCGGAGTGGAACATAGACTGGAGCTCGTTCCTTTCTGTATATTATTTTGTTTGTTTTGACACCCTTGCTATCTCGACAATAAAACAAAAAGAAGCTACTTAAGACTGCAGTCTGCTTCTTAGGCCCCTACCCCTGTCAGAACCTCACAAGTGGCGAGCCAGATAGGAGTGTTTTGGACAGAACCCCCATTCGATACAGAATGGAAAACCTGATTACCCAGATGAAGGAGGGGCAGGCCAAGTGGGATTGGGCCCTGGAACAAAGCACCTCACAGGCAGAGGCCGACCGGACTGCTTTTACCCAAGCTATACAGATTCAGTCCTACAGCCTCTTGAAGTTGGCAGAGGGACAAACTCAGCTGTTGAATATTCTTGGACAAGGCAGATCCCATCCACCGCCTGGGACAGTGGTACCCCTCCAGAAGTTCACCCCGGGAGAGGACCCCTTAGCTTTTTTCCTAAACTTCGAAAGGGCTGCAAGGGCCAGTGCGTGGCCAGGGGACCGGTGGCCTTTTTATCTTGCACCTTTACTAACAGGAGAAGCCCAAGCCGCCTACCAGATGGTAAACCGTGATGGAACCACCGCCTATTCAGTAGTCAAACAATACATTCTAGACCGACTCGGGGTGGATGAGGAGACGCATAGGTTGAAATTCCGCCAGGAAAGGGGAACCCCTGGAGATTTGCCTAAAACCTTATTTTATAAGCTTAAGGAAGCAGCTGACCTTTGGTTAAAACCCCAAGAGGGAAACATCGAAGCAATTATGAACAAAGTATATTTAGAACAGTTTATTGAGGCCCTGCCTTATAGCACCCAACGTTGGCTCAAACAACATGCAGGCCTAACACTAGACCATGCCATTGAAATGGCTACCTGCTATGCCAGAGCCCAAGGACGTCCTTATGTAAGGGAGCCGGAGAAGCCTTCTAAAAACAACACCCCTCCGAAACAAGAGAAAAAACCCATCAAAGGAGTGATAGATCCTCCTCGTCTTCGTCTTCAGCGACCTGAGTTCCCTCACATCTCGGGCCCTCAGTGCTATGACTGTGGGGAATGGGGCCATATAGCCCGGTTTTGCAGGAAGAAAAAAGAGAAGGAAGATGAGCCCATGGATGTGAGCTATGCTCCCAGGTCCATACTTTATGCACAGGAAACTGGGACAGTGTTTTATGTGAGTGTAACCATTAAGGGGGTTTCCGTTAGGGCTTTGTTGGATTCTGGTTGCAAACACTCCGTGGTGCGTAAAGAGCTTGTTGATCGCTCCTGTCTTATTCCCGGAAAGATTGTCCATATCCGTTGTGTTCATGGAGACGTTAGGGAATACCCAGTAGCAGAGGTGACGCTCTATAGCCAGACAGGAAAGGGAACCAAAGTAACGTAGGGGTTATGCCAGAACTCCCTGAACCTGTCATTATAGGAGTAGATAACCCATCTTTTAAATCCCTTATGTTAGACGCACTACAAAACATCACTGAAACACACGATGCACTTTTGTCAGCAGAACCATGGGCCAGGGACACCCATTTTAGAACAGCTCAGCTGAACAATGCTAGCCTTACTAACGCATGGCAAACAGCCAGAGAGGCACAGGACCCTCTAACCCGAAGGTACCCCACCTTCATAGAGAAAAACGGGCTTCTCTATCGGTTGGCTAAAGCAGACGCGGAACCCCAACTATTGGTTCCTAACGGATTCCGCGATCAAATCCTTTTTTTTGGACATGCCCACCTTTTAGCTGGCCATTCAGGACCAGAAAAGACAGGACAGGCAATCTTGCGTCATTTCTTTTGGCCGGGGATTTACGCCCAAGTTCAGAAGTATTGTCAGGAGTGTAAGATCTGCCAGAAACGCAATCCATACGTTCCTCCCCCTGTCCCGTTGTGTCCCATGCCTATCATTGGGGTACCTTTCGACAGGATAGGTATGGACCTGATTGGACCCTTACCCAAGTCAGGCAGAGGACACCAATATGCTCTGGTGCTAGTGGATTACGCGACGCGTTATCCAGAGGCTTTTCCTCTCAGAGCCGCCACATCTTCGGCCATTGCTCAAAGGTTGGTGGAAGTGTTTTCACGCATGGGGTTTCCCAGAGAAATCGTTACCGATCAAGGTACCCCCTTTGTGTCTAGATTAATGCAGCAGGTGTGTAAACAACTAAACATCAAACACATAAAAACCTCGGTATACCATCCCCAGACCGATGGCTTGGTAGAGCGATACAACGCCTCCCTAAAGCTAACCCTTAAGAAACTGCTGTCGGGTGATGGGCGAACCTGGGACCAGCTTTTACCGCTTGCTCTTTTTGTCCTTCGCAGCCAGACCCAGTCTAGTCTGGGCACCTCACCGTTCGAACTACTATTTGGACGGAAACCGAGAACCCTATTAGAAATCACAAAGAATAGCTGGGAAACCGAAGGGGTTCAAGAAGCCGAGGCCTTACTAGACTACTCTCAACAACTACAGTCCCGACTCCACAAACTTAGAACTCTTGCACATGAGCATTTGGCCATTGCCCAAACCAAACAAAAAACATTTTATGATCGTGGCAAGAAGTGGAGAGAACTCGATGTCGGGGACTGGGTGTTGTTCCTGCTACCCTCCTCTACCCATAAATTGAGAAAAGAATGGCAGGGGCCCTTTAAAATCCTCAAAAAAATAGGGCGTACTACCTATTTGCTACAAATGGCAGGAAGAAAGACACAGATGTATCACATCAACCTTTTAAAGAAGTGGCTAGGGAAACCACCCCAGACAGTGAATACGATCTCCCCAGAAGTAAAGCCTCCTCACACTGTCCGAGAGACCCCGATAAATGCAGATCTCTCCCCACACCAGAAGGATGAAGTCCTTGCTCTCCTCTTACGCTTTTCTGACCTTTTCTAAGACCAACCTGGCCTTACTCATTTGGCCGAACACTTCATTCCCACCCCTCCAGGAATAGTGGTAAAACAGAAACCGTACCGAATACCGGAGACCAGACGCCTAGCATTCCACACTGAAGTACAAAGCATGTTAAAAGCAGGGATTATAGTTCCTTCCCACAGCAATTGGTGCTCGCCAGTGGTCTTGGTGCCTAAACCGGATGGAAGTATTCGTTTTTGTATTGACTTTCGAGCTGTCAATCGTGTTTTCAAGCAAGATGCTTATCCACTACCAAGAGTCGATGAACTTCTTGAACGCCTTGGTGAGGCCCGATACATAACAACTATCGACCTCACCAAGGGTTATTGGCAGATACCCCTTGCACAAGCTGACAGAGAAAAGACCGCCTTTTCCACACCAGCAGGTCACTTCCATTTTACGGTCCTCCCCTTTGGATTGCATGGTGCTCCGGCGACATTCCAAAGAGTCATGGACAGGGTGTTGGCCCCACACTTGCATTATGCTTCGGCCTATTTGGACGATATTGTTGTGTTTAGCAAAACATGGGAAGACCACCTTACCCATTTACAGAACGTCCTTTCCAGCCTCCAAGAGGCCAGTCTTCACATAAACGCAAAAAAATCCAGAGTAGCTTTTCAGAAGGTTAAATATCTGGGTTATCTTTTGGGCGAAGGTCACATCGAACCACAGACAGAAAAGATAGAGGTGATAAAAGCCGTGCCCTACCCTTCCACAAAGAAAGATCTTCGTGCGTTCCTCGGTCTAGTAGGGTATTACCGCCACTTCATACCCCCCTTTGCCGATGTAGCGGGACCCCTCACAGACTTACTTCGCAAGTCCCAGAAATCTTCTACTCTCCCTGCCCCCACTGACAGAGAAACTACTGCTTTCCAGTCTTTGAAGAGTGCCCTCACCTCCTCACCTGTTCTTGTCTCTCCCGACTTTAGGAAGCCTTTCATATTACAAACGGATGCTTCAGGGGTAGGCATAGGAGCGATACTTTCCCAAAGTGACGAGATAGGAGCTGAAAGACCTGTTCTCTATATCAGCTGCAAACTCTTTCCTAGAGAACAGGCTTATTCAACAATCGAAAAAGAGTGCCTTGCTGTCAGATGGGGAGTGGAGAAACTGAGATACTATTTGGAAGGCAGACCCTTCATTCTTTACACTGACCATGCTCCTCTTCAATGGCTTCAACGCAACCGAGGTCACAACGATCGCATTTTGCGTTGGTTTTTGGCCTTGCAGCCATTCCAAATTGAGGTTCGGCATAGGAAAGGTTCTGACCAGGGGAATGTGGACTTTTTGTCGCGATTCCCTGTTTCCCCCGATCGGGTCAATCCCGGGGGTGGGATGTGTCACGGGGTCGCTGACACGGACGAGCAAGGTGGGGACATTAATCCCTGTTTGTTTCCACCCCGTCTGCAGGACCCTGTCGGCCCCTTTAACGTTTCCTGGGTAACGTCACCACACTTGCCCTTGGCTGAGACGTCACCTCAAGGGAACCAATCAGCAGAGCCGACGTCATCGCCCTCTGTCCAATTGGGAGCATCGAGGGCGGATAAGGAAGCTGGTTCCTTTCTGGTGGAGGAGAACGCCGCATCCGGAGTTGAAGCCGAAGCTGGGAGACTGTTGCTGACCAACGAGGCGCCTGACACCCCTGTGGACGACGACCCGGTCCTGCCTGCAGAGAAGCCAGGAGGCCACCGATACCACGCGCCGCCCTGCCACGCTTCTGGAGAAGTGTGGCTGGACAAGGTACGGGGCTGCCTAAGGGGTCTGTTCTCTTCACGGGGTGGGACGGGTTAGGGGTGGGTGAGGGAGGACACGGGGCTGTTTTCTCCGGACCACCTCATTCTCACGGCCATTTCGGGTTTGCTTGGTGGTGGTTGTTGAACCCCGGTGACCCCTCACGTTCCCCCCCTCCTCGTTCTCCATTTGATTCCCCAAAACAAAACACTAAAATAGGGTGTTCTTTTTTTCTCTTTGAGCCAACACTTCGGAGAAGTATCCAGAAGTCCCGAACCGTCTGTTGCCCGAAGTCTCTTCAGGAGCGCCCACTCGAGCCCGGAGTGGAACATAGACTGGAGCTCGTTCCTTTCTGTATATTATTTTGTTTGTTTTGACACCCTTGCTATCTCGACAATAAAACAAAAAGAAGCTACTTAAGACTGCAGTCTGCTTCTTAGGCCCCTACCCCTGTCAGAACCTCACACAGTAATAAGTCTTTGTAGGCCAAAAGGGGTATGGCTCGCCAAAATCGTATCATCAGCATACTGGAGGTAGCCAATTTGCACTCCCCCAATCCTAGGAGCATGGCCATTGACAACATCCAAGTGCTGCGGAAGGTCTGATAGAAATAAACTAAATAAGCAGGGAGGAAGGACACAAACCTGCTTTAGGCTATTATATGTTCTGATCCTCCTTGATAAACAGTTACCTTCCCCAATCTTAACTTGAACCCAAATGCTAGCATACAGAAGCATAATAGCTTTCAACAGTTTAATTGGAATTCCCAGATCTGATAGTTTTTTCCATAACAAGTTTCGGGGCACAGAATCGAAGGCTGCCTTAAGATCAATAAAAGCAATATATAGATTTTGCTTATTCAAGACAGCCTTCTCCGCAAGCAATGTTAGGGCCACCAAATTGGTGATAGTGGATTGACCTTTCTGAAAACCAGTCTGATTGAATGGAATAATACTCCCCTTCATAGCCCAATCTACCAGGTCTATTAGAACACAGGAAGTAAACACTTTTGCATCGACATCAGTCAATGAAATTAAATGATAATTAGCGGGGTTTGAAACCGTACCACTTTTATAAATTGGTTGCACTATGCTACCTTGCCACGACTCTGGAACAACTCCCAATTTCAGGACATCCCTAAATAGATTATGCAAAAAGCCTGCCCACAAATTACTATTAACACGAAACAGGGCATTCGGTAACCCATTAGGTCCTGGGGCACCATTTGATCGCAGCCCTCGTAACACGGTCAATACTTGAGTATAGCTCGGAATTTCTAGATCAAGTTTTAGATCAGGACTAGAATAAATAGCATGAGCATTAGGGTTCAGATCGGAGCACTCTTCATTGCCCACATAAATTGATGATATACCTCACCTGAAGCCAACCTATCTGAGTGTTTTCCCACCCCAGCCGAAACAACATACAAATTGGATATAAACATTACTCAACTCGGTTTGGGTATATTTACAGAAAAAGCCCTATTGCCACCCCTTTCGAGGTTATTGATAACCCCCCAAATTTCTTTTGTGTTATTTTGCTTAGTGGCAGATAATAGGCTATTCCAAATCCCCGTTTGATATTTTAGTATTGCTTTCCATATTTCTTGTTTATAGGTCTTCTTAAGTTCCTTCAGGTTTTCTTTATACACTGAGTAATTCTGACAGAATCTACGGGCGTATGCCTCACGAACAGCTCTATTGAGTACTTTCTTTAACCTTAATAATTTGGGGGAAAAACATTTTTTTATGTTTAGTCAGATTGGTATTAATTTTCCTGATCTTACCAGTAGAACATTTCCCCACAATAGACTCTGTGATAAAATTCCATTTAATAATCATATTCATATCACCCTGGGAGCCCTGATCACTTTCTTTAATCAATACCTCAGCCGTTTGCATGATATCCTCCTTATTGGATAAGTTCCATACCAGCCTCCTCAGGTTGTATGCCGAACATGCCGAATTGGGAAGATCATTAGATTTTTTTAAAAATTCCACCGAAAAATTAAATTTTACAACCTGAGTGTTATGGTCACTTTCTGGCTGGCCGATTACCTTATATTCAGACACATAAGGTCTCATATTGTCCGAAATAAATGTATTGAACCTTGCTTAGAGTTCTTAAATGTGGAAATTGGTCCAGATTTTACTTTTAACTGGCTGGTTCCAGCCTCTGACATAATATCACAACAATCCTTAACTAAACCTCCAGAATTAAAGTTATATTCTGAGTACCGAAATAGTTGCAAATTAAAATCACCTGATACTATTAAACCAGCATACGGGTATTGAAGTAATAAAACACTCAGTATATTTCGAAGGATATACAACTGAGCAGACTTATCTTTACTTGCACTCAGGTATATGTTAAGAAAAACCAACCTTAAATCCGAGGTATTTACCATAAGGCATTGCAAACAACCCATATTAAAGTCTACCGCTTCCACAGTTAGGTTTAAATTAGCCGCGATATAACAACTTTACTACTATTAAATTGAGAAAAATCCTAATCTTAAGACTTTCGGTATTCACAGAAGGCATTTAGGAGTCCTAAAGATAGGAGTCCTAACTTCTGTGAATACCGAAATGAGTAAGTGTCTTCTGTGAATACCAAAATGGTAGTAAGTTTAGAATTTTGTCTTAAGTTAGTTCTGTGAATCGGGCCCTATATTTCTATTGTGTAAATCAGATAGCCCACAGCTTCCATTGCCATTGAAGGAATTTGAGCCAAATTTAAGAAATGTACAATATCTTCATCTGAAGGATAAATATCTTCTTCACCTATTTTACAAAGTATGTGCTGGAAATCAACTGATTTCCCTCTTTATCTCCTGTTGTTTTGCTACGATGATTAGCTAACAACCTTTTATTCTGTGAGGCCGTGCTTGTATGTACCGTTTGCTTCATGTTTTCCTAGTTCTAATAGGTTGTTGTATGATGTTTGTTAACCAGAACATACTTCCTGCTGTCTTGTAAAGCACCCTGATGCCGTTTGGTTAAGTCTTCACTATATTAAAGGAATCCATCAATCAATCAATAAATAAATAACTAAGAGTGACCTACTTAGGAGGGAGCTAGAAGGATCAGACAGAGAGTGCCCTAATAATCCCTCAGGCATATCAATGCAAGCACTTGAATGGAGTCAGTAGGGCACACCAAAACTGCTAAAAGCATTAGGTGAGAGCTGAATGCTCCATTAAGGTCTGCCTAGATGTGAATGACAAAAAGTCTCAAATCAAAGGCTTAACAAACTGGTCAAATGAAATCAGTGGGTTAAAGGAGAGAAACCAAAACCTACTCTCTATATATTGCCAACAATATATCTGTTTGACAGCTATGTTTTCACAACCCAAATGTAAAAAACACGGGTATGCCCAAATTCAATTGCAAACCATTTTACCAGCAGAAAATCTCTTTCCTTTATACCCTCACATGCCTCTCAATTTTGGGAGCACTACACTTTCCATTCTATAAAGGGATTTACTTTTACCCTAGATAGGTGCAAATCTTCGACAATTTCCTGGGTGGGAACAGGTTGAAAAATGCTTAGTGAATACTCACAAGCTTTGAGGACAAGTTACCACCTTAAAACACACTCAGTGTGAGTATATCCATTTACAAGTTTAAAACCAAGGGTTTGATTTAGAGTTTGTCAGATGCAGGACATCTGCCATAAAGCAGATGGTTTTCCATTCACTCTGTTGACAGAGACTAGAGGACATGTGCTCTACAAATATTACAGGTATGACATCATCCACTTTTTGCCTCCAACGTTTGTAAATTTGAAAAGTGGTGTTTATGAGTAGCTTCAAAACCGAAGCCTAGCAGAGTTTTTAAATAAAAGCAAGGTTAACTAAACGTTCATGCAATGCAATGTTGCAAGGCAACTTGCTCTACTGCATTGCAAGAAAGGGAGAGAGCAGAAATGCAGCATATAAGATATGGCTCCCTTCAGCTCTCTCATAGCACTGGCGCATATCAGGCAGCAAGCGCCGATGCATACACTGTTGCACCATGGAGCAAGTGTGCCTGTGTTACATGGAGAATTGTTTTTGTGCAGGAAAGGGTACCTTCCTGCACAAAAACAATCTTTCGAGGCATTTTCCTCTATGTGTGCTGCAGATTGCGGCACACATACAAAGAGGGAATATGCCATCCACTGGGAGGCTTAGCGATTTCACACAATCCGAGGTTACAAAGCTTTGTGAATCTAGGATTGTGTAAAATCCATGGGTGGATGCATGGGAACACCCAGGGCCGGCACTAAGGTGGTGCGACCGGTGCCACTGCACCGGTTGCTTACTTCAGGAGGCGTTGTGTTTGCAAGTTTATTTTGGTTCTAAAAGCACCTGCTGGCTCATAGTAATTACAATGTCAAGATAACTCTGGTGATTAATGGTCTTCCTGGAGAGAGATCAGAGTTTTGTCAAGTTGAGGTTTGGACTGATTATAAAATAGCACAGAGGATTAATATGCCTGCTGCAAAGAACATTTTCCATGTAGATCACAAAGCGCATATATTGTAAATAGGTGGGTAAGTGGGTTATTGCTTTTCTAAGAGACTTTTTTTGTTACTTGCAGTTTATAAATTAAATTCCTAATATAAAACAGTGAAATATTAACTATCATCAAAGAATGGCATGCACACTGCAAAGTATAGTTTAGAGCATAGAATAATGCTGCAAAAAGCATAGATTTGGGTAGAAATTGATTCATATTATTGAAGAGAACCCCCCCAACTATTGTGTCTCCTTTTCAATTCAGAGTTTGTTCTTCTTCAGACCAAGCACTCTTAAACTATACTCCCTACCAGTATGGATGACATGTCACTTCTACACCTTGTAATCCTCTCACTTATGTAACAGTTCCAATAAGCTGATTTACACACGTATGATTGATTATCTCTGTTTAATGTGTGTGGGATGCAAACTGCTCTGGCACCCTACACTGGTATGTGTGGTATTATATAACTAATTAAATGCATCTGAGAGAGAGTGGTTATGGAGATTTGAGGGGCACTGTTAAAAGGTGATGGTGAGGGAATTCGAAGGAGGTGCCAAAAAACATTGTCGCACCGGGCACCACCAGCGCTAAAACCGGCACTGGGAGCACCCATGTTCCACCGCTAGAACGCCTCCCAGAATAACATTTTAAGCAATACATTGCCTTACACTTTGTTTTTTACAAAGCCATGCAAGGCGGCCCTTGTGTGGCTTTGTAAATATCTACTAGCATTTTGTGTCATGGATGCACCACAAACGTGGTGCAACCATAATGCAAAATGTTAGAAAAACTGGCTCATAATATTGATCTCACCACACATTTAAGCATGGAGTGATAGCAGGGGTACAGGGTGATTACTCTGCACTAGAAAACTGCAATGGTGCATGCAGAAAGACACTGAGTAGGAAGAAGGAACTGTGCAAGGTGATGGGCTCATTTCACAAAGAGGAACACTTTCAGTGAGATTAGAACGGTGCAGGGAGATGGGCAGTGGGCAAGGGGATAGCTTCTGTGCATCAATATGGGGAGCATAGGGGGTAAACAATGTTCACAGAAAATTTAAAGAGATAAGGACTTTACAGAGTAGGGAGACACGCTACATGACAGCACACACCTATCAGCATTTACTACATATTCTGAAATGAAAAATGTGTTTTGTGTAACATGTTTTCTCAGGATCAGAACATGACCTTAGTGCCATAGCACAGGCCCCTCTGCCCCTGTGGCACAGTTGGACCCCCACCCATCAGAGACCTACAGTGGACTTAAGACATCCATTTCAGGATACAGGAGTCTAAGGGCACTCCTCGCCACATTCTGCGAGGTGTCCCATCCTTTTGCATTATTATGCTGCACGACCACTTGCATATAGATCTTTAAGTATCTTGATTATCTAGTTATTAAGTTTTCAAACATATCTGGTATATGGTAAAGTATGGAACAAGGGCTTTTTGGGTAATAACTGCCGTGCTAGACTTAACCCATTGGATTGACAAAACCCTAGAAAAATAACCCTTGTGCCAAAATATCATGAACTCATGAGCGACTGGCGGGACGTTGAACATGAGGTGGATATAGGGAAGATCAATAGAATGAATTATTAGTCAATTAAGAAATGCGGGGCATTTAACCTTATATTGACTTTCAGAATCATGAATTGAAGAATTTTAGAACCTTAAGGTAACTGGTTAATGAAGCTTTGATAAAGCACCAATTTCTCTTAAAAATGGAATGCAGAGTCTTTTTATAATTGCATTGTTTTGGAAAGTTAAAGAAATGGTTGGATGAACTAAAAGAGAACTTTTGCAGTTTCAGTCTAGTCCTAATTCATTAACTTGTGGGGAGATTTGAGTAAGTCCTGAATAAGTGGCAGCACACATTAGGCTGCAAAACACCTGTTAGTACCCTTTCATGCAGGACCTACACTGTTTACGGATAACATATACTGTGGGCTTGGTGGCAAACTGACGCTGTACACCCCCACCGAATATGTCAGCCTATGTTTTTGCATTAGCAAGCTCGCAGTGCCACTAGAATCTCCTGTTATCAGAGAGATTAGTTTTTGGCAACCTCAGAACATAAGAACCTCAGACCCATGGAAAAAATATACTACTTTTCACCCAGTCACTCCTGCTTTACTTGTTTTGTTCTCAGAGAGATACACAGAAGAAACAGTTGAGTGTGTTTACAATAAGAATTTATTGTACCGTTGTTCTTCTCATGCAAAATAGGTGTGCTGCTACAACTGTAACACAGTAGCAGAGATATAGAACCAGAAGTACAGTGAATTAAAAGAAATAGTATTGTTCTACCATTTTGCAATAGTCACGAACACATACATGAATATGAAATGCATTTATGAAATAAAGTACGTACTCCTAAGATGCCTGTCTGGGTGTACCTAAGTGTACCTAGCATGTGAGTAGGTGTGAAAGAGCCTAAGCCTAAGAGCCTAAGTCTAAGAGTCAGGAATCCCACTTGGATTTAGTCGAACCCCCATACCTGAATAGTGAGAGTGTGGGGCTTTGTCCTGGACTTGAGCTGGACACCCCGCAAGGGATCATCAGACCACTGTCAGCTGGAGCGATGGCATGCTGGAGCCGTAGCGTCTCTGGTCAGTGTGTCAGCCTTGATGTCTTGGTTCCGTCCTGCTTACTGATAGCAAGAGGTGCTGCATTTATACAGTCTATGTGCTTATGTTCCCCATTGTTCAGTATGAGGATGATGTTGGGAATTAAACCTTGTGCGTTGATGGGAGAGGTGAAGTGGACCTCCTGGAGAGTGTACTCATAAATTATTCATATGTGCTAAGGATGACGTCTTAGCAATATCGATTGGGAAAAACCCACTCTCGAAATGGAACTAGGTGAAAGGTTCAGTCCATAAAAGGCTACAGTCCTTATAAGGCATTATGTCCATACAAGGCAGTCTGTCCTTATTTGGTGTTTTGTCCTAAAAAGGCTCGTTCACATGAAATGACAGGGAGATGATGTAGGGAAAGTGTACGATGTTCCCTGGACCTACGTCAGGGTACCGATTTGAAATATAACAAGGGCCTCATTACGATGTCTGTCGGAAAGCATTCTGACCTACTCCTTGTCAGAATTGTTTCCGACCAACACTGGTTCGGGGAGTCCGACTGACCGCTTATAATAGTTCCGAACAGGGCCGGACTGGGAACAGAAACCGGCCCTGGTACACTGCTCAGCCAGCCCCCCCCTGGGGTGAGGGGGAGTGCAGCAAAGCAGTGTGCGAGGCCGGTTACGGCCGATTTTGTTACTGGGGGCCGATATTACCGGCACCCGGTAACAAAAAAACGGCCCCCAGGGGTCCAAAATCGGCCCCCACCCTAGCGGCCCACCGGGAAACACCCAGTGCCCGCTATGGCCAGTCCGGCCCTGGTTCCGAACACCGTTTGGTCAGATTCCCATTGACATCAATGGGAACCTGCATTACGACTGACAACTCAGGCTCCAATTGAAGAAAGGAGTGGTTGGGGAAAACCTTGCATCCTGTGGTGGGCACCCCATGGTGCCTGCCACACTGTGCATAGTTGAAAAGAGGGGTCCCATGGGTACCACCACGGGCCACAACGGGAGGCTTCCGGCAGAAAGGGAGCCTGCTACGGGCCCCCAAACTCGACTTCCGACAGGCTTTCCGTGTTGGACAGACCGCTACGGAAAAGCTGTCTGAATCCAACATTGTAATAGGTCGGTCGGAAACGCAGTCCATACAGCTGTACGATTCGGCACCGCCAGACTCAGAGTATCCGAATGCCCATCAGAACCGAGTTGGGCAGACCAAACGGTTACCTACCATCATAATCGGTCGGTCTGAAATGTTTCCGAGTTGGTCAGAAACATGGGTTCCGACTCTGATTGGGAAAATCCAATCACCGTTCGGAGCCTTTCCGACCGACATAGTAATAAGACCCTAAATATGAATGGAAGGTGACTCAATTGAAATTTGAAATTGTTTGTCTGTAGTACATCAATAACATTTGAACAAGAAACACTACATTTTGGAAGTAATGTTACATATGTAAATATACAAACTTTCAAAATAAAAATGAAGAACTAATGACATTAATATTGTATTGATATGTTCAAGAAATACATTTAACTATTATTTAATTTAAAAAAGTATTATCATGTTTTTCTTTTTTGGACTCTTCACTTGTTTTTAACATTTATTGTTACTGTGGTTCATACAATCTATGATAAAGTACTAGTTAAACTAAAGGACTACTCTCACGCTTGGCTGCTGAATGCTGGTCGACAGGGGAGACCTGTAGGAAATCCTTCCTTACAACGCTGCAACTCGCGGAACCCGCTGCGCGGGTCCCGCTTCGTGGGGGTGAGCAGAAGAAGAACCGAGGTATCCTGCAAGGGCTGCGAGCAGGCGGAGGCGGAGGCGCAGGACTACCTGTCCCAGGAGCGCCCGCCTGACCGCCCGCCCTCAATCAACACACCTGGGCGCTCTCCCTGCAGGACATGCCCCCAACTGACCGGGGAGAAAAGGCTGCGGGACAGGAGCAGCAGCGGGACTACTCTCACGCTTGGCTGCTGAATGCTGGTCGACAGGGGAGACCTGTAGGAAATCCTTCCTTACAACGCTGCAACTCGCGGAACCCGCTGCGCGGGTCCCGCTTCGTGGGGGTGAGCAGAAGAAGAACCGAGGTATCCTGCAAGGGCTGCGAGCAGGCGGAGGCGGAGGCGCAGGACTACCTGTCCCAGGAGCGCCCGCCTGACCGCCCGCCCTCAATCAACACACCTGGGCGCTCTCCCTGCAGGACACGCCCCTCCCACCCCTGACCTCGGCACCATAAAGCAAACAGCTCGTTTCCGCGGCGCGGGAGCGCGCGGGAGCGACCGGGAGAAGCCCGGGACAAGGGCGGGACCGTCCAAGGCCGTCACAGGCCGGAGCAGGCCGGGCTGGGCCCACTCTCTTGGTATTTCGGTTTGTGCAGGTAACTCCTGGAACTATTATTCTGCTATACCTGCTCTGTGAGGCAAATTTGACTGTTTCTGAGTAAAATCATGCCTTCCCCGGTAAGGGAGAGTATCCCTCAGAAACCGGGAGGAGCGAAAACTGGGACACTTGAAAACTATTTTTCACGGGCAGTGGGGGAGGCTGACAAAGAAGGAAATTTGTCCCGGTTAAGGGCGGAACGGAGACGATCAGTGGATAATTTGAAAAATACCCCCATGGGAGAACAATCTATTACATTTAGGGAGGAGTTAACTCGAATTGAGGATGTCCCACTCCTGCTAAGGGAGTGTGCTAACACTTCACCAGTTGGAAATAGGAGTACAGCTTTAGTTATTAGCACCAGCCCCGCTAGGGGGACTATTGATTTAATCTCACAACCGTCCACAGTTCATAAGGATAGGAACCCCAAATCGAATGCAGTTAACACACAAGTAATTTTGGGACCCCCTCCAAAAAAGCGTAGGAGAAGGGCAAAGGGAGCACAGGGAAGCAGTAAACCCAAGATTTCACACTTGGACTTTGGCAAATCCTTAAAACACCCCGTATCATTAGTGAAAGTACCGGCAGAGCCACTCCCTAAAGCCAACGTTCAGGAGAACTCGGTTCGTGCACTGACCGAAAATGCAGGAACTAGTATTGTTAATGTCCCCCTCTCTGTCGTGCCGCTGGGAAATGTGGAATTCCTGTTAAGGTCGCTGTTACTCCCAATCAGCGAAAGTATAAAAAAGATTGAGATCAGACTAACCATATTGGAGGCCACATTGGGAAGTCTGAAAACTCGCTCTGGTCGACAGGGAAGTGATCCAGAATCTATTACCATCTCGGTAGTCCCACAAGGGTCGGCACACAGGGCAGTAAGCCCAGCTCCACCACAAGCCACAAAGGGGGTAGTCCCTCAACAATCCCTAAACCCAAAACCCGTAACTACAAACCCACTCTGTGCAAATACACTTAATCCCTCCCTTGTACCAGTAGCTTCGGCACCCCCGGCAGATAATATTATTCCAGACCACCAAATGAAGCCCCCTGCAAGACCCCGTCGTCCTAACTTACCACCAGAGACCAATGACCTTACTGTGGTCATGGCAGGGGTCCCGCAACTTGATGAAGGAGAAGTTGAGGATTTTTGTGCCCTAAAAACCAGGGTAATCAAGTGGCTAAACAGAAACAGACCCCTCCCGAGACATCTTAATAACGAAATTATAATGGTAAGAAGGGTCCCATGGGTGGGGAGAACTCAAAAATCCATCCCTGGGGACTGTTTATTGGTGAGTTTTAGGGACAAGGGTACGGTGTCGCATATATGTCAAGGGGAAAACATATCAAGGGAGTCTACCATCCAAACTCTCCGTGTGTCCTTCTTCTTTCCCATCGCCCCAGGCCCACTTCACTCACTCCCAAATTATGATAGAGGGGAGAGGGTTGGGAGAAGGGGGAGTCACCAGGCCTTTCAACCCAGGCCACTATTTGGCAGACGAGTACCTCCTCTCCCTACTTATAACCGGTTTAATTGCCTGAACGGCCTAGAGGGGGTGGATTGACATACAGAGAAGGCCCCTAAGGAGAACACAGAAAAGGGCGCTCAAGTAGTAATATCGGAGGAGCAAAGACACCTGGCGCCGCAAATTCAAACAATTAGGGCGGAGGAACCTATGTTCTTTGAAGACAAGGATATGGCTGTAGAGGGTTTAGTGGGAGGAGGCGGGGGGGTTACGCAAGGGGAGTTACAGGAGATGGGACCAAGGAGTCAGCGGGGTGTAGCACTGGGTGGAGAGGATGTGAGGATTATTTCTTGGAATGTAGCGGGCTTAGCTGGTATATTTAACAACAAGGAGTGGGTTGATTTTGTCAGGAAATTCAATGTTATTTGCTTACAGGAGACATGGGCTGTGGTGAATAATTACCATCTCCAGGGTTACAAGTGTTTTTTTGTTCCCGCCCGAAAATCCGGTTCTGGGAGAGCAATGGGTGGTTTAGCTGTTTATGTAGATTTATCCCTCCCAGGTATCTGGTCGTCTCTTGACTGGAATTTGTATGGAATACAGGCAGTTCGGTTTTCTGGTAAGGGGTTGAAATTGTCTGTTTTCAATTTTTATAATAGTGAGACATCAAACACTAATTCCTCCCTAATGGCTGAACTTGACCAGAGGTTGGGTCAAGAAATCATATCCCAGAACAAAGGGCCGTCTCATGGCCTGCTTTTGGCAGGAGATTTTAACTGTCACCTCTGTCCGGCACTGATAAAGGCAAATACAGATTGGGCACAATGTCCGATTGAGAAGGGGCCGCATTTTGTACATACACCGACTGGGGTTGCTCTCGGGTTGCTTCTGCTTAAGTACGACCTAGAGCACACCGTTAACATGATAGACCCACAGTTGGATGGCACGCTCCCACCAACTTTTAAGGGCAGGGGCTGTGCATCTATTATAGATTACATCTTGGTCTCGAGATCATTGATCAACAAAATAACCAGTGTAGGGATAGAGTGGAGCGGTTTTAGTGATCATAACCCGCTGACCTTAACGTTCCGTTACAAGGCGGGCACTGGAATTAAATCTCGTTGTTTAATCGAGGAGAGGGCCACCGATCAAGGCAGGAGATTGAAGTGGTCTAAAATTGATGGGGCACAGTTTTACAAAACTTTGGGTGATAAGGGTCTATTGGCCATTAATGATTGTTTAGATCTGGAAATACAGGGTCCAAGGGTCTTGGAAGCGTTTGGCCACATTGCAAACCTAGTTGATGAATTATTGAGGTCTAGTGCGCCCATACGTAACCAGGTAACTCCCCGTTGGTTTGATAGAGATTGCTCTAAGGCATTGAGGGAACTGAAAAGCTCCCTCAAGATGAAACCACGGGATTCACAGATTATTAGGGTCAGTAGAGAAAAGTATAAAAAAGAGATCAAAAGGAGGAAACTTGCCCTACAGGCAGAAGCATGGGCAGATCTTAGAGAAGCTGGGGAAAGAAAAGATCTAGCGGGGTTCTGGAGAATCATCAATAAACCGACCTTTTTAGAAAATGATTCTCAGGAGATATGGGCTAATATTCTCCCGGAGCAATGGGTAACCCACTTTAGGGGTTTATATAATTACGAGTCGGGCACCCATGTGGAACCACCGGTATCCCCAAGACAGGCCCCACCAGTTACATTCTCTCTCAAGGAGATTATGACAGGGATGGAGGGTCTAACTAAAAATAAAGCCCCGGGCCCGGATGGAATTCCTCCTGACCTGTTCCTTAGTAATATAGATCTATGGGCTCCTTTGATGACCAGGGTCTTAAATACCGCCATTACCTGTGGGCTCCCACCTTCCTGGTCTAAGGCGATCATTGTACCAATTTTTAAGAAGGGCAATAGGGACGACCCGAAGTGTTATCGGCCCATCTTCCTGATTGACGTATCGGCCAAACTTTTGGGAAGGGCAATCCTGAATAGATTGACCGAATGGACAGAAGAGAATAACATCTTCTCGGATACCCAGTATGGGTTCAGGATAGGGAGGTCCACTAGTGACCAGTGCCTGAACCTATACATGCTGACTGCCAAGTATACCCTGGCCAGCGATGAACCCATGTATATGGGATTCATGGATTTGGCAGCAGCATTCGATCACGTCAACAGAGGAAAGTTGTGGGATATGATGTCAGGTATGGGGATAGAGAGTGGCCTAATCACCATATTGAGGGAACTGCATAGTGATACCACGGCCAAGGTCAGATTCAACAGGGAGGGAGGACTGTCTGACTCCTTTCCATGTAGGAGTGGAGTCAGACAAGGTTGTATACTTGCCCCTTTTCTGTTTTCTTTCTATATCAACAGCCTGGAGCAGTTCCTTCTGGGTTTAAAGGCAGATTGCCCAAGGGTTGGGCTGCGGCATATCCCCGTCCTGCTTTATGCAGATGATGCGGTTTTACTAGCAAGAACACCACGTAGCCTACAAACCCTGATAGAGGGGTTTGTGGAGTTTATGAGTAACCTAGACCTATCTGTCAACCTAGGGAAATCATATGTGCTCCTGGCCGGCAAAAAACCTTCCCCCAAATTTGTTTATACAATTGGTTCCCACATTTTGGAGCAGGTTAAGACGTTCTCCTACCTTGGGGTAACCTTTGACGGTGCCCTGCAATTTACCCCCTTGGTGGCGGAACGTTGCACTAAAATGACTGCTTCTAATAGCTGGATACGGCAGGAGGGTGGGCAGATGGAGTCTGGAACAGGTAATGAATTTGTACGGCTCCATAACATGCTCCAAAGTAATTTATGGGGCAGAAGTCTGGGGGTTCGTGAACACAACTAGTATCCAACAGGAAGAAAATAGGTATTTGAAAGCAATCCTGAGGGTGCCACCAAGCACGGCTGGTTTTATAGCCCACAGGTAGCTAGGGAGGCCATATTTGGAAGATCTGGTAAAACTCAGGCCAATAGTGGCCTGGTTAAAAATATGGATAAACCCAGATGCGCATTTAAGTAGAGAAATTCTATTGGACTGCCTAGGTAGGACCCATTCAATGCGCATCCCCTGGCTCAAATACGTGAAAAATACGCTGGAGGAGCTAGGGCTGGGGAATCTTTTCACGAAGCCATCCACTATTTCAGCACAGCACAAGAAGCAAGTAGGGGAACTATTTTTGGGGCAAGAAACCCAACGGCGAGCTGAGGCTGAAAGAGTGAAAAAGACTGTGAGGGCCCATGGTTTGGTAAAAAGCGTGGAGGGTATGGAGCCTTACTTATTTCTTCTACATAATGTACAGGACAGATTTTTAATGTGCCGTCTTAGACTGAATCTGCTCCCCTCAATGTTGGCTGTACCTGCCGGGTTTACTTCATCTATTGAGCAGAAGGGTCCCTGCGGCTGCGACAATCGGTCTCCGCAGGATACCCTTCACTTTGTTTTGCTTTGTCCCTATTTTTCTATGCCTAGGCGTAGATTCCTTGTAAATATTTTAAAAAAGGCCCAACTGGAACACGCCAGGGATGCCCTAGTATTTCTGTTAAAAGCCTCTGACCCATTAACTCTATGTAGCATTCTGAATTTTATCAAAGTCGCAATTCGTTTAAGAAAGACGAGGGGAGATGAATGAAAAAATTGTGATTTGTATTTATTTGGCCCTTATGTTGGCACTCTTTTTAGTGTATCAATTATGTACAAGGATCTTAATTAGTATTTAATAATGTTTTATTGTTATCTGTGTATATAAATGTGCTTTTATGGTGTTTTTTAATCACCGAATAAAGATTCTTGAATTGAAAATTGAAACTAAAGGAGGCAGGTGCTCAGCCTCTGTTGAAAAGAACACTTTTTATCCAGCCCCCTCTACAGATTTTAACCTGATATTTATTTTCCAGCCTTAATTTTATTTTATTTGGGAGCATAACATTTTGACAATTAGCAATGTGCAAAAGGAATGCTTGCAGCAATTAAAAAGAAAAACAAAAAAGTGATAGGTTCAGGCATGTCAGAAATGTTTGTGGAGCTATGGGCAAAAATGTTTGTGGCCCCCTCTATTTTTCCAATCCAAGGAGCTGCCCATAATTAAAGCAACATCTATGATGGGGAAAGAGAAAATACACATTTGGTGCCTCCTAGTGTTGTGCCCATGCTATCTGTATCATGAATGAACAAGCTAGACCTCCTTTTATTACTTAAATACATGTTTAACAGAAGCAGGGCCCCAAAAAGCGTGCAGCCAATGGCAGACAACCCTGGCTGCTCTCCACTTGTGATAGTGCAGGATGGTTGGGACGCTTGCATTATTCTGAGTCTCTTTTTATTTACTCTGGACTGTATTCCAGGCCATCCTTTCTTGCTAATATGAAAATCTGCCTTTGATCCTGCTCACCTAGGAACAGCCCAGTATCAACAGCTTAGCCACATCCTCTCTGTTGTGTTGGGGCTAGGAACCTGATAAAATTACTTTAGAGTCCCAGCATTTTATTATTACGGAACATTATCCAAAGATCTGGGATTCTGGCTCCACTTCAAACTAGCTTGAGGCCTGGAACACATACCCAAAGAGTGAGTCTTTTTGCTGCTGCACAACCTCATTGTGGAAATGGTTGGCAGTGGTATTGTTGCCATCCACAGCAACATTCAACACAGTTGACCATCCAGTCCTACTCCAGCCAATGGCTGAGGTCGGCACCTGTCATTGAGCATTAACTGGATGGCATCTTTTCTGGATCATTGTTCACTACACGTCATCCACCCTACCCACCTGCCTGCTAGTCTGAAGTGCCGCCCCCGTCTTTAAAAATTGTATCTTTACAATGTAACTGTAAACAAAGGCCTCTTGCCATTCTTGTACGCTCTTTCAGAATTGGGTTCATCATGATGTCACTTGTCTAGTTTTAAATTTAAAGGGCGAGTTGGGTACCTCACTGCAAACACCTTCTCAGCACTATCAATGTCCATCCATTCAGTTTTTTTTATGTAGTTCGGTATTGATTTTATACAACTACAGACAATGCATGTGGACTGCTTAACATCAGTACTATATATGTCTAGTCTGTTTTGGTGGTGAGGGTGTGGCGTACTCACAGTTATATGAGTATTAACAATGGTGCTTGCATTATACATGCCTGTTTACCAACACATGAACTACTTCAACTTTATTAAAAAATAATTTGAGTGTCCTATTGTGGAGTGTGGGGTTGGGCGGGCCGGAATAACAGGCGTGGAGGCCGGATGTGATGTGCTATGATTAGCAAAAGATTTATTAATTTCACAGAGGTCAAGCCTTTGGGCACGGTTGGTAAGTACAGTCCAAGTGGGTCTGGCTGGGGTTCCGAGCGAGGAGGGTCCGATGATGGGAAAACAGGCCGGTCTTCCACTGCTGGGCTGGTGTCCTCCTTCCTGGTTGCAGGCGTTGGCGTGTCCCTCGGAGATAAAGGAAAGAGACACAGGGCGGTTAGTTCCAATGGTCACGGAACTCGGTCGACTGACACCAGCACCGGGGAGTGCGAGGATTGGAACGGACCGTGAGGGAGGGCGGTAGGGCAGGGGAAGAAGGGAAAGAAAGGACGGGACTCAGGTACAGTGTGTAGAGTGAGGGGGGGTTGTGCGGGAAGTACTCTACAGTGCCGGGGTGATACTAAATTACAATGCAGGTGCACGTGATGTCTGTACAATATTTACACTATTTATACTAACTACACGGGGAGGGGGAAACACGGAGAAAGGTAACAGATTACTCACGTGCCCCGCCGTAACTCTCATCCTAGTTACGGCCGCTTTCCAGCCACCTCCTGAGGACGCCACCAATCCTCGCACCAAACGTCTTCTTCTTCTTCCTTCTCTCGACTCGTCCTTTCTCCTTCACTCTCCGCTGCCGGTTCTCCGCGTGCCGCTAACTCCTGCCACGAGTTCACCGCTGGGAACCTCTCCTCCTCGGATTCGCCGGCTTTTCTATCGTCCGATCGGGTCCCTGAGGAAAGACTTCCGGGGTCAGGCGGGGTCACTTCCGGTCCTTTAGTAGCCGTTGTACTTCCGGGGTCAAGCAAGGACACTTCCGGTTTGCAGTGCTCCTGTGGTGCCGTCGGCGCCTGTAGGGAGACAGAGAGATGTGTAGCCCGTTTTGGCTGGGGTTTGGTGATGCCGCCCGTATGGGAGACCCTGCGGTACTGTGGTGCCCTGGAGGTAAGGGCCGACCCTTCACACCTATATTGGAGGACTAATGTGACCAGCAGCAGATCCTAGTGAAGGTTTGCTATGACTTCTAAGTCCCATGATGGAATTTTTTAATGTCCATCCAACAGTTAAAGAAAAAGCCCTCAAAGTCAGAAAATCTGTCTCCACCAGTCTTAGGCATGTTTCCTTAACAAGCCATGGTTATGAGGGACCTTAGACTTCCTATTCACTGAGAGTTATCTTGAAGCCTAAATTCTGGCAAAAGCTAAATCCTGCTTTCATCATCTCAGACGACTACTCATATTTTGCCTCTCCTCTATTACTTTCCCTAATATTAATGCCTTAATTTCCACCTGTGTTGATTATGACAATACTTTATATCGGATGTATGACGTTACAACGCAGGCTATTACAACGCCTGCCTTTACAACGCGGTTTTTACATCGCATACCATTACAACGCATAGCGCTTTTGGGTGCTGGATAGTGAATAGTTTAATTTACTATTCCAACTCCAGTCCCCGTGGACACTAGGGAAGGTGTTGGATAGTAAATTAAACGTATTCCCTATCCTAGAGCGCCCCCCCAGCGCAATGCGTTGTAATAGTTTGCGTTGTAATGACCGCGTTGTAATGGTAGTGCGTTGTAAAAGTTTCGTTGTAAGTGATGTTTACCCTTTATATCTGGACCGGCCACAAATGTCCCTCACTTTTCCCTAACATATATCAAACTTCTCTGTCACACTGTCTGGAGGAAAGTACAATCACATTTCTTTTGGGCTGAAGTTGCTAAACTGGTGCTTAGTGCAGTGACATTCGATTCAAAACTTTTTAAATTTTTCACAGCGCCTCCGTGCTCAATTTGTAAAAATATAAGTGCAAGGGCCCAATGTTTTTCTTAGGAGCCCAAAGCTGGAGCTGCTAAATGCCTTGATTTTTGAAAACCAAGGCTGCATATTTTAGAATCCATCGAAAGCCTCTTTCTTCCAGTGTTATACACTTTCTGTGTTTTTATATCACTCTTGCAGGTTCTCTTTCACCCCTGCTTTCTCCTTTTGTTACTTCTGTGAGATCTTTCTCTGTTTTCTGTGTTACTCTTTCTTTCTCTGTATCAGAGTCTGAGGATAACAAACAAGTATCAGTCCCCAAATAATGAGTATCAGTGGCCACCACTTGCAACCACAAGCACAAATTATGGAGTACTGAGGCCTCTATAATAATGGTCCCAGTTTTATCAATGATCTATTCACCAAGTGCATCCCTCATGGCACATTCCGGTTAGCAACCCAGAGACAAGTACTTAATCCTTCCTTTCTCTACTCCAAAGTGCCCTTGACAAGGTCCTGAGGGCAAAGACCTCTATACCTTTAGCTTCTGTAAACTTACAGAGCAATAACTCAATTTGCTGGATTTCAACAACTTTAATCAAAGAGACTTGGTGATGACTTTGATGTAATCAGCTTTCCTTGTGAGTGCCAAGAAACCCCTCTAGAGGGTACGAGAGCGTTACTAAAAACCCATGATGCAACATTTTAAATCAAAAAGCTTGCTTAGGTAGTAACTAATGTTAAAATGCTTAGATTTTGTTTGCTCAAAGTTGCAAGCCATCAAATGAGGACCTGGCCTGGCAGTACAGGCACTGGTGTAACGAAAATTGAGGGGGTCCCCTGCAAGGTATGTAGAGGGGCCCCCCTCCGGGCTCAATTAGGAGCTCTCTGGACAGAGTGCAGTGCAGAGGGGGCCCCTGGAGCTTCGGCACCCCGCACCTCGTGGGCTGTGGGGGCCTGTGTTACTCCCCTGAGTACAGGCTGGCCTGTTCTCATGGGGAGCAGGGTCAAGACTGATTTGTATATGACTGGGTCAAAACGAGGGAGGGGGTGTGGGGGGGGGCACGCTGAGCGAAAGAACGATGGATTAAACACAGATCTGTGACTGAGGGTGCGTGTTTGAAGAGTTTCAGCACTCCGTCCATCATCTTTTTGTGTTGTAACACTCAGCCACCAGGCACAACCGTAACAAGAATCGCACAAAAGGTTTTGCGAAGATGACCGATGGACAGCAGTTTTGCTTTCTTTCTAATCATATACATTCCAAACAGACGGACTAATCCCAGACAGAGAGTCGAGTGCTGATGAGTGAATGGCTTCTCAAATGTTCTTTTGTGATCACGAGCACACTGTAGGTGTGAGGCAGCCGTGATTTTGTGTGGGTACGTGAAGTCTTAGATCTTGGTAAACAACCAGGATCATTATTTCAAACTCTCACTCACATGGCAATATTTCATCATCACCCTTCCATGAAACAAAACGGAATCCAGTACAGACATATCCTTATGTGTAACAGGGCTGAGCAACAAACCTGTGTTTATAAAACTGAGATGGAGCTGTGTGCACTGACACAGCACAGCAGCACACATCTGTATCCCCTCATGATGCCATAAAAAAGCGCTATCACACTGCCAGTGCTGGCTGCATCATAGCGCTTCTTTTACTAACTTTTAGCCAAGATGCACAACAGACACGCAGCTCTACAACATGGCTAAAACACACATTAACAAAGCCAATAGCTCTCGCGTAGGCGAGACCTAATGGCTTTGGCAATGCTTACTTTTTTGTGGATGCTGCACAGTATTGCCAAAAAGCATTTCTTGTTGCCAATGCTGTACAGTATCACCAAAAAGCATTGACAAACAATACATGAAAATGGCCATACCTATTGCCTTTAGCAATGCATGTTTTAAAAATTAATTTAGCTTCTTTTTCTCTTACTGTATGTGTAACACCGAATGCTCATGTAAATAGCTTAGCAGATGTGGAAATGCATTCCATAAATAAAAGCGCTGCATTAGCGTTTTCACCAGCGTGAAATATAATGCTGAAACAACGTATCATGTCAGCATTTTTTCTTGGTAAATCCCTGAAACTCACCGCCAACCCCAAGCTACGTCACAGGCTTCCTTCTGTATTTTAGAACAGCATAGGACTCGGTGAAACCATCGGTTTCATTCACTTCTGCTATTTAATGTTCCTTAACGTTGTCCCTGCTTTTCAATACAGACTCCACATGTACTATTCTTACATCGTCATGAAACTGAAAGTAGTTGAAAATGAGCTAAGAGCCCATATTTCTCAATAGCCTCCATGCAAAAAACCCACAAAAAAGTATTTCCCTACTTTTTCAACACAGGATGATTTAGTTACAGAGGCATGATAGATGAATAGGACTCTAAAGTTGTTCTTATGTTTTGTTTTTCCGGACACCTGCTTTGGCTAGGGTATGATTCCATCCAATACTTTTCAGGGTGTATGCAGATGTCCTGATTACATATTGATATCCTTTATTACAAATAGTCTTCTCTTCTTGGTTACATTACTTAACCTTGGTGTCCACAGGAATTTATTCAGAAAATACCCATGTTTGATGAAGCACCTTTCCCCATTCCTTCTCCTCTTACATCAAGCACCTCCCCTTATTCACGCTTAAAAGAGAAGGATCCCTTTACCACTTCTTGCGCTCTGTTGAAGCCTATTGCTGCTGATGAACCTTGGCCGAAACTCCCATAGTTTTCTTAGCAGAAATGATGCGAAATGTCCAAAATTTATACAAACCCCTTTTTGTCTCCTATGGCAATATTTATGAGAACATTTGCGTCGCTCTTGCACCACACAACGTAATGCAAGGGGGATGCAAAGAAAAATGAGATTTGTAAATCCACTCAAAGCCGCCTTGCATGGCCCTGCGTGGATTTATTAATCTCGAGTAATGTAACATAACATGTGTATTTGTAAAATGCACATTCACTCAGAAGGGTATCTTGGCGCGGAATGGTTATTGTTACCCACGGTACTCATTTTACCAACCTCAGAAAGATGAAAGGCTGAGTAGACCAGCTGGGATTTGAACCTGTGACCATAAGTTCACACACAGTCTGCTATAGTTGATTCATTAGTCCACCAGCCACCAGACCCGAATGGATGCGTTGCATTACTCTGCGCCAGGGAGGCGTTCCCATGGGTGTTGCGTGGGTGTGACCTTTGATTTGGACGCATTCCCAGATTTACAAGAACAGGTAAACCTAGGTACGGGCCAAAAAGATATGCCTCCCTATGAGAGGTGTAACAAGGAAAAATATCTTTATCTCTCCTTGTTTTTTTCTTCTTTCTATGTGCGCTGCATCCTGCAGCCAGCACACATAGCTGTACCTGTACTGGGTGCAACTTTCCAGGCATAATTTTGAGAATCTTTCTCTATGAGCAAACATCCTTGAACACCAAAGCAGAAACCAGTGACTTCCTTTGTAAACATGCCTTACATAGTCTTATACTTTAGTTATGTAACCCCCATCCGCAGTAATTTGCACATTAGTGATAATGCTGATTTTGATATTAAAAAAGCTGTTCTTAATATTATGAACATTTCTGCATTGAACCAACAACACTGTACTTAACAAAAATGTATTTGCTTGACACAACAAGCCCAAACTTGGCCTCAACTCCATTATATTTCTTAGCCGTAATGATGATGTGCGTGTTTTCATTCTTCTGTTCACCAGACGTTCCCACAATCTGTACTTGTGATGCTTTGTATTGACATGGTGCACTTGATGAACCACAGACGGAGCCTTTGGCTTCTTGTAACTAGTTTATACTGTTCCACATAAAGAGATTAGGTTAGAATAGAGCACATTAATATTCCAGTTAGGGGCTAGTGTTAGAATGGTTGAATCAGATGTTTTATAATTCTATCATGGAATTTGTCAATTCGTTGCTACATTTGCTCACCTTATTCCTACTTTAAATTTTCCATGGACTTCCATTCCACAATGGGCTATATAATAATGCATTTCTAGAGGAGAGCTGGTTATCTGACTCCCCCACTTGTCAGTTTGTTCTTTGCTTTAGTCTTAAATCATTTTTGCCTTGACTTCAGGTCATTTACTGCTGCATCTTAGTGAGCCTTATGCTAATTTCATATACTGATTATTATGCATTTTGATTGACAAATAACCACCGTAGAGAGTAATAAGAACACAAGGTGGCATTGATACCTTGAGGGGCAGAGGCAAAGAAGATTAGTTTGGAAGGTTAATATGAGACGCCCAGTATCATACTTTCATTCGATGGTCTCTCCTAAAGTGAGAATCCCACACTCTAAGAAGCCTTTTGCACTATGTAGGCTCCTCATATGGAAGCCAAGATGTGCCATCCAAAAGGGGTGATGAGGTTCCCACTTGCATGTTGAAGCTTCTGTGGCTTCTTATCTGACATCCTCCAGTCACAGCTTCACAACAAAGTGAAGGAGAAATACTCTTGCCCCAAAGGACTGACATTTTGAGAAATATTTTCAAGCTGCCACCTTCTCATTACTAACGATACCCCAGATCAATTACTGAAAGACAGTAGGTTTCATAGATATTCTGTTAAAAAACAAAGGCTGTTGGGACAAAAATTATTTCTTTAAGAGTATAAAGTGATGTGATACATTCCCACTATGACTCACTCAATCAGGTACCTTTGCAGTTCCTACTTGCTTGACTAAAACTCTTGAGGGATTGTGAGTGTTGTTACTAAATGAACTGCCAACATCTCCACCACAGGCACAGGCATATATTGAAGACATTGACAGTTGGACTTAAGAAAGACTAAAGAGAGAGACTACTGTGTCTTATTTTTACGACCCAATGTTTGGAATCACTAACTGTACAAAATGCTCCCATTATAAATGAAGATACGATCCCATAAACACTAGACTATTATGTAAATTCGAATTCCTTTACACTAGTGCACAAAACACAAGTTTTGCAGGAAACATATTATGCAAATAAGTTCTATTATTCTTATTAATCTAATCATTCTGAACTGCCATCTATAGACGTTAGCTTACATGTTTCTGTTTTAAGTAGGAGAGTTTTTGTAGCTTTCTCTCATTTCTAGCATCTCCCCCCCACCACTTGAGAGGGGTTCATCCTTGTGGTAGACAGACTCCTTACCAGAGGACAAGTATTGATTTGTCAACATTTAGGTTTGCCAGGGATAGGGCGATGAAACGGAAAAATCGCTGGTACAGATGTTTGCCAGCTTCAGTTAGGATCATTCACAATCTTCATTGTGCCCCCACATACTGAATCCTCTTACACTCTTTAAATAAAAGGGTAGTTGATGCTCTTGATTTGGTCTAAGTCTAAGTGAGGAGGGCTAGTGCTCTGGTGTTTTTACAGGTTTCCCCTAGCTCTTGCCCCCAACAACACCCCTCCTAAAAGTGCCATCTCCTTTTAATAGACGTGTTATGTAGCATAAGGCATGGATGGATCTAACAGCATTCCAAATTGCACAAAAAGATAGATGGAGATGAGGATTATCTGAAGACAGTTTTTACCAGCTTCAGCAAGAAGCCTTCTGGTTATCTCATGAAAATGTCTCCCACTCACTCCCTCCACTAACTTGTGGCCATGTCCGAATTGTTCACACCCCCATAAAAATCTTGCAAGTAAACAAGAAAGAGAATAAGAGAACGATGAAGGTGACGTCTCTTTTTCAAATCTCACAATGTTGTTACTCTTGGCTTCTTTCAGCCAGTTATTCATGAACACATCCGGAAGAATGCACAACATTCTGGCCTTTGGGCAAATGCCCTACAGTTTCTTCTTGATCTTTACTGGCTCCCACTGCTCCACCATGTTTTCACTGACACCAATTTTAACACAAGCTTGCCTTTCTTCGTAAACCCTGGCCTGTTTTGAAAAAGTTAAGAGATCAAGTCTTGGGAGATACCATCACTTTGCAGCATTTTTTTATTGCCCTTTTCTGAGCCTGTGCTGTCTCCCCTATGGGTCACTTTTATTCAACCACAGTTCTGAGACATATCCACACGCTCCACTCTGAGATATGAGACAGCAATTTCCCCTCCTGCTGGACTTGACACAACACTCTCACCAGTGATGGTTTCTAGGTCCAACTTCCCCTCATGATACTATACTCTCCACAGTGGTAGAGGCCGGCAGCACCTGAAACCCCAAACGTGCGATATTGGCCAATGAAGGGAATAGTTTGCAGAAGGCGGGAGAGGAGAGACTTCTTCGGTAAATGAAATATAAGGATTGTTTTCTTGGCCATCTCCTGCATGGCTCTACTTCCACCTTGTATACGAATAAATCTGGAGAAATAGAGATATTTCTCCTCATTATGCCTCCCTTGGGAAGGTGTAAGATGTTGTTGCATCCCCAGGTTTACACGTTCTTGCCAACCTGGGGATGCATCGAAATCTATGTGAATGGCATGGGAGCACCTACGCAATGCCCATGGAATGCCTTGCCAGAGCAGAGTAAAGCAATGCAGTGATTGGCGCTGCCTTGTGTTACTCCAGATTATTGGAGCCACTCAGAGCCACACAAAGTGGCTTTGCATGGCTTTAAAAAATCTGTCTCATAAGTTTAAGTTTAAAATATTTATCAAGCGCAACGTACACCTGGGCGGTTTCTTGGCGCTAAAATAGCAGGCAGCCAGCTGGGCAAGGTCAGTCGCTAAGACATAGACTGGAAAGGCAAGCAGAGCTTACGAGAGAAGAGCCTGAGTAAATAAAAAAGTCTTCAGGGCTTTGCGGAAGCTGGAATACTGGGTGAGAGACCTAAGATGGAAGGGGAGAGAATTCCAGAACATGGGGGCAAGAGTGGAAAATTTTGAGCCACCCTGTTTTTTTTTCCGATAGCGAGGAACTGCTAGAAGAAGTTGTGCCGAGGAGCGGAGGTCTCTGCCAGGGATGTAAGCTTTGATGGCTGAAGATATGAAGAGAGGGGCCAGGCCCGTCCTGGCCTGAAACGCCATGCAGCCTAATTTGAACAAGGCGCGTTCCCGCACAGGGAGCCAGTGGAGGGTCTTCAGGAGGGGAGAGGTATGATGAAATCTCGGAAGACCGAAGGCAAGGCGGGCAGCCTGGTTCTGCACCAATTGCAGTTTACGCAGGCCCCAGGTCTCATAGTTTGTGTTGCTCTTGTACCACAATTTGTGGTGCATGAGTGAAGCAAACAACCTCATAAACATGCCACTTTGTCTGCTATTATACCTGTTGTTTATGCCTGGAACCAGCCATGCCGAGACGCCGAAACTGACGACGGTCATTACAGCACTTCACCCACCTAGAACAAACATAACCAGGGACGGGTTTCTCCTTTTTTGAAGTACCAGAACTACCTTTTTGGACAAGACCTACAAAGCCCACTACAACAAGAAAAGAGAAGGGAAGATAGATACTCCAAAAAGTCTTCTAAAGGCTGGAATAACGACCGGGAAAATATCAGTGTGATCACAGAGGGATCCTACAAAGGACAACTTACCGAAAATATTTATAGCGCCCTGAAGAAACTCCTTGGTAGGGAGTGAAACGCGTTGGCTGATCTCACTATATATTTTATTAATGTGCCTTTCTCTGCTGAACAAAGATAAATAAAGAACATTTCTCTACTTATTCTTTTTGGACTCTCATTTTGGTGCGCCCCCATGAATACCTAAAAACTGTTGTTTATGTGTTTAAAGATGTGTGGGTGATAAAGAGTGCTTTCGGAACATGTCCACCCGCTACCTGTTTTGTTTGAAGGAAGTTTGCACTGCCGCTGCCTCTTTGCTGTACTTGCTCTTTGTGATTCAAGCCTGCACTATTGATGTTCATGACATGTTTTTTGTGTGTTAGTGAAACCTGAGAAAACTATTCCACTGTAAAAAAAAAAGTCAAATCCATTCTCTTTGTTAGGAAAGTGTAAAGTGATTACAGCCTCCTGCTAGGCAAGTTAGATATTTTTACCAACTAACTGTAGCCTGTATGAAAGAGGGATGCCATGTCGGCACAAAGATAGGTAAGTCAACAGGGGTGTGTCTGGGTGTTAGGTGTCCTCTCCAGAGGCCACGTGCGCAGCCTGGAGCGTTCTTTTATAAATTAAACACTTAGGAGCTGTGCACAAGTTTGCCTGTTTTGTTATTTCTGCTTAAATTTTGCAGGCCTATCCTAGTAGGATTATTCCATTTTCAAGTGTATATATTTTTTAAAAACAAATAAATTATCTGGCTGAACACCAGTATTTGTAGCCTGCTTCGACCAGTAGTAATAGTCAGCTACAATTTATATGTTTCCTTCCTTTTAGAGCCTAGTGCTCAATCAATAAACCACTTTCGTGTAAAATATTGATCCAGAAAGTGTTACCATTATCACAGTATACTAGCATCTAATGGAAACACACTTCAAGAAACAAAACAAACACACACAGAGGGAATCTCAGGCGGGTCTGCCTGAAGACACTAGGGGCCTCATTACAAAGATAAATGACACTTGAGTAAGTTTACCACTTTTTGCTTATTCACAAAATCTGAGTGTAAATTGCTGCTAGAAAACTACAGTGTTAAGTCCAGCTAAACACATGGCCAACCATTGGAACTGTAAAACCGTCACATACAAAATAGTGGCAGTAGGGAACTAAAATAAAACCCCAGACGAAACAATGTTAACTTAGAATAAATTAAATTACAATATTTAAAATAGTTAAACATAGAAATACATATATTTTCAAGGTAAAAAATAGATAAAAATAGTACATATTTATTATTTATTTATAAAATATGTTAGTGGCCTATTTTAAATTAAAAAATGTATGTAACATTCATGCTTATTGAATTATAACTACATAAGTTTAGTTAACTCTATATATCATGGTTAATTATTTTGAAAGCATAATAATTTGTTCCTTTACGTTGAAATGTATTTTTGAATACAGAGTTAATTTAAATTTAATTGAATACATTTCTTAAGATTTATTTCAGAATTAAGTTAACAATGCTGTATTGTTTTATTTTGTTCTACAATGAAAATAAATAAATAAATGAACTTATCTAAGTATTTAACATACAAATATTGTTAATATTTGTACTAAAGTTAAATAAACTTGTTAGTTTTTCGCTATAGCTTTCCATACGTAGATAACCACCCCAACTGTAGAGTCTCCCTGTGGCAAAGTATTGGGAATATTAAAAATATATATTTTCTATGGGAGTGTGCTGCAGTATCAGTGATTGTCCATGTATTGTTCGGGGCTCAGCACTAACTTACTTTCGGATTTTGTAAACAAGCAAAAAGTAGTAAACGGATTGGAAAGTTCAAATTACTCAAAAGTGTAATTCATCCTTTGTGGATCAGGGCCTAGGACTGATGTTACCCACCTTCTCATGTGCACAGAATCACAATACATGACATACCACCATGGCAAAGAAAGGGGTTGTGGTATCTCCCTCTTTCTGCCCCCCGGCGGCTCTGCGTGTGATGGTGCTGCCCGCGGTGACATCACTTAGAATGTCACCGCGACCAGCGTTCCAAGGCGAGCGCCGGGGACACTCTGAGGCGACAGCAGTTCGAGAGGCTGTGGCTGGGGTCACGGGAGTTTGTACTTCGGAATAAACACTTCCTTGTTATTCACCACCCTGTGTACTGGCTATCTTTTGGTGAATTCCACACTGGCGACGAGGGTTAAAGCCTCTCGTGACCTCAACACGCCCAGAAGAGCGCAGCTGTCGGAAGGGAAGAAGATGAACAACAGCTGACTCGAGTAACCCAGCCGGCCGAAGGGATAGGCATTTGGGTCAAAGTGAAACTGACTGCGACGCGAAGAGCTGACTGGAGTGAGAAGCGGCTCAAGGAGAGAACGTGTTGTCGACTTGAAGGAAGGCAGAGGGATCGTAGGTGCCTGGGGAGTAACGAGTGAAGTCTCCTTCTAACACACACCCTGGAGGGGAGGTACACCTGTTTGTGACCCTGCGCGCTTACCCCAGACCTTCCGCCCACGCTGTGTGTGTGTGGCGAGCCGTGATATCAGCAGCTGACAAGATGAAGTAATCTCCCGGTTCTCGTCGGAGACTGCCAGCGGCCAGTAATAGTACCATAGAGCTGAAACTGTGAGCCAGGCGCGTAGCTTCCAGCCCTTCATCTGAGACTTTCACCGCGCGCCCCTTTTCTTTTATCAGCATCAGGGCAGCGTTGTGTGTTGACGCCGCAGAGGCGTTTGAATACTGGCCTCCCTTGGTGGATCCTCCTCCTCTCAGACCTCTATGTCATTTGGCACACAGTTGTGGAAAGCACAAACAGGGCAGCGCGTGAAGAGAGATTTGGCAGAGGAGAAGTGCAGGATTGCCTACCGCATTTCATGAGAATCATAGCGCTTTGGGCTGCCATTTGAAGTTAACTTGCCAGCGCTGCGAGGAAGTATGGGGCGTTTAGGCGACACCGCAGTTCGTGTGTGAAACACCTGGAGGACTCTGAGAGTGCGACGTGGGAGGAGAAAGGAGCCTAGGAGCGCAGTGGGACTGTGTTTTCTATTCAGAAAGTGCTCATTTTTACGCGCTGTAGGATGCTGGTTTTGGGTTTTGCATCCCCTGTGGCCTAACAGTGAATTGTCTAGCACTCTTGAAAGATTGGTGACGATTTTGACCTCCATGGAGCAGTTGTAGAAGAATATGCGCATTGGGAAAATTTAATCCGCCTGGGAGTGCTGCCCTCACAGACTGCACCAAGGAAGCATATCTATCTTGAAACATTTAGTGCACAGCATTGAACTTTCTAGGGGCAGGCTGTGCGCCTTGCATATTCAGCCCCAGAGTGTATGACTGTACAAAAAAAAAAAAAAAAAAAAAGGGGGAAGTTTTCACGCTGTATTTTGTAACCCCACCTTCCCCTGAGGGTTCTTTAGTATATTTACATATTTCTGTGTTATCATTAGCAGGTTCCATCTTCTGCGTGTATGTGTTAGGAAGGAGAGCTGCGCAGAGGTGGTTAGGCATTTCCCTCCCATTATAGTTGTCTTCACCGGTAGTTCCTCCTTCCCCGAGACACATCTATTTGGCGCAGACTTCAGGTTCCCACTTAACGCAGCTAAGTTACAAGGTAGACAAGTGCATGTTTGAAGGGTAAAGTTGTTTTGTCTTTTGTGAAGTAAGCATGCAAAGTGTGACCCCTCCCCCCTTTTTCTTAACCAACCCAGGTGATCCCACCATCCTGTGGAAAAAATGGAAAAAGGTGTTCCTAAATTACGCTACTGTGTGTGGGCCGAACCTAGGACTAGAAAGAAAGGTTGCATTACTGGCCTATTACTTGGGCGCTGAGGGAGAGGAAGTCCTAGACCATCTCCCAGATTTAGGAGCGCAGGAGGCAAGGGGTCTGAATGAATTTGAAGTTAGTCTAAAGAAGTTAGATTTACACTACCTCCCCAAGACCAGCACTATCATGGAGAGGTACCATTTTGGTAAGAGAGCACAGAAGGAAGGGGAGTCTATAGAAGACTTTGTGTCTGAATTGAGGAAGTTAGCTGCAACGTGCAAGTTTGGGGGAGCGAGCGAGGAGAGAATTAGGGATCAGTTTGTCTTGACCTGCAGGATGGAACGGGTGCGTGAGGAGCTATGGCTTAAAGATGACCCGCCGTTGAGAGAAGTTCTCATCATAGCCAAGCAGGTAGAGCACATGTTGCAGTGCGTCAAGGAGATTAAGCAAGATGCAGGGGAGAAGAAGAACGATGACAAGACCAGTATCAGTGAGGTGGTGTCCGAATGTGAGGCTGTGTCTGTAGTTAAAGGTCAGAAGGCAGTAGGCAAGGAACAGAAGGAAGGCAGGCCAGGAGGATCGTTCAAAGGTACCTGCTACAGGTGTGGCAAACAAGGGCACCTAGCCAACGACAGGGAGTGTCCCGCCCTCAGATTCACATGCAACAGGTGTGGTAAGAAAGGCCATTTTAAGCAATTTTGCAAGAGTGGGCAGGGGGCCAGTAGACAGATTAGAGACAGAACGAATGTGGTGTGCGACGAGTTTGTTGTGCAAGTACAAGAGTTGAAGGCGCCTGGTCTCAGAAACACCATGTGTGCAGAGGTTACAGTACAAGTTGGTGAAGATCAAGTCGATAGTCCAAAAGACACCATAAAAGTAGGAGAGGTTGACCTAGAGGCGTTGTTTGACTCCTGTTCTAGAATAACAATTATCAATGCCAAGGAGTTCTCACGTGTGTCTAAAGGAAAGATACCCTTGAAGAGGTTAGACCTGAGGCCAGGAGGGTATGCGGGGCTCCCCATCTCCATGAAGGGATACTTTCTGAGTAAAATTGAATACAGGAACAGGACCACTGTGTCTAAAGTATATGTATCTACTGTAGGAGACAACATTTTGGGGTGGCGAGCTCAGAAGGGTTTGGGTGTGTATCTCAATCCCAACAGCAATCCCCAGATTTTGATACAGGAGATACAAGAATGTGGGTCTGACATCACAAAAGGATTTGAAGAGGTGTTTAGGGAAGGGCTTGGGTGTTTGAAGAACTACTGTCACAAAATAAAACTGAAGGTGAATGCCAAGCCCGTTGTGGCAAAAGTTAGAAGACTCCCCATAGCCATTCAGGAGGAGGTCAGATCTGAATTGGAGAAGCTGTGTAAGGCAGGAGTCATCGAACCTGTGGAAGCAACTGAATGGTTGGCGCCCATCGTGGCAGCGAAGAAGAAGGATGGGTCAGTCCGGCTCTGCATTGATTTGAGGGCACTCAATAAAGAGGTCGTCGTTGACCGTTACCCCTTGCCGAACATCACCCAGATGATGAGCATGCTAGAGGGTGCCAAGGTGTTTTCCACCCTCGATCTCACCTTGGCCTATTTCCAGATAAAACTTCACGAGGAGTCTCAAGAACTCACTGCTTTTGTGACACCCATGGGCGCTTACAAGTTCAAAAGGATGCCTTTCGGCTTAGTCTCGGCGGCTGCCGTGTTCCAAAGAATCATGAGCAACATCCTGAAAGGCATCCCAGGCGTCATGTGTTACCAGGATGATGTACTTGTCTTTGCTAAGAACCAAGTTGAGCATGATGAGAGACTGAGATGTGTGCTGAGGAGGTTTTTGTCCCAAGGCCTTACCGTAAAGAAGAACAAATGTGTCTTTAGCTGTGCGGAGTTGGATTTCCTGGGTCACAAGATAACGACAGAAGGCATACGTCCAAAGGCCGAACTACAAAACACCATCGTGAATCTGTCACCCCCCAAAAGTAAAGATGAGATCAAATCTTTTATGGGGATGTTGGAGTTCTATGGAAAGTTCATAAGAAACTTGGCAGGCAGGACTTACGCCATCAGGCTGTTGCTGAAAAAAGAAAACGAATTCAAATGGAGCCAGGAATGCCAGAGCGAGTTCGAGGATGTTAGGAGAGCCCTTGCAGAAGCCCCTAGTTTGAAGTCATACCTGCCCGGCCGGGCAACTATCCTCACCACTGATGCTAGTGCAAAAGGGTTGGGAGCTGTCCTCACCCAGAAAGGCGTGGAAGGAGAAGAAACCGTAGCCTTTGCATCAAGGTCACTCCAGAAGTCCGAGAACAACTACTCAGTCATTGAAAAGGAAGCATTGGCGGTATCTTGGGCTGTTGGAAAATTCAGAGACTTCCTGTGGGGTACGCAGTTCACCCTCCGTACCGACCACAAACCGTTGGTGGAAGTATTCAGCAAAAAAGGTTTGGATGCCATCTCCAGCAGGATATGGCGGTGGGTAGTCAGCCTCCAGGAGTACACGTTCAATGTCGAATATGTTCCAGGAACGCAAAACCTCGCAGCTGACTGCCTGTCCAGACTTGTTGGTGGTGTAGAAGCAAGTGGAATGCGAGAAGAACCAGATGAAGAAGAAGAGGGACACATGGTTGAGAATGTCTGCGCCATCCAGAAGGCGTTGGGCGAAGAAACGTGGAGAAAGGCACAGGAAGAGGACAGGATTATGGAGGAAATTTGCAGAAGAGTGAGGGATGGGTGGAAGCACGGTGACAAACGAGATGAAGAACTACGGCCCTTCCTGGCCGTTAAGGACGAGTTAACCATTGTCGACGGATGCCTGTTCAGGGGAACAAGGCTCGTGCCGCCAGCAGCTGTGAGAGACAACCTGGTCGAGATAGCACACGAAGGGCACTTGGGCATCACCAAGACCAAGCAAAGACTCAGGGAGAGCTATTGGTGGCCGAACATGGACCTGGTCACCGAAAGGAGAATCAGGGAATGCATCCCGTGCTGCAATAGTGACAAGGTCTTGAAGCAACTAACACCACCCATGGTGTGTAGGCCGCTCCCGTCAGGACCTTGGGATGAGTTGGCTTTAGACATCGTGGGCCCGTTGTCTGGGGAGCTGCGGACACCTTACATCTTAGTGCTCGTGGATTTATATTCTCGGTGGCCAGAGATAAAGCTCGTCAGTGAGGTCACGACAAAGACTGTCATAGGGTTTCTACAGGAGGTATTTATCCGAGAAGGGCTCCCCAGCAACATCCTCACTGACAACGGAGTGCAACTATGCTCGAAAGAGATGGAAGACTTCCTAGAAGAAAGGGGCATTAGACACAAGCGATGTGCATTATACCACCCAGAAACCAATGGCATGGTCGAACGCTTTAACAAAACAATCAAGGAGAGCATCCAGCTGGCCAAAGCCAGTGGCATAAGTTGGAAAGAAGAGGTGTGGAGGCGTCTGGAAGCATACAGGTTCACGCCGCATCAGACGACGGGCGTCACCCCATTCGAGTTGCTCCGCGCAAGGACACCCAACACTAAGCTTACCCCGGGGTGGATGGAATGGCACAAGGGGTGGTCGGACCGAACCAAAGAAAAGGAGAGCCTGAGGAAACAGGAGCAGGCCATGAAGGTGAGGAAAGAGGGATACGACCAACGCAAGGCCACACGGGAGGTCGAGTTCAAAGTAGGTGACAATATCAAAATCAAAGCTCCCACAGGGAAGGCAAGCTGGTCAGAGTACAGCAGTCCCACCAAAATCACTAAGCTTTTCAAGAATGCAGTCAAAACTCAAGAAGGGAAAATATGGAATCTAGGGAGAGTGGTCAGGTACCACCCTCCAGTAGAAGTCACTGAGGGTGCAAGAGAGGGGGAGAGTGGTCCCAGACCAGATAGTGGTCTCGCCATCAGGAGGCCGTCGAGTGTCGCTCACCCAGGCCACAGGCCCAACAGGAGAGTGACCAGACCTCCCAGACACTTTGACCAATATGTAATGATGTAACTATTGCCATTCTGCCTAATGCAAGTTTTTCCTATATTCTGTTTCCTGCTCATTGTTCTAGCTAATGTTTTCAATTTCTGCAGGGAAGGGGGATGTGTGGTATCTCCCTCTTTCTGCCCCCCGGCGGCTCTGCGTGTGATGGTGCTGCCCGCGGTGACATCACTTAGAATGTCACCGCGACCAGCGTTCCAAGGCGAGCGCCGGGGACACTCTGAGGCGACAGCAGTTCGAGAGGCTGTGGCTGGGGTCACGGGAGTTTGTACTTCGGAATAAACACTTCCTTGTTATTCACCACCCTGTGTACTGGCTATCTTTTGGTGAATTCCACAGGGGTCTCATTGACTGAGGAAGAATGTGAAAACAGGAAAAACGGCAGCCGTAGTCATTAAAGGTCAACTCGGAATTCCAATCCATCTACAACTATTTGGCATAACTATATCCAAATTTGCGGATGGATCTAAATTCATCACACCTTTTGTAATTGAGGTCTTTGAAAAAAGTTGGTGTACCTTTCAGTGTGTATAGCCACTTTCAGTGTTTTTATGTCATGCTTCCTGTGTGAATTCTTGTATCTTTTGTTTGGGCATGTGTGTGTGTATATGTCCAACTGGGAACAAAAACAGTTTATTTGAAGTTATGTGCCTTTTATGACTACATGTCCGGTGTTTGTTCTGTAGTGACTCATGTGTAAGTGCCACTCTTGTGTGAGCTGCGTAGGAAGGTGGAGGCTGACAATTTAGATTTTTCACGGCCTGCTGAGCAGAAAATCTGGATTTTATTAAAGACACAGAGGCTAATATTATGCAAATCTCCTTTATTGGCACAGCTCAGCAGCACGATGAAGAACATAGAACTTCAATGAACATTCTAGAGAAGTATAAAGTCCCTTCATGACCAGCCATCTTCCTTCTTTGTTGCTGCTGCTTAGAAAGATAAGTACTGCTCAACCTGTCTCTTATAGACCTTACTTTTTAGTGTGTTTGTAGTGTGTTTGTAGTACTTGATTGATTGGACTATTATCTGTGCTTGTGTATTTATGCTCAATGCCTGATGCCCTTTGATATCTTTTTGTTCTGAGCACTTACTTCCTCTGTATTAGCCCAGGGTTTCCCTGGCTACTGCGCTTCTCTCTTTCTCATGGGGCTCTCCCCCCCTATGTTTTGACCTCCCTTTATTCTCTTCACCCTCTGGTCCCACTCTGGACTGGATTTAATCCCCTTTTTGCTAATGTTTACATTTAATTTCATTTGGGCTCGTGTACACAAGCTCGTGGACTCCGTGTTCATTTCCTCTCATCTTTGCGTGCTTGCTCGCGCTCACGGCACCCTTACCGCCTTGGAGATCCCGTTGGCCGATACTCAAGAGCACACCTTTTGGCTCCCGTCATTAGCCGGTTCATCCCCGCTATCGCGCACGCCCCTCCTCGACCCCCTCGATGCTTTCTCGCGTCGGAGGCAGGCCGGGCTTAAATGAATGCACCTTAGGAGGCGACCACACATGCTAGTGCATGTGTGGTGACCATTTTGGGAGGTTGGGAGACCTCTCCCTAACACGGCACCCATTTATTTACCTTGGGACCAAAGTAATTACTTCTATCAGTTAAAAACAAACTACCGATTTCACCGATCCGCTGTCGCGATGCACACAGCTTCGGTAGGGAGGGATTCCTAGAGAAGTATAACGTCCGTTCATGACCAGCCATCTTCCTTCTTTGTTAGAACTGCGATTAAAGATCAACATGTAAAAACAAGAATACAACAGAAGACAGCTCTCCAAAAAGTGGTCCGAAGGAAAAGAAGTTTTTCATTCTGAAAGAAATAGAACAACATTTCATAATATCTCATGCACAATGGGAGGGATAAATTACAAATAGTGGTGGCATAATATTAGCCTCCGTGTCTTTAATAAAATCCAGATTTTCTGCTCAGCAGGCTGTGAAAAATCTAAATTTTATGGCATGACACAGAGGCCATATTATGCAAGTTCAAAGTGCATTAAGAACATTATCAATCACATTAGGGATTGGTCTAAAATAACAAGTCTTAAACATACTATCACTCGACCAGTCTGCTGCCCTAAGGATATCTTGCAATCCTCCTCCCAGAAAGAAGGCTTTAGAAGCCGAAGCACCTCCTAGGGAGTGAGCTTCAAAAACAGAAATATCCACACCGCTTTCATGCATATCGTCTTTTACCCATCTTGCCAGGGTTGGAGAAGAAACTCCTTTATGAGGGGATCAATAGGAAATCAGTAGTTGGGATTCATTCAGTCTTAAATATTTAGTTATTTTATCGTATTCTTTCAGGCACTTAACTACGCAGAGTCTTTCATTCTGAGGAAAAAAGGGGTAAAAGATAGAAGAAGACATTGTCTTGGTTCTTTTCTTGAGATAAAAGCAAACGCCCTCAGGTTGGAAGGCCCTGCTATAAATATTTAATGCCTTAACATCTGATGTTCTCCTAAAAGATACTAGACATAGTAAAATGGTAAGTTTGTATGAGATGCGTTTAAGGGAGAGGGAATTTTTATCTCCCCAAGAAGAAAGAGTTCTAAGGACAAGAGTAACGTCCCACAGGGCGGTGTATTTAGCAGAAGGAGGGTTGAGAATTCGCATGCTTCTCATTATTTATTTAGTTACAAAGCTTTGTCCAACTGAGACTCCGTTAATCAAGGAATGTCCTGCAGAAATCGCAGATCTATAAACAATAACGGTTCTATAAGATAGACCAGATGTAAAAAGTTCTGAAAGGTAGTTAACAACGTGCACTAAATCAGTTGAAACGGGATCAAAATGTCGCTGAAGGCACCAGCGAACCCATTTGTTCCATGCCAGTCGATAAGATTTCCTTGTACCAGATGCCCACGACTCAGAAATGAGTGTGAAAGCATTTGACGAAAGCCCTGGGATTCGCCACTGTCTCCTGAAATCTTCCCTGCTGTCAGCACCAGAAGACCCTGCTCCACCAGGGGATGAGTGTCTCCCTCTGGGCCTAGGAGTACCTTCCTGAAAGAAGGGATCAGAATGGGAAAGTGTATACTCATTTCTAGAACTATGGGAAACCAGGCCTGGGATCTCCAGAGTGGTGTTATCACGACCATGCTCTCTTTGTAACGTCGAGCATGAAGAAATAGACGGGAAAGAAATGCAAAAGGAGGGAAGGCATAAGGGGCCAGACCCCTCCAATCTTGGAGGAAGGCGTCCACCTTTTGAGCCTGAGGGCCCGGTTTCCAACTGAAGAAGTTCCTCAATTGAGTATTCAGACGATCTGCAATAAGGTCTGTCTGGAAGGGACCCCATTGGGACTGTTTGGTTAAGAAAATCTGTCTGTCTAGTCTCCAGTTGCTGGAGTCCCTGAAGTTCCTTGAGAACCAGTCTGCTACACCATTGTTCCATCCAGGAATGTGTTCCGCCACAATTGATATTCCTTTGTTCAAACAATAGTACCAGAAACCTTTCGCTAGGTCCGATAATCCCTTGGAATGAGGACCCCCTAGTTTGCTGACATAACGCCCCGCGGAGACGTTGTCCATCCGTAGCCCTACACAACATTTCGCAGAATTCTGGGTGAAACAACGAATTGCAAATGAACCTGCTAGTAATTCTAAGCAGTTGATATGCAATCTCTTCTCTTGGGGAGTCCAACGACTAGTAAACACTGAATGTACAGAGTTCCCCAAGAATTCGTGTTAGTGTGGCCTATCAGTCTCTCTCTCAGGGAAAAAGAAGTGCAAAATAGTGAACAGGGACCCGCGAGGATCCCTTGTCGGAACTAGGAAACCTCATACAACTGGATAGCTGAATGATTTTATTTTCATCCAGCACGGTAGTTGTCTGGCCTCATCACCGGCTTCCTGCACCTACGTCAAGCCGGCGCTGCAATGCCTGATGGGTAGCACGATGTGCTACACTCTTGTGGAGATCTTTTGTTCCTTGCCGTGATCGATTGCGTATGAGGGACCCAGGAAGATAAAGTAGTGAGCGTGAAAAAGTGTATTAGTCCAACGACCCCCTGTTGATAAGTTCGCACATCTGGCTACCCATCCTTCCAAACTCGCGTCTGACTCTATTATTAGGTCCGGTTCCTCCCCAAAAATGGCTCTGCCATTCCCTGCCTCTACATTCTTCAACCACCAGAGAAGGTCCGTCCTCGAGTTCTGGTCTAGAGAGATCAGGTGGGAGTAGGAGTGAGTCGATCTCAGGGATCTCGCCTTCAATCTCTGAAGTGCTCGATAATGTAATGGGCCTGGGAAGATTGCTTGAATTGTCGATGTAAGTAGGCCCAATATCCTTACTAGGGTTCTCAAGGGAAAGGAGTCTAAGCTGAGTAACTTTCTGAGTTCCTTCCTCACCTTCCTTACTTTCTCCGTTGGGAGTTTCAATTCTGTCTTTTTGGGATATCTGAATGGAATTAAAAGCACCAACGTACTTAACCATGTCTTTGATGAAGTCCTCACCAAAGAGGAAGCCTTGTGAGTTAGGTCCTGATTCGTTTTTGGCCAATTCAATAAATTTGGGGTCTATCTTGAATTACACCCCTTTCCTTCTCTCTGTGGAGAGAGAGGTGTTTGTGTTTCCGATAAGACATATTGCCCATTGGACCCATTCCCTGAGTTCTTTGGGATCGACTTGGGAGTCCCCAAGTAGGCCGATTCGGCTATTTCAAATATTTTCGTAAGGGGTCCAACGGTTTCAAGAAGACAATCTTGGCACAATTTCAAACCCTTATCTATGCCCTTTCTTGGGTCCCTGGATGTTTTAGTTATAAATGCCCCAACTTTGGGGTCTAATTCTGGATTTGCAGCTATTTTATTGGGGAGGGAGGTCCTCGGGCATTCGGAGCGCAGTCTGGACCTGACCTCTTGAGGGATTTCCTTCCGCAGCCAGAAGGTGAGGTAGTCTGCCACGTGCTGAAAAGGTGTCCATTGTGGAGATGAAGGGTGTTTAATCAGTAAGGAGTCGAACATCAGGTCACCGAATGGGTCCAAGAGTCCCATGTTGGGTTGTGAGGCTTTGGAAGCCTCTTCGGAATTGCAATGCAGACTATATATAACAGGGTCACTGGAATTTTGTGGCAGGTGAAGACCAAATGATGTGTCAGTGCTGACTAAATTATGTGGGAAGAAAAGGCAAATTATGCAACATCATGAAGAACATTTTGTAATAGCATTACTTGTTCATTTTCTCATTTTTTCATGTTAACACTGTCTGAGCAAAGTTTTCACCTCATTATCACCAGTTAAACTTTCAAATACAGTAATAAGCAACTGCAAGATGACTGGTTAACCTTTGCATAGATCTTTCACTGTGTAGCACAAAGGTCTCCCTAATTTTAGTAACTTTTGGTCTGTTTGAGCTTGAAACTATTTTAAAATCAGCAGATTATGCATCAGATGGTAGAATACGTAGCACATGCTGCACATCTTTAATGATGCAGAAAAAGCAGCAGATGCAGAATCAAATAATTACAGTGGCCCTCATATAAATATATATCCATTTTGGTTTTCTAGTAATGCTAGTATTGTTTGGTGAGCATTCACAAAACTTTTTAAAAAAAAGTTTTATACAACCATGCTTATACCTGTAAAGTCTCGGTATGATCTGTCAAGCTGAGGGGGAGGCAATAGAAAGGGGCAGGCCCAAAATGTGTTTTCTCCATGCAAGTTTCCACAGGAAAATTGAACATTGATTCTGTCAAAACAGCTGAACAGAATTACTGCAAATTTGGCAGAAAGCTAGATCGGCATTCAGGAAGTATGCTTTTTGTAATTTGGTGTAAATCCGTTCAGTAATTTTTGAGATGTTAAGGTTCAAAAGGTATGTATGCATCAGGCAGCAGAGGATATGCAGACACAACGGGCATATTTACAAGGAAGTGGTGGCGCACGGTGTTAGCCTCCTTGGCTTAACACCACGCACTGTCACTTCTGAAACGCAGGGCTGCCCAGTATTTACTAGAATAAGGTGCAGCCATGCAATGGCACTAAATTAGCTGCCTAGCAACAATGCAGGCACACTTGCATCATAGTGCAAGAGTGCCTGCCTTGAGGGGAATGATTGTTTTTGTGCAGGAAGGTGTCCCTCCCTGCACATAAATAATCTGAAATGGCATTTTGAAACTTCTATATGTGCTGCTTAATTCAGTACACATAGAAGTTGCAAAACATCTTTTTTTAATGATTGTTAATGTGCAGGAAGGGACACCTTCCTGCACATAAACAATCAATGGTGTATTGCTGGTTTGCTGTGTGCTGTACAATGCAGCACACATGGAAACAGCAAAAATGATGAAAAATTAAACAGATCTCCTCGTGCCAGGGTAAGACCAGAATTTCCCTGGTCTTAATTATTGCCCTACCCCATATTTACATCACCCTTGTAAATATGGGACTGTGTCAAAACCAATGGATATTGCGATGGAATGACCCACAACTACACCCATTGCCCACCCCTTTCACGCTATCAACACCACAACGTAGAGAAAAGTGATGTTTTGGTGGTGATAGGAGCTTCTGGAGGGGGGACACGCGGCCCCCCTTCTTTGTTCCAATTTGCCCCAGGGAGGTAGTAGTTCCTGGGGCTGTGGGTCTGCAACAGACCCCCTTTATTATTGTATGTGGGCCCCGGGGAGATGGCGGTCACTCGGGCTGCATGGGGGGGCAGGAGCCTTCTGCGCATTATGAATTATTTTAGCCCGGCGTCGAGGCTGTACATATTCTTACTGCCCCAAGGAGGTGACTGTTGTAGCAGGGGGGTGTAGGGGCCCCCGCATGTATACTATTCAGTGCCCCAGGGAAGTGACGGTCCCCGCGGCTTAATAAAAGCCTTCCTTAACGTTATGCCCTCGGGACCTAGCCCACATGGGGGTTATTGTAGAGCAAGCGTGGGAGCCCGTGCTTACTTTGAAAAAAAAATAATTTACCTAGGATTACCAGATTCACCCGCGAGACCACAGCACAATAAACAAGCATTTACAATGCAATAGGTATCGCATTATTAAAGTTTGAGCTATTGGCATTGTAAATGACAATGCCTTTTATTCATTTGCAGTGGTGCGTAAACGAGCACTTAGTGCTTATAGTCCATGCTTATGAGAAGCAAGGCTGGCAATTTCTTTTACTGCCAGCCTTGCTCATCGTAAGCAAGGACTATACGTTCAAAGTGCGTGTTTATGCACGATTGCAGGTTTTAAAAACAAATTATTAAAAGGCATTGTCATTTACAATGTCAATAGCTCAAACTTTAATAATGAGAGACCTATTGCATTGTAAATGCTTGTTTTTAAAGCTTTGAGGGCCAATCAAATATTAGTAGGATTTGCAAGTCCACTGCAAGGACTTGCATCCTCAGATTTATATATTTTTAGAGATAGATATCTCAAAAACGAATTAACGGATTTACACCAAATCACAAAAAGGATGCTTTCCGGACCAACATCTAGCATTCTGACAAATTTTGTGTAATTTCGTTTAGCAGTTTGGGCTGCATTCATGTTAAAAAATGCTAAATTCCCATGGACTTAACATGGGGAAAACGTTCAACTAGCAGCTGAACCAAAAAAGTGAAGCTTTGTGAGAATTTCATTGAGATTCGTCAAGCGGTGCCATAGTTATTGTCAAAACAAAAAACGCTTTTCCGATGGAAACTTTGGTCCGAACTATAACTACCTACTTGCGACCGCCAGTAGGTAATATAAATGTATAAGTATATATATATATATGCATATATATATATATATATATAGATAGATAGATAGATAGATAGATAGATAGACAGACAGACAGACAGACAGACAGACAGACAGACAGACAGACAGACAGACAGACAGACAGACAGACAGATAGATAGATAGATAGATAGATAGATAGATATGTGTGTGTGTGTGTATATGTATAGTCAGCAAAGCGAGAAGTTGCGTGAAGAAATGATAACAAGACTAAGGAAGGTAGAAGACAAGATAAAGTCTAGAAAAACCTTTAAATTTAGGAGGAGAGATAAAGATTATTATGACAATGGTCAAATCTTCACGTTCTCATGTAAATTTTACCCACTAAGAAAAGCCAGGACCAACAAGCAAGCTGCATAAAGATACCAATCAGAGTGATACCAATACAGCATCAGCGTCAGCATCTGACTTAAGTTCAGCGTTGGATAGCGAGTCAGAAAGTGATACCAATGCAGCTAGGTCCAGTAGAACTATAACTAAGCTTTCCTTAAGTGAGGAATTGGATTTTTTTTATAAAGCAGGAGAGAGACTCTCCGTCCAAGGACCTGCAAAAAGCGGCTAAATAAAATAAGATATGAACATAAGAAAGCCTGCAGAGAATGGCGCAAACAAGAAACCAGCTCGGGGTCGAGGATATTGGAAATGCAAATAAATGAAACTGCATCAAATTCAGAGACAAATAGTCGTGCTAATGCAATAATCAATTTGGCTCACATTGATCTCACAGCAGCGGAACAGCAATTACTTGCATTAGATTTGTCCTACTGTCCTGAGAGTAATTTTGATTAAACGCAGACAAGAACAGACATACAAGTTTATATGAAAACTGAAATTAAAGAAATATTATTTGCTCCCAAACACTGCATATAAGGATGGCAACATCACAGCAAAGCTTACATCGGGAAAAGAATCAAATCTGACAGTAGAAGATTTACCGTTACTCAGAGACCTCGAGAGCCTACAAAGTGAAAATATAATCCAATTCAATTTAGCAGATGCAAATGAACTTCAACACGCAACCATTGCTTCTAAGGTCATGCCATATGAAATACCAGCCAAACCTAATATGACTTAAAATGAAATCAAAATGTACTCCTATCATGCCTCGGGACTCCCTGGATATTTTCAACGAACAGGTGGTAGCAGAGGTGAAAAAATTAAATGCAAATGTACAAAATGCTAAGAAAAAGTACACTAACCGTGAAATGAAATACTATCAATTAATTGACAAGTTGCAAAAGGAAAACCAAGTAGTCATTAGAAATTCAGATAAAGGAGGTAATATTGTTCCAGGGCCGCTTGTGGATTATATGGAGGAAGCATTGTTACAGTTTAATGAAGTCAAGTGTTACAGGAAGAGTTCATTGCAGAAAATGAAAAATATTCAAGATGATCTATTTTCCAAACTTCTGGCATGGAAAAGAATGGGTCTTCTAAGTATGGACGTATATAAATATTTAAAGAAAGAATATCCTTTAACACCTACTATTTATTCATCCCGAAAATTCATAAGAACCTGGCCGACCGATCATAGCAGCATGTGGTGGACTTTTAGAGAACATATCCAGATATTTAGACTTTTTGCTTCAAGATCACATGAAAAGTGTACAATCGTATTTGCAGGATACTGGTGACTTTCTGAATAAAATCCAGAGAGTGCATTGGTAGCCTGGGTAACTATTGATGCAACTTGATGTCACATCACTCTATACGAGTATTGGGCATAATGATGGAATCAGAGCCGTGGAATACTTCCTAAATAGATGGCACTTAAAATTTGCACACCACAACCAAACGTTGATTAATATGCTCACGTTTTGTTTGGAAAACAATCTGTTCATGTTCAAAAATCAAGTCTACCAGCAGGTATGAGGTGTGGAGATGGGGGCCAGCTTCTCACCCAGCTATGCCTGTTTACACATGGGCTGGTGGGAGGAGCTGGTCCTCAAACAACAATATGATCTCATATTCAAAGACAAGGTTATAAGTTGGTTAAGGTTTATAGACAACTTGTTTGTATTTTGGAACGGGACAGAGGAAAGTGCAAACGATACTATTTCACAAATGAATGTAAATAGTATGAATTTGCATTTTACTGCCACTGTCAGTCCAGAACAGGAAACATTTTTAGATGTACAGGTGTATATAAAAAATTATCTGATTAAAACGTCTTTGCACCGTAAACCCACTGCTGACAACACAATTCTGCATGCCACAAGCTTACATCCCGTACACCTCATACATCTCCCTATGGGGAGATGTTGAGGATTAAAAGGACCTGAAGTGATGATGAGGACTTGGCAATACAACAACAGCTAAGTAGGGACAGATTATTGCACATGGTTATACACCTCAAACTATAGATGGCGCTATAAGAAAGTCAAAATTAAAGTCTAGATCTGATCTCCTTATTAGCACTGCCAGTGAAACAAGTACAGTGGGTCAAATACAAAGTACTTCACATGAGGAACCAGTAAAACTAATGTTATCATACACTAAGCAGGAGAAACAGCTCAGGGGCATAATTAAACAAACTGGCCCATAGTCTTACATGACACAGTGATAGGCCACCTGTTACCTAAAACCCCTTCAATCTCCTATAGAAAAACAGCTTCCATGGGAAATGCATTAGTAAAAAGCAGCCCAGAGGATATACAAACAAGCTCCTGGTTAACTGCAAGAAAAGGGATTTTTAAATGTGCCACGTGTAAGGCCTGCAAAATATGGAATTAATAAGAGCACATACCATACATCTTTTAGCGAAAAAATGCAGGTCATCAAGAAGCACCTCACGTGTAAAAATGACTATGTTGTCTATATATTGAAGTGCAGTTGCGGCCTCTAGTATGTAAGGAGCACTAAACTCCAGGCACATAAAAGGATCCTGCAACATATTAGAGCCATAGCTAACATGGTACCTAGCTACCCAGTGGCAAGGCATTTTAAGGAAATGCTTTACAGAGATTTAAGGTATTTTAAATAGTTTTTAATTGATGCTGTCTTTGCACACAAAAGGGGAGGTAACCGGGAGGAGAAGCTGAGGAGATTGGAAACTAGGTACATTTTGGAACTAGATACTAAGTTACCAGGAGGTCTGAATACAACAGAGGATTTACATACATTTCTGTAAATTATATAGGTGTACTTATGGTGAATGTTGGAATTAGAGTGCTTTAACCAAGAAGTATTTTCCAATTTTGCTTTAGAATGAGTCTTTTATAGAATGTAATTATTTGGTGCATTTATGCAAAAAAATGTATTTCAGGAATTTAGGGTTTTAGCTACATTATCTAGTATGAATTTTACCAACTTGTGAATATAAATAAATATATAAAGCAGAAATCCTGAAATTTAGGAACTCCTTCTCCAAGAACTCAGGTACAGACCTCCGAACAAAGTGCTCCAACCAAAGAATAGTTCAGTGCATAATATTTTATTTCAGTTTAGCCAGCATGATGCGTTTCGGCTGCAGGGCAGCAGCCTTGATCACATGACACCTCGGACATAGTGCTCGACTTAAATAGAAACACTTCCTGGTCAGGCTAGATTGCTCGGCATATAGCCACAGAGAAAATACTATCAGTGATTACATAAATATCCTGGATCCATATATACAATGTACAGGGTGAATCGTAAACACTAGCAATAAAAACATAAATATGTTTTAAAACCAGAGAATGTTTTTTACGATAAAATAATACAATACAAGGGGTAAATATTGATAAAATCCTATAAAAAAAATTTTTTCAGAGTCAATCAGTATTATTGAAGTCCTTGCTACAAGTGAAGGCCAAGTGGCCAAATGAAACCATTGAATCATTTTAGGATCCTTATCGATAGTTTTAGTTTCTGTGTCACTTGTAAGTACAATCAACTCCTGAGATAAAGTGCTAGTGCAAAATTTAATAAATTCCCTATGTGCAAAGTGGTGCATAATATCTAGGAAGAACATGATATTAAATTTCATAACAAAAATAGATTCCAGGATAAAACGTTAAAAGTTAAAAATGTTAAAATAAGAGAAACCAGAGTCGCATGTTTTGTACAATTTGTATTTATTATTATGATCTAATGGTATGTTTTTTTTTTACAAATATTTATGTATATTTATATATTTATATTTATTTGTATTTTATCCTTATATATTCGTGAACTATAGGCACCTTGAATTCTTGTTATAATTAGGAACCTATTCCACTATTATATTGAATGCACTTTGTTGAAATGAATCTCAATTCATGTTAGATTAAACTCCTTTATTTGCTGCACGGTCACAAAATGTACATGTATCTTCAAGGTCCAGTCTGTACTGATCCCAACAGCAATTCCAGGCTTTCTTCAAACAAGTGGAATGTGGAACATAATTGAAATAATACATGTCGCATGCAGGATCATGCAACTAGAGACTAGCATACTTAATGGTACAAAACCTGAACAATAAACTAAAGATGTAACACATCTCCCTTATTAATGAAAAGATATAACATTAATTGAGTAAATAAACAACTGATAAACCACCAAATAATAGGACAAAATGTACGTGAAATTTGCATATCTTTTAGGAAAATTAATAACACGTCTAGAGTCTTTGACTATGCGGGCCACAGAATCATTCTTGTCAAAGTTAACATTATCATCAGAGTAATAATTATTTATTTAATTTAAAATATTTATAAATTGTCCGGAATATTAAACATGGGACATTTAGCCAACCTTTTGACATTCCAAACTCTCCCATCTTGAGTCATTGCACTATTGGTAAACATTTTTTTATTTCGATGGGATCACTAAACTTATTAACACTTTTGTTCATCAAACCTGGTTTGAGAATCTTTACCCAATCTCTTACTTGGAAAAACTGTGATTTTGTATTCCATTTGTTATCCTATCAATTTTTGGTCTTTAATTGCTTGTTTTCCACACGTTTAGCAATCTCACTAATACTTACCTTATCAGGCACAAAATGATGTGATTTCTCTCTTAACCACCACAGTAATACTTTTGAAGCAGGATTTCTTCCTTTGAAAAGTTTAAAAGGACTCACCTCGGTGGTGGTGTGAGGTGTAATGCGGTAAGTCCACAAACGCTCTCTTAACTCACTTACCCAATTCACACCATACTTGATGGAGTCAATAATGAAACTCTTCAGCACACGATTGAATCGTTCCACCTGACCATGTTCATGTGGTTCATACAGAGAGGTGAACCTGTAAATGATATTACACTCTTTGAGAAAATCAGCCATTTCCAAAGATGTTAATTGAACACCATTATCTGTGGCCCAAAATGATAGACATCCCTCTCTAGTGAAAATATCTTTAAACAAATTAATAACAGCATTAGTGGTGACCTTTGGGACAAATTTTACTTCAGGCCACTTTGAGTGATAGTCAATGATCACTAAGGCATAACGTGAAGATTCTGGCAACATATGAAAAGGACCTGAAATATCAAACGCAATTTTTTCCCATGGTTCAGATGGCCACCTGACTATCTTAAGTGGTGGAGTGTGTACCTTTAACATTCTCTCACTTGAAACACATTCAGGACATTCTCTAACAGTTCTATCAATACATTTGTCAATGCCCGGCCACTAAAAATATGTTCTAACCAATCGTTTAATGGAGGAGATACCCGGATTAGTTTTATGTGCAGTCTGTAAGATAACCCCATGCATACCCTCTGGAGGAATGCATTTCCCTGACTTGAAAATAAAATCACTTTCTAACTCTAACTCTTCCAAAACATTGTAGAACGAAAAAAGCTCAGACCTTACCCTGTCTTTCCTTGGCCAGCCATTTTTAATGTATTCTTTTAGTTCTACCCATTTATTATTGTTTTGTTCAAATTCATGCCAATGTGCCTCAGTGATATCTTGAAATTTTTCTTGTAGAACATCTTCAATCGTAAGCACAAAATCATATTCATTTACAACACTAACTTCATCTTGCTTGCACGGTAGTTGTGACAAACAATCAGCTGTCACATTTTTCTTTCCAGGTACGTAAACAGTAATAAAATTATATTCTTGCAATTTTGACGTTAGTCTGGCAATTCTGTATGTAGAATTCCACCCTCCCCCAACCGATAAAATGTTGACCAATGGTTTGTGGTCTGTCCTAAGTGTAAACCTAGAACCCCAAACATATAATCTAAAGTGTTCTATTGCCCAAACACAAGGTAAAAGTTCCCTTTCTATAACAGCATATTTGCGTTCACATTCATAAAGTGTTCTTGAAGCGAAAGCTACATTCCATTCATCGTTTCCCTCTTTTTGTGAAAGCACACCACCTAAACCATACAGACTGGCATCAACTGTAATAATACTTTCTTTGTTAATGCGAAATGGTTTAAGTGTAGGAGCATTTATGATGTCATATTTCATTGCCTCAAAAGAATGTTGTTGTAGATCAGACCATTCATACTTAACACCTTGTCTTAGAAGTTTTCTCAAAGGTTCCATTTTAGTGGTAAAATTAACAACAAACTTGCTGTAATATTCACACATACCAGCGAATGAAAGCAGTGGATCTCTGTTCTCCGGCGAGGGAGCCTTAGTGATAGCCTCCACATTAGATTTTTTTGGAAGAACACCACTCCCTGAAAGCGTATGTCCCAGATATTCACCAGATTTTTTTTAACAAATTGCACTTGTGTGCTTTAAGGGTCAAACCACTTTGTTCTAACCTTCTACAAACATCCTGTAAATGCTTTTCATGTTCAGCTGTATTTTCAGAAAAGACCAAAATGTCATCTTGAAAGCATTGTACGTAGGTGTCAACATCTCTGAAAATGTGAAACATTATTCTTTGGAACACCGACGCAGTGGATGCAAGTCCAAAAGGCATGCAAGTGTATTGAAATAAACCTTGTGGTGTTATGAATGCTGTAAATTTTCTGGAATCTTCAGTAAGTTCTATTTGGTGGTAAGCCGATCTGAGATCAAGAGTGGAAAATGTTTGTGCCCCATCTAAAAGTGAAACCAGCTCATTTATGTTTGGCAAAGGATGACAATCAATGATAATATTAGAATTCAATGCTCTTAAGTCTACACACACTCTCAATTTTTGGTCAAGTTTTCGTACTAAAACTATCGGAGATACCCATTCTGACGAGTCTATTGGTTCAATGATGCCCTCTTTTAATAAATCATCTAGCATTACCTTAAGTTCTTCCCTGATATTAATGGGAACACTTCTGAGTTTTTGTATGAAAGGGGTATGATTGGTTTTTAACACAATTCTGTGTGAGAAATTTTTAAGCTTACCTAATCTGTCACTAAAACACTTTCAAAACATTTAATGAGCTTACATCCTTTTTCAGTTTCTGTTAGATTGTAACCAATAACATTTTCCACCACAGAGACCGTATCCATAAGACCATCATCACATAATGATATTGGTTCTTTGGAACGAGAATTTAAAATTATTCCCAATGTCCATTGGTCAAACCAGCCTAAAACATTTACCCCTTTCTGAGAAATGTACAGTTTAATATCAGCTTTTCTTTGTTTAAAATGTAATTGTACCGGAATTAATCCAATCATGTTGATCCTTGTACCACAAAAACTTTCAGCAATAATATCAGATTCTTCCAGTCTATCAATTGAAATACAATCTGCTAAAGTGTCAATAAAATAATCATGAGAAATAATGGTCCATGGGGACCCCAAATCCACCATAAGAAATAAATCAATTCCACATACATTAAAAGTGCATTTTGGAGACTTTAAATGTACCTGAGTGTGATTATTTAAAATAGACACCACAAAACCTTTGTCACTATCAAGATTGACATCTCTAATTGTATTTATGTTTCCTTCAGATAAGGAAGAAACAGCACCCCTTTTTGAAACTGTGGTCGTCTATCTCTACACATATTGCTAAAATGGCCAATTCTATTACAGATTTTGCATTCTCTCTTCAACGCTGGACAACCTGGAAAAGAAGCATAGTGAGACCTATTTCCACATCTGTAACACATGCCCTGGTTATTGAATACCTCATTTCCTTTTTGGTGTGAAAGTTGTTTTGACCTATTAAAATTATATTTTCCCACTGTTTGTGTTGTCTCCTGTTTTGGTTCATACTTGTGTCCTATAGCACAGATCTCATCATCAGAAATTTTCTTTTCTGTGTTCTTTCTGATCGTGTCCATCCACAAATCCGATTGTTCTTGAGCTTTAGCCGTAGCAATAGTTTCACTTAAATTTGGATCACCCATAACCCATAGCTAATCTTGAATTTTTTTACATTTTACATGAACAATAATTTGGTCACGTATCATCTCGTCAGTCATGGTGCCAAAATTGCAATGGATGCTCAAGGATCTTCGCGATGTTAAAAAGACGTCAAAAGAATTGTCATCTTTTTGTTTCCTGGTATAAAATTTGAAACGATTAAGAGCAATGCTGATATTAGGTTTGAATCTTTTTTCTAACCTTGCTAAGGCTTCTGTGTATACATTCATAGAATCACCTCCTCCTTTATTTTGTGTAACAATTTGAGGAAGAGATCTGAAAATAACTTGACCTTCCGAGCCTAAGCAATGTAAAAGAATGCTCTTTTTCCTTTCAGAACCCATTCTTTCACCATCAATAGCCTTCATGTACATCAAAAATTCTTCTTTTCACCTGGACCATGGCATGGGTTTGGTCACCTTTGACTTGAAGAAATTTTGCCGGTGGATCAAATTGCATGTTGTATTTTTAGGTAAGTATGCTGATAGAACAAATGATGTTATAGTAAGCAAAAACATTTTTTTAAATAAAAATCAGGAAGTGTTCAGTGAACTTTCATAAAGTCATTTCAAATGCATTGCAATGATCTGTTTACTAATGAGAATACTGAAGATGTAGGGTGAAAGAGCATGTAGTTTTGTTGAAAAATACACTTACTGTAGTCTTTAGAGCTTAATAATATAAACATAACAAACCTGTTTTCAATTGTGTACTACTTAGGCTTTAGTGCTTATTTCGATCTGTTAAAACCAATCCACTCGTGGAAATGCCTTACAATTTCAAATGCCGATATTTGTATTGTCCGATAAATATAGCAAAACTTGTATACAATTGTGCACTTACTTTTTCTTTTGGTGCTTATTGCGATCTGTTAAATCAAATTCGCTCGGTGAAAACGCTTTAGAAATACAAGTGCCGATATTTTCCTTGTCCGGCATGTAAAACCATGGTAACCGGCTGAAACAAAATGACGGCCATGCGTGTGACGTCTCACGTCGTGGCGAGGTTACACGAGGTTTGCGTATACCATAGAAAGAGCGTCATGAAGATGGCCACAGAACGTTGACGAGCCGGAGAACGTTGAGTCAAAAGGTCTTTATTTTTAAGAATCACTTAAATACCTTCGCCAATAACCAAATTGCAGAAAAGCGGAGCGCTTCACCAGTAATCAAGTTGAGCGATGGTAGATCGTTTACAACATTGCACAAGTACTGGCTGAATAATATTTAAAATGATAGGGTGACGCAATTTTGAAGGATTAATTAAAGAAAGATAACAGCCACGGGTGCAATCAAAGCACTTATTATGCATAAAACTGCCGCTGGTACAATCAAAGTACTAGAGTAAGGAAAACAGCCACATACCCTGAAAGTCAATATCTTGAAATCTTGTCAAAATCCAAAATGGATGGGTTCCAAACACCACTCTAACTCCGTGCTGCAGAGTAGTTTCCCTCGTCGCCAAATGTTGAAATTAATCTCAATTCATGTTAGATTAAAGTCCTTTAATTGCAGCACGGTCACAAAATGTACATGTATCTTCAAGGTCCAGTCTGTACTGATCCCAACAGCAATTCCAGGCATTCTTCAAACAAGTGGAATGTGGAACATAATTGAAATAATACGTGTCGCATGCAGGAGCATGCGACTAGAGACTAGAATACTTAAAGGTACAAAACCTGAACAATAAACTAAAGATGTAACACACTTGTAATATACTTTCTTGAGAGAGGAACTCATCCACATTTAATTGATGAAAAAAATCTCCCTATTCATTTGATAATAATTTTAAAATCTGCAGTTGCGCACGTTTGCACAATTAACCACTTTTTAGGCACTAAGGGCCTGATGTAGGTCGCCAAATACCGGTCGGTAACGGCCGATTTAGGCCGTTACCGACCGGTATTTGAAGATGGAGATGTAGGGGCATGTTAAAATACAGAATCGGTAATTTTACCGATTCTGTAAAATACCGAATCGGTAAAATTACCGATTCTGTATTTTGACATGTAGGTAGCACTGCAATCAGTGCTACAGGGGTCTAAGAATTCGTTATTTACCACCAACTAGAAGTTGGTGGTAAATAATGAAAACCCTTTAAAAAGCATTTTTTTTGCTTTTTATACAGTGCAATGTTGCAGACATACATGCCCTCCGGGCATGTATGTCTGCAACATGTGCACCCATACACATTTGAGGGGTGCAACAGGGTGTCAAATTGACACCCTGCCACCCTTCAATGTTTCCCCCATTTACCGAATCGGTATTTACCGATTCGGTAATTGACATTCATTCCTATGGGCCTCCAGGCCCATAGGAATCAATGGCAATTACCGAATCGGTAAATACCGATTCGGTAATTACCGAAACTTACCGATTCGGTAATTTTTTAAGAACAATTACCTACATCCCGATTGCCAGTTCTTAAATACCGAATCGGTATGATTCGGTATTTAAGAATCGGTAATCTGGGATTACCTACATCGGGCCCTAAGCACTTTATATATCCTGGCTGGGAAGGTTTTTTTTCACTCACATAGATTTTTTCACTTAGACATGTTTTTTAGTTTATTTTTCACAATGAAATTATATACATGTGATGAATTTTTTTTGGACATTTAAAACAGAAAATGGACAAAACATGTTACAAAAAGTAGAAAAGAAAATATAACAAAAATAGGAAGAAAAAACGAAGGGAAGAGAAGAAAATAAGCAGCAAAATGTATTTATAAAGTAATGAAGAAGTGGTGATGATAAATGAGTATATGTCTTAGTATTTCTTCGGTGTTTATTTATCACATGTTAAATACTCAGCACTTTAAATGACGGACTGTTTGTAGTAACGTTGTCGTGTGATCAAGGCCGGTCATCGGCTGAAACGCGCAATGGCAGCAATAACACTTCGGGCTTAATAAAGAAGATTGCACTTATCCGTGGTCCGCACTTGTTCTTTTCAGAGAAGAAAGTGACGAGAGTTGGTGATATATATTTTTGTATTGTACTGGTCGTATCCTGACCTTTGCATGCAAGTTTGACGCCCCAAGAAAAAGAATGACACAACAGGGCACTGCCCGTAATCTGAATAAGGAAACATCAGAATCAGATATAGAAACATCTGAGGGAAGCAGGTTGCCAATAAGGATGAAAACAGAGGGAATCAAGATTCTCCTTATTTTCAGGAGTACCAGCTGATGAGGGAAACATGTCAAAGACCGACGCAGAGGACCCATTCTCCACAGAAAAGACAACAAAAAAAACAAAACAAGGAGAGGAAGAAAAAGAAGGGGAAGAAGGACCATCCCGAGAGTAACTTGCAGCAAAGGGAAGGGGGGGAACGATAAATAATGAGGATGTACGCACAGTTATTATTCTTTCGGACCGACAACTCACCGAAGATGAAGGGATGTTAAATCAGGATGAATTGCAAATTTGAATTGGGAAAACTGTTACATCATGGCATGTTTCAATGTTGAACATTTGTACACTAGCATTCGACATGAGGATGGTCTTGCAGCATGCAGATATTTTTGAGAGCTCGTGGGATCAGTCTGTTGGCCCACACCCATATGCTCTTGGACATGGTTAACATGGTTAACATTTGTCACACTGAGAAAAAATTATATTTGATAAGGTGCTATACAGCAGATACAAGGGCTATCGATGGGCTCCTGCAATCTCTTGGATGGATAGTGGGAGAAGCAGGTGCTCTTTTAAGCCAGGATGTCTTGATGGACCAGCCAGATATTTTCTGCTTCTGATGAACACATTAACATTCTAAAACTTTAATTCTTTGATGACTATTAGCCACCTATGATATCCATACACCACTGTCTACCTCTTTTGTATTGAATGTCAAATTTCGAATGTATGTATGTTACCCCAATCGGTCATGTTCACACTATATAAAACTTTATAAATAAATAAATAAAATAAATACATGTTGATGAACTGATGTTGTCACATTAGGCTGTATAATCATGTCAATTCCAGCCGGCTCCTTCAGATGAATAAGGCAATTACCACGCAAGACAATGAATTAGAGAGTGTTTTAAGCACCTTTAAATGGCTGCAATGTTAATCAGATCTTGTATTAGAACAAGCAAGTCTTTTTTAATGTCTCTTGAAATGTAGGTCTAACCAATGGAGTGTTAACTTATAAGGGTTGGTTCACTTTTACAGACTGACACTGACGAAGGCCAGAAGGCCGAAACGCTCCTGTGTATGTGTGTGTATATATATATATATATATATATATATTCTCGCTCCGTTGCACCAAAATCCGGGTCACTCGCAGGCGGGTGCCTCTCGTGGCGGCGCCCCACGTGTAAATCACGGCTCAAGTTTCTTTCTAATCTCAGGAAAGAAATTACGGCACTCACAGGGAAAGTGTTCAGTAAGTTTTTACTCGCTCAGCAGACAAACGCGTTTCGGTATTTCCTTCGTCAGTGTCTACCATTGACACGGAAGGAAGCGTGTTTAAATTGTTTACGTCACGTTTGTGCATGTACATAGAAAGAGGACTGACGTTATACCTCCGTGAAAAACGCTATTAACATAGTAAATTACTTTTCACATCAACATTTCAGTATTTACAATCATTAAGGCATATCCATTACGTATCCAATTTAAAGGCACTTTGTATTTTGTGTTTCACCCACATTTTCGCATACAAGTGTAAAGTATATTTGCCTTAGTTGTATAGTATGTTATTAAGCCGTGGATCGGCATTGTTCACGGGGTATAATAAATCTCATTTTACAGAGCTTATGCTTTACCCAGATGGGAAGACAATTCTTCATTTCTATTTAATCCCAGCGGGGCCTTGGTCTGGAGGTCAATTATGTAGCGGGATTCTAATCTTCTTAATTTCCGCAACCTGTCTCCACCCCTTGGGTCTACTGGTATGTGATCAAGTGCGAAGAATTGTAAGAGTTCCCTATTGCTGTTATGTTTCAAGGCAAAGTGTTTAGCTACGGGGTAGTTGAAATCTTTATTCATAATAGCACGTTGGTGCTCCAGTACCCTCAGCTTGACATTTTTCACTGTGCTGCCTATGTACTTCAATCCACATGGGCACAATAAGCAGTAGATCACATATGTGGTATTGCAGGTGAGGAACTTAGATATTTTCTTGCTATGTCCTGACCCTGGAATTTCGAAAGTTGTTCTTTTTTTACTCTTTTCACAGGCTTTGCACTTGCCGCAGGGGAAAAAGCCCGGCATATCTTTGATTCTGCCTGTCACTATAGTTTTTTCAGGTAAGTGACTATGTACAATTTTATCCCTGATGGATCTTCCTTTCCTGAAGGTTATCAGGGGAAAAGTTGGAACCTCTTTTCCAATGACCTGATCCGTTTTCAGGATGTGCCAACTCCTTTTCAGGATGGTTCTCAAATGATTACAATCTTCTGAGAAGGTAGTTATAAACCTAAATTTTCCATCCTTTTCTGATTTCCTAGTTTGTTCTTTTAGGAGTTGGTTTCTGGGGATTCGTTCCACTCTTTTCAGAGTCTTTTCTAGGAGGATATTGTCATATCCTCTCGCTTGGAATCTAGTGATGCTTTCTTTCGCAGCTCGTGCAAAATCGGTTTCTTTGGAGCAATTTCTCTTGATTCTAAGAAGTTCTCCGTAAGGAATGCTTCTAACTAGGGTCGGGGGATGACTGCTTCTGGCATGTAAGACCGAATTGCCAGCTGTTGTTTTTCTGAACAATTCAGTCTCAATTCTCTCACCATTCAAATTGACTCTTAGGTCCAAATAGTTCACAGTGGTCATGTTAATGTCTGCAGTGAATTTTAGATTCAAGTTGTTACAGTTTAAACATGCTACAAACTCTTCAGCTGAAGTAACAGATCCCTCCCATACAAGGAAAAGGTCGTCGATATACCTATACCAGACTTTCAAATTTTCTGCCCATTTTTGGAACTCAGGGCTTTGGGTCACCTGCTCCTCCCACCAGCCTACGAATAAATTCGCGTAACTGGGGGCGAAGCAGGTTCCCATCGCCGTCCCGGTGACCTGTCTGTACATTTGACCTTGGAACAGGAAGATATTATTAAAGAGACAGTATTCGATGAATTCCAGCAGCATTTGACTATGTTTGCTAAACTTCATGGGTCTCTTGTCAAGGTAATGTTTCATTGCAAGTAATCCCTGGTTATGATCAATACTCGTGTACAAACTAGTAATGTCCATAGTTATTAAAATACACGAGGGGTTACATTTTACATTTTCAATCTTATTCACAAAGTCTTTCGTATCTCTAATATATGATTTGAGATGAAGGACACTCTGGAAAAGAAAATGGTCAATAAAAATAGACATGTTCTCAGATACACTTCCTATGGAGGAGACTATTGGTCTACCAGGGGGGTTCATACTGTCTTTATGTATCTTGGGCAACTGGTAAAAGGTAGGCACAGTTGGATTGTTGTTTTTCAAAAAGAAATATTCGTCAGTGTCCAGCATATCACTGCTATGCCACTTATTGATAAGTGATTGAAATTTAGCGATGCTGTCTTCATATGTCTTTCTAGATGTTTTTTCATATGATGTTGGGTCTTCCAGTTGTCTTAGTGCTTCTTGGCAATATTGTACTCTTGACATGACTACGATGTTTCCACCTTTGTCCGATGGCTTACAGATGATATCTGGATCATTGTCTAAAGTTTTGAGGATCTCTCTTTGTTCCTTCGTCATGTTTGGTGTTTTCCTTCTCATAGTTCTTTGTCGTGCTCTAAATTTTATCAGGTCTTTTATGACTGCCTCCGAGAAGGTGTCAATGGCATCATAAGGCATGATTGGTACGAATGTTGAGGAAGGTCGGAAGTTTGTTGTCGGTGCCTCTTGTTCGACACCAATCCTTCTTGTTCGTTGGGTGATTGAGTCTGTATTTTCTAGTTCACCACTTTCCTCTGTCCTTAGTTCTTCCAGGATCTCCCAAGTTGTGATATCATTTGTTGTTAGGGTATCAGTTTCTCTCGTTCTCAGTTGTCTTGTTTCTTTCAGTGATGGTTTTAGTTTGAAGTATTTATGTAATTTCATTTTTCGCACAAAGGTGAACAGATCAATTCTTGTTTGTGTAAATTCGAGTCTCTCGTTAGGGCAGAATGACAAGCCCAATTGTAGGGTTTTTTCTTCCAATGATGATAGAGTCCTATCGGTCAGATTTACAATAGTTAGACTATCCTCCCTTTCTACCATTTCGCTCCCCTTTTGCTTCTCGTGACTCTCGGCGTGAGGTTCCCTTGATTTCTGCCTCTGCCTCTGCCTCGGCCCCTTCCAGCCCCCTCTTCGGGTTCTTCTGTTGCTTCCGGGGGTCTGCTTTTTCCTCCCCTTAGCCACGTTGACCGGACTAGATCGTACTCCATGTGAAAAGGGGTCTTCTCCTGTGCGGTACCTGCTTGTTCATCCCCCGATTGTTCATTTTCGGTCACCTCTGATTCAGAAGTTTCAACTCTCGGTTGGGACGCGCGGGCAGCTCTTTTCTTCATTTCTCTCCGTGGGGCATCGAATTTTTTCGCGAATGTTAAAATCCTGCCTTGGGAGTAGTCTCTCTCGTCCCTCTCGAATTTTTCTTGTTTCCTTTGGCGAATCTTCAATTCATATCTTTCCAGTCGCTTTCTCATTTCCATTCTTAATTCTTCTTTCCTTTGGGTGTTAGGGTCATTGTTAATCTCGTCCTCCAGTACCTTGATTTCATTGATCGCCTTCTCTCTGTCACTCCATGCGAATCGAATTAGCAATTTCAACATCCCTTGACTGGATAGGGCTGTGTGTTCTGCCCATAGTTCCAACAGTCGGGGATCGGGGTTTTCGTATGCCGGGACCGTGTAGATTCTCAGGCCTCTTGGCACCCTGTTTACATCCACGTAGCTTTGTAGAGAGGTGGCTTCCCACCATTTTCTGGTCTCTCTTTCTCGCAATCTCTCCAGTTTGATAAACAAACTTGTCAGTGTGTCTTTTTGATTCGTCTTCCCATCGGGTTTTGCACCCTCTGTCTCTTTCTGGCGTTTTTGAAACATGCCACTTGCCGCTTCCTGCCGAGCCTTGTCACCAAACATCTCATCTTCCATCGTTTGGTATTTACTGTGCACACTTTCCCTTCGCCTTGCGTCTCACCATAAACATTCAGCACTCCTACACGCACTTACCCGGTTGCGAAGCCTCGCTGTCTCGGGTTCTTCTTGCGTGGTCTTCGGTATTGCTTGCTTGTTGTGAGCGCGGTGCCCCGTAATCGTATTCTCGCTCCGTTGCACCAAAATCCGGGTCACTCGCAGGCGGGTGCCTCTCGTGGCGGCGCCCCACGTGTAAATCACGGCTCAAGTTTCTTTCTAATCTCAGGAAAGAAATTACGGCACTCACAGGGAAAGTGTTCAGTAAGTTTTTACTCGCTCAGCAGACAAACGCGTTTCGGTATTTCCTTCGTCAGTGTCTACCATTGACCATATATTATAGCTCCCCTGACCAAAGTCAGAAAACCAGCGCTCGCAGTAAATTAAACCACTTCGGTTTATTGCACACAACAGGAAATATATATACCCAGCAGCGTGTAAAAGGACCCGCTCTTCAAGTGTGCTGAGGAATTCTGACATTGTGCGTGGTATCCAAGGTATTGGTGTCCCTCAGACTGCCTCACAGAACCAGTCTTGCGAGTGGTTTTGCCAAGATGCAAGCCGGATATCACGGGGGGACACTGTCACTGAACGGCTGTTCCGTGACCCAGCTGACTATTACATTGGAGGCTGAGCGTTGGGGACTCGAGGAAGGCTGGGAGTTTTTGACATCGGAACTACACAGGATTTGTTAACTTACCTCTGAAAGGCACGAAGACTCCACTGAAGCCAGTCATTACAGCATGGACTTCTGGGAGGTGTAGTCTCTGACAACAGACTGCACCAAAACCTCAAATCCTGATTGGAGCCAGCAGTACTCCCACTAAGAAGAGGAGCCTTAAGGGTTTAAAAATGTGAGTGGACTCTAACTCCGGTGCTCACAGGCATCTGAAGAAGGCTGTTATTGCCGAAATGCATTATGCCGCTTTTCATACCTCATTAAAGCTGCCTTTCTCGAAATCCCCGTTGTGTCCTTTTTGTTTCCTTTTAAAGAAGCAACCGGTCTGATATATATTTATATATATGGTAGTGAACAAGGCGGCAACGCCGAAACGCGTCTAAGCAGACACTGATCTAGAAATAAAGTTTGGATTCAGACCCACGGAGTCAGCGCCTTCTTCAATCGTACGAGTATGGTATGAAAGAATATATATATATATATATATATATATGTTTGTTATGTTATGTTATGTTAATTATGTCTTTTATAGCGCACGGCTACTCAAAAGAGTGTCCCGGCGCTTTATTGACATCCTGAGAAAGACAAACACAACACATAGATAAAACAGGAGCGGAGTTACCTAAGAAAAGGGGGGAAACTACAGGGCAAACAACCAAGTTTTAAGGCCCTTCCTGAAGGCCAGCAGGTTCGAGGTACTACGCAATGCCAAAGGCAAGGTGTTCCACAGCTGTGGGGCCTGCAGCCTAAAGGAACCACCTCCAATGCGGGCCTTCTTCACGCGAGGGACCGTGGCAAGGAACATCGATTCTGATCTTAGCGCTCGTGCTGGTTGGTAAAAGGCAAGCCTCCTTTGCAGATATTTAGCCCCTGAGGCGTGAAGAGCCTTATGAGCCAGAGTCAAGGCCTTAAACACTATCCGCTTCCGGATAGGGAGCCAATGGAGAGTCTGTAAAAGGCCGGAGACTCTGGCTCGCCTATGAAGGCCCAATATGGCTCGCGCAGCCGTATTCTGGACAACCTGCAGCCGTTGCAGGAGATCCTCCGGCAGGCCAAGGTACAGGACGTTGGAGTAATCCAATCATGAACCAATTAAGGCCTGTACCGTGGTCCTCCTATGATCCTCGGAGAGCAAAGGAAGAAACTTCCGAAGCATCCTCAGGAGGGCGAAACAGGTGCCAGTAAGCGCAAGGATCTGAGGTCTAAAAGTCAGGCCGCTGTCTACCTTAATCCCCAGATTCCTAGCTGACTGAGACGATCGAGCTGGAGGCGACATATCGGCTGGCCACCATCCCTGCCAGTCTGGATCGGATTGGCAACCGAAGAAAAGTACCTCAGATTTATCTGAGTTGCACCTGAGGCTGTTCAGCTGGAACCAATTAAAGACAGCCCCAAGGCACTCACGGATACTCTCTCCATCCAAAACCTCTCCTTTCCGGCAAGTAAAAAGGAGCTGGGTATCATCGGCGTATGATACGATCTGGGCCCCGAAAGACTCAGCCAATGCCGCCAGAGGGGTCATAAAGATGGTAAAAAAAGTCGGGCTCAGCACCGAGCCCTGCGGGACTCCGACTCCCAAAGGCGGCATCTCAGCCGAACTGGATGAGGCCCAGACCGTTTGCCGGCGGCCAGCCAGAAACGATCTAAACCAGCTGAGCACCGTCCCCCTCAGACCGATCTCATAAAGTCTGGCGCGCAAACCCTCGTGGGGGACGGTGTCAAAGGCCGCCAACAAGTCAAGCATAACCAGCATGACTTTGCCGCCCGAGTCCAGTGTCTTCTTGATGGCTTCAGACACCTCCAACAGTGCCGTCTCAGTACTGAGGTTAGGGCGGAAGCCAGACTGAGTGGGATGAAGCAGACCGTAAGTTTCCAGAAAATTGGAAAGCACATTGTGTACATGCTTCTCCAAGATTTTGGCCAGCGCGGGGAGGAGAGAAATGGGCCTATAGTTGGCCGGAACCTCGGGATCAAGGCCCGGCTTTTTAAGGAGTGAATGACCATTGCCTGCTTCCAAGCCTGCGGGACCACCCCCCGGCTCAGTGAGAGATTCAGGAGGGGATTCACCAACGGATTGACAGCAGCCGCCATCTTCGCCAGAAATTTGGCCGGACATGGGTCAAGCGGCGAACCCGATTTAAGATTGGCCATGAGTGTCAGTGACGAAGTAACAGAGATAGGTGGAAAGTCAGACAAAACAGATTCTAGAGGGACCGACAAAGCTGGTTCGTCCACAGAATTAGGGGAAACTACAGCCGATCTTGATGGAAAAGAGTCCTGAATCAACTTTATCTTAGTCGTAAAAAAGTTGGCGAGATCGGAAACCCAAGTCTCGGTAGGGGCGGACACGGTCGAATTCGACCGTGGAGCCGTGAATTCCCTACCAATCGTGAAAATCTCCTTGCAGGAGTTGGAAGCAGCCTCAATCCTCCTAGCAAAATAACCTTTCTTCTCTAGGAGGATATCCCGATGATAGGCTTTGACCATAGTTCTGTAAGCGAGCCTGGCGGCAGAGTCATACTGAACACGCCAAGCCCTTTCGGCCACCTTGCACTGCCTACGGGAAGCCGCCAGCGCCTCTGTAAACCAAGGGGCGGAGACCCGTTTAGGTGTCAACCGTAAGGCCTTTGCAGGGGCTAGATCGTTCAATCTATCCAGAAGCCACATCTGCAGGGACTCCAAATCCCTATCCAGATCCCCGATGAGGGGGCAAGGGTGATCGTAAGATGCCTGAACCAACATTTCTGTGGTCACCCGATGAAATGCTCTCGACGCTAGTCCCTGTTGTCCAAGGGCCATGCTCGAAGGCTTCTTTCTACCCAATACATGAAAATTAATCAGCCGATGGTCTGTCCATAGGACTGGCAAAAGTGCCGTCACCTCTATAGGGGATGTGGAAAAGACCTGATCTAAAGTATGGCCTTTATCATGCGTTGGTTCAAAGACGTAGGGGACCAGGCCCAAAGGGGCCGTAATGTCGGATAATTTAATCGCATCTGGGTCCAAGTCATCATCCATGTGGAAATTGAAATCCCCAGCCAGAATACAATGATCGGCTCTCAGAACTAGAGCTGACATTACCGCCTGAAGCTCATCAAAGAAAGAGCCAGCGGGGCCGGGGGCCCTGTAGACTAACAGCCCCTTAACCGATTGATGCGGCGCCAATGTCAAGGAGAAAGCAAGGGATTCAGATCCTGTGATGGCCTCCGTCGGGATAATCGAACATACAACCGATTTATTCACTACCAGTGCCACCCCTCCGCCCCTCCCCTCCGATCTATCTTGCCTATAAACATTATAATCAGGAGGAATTGCTATGGCAATATCGGGATCAGATGAGACTCCCAACCAAGTCTCTGTGAGCATTAGACACAGCGCCTTCTCCATGTACAGGAGATCAAAGAGCTCCTGAGCGTGGCTGCGCACTGATCTAGTATTTAAAAGCAGGCAGAGATGCTTCAAACTGTCCATCTCCCGGTTCGATAACCGAGGCAGGCTATTGCCTGGAGACCAACCGCAACCCGGGCATCTCCTCTTGCCCCTGTAACGGCCAGGAAACACCTTATAACACGCACAAGATACCTTTTGGAGGGACCGCAGCTCAGCAGAAGTGTAACAAACCATAATGACGCTCGAAGAGAATTTTGTCGCGATGAGTCGGCCCCGCCCGCCGCTCCGATTGCCTCCGGGACGCTGACGGGCGCAGACGGGCTGGACTCTGGCGTGACTCCGGCGTCACTACGGCGGAACGCTGCACGAGAACGCTGCGCATGGAATGGCTGCTTTATATGCAGGTCAGCGTGTCCTTGTGACAGCTGATCTGCTACCCCCAAATGGCCCGGCATGGAAGAAGACTCACCCAAGATGGCGGCCGAAGCTGATGTGAACCGGGACCCGCAAAGCGCGGTGAAAATACTATTATAGTGCAGGTGAGGGAGCGCGATACTGAGTAAAAACAAGGTAAATGAAAATAAAATGAAAACAAATAGAAAACAGGGATATTTTAAAAAACGCTACTGCTTCGTAAATAGCTCGCCCTGCAGCGCGCTACGATGTTGGAGTGTCAGGGTCAGGCGTCCGATGTAAATGCAAACAGCAACAGCAAACACACATATATATATATATATATATATATATATATATATATATATATATATATATATATTACCTACTGGCGGTCGCCAGTAGGTATATATAGTTAGGATTTTTTCTCTATGGGTTTTTTGAAAATTCTATGTCTAATAACTTTGGCGTTTGTGGACGGAATCGGCTGAAATTTTCAGGAAAATGGCACATTTTGTTTCTGAGCAGCCCTTGAAAATTTGGGGGGGGTTCGTCCAGTGGGGGCCGAGAAAAAAGGGGGGTCCCAAAACGTGTTTTTAACATTGAGTTTTCCATAGGGCGGTTGGCCTCACTTTTAGCCCGAACGGCTGAATGGATTTGCACGAAACTTGGCAAAATTGTAGGGACTGGTAGCCCGATGTGCCTTTTGTAGGTCTCAATATATGTGCTCCAGTGGATTTTGAGAAATTAACGTTTAAAAAAAGATATATATCTGTAACAGCGGACCGGTTAGCGCTCTGGTTCGCGGACTTTTCGCGCAACGGAGCTTTGTGAAGCGAAGCTGATTGGTTCTCCGGCGTCTGTCAACATTCCAAACAGTCCGTAGCGGCCGCCATCTTGTCTCTCGGTAGGATCGAGAGACAAGAGGAGGTCAAAACAAAGGGGGAAATAACTATAAGGGGGCATAGTAGATCCTCGCTGACCCCCTAGGTTTGATGTGGAGGTTTTAAAAGGGCCCCGCGGGGCAAAAAAAAATAATAAAAATAATAATTGAACGGCTGAATGGATTTGCACGAAACTTGGCAAAATATTAGGGACTGGTAGCCCGATGTGCCTTTGCTAGGTCTCAATATATGTGCTCCAGTGGATTTTGAGAAATTAACGTTCAAAAAAAGATATATATCTGTAACAGCGCTCCGCTTCGCGTAACGGAGGTTTGCGAAGCTGATTGGTCATTCTGTCACTGGGCTATAGTTGGGCTACATCTGGCTGATATTTGGGCTACATTTGTTTTTTTGTGTGTCTGGCGGCCATCTTTGGGCTACATTGGGCTACATTGGGCTTCATTGGGCTACATTCGGCTAATTAGCAAATAGCTCATCGCAAACTAGGAATGGTAAAGAATCGCTATTTATTCCTTAAAGTTCGCTATTTAGGAAATGCAAATAACTTTGATGATACATATGGCGGTTCATCTCTAACAAGATAAGAAGCATAGGGATAGATTTATGATGACTGGCGCATCACCAGGGATGTGTTAGTCATTCTGTGCCGCTGTTCCGTCACCTATGGTGTGCTGCATTTACAATGCGGCGCATCACGGGGCAAAAACAGCACAGATGCGTGATGTATCTGTGCCGTAAAGGTGGCGCATTGCTGGAGTTGTATCGCAAGTGTGATGAAGCTCCAGCAAGGGTCGGGGGTGCCCCTGTCGCAGGGTTTCTGTTCTCACACAGAACTGTGGACAGAGGATTGGAACCTCGGCGAATTAGGGTGTCCCAAAACTCACGTTAGTAATCAAAAACTATTTAGCAAGCTAGGTACAGTGTCACATTGGATATAACAAACTCTCAATGTTTAGACAATCCAGAATATGAACTTATAGTACCTCAGGATACGTGGAACTCATGAACAGTCGGTCGTTATATATTTCTTAGAAACCAGAACATGGAGTTAAGAAGAACACATGTGTATTTGAAATGTTTATTTACTAATGCCGTCTTCTCAGGCGTAGTACCTTAGATAATAAAAGTACACATATTATCAGTAGCAAAATTACCAGCATAGTTACTAGTACATAAAAAGTGAATGGTGATAGTATGTTAACATGCTGTAAATGAATAAGAGTTAGCAACACTTATAAGCAGCCGCGGGCCGTGGAGGGAGTTACGGTGAGGCAGGGAGGCGGGGAGGGGGAGAAGCAGGGTGGAGAATACAAGTACACATATTATCAGTAGCAAAATTACCAGCATAGTTACTAGTACATAAAAAGCGAATGGTGACAGTATGTTAACATGCTGTAAATGAATAAGAGTTAGCAACACTTATAAGCAGCCGCGGGCCGTGGAGGGAGTTACGGTGGGGCAGGGAGGCGGGGAGGGGGAGGGGCAAGGTAGAGAGGGCTCCACCCTGCTTCTCCCCCTCCCCGCCTCCCTGCCTCACCGTAACTCCCTCCACGGCCCGCGGCTGCTTATATCTCACCCTCCCTAATACACATATTATATTATTTGCTAAGAAGGTCTCTTTGTGTTGGTTTAGGGCGTGCCCATACTTTAGTGTCTTAGATTTGAAGGAATCACATCAGCATACACCAGCTCTCTCTTCATGTGAACCGCATCAACTGTTGTGTATGTGTGTTCGGCAAAGCAATATAAAACCCGCCTCATGCCCAGAATTGGCAGAAGTTGCACTTATGTTATGAGTATGAAGTCGTGGAGATCAGACCTCATAACAATTCTGTATCGTGTTGTTCTTGAAACTTTAGCACTCGCTGTACAGATATAGTTTAACAAGTAAAGCAGATAGTAGACCAATAACATATTATTCTCATGTAAACCACGATGAACTACTAGGTGGAAAGCTAAAGCAACAACTAAATGTCGTGTGCAGAAGTTGCAAAAAAGGAAAAATGGCGTTTAAACCGGTAATGAGCCCATGCTAACTTAACACGGTGTAAAGATATCCAGGACCTAGATGACACCTCCCCATGATCCGGAAACGAACTGAATAAGATAATAGAAGTGCCATCTCATGAGAGCAGATTGCAAGTTTATATGTGGACGGTCCGCAAGGTAAAGCATTAAAAACTAGGAAAATTCAATGCTAAAGAAAAATAAAACAGCCAAGTACTTTATCGAGTCTTAAGCCAATAGGCAAGGTAAATAATAAAAACTTGACAATTAAGTCAATGAATTGTCAATGAAATGCTAGTACTCAGCATATGAAACATGAAAAAGGTCTATGACATAACTGTGTATGCAAAATAAGCTGCAACAGCCTCCAACAGGAAGTCACCGTCTTCATCCGAAAACAGTTCAGCCATCCAATTTAAAAGCGGAAAAGAACATACGTGCTCTCCCAGCACCGGATCCTCTATCACCATCAGAGGACAGCTCGGTGGGTTTTCAAGAAAGCTGTGTTCCAAGAAAGACTGTGCTGCCGCCAGTAAATTCCAGGGACCAAGTAGTCCATGCATCAATGCCACAGCCATAATCCTTTCGCCAGGACAAACCAACTCGTGAGTAATGATAGGAGTCATCAGCTGATTAAAGTCGACGTCAGGAGAAACCGGTCCGCAGAGACACAAATCAATGGCCCAATCGAAATCACAGGTCAGGCAGTGAAATACAGGCTGGACACAGGTGAAGTAGGAGAACCGAAAAGATAATCCATATGCCGTGCTTAATATCGCCAACGGCATTGTGCCATAATATTCTAGCATGCGATTGCGGAACAGTGTCAGCAGCTGCAGGGTCGGAGGTTGCATAGGAGGGACATCCATATTTAAAAATGTAAAAAAGCACAAGAGCGTCCGCTGGTAATGCAAGTAAAAATGCAATCCACGAACCAGAGTGGAGAAAATGGAATGAAAGGGAGCAGGGATGACTCCAAAGATTTTCTCAAATGAAGTCACGAGACCACTGGTAACAACTTTAAAAAAGTGTGCCAGGGATTTTGTGGAGGATGCGTTAAAGATAGTCGGAAACATGTTGCTGAAATTGAAAGGCAAACCTGTGTACGGGTGTTCGCTATGTGAAGTACGAAAGTTTCACGGGCCGAACTCAAGGCCACCTCTCTCTGAGACAAAAGAGCTCTTATTCTTGTCATGCCGTTGAAACGTGTCCCAAGGTTGGTATTTGTGGCCAGATTGAAAACTCCCTATGTTCATGTGTGGGAGGAAATAGAACATTTCTGCAGCAAATAACCCGTTCACTTACTGTTACGATAAAAGGAATACTTTTAATTAACTCAGAACAATCTTCATTATTGAGCATCAAATAACTACCATTTTCCAACAACTTGAACGTGGGGATGATAGCAGGAACTGGCGTGCCTTGCAACACGCAAGCCATATTTGGTCGGTGTTTGTTGCATGAATCGTGTAACTGTATGTGCCTACACATTAGTGAATGATCTGGCGTCTCAGTGCATTCCTCTCCATTCAGATAAACTTCTTGATCATCTTTGAAACATCTGTATGTGTATGGAAGCGACCAGACCTCATGAACAAAAGCACTACCTAAAGGTTCATAAAGACCTATTGGTATATATTTCATACAATTTGAAAACTTATATAAAGCAAAAGGCAGCGTTATTAAACCGTGGATAAGGCATGTTGCCAAAAAACCCGCAATCCTCTGCTGATGATGTCACTGAGCATGTCATGAATGATGTAATATGTGACATCATCAGTAGTGGATTATGGGTAATAGTATCTCTAGTTTACTCCCCTATAGCTGTCTTTCTTTTAACATAAGTGTGTGTTTCCTTCCCTTATACTTACTGTTTTTGGTTCGCTTCCAGTTCGCGTACCAGCGAGCGAACTAGGAAGCGAACTAAGAGAAATAGAGGTTGGCACAGTTCCAAATATTGTACCAATTTTTTAATAACGGGGAGGTAGTTCTGAAAAGAACTTTTTTTTTATTTTTCTGAACATTTTTTTAATGTTTTTGAATTTTTCGGAACAGTTTTATATTTTTTTGGGTTTTTCTTGGAGGGGGCAATGAAAACGATTCATTGTAAAGGGCTCAACAGGAGCAACAAAACAAAAAAAAGAAGTATTTATTATTTTGGGCGTTTCGGACAAACTTGCATATGATAGTCAATAGCTCTGTTGATCAGAGTGATGCTTCTTTCTCCGTAGGAAATGAATCCATCGCAAAATACGCAGGTGTGTTTTACTTCACCAAATCTCATTTGTATATTTGGCACCATCTCCCTGCCCTCTGGTCCCGTTACTTCCGGTACAACAGATCTTCTGGCCATAATAGGGAGATTATCTAGGTCGTTCCGAAACTGTGTAGCACTGTAGTTGTTAGGATGCCACCTAGTCATATGGCGATGCATTGTGTAGTTTCCGAAACTGTATTTTTTGTCGGTCCCTCTGGACAGTCTATCTTGACATATAAGGCAAGTTACGTATCTTGCATTTACTTTTTTCTGACCTTTGGGAATTTTAAAAAATTGCCAAATGAAGTTTTCTTTCCGGTGAGACGTCTTGGGCTGCTCAGGCAAAAACTGCCTCTCTTCGTGCTCGTCCTCCTGTTCCTCTTCTTCTTCTTCTTGTTGAATTACAACTTGAGCAGGTGGTCCTCTCTTCCTTGGAGGTGGTGGAGGTGGTGGGGAAGCACCAGCTGAAGCTACTAAAGAAGCCATTGCTCAGTGATCACAAAGGGTCTTTCTCTCACAATGATGAAAGTCAGAGTGAGGAAAGAAGGAGGGATTTTCATCATTTGGGAAAAACAAGAGTTCTCAACCAATCAAAAGTGTTCATTTTAGATTATATGACCTAGTCTTACATCATTAGGAAACCAAAAGTGAAATGAACCAATGAAAAGTGTTATTACCAAGTCACATGACTTGCTGTGTTTACGTTAAGCGCTTTGCAGGGCCTCCCGGTTTGCTTCCAGAAACCTGCGCTTTGGCACTCGCTTCGCGTACCAGTTCGCTAACGTAGCACGTCATATGACGTATCACGCGACAACGTGGAACGTCATGCGGACGGGAGGCGTCACGATGTTGTTTTCTAACGCGGCACTTGCGGTAAAGAAACGTTTACCGGCTCGCGGTCTATTTCGCGGCATCAAGGTCAGCTAACGGGAAGCTTCCCGATTCGCGAAGCGGGAACGAAGAAAAAAAAATATTTAAAAAAAAAATTATTCATAAACATATAAAATATATTTTTGGATTTAAAGAAGAATACATTTTACAGCTACAGATATTAGCTGTTAAAAAACCAATGAAATTCACAGAAAAAACCATAGGTTATAGACCATATATAGTTAGGAATTAGCATTTACAAAACCTTGAAAATTCACTGAAAAAACCATAGGTTATAGACCATATATAGTTAGGAATTAGCATTTAGAAAACCTTATTTTACTCACACAAAACCATTGAAATTCCATATATAGTTAGTTGCACTAACTATATATCGCGCACCCGCAATCCACTGCTGATGATGTCACATATTACATCATTCATGACATGGTCAGTGACATCACTGATGACATCACTGATGACATCTCAAATGACATCACTGATGACAACATCCAGTGACTGTATGTTTCTGTAAAGTTAAAATATGTCTTAGATATTGAAGAATGAGTGGATGTATAAGTGTCTGGATGAAGGATTTAGTAGGTGCGTGACTGACTGTATGAGTGAGTGATTAAATGTGTCTCACTGAATGCATGGGTTAGTGACTAAACTGTCTTAATTTGTGCATCATTATGTCTGTTGTGATGTAAACTGCTGCATGTGTTGATCATTAGCTATACGAGAGGCTATATGTGTTATTAATTGGTTGCCCAAGTATTTCTATGGGAGATTGAGTTTGTGTGGGGGTGGCTGGGAGGTGTGTGACTCTGTGCATAGATGTGTGAGCAGTTGATTCACTAGGTGTATGAGTTCAAGAGTGCATGTGGAAAAAGCTACATGGGCGGTTGACTGTGTGCATGAGTGTATTGATGAGTGAATGGATATCTCAATGCTACATGTCATAGTAAGTACATATGTAAAACACAGTACATGTGAGAGTTGGCATATATAAATAACTGTGCATGAGAGCCACTGAATGTGTGAGTGGCTGTATGGATCATTGTGAACTTGTATCAGGGATTGTATAAGAGAGTAAATATGTGTTAGTATATGTTTGAATAAGTAAGGTGTGTATAACTGTATAGTTGAGGAAATGGAGGTGAGATTGTTTCTTTGCATGACTGACTAGGTGTGTGAGTAACTCCATGGATGAGTGACAGTGTGTGAGTGTCTGTATACACTGAGTGTATCTAAGGTTATATTAGAGTCTGAAGAGGTTTATCGTATTAGCACAAGAATGATGTCAAATGAGATGTCATCAGTGATGTCATCAGTGATGTCATTTGAGATGTCATCAGTGATGTCATCAGTGATGTCACTGACCATGTCATGAATGATGTAATATGTGACATCATCAGCAGTGGATTGCGGGTGCGCGATATATAGTTAGTGCAACTAACTATATATGGAATTTCAATGGTTTTGTGTGAGTAAAATAAGGTTTTCTAAATGCTAATTCCTAACTATATATGGTCTATAACCTATGGTTTTTTCAGTGAATATATATATATTCAGTTGGACTCCTCACTATAACTTGCGCGCCTGCAATGCGCTGCTGATGACGTCACATATTACATCACTCATGACATGGTCAGTGACATCACTCATGACATCACTGATGACACCATCCAGTGAATGTGTGTCTTTCTGAAAAATAAATATGTTTTATATATGTATATGTAAAGGTCTGTTTGGTTTGGTGGGGGTATTACTTAACACATAGATGCATCAATGACTGACGCACTGTTTGTATGTGTTTTGAAGACAGCATCTGTGCAGGACTGTATGGGTGGATGTGTGTGTATATGTGTGTGTTAGTGAGTGAATGACTGTCTCACTAGTATCTTTATCAGTAACTACATATGTTTTAATCTAGTATATGTGAGTATTGATGTATATAAGTGGGTATATGTGAGAGTGAGAGATTGTAAGAGTTCCTGTTTAAATAAGTATGTGTTTCTATAAGTGATTGTTTAAGAGAGTAAGTATGTGTAAGTTTCCTTAGAAGTAAGGTGGTAGTGTGTGTATAGCTGTATATGCAAATAAATGGATGTTCAATAGTTTATTTGCATGTGTGAGTATGTGTGTGAGTAACTTTTGGATGACTGTCGGTGTGTAACAGGATGTATAGGTTTATCACTACATATGATGAGTGAGTATATGTATGAAATGACTATATAGAATTGTTGGTGAATGAGTGGATGTGTATATAGATGGTGGAATTACTGAATTGGTTGTTGTAACTGGTATGGGTATCTCCATTTTTTTGAAAATTTTAGTTTCTATTTTTGAATATGTGTTTCAAGGGTTACATTACACTGAAAGGAGGTCTGTCACTCTGTCACAAGGATAGTGTCATCAGTGATGTCATGAGTGATGTCACTGACCATGTCATGAGTGATGTAATATGTGACGTCATCAGCAGTGCATTGCAGGCGCGCAAGTTATAGTGAGTCCAACTAACTATAACGTGGGAATTCCAATGGTTTTATGTCAGTAAAATTTCCAGCTAACTATAACTGGTGTCAAACCTATGGTTTTTTCAGTGAATTTAATAGGTTTTTTAAATGCTAATTCCTAACTATAACTGGTGTGAAACCTATGTTTTTTTCAGTGAATTTCAAAGGTTTTTTAATAGCAAATCTCTATAGCTATGAAATATAATATTTTTTATAATGAATTTTATATTGTATGTTTATGTAATACTATTTTTTTATGTATATTTTTCCTTTTTTTTTTTTTTGCCCGGGAGCGCGAACCGGTGAGCGCACTAGTAAGCGCAGTGTAGTGGCGCGCCCCGGTGCTCGTACAGGTGAGCATCCCGTTAGCGCTATTGCCGCGAACGAAAACATCATCGTGACGTATCGCGTAGGCGCGTGATGCGTCTTATGACGCACGGCGAAAGTGCACCCGGAAACGCCCGAGCGCATACGATCGCGCAACGTAAGCGCCCGGGTCATGTGACCTGAAAATAACACTTTTCATTGGTTCAGAACAGGTTTTTTTTCCAAATGATGAAAGCCCCCATCTTTTTTCCTCATTCTCACTTTGTACTTTGACTGAGGAAGACCTGTTTCTAGTAAGTGAGAAATGGCTACAGTAGCAGCAGCAGCAGGAGCATCTCAGCCACCACCACCACCACAAGGACCACCACAACATCACAGTGGTGGTGAAGAAGAAGAGGAGGAGGAGGAGGAGGAGAAGGAGGAGGAGAGGCAGTACCTGCCTGAAGATAATCCCCCCTATAAACCGAAGGAGCACATTGTGTGGGAGTTTTTTAAAATCCCAAGGGGACTAAAGAAAGTCAATGCGCCAAAAGTGACATGTCTGATCTGTGGCACTGTACTTTCCAGGGGGAACCCTGCAAAAAAATATTCATTTGGCAACAACACCATGATTCGCCATATGCAACGCAGGCACCCAAACAACTATGCTGCGGCAGAGGTCAGAGAACTGACAAGGAACCCTCCCCAATCTTCTCCGAGCACCTCCAAAAGCAAGCAACCCACTCCATCGGGTCCAGAGACAAGGGAGATGGTCCCAAATATCCAACCCCAGTTTGGAGATTTTAAAATAGTTTGTATATTTTGCGGGACTACAATTTCCTATGGAGAGCAAAGTATAAAACTCATCAACCGTGCTGGAGACAACCACAACTGCAGAAAGAAACCTTAAGTTTTTCCTGATTTTTTTTGCTCCAGTTGAGCCGTTTACAATTCCCTGTTTTTTGTTTGTCCCCATAAAAACTACAAAAAAAATATAAAATTGTTCATAAAAGCCCAAAAAAGTAAAAAATGTTCACAAAAACAATAAAAAAATATAAAACAACAAAAAGAATAAAAAAACAGTTCTTTTTAGAACTACCTCCAATTTATAAAAAAATGCTCCATTTTTATAAAACTCTGTCATTCTTCTTTTTCCAGGGTACGCTCCCCGGAACGCTCTCTCCGGTGCGTGTACCGGGCGCTCCCCCCCGCGAAAATCGAAAAAAAAAAAATTGTTTTGCCCCGCGGGGCCCTTTTATGGCCCCCACATCAAACCTAGGGGGTCAGGGGGGGTCTACCCTGCCCCCTTTTGGTCATTTCCCCCTTTGTTTTTGCCACCTCTTGTGTCTCGATCCTACTGAGACACAAGATGGCGGCCGCTCCGGACTGTTTGGAATGTTGACAGACACCCGAGAGCCAATCAGCTTTCCGCTCGCGAACTCGCGTAGCGCACTGGTGCGCACCCCGGTGCGCGTACCGGGGCACGCTTATAGATATATATATTTTTTTTAACCTAAATTACTCAAAATCCACTGGATCACATATCTTGAGACATAGCAAAGGCACATCGGGCTACCAGTCCCTACAATTTTGCCAAGTTTGGTGGAAATCCATTCAGCCGTTCGGGCTAAAAGTGAGTCCAACCGCCCTAAGGAAATTAACATGGGGAAAACACGTTTTGGGACCCCCCTTTTATCTCGGCCCCCGCTTGAAGAATCCCCCCCAAACTTTCAGGGAAGGAGCGGAGCGGAGCTGGCCATTTTCATGGAGAAATTCAGCCAATTCCGTCCATCAACGCCAAAGTTATTCCCAATTGAATGTTGCGGATTTCCTATGGAAACTAGGTCCTAACTATAGCTACCTACTGGCGACCGCCAGTAGGTAATATATATATATATATATATATATTACCTATTGGCGATCACCAGTAGGTATTCATAGTTAGGACCAAGTTTCCATAGGAAGACATTTTTTTTGTTTTGCTTATAACTTTGGCATTGTTTGATGAATCTTTATGACATTTTCCAAAATTATTTGTTCATATCAGCTCCTATGTTTAAAGTTTGGGGGTGATTCGTCAATGGGGGGGGCCGAGATAAAAGGGGGGGTCCCAAAACTTGTTTTCTCCATGCAATTTCCATAGCAAACTTTAGACAAGACTACAGGTCGAATGGGTGAACGGAATCACCCCATATTTGGCAGGGAGAAGGGTCTTGGTCTAGAAAGCACGCTTTTGTTTATGTGGTGTAAATCCATTCAGTAGTTTTTGAGAAATATTGAAATTTACAGATATCGATATTTGGGAATTCTGCCATCTGATTGGCTGAGGAGTTACGAGCACGAGCTTGCTGCCTTTTGGTTGGGAGTGCTGCAAGCGGTTGCAACTAGGAAGTGTTGGCCACCATTTTGTGATTCTGTTGAAGCGAGTAAGGGGAAAAAAGGGCAAAAAAAGTAGGAAAGAGGAGAGTAGGAGCACTGTAACCTCTGTGGGGTGTTTAGGGCTTGCTATAGAGGGGTTGCAAAGTGAACTACGCATAGCTACCAGTCTGAAAGGGCTGGGCTATGGAAATTAAGTGAGGTATTGCCTAGAGTCTGATGCTGCTAAGGTGAGCTGCTGCGGGAGTCAGGATTAAAGCTTGAGCCCAAACTGTGTGTCTTATGGTGTGAAGTCATGTGCCCTGCCTCTGCAGCACACCTGGGGAAGTAGTGTCAGCATGTGTCTATACCTATTAGGACGAACTACTGACCCCGACTGGCCTGAAAGTCCTGGGGTAAGGAAAATATATGAGGTATTGTCTAGAGTCTCATGGTGCTAAGCTGAGGTGCTGCCGGACTCAGGGATGAAAGAGTGAGTCCAAACTGTGTGTCATATTCTGTGAAGTTATGTGCTCTGGCCGCTGTGCCAGATCTGTCCAAGTAGTGTCAGCATATAGTTATACCTACTCGGAGGAACTTTTGTTTCGAACATTGTAACTTGTGTATGGTGCTTAGGGGGTGTTGCAAACTACTCACCCCTCTGGGTCTGAAGTCCCTCGAGGCAGGCGTGGGAATTATGCGAGCTATTAAGTAAGCTATTGCCCAGAGTCACATGGTACTGAGCTGAGGTGCTTCCGGAGCAGGGAATTAATAGTGATCCCTGTGCTCTGAACTCATGTTTTCTGGCCGCTGCGTCACTCCTCTCCAAGTAGTGTCAGCATGTGTGCATACGTAGTAGGAAGATTGGGGGGTGCTACAGAGAGAGTGTGAAGTTCAATTTGGCCATTTCTAATCAATCCGGTATTTGTAAAGTGCAAATTACTCACTCGTACGAGTCTGCAGGTGCTGGGGGCCAGCGTGAAGAAAATTAAGTGAGCTATTGTGCAGAGTCACATGGTGGTATCCTGAGCTGTCGCTATAGCAGGTGATCAAAGCGAGAGCTCTGTGCTGCAAAGTCAGATTGTGTGGCCACTGTACCACAGCTGTGTGGAGAATACATTTTGGCGAGGTTCCGGAGTTGACGATACCTGGCCCTAAAATAGCGGGCCTAAGTTGTCAGTTATAGGGTGGCTCTAAAAATAGCCCTTGTGTTTATTAGTTGAAGCTACATGTAGGTGCAGATGAACAACTTCAGGTTATTCAGAAAAACTCTGTTTCCTTGATGTGTGAAGTGTACTCCATCACTTCTGTAGATGTCAGGCATATCAAAACGTATGTTGTTGTTGTAGATCAACCCCTTTCTATGGTCTCTGAGGTATGCAGACACAGCTTTGTTGACATTCTTCCTAGATTTTTCTGTCTGAGGACAAAATTGTTTTGACCATTTCCACTTCTGTCTTTGGCATATATTGGTATATACCATGGGTACTCACAAACTTTCTCTCGGGGGCCAAATTTACAGTGTGGTTTGTGGCTGAGGGCCGCACCAGTGGGTTCTGGGTCAGAGGGGGAGGGGGCGGGGCGAAAGCAAAACAAAATTGTGACCATGAGGTTAAACACAAGTCCCTGCAGCATACACCTTCATCCCTTAAGTCACCAGACCAAGCATACACACATCTTTCTCCGTCTCCCTCCTTCTCTCTCTCTCTCTCCTTCTCTCTCTCTCTCTCTCTCTCCTTCTCTCTCTCCCTCTCTCTCCCTCCCTCTCTCTCCCTCTGTGTCTCCCTCCCTCTCTCCCTGTGTCTCATTCCCTCTCTCTCCCTCCCTCTCCCTCCCTCCCGCTGCGTCTCCCTCCGTCTGTGTCTCCATCCCTGTGTCTCCCTCCCTCTCCGTCTCCCTCCATCCCTCCCTCTGTGTCTCCCTCCCTCTGTACCTCCCTCTGTGTCTCCCTCCCTCTCAGTGTGTCTCCCACCCTCCCTGTGTGTCTCCCTCCCTGTGTGTGTCTCCCTCCCTGTCTCCCACTCTTCCTCTGTGTCTATCTCCCTGTCTCCCACTTTCCCTCTGTCTCCCGCCCTCTCTCCCACTATCCCTCTGGGTCTCCCTCCATGTCTCCCACTCTCCCTCTGTGTCTCCCTCCCTGTCTGCCACTTCTGTTTCCCTCCCTCCCCCTGTGTCTCCCTCCCTCCCTCTGTGCCTCCCTCCCTCCCTCTGTGTCTCCCTCCCTGTCTCCCACTCTGTTTCCCTCCCTCCCTCTGTGTCTCCCACTCTGTTTCCTTCCCTCTGTGTCTCCCTCCCTGTCTCCCTCCCTCCCTCTGTCTCCCTCCCTGTCTCCCACTCTCTGTTTCCCTCCCTCCCTCTGTGTCTCCCTCCCTCCCTGTCTCCCTCCCTCCCTCTATGTCTCCCTCCATGTCTCCCTCCCTGTCTCCCTCCCTCCCTCTATGTCTCCCTCTCTGTCTCCCTCCCTGTCTGCCACTCTCTGTTTCCCTCCCTTCCCCTGTGTCTCCCTCCCTCCCTCTGTCTCCCTCCCTGTCTCCCACTCTCTGTTTCCCTCCCTCCATGTCTCCCTCCCTCCCTCTATCTCCCTCCCTCCCTGTGTCTCCCTCCCTGTCTCCCACTCTCCCTCTGTGTCTCCCTCCCTGTCTCCCACTACCCTCTGTGTCTCCCTCCCTGTCCCTCTCTGTTTCCCTCCCTCCCCCTGTGTCTCCCTCCCTCCCTCTGTGTCTCCCTCCCTCCCTCTGTGTCTCCCTTCCTCCCTCTGTGTCTCCCTTCCTCCCTCCCACTCTCCATCTGTGTCTCCCTCTGTGTCTCCCTTCCTCCCTCCCACTCTCCCTCTGTCTCCCTCTGTGTCTTACTCCCTGTCTCCCACTCTGTTTCCCTCCCTCCCTCTGTATCTCCCTCCCTCCCTATGTGTCTCCCTCGCTCCATCTGTGTCTCCCTCCCTCCCTCTGTGTCTCCCTCCCTGTCTCCCACTCTCTCTCTGTGTCTCCCTCTGTGTCTCCCTTCCTCCCTCCCACTCTCCCTCTGTGTCTCCCTCTGTGTCTTACTCCCTGTCTCCCACTCTGTTTCCCTCCCTCCCTCTGTATCTCCCTCCCTCCCTATGTGTCTCCCTCGCTCCATCTGTGTCTCCCTCCCTCCCTCTGTGTCTCCCTCCCTGTCTCCCACTCTCCCTCTGTGTCTCCCTCCCTGTCTCCCACTCTCTCTCTGTGTCTCCCTCCCTGTCTCCCACTCTCTCTCTGTGTCTCTCTCCCTGTCTCCCACTCTCTCTCTGTGTCTCCCTCCCTGTCTCCCTCTGTGTCTCCCTCCCTCCCTCTGTGTCTCCCTCCCTCCCTCTGTGTCTCCCTCCCTGTCTCCCACTCTCTGTTTCCCTCCCTCCCCCTGTGTCTCCCTCCCTCCCTCTGTGTCTCCCTTCCTCCCTCCCACTCTCCATCTGTGTCTCCCTCCCTGTCTCCCTCCCTGTCTCCCTCTGTGTCTTACTCCCGTCTCCCACTCTGTTTCCCTCCCTCCCTCTGTATCTCCCTCCCTATGTGTCTCCCTCCCTGTCTCCCACTCTCCCTCTGTGTCTCCCTCCCTGTCTCCCTCCCTGTCTCCTTCTGTGTCTTACTCCCCGTCTCCCACTCTGTTTCCCTCCCTCCCTCTGTATCTCCCTCCCTCCCTATGTGTCTCCCACTCTCCCTCTGTGTCTCTCTCCCACTCTCTCTCTGTCTCCCTCCCTGTCTCCCAGTCTCTGTCTCCCTCCCTCTGTGTCTTCCTCCCACTCTCTCCGTTTCCCTCCCTCCCTCTCACCTGTGTGTGTGTGTGTCAGCCCTCAGCGGCAGCGACAGGTTCCTCAGCTCGCGCACACACAGCCGCACCAAGTACTTCATGGGTCTTTAAAAGACCATTTAGATGTTAATGAGGCTTTGTTGAATTTCACCTCTTAGGCCCCTGCAGCTCCCCTCTGACAATACTGGAATCCCCTGGCCCCCACAGAGCAGAGTCCGAGTCCGCGCTGCTGCGGCTTAATTTGCGAACACTATTGATTTATTTTTTTTAAACACATGTGTCTGAAAGGTCGGCGGGTCGCCCAGGAAGGCTTGCCGGGCCGCCACCGGCCCGCGGGCCGTACTATGAGTACCCCTGGTATATACAAAGACAGTTTGAGGGAAAAAACATCAATTGTCCAAAGGTGTCCTTCATAAGCATTTCCAAACCTATCCCTGTCAAGGTGCCTAGGTCATCTCCACCACAATGCACAATCATGAGGTCAGGGTGGGGAAGATGCAAGAGGCTTTAACCAAAGGTAGCAATTGGTGCCACTTCAATCCTCTCCGTGCAAACAATTTAATGTCCGCATTTTGTAAACCTTGGTCTGAGTCAATACGTCTGTGTTCTGCATACCTCTTGCACCAAAAAATATAGCTATGTCCTACGATCCACACTAGCATTTTGAAGGTATGGCTTGAAGGTATGGAAAGATGTCTGTAGCTCATGCAGTTCCTTCATAGAATAAGAGATATTTTTAAAGATGGGGAGCTACTTTTTTCTGCCATACAAAATGATCCGTAATTGGGAGATGGAAAGCATTCTATTTTAAAAGTAGGGTGCACATTCGTTTTGTGGAAAAGCATCTTTGTGATTGGTTAAGAAAAAGCAGTTTCAACATGGAGTACATATCATAGGACCAAATTTGCTGACCTCAACCACACCTGCTACTTGCATTTGGAAGGCACTGTTCGAACTTAAAAGAATCGTGAACTTTTTAAAAAAATGGTTGAACTTTTAACCTGCACGTGTTGTAGAATGTTCTAGAAAATGTGTTGATAGAATACGTTGCACTTCTGACTTCATTTGTTGTTGAATATTTAAAAAAACTGTTTAAATGGAAAATTAAAATGAAACCAATAGAGAGAAGTTTTAAAACCTAAAAGAATCAAGGAACTATTCTAATTTGTTCTTTACATGTATTTATGTGTGGAGCAACAAAATTACACAACAGCACCAGGAAGAGGAAGAAGCTGGGAGTGTGGGGACAGGGGGAGATGGACAGAATGGCACACATGCACAATTAAGTACAGCACAAGTACAGACAAACAATGGCCAAAATGAAACACACCAACAAGGACACAAGTCACACAACCCGGCAACATCACACCAGTGAACAAGCATAATCAATCAATCAATCAATCATATCATATCATTTGTAAAGCGCACTACTCACCCATGAGGGTCTCCAGGCGCTGGGGTGGGGAATGCTGCTAAAGCTTGAGAAGCCAGGTCTTGAGGAGTTTTCTGAAGGTCAGCAGGTCTTGGCTCTGCCATAGGTGGATGGGGAGGGTGTTCCAGGTCTTGGCAGCGAGGTGGGAGAATGATCTGCCGCCGGAGGTCGCTCTTCGGAAGCGGGGGACTTTGGCGAGGGCGAGGTCGGCAGAGCACAGCTGGCAGGTGGGGTACATTGACCGGTGTTGTGGAGTGCCTTGTGTGCGTGGGTGAGGAGCTTGAAGGTTATATTCTTGTTGACCGGGAGCAAGTGCAGGTCTCTCAGGTGGGGTGTGATGTGGCTGTGGCGAGGGATGTCGAGGATCAGGTTTGCCGAGGCGTTTTGAATGCGTTGGAGCCATCTCAGGAGTTTGGTCAAGCCTCCTGCGTAAAGGGTGTTTCCGTAGTCCAACCTGCTGCTGACGAGGGCCTGGGTGACCGTTCTTCTCGTTTCAGTGGGGATCAACTTATAGATCCTGCGGAGAACGTGGAAGGTGTTGAAGCAGGAGGAGGAGACGGCATTGACCTGTTTAGTCATGGAGAGGGTGGAGTCAAGGATGACCCCAAGGTTAGGTGCATGGTCTGTAGGTTTTGGGGTGGTTCCCAGTGCGGTCGGCCACCAGGAGTTGTCCCAGGCCGAAGGGGTTGATCCGAGGGTGATGACCTCCGTCTTGTCTGAGTTCAGCTTCAGTCGGCTGTTTCTCATCCATTCAGCGGCGGCCTTCATTCCTTCGTGAAGGTTGGTTTTGGCGGTGTAGGGGTACTTAGTGAGGGAGAGGATCATCTGGGTGTCATCGGCGTAGGAGATGATGTTGAGGTCGTGCCGACGGGCGACGTGGGCGAGCGGTGCCATGTAGATTTTAAACAGAGTTGGGCTCAGGGATGAGCCCTGGGGTATGCCGCAGATGATCATGGTGGCTTCGGAGCAGAACGGGGGAAGGCAGACGCTCTGTGTTCTGCCGGAGAGGAAGGATGTCTTCCAGTCCAGGGCCTTCTCTTGGATCCTGGCATTGTGGAGGCATGTTCGTAGTGTGTGGTGGCAGACCATGTCTAAGGCGGCTGACATGTCCAGGAGGATGAGGGCCGCCGTTACTCCGTTGTCCAGCAGGGACTTGATGTCATCGGTGGTGGCGATGAGGGCAGTCTCAGTGTTGTGGTTGCTGCGGAACCCGGACTGGGAAGGGTCCAGGATGTTGTTCTCCTCGAGGTAGCGGGTCAGTTGTTCATTGACGTTCTTCTCGATTACCTCTGCTGGGAACAGGAGCAGGGAGATGGGCCGGAGGTTCTTGAAGTCCTTGGGGTCTGCCTTGGGTTTCTTGAGTAAGGTGTTGATCTCTGCGTGCTTCCAGCTTTCCGGGAAGGTTGCCGTCTCGAAGGAGGTGTTGATGACTTTCCGGAGATGGGGTGCGATGGGGTGCGTTGGCTGTGCTGGCTTTGTTGAAGATGTGGTGTGGGCATGGGTCTGACGGAGATCCGGAGTGGATGGTGTTCATGATCTTCATGGTGTCGTCGTTGTTGATGTTGGTCCAGGAGAGCAGGCGGTTGGTGCAGGTGGTGGTCATGCGTGTGGAGGTCTCAGTTGTTTTCGGGGCGGTCGTGACGTTGAAGCTGTCATGGAAGTCTGTGATATTGCGGTGGAAGAAGGTGGCCAGCGAGTTGCACAGGTCTTGCGAGGGTGGGACGTCGTTGGTGTTGGAGCTGGGGTTTGAGAGTTCCTTCACGATGTTGAAGAGCGCTTTGCTGTTGTGCACATTGTTGTCTAGGCGGTCTTTGAAGGAGGCCCTTTTGGTGGATCTGATGAGGTGATGGTGACCGCGGGTAGCATTCTTGTGGGCTGCGTGGCTGTCGGGTGTTCGTTCACAGAGCCAGATCTTCTCCAGCTTTCAGCAGGTTTGCTTGGAGGCCCGGAGGTCTTCAGTGAACCAGCTGGCTTTCTTGTTGGTGTGACTGTTGGATGGTTTCTTGATCGGGGCGAGGGTGTTGGCGCAGTCGTTGATCCACTGTGTGAGCTTGCGGGCGGTGGTGTCGGGGTCAGAGGGGTTGGCGAGTGGGCTCTGGGCAAGGGTAGTGGTTAGCTGGTCTTCGGTGAGTTTTCTCCAGCAGTGGCGAGGCATCCGTTGGGCGCGGTGGTGCGTGGTGGGTTTCTTGAAGGTGAAGTGGATGCAGTGATGGTCGGTCCAGTGGAGTTCGGTGGTGTGGTTGAAGGAGACGTGGGGCTTGCGGCGAAGATGGGGTCAATCGTGTGACCGGCGGAGTGGGTGGGTATTGTGACGAGTTGTCTGAGTCCGAGGTTGGCTAGGTTGGCGATCAGGGTGGTGGAGTTGGTGTCGTAGTTGTTCTTGAGGTGGAAGTTCAGGTCCCCGAGGAGGGTGTAGCCCGTGGAAGCGAGAGCGTATGTGCTGACAAAGTTGGAGATGGAGTCGCTGAACTGTGGCATAGAAGTGAAAACCATGCTGCATTCATACAGGATGTGTACAAAGGCCGGTTGTGGGTGTTGTGGGTTTTCTGCGACCGTGGTCATCAAGGATGAGAATCCCAGCACGTGGCACATGGGCGAGTTCACAGTGTGTTACATTGCCAAACAGCTGCTCCTCCCTCCCACGAGCCCCCACACTATTGTACAGTGCGCTGTTGTATCTCGTGCACTTGTACAGCACACCATTGTAATGCCTATTGGCGCATGCCCTGCTGCATTCCAACTACAGCATGACAGTCCCATTTGGAGGTGGTGCATGCCACTTTACAACAACGACTGCTGAGGCCCTTGTGGCAGGCCACACCAGAACACAGAGACACACTTACCGCACTTCCTGTACACGGTCATGTCCAAGACACCCCGTTCCTCTTGCCGGATAGGTACACCACTGCGCTGACCTGTGTACCCTGGACCAGCACACGCCGGTTGTGCATGCAGGAGGATGCCTGCATAGCTAGATGTCCAGGCTCACTGCCAACGCTGAGGTGACAGCACACTGTGATGTTGCAGGGTCCTTGCCTATCATGCTAACATAATGACCACAGGGACACACTTGCTCAGATGCAGGTTTGGGGGCGTTGGCGGTCCTGGAGTTGTTGCGATTAGTCTTGTGGCACTCATGGGTATCCCTGTATCATGCTCATGGGCCATAAGGACCGCATCATCTGCGTATAATAATGCAGGAATGGGTCATTTACCAGCTTCCGGTGGGTCCTTACATTCCTGAACTAAAACCTTATCAAGACTATTTATGTACAAAGTAGAGAGGAAAGGAGCAAGGACGCAGCCTTGTCTCACTCCTCGCCTCACTTTAAAGTGTCTAGTGCATCCCCCCGAACCGAACCCGTGCCTTTGCCCCTGAATATAGCTGCCTTAAAAAGGAAATTAAAACCGCTTCTACGCCCATCTCCTCTAGAGTCATCCATAATTTGTTATGCATTACACAATCAAACACCGATGATAAGTCGACGAATGCCAAATATAAAGTTCCCTTTTTTGCTTTGATATACTTATTCATTAAAATTTTAAGATTAAGGCCCTGCTCAATTGTACCTCACTTCTTACGAAAATCATATTGCAGATCTCTTATCACTGTCCAATCCTCCGCCCAGTCCTGCAATCTATTCAATATTACTCGACCCACAATTTTCACGGTTGAATCCAACACCGATATTGGCCGATAACAGACCGGGTAGGCACGGTCTCCTTTTTTAAAGATTGGTACCAGGATGGATTCATACCATGTGGGTACAAAACCATCAGAGCTACTGGCATTGAAGACTTGTGTCAGCAACGGGCCCCAAAATGCAATATTAGCTTTATAAATATCGACAGGAACACTATCCGGCCCAGCGGCCTTTCCGCCCAAACTTGTAATAATGTCCAGGTTTATCTCGCTAAGCTCAAAAGAGAGCTTTTCCCCTTGATCCCTTGACAATGTTGCATGCTCATCCTCATCAGCTATATTATCTTGAGACCCTAATAATGGATCATTATACAGAGAGAAAAATTGCTCTATCCATGCGTGCTCTGTAATTGCTACCTCAATAGTAGCTACATCTCTGTCTATCAGGAAGGGGGCGTTAACTGCCTCCCAGAATGCGGCGGAATCTCTAACACTAGATGCACCACGTAATGCTGTCCATCCCTCTGCTCTTAACACATTTCTCCTATCTTTTAAGGCACACTTATACTCTTTCCGGGCCTCTCTGATCTTGTCCTTATTTTTCTCTTCCAAATGCACGGCGTATTTAAGCTTTCTATAAGCCCTTGTACAGTTGGAATCGAACCATCCTTCTTTCCTTAAGTTTTCTTTCTTGTTACTAACTTTAAGAGTGAGGGCCTTCTTAATATGGTCTGTAATAACATTAAAACCATCAATAATTTCCTTGCATGTAGACTTCTCATCCAGACAGGCCATGATCTTATCATTACAGTTCATATAAATTCTTTTGGTTCTATTTTGTCCCAGCGTAATGCATAGCCATTTTGCCTAGATAGGGATATATCCCCCATTATAGGATTAGGGCTATTAGCCCCAGTTGTCGTTTGTCTAAATAGGCGAATACCCAGACTCTGTGCAAAGTGATCACTTAATGTGATCTTATGAGTGCAAAAATTGGTAATTCTTGAGCAGTGCCTGTTTGATCCCAAAATAAATTCTATTGTTGAAAATGTTCCACGACCATTAAAAGTAGGACCAAAAGGAACAGGGGGCATACATAGAGTGTTAGCAAATCCTAGATCAAATTGACACAAAGTTTTGTTTAAACTATCACCATACCTTGAATGCGGGAAATGAGGAAAAATTGTCTCCATGTCATACGTAATACCACAATTCCCAGTGTCTGAATGTTGGCATAGCACAGAGTTAAAATCCCCCCCCAATCAATGAGCAAATCCTTACTTCCAAATGCCTGTAAGTTTTGTAGGTGACAACGTATGTCCTTTACAACCCCCTCAAGTAAGTCATGGGGAACGTTATTGTAATAATTCACGAGTATTACTGTGTGAGATTTATCCACCGGTAGACTAATGATCTGATAAAAACAGTCCTCGGCCAACATGTTAATTCTTCCAAAATTTACTAGGTTTGAAACATAGGTACAAAGACCCCCTTTAGCTCTTTCATGCATTGAGGCTATTGCGGGTGTATCTAGGGTTTTATAACCATTTATATGGATAGGCTCCACTGCCCATGTTTCCTGTAGACTGATGAGTTCAAATTTCTGAATAAAGTCAATCCATACTCTATTGGTCACATTAGATTTAAGTCCGGCTACATTCCATCACATGAAATTACATCTACCATTCCCAGTATTACCTACATAGGAGTCGAGACTTTCACCTCTACTTGATGTCAAATGTTTATCCTCCAGTGTAGGACGTAATATTGGGGCAGCCACAGTAATAGATAAAGAGAGAATTGGTCTCTCATCATAAATAGTTAGGGTGTCCATTTTGCAATTAGTCTGTACTAAATGTATATCCGGTGTATCACCTTGCACTACGTTATCATGTAGACCAGATGATCTTATTCCCCCTATTGTTCCCTCATCCCTATAAATCCTCAGTGCATTGTCCCTGCTACTTGTATCAGGGGCTAGTACTTCAGTAGTATTCTTAAACAAACTGCTCCTATGCGTAGGTTTAGCTCTTCAGTCAGTCCACTTCTTCCAGACTAGGTAGTACATTAAAACGATTTCGACTGGGTACACCATATCTTAAGGTATGACTTACCAATGGGACCTCCCTGCTTTGTTTGCCATAGTCAGACTAACTGGGTTTATAAAAATATCCTAATTGAGCAATGTTAATATGTTGTGCTGAAATCAAGCAGTTTCCAGCCCAGCTCAGAATGGACTGAATTATTTGTTGTGTTTTAAAATTTAATATAACACAATCGCCAGTCAAATACTTGTGCCCCTTCCCTATCCAGCTCACCCTTCTTGCCATTTTAAACTCTAGGAAAAGTCTGTCAGTTAGGCCAGACCTAGTCCCAAGCCATGATAGCGATTTGTTTCTCAAACTCTCACAGGTTTCGACCATCCCATGTCGCAGCTTGGGGACATTAGCTAGTACCACTGTGTAAGGGGCTGCCGCTGGTGGTAAATCTATGTATTATAACCATGATCTATTGACTTGGTAAGAGTATTCTGCATCATTCAGAAACTCTGTCCATCACCACCCCCCTTTTCCAAAATCGGTAAATCTATGTATGTCATCAGGTTTTCAAACTCAGGCTCGTCCATAGGTCTGGGCTCGTTCATCACCTTAGGCCCCTCCACTAGATTATCTATAATCCCGCTCTAGTAATTGGTTTATGACGGGTCCGCATAATACTATTAGTAGTTAGTGGATACACACTGGGGGTATGGGTATTTGACTGAATACTGTGATTGGGATTAGTACTCGGTTTACGGGCACTCTGGGCGTCATTAGAATCAGTTAAAATAAACTCACATTTATTATGACATTTAGACAAAACAACTTCTATTGCCCCAATCTTCCACTCAGATTATTTAAAGTCTCCCTTAGGTAACTATCAAGGGCGTCCAATTTATTTTTCAGTTTCAATACTTCATTCTGCGCATGAGAGTCCGAGCTAGGAAGTGCCTTCTCCCTCCCACATAATTTATTCATTGCAAGAGTCCTACCCTTCTTTGGGGATCTTTTTTGTGTTACACCCGGGGTTACCGTACCCTTTGTACTAGATTCCATGTCCAGCTTAGATAGAATATCTGGATTCCTAGGTTGCTTAGAAGGCGGCTGAGGATCACTCTCAAGATCACTATCTATGATGTGGTCTGAGACATTCACGGCACAGCCATTTCTTTCATCAATTACACTCTGCCTTCCAATTGGGGGATCAGTTGACCCTTTATCATTATCAGGTATAATAGGACCCTCTGCCATATTATTCCTATCTGTATTCATGGCCTCTTCTACAGTTAAAATTTGCTTTACTATCACACCCATGGCGCCTGTCAAGTAGTTTAATAATGTCAAGAAAAGTCCTTCTCCCACTTTGCTCTGTTTCTTCTTTTGTGGTGTGGTAGATGATTTTCTCTTCCCCATGTTAGCTCAGTTTCACGCTCCTTTGGGGTATCTATACATATAATTGATATGATCTCCTTACTTGCAGTAGTTATAATCAGTCTCTAGCTTAATATCCCACAGAAGAAATCTGCCGATACTTCAGGGATACCAACGTAGCTACAAATAAACAAATGGGCCAACAATAGTCTGTGGTTACAATTAGTCTGGTGCAGATACGAGGACAGGCGGCACCTTTACACTTTATGTAGATAGAATCAAGAGCAAGGTACCTTCATATACTCATATTACAGCAACAGACAGCCAAGAGTTGTGGCCAGCCCGGCCTCTTTCGGTCGATGACAGTCCGGCCCATGGCCCGGGCGAGCCCGCGCGCGTACCGCTCTTCGGGAGCCCCTGCGAGTCTTACTGGCGCATCCTGGCACTCTAGCGGGGATGTCAGGTGCGCGACGGTGCTAAGGAGCCTGGGAGCGGTAGTCTTCCTCCTTCCGCTCCGGTCCTTGGCCCCAGCTGGTAGCTCCACAAACAGCAAACAGGTACAGGCCGATTTTGGCAGTATCAGGGCGTTTTTCCAACTTTATTTTTATATAAACATGTATATGTAAACGATAAACTATGTTCAAACTTTCTTTTTTTATCAATGTATATATATATATATAGATATCCCTACCTTAAGTAGTGATATTCTTGCCTTGAAATTGTCTGGTAAAAATAACGAGGACTTTTTTCTGATTAACATATATGCTAGAGGGCAACCTGGTGGGAAGCCTGCAAGAGCAGTTAGCGATTTAGATTCCTTATTAAACAATATTAGTAGCGACAAATGCATAATGGTGGCAGGTGATTTTAATTGTTCTTTTGAACCCTTTCCTAGTCTTGATAAAGAAGGATATGGGGATATAGACCATATTTGGAATATTCCACCATTATCCATCCCTCCAATTAAAAAAGTTACCGAGGCCGCAATGCAGTGGTTAGGCCTCTGCCTTGAATGGGATCTGCGCGCAGCTAACGGTAGAACCAAATCAGATTCAATGGGAAAGGTCACTTTTGACAATTCCCAGCATTCGAGTCGTATTGACTACTTCTTAATAAAGATAGAGTTTTGGAAAATCCTAGTGGATATGGAAGTAGTCCAAAGACCTGAAAGTGACCATAATCCCCTGGCAATTAAACTATTACTGAATGAGGGTCTTAGATTGGATTTTGCATCTACTACCGTTACAGCTGAGGCTGTTCTCACGAATGACTGTAGAAGGGTCTGATGGACTAGGCTTATAGACAACCCTACTGTATTAGAAAGGGTTGCGGTGGAGGTCTTAGCTGCCACCAATTCGATGGTACCCATAGTTAATGAAGGCACTTCCCTAGAAGAAATAGGGTTGATCCATGAGTCTCTATTTAATAAGATTAAAACCCTTTTTAGTGAATCCACAAAAGGAAGGAACAATGGTCCAGTACCAACTAGGACCAAATGGTATGATAAATCCTGTCGTCTTGCCCATAGCACTTTAATAGCAGCTATTAAATCCAAGTCTGGCAACGATATTAGGCTAGCTAGGGTTAATTACAAGAAAGCACTTAAAGAGGCAAAAACCAACTGGGACGAACAGCGCTGGTTAGATTTATACCAAGCAAGCACCTCATCTAACTTACAAAAATTCTGGGAGACTGTGAGGTGGGGAGGGACTGGGGACTTGAAAGTCCCTGTAAACAATGTGCCTGCAGAACAATGGGTCCAGTACTACGCGACGCAGTTTAGTAGCACGGAACGGATCTCCCATCCCTGGGAAGATGCCAGTATACAGACTGCGGTGCCTATACTTGACCACATTGTCTTCACAGAAACAGAAACTGTAGTTGCTCTTAAACAAGTCCAGAACGGTAAGGCCCCCGGTATGGACTGTGTCCCAGCAGATCTTTTTAAACATGACCAGGTGCATTGGGTTCCGTACATAACCACCCTAGCAAATGCGATAGCTAGAGGGACCAGGATCCCAAATTCATGGAAAGGGGCAGAGATCCTGCCCGTGTATAAAAAAGGGGACAAAACTGATGCAGGAAACTACCGACCCATCAGTCTTATTGATGCCCTACAAAAGGTAGTGGCTAGAATGCTCTTAGGAAAAATCGACACCTGGATGACCGAAGCTGACATTCTCTCTCCATTACAAGCTGGCTTTAGGGCTCACATTAGTACTGTAGATCAGATCTTAAGATTTGTTATGATCTACTGGAAAACTGTGTTTTTGAGAGGTGGCACGATATACGCTGCATTTGTGGACCTCAAATCAGCGTTCGATTTGGTCCCCAGAGGAAAGATGTGGGCTGCATTAAGAAAGATGGGAGTTCCCCCTGCGCTCCTAAAATTTACCATTAGGATGCACGAGGGAAATTTTGCTAGAGTTAGGTGGGGTCGCCAGGGCCAGGTCACAGAACCCTTCCCCGTGACTCGTGGAGTGAGACAGGGCTGCGTCCTGGCCCCTACCCTTTTTATACTTTTTATTAACCAAGTGGTTAAGTTTCTCTCAGAAACCCCTACTGATGCACCATCACTGGGTGGGACTAAATTCCCCCTTTTAATTTTTGCTGATGACACGCTCATATTGGCTAAAACACAGAAGGGTCTGCAGGTAGCTATAGACAAATTTGTGGATTTCTGCAATGAGAACGATTTAGTAATTAACATCAACAAAACCAAATTTATGGTATTCACAAAGAAAAAACCACAGAGGGGCAATGTTACAATGAATGGGTCTAGTCTGGAACAGGTTGAGGCGCTGACCTATCTTGGTGTGACAATGGACTATAGATTACGCTGGAAAGAGCAAATTGCGGCGCTTAGCTTGAAATTTACGCGTCTGTCCGGTTGCCTGGTGAAGGAGCAGCGGAGTTCTCTGACCAAAAGGGTATTGCCCGCTCTTAAAATATATAGTGCAAAAATCAGCTCTGCCATATTATACGGGGCTGATATATGGGGTTGTGTGGACTTGGCTGTCCTTGACAGGATACAGAACAAATTTTTCCGAAACTTAGTCAGTCTTCCTCCATCAACACCCGCTTTACCACTTTTGATGGATATGGGGTTCCATTCAATTAAACATCAAGCCCAGTACAGGATGGTGGCGTTATGGAGACGCATATGGTCCACACCAGAACTTGCCATGTTTGCCCAAGAGCTTCAGGATGTTAGATCACAGCAGGGGGCAGGTGAAATTCCATGGTTTAAGTTAATTAGAATCACTCTTATCGGAATGGGCCTCCCCCAGTTGTGGTTTGAGGCGGGCTCTCACTTCTTTCCCTCTAAGAAAGATTTTAAATCTCTCTTCTGGTCTATGATTAAAGATGAACACGTTGCTCTTTCAGAGAAACCGAATTTGACCGGTCTGTTTCTGCTACATAAAATAGTCCCTCATACCGAGTGCTTTTGGGATGTTATTCTCAAATCCTTAGATAGGAAACTTTACTTTCAGTTCCGACTAGGTACATTGCCATTACGGGCCTTCACCAGTGGCTGGCAGACGCCGGCGACTTCACTTTGTCCATGTTGTACTGACCATGAGGAAACAATAGGCCATTTCTTGTTTGTTTGTAATGCTTACCATGAACCACGCCAGAAGTGGTTAAAGCCTATATGTTATAGATTAAAGACCCGGTCGAGCAGTGAAGCCTTGCACATTCTAAGAACTAACACCTCTGAATGTCTTTCCATTGGATTGGCCAAATTCCTTGGATGGGCTTGGTTATTAAGGTCTAAGACAGTTTGTAACATACCGTCATGAAAAACCAATACTATAGTATGTTACTTTATTAGATTGTGACTCTGACGAGTATTGATGTGGTGTCATTTCATATATATTTGTACAATAATAATTTTCTGTTGTCGTCTTTATGCACATATTTAATTGAGGTTTTAATCAATTTTCAATTCTTTTTGTTTTACTGTTCTTCAGGCTTAATTTTCATATAATGTCATTTATTAATTATGTAATGTTGTTATTATTTATATGAATGTAAACATTTTGTCTTTTATGAAGAATATTCGCAATAAAGACGTAAAAAACTGATATATATATATATATATATATGAACGATAAACTAATAAATAAAATGTAACAAAAATAATAGAAAACAACAAGGCGGAACACTCCTGTGAGGACCATGAGAGAGAGAGAGAGAGAGAGAGAGAGAGAGAGAGAGAGACACTGCCGCCCCTGCACATCCATGAGCAAATAACTACCTGGTGCCACCGGAGTGTACAGCAGTGGGCACTCCATGTGCCCGTCAAAACTCTGCGCATCCCAGATATGTTGCTGAGTCCTGAGTCATGAATGGCGGAGATATCATCAGTTTCTATGCGGATCGCACAGATGTCGTTGAGCCCTGAGTCATGAATGGCGGAGAGCACATCATCTTCTCCTCGGCTCGGCAGATCTCACACATTTCGGTGAGTCCTGAGTCATCAATGGCGGAGACCACATTAGCTTCTCCACAGCCCGGCAGATCTCACAAATGTCGTTGAGTCCTGAGTCATCAATGGCGGAGACCACATCAGCTTTTGGTGCCTCTAAGCCTGTGGAACTCAAGTCTGTGCCACGTGGTGGTAGGCCCCTGATGGCCATATAAACTTTGGGTGGCACTAACTCTGTGCATCTGAAGTCCGCGCCAAGGGGATGGTAGTCCCCTGGCGGCTATACAGATCAAGGTGCGACTAACCTTCAGCGCAACTTTTCAAAGACCCTTTATGGTTGAGACTTGTGGAGCGTCCACCATCCAGTCAGCACCGGCAATAAAGGATATGATGTTGTCGATCTATTATATTTGCGTGGTCACATGGCCTGTGAGGCATGTGCCGGATGGGTGTGGTGTGTGTGCAAACCTGCCCTCAGGGAGTGGCTGTGATATTTTGAGAACTAGACCACTGACCTGCACACCAACAGCAAGTACGCCTGCGACAGGTAGCTAGCTATGTGGGGCCAACGTCGGAACGTAATCGGAGTGGCGTTGTGTACGATTGATCAGGGCAGGGATAGCCACAATGATGTGGATGGCTCGCAGTACTTCGTCTGTGAGTCAAGTGCAGCTGTCCTTCTGCAAGCCTGGGTGCGAACTGTTCATAACTCACACTACATAAGTATTGAAAAATCATTTTGTGATTCAGTCCGTCAGCTAGCATCAGTCCGAGGCATTTGTGAAAACATATTGGAGTTCTTTCTGTGATAGACACCCCTTTGACGCTGCCTCTCCCCACACCAGCAGGTAACGCACCCTCTTCCCACATTACCATCATACCCCCAACCACCTTTTTGGGCCCGGAAGTGTCCCTGTGTGGTTGGACAAAGAAGAATCTTAGCCATGTATAGATTTACATATAAAAAAAATTATTTAAAGAAAAGAACAACATATAAGACTGAAGGGAGTCTGGAGGTGTGGTCGCTGCCACAAAGTTGGGGTGACTGCCATTCAGGACTCGGGACACAGTTACACATGTGGGATCAGCTTGTATTGAAGAGGGTTAGTGGCACCAGAAGCATTGAGACTGTATGAGCCTGTGATGATGCTTGGTGTGGACGGGCCGCACTGGGAGCAATGTGTCTTGGCTACTGGACTGCGTCATGTGGAATCAGGACTCTATCTGAATTGTGAGGCGTGCTGACCATAGTGTAGGTGAGGTAGTGATAAGCAAGGGCCCACAGCCATGTGCATACATTGGTGGCCCCACACGCCTGCATAGTGCAGGTTAAGTGGCACCACGTGTCGCCGGCCTTCCATATGCAAATACCCATCACTAATTGAAGTGAGTGTGGTGCTGTGGTTGCTGTCACTAAGTTCGGGTCACTGACATTCAGGACTCATGGCACAGTTACACATGTGGGATCGGCTTGTGTTAAAGAGGGTTAGTGGGACTACGTATCGCCGGACTTGCATATCGAAATATATGCCGCACTGATCGAAGGGACTGTGGGGCTGTGGTCGGTGCCACGGACTTGGGGTCACTTCCATTTAGGACTCAGAACACAGTTACACATTTGGGATCGGCTTGTGTTAAAGAGGGTTAGTGGGAGTACGTGTCGCCGGCCCTGCATATGGAAATATGCCTCACTGATCAGAGGGAGTCTGGTGCTGTGGTCACTGCTACAGACTTGGGGTGACGGCTATGCAGGACTCAGGACACAGTTACACATTTGGGATCAGCTTGTGTTAAAGAGTGTTAGTGGGACTACGTGTCGCCGGCCTTGCATATCGAAATATGCCTCACTGATCCAAGGGGGTGTGGTGCTGTGGTCGCTGCCACGGACTTGGGGTCTTTGTCATTCAGGACTCAGGACTCAGTTACACATGTGGGATCGGCTTCTGTTGAACAGAGTTAGTGGCAGCATGTGTCGCCAGGCTTCCATATGCAAATATCCCACACTCATTGAAGGGAGTCTGGTGCTGTGGTTGTCTCACGGAATTAGGGTCACTGCTACACAGGACCCAGGACACAGCTCCACATGTGGGATTGGCTTGTGTTGAAGACGGTTAGTGGCACCATTTGTCGCCGGTCTTCCACAGTGTAGGCCAGAGGTAGCAGTGAGCAAGGGCCCACAGCTATGTGCATACATTGGTGGCCCAACGGCCTGCGTAGTGCAGGTTCAGTGGCACCACGTGTCGCCGGCCTTCCATATGCAAATGCCCCTCACTGATCGAAGGGAGTCTGGTGCTGTGGTCGCTGCCATTCATGACTCAGGACACAGTTACACATGTGGGATCAGCTTGTGTTGAACACGGTTAGCTGGCACCACGTGTCGCCGGTCTCCCACAGTGCAAGCCGGAGGCAGCGGTCAACAAAAGCCCACAGGCAGGTGACGTTGACTTGAGCTGCACAGATTGGGAGCATTTGGTTTTCATAACCCATTATAGTCTGTTACACAATTTGCATGGCTGCTAATTTTGAATTGTGAACCGTGTAACCCCCGTGTAGGGCAGAGGCAGCCGTCAGAATGGGCGCACAGCCACGTGGCATTGAGTTGAGCTGCAGTTAGTGGCACCTGGAGTACTCAGCGTGTGCGCACCCTGCGATGATACATGGTGCCGGCGGGCCGCACTGGGAGTAATGTCTTTTGTCTAATGAATTCTGCCTTGATAAGGCCACGTGGTGATGACTTATGGTGCAGTGAGTTAGTAGCACGTGAAGCACACAGCGTTTGTGCACCCTGCGATGATGTGTGATCCGGGCTTTCACTGGGAGCAACGTGTCTTGCGAACTGGACTACGTCATCTGCAATCGCCACTGCATCTGAATTGTGAGCCCTGCTGTCCACAGTGTATATGGAAGGCAGTAGTCGGTACAGACATAAGTCTGCAGTGCTGTGCCGCTGGGTTCGCAGAGCGCCTATGTCGAGGAGGCCCGCGGTCATGGTGGCAGCCACGTGCCAGGGTGAGGGCTGCCGGTCTGGCAGACTCGTTGGTCTTCCCACAAGTGAACCACACCTAGGGCCTGGCCTATTTATTCATACTCTTATGCTGGAGTGGAGTACGTTGGAGCAGCTCACTCCGCTTCCGCTTCCAGGGGGGACAACACAGCTACATGACCGAGATTTTACCCACTGCCTAAGGTAACATGGTTGCGCCCAATGTCTACTACACTACAAGTATCAATAGTATATCTCCACATGGAGAGGTTTGTGTTTTGCATAGTGAGGTCTGTGCAGCACATCAGCGTTTCACTTGGTATTGTGTGCTTTACTATTGATGGGTGACTTGCCTCCTTCATATAGAGTTAGTTGCCACGTCTCACAACATTCAGCTATTGTGCGGCTGAGTGGCATGGCGTTTTGAGAATGTCCGTTGTCCTGTTTTGCGCTGCCTCAGTAGTAGTAGGGGGGTGGTCCGGGGGAGGTTCTGGTGGTGGTGGCGCTGGGTGTTGTGGCCTTGTTCGGTGTCGGAGCTGAATGATTAGTAGCTCTATCACGTGTTGGTCTTTAGATGTGGCTGTGAGTCCAATTCACGGAGTAGATAGTCGACCTCCTTACACCAGTTAAAGGTTGATGTTAATTTGTTACTGCTAACGCGGCTTATCGCCTTCTTTTTGGATCACATTGCAGATTTGGCTGGTCGTTGAAAATATGGGGAAGTGATGTTTTCATGTTTTTTTTGCATGGGAACGCCTACTTTGCATATCATTAGCGTTAGTTGTGGCTCTCGTTTGTGGCGATTTTGTTAGCGCATGGTATTGATGGAAGAGTGGGTAGATTTGCAGTTTTCACCAAGTTGAGAATGGAATGAAATTAGCATTTAAAAAACCTTTGAAATCCACTGAAAAAACCATAGGTTTTAGGCACGTTACAGTTAGAAATTAGAATTTAAAAACCTTAAAAATTCACTGAAAAAAACATAGGTTTCAGGCATGTTATAGTTAGAAATTAGCATTTAAAAAACCTTTGAAATTCACTGGAAAAATAATAGGTTTCAGGGATGTCATCAGTGTTGTCATTTGAGATGTCATCAGTGATGTCATCAGTGATGTCACTGACCATGTCATGAATGATGTAATATTTGACGTCATCAGCAGTGCATTGCGGGGGCTCGAGTTAGAGTTAGCTCAACTAACTATAACGGGGGAATTTCTATGGTTTTCTATGAGTGAAATGTCCAACTAACTATAACATTCAGTGAATTTCAACGTTTTTTTAAATGCTAATTTCTAACTATAACGTGCCTGAAACCTATGTTTTTTTAGTGAATATATATATATACGACGATTTTTGCACCCCTGCACTTTATATATGATTAATAAAGAGTCATAACCTGACGACTGGCTTGGACGTTCTTATCGTTGTCTGCGTACTAGTGAGCGTGCATGAGGCTTTGTTGCACAGTGACCGGTTGGAGTTACACATATATATATATATATATATATATATATATATATATATATATATATATATATATATATATATTGCAATTCAATACGCTCCTGCTAGCAACCCTTCGCCTTCTGTAGGGGTGGCTCGAACCGGCGGAGCAGCCGGTAATAATATTCAACAAAAACGGCGTTCCTCACGAGCACTCAGGTATAAGACAATCAGGCCACAATCCACATGGAAGTCCAAAAGTTGATTTATTACTTCATAAATCTACGTGACGCGTTTCGCACTCCACAGAGTGCTTGATCACAGGAGTGCGAAACGCGTCACGTAGATTTATGAAGTATTAAATCAACTTTTGGACTTCCATGTGGATTGTGGCCTGATTGTCTTATACCTGAGTGCTCGTGAGGAACGCCGTTTTTGTTGAATATATATATATATATATATATATATATATATATATATATATATATATATACAACCTACTGGTGGTCACCAGTAGGTAGTTATAGTTAGGATGTCATTTCCATAGGAAGAAATTGTTTTCTTTTGTCAATAACTTTTGCATTGTTTGACGAATCTTTGAGAAAGTTCCAAAACTATTTTGCCGCTCACTTCTGCTGCTGTCTGTAAAGTTTTGGGGTGATCCATCAAGCGGGGAATGAGTAAAAAGTGGGTCCCAAGGCTTTTTTCTTCAGGAAATTTTAAACAAGGCTACAGCTTGTATGATAAGCACCAACCAATACACCCACGAAATGAAAAGGCAACTTAAGGTCAAAGAACGCTATCAGGAATTAAGAAACAATCCCATCAATGATTATGCTTCAGGTTTAGGCTCAACAGGGATTATTATCACATGGGGAATTTCAATATTTAAAGACTGACTATCCCAGTATGCCAGCAATTTACTGTCCTCCGAATATACATAAGGACCTTCAGGTTCCCCCTGGAAGACCGATTGTCAGCATAAATGGGTCTCTGATAGAAAACACTTCTAGATTTCTGGATGTGTTCCTTTGCTAGTATGTCACCATTGATTTTTTTAAGGAAGGTGAACAACATCCCGAGGCATAGCGGCTACATCATGGTAACATTAGATCTTTGCTCCCTATATATCTCCATTTTGCATCAATATGGGATAGAGGCATGCCAATACTTTTTAAGATCTAGGTATTTGGCACTGACTCAACATAGTATGATGCGTCTCACAGCGCCTCCTTCTGAATTAACCACAATATCTTTCTCTTAAACAAAAAAACATATCTCCAATAACAGGAGCCTGAGATGGGGCAGCCTTTGCCCGCAGGTATGCCAACATCTATAAAAGAAAGAAGTTGCCTGGGTGGAATGCAATGGAGATACACCAAAAAGATTACCATGTGAGTACGCTTTATTGATGATTTGTTTATTTTGTGGGAAGGAGATGAAACGTCTTTATGTGAATATATTGCTATCCTGAATGCCAATCCGTATAATATACAACTGACTGCGAATTGGAGTTGGAGAATGCAAGAAATTGATTTCCTGGATGTGAAATTGCAGGCAGTGAGTGACTCTATGCGAACTAAGATGTTCTGAAAAAACACTATTGTAACTCCATCTTACATGGCAATAGTTGACACCGTGTTCTCTAAAATGGAGTATTCCGTATAGTCAATTACTCAAGGCCCACAGAATCTTCTCCACTGATGAGTTATTTGAAAATGAAGCCACTATGATGATCATGAGATTTGTAGAAGGAGGCTATCCACTGCTGGTCCTCAGAGAAGCAAAAGAAAGGGTCCTAACAAAAAACGAGGAGCATTTGTTGAGCACACAAGCTTAATCCATTCTGATATGTGGGGTGGATGGAGACTGGGACCAAGCCATACGCTTTTTTATGGGATACAATATGGAAGATAGCTCAATCAGTTCCCTGATTAACAGGAATTGGCACATTTTAAAACATGATGAACATTTGAGAGATGTAGTTGGTCAGCATCCTAAGATCACATACCAAAAGGCACCATCTATGGGGGATATGTTACCCAGATCTATGTATCACCAACAAACTGATTGGCTGACCAGTAGAGTTTGGGTTTCAGAAAATGTGCCGCCTGGAAGGCCTGCAAATATGCACTGAATTGTAATGAGTATATGTCCTTTGAGGACAGGCAATTAAGATCAGGGACTGATTACTTGTGAAACAGAGTTTGTGGTGTATGCATTGGAATCTGGTTGTGGCCTGCGATATGTAGGCAGCACAGTCAATTGGCTAAAAGTTAGGATTGGCAGCACATTAGGGCCATAAAACACCTTGATCGTACATACCCTATGGCGAAACATTTTTGGGAACAGCATCGAGGAGATGTGACATTGTTTCAATAGTATGGCTTGAAACATATCAAAGCTCATCCGTGTAGAGGCAACAGGGAACTGGAATTGCTTCTGTGTGAATTGCGGATGATCATTCTTTTAGGTATCGAGAAACCATGGGGCCATAACCTTGATGCTGAACTGCATGTCCATCTGTGAGTTTGTTTTTTTAGCCTATACTATGTTCCATCTATTCTCCACTTGAGGTCCTGGTCACCGGTCTGGCTTGAACAACAGAAGAAACCATATAGATAGCTGAACCCACTTCTGAGGCGGAAAGCCGGAAGGTGGCGGTACTCGATGTAAATCTTTTTAAAATTTGGTGTCACTGCAATTCTGTGTGCTTTTAAATACTTTGACTACTGCCTCTGTTCTCTCCTGGGGCAGAAGCTCACTCTTACCTTTCCCGCACAGCCGATTGTACGCTGTTGCGGTTTCTGCTAATCCAGCGCCCGCCATTGCCGGCGTCTACACAGGCCACGCCCCCTCGAGGCCACGCCCCCTCCGCAGCCTACTTAATCGCTGATAACTAGCGTCTCCGCTCATAGCCGAACCAACTTCTGAGGCGGAAAGCCGGAAGGTGGCGGTACGCGATGTAAATCTATTTAAAATTTGGTGTCACTGCAATTCTGTGTGCTTTTAAATACTTTGACTACTGCCTCTGTTCTCTCCTGGGGCAGACGCTCACTCTTACCTTTCCCGCACAGCCGATTGTACACTGATGCGGTTTCTGCTAATCCAGCACCCGCCATTGCCGGCGTCTACACAGGCCATGCCCCCTCGAGGCCACTCCCCCCGCCGCAGCCTACTTAATCGCTGATAACTAGTGTCTCCGCTCATAGCTGAACCCACTTCTGAGGCGGAAAGCCGGAAGGTGGCGGTACTCGATGTAAATCTTTTTAAAATTTTGTGTCACTGCAATTCTGTGTGCTTTTAAATACTTTGACTACTGCCTCTGTTCTCTCCTGTGGCAGACGCTCACTCTTACCTTTCCCGCACAGCCGATTGTACGCTGTTGCGGTTTCTGCTAATCCAGCGCCCGCCATTGCCGGTGTATACACAGGCCACGCCCCCTCGAGGCCACACCCCCCTGGCTGACGCCAGATATGTGCATCGGGAGGAAGCGCAGCGGACGAGCGCAGCGGGAGCGCCTAAGGCAAGCCCGTCTGCGCCCGTCCGCGCCTGGCCCGTGCCTAGGGCCAGTTCCCTTGGCGGTCTGGTTGTCTCTAGTCGGACTTGCTGGACCAGATCCCAGCTCCTTCTATTAAAACCTACAACCTGTCCGTCCACTTCGCGCTGTAGTCCCTGCCATCTAGAGGACGCCCCTTTTCACTGTCTACAATGCAATTTCACCCTTCCGCCATGGAGCCTACGCCCCTCTCCTTGCCTCAGCCTGCCCAAGCACTTGGTCCATCTCTCGACGCTGAAAGCAGGTCTGATCAACTGTCGCTCCTTGCCTTGTCATTCTAACGAGATCTGGGCATCAATTGTATCGGATGCCTGGGATATCTTGTTTCTTACTGAGTCATGGCTCAGAGATACCTCTAACCCTGACATCCACCTGGCTACCCCTCCGGGTTATCTTTTGAAGGGTATCAATCGTGAAGGGGGCAAAATAGGAGGCGGTATCGCCATTATTCTAAAATCCCATCTCAACCTGTCCATTAGCAAACTGACGAATATCGGGATGATTGAAGCTATGTACTTCACGATTGCTGATACCGCTGCAGTAATTTTGGCGGGTATCCTAGTCTACAACCCTCCTACTACCTCGACTCTCTCTTTAACGGCATTAACCCACCTGCTGGCTGATCTCTCCCTTAAGCACCAACGTTTTTTGGTGCTTGGAGACTTTAACCTTCACGTGGATAACTCTCTCTGCACGAAAGCCAACTACCTGTTGGAAACTATGCAGAGTCTGAACTTGTCCCAACTAGTTAAGGGTCCAACACATACAGCTGGGCATACACTTGACCTTATCTTTGCCAATTTCTCGAATATTATAGTTCATCCTCCTCTCCCTCTTACCTGGTCAGATCACCACCTTGTCCCTTTTGACCTAGAGCTAGGCTCTGGACCTAGACCTACTGTCCTTGGTAAAGACCGGGGAAGAATATGGCGCAAAGTTACCTGCACTACCTTAGACCCCTTACTCAACTATCAGCCGGACTCTTTGTCTAGTGACATTGATGAAAACGTGTCTAGACTTCATTCCGCGCTGCTCCTTGCTATTGATGCCATCGCACCTCTCAAACCTATTACCTCTGCTAGGACCCGCCCCTCTGCCCCTTGGTTCTCTCCGACCCTCCGCGAGGAAAAAAGCCGCTGAAAAACATTAGAACGTAAGTGGCGGCAGAATTATGACCTTGAATCTAAAGCAATTTACAAAACCGCTCTAAAAAAATTCCTTAAACTAAAAAAAGCTACCATGAGAAACTATTTCTCTCTACAAATCTCCAATGCTAAGAACTCCTCTAAAACACTTTTTAATATCGTTAAGGAATTTATAAACCCTCCCGCTAGGGCCTCGCAGAACCCCTCTAGCCAGGCACTATGCGATGGACTGTCTGACTATTTCTTAGAGAAAATTGATAAAATTAAAACTTCGTTTCCTATTGAGGAACCCTCCCTGGTCCCCCCTGGCATAGCCACGGAATCTGCTTCTTTACAGTCTTTTAACGAGTTGACTCTTGAAACCGCACTCAGGCTACTTACCCAGTGCAAATCTGGCTCTCCTTCGGACCTAATCCCTGCCAAAGTTATGGGTGACCTGGCCCCTTCACTGGCTAGACCCTTTCTTTCTATTTGGAATGCCTCCCTCTCTCATGCCACTTTTCCGACTGCTTGGAAAGAGGCTTTGTTGGTCCCCATCCTGAAAAAGCCTGATGCCGATCCTACAAAATTTTGCAATTATCGCCCCATTTCCCTCCTCCCCAAACCTGCAAAAATTCTGGAAAATGCTGTGCAGCTACAACTAACAGAACATCTCGAAAACAATTCTTTCCTGCACGACTCTCAATCCGGCTTTAGAGCAGGCTTCAGTACCGAGACTGCTCTTTGAGAAGTATCTGAGACGATCCGTGAGTGTGTGGATAGGGGCGAGGAGGCCATGTTGGTCCTCCTCGACCTATCCGCCGCTTTTGATACGGTCTCACGTAAAATCCTACTACATCGTCTAAGGCAGGTTGGAATTGGTGGCTCCGTATTAGCCTGGGTTGAGTCATTCCTTACGGGCAGAACTCAGAAGTTGGCGCTCAGGCCTTTTAAATCAGAGGGTAAACCCCTGCTGTGTGGGGTTCCGCAGGGCTCTGCCCTGAGCCCTCTGTTTTTCAACGTTTATCTAGCACCCTTGGCAGCAGTGGTGGAGTCCTGTGGGGTCAGGGTGATCTCTTACGCTGATGATACTCAGCTGATATTTTCTTTTAGAGATCACTCTGACTCCACCTTTGCCAACTTCCGCCAATGTTTGGTTAACATCTGTGCCTGGATGACCATCAACCACCTCAGGCTTAACACTGATAAGACAGAGGTCTTATTTTTTAACCAGAAAACTCCAATATCCCCCAGCCTGTGGTGGCCCACAGTTCTTAACCCCTCGCCCACTCCTGTTCAATCGGCACGGAATCTTGGCTTTCAGTTTGATGATTCTCTTTCTTGTAAAGCGCAAATCAACAAGGTCACCTCAGCTTGCTTTGCGAAACTTCGCATGATTAAAAAGATTTCTTCTTACCTCCCCTTAGACGCCCGTAGAACAGTCACCCAGGCCCTTATTACATCTCATCTAGACTACGCCAACAGCTTGTACGCCGGTGCCCCTCAATATCTGATCGATCGCCTTCAGATCGTGCAGAATGCGGCAGCTAGACTGATTGGAAATATCCCCTACCGTCAGTCGGTCGCTTTCTATTGCAAAGAGCTACACTGGCTTCCCATTGCAAGCCGAATCCAATTCAAGATTCTCACCCTCGCCTTTCGAGCTATCAATGGCCTTGGGCCAGGATACCTGAAAAAGCGAGTGGTAATATCTCAGTCAGTCAGATCACTGAGATCTAACAATCTACGTCTCTTGACTGTACCACGTTTTCGACGATCCAGAATTGGCGGCAGAGGGTTTAGTGTAATGACTGCTAAACTATGGAACTGCCTCCCACTTGACCTTAGGTTTTGTCCATCTGAATCCCGCTTCCGTAGTAAATTAAAAACTTGGCTGTTTTCCAGATCATGAATCTAGTCCTACAATTTCCGGTTCTTCTCCTTTGTTCCTGGGTTTCTGTTTTAGCGCCGGGACACCCCTCCGGGGGTAGCTGCGCGCTGTATAAGCTACTTAAATAAATAAATAAATACAAATAGATGATTTACTCCCTTAATTTGTTTTTATTGAGATTGACCCATATATATCTATGTTTGATGTTGATTACTTTACAGCACTTGCACTTTATAGAGTATTGGATGACACTTAATTGGGATTACATAGCATATTTGGCACATTTGCAGAGTTACAATCCTGTTTTCGGGAAGAGTTTAACTATGTATTATCTATCTATCTACTATCTATATGTAACTATGTATTTCGGAAGTGAGATGCAACGTTTGAAGACTTTTTTGAATTTCTCTGAAGATAAAAATAGGCATGGATGTACATGCACTCATTTTATACAGGAATATTAAATTCAAATATTTATTGTATGTATCTTTGACTAGATTCATGATCTTAGTGAACTTTCTGAGATTTTGGTGTAATTTTACAACAAGAGTGGGTGTTTTACAGAAGGATTTGCACTTTATAATGAATGACGCTGTTGTCGCACAAATTGCGCACTCTACCAATAGCCAGTTTGACTACTGAAAATAAACAATAAATACACTTTATGAGATTTGTACAATATGCTTATGATAAGAAGCATTAGCACTTTATATGTATGATAAGTACATTTGCATAATGTAGGCTTTGCACCATCTTATAGTGTTATTACAGTGCTTATACAATGTTTTTATGAACAAATTAACATTATTGGTAAAATGTAGGATCAGCAACGTAATTATGTTATCATTTGATGGGACATCTGCACAAAAATGTCCTTTTAATATGTGTATCAACCCTGAATCTCCACTTTGGTTTTAGATATTTCTTCTGGATATTTATGGCATGATCAAATATTCCAGTATCGTGGCAAACATGGCAAATTATTTGAGTGTTTTATTTCCTTTCCCTCTCAGATAGATTCAGTATTTTTAATTTTATGACTGTTGTTGTGCATTCAACTTTTGTGGAATTTCAATATGGCCGAAACCCAGTGACTACAGATTCCAATGTACATTCTAGATGTTGCCAACAGGAAGTGCATGATGTTGATGAATGAGTCCATTGTTGCTTTATAAACACTGAGAGTGGGGTAGATGGGATAGCCCGGTAGAAGGCGTGAGTCGAAAAGCGTAGGCTTTCCATGTGGGGTGTTGTGGAGGCACTTTAAAATATAATAAAAATTCATTAAGCACTTCGACCTGGTTCTACGCTGTCTTTTTGTTGGAAGCAGGAGAAAGTGCGGCTGGATTATCAGACTTCAGTGGGTGATTGTTGTGGAGAAATATATATATAACCTACTTGTGGTCACCAGTAGGTAGTTATAGTTAGGATGTCATTCACATAGGTTGCTAAAAGTACGGGATATTGTGGATGCAGTGTTGTGAAGTGGCAAATGATGATTTTGGTAAAGAGCAATATAGGCACAATTTAACAGCTAATAGGTTTCCAGATATAATTAGAAACAAGGGTTTCAAGCATGGAAGGAGCCAGCATTTAGGGAGGGTTATAAGTTATGGGGAGAAGTTCACCTGAGTATTTACGTTGGTTGTAATGTTTAGATTACAGAGATAGCGGGAAAACGTTGATGATGGGATGAGTCGTTTCATACACAGAGACATGATTTTGTATACATAATGTGCATATATATATATATATGCAATCCGATATTTATTTATTTATTTTAACGACTTGTAGAGCGCCTGGTGACCCGAAGGCATCCCCGCGCTGTAATGATATTGATGTGAACAAATTGTAGAATCATGCATTGTTAAAACACAGAATCTAATACTAATACTGATGCTTTTTAATTTGTAGAGCACCCCTGACGAAGGACCACAAAAGGTCCGAAATGCATTGGGTTAAGAAGGACTAACAATTGTGGATGACTTATGTAAAATTCGTGCTACAGAAAAAGGCCTGGATAGGCATATCTGCCGCATTTAGAAATTATAAAAATACATTAGTGTCTCTCATGTGACAAGAAGAAAAATGAGAAAATTGGAAGCTTTTGGAAAAATACAGAGTAAACATTTGTGAAACATGAAAAAATTGTGGCATCATTGTTAAGTGCTAAGGATCAAAGCAGTGCATTTGGATTTGGGGTTATACTACACTCCATCACTTGTTGTATTCATAAGCACGTGGGACAGGACGGGTTTGCACGCAGATAGTTCAATTAAGATAGCATGAAAACATGGAAGAAACTGGTGTGTGATTGACCGCCTCCTCTCACTTTGAAAGAATTCATATAGGAAGAGCATTTTTTGTTTTGTCAATAACTTTTGCATCGTCTGACAAATCTTCGAGAAATGTTGAATACTAGTTCCCCGCTCACTTCAGCTGCTGTATGTAAAGTTTGGGGGTGATCCGTCAAGTGGGGGCTGAAGAAAAGGTGGGTCACAAGGGGTGTTTTCCTCAAGAAATTTAAACGAGGCTAGAGCCCCAACTGCTAAATAGAATTACACCAAATTTGGCAGGAAGGTAGGTGTTGGTGCAGAAGGGGACCTTTCTGTTAAATGGTGTAAATCCTTTCAGTAGTTGCTGAGTTATTTAGTTACATTTCCAGTTGTATATCTAGGGACGCGGTGGATCTGTGACACCCCCCCCCCTCGATTTCTGATTGGCTGCCAACACTTCAAACCAGGAAGTGTTGGCAGCCATCTTGTGACTTGGCTGAACTGAATCGCAGGAAAAAAACATTAAAAAAAGAAAAGGGGCAAGGGTAGAAATATCCTGACCCCCTAGTCCTTTTTGGGGGGCCCGAGGGACCCCGCAAGGCCAAAAAAGCATTTTTGTTTTAAAATGTAGGCAAGAGTTGCGATGGATCTGTGAGTCTTGCCAACAATGTTGAAAAAAACAAAGCACGGACTCTTTTGCTTTGTTTCTAATTGGCAGACTGGTGGGCCAGGTACCAGGGGCATGTCCAAATATGTAGTAGATGGGGTGCACGGTCCCCCATTCTAGGATAACTAAATCCCTAGCAACCGCCACCTCCACAGGGCATTTTCCATTATTTTTGTGGGGTTGCCCTCACAGCAACCCCCGCACACTGGGGACTGCCATGTGCTCAGGGCAAATGTTTTAATAAATGAGGGGGCCATGACTCCCTCCCTCTGCCCAGTGGAATACCACCTCTCCGGGGAAAAACGTGACACAAATGCAGGATCAAACAGGAGTGTTGGACTCTTAACTGCACAAATGAATAAATAATGAGTTGACTCGAATTAGTTGGGAGTCAGTATTGGATATATAGTTTGCCTGAATGGTTCTGAAGTTTATTAAGAAGGAAGCATCATTGTTAGATGATCTGGTTGGAGTATGTTAAAGTAACTCTACAATCATAGTAGACGGGGTTTTTAATGCCTCTTTTGTGGCACTGCCCTAAACCCTGAAACAGCACTCCCTGCATGATCTCCTACAGTTCCCGAACACTGCTGCTGTGCCTTAAAGTCTGAAAGAACACCTCCTGCTATACCCCCTACACTGGGTGAATACTAGTGTAGTTTTCTAAACCCTGAAAGAGCACTCTTTCAGTGTAGTAATCATTTTAATGAATTGCAAGGGATACTGTCATGTGTCTAAGATCATAGTGTGAGTTAGTATTCAAATAAAAAAAAGGGCCAGAATAATTTGCTTAGTTGATGTGTTTAAAAATATGGGAATACATGTACTCATGGAGTGAGTCAGGCTTTAGGATATGTAGTGCTAGAAAGTTCTATGCAGCATGTGTGTCAGGCCTCTTTATTCTCAAATAGTCTCCATGCTGTGTAATAGAGATCCTGGGTGTGCTGTAGAAATGCCATAGCAACTCTCTCTGTAGCATGTAGTAATCATTTCAGTGAATTTTCATTTTTACATTCTCAGTCCCACCTTGACCCCCTACACTGCCTGAACAGCACTGCACTGTCTTAAACCCTGATACACCATCCCTAGCAAAACCTGCTAAACTCTTTCAACACTACTGCACTGCTTTAAATCCAGAATCACCATCCTCAGCAAATGCCCCTATAGTCTTGAAACACCACTGCACTGCCCTAAACCCTGAAACAGCACTACCTGCATGATCTCCTACAGTGCCCGAACACTGCTGCTGTGTCTTAAAGTCTGAAAGAATACCTCTTGCTATACCACCTACACTGGGTGAATACTAGTGTAGTTTTCTAAACCCTGAAACAGCACTCCCAGCAAGACCCCCTTTCACTGTAGTAATCATTTTACTGAATTTTAAGGGATACTGTCATGTGTCTAAGATCACACTGTGAGTTAGTATTCATTTCAGAAAATCGTGGCAGAATAATTTTCTTAGTTGAAGTGTTTAAAAATATGGGAATACATGTACTCATGGAGTGAGTCAGGCTTTAGGACATGTAGTGCTAGAAATTCCTATGTAGCATGTGTGTCAGGCCTCTTAATTCTCAAATACTCTCCATGCTGTATAATAGAGATCCTGGGTGTGCTGCACAAATGCCATAAAAAATCTTTCAGTAGCACATAGTTATCATTACAGTGAATTGCAAGGGATATTTTGATTTGTCTAGAATCACAATGTGAGTCAGTCTGTTTTTGGGACTATTGTGACAGAATCACTTGCTCGGTGCATGTGTTTGCAGACATGGGAATACATGTACTCATGGAGTGAGCAAGGCTTTAGGACATGCAGTGCTTTATACTCCTAGCCCTTGCATGATACCATACACTGCCCAAACACAACTGTATTGCTCTAAACTCAGAAATATCAATCTCACCATGCCCGCCTACACTGCCTGAACACCACTGCACTGTCCTAAACCCTGAAATACAATCCCTAGCAAAACCTGCTAAACTCTTTCAACACTACTGCTCTGCTCTAAACCCTGAAACAAGACTCCCAGCAAGACTTCTTTTCACTGTAGTAATCATTTTACTGAATTGCAAGGGATACTATTATGTGTCTAAGATCACACTAGGGCTATTTTTGCTACATTACCCCCATTTCACTCTTATGGGAGATTTTAATCTTCTGTTAGAATCCAAAAATGATGCGCAAGCTATTAGCTTCTACCAGACCTTGGATATCTTTGGCTTGCATCAATCTGTGATGCTACCCACCCATTCTGCAGGGCATACATTAGATGGTGTTTGTTCCAATTTTCCGGCATTGGCTACACTTACCCCGATCCCACAAATTTGGACAGATCATAGCCTGATTCCTTTCAATGTCTGCCTTCAAGAACAGGTAAAAACATCTAGGAAGGGACATCAGCCTACCAACGATATAAATTGGAAGAAGGTGGCTGATAATATTAAGTCTAACCCGCCCCTACTGTTGCACGCCCCCAGTCTGTCGGGAGATGTGACCCAGGACTCTAGAGACTTCCATTTCTGGATGCACCAAGTCATTGCAGAATGGGTCCCGCCCAAAGGATGCCAATATAAGGGCACAAAGGGAAAACCAAATGCCCCCTGGTTTTCTCAGGCGCTGGCAGAAAGTCATCTACTTTGTAGGAAAATGGAACAGAAATGGAGAAAAACCTACGTTCAATCAGCCAAAATTCTCTATGCCCAACAAAGAAAATCCTATCTGTCCAACATTAAATTGACAAAAAAAGAATTTTACATCAAGGCCATCAATGAGGCACAGCAGAAGCAAAGAATGGTCTTTTCAATGGTAAAGTCCTTCACTCATCCTAAAGCTCTTCAGCCGGTAATTCCTCCATCCGCAGCCTTTTCCAATTAAATCGCGGACTTCTTTGAGGAGAAAATTGTACTCATTCAGAGGCATTTTCCAATTACCTCACCTCCCCTTTCCCAAGCCAGCGAGAGCAGAGAGAGAATAAGCCATATACCCTGAGTGCCTTTCAACCGGCCTCTCTTTCACAGACCAGGGAAGTTATCCTGGCCTGTAAATCAGGAGCTCCCTCTGACTCATGCCCCCCTTTAATACTCCATCAGTTAATTTATATAGTCAATCCCGTCATCAACGCGATTGTCAACGCTTTACTATGCTCAGGAGTGGTCCCCTCAGAGTGGAAAAAGGCGATTGTTAAGCCTCTTATGATAAAACCTAATAAATCCACCACTGACCTGACCAATCTCCGCCCAATATCACTTCTCCCAGTTTTGGGTGAAATAACCAAGCAGATGGTACTCCAAGAGTTAAAAAACTTCATTGACACTCACAATATCCTACATCCCCAACAGTCAGGCTTTCGACCTAGGCACTCGACAGAAACCGCCCTTATTGAGCTCACTGATTCCATCAAATTTTTACAAGATGAGGGCAGAAATGCTGTCCTGATCCTGTTGGACCTCACGGCAGCATTCAACACCATCTCTCATGAAATCCTAATCGATAGGTTGAGAGATATAGGTGTAACCGATGTTGCCCTGGCCTGCATAGTGTCTTTCCTGACCAATAGAATTCAAACGGTCTCCCTGGGCCCTTTTCTATCCAACGAAAAAAAGGTCTTATCTGGGGTCCCCCAGGGCTTCATTTTAAGCCCTCTGCTATTCAATGTTTATATGGTCCCCCTCATTACATTGATAGAGTCACACGGGATACTGGTAACATCATACGCCGACGACCCGCAACTTGTTGTCTCCATGGATAAAAATTCCACGAATGCGGAACAAAAGTTCAAGGGCTGCTTGACGGAAGTTTTCCGTTGGATGGAAAATAACCATCTAAAATGTAACACCAACAAAACTGAAATCTTACCTCTGGGTAAAGATGTTCACTTTTGCCCCAAGGACTGGTGGCCCGAGGATTCACCTGCTCCTCCCCGCTCAGCGGAAACGGCAAGAAATCTAGGTGTACTATTTGATTCTGCTCTTTCCTTTGATCAGCATGTAAGGAATACGGCAGGAAGCTGCTTCAGTATTATTAAATCACTAAAAAAGTTTTTTGACTTCCTGCCTACTGACTCTAGAAAGTCGGTAGCGGTTGCAGTAATACTATCACGTTTAGACTACTGTAATGGCCTGATGGCCGGAGTAAAAAAGGCAACGCTAAAAAAACTGCAGAGTGTGCAACACGCGGCGGCAAGATGTACTTAAATTACCAAGAAGATCTTCCGCCATGGCTGCACTCCAGACCTTACACTGGCTACCCATGTAATGTAATGTAATGTAATGTAAAAAGAACTTATAAAGCGCAACTAACACCTGGCGGTTTCTTACATAAGAGGATCTTGTATAAGATCCTGCTGACCTCTTTCAGAGCTCTTAATAACATAGGCTCGAAGTACCTGGCAAGACGTTTTGTACGCTATGATCCTGCGCGTTGCCTGAGGTCATCGGGCGGTAATCTAATTAACACCCCTAGATTCAAGTATAAAACCAAAGGAGGTAGGACCCTCACGGTATTGGCTTCCAAGGCATTGAATGCCATGCCTAAGGGTCTTAGACTCTTAGCCCAGGAGAGTGTCTTCAGGAAGCACCTAAAAACCTGGATTTACAGTTTGTCAGACAGTTTGGTAATGGCTGCTATTTAAGTTTCCATCTTTGTAGTACACATTAGCTCAGTGCCAGGATGCTCCTTTCAGAGCGACAGTTAGCACTTTAGAAATGCCCTATACAAATACAAATACAAATACAAATACACTGTGAGTTAGTATTCATTTAAAAAAAGTGTGGCAGAATAATTTGCTTAGTTGATGTGTTAGAAAGTCCTATGATCTTAGACACATGACAGTCTCCCTTGCAATTCAGTAAAATGATTACTACAGTGAAAGAGGGTCTTGCTGGGAGTGCTGTTTCAGTGTTTAGAAAACTATACTAGTATTCACCCAGTGTAGGGGGTATAGCAGGGGGTGTTCTTTCAGACTTTAAGGCAAAGCAGCAGTGTTCGGGCACTGTAGGAGATCATGCCGGGAGTGCTGTTTCAGGGTTTAAGGCAGTGCCGTGGTGATCTTACACAAATGCCAGTATCCCTTGCAATTCAGTAAAATAAACTAAAGCAGGGCAAGAGGAGTGACAGGATGTTTGCTGGAGTGTTTAGATATTGACTGGAGGATTAAAACTGTGAAACGCAAGTGTGTAGGTGGTTAAAGGACTGCATGTGAATTGGAGAGGGGTTTGTAGCAGTCTATGTGTTAAGGCCTGGATCACTGCATGAGTACTTGGGTACTAACTGACTGATTAAAGCACTGCAAGGAGAGTACCTACTGAATTTTAAATAGCTTCATTTTTTTATCACAGTGCATACAAACAGACATTCTCTTGAATACCTTTGTACAATAGGAAAGCAACAATCACAGAGACTTTGCTAAAAGTCAAACAATATACACCTGGAAATTAAAACTATGCTGTAAGACTCAGTTTATACCACAGTAACTTGGCTACTAGCTCAAAGATTACAATTGTACAAGAAAACTCTCTCAAATCATTTTTAATTGTTAATCATAATTTTTTTCTTGTAACATTTCATATTGTAATCAGACCCCCCAGGATATAGCGGCATGGAATAGCAAATTTAGCGGCACAAAAATGGAAATTTAGCGGCACAAATATGGAAATTTAGCGGCAATTTTGCGGCATTTTATGTGGCCATTTTTCCTACAACAAACACAGATATCTTAGTTTTTTTAGTTATTTAACAACATGAAGCTATGTATATTTGTTTTCTTAACAATGTAGACACTTTGGGGCAGATTTACAAGCCCCTTGCGCTGCTTTTTTGAGCTTGGTGCCACTGTACCTGCTGCACTAATGATGGCTATACCTATCGCCCCTTTTATTAGTAAGCACGTTAAATAGTACAGTGTATTTTGAACACAACCTGATATCCCACCGGATGCCCGTTCGACAGACCTAACCACTAGAGAAAGAGCAGTCAAAACTGCCAAGTGGTCACTTGTTACACAGTAGCGAACTGCATGTTGGTACTTGTAGTTTCGTTGCAAAATGTCAGCCTGCAAATCGTCTCCGCTTTCAAAGCGGGGACTGGTTGAAGTTGACACCCATGACATGGGGCCACTTGACGCCCGTGTTAAATTTCTTGCCTCTAGGATTTTTCCCATGGCTCACTCCCAGGGGGAAATGGTCTGCAATAGGTGAGCTCAACCCTCAGACTTCATCCCTTGTCCAGCGCGCCTCTGCAGATACCCCGTCCCGTGTGCGCCTCAGCTCTCTCGGCTGAGTGGTTCTGTCTGTTTATCTTGAGGGACAAACATCTCTGCACGGCGCTCCGTCTCCAAGCCAGCGAATAGGGTGACCAACTGGCATTGGTGCAAATTCAGGACGGTGAGTGTAAAAATTCAGGACAAAGGGTCAAAATTCAGGACACAAATTCAGGACAGGAGCTCAAAATCCAGGACAAAACTTCAGGACAATAGGTACGTTTTACAGACACATCAGAGGTCGCGCAATAGTATATAAGTAAGCCCAGCCATTTCCAAACATATTCAACCGTTTGCAAACCTATCCATCATGTATCCTTCCATCTATCATTTCACTCATCCATCCCTTCATCCATCCCCTCATCCATCCTTTCACTCGTCTCCATTATCCATCCACCCTTTCACCCTATCCATCTGTGCACTTAGCCATCCACTCTTCATCCCATCCATCCATTCACTCATCCATTCAGCCATTTACCCTTTCACCAATCCAGCCATCCTTTCACTTACTAATCCTTCCACCCATCCGCTTTTTAAGTCATCCATCCATCCTCCCTTTCTCTCTCCATCGACCCTTTCACTTAGCCATCCTTCCTTCCATCCATCCTTTCACCCACCCATCATCCATCCATCCATCCATCTGTCCTTCCCCTCATCATCCATCCTTCCCCTCATCACCCATCCATCCTTTTCCCTCATCATCCATCCATCCTTTGCCCTCATCATCCATCCATCCTTTGCCCTCATCATCCATCCATCCATCTACCCACCCACTCTTCATCCATCCATCCTTCCCCTCATCATCCATCCATCCTTCCCCTCATCATCCATCCATCCTTTCACCCACCCCCTCATCATCCATCCATTCCCTCATCATCCATCCATCCATCCACCCTTCCCCTCATCATCCATCCTTTCACCCACCCCTTCATCAAACATCCATCCATCCATCCCCTCATCATCCATCCATCCATCCTTCCCCTCATCATCCATCCTTCCCCTCATCATCCATCCATCCTTTCACCCACCCATCCATCCATCCATCCTTCCCCTCTATCCATCCCCTCATCCATCCATCCTTCCTCTCATCCATCCTTCCCTTCATCCATCCATCCTTCCCCTCATCCATCCTTCCTTTCATCCATCATCCATCCTTCCCCTCATCCATCTTTCCCCTCATCCATCATCCAGCTACCCTTCCACCCATACATCCAGCTATTTAAATTTTCTCTCCATCCTTCCCCTCTAATCAATCCATCCATCCTCTTTCATTCATCCATTCACCCCATATCCTGGAGTACTGAAAGGTGCCATTGCTTGTTTGCCTTCTATGGCCTGTAGTCCTTTTTTTAAATCGGAAAATTGATACTCTGCTAATTCTTTAATCTATAGAATAAAACCATGATTTCATAGTATGCTCATAGAGAGCCCAGCGTTTTTGCACTAAACTTCAGCTTTAAGGAGAAGCTTGCTACGATCCAATGCTAAAAATCGTACATGGATGGAGCACTTAGTGCAACATCTTTAAAGCAAGGTCAGACATTTTGCTAATACAATTCACATTAGAGTAGAAGTGCAAGCACATAGACAGTTCCGGGTGTGCATGCTGCAGATAATCTCTCAGCAATGCAAGATTCGAGTTAAAAAAAAATATATTAACAGATTTAAGGTAGCGTGTCTTTTGTTTTCAATTTAAATTGTTCTCCGTTTCTTTCCCAAATTGACTTGCTGACTGTCAGTAAATGAGCCTTCTCACAGGCCTAAGACTCGAAGTTCCTATTCCTGTCACTGCAAACCCTTTCACATTACACTCGAAGGAGAACTGCTCTGTCCGATTCCTGCTCCATCCTCTGTGACAACAACCCATCCCCCCCTCCCCTCCTGTTGATGTGCAAGGTGAGGGCTCCCATTGTCATTCTTGTGGGCCAGGAAGAGGTGCGAACCAGCGCAGTCCCGGTCAGCTCTGAATGACAAAGAGCCTAGACCTTCACACTGCCAGCTGCAGCCGAGCTGCTTTAACCCTCTGACCCCAGTGTCTGTAGATCATCTACAGGTGTGGGGCAACCGGTGCATGTCTTTGGATAAAGCAGACCCCCCAGGATATAGCGAAAAATGCCGCGATTTCTACAAAAATGCAGATTTCGCGTGCATTTTTGTAAAAATCGCGGCATTTTTAAAAAAGTGCCGATTTCGCGGCAAATCGTGAAATCGCAAAATCGCGATATCCTGGAGGGTCTGTGTAATAGAACATCTAGCATGAGTTCATCAGAAATTTTATTGGCTTCTTCATCAACTTCAAAACTTGTGACATTAAACTCAATATTATCTAATGCTTCAATGAATTCATTGTCCAAACTTTCATCCAAAAAACTCACAGGTAATATCTCCTGCACCAATAGGTTGTTCTTCATTGCTGCTGTCCACAAAAGGTACATTTAAGTCCTCTATCGGAGTGTTAGAAATTTCAAAAGTGACTTCAATGTTGTTCTGATTTTGATCCGTAATAAATTATATTATGTTGCTGTACCTTGCAGAAAAATATAAACACTTATTATTTATACTAATAGATAATACAAAACTAGCTTTATCAATTTCATGAGTACATGTATTCCCATATTTTTAAACACATCAACTAAGCAAATTATTCTGCCACATTTTTCTGATATGAATACTGACTATAGTGGGGCTGACCGCTACAGTGGAGTTCCACGCCTCCACGTAGCTCTGTGCACCTGGTTCCTCGCCCCTCCCTTCCCCGCACAAGGCTGATGGCGGCGGCAGCTAGCAGACGCGCTCTCGGCGTTCTGTGCTTTCCTGGCGTGCTTGGTGCTCTCTAGCTCCGCGGGGCCTACAACTTCGGCGGTCTTCTGCAGCAATTGCGAGCCTGCTCATCCTCGACTCTTCTGAGGCAGAATTTGTTCTGGCAGCTGTGTGTTACTCGGTGACCGTTCACCGTGGATAGCGCTTTTTTTTGCTTTTTTATATCCTGCCTGCTGCGCTGAGCCTGGTGAGTGACAGTCATTTTCACTCTGCGGCTGCTTTTTTTTCCACCTCTTTCATCATACGAATCCGCACAGCCTGGTACGCAGTGACCTTGGACTACATCACCCACAACTCCTTCCTGCTCTCTTGCTCTCTTGTCGTTTTCAGCCTAAGTTTAAGATATGGGTAAACTTTTAAATGCCCGTATTAAGGCGAAAGCACGTCGCCAGGCCAAAGAAGCCGCCGCAAAAAATGTTGACAAGGAAACTGATAAGGGGGAGTCACCCCCTGAGAGCTCTGAGGACGAGGGTGAAACACCGGCGGATTCCTCTATTTTGACTATCCCAGGTGGTAACGCAGTGTCTGGTGAACTTGTAGACACAGAGAGGCAGCATACCGGATTAACAGTCAGCTTGGCTGGTCACTTGGCAGCCCCACAGATTCAGAAACAGTTTCCTTTATTCGAGAAGAAGGCTCCTTCGGTTTCAATTTGAAACTCTGTCTCATCTGTGAGCGTATCCACTGTTCAGTCCGTTGGCCCATTGGTTTCCTTAGGATTGAGCAACTCTTTAGAAACATCTACTGCTGCAGCTCTGGATTCTAATGCCTGCCCTAACACCAGTTCTGGTCCCGTCTCCTTTCCCATCTTCATGCCCAAATGTCCGCCAGGTAAGCATGGGCGGATCTAGCGGATCTCGCGTACGCGAAATTGCGGATTTACGGATTCGCAATCCGCGAAGATACGCGAACTCTTGCGGATTTGCGGATTTTCCCGTTTTTTGTGTTGGCGAGCGTTCGCGCCGATTTTGGGACAATTTCGCAATTGCGAACTTACTTTTTGGCACGCAACGGCCGCGACTATGTTGTTTCTACGTCTGGTTTATCTCACAGGTTCACAGCACCCTCTGTTTCACCACTGCCACCCTCTGGGACACCCATGCCACCCTCTGGTACATCCTCACTGCCACCCATTAGGTTTGTTTATCACTGTAGTTTATGGGGGGTGAAAAAAGCAAGCACACCTCCCCTACTTCAACTGCCATGAATTAATTTGGGGTTGATTAATGTGTCAGTTATTTAGAAAGTTCCAGTCTGGCTGGCACCTGCTTCCTTCCTTATCTCTAAATTGCTTTCTGTTGCAGTGAAATTTTTTTTCACAGGACCTTTATGGTCTACTTGTAGCTATTCTATGAGCCTGCTGTTTGGGTCATAGCAGGGTCATAGAATAGTTGCAAACTCTGGAGGGGCCCCTCAGGAAGCACTACAGTGAATGTTACAAATGTTAAGTTTGAACTTTTGCACCTGCTCATTGCTTTCAGTTTAGCAAAAATCGTTTTTTCTGCAATTTCGCGCGTTTTTTGGGGCGCGAATCCGTGCGAGATCGATTTCGGAAGCCGCGAATGCTTGCGAATACACGAATTTTTTTTTGCGACGTGTATGTTCGCGTGCTTTTGCGCGTGTTCGCGAGGCGCTTGTAGCTATACGTTTGCCAAGTTACCCTAGCGGTCGTACACGGGCGCGGCCATCTTGTTTGCGTGACGTAATTCCGTTTCCGGCCGCTATGTGTAATCTCGCAAACTGTGCTGCTCGCTAGTACAATTTCGCGCGTGCTCGCGAGAAAAATCTCGCGCGAACTTACCCACGCGGTCGTGAACGGGCGCGGCCATCTTGTTTCTCATTCATTGCTATGGTTCTGGGCATGCTTTCTGTATCCTCTCTGAATCTCTGCCATCCTTTGCTTGTTTGAAGTTTATTTAATCTATTTTACTTATTATCTATCCCTCTATTTTTCTAGCTGTATATTTTTGTGTTTTCTGCTACTTTTAGTTACTTTTAAACTACTTTTCTAAACTCTTTTCTTTTCTTCTTCACTATTCTATTTCTTCTTTATCATTTAAGTTTATTTCTGCCCAGACCATGGTAAAGGGAGCCGGGAAGCACCCTGAGAAGGGGAAGGGTCCCGCACCCCGTGCCCGGCTCCCGTGCGGGCGTTTGAGGGGGGAGCAAGTGGTGCCACGGGAGATCTTCAGCGCGGAGGAGGTGGCCGCGCTCATCTTCCACGTCCAGCGCCGCCTCCCCAAGACGATCCTGGGAGGCGGCAAGATCGCAACTGGCTATGGCATCCGGGAGCGCCGGAAGCGGTGGGAGAAGGTGTGCCGGGCCATGTATAAGCTCTCTGGGGTCCGGCGCACATATAACCAGGCCACCCACCGCTGGACCGATGTCATGGACCGGGAACGGGACTTGCTGGACGCGCTCGGCGTAGAGGTCCCCGGGCTTGGTGAGTAGTAGTAGCTATTCATCACTACTCTGTTTTATCCGGCTCTGTTATTTGCAAATCTTTGTTCATTACCAAGAGCAATAATGCTGCCGATTACATTGTAGGTAAATTATATTTCAAAATCTTCTATGCATTTCAGGTGCACTGCTCTCCTTCTCAGTAGCCTTGCTTGCTACTATGCTTATTTGTTTTGTAAATTGTGTTCATTTCATTGGCCTGAGAAATTATGTATGAGTGTAGTGTAAAGATAAGAACTGCGTAATGCTAGACACTAAGGGTCATATTTTCAATTACCGGCGCATCCCTGCAAAGTAGCAGGGATGCGGCAGTAATTGTGTGCCATGGCCACCACCACCCATTGGCCCAAAACGTCACAGAAGCCTTACGCATCTGTGCCGTAAAGGCGGCGCATTGCTGGAGTTGCGTGCCAACGATGGCGCAGCTCCAGCAATGCTCTGGGGTACCCTATCTCCCCAATGCTGCATCAAGCCGTACGTCGGCTTCAAGCGCGCAGGGTTTGACTCATGCATCATTGTCTTAAAAGTGACTGATTGACATCTTGTAGATTTCCCTCAGCCACTTTTAGGATTCGTCCCTGCGCAGGTACGCCCTCCCTTGCGCCGGAACGCCCCCTGATGGCGCAGGGCTTTACAACGTGATGCATCGCCCATATTTTTTTTTTTTAATATATACGCCGCACCAACACCATGGCGAGTCTTTTGTTCTGCCGCTGCATCACAAAAGTCACGCAACAATGGAGGAAAATGAGCCGCAAGGGACTTCTAAATCAGCCCCAACAGACTGAAGTCCAGTCCTTCCTTTAGACACATGGCTATAAGAAGAAATAGTGGTGGTGGTGGGTGGATTGATAGTTTGAGTATTCACTGATCTGCAAGCAGGATGGACTTTGTCTGTCACTTCGCGTGCTGCGGACTGCTGCCTGCAGTGCCAGGCCTAGGCAAACCTCTTTAGTAGTCTGTTTATTGAGTTACATAGGAACTTTCTAAGTCAACGGTCCGCAAATCAGGCAATACGAATAACGTAGTATACCACATGAGATAGATCCCGTGGAATAGTTGTCTATCTATTTGCTATTTCTCCAAAAAATGTTGTTATTGTTCTTTTGAAATGGTTGATTTGGTTGACAAATCTCATCCATGTTTTCTGGTCTTTCTTTCTTTCATGTTGTACATCAGCTCCCCCCAAGGGCAAGAGGACACAGGAGGAGGAGGGTGCTGTTCAGGATGCAGGCCAGGATCGGGCAGGCGAGGGCTCCTTTGCTGGCCCCAGTAAGTTTTAATTGTAATAAAGAGTACCTATTTTTTCCTAGCGTTCCTCATTCGATTTTTTCTAAATCGTCTTTGATCTTCTTGTAGACTGGATATAAATTCTTATCCTGGCTCGAATATGACTCCCTGTGGTATTAGTAGATTATTCTTATTAGTCTGTCTGTGTAGCTAACTAAGATTGGACATTTGGCAATTCCATTGGACTCCCATTCTATTCAGCAATAGCTCTATGCACTGTCTCCTTACTGACTAGATAGTGTGGCAGAGTCATTCAGCTCCCGAAGTCACCGATGATTGATCCCCAATGATCTCTAGATTATCGTACGCAGGACAAGAGAGTACGGAGTCACAGCACAGTCAAGAAGTGTCAGAGGCACTCATGCTTGCAAAAATTCCAAAACCTTTAGCTCATCCACTCTAGTCTGGAGGACCAAAAACCACAGAGTCTATTTAAGTTTAAAAGCTTTATTAAAAGTAAACACATTTATTAAAATCTACTTTGTCATAAAACTATTTAACTGAAAACGGAAAAGTGCTTAGTGCTGACGATTAATTGGACACATTTCTTGTGGTCGAGCCGAGCTCTCACCTGGTTTGAACTTGATCCTGGTCGTGTTCTTAGGAGTCAAGCTTCTGTCTGTTAGGAGAAAAAGTGGTGCGTGTTAAAAATAAAAAGCAAGCATTCATCAGTTGTGCATAAAAGTGCAGCAAGACAACAGCCTTCCCTGGAAAAAGGGACATTTTTACTTTAGAGTAGACAGTCACAAATTATTACATTGTATTCTGTTTTTTTAACATTTCTCCTAGACCAAATATTATATAGTAGTGAGTGGTGTATTCTAACATTCTTAAATGTACTTTGTAGGTGTAACATCTGGTGACGGGGCCAGCGCGGAGGTGGCGGTGTTGGGCGAGGAGGACCCGGAGGACTCTGGGGAGGAGGCGGTGCAAGAGCCGGCGGACGGTCCTGTGGGGGTTCGCACAATGGTGGCGGGAACAGGTAAGCTATATATTCCTTACTTATTGAGATTGAAGACTGCATAGTGTGCTTTCTGCACGGGTGTATTACAAATCAACCAGGTAGTAGCCTCCTCGAAATGTACTTCGATTTAGCTGTGAAGTTTTTGGTGAGAAGAATCCTAATAAGTTCTTAGACGAACGTGATGGATGGGATGAACGAAAAGCGAAAGAAGGGTGTAAGTAAGTGGGACGCGAAATTGTATGATGGCTGGCAAAGAAGAACGATATGTGTTTGCTTGGCCCCCGAGGTGGCTGGGAAGGAAAGAATATGGTATGGTGCATGGCTGGGTCAATGATGAAGCAAGGATGGGTGGAAGGACATCAGCCTGGGTGGGTGAAACAGAAACTGTATGTGTGCGTATACTTTGAATGAATGGATGCCTGGAGCATGGTATTCTCTGACTCTTAGATAGCACATGTGTATCTATAGAGAGTAGATGGTCGCTGGATGAACTAAGTGTTACCTTGAAGAGCATGTACCACCGCACCCGCACGTCCGTTCCAGTGTAGGGAAGGCAAGGAAAAGAAATTGTAAATGTGTCCAATACTACCATGAATAGTAGCAGTACTTTGTATTGCAACTGCAAGCACAGCATATATCTGGTTATTACGGTGGACACTCCGTACCTCTCTTAATAACTTTAGTTTAGTTGTAGTGCGTCATTCATGTGTGGGTGTATCACTGTTCACTCAATATTAAGCAAAGCACCTAAACTCATCCCATATGTCATCAAATACGTCCCATGTGAAGTGATAGATAATCAAATTATTTAGCTTCTTCATTTTCCTTTTCTAGTACTCATTTGCACTGTAGGGTGAAAGGTAAATTAATTAAGCAGTAGCCCTTGTAACAGAGTATTCTCAGTGCCACCCGTAATAGAAAAGTAATAGCTTCACCACCCGCATGTACTGGACGGGTACAGTAACGCAAGTCTGTCTCACTCATCATGGTGTGCAACTGTTTTTCTCGGGTGCAAGTTCACTGTGCTGCCATTCTGCCGGCTTGCATAAGATAACGTACCAATTTTCCTAAACAAGAGAGAAGAAGAAGAATAAGACTGGTGTACTGTCATAGTCGACTGTAATGGAAGTCCATAGTGGTCGTAGAATTTGTTCATTAAACTACCACTAATGTTAGAGCAAGGATGCAGAAGTGGGAGGTTACATAGATACTGTCCTCAATAGTTATGTACTGTGCTTTCAATTTGCTACTTGTACTGTGACCCAACTTTCGGCTCAATCACTTTGTGTTATTAATGCCAAGGAGCATTGGTTACAGACTATGTCTTTCTTTCTTCATATAGTTGCTCCTTCCAAATCAACATCACGGAGGGAGCAGGCTCGAATGGCCCGGCAACGGAGGCTGGATGCCACTGTCGCCGAATATCGGCGGCTGGTGGCCCTGGAGGAGGAGGAGGACACGCAGTCGACCGGTGCAACAACAACATCCTCGACTGGGACCGCTGCATCCTCCTCCGTGACCCCACGGGACGCCAGCATGCGCAGTGCTCCAGCGGGACCGAGCCGGGCTAACAAAGACAACCGCCACCGCCAAGCAACAGAAAGACCAGCTGCCCCCCACAGGAGCTGCAAGGCACGCCAACGCCGCCTAGGAGTCCGAATGTCCTACCTGGAGCAGGAGGTCCAGAACTATAAGAACTTGGTAGAGGGCCTCCGCTTCGAGCTTGCCACCCTCCGCAAGGAGTATGATGCCCATGCCGCAAAATGCACCAGGTCCAGCACCCTCCAGTAGTAGAGTGTCCCTTGCCCTTTTTTTATAGACTTTTGGGGGGTGGGATTTGGGAGTTGGGATCGTTTTGGGACTTTTCAAAGACAATCGTTGGGGTTAGGGTGGGTCTTGAGGGAGATTATTTTGTTAGGGCTACATAAATATACATTTTTAAACTTTATCTGACCATACCTGTTTTTTACTGCTTTTCAGTCTGGTGGGTGGGGGACGGGGGTGTAACAGTAAGTTTGTTTTCCTGAACAGTCGTAGGACTTTAGTAGTACTACCGTCAATCTCTCGTCTAGTCCTAAATAATACTCCATTATACTACCTCCCACCAAACGCTTATCTTACCTGTAATTTGTGTTAGAAATTAGGGCTAGGCCCAGGGCTGGCTCCACGTGAAATGGGGATTAACGTTGGCAATCCTGGGCGGGTGAAATTTCCTCATTGCGGTGGTACTACTGGTGTGACACAGTGGCAGTTGCATGCCTATGGAAAAAAAGAAAACGAAACCTGGTTTGTCCTTACTGTAGCATTACAACGGTTACGGTACCATCGAGAATATAGCAGGTGACAGTACACTAGAACAGTGCCATAATGTAGCCTAACAAATGGTAAAGTATTTGCTTGCAAGTATAACTAGTACTTGCGTTGAATTTATTTGACATTGGCTCCTACTACTAGAAGATATAGTACTGAAGCTGAGTAAGTCTAGAAGATATCCTCGTATTCCTTCACCAGCCTGTTGCTATGACCTTATCCTCCCCAGCAAGTGTGTGGAATTATTGATGTCATTTTAGTCAGACATCAAGCAAAACAACACAGCCCGGGGGAAGAGGGTTAGGGTTTGGAAAATGGATGGGAATGGGGGTTTCTTTTTGGGTAGGTTTTGTTGAGAGAAGAAAAAAAAAGCACAGCATGGACAAACAATAATTGAAGATAAAGAGAATCTTTGGGTACAAACTAAAGCTAAGCACATGCAGTCACACTCATAGAATAAAACAATGGATACTGTATCTGTATTGCGTATGTTGTTGGAGTTGTCCTGTTGAATTTGGTAAGTAAGTTGCATGCAGCAAACAATTCCTCTTATTGGCGGCACTCCTCCATTCCAGCTGACGCTTCGTCCATCAATGTTGGTGACCACTGACAGAAGACACCCTGTCCACTGCCTGCCTGGCGGATGTTGACTGAAACCCGGCCTGTAATTATTGAACGGAAAACAGGAAGTGCTATTACAATACCACTGATAAATAAATGAAAGGTATGTACGCTGTGTGGTGCAAAAAGTGACACTTTGATTTCCCTAATAGACAGTACAATATTTTTGAAATTGCGTGCTCTGTCTGAGTCACCTTTTTAAGGATAAAGAAGTATGGCCAAAATATTATAGCGGATCTTTCCCCTCAAGGTAGGTGTACTGTAAACTGTGTTTTAGAACAAAATTTGACCTTCCCAGCAATGCTCCCACCAAGACCCTTACTAAAGCCAGTCGCAAAAATGTAGAAGACCCCCAATCAGATCTCCAAAAACGATGCCTAGCAGAAAAAGGGTGACAAAACGTACTTTGAAAGTAACAGTAGGCCCAAATACAGACCGTGGATTGTATTCAAACCACTTGCAAGCAAGCAAAAGTATCCATAGCCAGCATCGCTCCAACAGTGCTCTAAAACCCCAGAACTGCGTTGCAATAGAACCCCCCGAAACACATGCAATCCTGCTGCTAGGGCGAACCCTAACGAACCCTAACTTACAAAAAGTGCCAAAACTGGTGTTTCCTTAAGGATTTTGTCCAAAACACTTCTATCCGGTATTAGGCCTTTCCAGGAATGCCCCAGGCAAGACCCGCCAACCCACCTGCAAAAAACCACCCGACAACACCCCCAAACAGCGAAAAAGCTAAATCTCATACTTACAATATCTCTCGGCCTTCGGTCCAAACGCGGCGCTGTGCAGCTAGGTCATCATCATCAATCATCATAACTCCTGTTTTCCACCACGGATTTCCTGAAAAGAAAATGCAATCAAGATTAGACTGTCGCAGCAGTGCTTCGACAGAGACCCCGGCCGCAACCCACCCACGAACAGCAGGAAGCCCCCCAAAACGCTACATTGAACAAGATGTCAGAAGAAATAGCAAAAAAAAGGCTGTTCCTTAAGGATTTTGTCCAAAACACTTCTATCCGGTATTAGGCCTTCCCAGGAATGCCCCAGGCAAGACCCGCCAACCCACCTGCAAAAAACCACCCGACACACCCCCAAACAGCGAAAAAGCTAAATCTCATACTTACAATATCTCTCGGCCTTCGGTCCAAACGCGGCGCTGTGCAGCTAGGTCATCATCATCAATCATCATAACTCCTGTTTTCCACCACGGATTTCCTGAAAAGAAAATGCAATCAAGATTAGACTGTCGCAGCAGTGCTTCGACAGAGACCCCGGCCGCAACCCACCCACGAACAGCAGGAAGCCCCCCAAAACGCTACATTGAACAAGATGTCAGAAGAAATAGCAAAAAAAAGGCTGTTCCTTAAGGATTTTGTCCAAAACACTTCTATCCGGTATTAGGCCTTCCCAGGAATGCCCCAGGCAAGACCCGCCAACCCACCTGCAAAAAACCACCCGACACACCCCCAAACAGCGAAAAAGCTAAATCTCATACTTACAATATCTCTCGGCCTTCGGTCCAAACGCGGCGCTGTGCAGCTAGGTCATCATCATCAATCATCATAACTCCTGTTTTCCACCACGGATTTCCTGAAAAGAAAATGCAATCAAGATTAGACTGTCGCAGCAGTGCTTCGACAGAGACCCCGGCCGCAACCCACCCACGAACAGCAGGAAGCCCCCCAAAATGCTACATTGAACAAGATGTCAGAAGAAATAGCAAAAAAAAGGCTGTTCCTTAAGGATTTTGTCCAAAACACTTCTATCCGGTATTAGGCCTTCCCAGGAATGCCCCAGGCAAGACCCGCCAACCCACCTGCAAAAAACCACCCGACAACACCCCCAAACAGCGAAAATGCTAAATCTCATACTTACAATATCTCTCGGCCTTCGGTCCAAACGCGGCGCTGTGCAGCTAGGTCATCATCATCAATCATCATAACTCCTGTTTTCCACCACGGATTTCCTGAAAAGAAAATGCAATCAAGATTAGACTGTCGCAGCAGTGCTCCCAGACACCAAAAATCACCCACAAACACCCGGAACCCCGCCAAAGAGCACCTCAAAGGCAAGCAAGTCAGCAAAAACGGCAAGAAATTTCCACCTCATATTTGGTCCAAAACACTTTTGTCCATTATTAGAGCTTCACAGCAATGGGCCCAAATCCGTCAACTCACCCGCAAAGAAGTACAACACCCCCACAAGTGCTGAGTCTTTCTTCATTGGGCGTAATCCAGCACTCTGCTTTGAGGGAAATCGCAGTCTGGAGGAGGAGGATAGAGGAGCATGTTCTTCAGAACTTGTGAACCTGAGGAATGTAGACTGCGGCACCTTCAAATCAATAAGCAAACAAGTGAAGACAGTTCTGCTGATGGTCTTGTTTTTGGGATTAGGTGATTAAAGTTTGAATTAAATTAACTGTGCAAAACAAAGAAAGAGAGACACACAGGAATAAAAGTGAATAAGGACGAAAAAGAAAGTTCTTTATTCATTGTCTCATTTTCAGGGCTCGGTGTCAGGGAATAAGAAGAAGATTTCGTCATCATACTCTGCGAATTCAGGCAGGATGAGGTCAGTGCCACCGAACAGAGAACAAATCCCCTCATCTACGTTGCCGTCCTCCTCGTCTTCATGCGGCGTGCTTTCTCGTACTTTGTAATCTGGTGGTATGAGGTGCTGATTCATCTTGATCATTGTCAGCCGCTCCACATTTTTGGGCGAGAGGCGGCTCCGTTTGGGAGTTAAAATGCCACCAGCAGCACTGAAAACACGTTCAGAAGACACACTTGCGAGTGGGCAAGACAAATAGTTTATAGCCAGGTTGGAGAGCTGTGGCCACAATTGTTTTTTGCCATGCCAATACTGCAATGGCTCATCATTAAGAAAGACCTCTGTTGAGTCATTCATATAGTCCTGCACCATCGACTCAAGGTCATCAACGGTTCCTCCACTTTGCTTACTTTTTGCTGTGCCTTTGACATTTTTTCGAGAACCATACCCAAGCAAACTTAGCCAATCCTCCTCAGCAGCCACTGTTAGTGTTGTGTGTGGTGCAGATGATCCAGTTGCCGGTGTCTTTAACGGCTGAGAGGTCACTTGTGCCCCAGCCACAGGTGCAGAAGTGGATTCTTGTGACTGGGGATGGCCTGCTGATGCTGATGTACTGTCTTCTCCTTCAATAACCTGCCGTTCTTTTTCAAACCTCTTGGCTGACCAGGCTAACCAATGTTTGTACTTTTGAACATCTGCATCAGCAAAAGGAAAGAATGCTTCGCCTGCCAGCGCCTTTTTGTAGCGTGCATCCAGAATAGTAGCACAAATGTAATGCTGATCTGACTTGATCTTTTGAAGACGTTCATCACCACGTAGGCGCTCTAATAATTTCTCAGACAAAATAAAATGGTCTTTTTTTGTACATCTTTTTGAAACTCAGAAGTCACCGCCATCAGTTGGTGCTCCAGCATGCACAACAATGGGATAGCTTTTCCCAAATTACAGTCCTCCTGGCTGACTGCACGCGTGAAGAACTCAAAAGGACGAAGCATGTCTGTCAGGCTTTTAACTATGTCCCATTGCACCGCAGCCATCCGCAGGTCCTCCTTCTGAGTTGTACCCTCTGTTAAGAAATAGTGATCGAGTACCGTATACTGCTCATACAGACGCTCAAGCATGTAGAAGGTTGAGTTCCAACGTGTTGCCACCTCCTGGATGAGTGCTTTCACTGGTATTCGACTTTGAAGTAGCAGCCTCCTCAGATGCTTCCGGGCCTTAAAAGAATGGCTGAAATGGTTGCACATTTTGCGGCAGGTGGCCATTACCGCGAACGCTGCACTGTCTCTATAACTCAAGAATTTTTGAACTACCAGGTTGATACAGTGCGCCAAACACGGCACTCTAACATAGTCACCCAGCGACATGGCCTTAACTATATTGGCGCCATTATCCATGGAAACATAACCAATCTTGCGTTTTATTGGAGATAGCATTTTCAAGACCTTTTTGTCAAACTCGTCCAAAATGTTTTGGGATGTGTGACTTTTCTCCAAGCCAAACATGGCTAGTGTTGCATGTTTCCGAGCAGCTTTGAAAACTTTGTCCGGGTCAACACCTGCGTTTAGCTTTGCTTTAACACCTGAAAAAGAGACCCAGTGTGCAGTGATGCACATGTAATCAGCGCCTGCGCCACTGGTCCACATGTCTGTTGTCAGATGTATTGTGTGAACAGCACTCTTCTGCAAAGCTGCCCCAATCGCCTCCAGCACATCTTCATGTAGTGCTGGGACCGCAACTCTGGCAAAATAGAACCGGCTAGGAACCTTCCATTTAGGGCAGAGCGTTGCCACTAATTCTAGAAAACCTACCGCTTCTACAAAAGAAAAAGTGAGAAGGTCCACAGCTAGCATTTTAGCCAGCTTAGTGTTATACAGACGCGTCAGTGGGTGGTTGCGTTCATATGGCACGTCTGAAGTAAGCATTGTTCTAATGTTGCCCTGGACCAAGCATTTACGGGCTGATAATGACTTCGTTGACCCAATTTTGCTCGCTGGTGAACTTTTGTGTGTTAAGGTCGAGGTGGATGGAGGTCTCTTCTTGCCAGAAAGAAATATGGAAGCGGGACGAGTTGGTGTACTACTTAACTCCAATGATTGTGGTGTTTCCACTGCCTCCTCATCGACAACATCATCATCATCACGCTCAGCAGCTCTTCGGGATAGGGTCAAAATGTCTGTTTTCTGCATGCCCGCTGGGGCTGCAGTGACCTTTATGATGACTGGGTCGTCGTTGGCAGAGTCTTCATCAGCAGCAGTATCCGCCACTTCTTGTTGAGCCTCATCACACTCCATAACTCTGAGACTTTGGACGAGCTTCCTTTTACGCTTAACTACCTTTGTCGGATCATGGTGTGCCTCACTCTCAGACGGCAGTGGTGCTGGTTCCCAAGTTTGATCCGTATCATCAGAAGGAGGTGTGCTTGAAGAAGATGTAGACACCACCCTTGATCTCTTCCTTGCTAGGGGTGTGGAAGACAATGAAGGATCATCAGGAGGAGTGGCTTCCTCAAATGATACCTCGCCTTGATTGTCGATTTCCTGATGTGCCCCTACTTCGGGAGGGACAACTATTGTGGGCACTTGTGACCCTCCATGCACCTCTGCTTGCGCATCTCCTTGCGCTGCCTCTCCTTCCACATGTACTTGGGCTTGTACTTGCACATGTGATTGTTGTTGCGGCTGTGGTTGTTCAACACTCGTCAGATGAGCTACAACAACCTGTGTTGAATGAGGGACATTGCTGCTGCTTTCTTGCGATGAGCCAACATCACTGGTCGATGGTGATTGAACAACTATACTGGCTGCCTCTGCAGCACTCAAGGGCTTGGACTTAAGTTGGCTTGGTGGTGGTGGTGGCACTGAGCCCAATGGAGCGGAGGTGCTGCTGCCAGCTTGGTCCCCAGCAGATCCCGCTGCTGCTGCAGGCATACTTTTTTTTTTACCACCAAAAAAAGGGGCGGGCGGCACACCAGTCTCCTTGGTAACTTGCTTCTTCTGCTCCTTACTGGCACCTTTCTTGCTAGAAGAGCTACGGGTTACTTTTTTTGGGGCCATCTTCTTCAGAGCAGGTCAGAACAGCAGGCAGCAGTTGCACGAGTTGCAGAGTTGTCTGTGTCCAGACGTGACGTCGCGTGACGTTATGCTGCATACACACACCGCTGCAGGACTTCTTCCTGGCACTGGTGGTTCTCTTGAGTCTTGTGCACCTAAAAGCAATGGAAGACAGAGGAACATCAGTTCAGTTATACACCCCAAAAAATCGACAAAACACAGAAAAATGAGCACAATCCCATGCCATCCATGATGTTTACATTGAAGACACCCCACAGAAAGACTAGGGACATGCAAGTATGCAACACTCACTACCCCTGGGCATAATGGATGAAAAGTAGGCAAAATAAGTGCAGGCCTCAGACACTGCCTCTCCTCAAAATGGCCCCTTACACCCCAAGCACATGTTGCCTGTACCAGCCAGCAGCACTCAAGATGGCCACCACCACCACCACCCACATGGCCAGTCCACATCAACAGTACACCCCAAAAAACACAGCAAAACAGCCAGAAATCACCACAATCCAATGCCATCCATGATGTTTACATTAAAGAGAGTGAGACCACACTACAGGCACACTCAGTCCATGCACCACTACCCCTGGGCAAAGGGCCCCACCAGCAGCCCCAAAAAAATGACAAAAAACAATAAAATCAGCACAATCCCAGCCCATCCATGGCCTCAATGGTGTTTAAATTCAAGAAGACACCCCTCAGAAACACTAGGCCCATGCAACACTCACTACCCCTGGGCATAATGGATGAAAAGTAGGCAAAATAAGTGCAGGCCTCAGACACTGCCTCTCCTCAAAATGGCCCCTTACACCCTAAGCACATGTTGCCTGTACCAGCCAGCACTCAAGATGGCCACCACCACCACCCACATGGCCAGTCCACATCAACAGTACACCCCAAAAAACACAGAAAAACAGCCAAAAATCACCACAATCCAATGCCATCCAGGATGTTTACATTAAAGAGAGTGAGACCACACTACAGGCACACTCAGTCCATGCACCACTACCCCTGGGCAAAGGGCCCCACCAGCAGCCCCAAAAAAACGACAAAAAACAATAAAATCAGCACAATCCCAGCCCATCCATGGCCTCAATGGTGTTTAAATTCAAGAAGACACCCCTCAGAAACACTAGGCCCATGCAACACTCACTACCCCTGGGCATAATGGATGAAAAGTAGGCAAAATAAGTGCAGGCCTCAGACACTGCCTCTCCTCAAAATGGCCCCTTACACCCCAAGCACATGTTGCCTGTACCAGCCAGCACTCAAGATGGCCACCACCACCACCCACATGGCCAGTCCACATCAACAGTACACCCCAAAAAACACAGAAAAACAGCCAAAAATCACCACAATCCAATGCCATCCAGGATGTTTACATTAAAGAGAGTGAGACCACACTACAGGCACACTCAGTCCATGCACCACTACCCCTGGGCAAAGGGCCCCACCAGCAGCCCCAAAAAAACGACAAAAAACAATAAAATCAGCACAATCCCAGCCCATCCATGGCCTCAATGGTGTTTAAATTCAAGAAGACACCCCTCAGAAACACTAGGCCCATGCAACACTCACTACCCCTGGGCATAATGGATGAAAAGTAGGCAAAATAAGTGCAGGCCTCAGACACTGCCTCTCCTCAAAATGGCCCCTTACATCCCAAGCACATGTTGCCTGTACCAGCCAGCACTCAAGATGGCCACCACCACCACCCACATGGCCAGTCCACATCAACAGTACACCCCAAAAAACACAGAAAAACAGCCAAAAATCACCACAATCCAATGCCATCCAGGATGTTTACATTAAAGAGAGTGAGACCACACTACAGGCACACTCAGTCCATGCACCACTACCCCTGGGCAAAGGGCCCCACCAGCAGCCCCAAAAAAACGACAAAAAACAATAAAATCAGCACAATCCCAGCCCATCCATGGCCTCAATGGTGTTTAAATTCAATAAGACACCCCTCAGAAACACTAGGCCCATGCAACACTCACTACCCCTGGGCATAATGGATGAAAAGTAGGCAAAATAAGTGCAGGCCTCAGACACTGCCTCTCCTCAAAATGGCCCCTTACACCCCAAGCACATGTTGCCTGTACCAGCCAGCACTCAAGATGGCCACCACCACCACCCACATGGCCAGTCCACATCAACAGTACACCCCAAAAAACACAGAAAAACAGCCAAAAATCACCACAATCCAATGCCATCCAGGATGTTTACATTAAAGAGAGTGAGACCACACTACAGGCACACTCAGTCCATGCACCACTACCCCTGGGCAAAGGGCCCCACCAGCAGCCCCAAAAAAACGACAAAAAACAATAAAATCAGCACAATCCCAGCCCATCCATGGCCTCAATGGTGTTTAAATTCAAGGAGACACCCCTCAGAAACACTAGGCCCATGCAACACTCACTACCCCTGGGCATAATGGATGAAAAGTAGGCAAAATAAGTGCAGGCCTCAGACACTGCCTCTCCTCAAAATGGCCCCTTACACCCCAAGCACATGTTGCCTGTACCAGCCAGCACTCAAGATGGCCACCACCACCACCCACATGGCCAGTCCACATCAACAGTACACCCCAAAAAACACAGAAAAACAGCCAGAAATCACCACAATCCAATGCCATCCATGATGTTTACATTAAAGAGAGTGAGACCACACCACAGGCACACTCAGTCCATGCACCACCACCCCTGGGCAAAAGGCCACACCAGCAGCCCCCAAAAAACGACAAAAAACAATAAAATCAGCACAATCCCAGCCCATCCATGGCCTCAATGGTGTTTAAATTCAACAAAACAGTTGTATCATGCACCCCTAACCAACCCTGGTCCTACTGGATACTGTGGCTACCCACAATATAATTTATTTAATGTTCTGAAAAAGTTCCAAAATTGTACTTGCAGCAACTGTAATGCCCCAAACAAACTTACTTGTGAAAGTTGATTTCTAATCCAAAAGTGATCCAAAGACAGTCAAAAAGGCCTCAAATCCAAATATCCAGCAGCACCCACAAAAAGTAATCCTTCCAGCTCCAGATCCAAATGAAAGTGACCAGGAGATGGACAAAGCACTGGGAGGAGCCTGCTGGACAGGAACAGGAAGTTGGAGACTGTGGGGCACTTCCTCCCCCCCCCCCCCAAAAATGGACTCCTTGCAAAAAAAAAGGCCATGCAAATGTCAACCTGAGCAGTGATTCTGATAAAAATCATAATTTTCTGAAGGTTTATCCTGTTTGCTGGTGATTTTCTTGTGCAGAATTGCAAAATCTCTATTTCGCGAGTGCGAGATTGTTCCTTTCCGCCGCAACTACGTGTTCGCAATTGCGAACTCTCGCGAGGTGTGCTGTGCAAGGTGGCAAGCCGCGATTACGTATTCGCGGGCGCCAAACTCCGGCGGGATCACGCAGCAAGATCCAAAATTGAGCGGCACTCGCAAAGAAAAACAACTCGGCAAACGCTAAATGACGGAAAGTGAACGCCGTGCACCACGCCGCGCGCCGCAACCAAGCAAAAAATCCGCCGCGAACGGATTCACGGATTTTCGACAAATTCGCGAGAGTTTGCGGATTGCGAATTTGCCGAAAATCCGAAAAATCCGCGATCGGAGCAGATTTTACGCCCATGCTTACCGCCAGGGTCTGATCAAGGAGGAGGCGAGTTGGTCGAGCAGGTCAAATTGGCCGAGACAGCTTTCTCTTTGAGTAAAACTGGGAGCGTTGGCAGTAATGACAGTATTGTTAATTCTGGGGGTTTTAGCCCCTCCAGCCCGATTCTGGAGCTGGATACTAAGACTATAGATGCGCAACAAATGTCAGTTAAAGACATGCTCAATTTGATTTTGGATGAGATCCGTGAAATGAAACGGTTTCAAAGAGAGGAACTAAGTGCAATCCATCAGTGACTGGACAAGATCGAGGATCTAGCATCATCTTTTCCTACTCGTCTTCAGGAGGCAGAGAGCAGGATATCTGCTCTGGAGGACAATATGACAACTGCTAAGAAGGATGTCCAGTCTATCTCCAAGGCATCTAAAGCGCTGGAGATGAAGTTGGACGATTTGGAGAACTATAATCGGAGATCTAATCTCAGAATAGTGGGGGTTCCAGAGGGGGTTGAGGGGTCCAACATGGTTCATTGGGTTTCCACCTTTTTACAGCAGAAATTGGTCCCAGAGTTTAAAGGCGATCTATCCATTACTCGTGCTCATAGGGTCCCAGCAAAGCCATTCCCGAACTTTTCACTCCCCCGCACTATTCTTTTGAATTTTTCTGATGTTCGGGTCATAGAGTCAATTTTATCCAAAGCTATTGAGCAGAGACAGTTTTCTGTAAACGAAACCACTAAATGTCGGATATTCTCTGACATGTCTGCTGCCGCAGCTCGCAGACGAAAAGAATTTGTTAAAATACTACCGCTTTTTAAAGCCAAAGGCGCACAAGCATCAATCGCACAACAGTCTAAACTTAAAGTGCTAGTTAGAGGGAAATTCTATATTTTGTCTGATGTAGATGAAGCGAATGACTTGTTAAAAGAAATCTCGCACGACCAAAGGCGCTGAAATTCTACTAATTTGTGCGTTCTTTGTTTCCTCTAGCCATGCTTCTAAAAGTATATCTCTAGTTGTATTTTCAGTCGGGGTGAGGTAGAAGGGGTGAGGGTCGGGGCACAGGGGGTCTAAGGGGTGTAATACCACACCCCTCATGGTAAGGGTTAAGGGGCTGTGGCCAGAGTGGGATAAGGGACTAGAGGCAGAGCCACAGGGTCGGGGTCAGGGGGGCGGCAAGGGGGTCACAGGGGGAGGGGGGTGGATGTGATGGGTCACAAAAAATGAAGTCTTGGATGTATCCCTTTATTAATGTTCAGAATCCTTATCAGGTATATTTTAAGTCATATGTTATTGATAAAAAGCATAAAGAGGTGGTCAGAGGGAGAATGTATAAGGTCTCTGAGATGTTCGTTTTGCTGGCCCTTGTGTTGATTGTTTTTCTATTAGTATTATGGGTTTGAAAATTATTTCTTTCAATGTAAACGGTCTAAATAACAGGAAAAAAATGCGTGCCATAGAATTATGGATCAAATCGGAAAACCCAGATGTGATTCTGTTACAAGAGACTCATATCCAAATGTCAAAAATTGAGGATTTCTCTATGTTTAAAGCTTGGTCCTCTTACCGAAGATTTTCCTCATTTTCATAGTCTCAGCGCGTGGTCGCCCTTTTTTTAAGCAAGAATTTGCATGCACAGATTGTCCATACAGAGCAAGGTGGCTTGGGGCGTTGGTGTTGGGCCACATGCGCAATTCCGAACAGATCAAACCCCATCACTTTTGTCAGTTTTTACGCTCCAGTTGAGGACAAATCAGAGAATTATGAGGAGCTGTTCCAATCTCTTCTTATGGTACAAGGTGATATTATTATAGGTGGAGACTTTAATATCACTATGAATGTAAAATTGGATTCAACTAGCAATTCGAAGAAACAGTCTAAACCTAAATCCCTCAGATCAATCAGTAATAACATGTCCACATTCAATTTGTGTGATCTTTGGCGAATCCAAAACCCATTCAAGAAAGAATACACTTGCTGGTCTGGCAGATTTAAATCTTCTTCCCGTATCGATTTTTTTCTTGTTTCAAGACCAATAAAGTTCTGCTATCAGAAGATATTACATAATGGGTTTTCGGATCACGCGATGGTAATCATCGAATTGGCATTAGTGGATAAGGTTAGAGCCCCAAAACGCTGGGTTTTCAAAAAAAAAATACTTGAGGGATGACACATGGGTGGCAGGTGTTAAACTGGAAATTTCCGATTTTATTGCCCGCAATATCGGTACAGCTCCTCTTAATTTTGTTTGGGACTCATTGAAGGCTTATATTCGGGGTATTGTAATTGGGAGAGATGCGGCAGACTCACTGGTGGCTAGAAATAGAAATAAATTACTTCAGCAAAAAATTCAAGCCTTGACCGAATTTAGACAGCAGAATTCGACTAGCATTGTTCAGGAACAATTAAATGAGGCCAAAAGGGAACTCTGTCAAAACTTCTATACTCAGAGTGAGGAGATTTTTCTCAGAAATTCGCAAAAAATTTATGAGGAAAGTAATTTCACTGGTAAACTTCTGGCGTGGCAGGCCAGAGAGCAAGCCGCATCAAATTTGATTCACTCTTTAAAATCTCCAGATACCTCCGTAGATACATTCGTCCCAGCAGAGATCGGGAACATAATGTTTCATCACTATAATAAGATCTATAGTACTCAATCAAGCATAGACCGAAAAAAATTATTAAATTACCTAATTAAAAACCCACTTCCTGTTTTATCTCCCATAGAACAATCCTTAATGGCTATACCATTTACTATGGAGGAAGTAGAGCTGGCAGTGCTGGACCTTCCTATGGGTAAGGCCTGTGGGCCTGATGGGCTCCCAGCAGAGTTTTAGAATTTTTTTTTTAGTTCATTCTCTTACTTATTTCTGCATCTGTTAAATTCCATGCTGGACTGTGGCTCTGTTCCTGAATCGTTTTGGGAAGGAACCGTGGTTAGTTTCTTGAAAAAGTGCAAACCACCCAATGACCCCAATTCTTATAGACCTATTACGCTATTAAATACGGATTATAAAATCACCACAAAATTATTATCCACTCGTTTTAATTCGATCTCCTCAGATTTGATTCATACAGACCAAAATGGCTTTATTGCCGGTCGACAACTGATGTCCAACACACACTTTTTAATTGAGGCTTTAGACTATTTTGAAACACGAAGGGTACCTGCGTTAATTTTGTTGTTTGATGCAGAAAAAGCTTTTGATTTGGTGGTTTGGGAGAAACTTTTTATTATTTTAGAGCACTTTGGGATCCCGGAAGCAATTATCAATCTGATTCAGAATCTTTATTCAGGGGCCCTAGCCAATATCATTATTAATGCACAGCCTGTGGGTTCAGTGTCTGTTAAGCGCGGTACTAGGCAAGGCTGTCCTCTCTCTCCTGTTTTATTTGCTTTTTTTATTGAGCCCCTTGCAACTGCAATCAGAAAGTCAGCTAATATTCTCCCCCCTGTTGTCTCAATGCCCAAAATCAAACTTTATGCGGACGACATAATGTTGTTAATTAAGCCTGAAATACAATCCCAAACAAACGCTTTGTAGACATTTGAAGAATTCGAGGCTCTTGGTGGTTATCGGATTAACAAAAAAAAAACTGAAATTATAGTCTGTGGTGGCATCGATCCCGAGCTCCATTCTGATCTAAGATCCTGCATTAATAATAGACCAAAAAGGTACTTGGGGGTTTTCTTTTCTGCCTACGTGTCAGACCTATATAGATTAAATTTTGTGCCCCTTCTTCAGAAGGTACGCTTAATGCTGGAAAGATGGAACCCTCTACCATTATCTATTCTTGGCTGTGTTGCATGAATCAGGATGTCGGTCCTTCCTTTAGTTAACTTTTTATTCTCGACTATTTCTTGCTTTTTACCGGGATTTTTTTTTTTCAGAGTGGAATCCCTGTTTTCATTCTTTATTTGGGCCCAAAAAACACCTCGAATAGCTTTAAATACTTTACAAATCTCAAAGACTATTACAATGCATATTTTGCCCAATTTTTAGCCAGATTTAAAGACCAGAATCAGAAGCTATTTATAAATTTCTTTTTTGATTTAATTAGCCGTGAGACCCAGATACCCTCCCCTCTTCAAATATTTAGATCACCCAAATTGGTTCGCTTCAAGGTTCTAAATTGGTTCTTTAAACGGCGCTCTGTGATGTTTAAAAGATATTCCCTCCCTAGTCTTAATTTAGTCTCCCCCTTAATCAGTGTATTTTCTTTTCTAGGGATTGACATTTGTCCGGAGATAGCAGAAAACTGGAACCGGATAGGGCTCATCTCGTTAAAGGACTATATTAAAAACGGTGTCTGGATTACCCTGTCAGACATGGCTTCTCAAATTAAGGGCAACTTTTTATTGCTAGGATCATATAATTTGATTTATAGGGCGCTGCATCAACTGGACCCTACACTCTCCTCCCCACCTACTCAACTTTTTAATTAACTTTTTGTGTATCGGCAGGAGAAGAAACCAGGGGAATGGAAACGCTACCTAACTTCGAATAGGGCCCTAAATCTAAGCCTCAAAGCAATTAGTAAATGGCAGGGGCAGGAAAATGTAGTCCTATCTCCAACTGCCTGGCAGAATATCAACAGATTGAATTTTTCTGCACTCAGGGGCACCAATTGGCGCAGAATGCTATTTCTTAGTAAATGGCTCCTGTATTATACTGCGGCTTCCATAGCTAAAATGTATTCGAATAGCTCATCTAATTGCTTTAGGTGCCTGCATTTTGATCCCGCCAATTGGTCCCATATAATATCTCACTGCTCTAAAATAACATCCTTCTGGGAGGGAATTTTTGCGTTTTTCCAAAATCAGTACAGAATTATGATTTCTGTTAATGTCAAGTTAATATTGTTTGGTTTTGATTCAGAGCTTCTGTTATCCAAGCAACTAGTTAAATTAATGTATATAGCAATGGCAGTGGCTTAATCGCTGCTATTACAGAACTGGCGTTCAGAACATTGTCCTGTGGTACAAGAATGGCTTCATAAAATGGAAAGAGTCAGGACATGTGAACTAATTTATGCTCAAAGATTTGGGGCGGTCTGGAAATTTGAAAAAATATGGGGAGTGTACTTTGATTAATGCATTGTAGTGGACTTTAGAATGCATTATTGTTATCTCTGTTGTTTTTTTTTTTGGGCTCTCTATGTATTGGTTCATCCAAAGACTTCAATAAAAAAAAAAAATTAAAAAAAAGAATACTGACTCACACTATGATCTTAGACACAGGACAGTATCCCTTGCAATTCAGTATAATGATTACTACAATGAAAGGGGGTCTTGCTGGGAGTGCTGTTTCAGGGTTTAGAGCAGTGCAGTAGTGTTGAAAGAGTAAAGCAGGTTTTGCTAGGGACAGTATTTCAGGGTTTTGGACAGTGCAGTAATGTTCAAGCAGTGTAGGGGGTCATGGTGGGATTGATATTTCTGAGTTTAGGGCAAAACAGTTGTGTTTGGGCAATGTATAGTATAATGCAAGGACTAGGAGTATAAGGCACTGCATGTCCCCTAAAGCCTAACTCACTTCATGAGTACATGCATTTCCATATTTTTAAACACATCAACTAAGCAAATTATTCTGCCACATTTTACAGAAATGATACTGACTCACACTGTGATCTTAGACACATGACATTATCCCTTGCAATTCAGTAAAATGATTACTACAGTGGAAGGGGGTCTTGCTGGGAGTGCTGTTTCAGGGTTTAGAACAGTGCAGTAGTGTTGAAAGAGTTTAGCAGGTTTTGCTAGGGATGGTGTATCAGGGTTTAGGACAGTGCAGTGGTGTTCAGGCAGTATAAGGGGTCAAGGGAGGACTGAGAATGTAGAAATGAAAATTCACTGAAATAATTACTACATGCTACAGAGATAGTTGCTATGGCATTTCTACAGCACACCCAGGATGTCTATCACACAGCATGGAGACTATTTGGGAATTGAGAAGCCTGACACACATGCTGCATAGGACTTTGTACCAATACATGTTCTAAAGCCTGACTCACTTCATGAGTACAGGTATACCCATATTTTTAAACACATAAACTAAGCAAATTATTCTGCCACATTTTTCTGAAATGAATTCTGACTCACACTGTGATCTTAGACGCATGACAGTATCCCTTCCAATTCAGTAAAATGATTACTACAGTCGAAGGGGGTCTTGCTGGGAATCCTGTTTCAGGGTTTAGAGCAGTGCAGTAGTGTTGAAAGAGTTTAGCAGATTTTATGGTGTTTCAGGGTTTAGGACAGTGCAGTGGTGTTCAGGCAGTGTAGAGGGTGAAGGAGAGACTTAGAATGTAGAAATGAGAATTCACTGAAATGATTACTACATACTACAGAGACAGTTGCTATGCAATTTTTATAGCACACACAGGATCTTTATTACACAGCATGGAGACTATTTGGGCATTCAGAGGCCTGGCACACATGCTGCATAGGACTTTGTAGCACTAAATGTCCTAAGGCCTGACTCACTCCATGAGTACATGTATTCCCATATTTTTGAACACATCAACTAAGCAAATTATTCTGCCACACTTTTGTGAAATGAAGACTAACTCACACTGTGATCTTAGACACATGACAGTATGCCTTGCAATTCAGTAAAATGATTACTACAGTGAAAGAGAGTCTTGCTGGGAGTACTGTTTCAGGGTTTAGGTCAGTGCAGTGGTGTTCAGGCAGTGCAGAGGGTCAAGGTGAGACTGAGAAAGTAGAAATGAGAATTCACTGAAATGATTACTAGATGCTACAGAGACAGTTGCTATGCAATTTCTACAGCACACCCAGCATCTTTATTACACAGCATGGAGACTATTTGGGCAATCAGAGGCCTGGCGCACATGCTTTGTAGCACTAAATGTCCTAAGGCCTGACTCACTCCATGAGTACATGTATTCCCATATTTTTAAACACATCAACTAAGCAAAATATTCTGCCACAATTTTGTGAAATGAAGACTAACTCACACTGTGATCTTAGACACATGACAGTATGCCTTGCAATTCAGTAAAATGATTACTACAGTGAAAGAGAGTCTTGCTGGGAGTGCTGTTTCAGGGTTTAGGACAGTGCAGTGGTGTTCAGGCAGTGCAGAGGGTCAAGGTGAGACTGAGAAAGTAGAAATGAGAATTCACTGAAATGATTACTAGATGCTACAGAGACAGTTGCTATGCAATTTTTATAGCACACACAGGATCTTTATTACACAGCATGGAGACTATTTGGGCATTCAGAGGCCTGGCACACATGCTGCATAGGACTTTCTACCAATACATGTTCTAAAGCCTGACTCACTTCATGAGTACATGTATACCCATATTTTTAACCACATCAACTAAGCAAATTATTATGCCACATTTTTCTGAAATGAATTCTGACTCACAGGACAGTGCAGTGGTGTTCAGGCAGTGTAGAGGGATGAGAATTCACTGAAATGATTACTACATGCTACAGAGACAGTTGCTATGCAATTTTTACAGCACACCCAGGATCTTTATTACACAGCATGGAGACTATTTGGGCATTCAGAGGCCTGGCACACATGCTGCATAGGACTTTGTAGCACTAAATGTCCTAAGGCCTGACTCACTCCATGAGTACATGTATTCCCATATTTTTAAACACATAACTTTTCTGATATGAATACTGACTCACACTATGATCTTAGACACAGGACAGTATCCCTTGCATTTCAGTGACTTGATTACTATAGTGGAAGGGGGTATTGATGGGAGTGCTGTTTCAGGGTTTAGAGCAGTGCAGTAGTGTTGAAAGAGTTTAGCAGGTTTTGGTACAGATGGTGTTTCAGGGTTTAGGACAGTGCAGTGGTGTTCAGGCAGTGTAGGGGTCAAGGTGGGACTGAGAATGTAGAAATGAAAATTCACTGAAATGATTACTACATGCTACAGAGAGAGTTGCTATGGTATTTCTACAGCACACCCAGGATCTTTATTACACAGCATGGAGACTATTTGGGAATTGAGAGGCCTGACACACATGCTGCATAGGACTTTCTAACAATACATGTTCTAAAGCCTGACTCACTTCATGAGTACATGTATACCCATATTTTTAAACACATCAACTAAACAAATAATTCTGCCACATTTTTCTAAAATGAATTCTGACTCACGCTGTGATCTTAGACACATGACAGTATCTCTTGCAATTCAGAAAAATTATTACTATCTGCTACTGAAAGATTTTCTATGGCATTTGTGCAGCACACCCAGAATGTTTACTAGACTGCAAGGAGACTATCTGAGAATTCTAACCCTGATATACAAGTGTATAAGTGGTTAGACCACTCCATATACAAACTCTACATTTTTAACAACAGCACTGTACAGCAAAAAAATATCTCCTCAAACACATCAACATACCAAATGCTCCTTTCACAATGTTTTTCCCAAAGTAGACAAATTCAAAATCAGACTCTATACAAATAAACTCCTGCTTCCACATTAGAAAACATTTTTCAATTTAACTTAGAGTGCACAACATCGATCCCCTTACAAATTAACAACTCACCTTTAAAAATGCTTTTGTAGTTTAAGAACAGTGTCAATCACACACCAGATTTTCTTACGCAGAATCTCTGATTGTGCACCAGTCACTGCAGCCACATAATGGCATAGCTTCCCTCTCATTTTACAAACATATTCTTGGAGATAACCAATCAAATATCTTCCCACACAAATTCAAATCCAAACTAACATTTTAATTGGTTCTACATTGAAACACTTTCAATCTCACATAATATTCAACCTTCCCCCACTGCTCTCTCTGCCTGTTACCATGGTAACACTCCATAGAACACCTAACTGAACACACAGGTGAAAAGTTCATCTGCAAAGCAAACCAGCAAGGGTGTTTGACTTTTCAATACAGCAGCGTATCCTGTGCAATGCTCCTTTCAATCACTTTCTCTCAACCATTAGCATTTCTCCTTAAAAAAAACAGCAGCATGCACCCTAATTTTCAATGTTGAATTTTCAAAAACCACCAATCATTTCATTTTTTCAAGTGCACTGAATCTCATCCACATTTTTTTCTAAACACCTACTTTTCAAACTGCCATTTTATTTCCAGAGCCCATCTGAGTACAACCAGATCTCCCTTCAAGATGCTTAGTGTGTGGATTGTAGGACACAGCTATATTTTCTGGAGGGAAAGTTATGCAGCAAATAGATGCTTTCTCAACCTTGATTTACCAAATGTGGATATATTGTGGATTGGCCAGAGAGGATTAAGATCTCACCAATTGATGCCATTGGTAAAATCCTTTTTGCATCTCCCACACCATGACCTCATAATTGTGCACTGTGGTGGCAATGACCTAGGCACTTTGACTGGGGTAGGTCTGGAAATGCTTTTAAAGACCACCTTTGGGCAATTGATGTCACTTTTCCCACAAACTGCCTTTGTATATTCTAATATATGCCAAAGGCAAAAATGGAATTGGTCCAACCAATATTGTCCACAGATTGAGAAAGCAAGGAAACATGTGAATAAGTCTGTTTCTGCTTTCCTCAGAGACTATGGTATGGGTTCTATATACCACAACAACTTGCATTACAACATGCAAGGCATTTATAGAGGAGACGGTGTACATTTCACAGCTGAGGGAAACAGAGTCTTCCTCTTGAACTTTAGACTCTGCATCGGTACTTACTTGTAGGTACAAAAAAACACTCAATGAACACAACAGCTCTTTTTAGAGCCAACCAACATCTAAACACTCAAACTTGTTATTTAACTGTATTTTTTTTGTTTGTTTTTTCTGACGTGCGCGCAACGTGCGCGCACCTCGCAAATTTTTTTTTTAATTGTTTTTTTGCCCTTCGGGGTCTTTCTGGGACCCCCTGAGAAGGCCTAGGGAGTCAGGGAGTCTCTACCCTGCCCCCTTTTCACGTTCTCTACTTTTGTTTTTGACTCTCTTCTGCCTCGGGGTGCGTGCAATGTGCGCGCACCTCGCGATTTTTTGTTGTAAAAAAAAAAATTTTTTGACCTTCGGGGTCCTTCAGAGACCACCTGAGAAGGCCTAGGGGGTCAAGAAGTCTCTACCCTGCCCCCTTTTCACGTTCTTCACTTTTGTTTTTGACTCTCTTCTGCCTTGGCGTGCGTGCAACGTGTGTGCGCCGCGTGATTTAAAAAAATATATATTTTTTTTTTAGGCCTTCGTTTGAGATGTTATCAGTGATGTCATGGGTGATGTCACTGACCATATCATGAGTGATGTAACATTTGACGTCATCAGCAGTGCATTGCGGGCGCACGAGTTATAGTTAGCTGAACTAACTATAACGGGGGAATTTCAAAGGTTTTGTATGAGTGAAATGTCCAGCTAACTATAACATGTGTGAAACCTACGTTTTTTCAGTGAATTTCTAAGGTTTTTTAAACGCTAACTCCTAAGTATAACGTGTGTGAAACCTATGTTTTTTTCAGTGAATATATATATATATATATATATATATATATATATATATATATATATATATTTATTTATTTCGGCAAAAAAATGTTAACAGTGGTATATACTGTACTGTGCTACTCTAGCGATAATGCCCAGTGACACACAACACAGAGGCTGAGTTTCGAGGAAATTACATGACTGTGGATTTCTTCCCATGTCAAGATGAGTGGTGGTAATGCATTTAAATAAAAAAATCCACTACTTTTCAATGGCTGGTCTCCGCTGATTACCACATATGTCACGTACATGTAAACAGCAGTTACAAAAATAGCTCACTTGTCTACAGACATTGTTGCCACCAACACCTCCTCCACTTCAGCTGCTATTTGCCACCTCTGTGAGCACTCATGGTAGGCCAGAAGGAGGAGAGTGCCACTGCCTTCTCAGCAAAATAATTAAAAATGCTGGAAGACAGGATGCTCTTCCAGTACGGCCAGCTCTATAGCTCACCAGAGAAACAGGTGAGTTACTAACAAAGTATATAACTCTGTGTAACTCAAACTTTGCAATGTCCATAGGCTATGCTGTGCCCCGGAATCCCATTATACATCTATATGGTGTTGTATCATTTGTAGTTCACTACATAGGACAATCATGTTAGTGATTGTTGAGTACTATGCATTGTGGAAGTGACATCACCATTGTTTGGGGAACATATGAAAAGTCCTGAATTCCATGTTGTTTGTATGTAGTCATCTATGCATTCATTCATTTAATGGTACCTGTGATATTGTTACAACTATGATGATTCCAAACATGAAAACATGTGCATATCGTTAAGCAGCATGAGGACTGTATGTACTTTGTCACAACCAGATGAGGATGGTGTCAGCAATGTGTCTAGCCACACTTATCACTGAGCCCATATTTAGGCTCTCAAAAAAGATGCCTGGCAGGTAGCAAGCTATCACATGCCCAGCATTGAGTTTGTTTCTTGCATGTCTACAATCTGACTTTGTGATTGGGGCATATTGGTAATGTGCTGGACATGGAACATCTGTATGTTCAGCCTGCAGAGAGCCAAGCCTGATAATAAGCTGTGGCCAGTTATAAGCATGTCCCAGTCTGGGCAGGTTGTGTGTGTCCCTGTATTCCTCTTTTGCAATGTGTGACGACAAATTGAGTTGTGGCCACTTCAAAAATACCCCTGCTTGGTCTCACATGGACAAACCTTTGCATGGTAAGTGAGTAACTCCTTGACCTGATACTCCTGTCCAGTGCAAATGGTGCTCAGAGTGTGTAATTTCACAAACACAGGCTAACTACTACCAGTGATCTGTTAACAATATGCAACAATTGCATAGTAAAGGCCCAAAGGATTTCGCACACAGACAAACAGTCGAGGTCATTGCTTAGTTTAGGTGAGATGTTGGTTAGGTGAATCAGTAGCTACCATACATTCAATTAAGTCAGGGTGGACTTACTATGGTATGATGATGGCTTCACAGTGGCAGTATCACATATTACAAAAGCTGTGCTGTTCAGCTAGTACATGGCACACATACTCAATAAGCTGCAATATTGTGTATCATCAAGGAGTAGACAAGTCCACACCACACAAGTGAGCATCCTCTCACTGACACGCATGGCAGGTCAATCATAGTGGGATGAATGAGAGTCTGTGGGCCATACTCTGATACCAGCCTCTATGGACTGTAGGTCTAAATTTAATATGTGTGCCTTTACAGAGGGATATCAGATTTTGCGTAAAGTTGTGCAGCCTTCTAAAGCCCACATGGTCTTGTCAGGTTTAATTGCAGCTGACATCACAGTACATGTTAGTCGCCCCTCAGGTACTTCATGTGAGCGGGGTAAATTTGTGATTTTGGGACAATAACAGGGATGATGGTAGTCAGCAGATTATTACTTAAGTGTGTATTGGGCTATTTGAATAGATCAGCATGTGTAATATACTCATGTTGTGTGCTCACTGTTGTTGTGAGCTTGTGGCAGATGTATTACACTTGCGTGACTTCAAAACTGATATACATTAACTTTCATTTACAAAATGTTTGCTTCCACTCTTGTATAAATGCAGATCAATGCCCATACGAAGTGTGACATCTGGAAGGCCATGGCAAAAAAGATGCAGAACCTGGGGTCTACAAGCGGCATAGTGTCCATTGCCGCAAGAGGTGGGTCGACCTGAGACACAGGACCTGGAAGATTGTTAAGGTCCAGCTGAGGCTGACATCCCAATGTGTGCGGGCGCACACCGCACACTGACCCCCTAATGGCCCGCTACTTGTGGTGGCATCCCCCATCTTTATGGGCAGTTGAGGGTCCAACAGCAGCGACAAGGGGGTAAGTCATGACCATCTGAACTGAGGTAGACCCAATATCTAATGCACAAGAGGAGTACACAAATGTGTAGGTCTAGTGATAGGTGAATAGTTATGCCCTTTGCCTATTGTCGTATCAACCTGCTACACAGCAGTAACCAGTCACTTTTCCACAAACGTGACATGGGCTGTCACAAGGCTGACTCAAGTGATGATTCATCTCATGTTGTTAAATAACCCGGGCGGCCATAGCTCCCAACAGGCCAATTGTCTACATTGTGGAGTGAGTGATGCTTATTCACTACTGTGTGTCATGTTATGAGAGGCCTGTCACATGTGACATAGTGTGGTGAGCACCTTGATGCAATGACTGAACAACGATCCACATTGGTAAATTGGGTAGGCATGATGACATTAGTGTTCCTACATCACTGGTTCATTCAGTTATAGGCCTACATGTTGGCCAATGAACCTGTTCCTGTAGTTGTGTCATCAGCAATCCTATGTTCTACATGATTTAACTGGATTCTTAGTTTGATGGCTGAGTCAATCATGTGTGTATAGGTGTTGGACCCGGCCTCGTGGCGTGGTCCTACCCCTCCCGCATGGCGGGCCCCGGACGACATCGGCCCTCCATCCAGCCCGGGTCGGCCTCGGGCACACCTCTGCACGCCCTCCAAACCACCAGATCCGCCACCCGGCGGCCCACAACCACTGACACGGCACACTCGGGCCGCCCCAGCATTACCGGTCCGGTGTCCACCCCGGACCCTCATTCCAGGCCCGACGCCATCTTGGGCCCATCACGTCACAGACAAGTGGTCCCGGGCCAGCCGCGGCCACGGCCCCAGCGAGCCCGCCATCGAGGCACCAAGAGCCTCCGGGTGGTAGAGTGGCCACTCAACCAGAGACAAGGAGAGGGGAGTTTCGATGGCTCTCCAACCGTCCCCGGATGCCTGGTTTCGATTGGCCTCCGGCCTCCCTGAGCGCGGGCTCCACCCCCTGCTGGGCATCTGGACACCATCACCCCGGCCTCTCTGACCCCCAGGCGAGAGGGTCCGGACATCAAAGGACTCCAGACCTATATCTGGGCCAGCCCCGGAGTAGGACGGGAGTTGTATCCCGGAGTCGAGAAGCCCTGCTGACGCTGTCGCGGCTGACCCTGAGACGAACTCCCCTTGCTGCTCTACCTGGAACCTGCTGGCGCTGCCGCGGTCCATCTTCGCTGTAACCACCTTGGAGCCTGCTGGCGCTGCCGCGGTCCATCTTTGCTGTAACCACCTTGGATCCTGCTGGCGCTGCCGCGGTCCATCTTTGCTGTAACCATCTTGGAGCCTGCTGGCGCTGCCGCGGTCCACACTCGCCGAACCATCTTGGAACCTGCTGGCGCTGCCACGGTCCACATTCGCTGAACCATCTTGGAACCTGCTGGCGCTGCCGCGGTCCACACTCGCTGAACCATCTTGGAACCTGCTGGCGCTGCCGCGGTCCACACTCGCTGAACCATCTGGGAACCTGCTGGCGCTGCCGCGGTCCACACTCGCTGAACCATCTGGGAACCTGCTGGCGCTGCCGCGGTCCACACTCGCTGAACCATCTTGGAGCCTGCTGGCGCTGCCGCGGCCCAACCTTCCGGAACCCCCCAGCTCGAGGATTGAGAGCTGTGCGTAGGGTCCCATTGCAACCGACCATCTATAAGACTGTCCCGCTACCTTGCCCCTTGCCACGAGACTTTCCAGATCTCTGGATCTGCTGTATATATTGAAACAATACTTATTGCCCGATAAAGATTGAAAACTCTATCCACGTGTGGTGTATATTTGTAGTGGTGTGGTTACTCTGCTGTACGATTCTAGGAGAGGGCCCTCCCGTCGGAGGCCTCTCGACATCGCTCGGTCCCTTCTCTGAAGGAGGGGTAGACCTAGGGGTGGTCAGTCAGACACCTTCTGCCTTCCCCGGGTTCGCCTTTCTAACATTGGTGGCAGGCGCTGCGATCCGAGCCAACGCAAAATCGTACAGAGAGTGATCTACCCGCTACGACGGAAAAACACACAGAGACCATGACGACCCAAGGAACCAACCTACCTGCCGAACTCCAGAAAGAGAAGATAGAAGAATACAGCCACAAAGAACTAAAACAATTCTGTAAAGACAGGGGTATCGCTACCACTGGCCTGAGCACAAAAGAGGACTTCAAATCGACCCTACAAGCCTGGGTGGAAACCCGAGACAGACCACCCCAAGAGGAGAATGGCCCGAACGGGCAACAGGAAACCAGCGCACCCCCGACGGGGGAAAGAACCGCAACACTAAACGCGGACCTCATCTATGAAGACGCTCGAGAACGAGAGCGCAACCGGCTACACGAAGTGGAACTTGCACGACTCCGGCTAGACGGAGAACTCCAGCTAGCGGAGAAAAAGATAGCCCTCGAGCAACTACGGCTGGAGGGGGATCTAGAAGAGAAACGGAGACAACGTGACCTCGAAGAAAAAGGACTAGCATATGAACACGAACGAGGCCTGAGAGAACTAGAAATCAAGGCCAAGATCAACGAAGATAGCGCAGCCGGGGCCAAGACCGCGGCCCCTCCCGTAGACACCAAGGTTCACCTACCGAAAGATGTAGTCAAAGAATACTACAAGAACGATGATATCCAACAATGGTTCAAAGCCTATGAGGTGGCCATGACCGCCCATCGGGTGCCCCTGAAGGATTGGGGCGCCGGCCTGTGGGGAAAGTTCATCAACGAAGGGAGGGACGCCCTGCTGGAAGTCCCTGACACCGAAATGACCTCCTATGAACACATGAAAACGGCCCTACTCACGCGCTACGGACTCACCCCCGAAATGTACCGGCAGAGGTTCCGAGACTGTAAAAAAATCCCCGGTACCACTTGGGTAGAATATGTGAACTTTTTTAGCAGAGCCTTCGAGGGGTGGGTCAAAGGCAGTCAGGTCACTACCTACCAGCAGTTGGTCGACCTGATGTTATGGGAGCACCTCTCCAACAACTGCTTCATTGAACTACGACAGCACCTCCTCGACAGCAAGTTGACCGAGCCGCGGAAGCTAGCGGTCGAAGCAGATCGGTGGGCGAGCAACCGCGTCCACCGGAACACCACAGGAGAATACGGACGAGGGTCCCCGGGGAACCACCGGCCGCGAGGCGGCGGGTCTGGCACCAGCCGAGGTCGAGACCTCCCGCCGGGGTCTTCGCCCGCCTCCTCTACACCAGCCTCCAGCCCGAGGGGGGCCCATCCAGCCCGACCGGGGCCACGCCCCAACGTTACGTGCCACAGATGCCAGCGGCTGGGTCACTATGCCAATGATCCTCTCTGCCCCATGAACCAGCGGCCCGGCACCACCGGGCCCCCCGGTCGACAAATCACTGCAGCTGCTCTGAGCGAAGAAAGGGACGAAGAAGAAGAGGTCCCTATGGAACCAGAAGAATGGGAGTCCGCGGCCATGTGCCTCGCCTCCCTGGGCGACAAAGACAGGATCCCCCGAGACCAGATTCCGATCAACACCCAGAAGTACCGCCAGTGGGTCACCATCAACGGACGCCGGGCCGAGGCTCTCCGTGACACGGGGGCCAGCATAACCGCCGTCCGCTGCCATCTGGTGACCCCAGAACAAATCTTGCCCCACGTTCTGTGCCCTGTCCGGTCAGCGGACAATTCCGAGAGCCTGTGCCAGATGGCCCGCATCCCCTTCGAGTGAGGAGGAGTGTCCGGCATGCTGAAAGTCACCGTCCGAGACGATGCCCCTGTGGACTGCCTCCTAGGGAACGACCTGGAAAGTTCCCCCTGGGCACAGATCGAGCGAAGAGAGCATCTGGGGATGCTAGGCCTTCCTAAATGGGTTTGCGTAACGACCTGATCCATGTCCACCCGGGACGCCGTCCCAACCGAAGACAAGCTGCCCGAAGAACCTGAATGGCCGGCACCTCCGCCACCCGCCACTGCCACGGCCGAACCCGAACTGGGGCCGCAGGGCCCCAGCCATGAAGAACTTCCCGAGCTCGGGCCCCTTCCCGAACTAGCCCAGTGGCACCAAGAAGGGGGCCCCACCCGCGAGCAGTTCCGTCGGGAACAAAAGACATGTCCTTCCCTTGAGGGACTCTGACAACAAGCCGCCACGCAAGCCACAGGAGACTCCTCGGGGTCCCACTGGGTCTATTGGGACCAGGACCTCCTGTACAGTGAACAAAAGATCGCCGAGCTGGGGGCCGGCCGAGTGCTAGTCGTCCCCCTCCACTTCAGAGACTTTCTCTTAAACCTGGCACATGATGTGCCCCTCGCCGGGCACCTGGGGCAGGACAAAACCTACAGCCGCCTGGTGACCCACTTTTATTGGCCGAAGATGCGCCGCAATGTGTACAACCACTGCCGAACCTGTCCGACCTGCCAAGCCAGCGGAAAGAGTGGGGGGAAAATCAAGGCCCCACTCCAACCGTTTCCCGTGGTGACCACTCCCTTCGAGCGAGTAGGGATCGACATCGTGGGGGACCTGGATCCTCCAACCTCGCAGGGGCACTGCTTCATCCTCGTCCTGGTGGACCATGCCACCCGCTACCCAGAAGCCATCCCCCTCCGGACTATTACAGCCCCCGTAGTGGGTCAGGCGCTAATGGGGATCTTCTCCAGAGTCGGCTTTCCCCGAGAGGTCGTCAGTGATCGGGGCACAAACTTTATATCGAAATATATGCGGTCCCTGTGGCAACAGTGCGGGGTCGCGTATAAGTTCACCACCCCGTATCACCCTCAAGGGAATGGACTAGTGGAGCGATTTAATAGGACCCTGAAAGGAATGATCAAGGGCCTAGAAGAGCCCCTCCGGCGCAAATGGGACGTTCTGCTGCCATGCCTCCTGTTCTCCTACCGGGAGGTACCCCAGAAGTCCCTGGGGTTCAGCCCCTTTGAACTATTATATGGACACCCGGTGCGAGGCCCCCTCAGCCTGGTCAAGGAAGGCTGGGAGCTGGCCGCCTCCGATACTCCGCCCGATGTTTTCCGATACCTCTTGACTCTCCGCAACCAGACTCGGAAGTTCCGGGAACTGGCCGAAACCAACCTGAAGGCCAGTCAAGAGGAGATGAAGCGCTGGTATGATGAAAATGCCTCGTCCATTGAATTTGAGCCGGGCCAGCAGGTCTGGGTCATGTCCCCGGTTGACCCCGGCGCCCTCCAGGACAGATGGACGGGGCCCTTCAAAGTGGGGGAGCGCAAGAGCCCCGTCACCTACCTAGTGGACATGGAGTCCCCCCTCCGGGTCCTACACGCCAACCGGCTCAAGCCCCACTTTGTCCGCACCGAACTGAGCCTGTTGTTGGCTACCGATGACGGAGCAGAGGACGACTCCGAGCCTCTACCAGACCTCCTGAGCACCTCCGAGAAAGATGGCTCCATCGAGGGAGTCTCCCTCTCTCCCGCGCTGACACCCAAACAGCGCCAGGACTGCCAGAAACTGCTGGGTCAATTTGCGAACTTATTTTCCCTCACCCCCGGAGTCACCCAGTGGTGTGTTCATGACGTCGACACCGGGGACAGTCCGCCCGTGTGGCACCGAGCCTACCGCGTCCCCGACCGAGTCCGGGCCTGCATCCAAGCCGAAGTTTCCAATATGCTAGCCCCAGGGGTAGTCGAACCCTCAGACAGTCCCTGGGCCAGTCCCGTCGTCCTGGTCCCTAAGGCCGCCGCCCCCGGGGTGCCCCCGGAGCTGCGGTTCTGTGTCGACTACCAGGGACTGAATGCCGTCACCAGGACCGACGCCCATCCCCTTCCCGGAGCGGATGAACTGATCGATCGCCTGGGAGCCGCCAGGTACCTCAGCACCTTCGACCTCACGGCCGGATACTGGCAAATCGGCCTCACACCGGGGGCACAAGAACGATCCGCTTTCTCGACCCCTGATGGTCACTTCCACTTCAACGTGATGCCCTTCGGCATGAAGAATGCTCCGGCCCCCTTCCAGAGACTAGTGAATCGGGTGCTGGCAGGGCTGGAAGAGTTCAGTGCTGCCTATCTGGACGATATTGCGGTGTACAGCCTCTGTTGGGACGAGCACCTGACCCACCTCTGGAAGGTCCTGACGGCCCTCCAACGGGCCGGACTAACAATAAAAGCCAGCAAGTGCCAGATCGGTCAAGGGTCCGCGACCTATCTGGGACACCAAGTGGGGAGCGGCCAAGTGGCTCCCCTTCAACCCAAGATCGACGCCATCCAGGCCTGGGAGCCCCCCGTCACCCAGACCGCCGTCCGAGCCTTCCTGGGGCTCACTGGATACTATCGGCGGTTCATAAAGGACTATGGGAGCATTGTGGGGCCCCTCACAGAACTAACCTCCAAGAGACTACCCCCGAAGGTGCACTGGACCCCCGAGTGCCAAGTAGCCTTTGAGACACTAAAGACTGCCATGTGCACCGCCCCGGTGCTCCAGGCCCCCGACTACAGCCGAGAGTTCATCGTCCAAACTGACGCCTCGGAACACGGCATTGGGGCCGTACTGTCCCAAATGAACTCTGACGGAGTTGACCTTCCTGTGGCCTTCATCAGCCGGCGCCTGCTGGCCCGAGAACAATGATGGAGCGCCATCGAGAGGGAAGCATTCGCCGTCGTATGGGCCCTAAAGAAGCTCCGGCCCTACCTCTTCGGCACCCACTTCCGAGTACAGACCGACCACCGGCCCCTGCGGTGGTTGATGCAGATGCGGGGCGAGAACCCGAAGTTGCTGCGTTGGTCCATCTCCCTCCAAGGGATGAACTTCACCGTGGAACATCGCCCTGGCAACGACCACGCCAACACTGACGGCCTCTCCAGATTCTTCCGCCTTGGCGAGGAGAATCCCCAAGAAGATGGGTGACTCTCCCCTGCCTTCAGCTCGGGGGGACGCGTGTTGGACCAGGCCTCGTGGCGTGGTCCTACCCCTCCCACATGGCGGGCCCCGGACGACATCGGCCCTCTATCCAACCCGGGTCGGCCTCGGGCACACCTCTGCACGCCCTCCAAACCACCAGATCCGCCACCCGGTGGCCCACAACCACTGACACGGCACACTCGGGCCGCCCCAGCATTACCGGTCCGGTGCCCACCCCGGACCCTCATTCCAGGCCCGACGCCATCTTGGGCCCATCACGTCACAGACACGTGGTCCCGGGCCAGCCGCGGCCACGGCACCAGCGAGCCCGCCATCGAGGCACCAAGAGCCTCTGGGTGGTAGAGTGGCCACTCAACCAGAGACAAGGAGAGGAGAGTTTCGATGGCTCTCCAACCGTCCCCGGATGCCTGGTTTCGATCGGCCTCCGGCCTCCCTGAGCGCGGGCTCCACCCCCTGCTGGGCGTCTGGACACCATGACCCCGGCCTCTCTGACCCCCAGGCGAGAGGGTCCGGACATCAAAGGACTCCAGACCTATATCTGGGCCAGCCCCGGAGTAGGACGGGAGTTGTATCCCGGAGTCGAGAAGCCCTGCTGACGCTGTCGCGGCTGACCCTGAGACGAACTCCCCTTGCTGCTCTACCTGGAACCTGCTGGCGCTGCCGCGGTCCATCTTTGCTGTAACCACCTTGGAGCCTGCTGGCGCTGCCGCGGTCCATCTTTGCTGTAACCACCTTGGATCCTGCTGGCGCTGCCGCGGTCCATCTTTGCTGTAACCATCTTGGAGCCTGCTGGCGCTGCCGCGGTCCACACTCGCCGAACCATCTTGGAACCTGCTGGCGCTGCCACGGTCCACACTCGCTGAACCATCTTGGAACCTGCTGGCGCTGCCGCGGTCCACACTCGCTGAACCATCTTGGAACCTGCTGGCGCTGCCGCGGTCCACACTCGCTGAACCATCTGGGAACCTGCTGGCGCTGCCGCAGTCCACACTCGCCGAACCATCTGGGAACCTGCTGGCGCTGCTGCGGTCCACACTCGCTGAACCATCTTGGAGCCTGCTGGCGCTGCCGCGGCCCAACCTTCCGGAACCCCCCAGCTCGAGGATTGAGAGCTGTGCGTAGGGTCCCATTGCAACCGACCATCTATAAGACTGTCCCGCTACCTTACCCCTTGCCACGAGACTTTCCAGATCTCTGGATCTGCTGTATATATTGAAACGATACTTATTGCCCGATAAAGATTGAAAACTCTATCCACGTGTGGTGTATATTTGTAGTGGTGTGGTTACTCTGCTGTACGATTCTAGGAGAGGGCCCTCCCGTCGGAGGCCTCTCAACATCGCTCGGTCCCTTCTCTGAAGGAGGGGTAGACCTAGGGGTGATCAGTCAGACACCTTCTGCCTCCCCCGGGTTCGCCTTTCTAACAATAGGCCACTGATTGAGAACCTCCAGGACCCCGATTCCAATGCGCTACTTGAGAATCTCGCCAACCTGGGACTCAATCAACTAGTAAACACACCCACCCACATCGCTAGAAAAACTCTGGACCCCATTTTCGCTGAAGGGCCGAACATCCGGTTCACCCACACCACCGAACACTCCTGGACAGACCACCGCTGCATCCATTTTACTTTTACCTCCAGCACCGCACTCAAACCAGCCCCGAGCCTGCCTCGACGGAACTGGAGCAAAATCACCGCAGACCTCCTTAACACCACCCTCCTCCATGACCTCCCCTCAGCAACTGCCGACCTCGACGCCACTGCCAAAGAACTTCACCTGTGGATTGCCAGCTGCGCTGATAAACTAGCCCTCCTCTGCAGCGAAAGCTGCTTGGGTCGCCACCGAACTCCGAGAGGCCAGACGCACCTGCAGGCGCCTCGAGAAAACATAGAGGAACCAGAAGACCACTGAAGCCCACACCAACCACAAGGTCGCTATGAAGAACTATCACCAGCTGATAAGGAACACCAAAAGAACCTTCATCAGGGAAAAAATCAACGCCAATGCAGCCAACTCAAGCGAACTCTTCAATGTCATCAAGCATCTCACCAAACCCTCTTGCGAAGCCACTGACATCACACCCTCCCAAGACCTCTGCAACAAGCTCAGCACCTTCTTCCACCAGAAGATCATGACCCTTTACGACAACTTCAATGAACCAACAAACGCTTTCAACCCTACGACCACTACCACCACCAAACCAACTATCATCACCTGAACCCCCGCTACCGTCGAACTTATTGCTGCCACCATGATGAAAACTCATTCAGGAGCCCCCACGGACCCCTGTCCCTGCACAGCTTCCACAGAGCCTCTACGGCCATCGCACCCGAACTAGCCCGCACCATCAACTCCTCCCTGACCTCGGGCACCTGCCCCATGAACTGGAAACGCGCGGTGGTGAAGCCCCTCCTCAAAAAACCATCGACCGACACTACCGACCTCAAGAACTACCGACCCATCTCCCTCCTCCCTTTCGCTGCCAAAGTCACAGAAAGGCTCGTGAACAGCAAGCTGACAACCTTCATCAAAGACAACCACATACTGGACCCCTCCCAATCCAGCTTCCGCAGCAACCACAGCACCAAGACCGCCCTAATCGTCGCCACCGACAACATTCGTATGCTGCTCAACCAGGGCCACACAGCGGCCCTCATCCTCCTGGACCTCTCCGCAGCTTTCAACATTGTCTCACATCGCACGCTAACCACCAGGCTCCACAACGTGGGAATTCAGGGAGACGCCCTCAGCTGGATCTGATCCTTACTCTCCAACAGAACACAGAGGGTCATTCTCCCCCCTTCCTCTCCAAACCCACCAACATCATCTGCGGAGTCCCGCAAGGATCTTCTCTGAGCCCGACCCTTTTCAACATCTACATGGCCCCCATCGCCGCCATCGTCAGACAGCACGGACTTAGCATCGTTTCCTACACTGACGACACCCCGCTCATCCTCTCTTTCACTAGCAACCCAGAAGACACCAGACTCAGCTTCCAAGAAGGGATGAAAGTGTGGCCACCTGGATGGTGGACAGCTGCCTCAAACTCAACTCCAAAAAGACCGAGGTTCTCATCTTTGGACCCCGCCCCACCGCCTGGAACGACTACTGGTGGCCTACCGCCCTCGGTCCCCCGCCAACCCCAACGGACCACACTCGCAACCTCGGCATAGTCCTCGACTCCTCCCTCTCCATGAACCGCCAAATCAATGCTATCTTCACCACCAGTTTCAACTGCCTCCGAATCCTACGTAAGACCTTCAAATGGATCCCCCCAGACTGCAGAAAGACCCGCACCCACGCACTCATCACTAGCAGGCTCGACTACGGCAACTGCCTCTACGTCGGAATAAACAAATCCCTACTACGCAAACTCCAAACCATCCAAAACGCTGCCGCCAGGCTCATCCTAGGGACACCGCACCACGAACACATGACTCCACACCTGCGAGAACTCAACTGGCTCCCCATTGAGAAAAGGGTCACCTACAAAATACTCACGCATGCCTTCAAATCCCTGCATAACATCGGACCCAAATATCTCAACAACCGAATGAGCTTCCACGAACCCAAGAGGAACCTCCGTTCAGCCAACCTCGCCCTGGCGGTGGTCCCCCACATCGACCGAAGCAGACCCGATGGGAAAGCCTTCTCCTACACCGCAGCCACAGCATGGAGCACTCTCCCAGTAGAAATAAGACACTCGCCTACCCTGCACGCCTTCAGACGGGCTCTCAAGACCTGGCTTTTCAACTAATTGGAGCAGCCCCACCTTTCCCTCCCTCAGCGCCTTGAGTAGCACGCTTTACCAACCGCTGATTGATTCATTGATTGATATTATTTTATGAGTTAATTACGTTAATTAAACAATCAGTATTATATCACAGCCAGGACTGCATACACATTGGTGAGTGTGTGACACATACCCTCGTCCAGTGCTCATACTTCTATGGAAATGTTCAAATGGTGAACCTATGAACGGCATGGTAGGTGCTGTAATATGCAGTCACCCTGGAAACAAACTTACACTACATGTTGATGTCACAGAGAGTCACTGAGACACATGAGCCTTGAACGGCAAGTTGTCTTTGGAAAATGGTAAGTATGAATGGAGTGGTTAGACATTTCAAAGATGGAATAGAGATATCCTTAGGGCAATGTGACAACTTATGCTGTTGGCATTTATTCACTGATCACCCAAATGGGCCAAAGTATAGAAGGTGTGGAGCAATACCAGTAGATACATCTAGACGACATAGAGTAAACTTCACTCATGGTCTTGTAGCTGTGTGGGGTATTGACATTATTGTGAGCAACTGTTTACAGGTTATGTACCATGCATTCATGTGTTTAGGCTAACGTTGGAGCAAATGTTTAGTGACTTGAAGCTGGTTTAATCTGTGCACATTTGAAATGTTTAGTCTTCACTTCTCGTGGTCAAGTGTGTTACCACAGATGCAATTAACAGATGTTTATTTACATTACAGACTCATCTCAGGCAAGTGGAGGAGAGATTACCAACATTGGCGGAGAAGCAGATGGCTACAGTGGTCCCGGGTATGGTGCTTCTGACACAGAGGGACCCAGTGGATGTGAGGGTGCATTGAGTGCCATGGAGGATGCAAGCTCAAGTTCATCATCACCATCAGAGTCATCCTCTAGTATGCAGTCTGGGGTGGTGGAGGACCCCACAGGATATCTACCACCATCTTCCTTGTCTGACTCCACATGTTCCAGCCCCACCCTCTCAGTTGCTCCCCACCGAGTTAGCCAAGCCCTGTCCCTTAAGAGGGGACCCATCTTTTTTGTTCCAGGCACCTCAGCCCCTACCACTGTCCCCCCTACATTAAGTGAGGAGGCTATTGTCCTCCTGAGGAACATTACTGTGGGTCAGACTGAACTGCTGAATGCCATCCAGGCGCAAGGCAGCCATCTACAGCAGATGATGGACTACCTGGAAGGCATTCATGGTGCTTTGTCTGCCCTACAGAGATCTTTTCAGACTGTGTTCATCCCCCTACCTCATACCCATCCCAATACTCTATTCCCAAACCTGTTCAAACCTGTCCAAAGCACACTCACACCTTTGCACACACCCACCCATACTGACCCAAGCAGCACATCCACACAGAAGCACAAACATATCAAAAAATGCAAACCCACATCCAAACAGACCCTGCACCCACACACTCAGAAGCACCACTAGAGGTACCCTCACCACAATCGCAAATACCACTGACAACATAACAGCCACATACTCCCACCACTCACCCATCACATTCCCACACAGGACTGGGAAGACCACACTTGCATGCATACAACACACACCCACTATCGCACACCCACCCACCCACAACAGACACACCAATACCCATATGCACACACCCCCATCCTATCCATAGACACTCCCACAGTCAGCACAACATCACTATTCATGACACTCATACCTAGCAATTCCTCTGCAGCAATATCCTTGGACACACCACTGACACTCTACACTCCTACTAAACTAAGACGTACACATTCAAGCACACAACATACACCAAATAAACTAGACGCACCCATACTAGCAGCACATACACATGACACATGTGCAGCTGAGCTTGCAACGGACCCAAGCACATCACTCACTCACTTCCTCTCCCTCCAAGTCACTACTCGTTCCCACACCCCTCCCATGTTCCCAACAGAAGATTTTTTCTTTTGCTTTTCCCTCACCACTACCAAACCTCCTACCACCTTTTTAAAGAAGCTTTCTCCTCCTACCACAGCCAAGACTACCACTTTCACCTCCAATTCCATCCCTATTCCTAAAACCATCCACCCCTTCCACTTCACACGTCTCTCCACCCCTTCCTCTTCCAAAGTCCCACCTTCACAATCCCAGGACAACCCTTCCAAACCCAAACGTCCCCCTCCCAAATAAGATGATCGAGTTGCCTAATATGCTGAATTGTTGCCCCATTTGAGGACATTCCCTGGCAGTGTCTGGAAGGGAAGGTTTAGTGGCACACTGTGTTGGACAACCAAATGTGGACACGGACTGGTCATTGGCCTTTGGTTAACTGCATATTGTTCGGTTAGAGCAAATAAAACTATAGTTTAGTTTAGAATACATTAGTCCTGCGATTACTTTTCAGTCTATTTGATGTTATACTCTGTGATCTGTGACTACAGTTCTGTTTGTTTTACCCTGATTGCTGCTCTATTTGAAGGGGTTTGTATAATCTGACATTGGAACCAGTGTTGGTGTTACACAGAAGAAGGGTAACGGTTCTGAGGATGGATATGTGGAATGAATTCCGAAAGGGACTGACATTGCATTGGGTGGGATATTATATGGTAAATATTTCGGCTTTTACTCATGAAAAATATGAAAGTGAGGAAATGTGAGTGTTCTGTATGGACACAGACATTACATAGGAAAAAGCAAGGTTTCTTTAAAATGCCCTCACCACTAATAGTGGCATGCTATATTATAGGACACCTACAACAGCCCTGCCCAGACCAATGCCCGGGATGGAGCAAAGTGATCGGGGTACAAACATCTTGGGATCACTCAGCAGAACAAAATGACAGTGAAGGTAAAGAATATAACTTTCTCAGGAATGCCCTCAACTATCTTCATTTATAGGATTAAAAGGCTTCAAACGGGGATGACCCAGAGGGTAATTAGTGCCTTTCCATCCGTCCTACCTGCTCATATTGTCGACATGTTTCGGCCATTAACTATCACCCTATTATGAAGTATGCCACTATTACTGGGTGAGGGCATTTAAAAAAACACTATGTTTTTCCAATGTACTGTGTCTGTCTGTAGAGAACACTCACATTTCCTCCCATTCCTCTTTTTGTGGGTAAAAGTGGTCATATTTAGAGAGGATGGAAAATGAGCTGTAGCTCTCTCCCCTGCTATGTCTGTTACAAGTTTTTGCTGCTTTTCTTGGGCAATGTGAATATGATTTAGCTTGCAGTCCTCACTATGCTGTAGATCAGATATGTGTTTGATGTGCACAAGCAAGTTATTTGCTTATCTTCACATGAAATGTGGTGAATGGTCATACATTTTTGCAAAATAACACCACCGAGGAAAAGAAGGGTCCGAGGGATATGTAAAGACCTGCCATAGTTCATATCCCCCACACAATACGTTAAACAATAGACAGAGAACTAGGGGTCTTTGTTGAAAGAATTAGGTACAATAGATCCTAATCCAATTGCAAACGTTTGGCTGCATAAGTATGTACCCCTGAGTTCTACAGATCATATTGTGTTCTGTTATCCACTATTGAATTGACAACGTTTGCAATTGGATTAGGATCTATTGTACCTAATTCTTTCAACAAAGACCCCTAGTTCTCTGTCTGTTGTTTAACATACATTTTTGCACTCTTTTATGGACATGTATCCTTTTTAGTATGATTAGCTTAACCTACTTTATACGTGTGTGACAAATGCAGTTACTGCTGTGTTTGCTTTCCTGACTTGCACCTACACATTTTCCACATTTGCCTGGCACTTGGTGATGGTATTGGTTGTCCTTGATATACTTCAGTCCTGTGCACATAGAGGTTTTGAGACAAGTGAAAAGTGGCCTGGAGCCAAAGGTCCCAACCTTTCAGGGGTCCCCCGGCTACAGGCAAGCCTATTTGACAGAGAGTGTTTACATTGTGACCTTTGTATGCTTCTCACACTGATTATTTGACATCCCATTGAATTTTATGTGTAGGTGATTTTTACATTGTGACCTTTGTATGCTTCTCACATTTATTATTTGACATCCCATTGACATCACATTTAACGTTTTGTGTAGGTGATGTGTGAGAGTGTAATACAGTTATTTAACAGCAAGGTATGTTTACGTTTCATGACACATTCATCCAGAAGTCTCTTTGATATGACAACACGGCCTAGCAAGTGGTAATTGTGAGGTTGTCATGGAGATGAATTGCTCGGATATTGATGGGGAGGTGCTGTTATGTTACATCAATCAATGCACATATCTGTGTCCCTGATTTGTATTTTTATACACCTGTTCAAATCGATGATGTGGGTTTGTGCAGTGTCAGTGACCTGCCCAAAGAGGGCATCATGGAGCAGTGCTTGGATAATACATTCCGATTTATTGGGAACAGGGGCCCACATTACATAGTTGGGCCAGATACCCCATATACCTTCGCATGTCTTAACAGACCAACTATTTTTTGAGTTAATAATAGTTTATTAGTCAATTAAAACCATAAACAAGATCATACATACAGAAAAGATTTAAAAATAAATTTATCATACAGCTTTTATGGCCACTGAGCATCACACCACTAGCCCTTCACTTTCTTCAACTTTCCTTCCTAAGCATTTTAGTGACTGTGCCAACTGCAAAAATCCATTGCATAAAGTGGGTAATCAGGGGCTGGTCTTTTCCCTGGTGTATAATGTGCAAGATTGCAATACAAGCGGCTAAAGTTCCTTTAAGTAGATTAATATTGGTAATTAAGGTGCTTATGTGCAAAACTGAGGCAGGTATTATAAACGATGCCGGGCTATGATTCTTCTTGTAAAAGTGCAAGTGTGCAACACTTCGCATCATTAAAATACCAGAATAGACAAAATAATTATCGGAGCATAGCTGAATAAGGAACAGCTGCTTATGGCAATACCTAACAGACCAACTATTTGCTGAGGAGTGAATAGGAATGCGTAGGTATTTGGTTTACTGTCAGTTGCATCCATGTTGATGTCGGTTGTCATTGAGCAGCAGCGTCAGGCCTTTGAGGGCCGACTCCATGGCGGTACAGGATATTTGAGGGTGAGTGAAGGTGAGTTTGTGCCTTATATGCTTCCTTTTCTGCCAGCTCACATGTGGGGGACTAACTGCCACAGTCATGTCAACAGCAAGGCACACCGTGATTGGGTGGGCTGGGAAACTGGCAGTCTGTCCTATGACAAACGCACTCGCCTATTCTGCCGCAGAATCGGTCATGATTTACTAATGGTACCGTGGCAGTCTTTTCTCTATGGGAATGCATGCATCGTAATCGGGATGTCGGGCCACCAATTCAGGAGCGGTGAGTCCAACACCATTTCAATAGCGTTCGTGTAACCACCAAACTCGGAAACAGACAGAAAGTCTTTTGCCATTTCTACAATAATTTTGCAAAAAATAAGCACTTCCCAAGCTTAAGTGGAAATCAGCTCCTGTATAAAGCACCCTACAACACCAGCGACACTCTGAATCTACTCACCTGAAATGGCTGTTTGTCTAGTAAAGTTTGTGCGCATAGGATTAGCACAATGCCATCCGCGGCGAGCTAGAAAAGGACATCGTCTTTTGCCATTCCTACAGCAAAGTCTTTAAGCATAGGATGAGCACAAAAGCCTTGTACCACTCCAGGCACAGTATTACAGCTATGGATTGGTAAAGTACCATCCAAGCCAAGCTGTAATAAATAAAAGCATCACCTAACATGTGTTTCGCTATCATTATAGTGCTTCAGAGAGATTTCGCTTTGTCCAGACACAAGGGAGCACCCAGTATAAATCAAAACAATACCCTTTCATGCTTAGAGTGGCGCATATATTATGCTGTAGTAATGACAAAAGACTTTGTCCCATTCTAGCTCAGCATGGATGCCATTGTGTTTTTTTTCTCTCTTTGATGGCACGAACATAGCTAATTTCTCTTGTGTATTTAGTGCTTATTTTCATTTTTCTGGAAACAGCTCCTGGAAGAGGGTCTAGCCTTTTTCGAGAGGCCATAAAAAAATGTTGCTTTTGTCTGACAAATAACTTTTGCAGGCATTTGGAAACACGTCACAGACGATTGTGTCATGTGATTTGCCAAGTTACCACAAACATTTTGCATGAGGGTCAGGTATGGATACCTGTCTGCAGTATTTCACATTGTGATAGAATCTAAACGATTTTCAACAAGGCGTCTGAAAGAAAAAAAAGATAAACATCAGAACGTTGTGTAGAACTGAGGAAGTGCCTTGCTGGCTGTTGGACTTGGTCCTTTTTCCCTGAATTTTTTCGCTTTCCACTTATGGATAACTCCTGAGTGAAATAAAAAAAACATGTCATATTTGGTGTGTCTGACCTTGCAACGTTAAATGCTGTGCAATGGTGTGCGCACATTTATTTTCACCATGGTAGAAATCTTACTTCTAAAATGGACGCAATTTATGTCTGCTTGTGCCGCCTGCCTGAGATGGGTTGGCGGTCTACTGTTTGAAGTGACAAGGTGCTCTACACTCCCCCCACAGTGACAGTTGAAGCTGGAACTGCCAGGGACCTTCTAGAATCTTCCAGCCCTTTCTGGTAGGTGGGAGGAGGGGTGTATATGTAGAGCAGTAGAGATGCCATGTGCTCAGACTGAGCGTGGACCTGAATGAGAGGGGACTCTCTGCCAGGAGGTACCGCCGCATGGACCTGTGTGCTGACCCCTGTGCCCAACTGTAGACCTCTGCTGTCCATCGGGCTAGTGGGAGCCCTTTGCTGGAGTGGAGACTGCGGTGTCAGGAGGAGTGCCACTTTATGGGAGATGACTGCTTCTAAGAGCTGCTGTCCTGGACTGATGAGTGCCCACTGATTGCTGATCTGGCCCAGCATTGCCTGACTGCTCTCCTGCCCTAGCGCCTCGTGAGCGCTATCGTCTGTCTGCCTGCACTCCAAGGAGGTGAGGAGCATGGACGCTACCTTCTTCTGTGGGGCCCTGGACTTGTGAGGTCCCTAGCGCCTTGGGAGCGTTATATTCGAATGGACTGTGCTTTCCTGCCGGCCTCCAGCGCTGTGTGGGCACCATTCCCTACATTGCCAAAGACGAGGAGCACTGTCTGTTGTCCCTGGAGCTGGTGGGCCTCTCTAGCGCCTGTTGAGTACTGCCTCCAGCCCCTGCCCAGGAGAAAAAGGTGCGTGGGACCTGCTGCACGTGCTGCCAGGGAGAGCCGGTTATTGTCAATACAGCGCTGTGCTGCCAAATCACTATATATTCAATTCCCCGCATTTTTGCTGCAGCTTGATTCTGTGGGACCCTGGCGGCATTCCTGGGAACTAGTGCCTCGTGGGCACTACTGTCTTGTGTGGGACTCGGGATCCTCACCAGCTCCCTAGCACCTTGAAGGCACTATTTTCTTGGTTGCCAAAGGAGGAGTGATGCCTACAGCGCTGTGCTGTCAAAGCACTATATTTGGTGGCCTGTACTTCAAGGAGGTGAGGAGCTGACGCCTGCAGCACTGTGCTGCCAAACACTACTTTATTCTGGGGGACCCTGTACTTGGGAGTACTCTAGCACCTTGTGAGCGCTACAGCTGTGCCCCAGAAGGAGGTGAGGACCGAGGGCGCTACTTTCCTGTGTGCTGTATTTCAAACCCCCCCAAGGAGAAGGCCTACGGGACTCCCCACGGTATAGCCAGAGAGAGCCCTGCAGCCACTGAAGAAGTGGGAGCAGTGCGTGCTCCATTCCGGCTGCCCCCATCACCTGCCAGCAGGAAGGGGCCTATCCGGGCACGGTGCCGGTGCCCAGAGATTGCGCAAGGACTCCAGAGAGCCCGGTAAGTAGGGCTCAGTCCCAGCTTGGTGGGGTGGTGTCGGGGCACATTGTTGGTGCTCGCCTCCCCCTGGTGCTGCTCTGAGGGCACGGTGGTCCTGTCTGACAGCGAGCTGCTGCAACCTTGGGGAGCACTAGGAATTTCAGGGGTCCCGGAGTTGGGCTCCCAACTGCGCAGTGGTGCCCGGGCTTGTGTGTGGGTCTGACTACCGGCTGCCCTGCGAGTGCGCAGGCAGCTGCAACATATTGGGGGCATTGTACTCCTCAGGAGAAGAGAGAGGGGAGTGAGAGACCCTCGTGTCCTGTTTTTGCAGCTAGCCCTGACTTTGCGGGACATAGGGCGTTTGAGCCCCGGAGAGAGGCTAGTTGGCCTGCGGCCAGTTTCAGAGTGTTGTGTCCCCGGTTGGGGCGAACTGTGCTTATGCTGGCAAGGCCTATTGCCCCATATGATTTATTGCCTAATATTGTTGCATAATGCATTTGTACCTAGGATGATACCTAATGCTTTTCCCTCAGGTTTGTAGTGCTGATTTTAGGCCTATTGTGTTCCTGCGAAAGAGGTGCCACATGATAATATGTTTATACCCTAGGAATGATGTAGAATATGTTTTGTTTGGCCTACTGCTGCATTCATGCCTATTGGAATGCTTCAGGTGCTGTTCCCCATGCTCACGGTTCAGGCCTAAGGTATTCATGCTCCTGAGGAGGCCTAATGCTTGTGATCTTGTGTAATGTTATGCCATGTTGGTTTTCCTTCAAGGCCTACGGCAAAGGTGATTGATGCTGAATACTGATGTTAAGGTGCTTTATGTTTATGTCCACATGATTTATGCTAATACGGTTATGCATATCGTTCTCTTGTTACCCTAAGGAGAAGCCTGAGATGATGCCTTCATGCTATTATTGTATTCATGCCATGATGTTTCCAATTCAGGCTTGAGGCAAATGTGTGGGTGCCTGATACCAGGCCATGATGTTCCGTTCTATGCCGAATGTCAAGATATGATGGTCTAAGTTTATGCCTCATACCCAGATATGTTTTATGCCAACTGAGGGGCAGAGATGTTTTCGTTCCATGCCTAATGCCAATTTGACATAGGCCTAAAGCAATTTGTGCTATGTGCCTGTGTTTGCCAGTAGCTACTGGTGGTTACTTATCTAAAGCTGATGGACTTCACATTTATTCTTTATACCTATCTTTGTACCTTGTGATGATGCTGGCAGCGGCCCGATTGGCCCTGCCTTGTAAATAGTCCCATGTGCATTATTACCCGGTAGTATATCTGCACCTGTGATTCCCTTCTGATGTGTTTATTTTACAATACACATACTGTTTTTCACCTAACCTGGTGTGGAGTCTCTTTTTGTAGTGTGCCTTGTGTTTCGCCTGTGTGTGCTGCGTGGATGCTTTACACATTTCCTCTGGAGTTTGGCCAACCCGCTCTGCACCACTCTTCCCGTTTCTAACACTGGCACATTTGGGATCTGTGACGACCTTAACATTCAAAACTTGGAGATCAGAGATGAAAGACTCACAATGCGGTGCTTCTGGTTAATTGTAACTGTTTAAAAATTCAAGCCCTTATTTATGAAAGGCTTGGGCTGCCGTTATGCCACTTTTTTGTGATGCTGCGGAGGCGTAAACAATGCACCACACTGCCCCTTATTAACAAAGTGATGCATCTAGGCAGATGTATCACTTTGTAAAGGCCTGCGCTACATTATACCTGTGTCAAGTATAATGTATGCAGGGTGGGCGTTCCACCGTGAAAAAGCCTCATAGAAGTGGGGCGGTGAAATGTATGAGATTTCATTGCACCACGTGTATGACTTGACTGCGTCACAATCAGGCATAAGGAGTGACCCAGGGCTTTTCACATGGGCCTGGCCTACGTGTAATGACATTGCTGGAGTCCCCGGAAGCTTGTTTCCTTCCCAGTACAAGAATTGGCTTGGTAGTTTGGTTTGCCCTGTTCCCATCATGCACTGGGACAGGAACAGACTAATTTGCATATAGCCAAGTTCTGAGCTGGGATGGTGCAGTGAGCTAAAAAACGGTGATGGATCAAGCCCTGATCTTTGGACTGGGTAAGAGTGGTCTGCTTAATTCAGGCACTCTGTTCATCACCACCCCCTTTTCTGAATCATTTTGTCCACAATAAGCGTGGAAGGGTATACTCAGATGTGAGTCCCTTGCTCATTGCACCATCAGGATTCAAGCAAGCTGGGCCGACGACGCCTGAAATGGCAGAAACCGGTCCCCGGAAGCTTGTTTCCTTCCCAGTACAAGAATTGGCTTGGTAGTTTGGTTTGCCCTGTTCCCATCATGCACTGGGACAGGAACAGACTAATTTGCATATAGCCAAGTTCTGAGCTGGGATAGTGCAGTGAGCTAAAAAACGGTGATGGATCAAGCCCTGATCTTTGGACTGGGTAAGAGTGGTCTGCTTAATTCAGGCACTCTGTTCATCACCACCCCCTTTTTCTGAATCATTTTGTCCACCATAAGCGTGGAAGGGTATACTCAGATGTGAGTCCCTTGCTCATTGCACCATCAGGATTCAAGCAAGCCGGGCCGACGACGCCTGAAATGGCAGAAACCGGTCCCCGGAAGCTTGTTTCCTTCCCAGTACAAGAATTGGCTTGGTAGTTTGGTTTGCCCTGTTCCCATCATGCACTGGGACAGGAACAGACTAATTTGCATATAGCCAAGTTCTGAGCTGGGATGGTGCAGTGAGCTAAAAAACGGTGATGGATCAAGCCCTGATCTTTGGACTGGGTAAGAGTGGTCTGCTTAATTCAGGCACTCTGTTCATCACCACCCCCTTTTCTGAATCATTTTGTCCACCATAAGCGTGGAAGGGTATACTCAGATGTGAGTCCCTTGCTCATTGCACCATCAGGATTCAAGCAAGCCGGGCCGACGACGCCTGAAATGGCAGAAACCAGTCCCCGGAAGCTTGTTTCCTTCCCAGTACTAGAATTGGCTTGGTAGTTTGGTTTGCCCTGTTCCCATCATGCACTGGGACAGGAACAGACTAATTTGCATATAGCCAAGTTCTGAGCTGGGATGGTGCAGTGAGCTAAAAAACGGTGATGGATCAAGCCCTGATCTTTGGACTGGGTAAGAGTGGTCTGCTTAATTCAGGCACTCTGTTCATCACCACCCCCTTTTCTGAATCATTTTGTCCACCATAAGCGTGGAAGGGTATACTCAGATGTGAGTCCCTTGCTCATTGCACCATCAGGATTCAAGCAAGCCGGGCCGACGACGCCTGAAATGGCAGAAACCGGTCCCCGGAAGCTTGTTTCCTTCCCAGTACAAGAATTGGCTTGGTAGTTTGGTTTGCCCTGTTCCCATCATGCACTGGGACAGGAACAGACTAATTTGCATATAGCCAAGTTCTGAGCTGGGATGGTGCAGTGAGCTAAAAAACGGTGATGGATCAAGCCCTGATCTTTGGACTGGGTAAGAGTGGTCTGCTTAATTCAGGCACTCTGTTCATCACCACCCCCTTTTCTGAATCATTTTGTCCACCATAAGCGTGGAAGGGTATACTCAGATGTGAGTCCCTTGCTCATTGCACCATCAGGATTCAAGCAAGCCGGGCCGACGTCGCCTGAAATGGCAGAAACCGGTCCCCGGAAGCTTGTTTCCTTCCCAGTACAAGAATTGGCTTGGTAGTTTGGTTTGCCCTGTTCCCATCATGCACTGGGACAGGAACAGACTAATTTGCATATAGCCAAGTTCTGAGCTGGGATGGTGCAGTGAGCTAAAAAACGGTGATGGATCAAGCCCTGATCTTTGGACTGGGTAAGAGTGGTCTGCTTAATTCAGGCACTCTGTTCATCACCACCCCCTTTTCTGAATCATTTTGTCCACCATAAGCGTGGAAGGGTATACTCAGATGTGAGTCCCTTGCTCATTGCACCATCAGGATTCAAGCAAGCCGGGCCGACGATGCCTGAAATGGCAGAAACCGGTCCCCGGAAGCTTGTTTCCTTCCCAGTACAAGAATTGGCTTGGTAGTTTGGTTTGCCCTGTTCCCATCATGCACTGGGACAGGAACAGACTAATTTGCATATAGCCAAGTTCTGAGCTGGGATGGTGCAGTGAGCTAAAAAACGGTGATGGATCAAGCCCTGATCTTTGGACTGGGTAAGAGTGGTCTGCTTAATTCAGGCACTCTGTTCATCACCACCCCCTTTTCTGAATCATTTTGTCCACCATAAGCATGGAAGGGTATACTCAGATGTGAGTCCCTTGCTCATTGCACCATCAGGATTCAAGCAAGCCGGGCCGACGACGCCTGAAATGGCAGAAACCGGTCCCCGGAAGCTTGTTTCCTTCCCAGTACAAGAATTGGCTTGGTAGTTTGGTTTGCCCTGTTCCCATCATGCACTGGGACAGGAACAGACTAATTTGCATATAGCCAAGTTCTGAGCTGGGATGGTGCAGTGAGCTAAAAAACGGTGATGGATCAAGCCCTGATCTTTGGACTGGGTAAGAGTGGTCTGCTTAATTCAGGCACTCTGTTCATCACCACCCCCTTTTCTGAATCCCTTTGTCCACCATAAGCGTGGAAGGGTATACTCAGATGTGAGTCCCTTGCTCATTGCACCATCAGGATTCAAGCAAGCCGGGCCGACGACGCCTGAAATGGCAGAAACCGGTCCCCGGAAGCTTGTTTCCTTCCCAGTACAAGAATTGGCTTGGTAGTTTGGTTTGCCCTGTTCCCATCATGCACTGGGACAGGAACAGACTAATTTGCATATAGCCAAGTTCTGAGCTGGGATGGTGCAGTGAGCTAAAAAACGGTGATGGATCAAGCCCTGATCTTTGGACTGGGTAAGAGTGGTCTGCTTAATTCAGGCACTCTGTTCATCACCACCCCCTTTTCTGAATCATTTTGTCCACCATAAGCGTGGAAGGGTATACTCAGATGTGAGTCCCTTGCTCATTGCACCATCAGGATTCAAGCAAGCCGGGCCGACGACGCCTGAAATGGCAGAAACCGGTCCCCGGAAGCTTGTTTCCTTCCCAGTACAAGAATTGGATTGGTAGTTTGGTTTGCCCTGTTCCCATCATGCACTGGGACAGGAACAGACTAATTTGCATATAGCCAAGTTCTGAGCTGGGATGGTGCAGCGAGCTAAAAAACGGTGATGGATCAAGCCCTGATCTTTGGACTGGGTAAGAGTGGTCTGCTTAATTCAGGCACTCTGTTCATCACCACCCCCTTTTCTGAATCATTGCTCGAGTTGAGTCAGTTATATGACTTACTCCAGCAATGCGTCATTTTTGCTCTACCAGATACGTCAGGAATCCTGACATATCTGTAAATCATTGCGCCATGGAGTACCGTATTGTAAATACGGCGCATCCATCATGTCGTAAGGATGGTGCTATGAAAAGTGCTGCATCGCTGGTTTTGCCCATAAATGAGGCCCTCAGTCAGAGAAAGGGGAGGTTAACCTACAGAATACACAAGAATGATTATCCATTATAAAAGTGTATTTCATGCTGTGCTTCTGCTGCACGTGTGTGATATCTCCCTAGAGTACTCCATACTTCTTGTAGGTCATAAGTAGTGCCACTGGAAACGTGATTCCACAGCCACAACATTTTGTCTGTTTATTTAATAATTTACCACACTTCCTAAAAGTCTGCATCTGCTGCATAATTTGCTGGTTTTAAAAAAAATAATTCTAACTCAAATGAATCAAGTTATAAAGATTACACAGGGGCAATGATACCTTTGGAAACATTAAGTAGCTGTGGCTTCTGAGTACTGTAATCAGGAATTTACAAAGGTGAGAGATAGTGTAAACAGCTCCGATCCATGCAAAAGGGGGGAAATTATGTCTGCATCAGGAAACTGTCTTGAATTTGCTGTCTATTGAGACTCTTAGACAATATACATGAAATGTCTCTACTGTGCTAGAGTAGTGTTTCTTAATGGAAAGAGGACCTTGAAGACTCTATGTAGTGTGAATAAAGATGTAACCGAAAATGAAGACAAGTTAAGAACATAATTGAGTTATGCTGAATAAATGTAGCACACTTAAATAACTTTTTCTGTCTATTGACTTTTTGGCTGAATGCAACATTGTTCATTTTGTAGACACTTTGCGAGCTACAAGGACATTTTTAACAAAATAGTGTTCTTGTGATTGCACACAAAACTAAGGGGGCTGATTACGATCTTGGCGGATGGGATACTCTGTCACAAATGTGATGGATATCTCGTCTGCCGTATTGCAAGTTCCATAGGATATAATGGAATTGTAATTTGTCGGACGAGAAATGCTTTTTTACGTTTGTGATGGAGTAAGCCTGCCCACCAAACTCGTAATCAGCCCCTAAATTATTAATGGTTGGTGACGAACATTTTCAATAGGATGCACTGAATGTGTATAGTTTTCTTTCTTAAGAAACTTGTGCATTTTCCAAAGCATTTGGAGTCTTTTTTTGTATCAAAGCGTGCTAAAATATCAGAACAGAGAATACTTATCGGCATATGTTGCTTAATTTGTAAAAGTCATATGTTCCCTGCAGTAAACCAATGCATAATATTTAAACAGGCAGTAACACCATCAGGCGCCCTCATGCATGAATTCTGAATGTGCATTAAGACATAGATTTTTTTCTCTTTTCTTCAGAGGGAAAATATTTTCTGGTAAAATTTGGTGGCTTTTCCTTCCACTCCCACCCCTTAAGGGCATTCACCTCTGACTTTGACAGAAGCAATTTTGCATGTGCTTGTTGAGTGGTAAACGTATATAACAGAGGAATACCCACAGATGTTAAAAGTTTGTGGAGGCTCTTCTTATTTACTACCATGATTCATCCATAAATGAGCGTAATCCCACTCCTAACCCTACAGTTGCTAATGAAGCAATCAGCTTTACCAGTGGTATTTTCGCACCTCTAAATGCATGCTGAAGAGTATAATTCCAAGAAGTCGTATCCTGCTACTCAGAAGCCAGAGTGTGCGTCTAGACAGTGCTGTTTTCACACCTATTTTCAATACCTCAGTTCACTAAAAATACGAATATAAAGGCATTGCTTCACAATGTGACTGAAATGAAACTGTCTGCATGACGTTGTTTGTGAGGATTCATATCCTTCCTCAAAAGTAGATGACTGGCCTATTGTGAATTTGGTTTCAGCGGTATGTGTAACGGATTGAAAACTGTAGCGTAGCCAGACTGCCATGGGCCCTGGTGCAAGAAAGGGTGCTGCTTGAAGTATAAAATACAGCAATAACCAAGGTTTAATGCTCCCCTCATGCCTCTGGGTCCCTGTGCCACTGCACCTGCTGCACCAGTGGAAGCTAGACCCCTGATTCAACTCTCCCTCGTGCAATGAAAGCTGCCACTTATGCCCGGGCTTGCCTGGACACATAAAAGCCCACTTTGGTAGCGAATGTTCAGCATGTGAACCATGAAACCCCGACGGATGTCTGAGGTTTGGAGTTTCCGACAGTGCAGAGGGCTCGACCCTACAATAACACGAGCAGTCATAAACGACCACAAGTTCTTATTTCATTTAAATTTTAATTACAAAATTGAGTTCCGTTAAATTCGTAAACTGCATCGAGCCGGCAGGGTGCCTGCCACAAGGCAGACAGACGTCTCACTTTTCAAACGGAGGTCGTGCTTCAGAAGAGCAGATAACGGCTTTTTCTTAGAAATTTCAGGAAAAAGTACATTTACAGGAATCTGCGAGCACGCATGCAAATTCTCAGCTTGCAGAGGCGGGGGTGTGGTGGGAGGGGGAATCCAGCGTGCGGAGGGTGTGGCGCGCAGTCGCTGCAATCAGCAAAGCAAGGCGTTAATTAAAGGCGAGAGCGTGAACAATGTCTTTACTGGCGAAAAACAGGTCTGGGGTTTTTGAAAAGCAGCAGGCTCGGAGCTGGCCAATTTCTTGGAAATTACTGTCGAGTGAAAGCAACGCTGAGTCATGCAGAGAATCATGACAACAATTTAAAACTCTGCTGAATAGAGCTGGAATTTTCTATCAGTCAGGGAATTTACGAGCCCGCTCATTTTAATTAGAAAATGACATACTTACAGAGCAGTGCCAAATACTTTCAATCTTAATTCACCAGGGAGTGAAACTCCTGCTGTAGCATTGATATTGTCATTCTACTCCGATTATTCACCCGCACTCTTCATTGCACTTACTGCTGCTCTTATTCATCACATTCCTTACTCACGAGGTAGATGCAACTACAGAACACTAGTTTATAAAACTTTGAATGTAGGCCCCGCCCACTCTAAGCAGGGCGCCAAGAAAGCATGGATGCAACCATGATAAACAAAAGTATCTGAAAAAAATAGATTTGCACAGTCCACAATTCAATGTGGGCCAGGAAGAGATGAAGAACTGTTAATGTCAAGAAATGCGCCTGAAATTATTAAAAACTTGTTTGAGCAAGTGAACTCATAGGGACCATTGTGCAGCCTGTCGTCACTTTTATTGACGCAACTGAATCACTGTGGGCTTCCCCATATTTCCAAGGCCATGTAAAGTCACCCCAGGTGACTGTTCATGGCCTTGTAAAAACATTATTTCTCCTCGTTTATAGGTTTCGCCTGGTGTTTACAGCGCAAGCAGTATTGCGCAGCCGAATTTTTTTTTTTTTACAACTATGGAGTTTTCTCCCGCCTCTGTCTTCCATTGGCAAGCTCCATAAATGGAGGCTAGCCATTGTAAGACAGATCTGTCCGTCATAGCCGGAGCAGATTCGTGGGCGTTCCCGCGATTTTTACTCATCCCACCCCTTTTCGTACGTCATGCGGCGGTGGGCGGTAGTTATTATTATTTTTTTCCGCCATGTTTTTCTCATTTCCAATGTGTCTGTTGCCGGTGGAACTGCCCCAAGAGTGCCCTCCAGCTGTCCGCCCACAACGTCAGATTAGGTCAAACCGAGCCGAACACGGCCAGGAGCGAAACTCCCGACACCCAAGGGAATTCACAAACCCGTCCAGGGTAAACACATTCACCACGTGCACGGTGTTTATTTAGGCGCGTTTACATATTTTCAATATTCCCCTAACCTGCCCCAAATTACTGATTGGAATTTATTAAATGTACAGTGTAAAGTACACCGTGTTGCAGATGATCACTTGCGAGATATTGTGCACAATAATATGAAAATTAACATATAAATAACTAGTCTTTGGTGCGCCGTTCTCAGCTCGGTTGTAGACCGAATGTTCGGAGCGCCCTCTGCTGTTCACACTTGGAACGGAAGATGCGAAACGTTCTAAGAACAAGTCTTCTGAAATACATTTTTTCCGATACTTTGGGAAAATGAATGGGAGGCCGTGATTAATGAATGCAGGTGAAACTGCGAAAGAGCTAGAGTGATCATCACTGAATACTTTACTGTGACTGGTGGACGAAGCAACAGACTGGTGAAAGGACAAGGGCGGAAGGAATGGCCGATTAGATAACGAGGCATTAAACAATGAACGAGTCGGTGTAAACATTGAATTTGTGGACGATGCAAGGAGTCCGCGAAAGAGCTATAATGGCCAATAAATAGACAACGGGCGCCGAATGGACATGAGAATGAGTGAATGGGACACCACGATTAGAGAACAAAGCAAGGTGAGCAGGGAATGGACAGGGGAACAGTTAAACGGGAGGGGCAGGGAATGATTAGGGAGGCCCAGGGATCAGCTTTACCGTTAGTGGCCCCCAGTGCGAAACTATTTGCTGGTGCATCCCCTCACATGGACATGGGTTAGATCTCAAGTCACATTCTTTAATTTTGGGGAAAGAGATGAAGTGGTGCTCTATATTCAGATGTAGCTTGGTCAGGGCATAACGGTGCTTGTGATTTGATATAAAGGTTAAATATGGTTGCGATCCTGTTGGTAACTGTTTCCCCCGTCACGACGCGATTCGGGGGCTTTTCTTGCTTTTGTTTTAATCTTGGTATTTAATCTTGACGTCACTGCAAGAACACGCCCCCGAATCTCGAAAATGCCGGAGCTTTGTGGCAGTAACTGCTGCCTCGAGAGCACAGACCCTGAGGCAGCAATAGCCGTACTGAGATAACTTTTCACCCGCCCCGGGGTCTAACTGCACCATCACGCCGCACAGCAGTTCATATCTTTTTTCAAACGTAGAGTGATTCCGAGTCTTTACTTTTCATTGTTGGACCTGGTGTTGTTTTTTTGTATTGCTTTATGGTTCCTTGCTGTTTTTTTTTATAGTGTTCAGTTACAAGCACCGCGTTTCATCACACAGCATGTGCACCTTTATTCACGCACGGTGCCGTCCGTCTCTTCCCAGCAGGCAGGCATTGCACAAACAGAGCAGTTTGCCTAAAACGGCTTCCTTCTGCTGCCTCAAATAGCTTCCGCCCGCTGCCAGCAAACGATTTCAATTTAAATTTATATGCCTCGGAGCGGCAGTCTTTGTAGGTATTACAGACTAAACGTGTGCCCGGGGATACTACACGTTAAGAGCTCTGGAAATGGAGGGGCGTGTTCGAGCCCATCGGCTTTTGGGGACGAGGCTTGTTTTGCATATCTCACCCACTACCCTCTTCTTCCACGGACCTGATGGGCAGCTGCTGTGTGCAAACCCAGAGAGTGCAAGGGAGTGCTAGGGAGTGCTAGGGAGTGCAGAGTGACTAGGGAGTGCTAGGGAGTGGAGAGTACTGCAGAGTGCTAGGGAGTGCTAGGGAGTGCAGAGTGACTGTAGAGTGCTAGGGAGTGCTAGGGAGTGCAGAGTGGCTGCAGAGTGCTAGGGAGTGCTAGGGACTGCAGAGTGACTGCAGAGTGACTGCTAGGGAGTGCTAGGGAGTGCAGAGTGACTGCAGAGTGCTAGGGAGTGCAGAGTGACTAGGGAGTGCAGATTGACTAGGGAGTGCTAGGGAGTGCAGAGTGCAAGGGATTGCTAGGGAGTGCAGAGTGACTAGGGAGTGCTAGGGAGTGCAGAGTGACTAGGGAGTGCAGAGTGCTAGGGAGTGGAGAGTGACTGCAGAGTGCTAGGGAGTGCTAGGGAGTGCAGAGTGACTGCAGAGTGCTAGAGAGTGCAGAGTGACTGCAGAGTGCTAGGGAGTGCAGAGTGACTGCAGAATGCTAGGGAGTGCAGCAACACTCCGAGATTCTATGCAAATCACTTGTTTTACTGTGCTTTCAGTTTCATTGCGACTGTGCGCATTTGTTTACATGTGGCTAGCCGTATTTACTTTACCGCGGCTGCACGGACGGGAAGTAGCAGGGGGCACAGCCACACGGACGTCCCCACCCTCACTACAGTAAGGAGCCGCTGTCAGATGAGTTCGAGCAGAGAGTTCACTAAAGTGACGTACTGGGACAGGGTTAAACTGGAGTATTAGGAAGAGGGAGGCAAGTGTGTGTACAGCGCTACAGGGAGCAACATATACCCGGAGAGCATACTCAGGGGCAGCGGGCACTGATGAACCAGGACAGTGGGCACTGTCTCATGGGGTGAGGGATGGTCATCGGTACAGGACAGTGACAAACGTGCTACCACCACCATACAGGGGTTAGAGACGTGTTTGCCTCAGTGGATAATGTGTAACTGGGCCTGTGCCCACAGAAGGTAGTTATTTGGTTCACTGAACAGTAGGCTCTATGGCCAAAGTGCACCACCGGTTGATACAAGAGAGAGAGTGTAGAGTGCCACGAAGCGGTGGGGGCTTGTTTTGTTAGGCACGGGGAGAGTGTGTGTGTGTGTGTGGGGGGGGCTCTAGGTGTGTGTGTGTGTGGCTCTGGGTGTGTGTGTGTGTGTGGCTCTGGGTGTGTGTGTGTGTGTGTGGCTCTGGGTGTGTGTGTGTGTGTGTGGCTCTGGGTGTGTGTGTGTGTGTGTGGGGCTCTGGGTGTGTGTGTGTGTGTGTGTGCGGCTCTGGGTGTGTGTGTGGCTCTGGGTGTGTGTGTGTGGCTCTGGGTGTGTGTGTGTGTGTGTGGCTCTGGGTGTGGGTGTGTGTATTTGGCTCTGGGTGTGTGTGTGTGTGTGTGGCTCTGGGTGTGTGTGTGTGTGTGTGTGGCTCTGGGTGTGTTTGTGTGTGTGGCTCTGGGTGTGTGTGTGTGTGTGGCTCTGGGTGTGTGTGTGTGTGTGGCTGGCTCTGGGTGTGTGTGTGTGGCTCTGGGTGTGTGTGTGTGTGGCTCTGGGTGTGTGTGTGTGGTAGTAATTGCTGTCTGCTGAGCTCGTCCGTAGGGTACAATAGGTCTCACATTTGCGAGAGATTAAGCTATTGGCAATGTAAATGACAATGCCATTTATTTATCTGTTTTCAAAACCAACACATAAATACAAATTTTGTCATTTACAATGCCAATAGCTCTAACTTTTCCAAAGGCGAAACCGTTGCATTGTAAATGCTTGTTTCCTATTTCTATGCATGCTGCATTCTGCAGAACACAAAGAGGAAAATGGCATCAATTATTTTTTTGTGAAGGAAGGTGTCACTTCCTGCACAAAAACAATTGTCTCCTCAGCGCAGGCACCCTTGTAAAATGACACAAGGGTGTCTGCGCTGGCGCACAGCTGTTGTTTGTGCGCCGGGACTGGGGAGAAGGACAGGGACGCGCTGTGTCTTGCAGATAAGGCGCTTTCCTGCCCTTTTATTTTGATGCACAGCAGGAAGACTTGCTGCACTGTGGTGTGTCAACATTTTGCAAATGAGGCCCTTATTGTCTATCTCGGAATTCAATTTGGTTTCCGGGAACAAGTCCGTCACACTCGGGAAGACATTCTATTGCAGAAAGGGCTGTTCATGAACAAGTACTGTCTGGATTACTTAGAGTAATCTGTATTATGGTTAGTCTTCTCTTTCTTATTCTCTTCCTTATGGAGTGAGGCATGCTGTCTAAAAAATCAAACACACTGTAGCCCTAAGCTTCTTTCACAGAATGTATTTTTCCCCTTTGTTTTCCAGATATGACTTTGTGCCCATCTAATCCCAGAATTTCCGCAGGAGAACATTCTGCAACATCCTAACAAAAGACAAACCACAATCCTTCTTCAAGGAGGTGGGAAAGTGATCAGGAAGGGCACAATGTGAGGACACTAAGCATCATGCACATTACCCCAAGTAATTGACACCACCATAACTCCTTTTCCTCATTCTTATTGTGATATATGATGGATACAATCAGAAAAACAAGCATTGGCATAGCCAATAGGTCTCGCATTTGGGACCTTATAACTGTTTAGCCATGCAGCACATTATCCTGGCTGCCATGCCGCCAGGGATTGGAGAGATATCCAATTTCTACACACTGGGTCATGCAATGGGATTCAGGAATACATGCTTGATTCTGGAAATATTTGTGGAATCAGTCCTAGGCTTTTTAACGCACAGACAGAAAGACAAGTGCCTCGTGCAAGTCAACAGCACTATAATATTCTGTGTGCGACAGCATCGCTAGACTATTGAACAGCCTATGAAAAAAGCAGTGAAGTACTTTCCAATGGCAGAGATGTCACATTCCTCCTCCCAGGACCTCTATTCACCAGACACCCTTCTCCGGAGTTTTCCATTCAACATACTGCTCACACTTCGTTTACTAGCAAGCCCCCGGCCTCTGTCCTAGCCCCCTGGGTATAGGAGCAGTGGACATAGCAACAACAACAAAATGCTCCCATTTGTCAGGCATAAGAGGAATAATTAGTAAACATGGACAGTGTCAGCATCACTTAATTTCTGCTCCAGTTGAGTTTGCGCTCTATAAAAAGGACCCCAAAGTTAATCTGATCTTGTATAATGTAACTAGCGCTCATGTAAAGCACTCCAAAACCTTCGGATCACTCAAGTTCACATTATAAAATAAAAAATGTCTCAAAGTCCCATTGGAGCTGCCGTGAATGTGCTTTGAGAAAAGAACTCTGAGAGGATGAGGACAGGAAGAGGTAGCAGGGTGGGCATGCATCGACATGGGAAGAGTTAGCAGGGACGCATGCTGCTCTCATTTGTCAGGTAGAGGGGAAATAATGAATAAACAGGGGCAGCAGGTGCATCAATTAATCTCCGCGCACTTAAAAAAAAAAATAATAATCTGACCTTGTGTAATGTAACTGGCACTGTTGTAAAGCGATTTAATACCTTTGGGTCAGTCAAGTTTGCGTTCTATAAAACTGCCCCCAAAAATGAATCTGACATTGTGTAATGTAACTAGTGCTCATGTAAAGCTCTACATTGGGTCACTAAAGTTCACATTATATAAACAAGCATCAGAGAAAATGAGACAGGAGTTGCCCAAGCCTTGCCCTTAACTGTCTGCAATGTTGGACTGCTGAAGGTCTGGTAACTGAGGCTCGCTAAAGCAACAGGCAGCGAATCAGGAGGGGTTTGGGCAAATATCCTCACACTTTGAAGTCAGAGAAAATTAAAGAGACGATTTCGTAAACAATGTCTGACATTTCATCTCAGTATTTGAATGGAACAGGGAGATTAAGTGACGGGTGCGGAAGCTGAACTACCAAGACGGGCAAAAAGAAATGAAAGTAAAAATAGTCCCCCAAATGAACACATAAACACAGAAGTGTACTGTTGACAGTAATTGGGCGGAGTTCTGTGGGAGGAAGCCAAACACAAAAATGAGGGGAAAAAAGAGGAAGAATTAACCACTAGCAAGCAAGCATTTTTGAATGACAATCGAAGGAACAAATAAAAAGACAATATGAGGGCTGGGGTGTAAGCCCATAGAGTGAATACAACATGTCTCGAAGAGACAGCGCATGTGCCAGTGGCAGCTCTTTCGCTAACACAGAGGAGCGTCTACCCACTGCTTTCAGCAGTGGAAATAAAGGAAACATAAAATGATAATAACTTGTTATAATCAATTTGTTTGTTCCTGCTGAGGCAGATTTGCGGGGCAGGGCTCTTCTGCTCTCAGAGCAGGAGGAGGAGTGGTGGGCACTTTGTAAAGTGCATATGAATGTTTGGCCAGCCGTTTTGGACTGACCAAACAGTCATGCGTACTTTGCATGCTCTCCACCCAGGCTACATTACAGCCTGGGTGGAGAACATGCCCAGGCTTCCATTCCCTGACTGAGCGCTGAACCACAGTGCTCATATCAATCATAATGCTGCATTGCATTGTGATTGACTTATGGGAGCCAGGGTGCCTCCTGTTCCAGCCGGAGCAGAGGGATGACGATGAGGGACAATGAGGAGAGACACAGCAAGGAGGTACGTTTTATTTTTCTTTACCCCATACCTCTTTCTCCCTTGCCCTCCACCTCACCACCCGATCCGTGGCAGCCGCCACTGGCAAGTGCTGCCCAAGCTCGACCTAAAAAGTGCTAATTTGAGGAATGCCAGTAGCTAAGGACAACTAACACTATCTTAGTCACGTCTTAAGTCTGTAGGATATTCAGTGATACTTTAGGTACACCTTGTCCATGAGTACCTTGACTGCCGAACAGCCAAGTACACTACACAGGAAAGAACCATGTGATGTAGCCCTAATTTGTAGCTTCCAAATTAGCAGATCTCAGTTATGACACATTGGCTTTGGATAGCACAGGTGAGATTAGAGAACTTGAACCAACACAAAGCAGCAACACAGGTTCTACTGCAAGCTCAATCACCCAGGGAACACACTGCTTGTGAACCCAGTATGGGAGAGCTGCAATGACCACTGACCTTTACCCCTGAATGTTTTGCAATAAAGAAGAAGAAAGAAGAAAAAGCTTGCAGAAGACCCCTGCGTTATGGATTCACATCCACCTCAAAATCACAAGTTCATGGACCCTTGGGCTAAAACGAAACACCACCTGTTTGACCTTTGTGGTAATAGGTCTATGGTTTGATAAAAATGATGCAATAAATGCTGTTTAATAGTGCCAGTGAGAGGCAGACACCCTGGAAGAAAGTAAAATGAATTTCATTTGCAATTTAAGCACTTTTGGTATTCTTATCTAACCAAATTGCTTTTGGAGAAATTAAATTTGTTCATGGCTAGTTTGGTATAAAAGTTAAGGGAATGAAGGATGTATGATTGCACTTAGGTCTAAGAGATGCTCATGTTTTAAAATGTATCCACAGGTTAGGTACTACTTCACCCTGGGATGGTGTAATTGATGCAGAAGAGGCAAACATAGAAGTATTTCCCCTTCTGCATGCTCCTCTCATATCCCTTCACTACAGCCAATTCTTCCTTTCAACAGTACATATGTCAAAACAATCACCATCTTCATAGTAATTACATTTATCCTGTGCTAAGTCCTGTGGCTTGGAGTCCAGTTGAAACTGATATTTATTTATTATTTATTTATTTATTAATGAAATTTCTAGAGCGCGAACAATGGCCCTTGGGCGTCTCGGCGCTGTAGTATCTGCAGCAATTCAACCAAGGAGGGGAAGAGAGGGTCTACTGATTAAAAAGCCAAGTCTTGAGTTGTTTACGAAATGACCAGAGTGAGTGACTTGATTTAACCGAGGGAGGCAGAGTATTCCAAAGTCTGGGGGCTGAGACAAGAAATCTCCTGTCTCCCCAGGAGACAGATTTGCTGCGTGGAACCACCAGATCATTCAGACTGGAAGAGCGTAAGGTTCTGGGCGGGCAATAGGGGGTCAAATTTTGAGTGAAAAATGCAGGTCCCATGTTATGCATAGCTTTGAACACTATGCATAAAACTTTGAATTTTATTCTATTCCTTATGGGTAACCAATGCAGTTCTTTGATGGTACCAGAAACAGAATGACATTTGGGGATTCTGCCCAGGAGCCTAGCTGCTGAATTCTGGATTAATTGCATTTTGTTCAAGACTCCATCTTGAGCATTCAAGAACAGGGCATTGCAATAATCCAGAGTCGACAATACCAAAGAGGTAACCAATGTTTTGCCGGCAGAGTCTGGGAGAAAAGGAAGGATTTTCTTAATTAGTCGCAGTTTGTAGATATTAAAAGATCATTTTCACTACTGGTCCAAAGCACACCAATGATCTGGCTTGAAGATGGTGCCTATGGGTCAACGTCAATTGCTTGCTCTGGGGATCTTGAAAACAGTGCCAGTGGCATAAAGTAAACATTGCTGTGAGAGCTGTTTATATGCTGTAGTTTACTTATTTTGTCTAACCACCCAACAGTGAATTGGAGGCCAAAGAAAAGGCAGAGGGAAGCTTTGATGGTCAACTCTGAGCTATCATATGTGTTGGGGGTTGCAGAGTGAGTGAATCTGTCAAAGACTTTGTGATCTCACTCACTAGCCTGAAGTATACAAAAAAGTGATGGATGGGATACTTGAAATAATCTCAGCCACTGGTAATTACTCAAGCTGCATCCCAGTCCATCATTATTTTGCACGCCTTACACCTAAGTTTGTACCCAGCCATATGTAAATCAATCTTGATTCTGCTCCAGTAGGAGCAGTCCAGCCCGAACTGCTGTTGAGTAGCTTCTACCAATCCGTAGGATCTGCACATTTTTCAGACAATATAGACTAAAGGCTTGGTGTCAAAATTGATTCCAGACACCTCTCAGGATATGTTGGCCTATAGATCAGCTAGCTTACAGTGCCAACGTAAGCCTCCCTAACATACCAGGGGCAAACACTGAACATGACAACCCTCAGGGATCGTGGAAACAGTACAGTACCTTTCGCTCAGTCACTCATGCTTACTTATTCTCAGAGAAATATACAGAGAATACACAGTGGGACTTTTTCAATAATATTTATTGAACAAACATTATTCTTGCATAAAATACATGTGCTGAAATGGTTAGTATACATGTGCTGAAATGATTAGTACACAGAGGAAAATAAACGTGATTACAAGCACCAAAAGTGTAAATAGTAGATATAGTTCTACCATGGTGCTCAACATCTGTATATATGCGGGTATATATATAAGCAGGGCAGTAATCTAGCGTACTCCTAAAATGCGAACCCTACTCAAAGTGTACCTAGAGTGTGTGTAGGTATAGAGCCAAGAATCCCACCAAGAGAGGATCCAACCCCATTACCTGATGGTATAGAATGAAGGACCCTGTCTTGGTCATGAACTGGATACCCCTCATGAGATGTCAGACTGCTGCATGATGATTTCTCAGCATGCAAGGACCCTTGATGGCAGCCTTGCAATGTACGCATAGATTAGTGATGTTGTGGATATGTATATAGCCCTGTCGCCCCATGGATGAATATAGTGATGACATTTGTACGTAGTAAGTTTCAAGACCTTGTACAAGGTGCTGTAATAATGTTGTGCAAAGCTAGGTGTAAAACAAGTTACGTTTCTGAGAAACTAATTCAACATTGTCGTGCGTGCAAATGTATGCAAAAGGTCACAGCTTGAAATGTTATTTGTGAGGACAATGTAAGAAATAAGCTGCTTCGCTACATAGGCCTAACCCAGGAATATAACACTGCCAGGTCGGGTCCTCCATGAACCGAAACACAAGCAATCCTGAACCGATTTCGTCCTAGTTAGGACTCATTAGCCAGGTATATGTTAATTCCAGTGGTATCTGTAGGAATCAGTGTATATATGATTGTCATTACAACAGTTGTCACAATTTTTGCATATGTGAATAATATATAAATCTGTGACAAAATTATGTGCAATGTTCCCATATGTATTATGTAATTGATTCTGTTTAAGAAGAGATTATCAGGCACATGCATCAAAGCATTTTGCGATCGCAAACGGTGCGAATCGCAAAAATCGGCCATTTGCGATCGCAAAAATTGCTTTTGGAATGCATGAAACAGGTAGCCCCTCGCAATTTAAGAAATCGCATAATTTGCGATTTCTTAAATTGCGATTGCATTTAAGGAATAGCAATTTGCGATTCCTTAAATGCAATGCAAGAAAGTAAACAGATTTGCGATTTCGCAATTAAGAATCACAATTTACCATCACATGTAAGGTGATGGTAAATTGCGATTTTTAAAAAAAAAGCATCAAAGTGCATTTTTTAAAGTCCAATGTTATGCACACACATGCCCCTGGGGCATGTGTGTGCGTAACATGGGTGCACATATCAATTTCAGGGGTGCAACAGGGTGTCCTTTGGACACCCCTGCACCCTTGAAATCGCAATCTCCATTTGCGAATCGTTAATTGCGATTCGCAAAATGAAAATGTCTTCCCATTCATTCCTATGGGCCCCTAGGCCCATTGGAATGAATTCGGGAGGGATTCCTTAATTGCGACTCGCAATTTGCGAGTTGCAATTAAGGAATGTTTCGAAATCGCACATTTTTCTGCAATTTCTACATGCATAGGCATTTGGGAATTCTTAATTGCGATTCCTTAAAAATCGCAATTAAGAAAACGCAAATGACTACAATGATGCATGTACCTGTATGTATGTGTGACTCTTGGCAGACATCTTTCCTTATACAAAATCTACTCCTCTCAATTCCATTTGCAAAGAATTTGTTCACTGCACATTTGTTCTCAACTCAATTAATGATATCATACAGTCACACCATGGGTCATGCTCAATAAAGTGTATCACAAAATAGCAGCCATTCTTGTCACTACTGCAATTACACGGGAAATTTAAAAGGGAACCCATGCGCCGCTCAGGCAAGCATTGTGTCAGAAGAAAGAGATTTCACGGGTAAATGTGACTTTTATTGGCTGAAATCACAATGGGTAGTGTGAGCATTAACTGTAGTTTGACAGAGAATGTTGTGTGTGAAATCATTATTTACCACTGTGAAAGCAGCAAGCTTGCAAAGAATTAGTGGCATATTTATAAGCGCCTATTGCCACAGGAACGTCACGGTTAAAGATGCTCCTGTGGCGATATGGGCTTTGCCTTATTTACAAGGCAGCGGTAAGCCATTTAACGTGACTTAACGCTGCCTTGTAAATAAAGCACTTTTACACGATATACTTAGCATGAAAGGGGTGGGCAGTTGTTGTTGCGGTGGGCTTTGTGTCCTGCAACAACCATTGATGTTGATGCTGTCCTCTATTTACAAGGGTGGCAAAAATAGGAGGCAGTCCAAAATTAAGACAAAAAAACCTGGTCTTAACATGACAAAACAAGGATAAATGCTTTATTTCTCCTCGTTTTTGCTGTTTCTATGTGTGCTTCATTGTGCAGCACACGTAGAAACAGCAAAACCCCTTGCATGATTTTTTATGTTCAGGAACAATCATTTTAAAAATGAAGAGTTGCAACATCTACGTGTGCTGCAGCACACATAGAAGTTACACATCGCCATTTAAGATTGTTTATGTGCAGGAAAGGACACTTTCCTGCACATAAACAATCCTTCCCCCTAATGCAGGTACCCTTGCACTAATATGCAAGGGTGCCTGCTTTGGCGCTAGGCTGCTAAAATTAGCGCCAGCGCAGGGGGAAACACAGGACTGCACCGTATTGTCGTAAATACGGTGCAGCCTTGCATTTCAGAAGTGGCGGAGCGTGGCGTTAAGCCAAGAAGGCTAACGCAGTGCTCTGTCACTTCTTTGTAAATATACCCTCTAGTGTTACCATATCTGAAGTGTAGAGTGATGTGCAAAAAATATATTTTCCAGATAAACATATCAGACTTTCATCTCTTCTTAATCAGGTTGTAAAAGTAGATATATCTAACCTCATATGACAAATAACATATACAAACCTAACTTTGTCAATATTTAGTATACATAAAAATCAGCCATTATTTAATGTAGTCATGAGGCAGACTTCACAATGTTCCAGTGTGAGTGTAGTGTCTCGTAGTGGCTACAGCAATGTGAAGATATCTCACTAAAGGAAAAGTACTGGAAAAGACGCAGGCCATTAATTTCACTAGAGCAAAGAGTCCGCTGGTTTGCTGACGCCAGGGCGAAATCCAGCATCTAACTGCCAAACTGCTGGAGGAAGAACCTCGTAGCTGCACGAGCACGAGCTGACCACGAGTATAGCACAAAAAGTGTCCTGCCACAGTCCAAATGTATATAAACACTCAATGCAGAAAATGAACAATACGATTAAAGAAAGTAGATGGCAACATAAGGGCGAGTTTCCAATGATTCAATGAAGATACATAACAAACGTCACTCTAAAGAGGTCAATGTAGGTACAGTAAATGTAATTGGATTTATAAAGAGCTTACTACCACTGATAAGGCATTAAAGCGCTTTATGACAAGAAGCACGCTACTCAGGAATCCAATGTTAGATGTTAATCGAGTGGTTATTTTGGTTATAGCAATTAGTCATATGCTCTCAAGAAAAAATGTGATGCATTTACTATCATACCTTTGTGATACATTAATGCATATCAGGTAGATGTGATCATTAGTAGGGGCTATGTGGTTTTAGGTGAATGGTTGGTGAGATAGATAGGCTGGCGGGGATTAGGTAATGCTAGATTGCAGTGCAGAGATAGGGTTACAAAGAGGAGAGATTGTGATAAACGAAATGAGGTATCAGCTTACTGCAGAATTTCAATAATAAGAATTGAGGCAGGCATGAGACTGAGAGGAGACTATTCTCAGACACAAAAGGTATGCTGAGGATGGAAGGTATAAAAAGAGGATCAATCGTAGAAAGAAAGGAGAGAAAACAAGTCAAGTAAGGTAAGGCCAATGTTTCATGCAGGGTTTTAGGAGTAAAGTGGGACAGTAGCGGCAAGTGGTGGGAGTGCTGTGGGGCGGTGAGGCGGGGGTGGAGCAGGGTGGGAGGTATTCAACTATGGAATACAGCCCAACGGAGGTAAGTAAACGAATAAATGATTAAAATCAATTTCGTTGCACCCGCTGCATCGCATTTGGCAATGCAGACCGCGCAATGAAATTTGTTTTATTTATTTATTTGTTTACTTACCTCCGTTGGGCTGTATTCCATAGTTTACTACCCCACACCCTGCTCCTTCCCCGCCTCGCTCTGCCCAGCCGCCCCCAGCACTCCCACCCCGCCCCCACCACCGGCCGCTACTGCAGTGGGAGAAGGCTTTCTTAGATAGCAATCCATCAGAGAATGTAAGCTGTAGACAGAAACAACATTATACAGAGGGCTCCATATCTAAGGCAGACAGCTTAAACATGTAATTTCGGGTGTACACATCATTTAAACATTAAAAGCCCTAACCTGCTGTTTTCCAAGTCTTGGGCAGTCCCTTTAAACATTATCTGGAGTATCCCAACCTGGGTTCTGAGTCTGTACGCTGCAAAAGGGGAGTTGGCACAGAAAAAATAAATTCTAATTTAAATATATTTACACATTTGTGTAAATAAAAGGTTTTTTGAATCACTCCCTAAAAATTATTTATTTGTCACTGGCTGTGGGTGTTTTGTCAATGCGCAATCAGATTTATACACTGCTTTTTCACCTAATCCCATCCAAGTGTATGTTGTTCATGTTCGTGCATGGGACAATTATCGTACATGCATTGTATGTATAAGCGAAGCAGAGTGATGAACACCTGTGGGTTCCATTTTGGATGTTTCCGGCCTCTTCCTGTGCACAAGTTGGGTGTGATGTTGTTTTCCTATACAGCAAAAGTGTATCAGGATGCAGGAGGGAGGAGACCTGGCCAGTGAATTGAGGACACCGGAGACACGGCTCCTATAGAAATTTGATTAGGTTCTTCCTGTATCAGTGTCACTTGGTAGATGGTGGTGGTGAAGGGGGCTGCAGTCTGATGTTCAGAGTGAGAAGGGTCTTTTAGGAAACACAACATTTTTTTGTTTACTGATCACTGTGTTTATGGCTGTTCAGGTGTGGGTAGTTGACACCTCTTTGTGCCTCTGTTGCGGGTGCTCCAGGCTGGAGACGACTCTGCTGTGAGGAGTATCACCCCACTCAAAGGCTGTGTCTACAGAACTGCATAGAGAGGTAATTGAAAAGGAAACCACCCCAAACCATTTCTTCTTCCTGCTCCTCTTTATTTTGATCCCAATAAAATATTTGTTTCACTTCACACTTTAGAATAACAAAAAGTGTACAAAAAAGTACTTCATTTTTGCTTTCCTGACTCCTGCATGTGTACAGTTCATCTACAGGTATTTACATTTTGTGGTATGCTACAGAAAAATTACACCCTATAGCCTTTCCTTCTACACTCTCTGTACCGCAGCAAGATTGTCACATCATTAACTTTACTTTTCTTTCTCTGACTGCAAAGTGAGAATAGTTTGTGAACACCAAACCTCAACAAAATAAACAGCATTTTGTCAGAAAACATAGCCTGACATTTGACCATTGTCTTTGAAGCACAGCAAATGTTACAAGATAAATACACAATTTAAAGTCATCTTTATCTATTGCTTGGTCTTCGCGACCCACCAAAAATTGTTTCATACATCTGTATAGTTTAAACTAGATATGGACAGCCATCTTAGTGGTTCAATGTGGACAAGCATCTGACTTCTTGAAGGTTCATTGTAGATATTGGAAAAGCTTGAAAATGGTTACATGTACATATGAAACAGACTTTGAAACAGTTCACTGTAGATATAAAACAGTTTTGAGGTTGAAACCGACCAGACAGCGCAGCTGTCTGGTTGTAAAGACATATTGGGGACATGCTGGAAGCTGACCTAGAAATGCATTCCGCCCATTGCTTACCATTAGCTTTCTGTTTGCCACTCACATTTGCATGCTTTATGTTTGCTCGCTTTATTTGTTTTAGGCTACTTGAGATAGTTCCTGCCATGGAGCATAGACTTTTTACTAACACACTAATTGTCTTCTTCCAGTCTTCCATGGCTGTTCGCTTTTTGGAAACTCTTTTGTTTTCTTTTTTTGTGAAGCACTTTTACAGCTGTCTCTCCTTTGAGACCTCTCCCCTCCACCACTCTCTGTATGGCTTCTCTAAGGCTTATTGTGGATTCTGCAGTCACTTTTCCCAGAAAATATTGTCATTTTTGCATCAGTTTTTGAGGCACATGTTTATGCATGAAAGTGTGTGTTTAATTTAGAGATCACTTGTATATAGTGTGATTCACTAGCTGCCACAGTATGACTTCCACTGGGATGCCAGAAGATGCCATTTTGTTTTTACAACTGCTAAGATTTGTAGGACAATTAGCCTATGAAGAGAGTGTTGTGTTATCTTAATAGTATTCCAATAAACACCCGCCCATTTGCTGTTTGACCAGGGGTCTGAAAAGACAGCAAAATATATATATTGTCCAAATGTTTTCTGTTTCTACCTATGTGTGCTTTAAAAGTTGTTAACACTGGTAATTATGTTTTTTCCTCTAACACACAGGTCTTCAAACTGTGGAGTGCGCCCGTGGCTGCACTCCCAGGGAGGCGCAAATGTATTAGCAAGTACTTGTAAATGTAGATGGCCTGGAAACGCAACTTTGTGCATTTCCATACTAACTTCATTTACATGCAGCCTGGGTGTGCCAGTGTCTACATTGGACATCTCTTGGTGTGTCAGTGTATGCATCAGTGTGTGCCTCGGTATATCAGTGGTTGTGTCAGTGTGTGCCTGGGCATGTTACTGTATGAATAAATGTGTTCCTGGGCATGCTACTGTATACATCAGTATGTGCCCTGGGTGTGTTAGCATATGAATCAGTGTGAGTCTGGATATGCCAGTGTCTGTATCAGTGTGTGCCTAAGTGTAGTGTTGGATGCATTGCTGTTTGGCTGGGTGTGTCTTTGTCTGTGTCTGCATTGGTGTATACCTGGGTGTGTCAGTGTCTGCATTGGTGTATCCCTGGGTGTGTCAGTGTATGCGTTAGTGCATGCCAGTCTTACTGGATTCATTGGTGTTTGGATGGGTGTCAGTGTCTGCAATGCTGTATGGCTGGGTAAGTCAGTGTCTGCATTGCTAAGTCTCCGTGTGTCTCATTGTGTACGTCCTTGTGTGCCTAGGTGTTTTATTGGATTCGTTAATGTTGGCTGGCTGTGTCAGTGCCTGCATTGCTGTATGGCTGGGTGTCTCAGTGTCTGTATTGATAAGTCTCTGGGTGTCTCAGTGTGTGCACCAGTTTGTGTTTGGGTGTGGTATTGTATGCATTAGTATTGTGTTGGGTGTGTGAGTGTCTGTATTGCTGTATGCCTGGGTGTGTGAGTGCTGCATTGGTAAGACCCTAGGTGTGTCAGTATTTGCGTGGGTGTGTCATTGGGTGCATTAGTGTTTGGCTGGATGTGTCAGTGCCTGTATTGTTGTGTAGTTGGGTGTGTCAGTGACTGTATCGATGTGTGTCTAGGTGTGTCAGTGGCTCTATCAGTGTAAACCTGTGTGTGAGTCCCTCTATCTGTGTGTAGCTGGGTGTGTGAGTTGCTCTAATGATGTGTGACTAGGTGTGTTAGTAACAGTAGCCATCTGTTCTTATGTGTACATTCTCAAAATCTAAAGTTATGGAACAACACTACAAGAGCTAATTAGTGAAGTATATTATCCCAATTGATGTTGCCATTGATCTGTATAAAAAGAAAAGCACAGCAATGTTTATTAGTTTTACAATTAATAGATTTACAAAAGTTACTTACATTTTCAACAATGCATACAGACATATTTCAAAGAAATAACTAGACATTTATCATACTGTAAAGGTATGTATTAATATAAATAAGATTTTCATTTTCTCATTTTTACTGTTCTCAGTTTCTTTACCCACCTCATTATAAATAATGTACTTTTTAATCAGTCACCATTGAACAATAGGAAAAAGCAATCATTACGATTAACAACAAACAACAAATAAACAAATACAAATAATATAACTTATTTAACTATTTACAAATACAATTTTGTGAACAACCACTTTATACACATGCAGGTATATCTTCACACCAGCAAGCACAAAGAGAGTGATATCTAAAAGCCTTTTACAATTCCTCCAGGGGAAAAGTTTACCACTAAATATGTGCAGTGTAATATTTGAAGCATTGAGTTACCCAGCAGCATTGCCACAAAGTACTCATATGGAACAAGTTGCAAATGAAAGCACTTAAAAACAATCCATGAAAGGGTGTACAATTGACTGATGCAGGAGATACTTGGTGCAACAGTATATTTCACCTCTACAAAAAACACTACGGTAGGGGGGGACCTAAGGGGAGTTTAAAGACCAAGCTCTGAGTACAATCCCCAAGAACCTATAAACAACAGAAGTAACAGAGGGTCTCAAATAAAGTGCCCGAAACTAACAACAGGTCAACCACAACCATGAAACCACAGTGATATGCCACAGAAGTTCTCAGCAGAGTGCGAGAAATACCCATCAGTCACCATACGGATCCGCCCTTCATCATTTGGGATTTTATCCGTACCACCCGTCTGAGAAAATCGGTGCCACACACAAAGGTCAACCCGGTGGTAAGGGGGTTCCTAAGTGGATGGTGGCAATGACAGTGAGGTATGCCACTCGATGTTAATGAGTGGCCAAAAACATGGGACTGGGGTGTGCAGTGTTGAAAAGGGTGAAAAGGTGAAAAAACCAAAGAAGGAGTGCATTAAAATTGGTTTGAAAAAAGGCACTTAACAAAAGTTTATTCGGTGTGTGCCTGACATACCAACGTTAAAAGTCAATGTGACCCAAGGCTGTCTAGTTATGTGGACGGCCTGAGGTGAAAAATGGTCAACTAGTTTCTGCAAATAACGGACTCTTGTGTCTTTGCATTCATCAGGACCAACAATGAAATTAAACTACTGCACCGAGTGAAATACATAAAGTGAAGGGAAGCACCGGGAAAACAGAAAAGTGAACATTGTCACCTGAAAGCTCAGGGTGCCCTTACAGTCTGGGTTAATCCCTGTGGGAAGAAAAAAGGTTGGGTATAACTATCGTTTAATTCTGGGCTGGTAAGAAAGTCCACCACTGTGGATCCAACATAACATCATCTTCAAATTGAGGAAATACGGGCATTTAAAGCACATATGGCCCGATATAGAAACATTCAGTAAGAAATTTCATAAGCAGAACGTTTCCCAGTCCTTACCTCGATCTGTAAGGTGGACTGGCCTCACCCCACCTGGCAGCGGCTCAGGGGAAGATGAAGCACCGCTCTAAAAGACATGTGGAACACATATCAACACACAGTCTGCACAGAACAAGGACGAAACACTTCATGATCTCAATAGTCAGAAACAAGATGGAAAGATTATCGTATCGAAAGTAAAATCGTGCCCAGCAATGGCGGGCCGAGGTTCCATATGGGAGCGAGTACTCTCCACTACAACGATGTAACGATGTGGAGAAAAGGAAAGAAAAGGAGGGAGGGTCCCTCTTACCTATCCGTCGGTACTTCGGGGCCGGCGTCCTGGCCGTCTGGAGAGGTAACGAGCAACCAGGGATCGCCTGTTTAAAAGCCGTGCTACCTTTAGTCGCGTGGTCACGTGGAGCCCTTCACTGCCTCCCTCAATTGGCTGGGAGTGGATGAGGCCCGCGATTTGATTGGCCGTGCTGACTGAGAGCCAAATCACGTCGTTGGTTAATCTGTGATGTGGAGTCATGGTGACGGAGACACACGACAGGAAGCGAGTGTAAACAGACCAAAGCACTCGCGAAGTTAGGAGGGGTCATGAAAGGAAAACGAGGCTAAGGAAAAGAAAACACAGCGTTTTTTTTAGTATTGCCGCTGAACATAATACCCGGCTGAGAGTTAGTAGGGCCAAACGGGGGGCAGCGATGAATATGTATAGATGGCTTAAGGCTGTAAGTGAGCAGTTTACCACCGTGACGTCTGATCAAATAATGCACAAAAATGCAGAATAGCTATAGAAATTCATTTGAGTCGTCACAAATTTGACTTATCACAAATAAGTCTTTATAGATGCAATGTCCTGAGTGTATGAAACACATAGGACAACAGGAAAGCACCTGAAAAAAGGGGGGAAGGACCAGAACGTACGGCCCTACAGTGTTCAAGATGGACAAATGCAGTGGCGTCAGGATGGACAAATTCAATTAAGTGACATCACTAGACCCCATGAGTTAAATTCCTCACAGGATGGAAGATAAGTACCAGGGCCTCAAGCAGATAATCACACCTCTGGAACAAGCACTGGATACACTCTCTCAGAACCGTGTGCTCAATGCCCAGTATGCAAGTAGACGGATGGGGGAGTGTTCAGGCCTGATGATATGATATGGTGCCCTGCCTGGTAAATAGCAGTGGTTCACAGAACGGACCACGGAATATCATCGTTCAATCCGTCTTTGTGAGTCCCCAATTTCAGTACCCATCTTTGTTCTTTCGTCAGCAGGTATTTGGTCACATCTGCTGTGTGTTTGGGGATGAAGGGTTGCTCCAAAACAGTCCATTTGAATTCCGAGGCTAGATGTTTCGCCTCAAGAAAGTGGGCAGTTAACTTAGTGGCTTGTCTGGCACACCTGATGGTGCTTTTGTGCTCAGATATCCGTATGCGGACCTTGCGTGTTGTCATTCCCACATATTTATAGCCACAGGGGCAGATGATGAGATAAACCACATGGTCACTATTGCAATTGGTAAATTTAGTTTGCTTCCATGGTCTTGCAGTGCCGATGTTAACTTCCAATGATTTCGATGTCTGGGCACAGACCTGGCAATTACCACAGGGATGATGCCCCTGGACAGGAGGGAGATTCCATAGTGCTCCTACCGCCCTTGGTGGATCTTCACGTGGCCTAGTGTGTACTAGTCTGTCCTTCAGATTAGGACCCCTCTTGAATGAAACCAAGGGGTGTGGAAGTGTTAAGCGTCCAGAGTTCAGTATTGGCCAGTGTTTTTTAACAACACCTTGTATGGTGTTGGAGAGGCTACCAAAGGTATGAACAAAAGTTAGGCGGTCCAGATCCAGCTTGGGAGGTCTGGGTTCCAACAGTGCTTCGCGATTATTGTTCATCGCCCTTTGCATGGACCTTTTAACAAGTTTGGGTGGATATTTTCGTGCCACCAGTTGCATGCTCAGCTCATTAGAATGTTTTTTGAAAGCTGTTTTCGTGGAGCAGTTCCTTTGAACCCGTAAAAACTGGCTGAAGGGTAAACTTTCTTTTAGTGCTTTAGGGTGGTTGCTGTCAAAAAGCAGTAGGGAGTTCCTGGCAGTGGGCTTCCTGTACAGTTCTGATTGTAGGCCCTCGGGGCAAGATACAATTAGTAAATCGAGGAAGGCCAGTCGTTGGTGTCCCACCTCAATGGTGAACTTCAGGTAGTTGTTTCTGCTGTTCAACCAGCCGAGAAATTCTAGGCATCTGTCGCTTGACCCTCTCCACACTACAAAAATGTCATCGATATACCTTTTCCAGGTCTTCAGGTTATCGATAAACGGGTTTCCATTATTCAGTACATGATTTTGCTCGAACCAGTGGACATAAAGGTTCGCCAGACTGGGGGCGTAAACGCTCCCCATGCTGGTACCCGATGTTTGTAGGTACACTTGTTCTTCGAACTGAAAAAAGTTTTGTTTCATGGCCAGTGTGGCACAAGCCATTATGAACTGGACGGGAGTGATGCTATGTAGTTCCCTGGACTCCAGCAGATGGTGCACAACATCCAGTGTCTCATCCTGAGGGATGGAGGTGTAGAGTGCCTCTACATCAAATGAGACTAAGAGATCCCTCTCAGAGTCAAATTCGATGTTGGGTAGCAATCTAAGCAGGTCGGTAGTGTCCTGGAGATAAGTGGGCATTTCCTGCACCATCGGTCTCAAAAAATAATCCACAAAAGTGGAAAGGGGTTCTAGGGCTGATCCTATCCCCGAGATGATGGGGCGTCCTGGCGGTGGTCGTTGCTCTTTGTGGACCTTAGGTAAGGTATAGAAGTAAGGCATCTTGGGATGTTCCGTGCAAAGATAAAGGGCTTCAGCTGGTGTAATCCATCCCTCTGCAGATGCTTCTTCAACCATAGTTTTGATAGTTAGGAATTAGCATTTACAAAACCTTGAAATTCACTGAAAAAACCATGGGTTATAGACCATATATAGTTAGGAATTAGCATTTACAAAACCTTATTTTACTCACACAAAACCATTGAAATTCCATATATAGTTAGTTGCACTAACTATATATCGCGCACCCGCAATCCACTGCTGATGATGTCACATATTACATCATTCATGACATGGTCAGTGACATCACTGATGACATCACTGATGACATCTCAAGTGACATCACTGATGACATCATCCAGCGACTGTGTGTTTCTGTAAACTTTAAATATGTTTTACATATTGAAGAATGAGTAGATGTAGAAGTGTCTGGATGAAGGATTTAGTAGGTGCGTGACTGACTGTATGAGTGAGTGATTAAATGTGTCTCACTGAATGCATGGGTTAGTGACTAAACTGTCTTAATTTGTGCATCATTATGTCTGTTATTCTGTAAACTGCTGCATGTGTTGATCAGTAGCTATATGAGTAACTATATGGGTTATTGATTGATTGTCCAAGTATTTGTATGGGAGACTGAGTGTGTGTGTGGCTGGCTGGGAGATGTGTGACTCTGTGCAGATCAATGTGTTCTTGTATCAATGATTGTATAAGAGAGTAAGTATGTGTTAGAATATGTTTCAAAATGTAAGGTACTCTATGTTTAACTGTATAGATTAGAAAATGGAAGTGTGATTGATTCTTTACAGGACTGACTAGGTGTGTGAGTAACTCCAAGGATGAGTGGCAGAGTGTGAGTGTCTGTATAGGTGTATGAGTGCATATGATAGTGTTGTAAAGATGAGTGATTGTATGTATGAATGATTGTATGGGTGAATGAGTGAATGTGTGTGTAGACGTAGGAATCAGTGAGTGCTTATGTAGTAACTAGTATTGGTGTGTCAATGGTTTAAAAAATTATATTCTGTATTTAACACTGGGTGTAACAGAGGTTATATTAAAGTGTGAGGAGATGCATTGTATTGTCACATGAATGATATCATCAGTGATGTGACCATTGATGTCAAATGAGATGTCATCAGTGATGTCATTTGAGATGTCATCAGTGATGTCATTTGAGATGTTATCAGTGATGTCATTTGAGATGTTATCAGTGATGTCATCAGTGATGTCATTTGAGATGTCATCAGTGATGTCATCAGTGATGTCATTTGAGATGTCATCAGTGATGTCATCAGTGATGTCACTGACCATGTCATGAATGATGTAATATGTGACATCATCAGCAGTGGATTGCGGGTGCGCGATATATAGTTAGTGCAACTAACTATATATGGAATTTCAATGGTTTTGTGTGAGTAAAATAAGGTTTTGTAAATGCTAATTCCTAACTATATATGGTCTATAACCCATGGTTTTTTCAGTGAATTTTCAAGGTTTTGTAAATGCTAATTCCTAACTATATATGGTCTATAACCTATGGTTTTTTCAGTGAATTTCAATGTTTTTTTATTAGCAAATATCAAAAGCTTTAAAATGTCAAGTACGTGGTAGGTATAAACATTTTCGTGTTTATGCACGCTGATGTGCTTTGAACGCTGCCCCCCCTCCCCTCTTTTCTTTTAGGAGTATTCTCTCTTTGCAGATAGTGAAGAGTAGGTAACGCAGGCCTTTGCCCCCGTTGTAATCCGTCGTGCCTGCTTCCCTCTCCATTTGATTGATTGTTATCCAAGCATTTACTGTTTTGGAATTGCTTCTCTTTGGTTCATTCTCTATTTACAAAAAAGCACATAGTCGCAATACTCTGTTTAGTCTTTGCAGATAGTGAAAAATCGTTAGAAAAAACAAAAGGAATCAAGCAAAATCAGTAGGCCACTAATGGGATCTCTTTTTGACCTCGCTAAAATAGAAACATTAGGAACAACCCCTCATGAGAAATATGAAACTAGTGAGAGGAACCGAGCTCGACGCCATGATGGCTGCAAGACAGCTCGGCTCCGCCACCCACCCCGCCCAAAATAATGACAAACCCTATGCAAATATTATAAATATATACAACACACCAGCAACGTAACAGGGTAAAACGTTTTATTAAATAACTATTTACATGGCAGCCTGCTGCAACATCGATCCAAATACATGCCGCCGTTCCCGGGATTTCTCCCCGACTACTCTGCGGCCTACGAGATGGAGAGGCCGGGGCGTTGACTATGCCGGGCCTCCGGCCGAAACCACAGTGCCAACGATCGCTGCTGACGGAGGGGAGCCTTGCCGGTGAGACCACTGATCTGAAGAACCGCTGCCTGCGGTGCCTCCCTGAGCCGCTTGACGGAGGCCCCCGAGGGGCGGTGTGGTGGCGCGGACTCGGAAGGGGCGCTTGGCTCCTGCCCCCTCCCCAAGTCTTGTTGCCCTGCTGTGGCTTGAGATCGCCCCCGACATAGGCGGCCGGCTCCCGGGGTCCGGCGGAACTTTTTGTCTTTTGGTGACTCTTCCATTCTGGACCTTGTCCCACAATCCGTTTGACCTGAAGACACGTCCTGCGGTGCCCTGGTCCGACCATTACATATACCTGCGCCAGGAGACGGCGTGGGGTGCACTGGAAGGAAGAGGCGGCGCAAACGAGCCTCCCCCACCTCCCCAGGTGGAGGTTTCTCAGCTGCACCCCAGCGCTTAACTCGGCATCTGAGTTACGCCCACTCTTCCGGCACAGTGCCTACCTGCGCCACGAGACGGCGTGGGGTGCACCGGAAGGGAGAGGCGGCGCGAACGAGCCTCCCCCACCTCCCCAGGTGGAGGTTTCTCAGCTGCACCCCAGCGCTTCACTCGGCAGCTAAGTTACGCCCACTCTTCCGGCACAGTGCCTCTCTCGGCCAGCTGAGTTCAGCCTGCTCTTGCTATTACAACGTCTCACCCGCCATCCGGCTGAATTGCACCCACTCTTGCAGGACAGCGACAGGCGGCTGCCACGGAGCTCACGAAATGGCGATCGGCTCCACAGACTTGGGCCTGGCCTGCAAGAATGGCTCTGGGCAACCCTGGAACTTGGACGCTTGACTGCTAGGGCATGGGCCACATTCCCAAATCTGTCCCCTCAGCCTTGAAGATTCTACAAGAGTCACCGGGGCCCCCGACTCCCGCAGACTTCCGGTGGGGAGCGACTGCCATGATTGCTCGCGGAACGGTCACGACGTAGCCACGAGGTGCTCTCATGCTGACGCCAGCTTCAGTCTGTAACATCCAGAATTATTGTAGTATCGCGTTGTCGCGTAATGCGTCATATGACGCGCCGCGTTAGCGCACCCGATGCGCGAAGCGCAGCTTCCCGGAAGCGATCCGGGGCGAGGCGCGGAGCGGAGCGCGTAACGTAAGCATAACAAGTCATGTGACTTGTTAATAAAAATTTTCATTGGTTCATTTCACTTTTGGTTTCCTAATGATGTAAGGCTAGGTCATGTGACCTAAAAATAACACTTTTCATTGGTTTAGAACTTTTTTTTTGTCCCAAATGATGAAAACCCCTCCTTGTTTCCTCACTCTGACTTTCATCTTTGTGAGAGGAAGACCTACAGTGCCTCGCTCGGCCACCTGAGTTACGCCCGCTCTTGCGGCACAGTGCCTCGCTCGGCCAGCTGAGTTGCACCCACTCTTGCGACACAGTGCCTCGATCGGCCAGCTGAGTTCCGCCCACTCTTGCGACACAGTGCCTCGATCGGCCAGCTGAGTTCTGCCCACTCTTGCGACACAGTGCCTCGATCGGCCAGCTGAGTTCAGCCCGCTCTTGCGGCACAGTGCCTCGCTCGGCCAGCTGACTTACGCCCACTCTTGCGGCACAGTGCCTCGCTCGGCCACCTGAGTTACGCCCGCTCTTGCGGCACAGTGCCTCGCTCGGCCACCTGAGTTACGCCCGCTCTTGCGGTACAGTGCCTCGCTCGGCCACCTGAGTTACGCCCGCTCTTGCGGTACAGTGCCTCGCTCGGCCAGCTGAGTTACGCCCGCTCTTGCGGCTACAGCGTCTCACCCGCCATCCGGCTGAATTGCACCCACTCTTGAGGAACAGCGACAGGCGGCTGCCACGGACCTCACGAAATGGCGGTCGCCTCTACAGACTTGGGCCTGGCCTGCAAGGATGGCTCTGGGCAACCCTGGAACTCGGACGCTTGACTGCTAGGGCATGGGCCCCATTCCCGAAAGCGTCCCCTCAGCCTTGAAGATTCTACAAGAGTCACCGGGGCCCCCGACTCCCGCAGGCTTCCGGTGAGGAGTGACTGCCATGATTGCTCGCGGAATAGCCACGACGTAGCCACGGAATGGTGGTGCTCTCATGCTGACGCCAGCTTCAGTCTGAAACATCCAGAAACACTGTAGACTACCAATTCAATCAGTTCCGGTGGAGCCCCAACGTGACCCGGTAGGGAAGAACTTGCCCTCCCCTCTTTGACTGATGGTTCTTGTTGCCTGTCCCTTCTATTGTCATTTAACTGAACTTTTTGGACTACTCAAAGGGGTTCTGGTCTGACCGCTGCTTGGTGGAGACATTTTGACTATATTCTGGACCTGCCCTGCCTCCCCAAAATGACCAGACATCCCTCACTTCCAATTACAGCATACACTCCTTTACCAATATCTTCTTTGATGTTCCTCTTGAATATGTAATTTTGTAGAACCTCATACAGACAAACATTCTAGAGGTAACTGCTTCTATTTGGATAATATGTATCCCACATGTTGGCAACTCCTTGATGTGTACTGGTTGCTCAGCCTTGATATCACGAGATATGTATGTAGTTTTGGAGCACATGGCGGGCGGGGACGGGTACTGATTGAACATTTGGACATCCATATTGATATTAAGTTCTGATGTATTATTGATTACTGTACTATTAAAAATTTGAATTAACGTTACTCATGGTACTTGCCCGGAAATGTATATCTAGATAATTTCATTGTAACTGGTCCTGTCGTACTTTGATTATAAAATTAACGTCCACCGATTCCGCAACTGTTAGACACCTTAATTCCTGCAACCTAATAGCCCGCCCATTACGTTTCTCTACAGTGTAAATATCCCCTCATCATATACGATTCCAGTTTGCTTCGTGGCCGGCCCACGTGGTTGTAGGCCCGTATTTGTATACTGACATTTTTGCAATAAACAATTTTCGAAGAAAGTATGGAATCAGCGTCATAACAATCGTCTAGGTTGGTTGGGATTTTGAATAGTGGCTGTTATTCCCAATATAATACAATAGAAAACAGATAATGCAGACCCTTTGCCTGAATTTTGGATTGATTGAAATTTGTATCCGTCACACCTGCCCTTTTTCCAGAATTATTTGAAAATGGTCGACCGTAGCTTAAGGTATCTGCCGAATGTAAGGTGTGGTATTTTGTCCCATAAAATACGACTAATTGAGAAACAAATACACGAAGAGGGAACTCGAATTTAGAGACAAACAAAATGAAACATTTTTTTGCATCATAAAAAGGGGAGGATATGTTACACAGAAAAATAATGCGAAAGGGATAGCCAAGATCTGTTGTATCACACATTCCTGTAGCTAGTCTGATACATAAGTAGAACCTTTTTCGTGTTTGCGCGCGCTGACATGCTCTGAATGCTGTATCCCCCCCCCTTTCTTTTCTCCTCTGTAGGTTACATCGGAGTTCCGACTGAAGAATGGAGTGGACATGGACCACACCGTGCTCCATGTAGGGAAAGACATAGACAAGCGCTATGAGATATTGCATGGAGTGCAGACCATCACTGGGAGCGTGAAAGATTGTATGGTATGAATGTGTGCATGGGCCCTGATTTGTACGGTTTGAATGAGTATGTGTGGCGCACGACTGGGTCAATAAAAAATGCTTTTTGTATGACTGAGGCGGTGATCGAACGGTTAATGGAATGAGAAAAATAAGCCCGAACATGGTATCCGCATGTGAAGGACGAAAAAAAATATAGCACTTTCCTTACTTAGGAACGACTCTCTCTGGAGCTAGTGAATGGGAGAGTAGCCTACACCAGAAACTTGAAGGGTTATTTCAGTACGACGAACCCGACCCCAACCGATATCCCAAATGTACACCCAAAATAATGCGCACCAGTAAGTAAATTTATGTGCTGACTAAATAAGAGAAGTTAGCTCGACTCCGCCGCCCACCCCACCCAAAATAACGACAAACCCTATGCAAATATTATAAATATATACAACACACCAGCAAAGTAACACGGTAAAACTTTTTATTAAATAACTATTTAAATAACAGCCTGCTGCAACATCGAACCAAATGCATGACGCTGTTCCTGTCGAGGTAGCATAGGTGGCGGCCTAGGGGTGGAGGACCGTTGTGCAAATAGCCCGGGGGCGACACCATGCGCAAAGGCCTGTCCCCGCGGTCAGCTGCAGCAGGGCGACCCTTAGCGTTTCACTCCCCGGTCAGCTGCACCATGACTGCCATTGGCGTTCCACTCGGTTGGATGGCCGGGGACCCGCTCCGGTGTCCGGGGTGAAGAGCGGCTGTTGCTGCGGAACGCTCAAAATGGCGGCCGACTCCCAGGATTTGGGCCTGGTCCACTAGAACGACTCTGGTCTACCCTGGAACTCCAATGGACTGTGGCAGAGCGTCCAAAATGCACAAAAAACACTACTGCCAAATCTTCAATAACTTCCATCACCCAGCACCGCATTTCCAAAGGAACAGCATAGCAAGCTTTCGTGGCCTTTAGAGTTTTCGGAAGCAGTTTCCCAAGACCATCACTGCAGCCATTGCAATCCAACAGAGGAACTTTTCCCAAGATCGTCATATTAACAGGGCTGCTGGTGTAATCGGGGCTCTTGCAGCCATTCAACTTAATTGAAGCTTTTTTTTGGGGGGGGGGTGAATGCCTTCCTGATGACCCCCCCCCTCTTATTGCCTTATCCGACCATCACATATACCTGCGCCAGGAGACGGCGTAGGATGCACTGGGAGGGAGAGGTGGCGCGAACGAGCCTCCCCCACCTCCCCAGGTGGAGGTTCCTCAGCTGCACCCCAGCGCTTCACTCGGCCAGCTCAGTTGCGCCCCCTCTTGCGGCACAGTGCCTCGCTCGACCAGCTGAGTCTCACCCGCTCCAATGGGGGCTTCCGATGGGGGCAACCGCCACTGTTGCTGGACTATCCCCCATGGATATACCGCTGCCACGGGTGTCCGCCACCTTATCCACATCTGGTGCCGTGAGGGAGGCTGATTCAGTGCATCGGCGGAGGGATACGCCTGCTGTCCCGCTCTACGGAAGTGGCCACAACATTGTCACAGGATGGTAGTGCTCTCATGCTGACGCCAGTTTTTGTCCGAATTACTAGGAGACACTGTAGACTGTCAACTTGATCAGCTCCGGTGGGACCTCAGCGTGACCCGGTAGGGAAGAATTTGCCTCCCTCGCCTTTGAGTCATGGTTCATGCTGCCTGTTCTTTCTCTTGGCGCTAACAAACTTTTTGAACTGCCGAAAGGGATTCTGGTCCTGTCGCTACTTATTGGAGACATTGAACTATACTCTGGACCTGCCTGGCCTTGACCAAAATGGCGCCAGTATAGCAGCGACTTGCAACTCCTTATGACGTTCTAGTTACTTAGCCTTGACGTTATGGGGGATATATGCGGTCTTTGTGCACATGGCGTGCGGGGAAAGGTACTGACTGGGCATACGGACAACCCTATTGATGTCGATTTTTCATGATTGATTATTGTATTATTAAAGCTTCGAAGTAATGTTACCCATGATACTCGCCCATGGTGTGCGTATGGACGATTTTATTTTAACTGATCCTGTTATACTTTCAATTATAAAATCAACCTTCACTGATCCTGCAACCGTTTGTCACGTTTAGTTTTTTCAATTAAATGGCTCGCTTGTTACATACTCCTATACCCCTGGCTTTTGACCCTTTCCTACGCGCGGTCTGTACTACCGACCTAAAGCGATCTATGTAATGAACAGACTACCATTGCCGAGACACAAGGGAATGCATCTCAGAGAGATAAGTCAAGTACGTGGTAGATAAAAAAAAATTTGTGTTTATGCACGCTGATGTGCTTTGAACGCTGCCCCCCCCCCTCATCATTTAGATTACCACCGCCCATTGCACAAAAGCGTACCGGGCGCTCCCCACGTAAAAAAAACGATTATTATTTTTTTGTCTTGCCCCGCGGGGCCCTTTTAAAGCCTCCACGTCAAACCTAGGGGGTCAGGGAAGATCTAATATGCCCCCTTATGGTCATTTCCCCCTTTGTTTTGGCCTCCTCTTGTCTCTCGATCCTACCGAGAGACAAGATGCCGTCCGAATTTTTTGGGGCCCTTTTAAAGCCTCCACATCAAACTTAGGGGATCAGGGAGGATCTACTATGCCCCCTTATGGTCATTTGCCCCTTTTTTTTGGCCTCCTCTTGTCTCTCAATCCTACTGAGAGACAAGATGGCGTCCGGAAAATATATATATATATATATTTATTTTTTTTGCCCCGCGGGGCCCTTTTAAAGCCTCCACATCAAACCTAGGGGGTCAGGGAGGATCTACTATGCCCCCTTATGGTCATTTCCCCCTTTGTTTTGGCCTCCTCTTGTCTCTCGATCCTACCGAGAGACAAGATGGCGGCCGCTCCGGACTGTTTAGAATGTTGACAGACACCGGAGAGCCAATCAGCTTCGCTTCGCGAAGTTCCGTTACGCGTCAAGTACGCGAACCGGAGCGCTATCCGGAGCGCTGTTACAGATATATATATATTTTTTAACGTTAATTTCTCAAAATCCACTGGAGCACATATATTGAGACCAAGCAAAGGCACATCGGGATACCAGTCCCTACAATTTTGCCAAGTTTCGTGCAAATCCATTCAGCCGTTCGAGCTAAAAGTGAGGCCAGCCGCCCTATGGAAATTAACATGGGAAAAACGTGTTTTGGGACCCCCCTTTTTTCTCGCCCCCCCCCTTGACGAAACCCCCCCACATTTTCAGGGGCTGCTCAGAAACAAAATGTTCAATTTTCCTGAAAATTTCAGCCAATTCCGTCCACAAACGCCAAAGTTATTAGACATAGAATTTTGAAGCTTTTTTTGGGGGGGGTGAATGCCTTCCTGATGACCCCCCCTCTTATTGCCTTATCCGACCATCACATATACCTGCGCCAGGAGACGGCGTAGGATGCACTGGGAGGGAGAGGCGGCGCGAACGAGCCTCCCCCACCTCCCCAGGTGGAGGTTCCTCAGCTGCACCCCAGCGCTTCACTCGGCCAGCTCAGTTGCGCCCCCTCTTGCGGCACAGTGCCTCGCTCGACCAGCTGAGTCTCACCCGCTCCGATGGGGGCTTCCGATGGGGGCAACCGCCACTGTTGCTGGACTATCCCCCATCGATATACCGCTGCCACGGGTGTCCGCCACCTTATCCACATCTGGTGCCGTGAGGGAGGCTGATTCAGTGCATCGGCAGAGGGATACGCCTGCTGTCCCGCTCTCCGGAAGTGGCCACAACATTGTCACAGGATGGTAGTGCTCTCATGCTGACGCCAGTTTTTGTCCGAATTACTAAGAGACACTGTAGACTGTCAACTTGATCAGCTCCGGTGGGACCTCACGTGACCCGGTAGGGAAGAATTTGCCTCCCTCTCCTTTGAGTCATGGTTCATGCTGCCTGTTCTTTCTCTTGGCGCTAACGAACTTTTTGAACTGCCGAAAGGGATTCTGGTCCTGCCGCTACTTATTGGAGACATTGAACTATACTCTGGACCTGCCTGGCCTTGACCAAAATGGCGCCAGTATAGCAGCGACTTGCAACTCTTTATGACGTTCTAGTTACTTAGCCTTGACGTTATGGGGGATATATGCGGTCTTTGTGCACATGGCGTGCGGGGAAAGGTACTGACTGGGCATACGGACAACCCTATTGATGTCGATTTTTCATTATTGATTATTGTATTATTAAAGCTTCGAAGTAATGTTACCCATGATACTCGCCCATGGTGTGCGTATGGACGATTTTATTTTAACTGATCCTGTTATACTTTCAATTATAAAATCAACCTTCACTGATCCTGCAACCGTTTGTCACGTTTAGTTTTTTCAATTAAATGGCTCGCTTGTTACATACTCCTATACCCTTGGCTTTTGACCCTTTCCTACGCGCGGTCTGTACTACCGCCCTCGAGCGATCTATGTAATGAACAGACTACCATTGCCGAGACACAAGGGAATGCATCTCAGAGAGATAAGTCAAGTACGTGGTAGATAAAAAAAAATTTGTGTTTATGCACGCTGATGTGCTTTGAACGCTGCCCCCCCCCCCTCATCATTTAGATTACCACCGCCCATTGCACAAAAGCGTACCGGGCGCTCCCCACGTAAAAAAAACGATTATTATTTTTTTGTCTTGCCCCGCGGGGCCCTTTTAAAGCCTCCACGTCAAACCTAGGGGGTCAGGGAAGATCTAATATGCCCCCTTATGGTCATTTCCCCCTTTGTTTTGGCCTCCTCTTGTCTCTCGATCCTACCGAGAGACAAGATGCCGTCCGAATTTTTTGGGGCCCTTTTAAAGCCTCCACATCAAACTTAGGGGATCAGGGAGGATCTACTATGCCCCCTTATGGTCATTTGCCCCTTTTTTTTGGCCTCCTCTTGTCTCTCAATCCTACTGAGAGACAAGATGGCGTCCGGAAAATATATATATATATATATTTATTTTTTTTGCCCCGCGGGGCCCTTTTAAAGCCTCCACATCAAACCTAGGGGGTCAGGGAGGATCTACTATGCCCCCTTATGGTAATTTCCCCCTTTGTTTTGGCCTCCTCTTGTCTCTCGATCCTACCGAGAGACAAGATGGCGGCCGCTCCGGACTGTTTAGAATGTTGACAGACACCGGAGAGCCAATCAGCTTCGCTTCGCGAAGTTCCGTTACGCGTCAAGTACGCGAACCGGAGCGCTATCCGGAGCGCTGTTACAGATATATATATATTTTTTAACGTTAATTTCTCAAAATCCACTGGAGCACATATATTGAGACCAAGCAAAGGCACATCGGGATACCAGTCCCTACAATTTTGCCAAGTTTCGTGCAAATCCATTCAGCCGTTCGAGCTAAAAGTGAGGCCAGCCGCCCTATGGAAATTAACATGGGAAAAACGTGTTTTGGGACCCCCCTTTTTTCTCGCCCCCCCCCTTGACGAAACCCCCCCAAATTTTCAGGGGCTGCTCAGAAACAAAATGTTCAATTTTCCTGAAAATTTCAGCCAATTCCGTCCACAAACGCCAAAGTTATTAGACATAGAATTTTGAAGCTTTTTTTGGGGGGGGTGAATGCCTTCCTGATGACCCCCCCCTCTTATTGCCTTATCCGACCATCACATATACCTGCGCCAGGAGACGGCGTAGGATGCACTGGGAGGGAGAGGCGGCGCGAACGAGCCTCCCCCACCTCCCCAGGTGGAGGTTCCTCAGCTGCACCCCAGCGCTTCACTCGGCCAGCTCAGTTGCGCCCCCTCTTGCGGCACAGTGCCTCGCTCGACCAGCTGAGTCTCACCCGCTCCGATGGGGGCTCCCGATGGGGGCAACCGCCACTGTTGCTGGACTATCCCCCATCGATATACCGCTGCCACGGGTGTCCGCCACCTTATCCACATCTGGTGCCGTGAGGGAGGCTGATTCAGTGCATCGGCAGAGGGATACGCCTGCTGTCCCGCTCTCCGGAAGTGGCCACAACATTGTCACAGGATGGTAGTGCTCTCATGCTGACGCCAGTTTTTGTCCGAATTACTAAGAGACACTGTAGACTGTCAACTTGATCAGCTCCGGTGGGACCTCACGTGACCCGGTAGGGAAGAATTTGCCTCCCTCTCCTTTGAGTCATGGTTCATGCTGCCTGTTCTTTCTCTTGGCGCTAACGAACTTTTTGAACTGCCGAAAGGGATTCTGGTCCTGCCGCTACTTATTGGAGACATTGAACTATACTCTGGACCTGCCTGGCCTTGACCAAAATGGCGCCAGTATAGCAGCGACTTGCAACTCTTTATGACGTTCTAGTTACTTAGCCTTGACGTTATGGGGGATATATGCGGTCTTTGTGCACATGGCGTGCGGGGAAAGGTACTGACTGGGCATACGGACAACCCTATTGATGTCGATTTTTCATTATTGATTATTGTATTATTAAAGCTTCGAAGTAATGTTACCCATGATACTCGCCCATGGTGTGCGTATGGACGATTTTATTTTAACTGATCCTGTTATACTTTCAATTATAAAATCAACCTTCACTGATCCTGCAACCGTTTGTCACGTTTAGTTTTTTCAATTAAATGGCTCGCTTGTTACATACTCCTATACCCTTGGCTTTTGACCCTTTCCTACGCGCGGTCTGTACTACCGCCCTCGAGCGATCTATGTAATGAACAGACTACCATTGCCGAGACACAAGGGAATGCATCTCAGAGAGATAAGTCAAGTACGTGGTAGATAAAAACATTTTCGTGTTTATGCACGCTGATGTGCTTTGAACGCTGCCCCCCCCTCATCATTTAGATTACCACCGCCCATTGCACAAAAGCGTACTGGGCGCTCCCCACGTAAAAAAAACGATTATTATTTTTTTTTCTTGCCCCGCGGGGCCCTTTTAAAGCCTCCACATGAAACCTAGGGGGTCAGGGAAGATCCACTATGCCCCCTTATGGTCATTTCCCCCTTTGTTTTGGCCTCCTCTTGTCTCTCGATCCTACCAAGAGACAAGATGGCGTCCGAATTTTTTTTTTTTGCCCCGCGGTGCCCTTTTAAAGCCTCCACATCAAACTTAGGGGATCAGGGAGGATCTACTATGCCCCCTTATGGTCATTTGCCCCTTTTTTTTGGCCTCCTCTTGTCTCTTGATCCTACCGAGAGACAAGATGGCGTCCGGAAAATATATATATATACATTTTTTTTTTTGCCCCGCGGGGCCCTTTTAAAGCCTCCACATCAAACCTAGGGGGTCAGGGAGGATCTACTATGCCCCCTTATGGTCATTTCCCCCTTTGTTTTGGCCTCCTCTTGTCTCTCGATCCTACCGAGAGACAAGATGGCGGCCGCTCCGGACTGTTTAGAATGTTGACAGACACCGGAGAGCCAATCAGCTTCGCTTCGCGAAGTTCCGTTACGCGTCAAGTAAGCGAACCGGAGCGCTATCCGGAGCGCTGTTACAGATATATATATATTTTTGAACGTTAATTTCTCAAAATCCACTGGAGCACATATATTGAGACCTAGCAAAGGCACATCGGGCTACCAGTCCCTACAATTTTGCCAAGTTTCGTGCAAATCCATTCAGCCGTTCGAGCTAAAAGTGAGGCCAACCGCCCTATGGAAATTAACATGGGAAAAACGCGTTTTGGGACCCCCCTTTTTTCTCGGTCCCCCCTTGATGAAACCCCCCCAAATTTTCAGGGGCTGCTCAGAAACAAACTGTTCCATTTTCCTGAATATTTCAGCCAATTCCGTCCACAAACGCCAAAGTTATTAGACATAGAATTTTCAAAAATCCCATAGAGAAAAAATCCTAACTATATATATATATCAACACACAATGCCAGAAATCCCTCGGCCACTTGAAGAGCCGGTACTGGCATGCGTGCATAACATCACAAAAACTGTTACTTCCTTAAAAGGAACCAAACGGACACAGCCGGGATTTAGAGGAAGACCGTTTTAATGGAAACAGCACGGCATGATACATTTCGGCACAGTAGCCTTCTTCGGATGCCTTTGACACCAGAGTCAGCATCCTACTCTCATTTGTACCTCTTTAGGCTCCTCCCATTGATGGGAATGCAGCTGACCCAGGTTTGAATTTGGAGTCTTTTAGTTGTAGTCCGATGTAGGAGACTACATCTCCCAGAAGTCCATATGCTGTTGAATGACTTACTGGAGCCCAAGTTATCCCATGATGGTGCTGCTAATGCCTTATAGAAGTGGGTGATATGTAGCTAACTCGATCCGATGCAATGGTCACCCAGTCTTTCTCGGGTCCCCTACGCTCTGCCTCCATTACCACTGCCAGCCGGGTCACGGAACAGCAGTACAGTGACCGCGTTCCTTGTGAGTTCCGGGTTGCTCCTGGCAAAAACCACTTGCTGGGCTGGTTCTTGAGGCGGTCCGATGGAAACCAAAACCTTGGATATCAACACACGATACCAGAAATCCCTCAACCACTTGAAGAGCGGGTCCTTTTCACACACTACTGGCATGCATGCATAACATCACAAAAACAGTAACTTCTTTAAAAGGAACCAAAAGGACACAGTGGGGATTTAGAGAAAGACTGTTTTAATGGGAACAGCACGGCATGATGCATTTCGACATAGTAGCCTTCTTCGGATGCCTTTGATGCCGGAGTTAGAATCCCACCCTCATTTGTACCTCCTTAGGCTCCTCCCATTTATAGGAAGGCAGCTGGCCCCAATTGTAATTTGGAGTCTTTTAGTTGTAGTCCGATGCAGGAGACTACAACTCCCAGAAGTCCATATGCTGTTGAATGACTTCACTGGAGCCCAAGTTTTCCCATGATGGTGCACCTAATGCCTTATAGAGGTGGGTGAAATGTAGCTGACTCGATCTGATTCGATGGTCCCCCAGTCTTCCTCGGGTCCCAAAAGCTCTGCCTCCATTACCACAGCCAACGGGGCCATGGAACAGCAGTACAGTGACCGCGTTCCCCCGTGAGTTCCAGGTTGCTCCTGGCAAAAACCACTTGCTGGGCTGGTTCTTGAGGCAGTCCAAGGGAAACCAACACCTTGGATATCAACACACGATGACAGAAATCCCTCAGCCACTTGAAGAGTGGGTCCTTTTAGCACGCTAATGGCATGCATGCATAACATCACTAAAACAGTAACTTTTTAAAAAGGAACCAAAAGGACACAGCCAGGATTTAGGAGAAGACCGCTTTAATTGAAACAGCACGGCATGCTGCATTTCGGCATAGTAGCCTTCTTCGGATGTCTTTGACACCAGAGTTAGAATCCCACCCTCATTTGTACTTCCTTAGGCTCCTCCCATTGATGGAAGTGCAGCTGGCACAGATTAGAATTTGGAGTCTTTTAGTTGTAGTCTGATGTGGGAGACTACAACTCCCGGAAATCCATATGCTGTTGAATGACTTCAGTGGAGCCCAAGTTATCCCATGATGGTGCTGCTAATGAATTATAGAGTTAGGTGATATGCAGCTGACTCGATCCGATGCGATGCTCCCCCAGTCTTCTTTGGGTCCCCAATGTTATGCCTCCATTACCACAGCCAACCGAGTCACGGAATAGCAGTACAGTGACCGCGTTCCCCCGTGAGATCCAGGTTGCTCCTGGCAAAAACCACTTGCTGGGCTGGTTCTTGAGGCAGTCCAAGGGAAACTAAAACCTTGGATATCAACACATGATGCCAGAAATCCCTCGGCCACTTGAAGAGCGGGTCCTTTTTGCACGCTACTGGCATGCGTGCATACATCACTAAAACAGTAACTTCTTTAAAAGGAACCAAAAGGACACAGCGGGGATTTAGAGGATAACCACTTTAATTGAAACAGCACAGCATGCTGCATTTAGGCATAGTAGCCTCCTACAGATGCCTTTGACACCGGATGTAGAATCCCACCCTCATTTGTACCTCCTTAGGCTCCTCCCATTGATGGGAGTGCAGCTGCCCCCGATTGGAATTTGGAGTCTTTTAGTTGTAGTCCAATGTGGGAGACTACAACTCCCAGAAGTACATATGCTGTTGAATGACTTCAGTGGAGCCAAGTTATCCCATGATGGTGCTGCTAATGCCTTATAGAGGTGGGTGAAATGTAGCTGACTCGATCTGATGCAATGGTTCCCCAGTCTTCCTCCGGTCCCCAACGCTCTGGCTCCATTACCACAGCCAGCCTGGTCAAAGAACAGCAGTACAGTGACCTTGTTCCCCCGTGAGTTACGGGCTGCTCCTGACAAAAAAAACCTGCTGGGCTGGTTCTTGAGGCAGTCCCAAGGGCCTAAAAAGCATTTTTTTTTAAATGGTAGAATTCGCACTGGGTGCGCAAATTCCGCTGAGAAAATAAAATAAAACGAAGCTTGGACTCCCGCGCTTTGTTATTGTTAAGCCCCTGGGTCGGCCAGGTCCCTGGGGCAATCCCAAATTATATAGGGGGTCCTGTGGGGGCCCCTGCAGCCCCAGGGACTGCCACCTCCCCGGGGCTTCATTGATGATTTGCGGGAGGCACGCAGCCCCCCGCTGCCGTGGGGGCTCTCATTTTTAAAATGTTGTGTTGGGGGGGGGCCCTCCCTGCACCACTCTGCAACTGCACCCCGTGGCGTGTTGTAAGTTTGGGAATTAATTCCCCTTGAATACTGGGGGTCCCTGGGGGCCAACTAGCCCATCAGGTACATCCAGTATGACCAACAAAGGTGTGTTGTAGAGAGGTGGTCTGAGGCCATGCCCCTTTTTACACCAGTCTGCAAACACATCTCTTGGCCCACTGGCGGGGGGGGTGATGAGGTCCTCTTGTGTCCTGAGGACCTCAGGACACAAGTGGACTTTATCCCCAGAGCCCGAGGCCTATGCACTGGAATTCCTGAGCACTGGTCAGAGGCCCAGTGCCCTTTCTCCACCACTCTGCAAACGTGCCTACTAGTTAAAGAAGTGTTTGCAATGTAATAGGTTTCACATTTGCGAGAATTAGAACTAGTGGCCTTGTAAATGCAAACGATTTTTACTAATGTTTTTTGGAGTGGAGTGGATATATGTTGTTAGTAGAGGAATTATGTGGTATCTTGTTCTGTGAAATTATGGTGGTATTTAGTGTATAGGAATTATGTAGGGAAGGATTATGTGTTATGCAGAGTAATTATGTGGTATGGTAGTCCGTGTTGTGTGGTGGTAACCTCAGGTTTAGTCTTCCTCATTTCCATAGGAGCTCAACTATGAACTCAGTCAGACAAAAAAGATGGAATCACTGAGGAGGACTTGTAGACCTAGTCAGAGATATGATCAGGGGAATTATGAGACTGTTGGCTGCACCGATTTTCGCACAATTATACATTTTCTGCATTAGCCACATAATTCATCATCTGCACCCTAATCTGCAGATTTGAACAAAAAAAGCCTTGTTTCTGGCTCAAAGGTTACCAGAAATTCAGCGACAAGTGTTACAGCGTGGTGGAAGGCCCTTTGAAATCTTAGAATGGTCACCTGTTACTTATTGCTAAATGTGGGTGTTAAATTGGTACTAATGGTGTGTGAGCCACACTTGATTCCCTCTGCGCCTCTCTTGCCTCTTTCTGAATTTCTGTTGCTTATTTATGCATGTTTCTTTCTTTTTCTGCACTTCTCTTGACCTCTTTCTACAAATCTCTTGTACTTTCTGCACCTCTCTTCCCTCCTTCTGCACGTCTGTTGCCTCTTTCTGCACCTCATTTGTTTCTTTCTGTACCCCTCTTACGTCTTTCTGCTCCCTTTTTGCCTCTTTCTGCCCCTCTATTTCTTCTTTCCACACTTCTTTTGTTTCTTGCTGCACTTCTCTTGCTTAATTCAGCACCCCTCTTGCCTCTCTATCCACCCCTCTTCCCTCTTTCTGCACTTCTGTTGCTTCTTTCTGTACTTATCTTCCTTCTCTCTGCACCTCACTTGCCTCTTTCTGCACCTCCATTATCTCTTTCTTCAGTTCTCCTGCCTTCTTCTGTACTTCACTTGCCTCTTTCTGCACTCTTTCTGCACTTCACTTGCCTCTTTCTGTAACTCACTTGACTCTTTCTGCACCTCACTTGCTTCTTTCTGCACCCCTTTTGCCTGTTTGTGCAACTCTCTTGCATCTTTCTATACCTCTCTTCCCTCTTTCTGTATCACTCTTGCCTCTTTCTGTACCTCTGTTCCTTCTTTCTTCACCTTTCTTGTCTCTTTCTGCACCCTTCGTGCCTCTTTCAGCACCTCTGTTGCTTCTTTCTGCAGTTCTCTTCCGCTTTCTGCACCCATCCTGTCTCTTTCTGTATCCCTCTTGCCTCTTTGTGCACCGCTCCTACCTCTTTCTGCACCCCTCTTGCCTCTTTTTCCACCTCTGATGGTTCTTTCTGCAACTCTTTTGCTATGTTCTGCACTTTATGTGCCTCTTTCTTTACCCCTCTTGCCTCATTCTGCACCTCTGTTGGTTTTTCTGCACAGCTATGGCTTCTTCCTGAACCTCTGTTCCAAATTTCTTCATCACTCTTGCATTTTTCTGCACCCCTCTTCCCTCTTTATGTACCTCCCTTGCCTCAGTCTGCCCACCTGTTCCCTCTTTCTATACCTCTTTTGCCTGTTTCTGCAACTCTCTTGCCTCTTTCTTCAGTTCTCTTGTCTGCTTCTGTACCTCACTTGCCTCTTTTTGTACCTGTGTTGGTTCTTTTGCACTGCTCTTGTTCTTTCTGCACCTCTCTTGCCTCTGTCTGCACACCTGTTCCCTCTTTCTGTAGCTCTTTTGCCTGTTTCTGCAACCTTCTTGCCTCTTTCTGGAGTTTTCTTGCCCCGTTTTGCATCTCTGATGCTTCTTTTTGTACTTCTCTTACCTCTTTCTGCACCCCTGCTGCTTCATTCTGCACTTCTCTTATCTTCTTTTTGCACCCTTGTTGTCTCTTTCTGTACTCGTCTTCCCTCTTCCTGTACCTTTGTTGCCTGTTTCTGCATCTCAGTTGCCTGTTTCTGCACTTTCTTGCTTGTTTGTTCACCTCTGTTGCTTATTTCTACACCCCTCTTGCCTCTTTCTGCATCTATCTTCCCTGTTTGTACAACTCTCTAGCCTCTTTCTACACCTCTCTTCCCTCGGTTGATTCTTTCTGCACTTCTTTTGACTCTTTCTGCACCCTTTGTTCCTCTTTCAGCACATCTGTTGCTTTGTTCTGCACTCCTTTTCCTTCTTTCTGCACCCGCTGTGACTCCTTCTACACTTCTGTTGCCTCTTTCATCACCTGTGTTGGTTCTTTTTGCACTGCTCCTGCTACTTTATGTACCTCACTTGCCTCTTTCTGCACATCTCTTGCTTCTTTACAAACCTCTGTTGCTTCTTTTAGCAACTCTCTTGCCTCTTTCTGCACTTCTCTGGCTTGTTTCTGCACCTCTGTTGCTTCTTTCTGCACTCCTCCTACCTCTTTCTGCACCCTTCTTCCCGATTTATGCAAAACTCATGCCTCTTTCTACACCTCTCTTGCCTCTTTCTGTACCTCTGTTGCTTCTTTCTGCACTTCTCTTACCTCTTTCTGTACCCTTCGTGCCTCTTTCAGCGCCTCTGTTGCTTCTTTCTGCACTTCTCTTCCTTCTTTCTGCACCCCTCGTGCCTCTTTCAGCACTTCTCTTGCTTTTTTCTGCACTCTTCTTCTATCTTTCTGCACCCCTCTTGCCTCGTTCTGCACCTCTGTTCCCTCTTTCAGCACCTCTATTGCTTTTTTTCTGCACTGCCCTTGCTTATTTTTGTACCTCACTTGCCTTTTCTGCAGTTTTCTTGCTTCTTTCCACACATCTGTTGCTTCTTTCAGCAATTCTCTTGCCTCTTTCTGCACTTCTCTTTCTTCTTTTTGTACCGCTCCTACCTCTATCTGTAACTCTCTTGCCTCTTTGTGCACCTCTCCTGCCTCTTTTTGAACCTATGTTGGTTCTTTCTGCACTGCTCTTGTTTCCTACTGCACCTCACTTGTCTCTTTCTACACTTATCTTGCTTCTTTGTAAACCTCTGTTGCTTCTTTCAGCATTTCTTGTCCTTCTTTTAGCATCCCTCTTGCCTCTTTTTTGCACCTCTGTTGGTTCTTTCTGCATTCCTTTTATTTATTTCTGCACCTCACTTGCCTCTTTCTGCACCCATGTTCCCTGTTTCTGCACCTTTCCTGCCTGTTTATGCACTTCTGTGCACCTCTGAGTTTGAGATCACAGGGGTACCCCAACCCATAGTGTACCCTAGTGTATATAGGTGTTTTCACGGTATTCTAAGTGTATTTCAGTATAGCACTGGCTCCGGGCCTGGTTAGTCAGAGTCAGTTACCACTAGTATAAGTCAGCAAAAAGTTGGGGGCAGAGGATGCCTTTGCAAATAGGCCTCTTTCTGCACCTCTGTTGGCTCTTTCTGCATATCTCTTGCTTCTTTCTGTACCTTTCTTTGTCTTTCTGGACTTCTGGTGCCTCTTTCTGTATTTCTCTTACTTCTTTATGCACTTTTCTTCCTATTTCTGCACATGTCCTACCTCTGTAGGCAGAGTTAGACATTAGCATTGAATAATCTTTTAGAAAATCACTGAAACAACCATAGGTTTCAGGGACTTTATAGTTAGAATTTAGCATTTAAAAAACCTTTTAAATTCACTGAAAAAACCATTGGTTTCAGGGATGTTATAGTTACAAATGAGAATTTAAAAAACCTTTGAAATTCACTGAAAAAAACCAAAGGTTTCAGGGACGTTATAGTTAGAAATTAGCATTTAAAAAACCTTAGAAATTCACTGAAAAAAACACAGGTTTCAGGGACATTACAGTTAGTTGGACATCTCACTCTTACAAAACCAGATAAATGTGGCTGTTATAGTTAGTTGAGCTAACTATAACTCACGCCCCCATAATGTACTGCTGAGGACATCACATATTGTATCACTCATGACATGGTCAGTGACATCACTGATGACATCACTGATGACATCTTAAATTACATCACTGATGACACCATCCACTTTTTATCTGATGCACTGGAGAACCGGGCCTTATGGGCCTAGCGGCGCAGGGCACGCCTAATATCTCCGGGTTCACCTGCCTTGTCAGACAGAGACACGAGACACTCTGTTAGGCGTCGAAAATCAGGTTTATTAGCTGCAGCTAAGCACAGTTATCCAAGAAGTACAGAAGTATATTCTTAGGAGACTGCCACTTAATTCCGTGGCGCACAATCTTTTATAGTACACATATTTACGACATGTATTCTAAACACATACAATGCTAACCAATAGGAGAAGTTGGAAAACAAGCTATCGAATGTCCCAAATACGCCCTTCTTTCAGACCCCGTGTTCTCTCTTCCCCTCAAGTTAATCAATGCTAGTGCATGTAATTCAATTTGCAGGTGGCAGGACGTTTTGAGTGTTTCAAAGGATAGTTGTGTAATAGGAGAATACAAGGAGAGAATAGCGAAGGCCAGTCAAACAAGATAAAGTAAAGGAAGAATGGTGAGACTCAAACAGTCAACTAAAACACGGATCAATCAGTCTAGACATGGATTAACAAACTCGGCCAGTCCCCGACATTGGTTTAGTAAACAAGGACAGAGGGTTACTTTTTAACTAAAAGATGCATAGCAGCTGGAAAGGCAAAAACACCATGTTCGCCGTGCTGCCTGAGCAAAGGCAACACAAAATGGCGGCTGGACAAAAAATGGCGGCTGAATACGAAGTGAAGTCGAAAATCGCAGAACCTCAGGCCCTCCTTTTGCCATTACTCAGGCAAAACACAAAGAACTCAAGTTAGTCTGAGTCAATGTCAATGGTCATGAGATCATTGAGCTGTTGCTGCAACATCATTTTAATATTCTCTGTTTTCTGTGACACAGGCTTTGGGCCACACAAGGTGGCAAAAAGACCACAGATGGCGGGGCCATACTGTAAACAAAGGCACCAAGAGAAAATGATGGCTAAAATCATCCAGAGGAAAGTTAACACTTTCCATCCCCAAGTGGACAGTAGTCCCCAAAACCATCCCATCACAGACCAATCTCCTGTGTCCTGGTGAATAGACTCGGAGATCACGTGTAGCTTAGAAATGGCTTGGTATACTGTAGGAGCATTATCAGGAATATAAATGCAGCAACTAGACCCAATCAATTTACAGACTCCTCCTCTATCTGCAAGGACAATGTCTAAAACCATTCGGTTTTGCAAAGCCATAAGACGATCCGCCTGAAGTTCGGCTGTCAGATTACTCAAGGCTCCGGAAGTTATATTTATTGTAGCCTCGACAACACGAACTAACTGTCTAATGTTTCTGCTATTGGCCATTGGGCCCCAAAAAGGAAGAAACCCTTTGATGAAGTCTCCTCCCTCTTGTCCAGATGTGTCCTTAGAATCAATAACCCCCCTGCCATATCTTTTTCTTTGATGACCTGAAGGAGCAGTGTATGTAGGGGGAAGAAGGAAAGCCACATAAGATGTTCCTGAAAAATAGGTGGGAAGCCATGCATAGGCTCTATCATGACAGACAAAATATGTACCTTGAGATGGTACCAACGGTGAAGAAATCAGGGATGAATAGATATATGTATGGGAACAAACACTCTTTTCCTGTTTATTCTTCTTATTTTGATCATTTATCTGCAGACATAAGTTACCTTTATGAGGTATGGTCCAAATTGGCAAAGATCTTCTTTGTCTAGCCTTATCAGTAAGGCTAGTAATGTAACGAGTCACGTTCCAACCGTCATATGCCCGTTTCTCATCAACGGGAATCTTACCAACTTCGGCAATTTTAGCCATAGTCACTATTCCCTTTATCAAAGAACTATGACTAAAATCTGCTCCACCATTATATGGACCACCAAGAGGATGTCGGAGTTGATTTTTGGTATGCATTAGAAAACATAGCCAAATAAGCCCAAGCAGAACCTACATAAGAAAACAGAAGGACTAAATTTGGCATCCCTTTCTCTGCATTATGGGGCATAAGCCCGCAAACCCAACAATCAGTAGTGTTGACTACCAGTTGATGCTGATGTAACAACTGGATAAATGAATTGTTGAAGTATTCTGTTCTCCTGACTTGCTCATGATCTGGGAGTGTATAGAACTTGTGCGAGGAGGTAGTAGGAGAAGAAGGCAAAGGAACAGAAGTTGGACCAGGTGCTTGCTGCATAGTGTGGACAACCCAACCAACACAAGCTAATAAAATACATAAACATACTGAAATACATAGTGCTACGCCACACCGACTAAACAATAATTTCTTATACTTAATCTTCATGGCAACTTTTTTATCACTCTCTTCCACTTTATTATCCGTTCTCTAAGGCGTTGCTCACAAATCTTCCTGGATCACTTAGTTGTGGATATTAGCCTTCCTATGACAATTCAAGTCCTGCAGACCTATGTCACTACTCAGGTCACAGCCTAAGGCTCATACCGTGAGCCTGCAACTTGATGGATAGTGAAAAAGGGAATGTCTTTCACAAAAAGAGTAACCAAAAGAGAAAAAGAAAAGTGTTCAATTATCTTTAGTCAACCTGGGTTTTAGGTTGTACCGTGCTTTGCCAGATATCGTTTGGTCTCGAAACAAAGTCTCTGGGTTCGTGGTATTCAATCGAAGAGGTGTTGGTACAGCTTCTTGCAACATGTCGTCATCTTCTTTCTCAGAACTTGTCCAGTCCAGACGTGCACTACTGAAAGGTGCAAATCGGGGTACTTTCTCACTCTCACTGTCGCCTACACCTTCTCGGACCCACTGGTCATAAGGTAAAGGTAAGGGTACCCTTTTACAGTGCACGCCGTGGACCCAGTTTTTCTTCCCAATGACCTTCACAGCTGTATGTGTAACAAGAAGCACCTCTCGCGGGGGTCCCCAACGAGGTTCCAGATTCTTTTTCCTCTAGAAGTTTTTTAAGCATACGAAGTCTCCAGGGTGAATGGAATGACCTGGATCTGAGGAAACCTCCGGCAAAGCGTTTTGAACCTGTTGATGAATAACACGTAATTTAGTGGTGAGGTCATGCAAATAATCAACCAACAATGGGTATGGAATGTCAGAATACTTTTTAGGTCGAGGGACTCCCCAAACATTAGCTGGGCGCCCAAAAACGACCTCATAAGGACTAAGGGGGTCGTTATGATGGCGGATTTTCCGCATACTCCGGGCCGGCGGAAGCCACCGCCGGCCCGGAGTATGCGGGAAATCCGCCGAGGAGGCCTGAAAGACCCACCGCCAAATCAGGATGGCTGGTGGGTCTCACAATGTGTCTGCCGCTTTTCCGCCGCGGTCGGAAGGCGACCACGGCGGAAAAGCACTAACATGGCTGGCGGTGTCTATCAGACACCGCCAGCCATATTAGGATGTAGGAAAAGCATACGGACAATCACTTTGGGGGCCCGTTGCGGGCCCCCTGGGTGAAGGTTGCGTGGGGGGTGCACACGGGGGGTACCTATGGTACCCCCCTGCCTTTGCGTGCACGAAGCGGCAGGCACCGCGCGGTGCCTGCCGCTTTGTGCATGCAAATGCACAGTTTTCGTTTTTTACATTGCGGCGGGTGCTGCTTCAAGCAGCACCCGCCGCAATGTAAAACATACAGGATGTGACCGCCAGGGTGGCGGTCACATCCTAATTGCCATGGAGGGACCGCCGCTGCCCATGCGGAGGGTCCCTCGTACTCAGGGGTGGCGGACGGACACAAGTCCGTCCGCCATCCTAATCGGCCCCTAAGTCCTAAACGAGACTTCACAGTTGTTCTCGTAGAGAGAAGTGCCAAAGGTAGAGCATCGGGCCAAGCAAGGCCCGTGCTGGCCTGAATCTTTGCTAATTTGAGCTTGAGAGTGCCATTATAGCACTCCACCAAACCCGCTGACTGAGGGTGGTTTGCCGCGTGGAATTTCTGCCTAATACCAAGACCCGCACACACCTTCTGCATAATTTGACCTACAAATTCACTTCCATTGTCACTCCAGACAATGCGCGGCAAACCAAACCTCGGGAAAAATTCCTTCAAAAGAACCTTGCTGTAGACAAAGCAGTATTATCCTTTAGGGGGTAGGCCTCTATCCAGCTGGAAAAGGCACAGACCACCACCAGGACATACTTGAGATTATTGGAACGTTCCATATGAATGTAATCCATTTGTAATACCTCAAAGGGATACGTAGGGGGAGCAAAATGACCTGGCGGAGTTGGGGTTCCCTTTCCTGGATTATGCATCAAGCAAACGATACAATGCTTTACCACATTTTCCGCACATCTAGGGATACCTTCATTCTGCCATACTGGAACCAAAAGCTTACATATTCCTTTCGCACTGATATGCGCTGGACCATGCGCCGTAGTAACCACTGGTAGTACATAAGCATCTGGTAATAACCAACGTTGGTGTTCTGACAATTCTGTCCAACATCCTGTCGCATCCAACATTCCCGTACTTTCTCTCCACTTACTCAATTCCTTCTCTTTTTTTTTTTTTTTATTTTCAATGGCAGAGGCATACGATAACACAAGGATGAAGAAAGAAGAACCACAAAAAAACATAAAAAACTATAACAATCATTCGCATAGTTGCTAATACATCGTTGACAAAACCAGATAAAAAATTAGATGAAAAAAGAAGAGAAGATAGGCCAATAAGATATATAAAATAAAAACAGGAAATATCCCTTTTTTGCAGATGTGGTCATCAAAAAAATTAGATCCAATTATCAATAGGAGACCATAATTTCCTGGCAAATATCTTCTTTCTGTGACCTTTCAACTTATACACTGCTTTATCCATTCTATATACATTTAGTAACTTTCCCAACCATTGCTCAAATGATGGTGGGTCAACATCAAGCCATCTTGAGGTGATACAAAAACGGTAGATTGACATTCCAATAAACAGAAAATGTTCTTGATCAGCAGATAAACTCTCGGGAGGAACATATAAGCCAAAAATAATCAGAGATGGACATAGCTTGATATTGGTATTAAGCAAATTAGTCAAAAACTTTTCTATCCTATCTATATATACAGATAGTTTAGAACAACTAAAAAACATGTGACATGAGTCTGCTGCTAAAATACCACATCGACTGCAGTTAATACCTTTCATGGCTTTCCATTTGGCCAGTTTTGCAGGCGTGTAGTAAAGATCTAAAGATGCCATATAATGTTGGCTTTTAAGGGAACTGTTAATTAATGTTTTATTGCTGATCTCAAACGCCCTTACCAGATCTATCCCTTCTATACACAATTTCCTTTCCCATTTCTGGGCTTGTTGGTCGAGATCATCATGCAGCCTGTCGACCATTAGCTGATAAATTGTACCGATGCGGCTATTCCTCCTACCGCTCTCCATAACAGCATTGGTCTCCATTTCGTCACTATATAAGAGATTTTTTTTTTCCAGAAAACTACGAATTTGTAGATATTTAAAAAATTCGTTTCTGGAGAGACCAAATATATCTTGAAGTTCAATGAAAGACATTAAAGCCCCATTTTGGTACAATTGTCCAATTGAGTGAATCTGTCCTAAGCGAAATCGAATCGTGGAGATATCTTGAAGGGTACCAGATACCGAAATATTACAACAGATGGGTGTATAGAAGTTAAATTTTGGAATTATCCGTAAAGCTTTATTAATTTGTCTCCATACCAAAAAAGCAGAAAGTAGAACCTTAAGTTTTGTTTTTTTATAGTAGCTCGGCTCCATGAATATTAATAAACATTGGCGCACATGAGCTCCCATAAGCATTTCAAAAATGGATGGTGACAAAAAGATCTCATTGACATGATCATGAAATAATAGAACCTTAATTGTTTTAAGAGTTATAGCCCAGTAGTACATTCTAAAATTCGGGACTCCCAGCCCACCACGACCTTGCGGTAAAATACACCATTTTAAAGATCTTCTTGAGCGGCGGTACCCCCAGAGAAATCTAGACAACATCCTATCTATTTTATTAAAAAGAAGCATAGAAAAAAATAGAGGTATGGTTCAAAAAAAATAAAGGAATTTTGGAAAAATCAACATCTTGATAACATTGGCCCGTCCAAATAAAGATAGATGTAGATTATTTATCCTTTCTAAGGTTCTATTAGTGGATATAAGTAATGGATCCAGATTTAGTCCAACGATGTCATCGACTTTGGATGATATAGTTACACCAAGGTATGTAGCAGTATCATTTATTGGGATGTCGGTAGGTGTCCCAGTTTTAGAATGTACAATTTGGGTTTTTGAGATATTTAATTTATATCCAGAAAATTTTCCAAATTCACTGGCAATTTCTATTATTTTAGGTAGGGCAGAAGAAGAATCAGGGGTTACGATAGCCACGTCGTCTGCGTAGGCTAGGACTTTGTGGTCAATCTCATGGAGTCGGACAGGTAGAATACCAAGTTCTGTAGTTAATCTATTCAAATAAGGTTCTAAATAAAGTGCAAATAAAAGTGGAGAACAGGGGCACCCTTGCCTAGTCCCCCTGGTGATTGAAAATGGACTAGAAATATCCGCACCTACTCTTATTACGCCCTTTGCTTTTGAGTAAAGTGACTGCACAGCTTGAATAAATTGTAGTGGAAAACCCTTCCATTTTAGCACAGACCAAAGGAACCCCCAATCGACTCTGTCGAATGCTTTTTCAGCATCAAGTAGAATAACTCCGACTGGGGATTCCTTTGCCTGAGCCCAGTCCAACAGTGCAATAACACGTTTAACGTGATCTGTGGTGTCCCTGTGTTTAATAAACCCATGTTGGGTATTGGAAACCAAACCCGGCATCACATCGTTTAGTCTATTTGCGAGAATTTTTGAATAAATTTTACTGTCAGCTGTAATCAAGGAAATGGGCCGATACGAGCCTAATTCCTTTGGATCCTTATTCTTTTTAACAAAAACGACTATAGTGGCCGTAGACCAGGAGTCGGGAGCTTTGTCTTGGAATGCTATATTAAAGATTTTAAGCAGCTCTGGTTTCAGCAAGAATCTGAAAGTCCGATAAAATTCAAGAGGAATCTGGTCGGGCCCCATGGCTTTACCAGCTGCTAGACTCATAATAGCCCCTTCAATCTCTTCCCAACTTATTGACCTGGCAAATAAATCTATATCGTCTGTGCTCAGAGGAAGTTGGTTAATGGTCTGAAAATAATCTGTGGGATTAAGAGTCTTGTCAACTTCATTGTTGAGATCGTTATAGAGCATCTTATAGAAACCATGAAATGCCTCTAATATGCCTTCCCTACTTTCGTGAAGGACTCCATTTGGATCCTTAACACACTGTATTTCATTATAAGACGATTTTTGTCGTAGACGCTGTGCTAGAATTTTTCCTGTGCGTTCGCTAAATTCGTACCGTTCCGTTTTGTATTGTTTAAATTTTGCGGCTACTTCCTCAGCGATATGTGTTCGGAGGCCTGAACGTTCAATAGTTAATCGTGTTTGTACATCCTCTATATTAGCATTATTTTTGCATGCGATAGATAAATCCAGCTCGATCTGCCTAATCTTGTTTAGCCTGTCCCTAAAATCTGTTTGATTTTTTTTCCTCTTATAATTTGCAAAGCTGATTGTCTCGCCCCGTACAATGGACTTAAAAGAGTCCCAAACTATTTGTGGAGAGGCAGTGTCGTTATTTATTAGAAAGTAATCTTTAATGATATTAACCATAAATTGAAGATATTCTTCATCTAATAATAAATTTCTTTGAAATTACCAGGATCTAGTGGAATTTGGGCTATCAGTAGAAAATTGTATCTCAGCGATTATGGGATTATGATCTGAGATGACTTGTGGTAATATCTCAATACGAATTTTCTCCCAAAAATTGAAGATACAAAAAAATAATCTAAACGAACAAATTTATGATAAGGAGTAGAGAAAAAAGTATATCCGGGGTCATTATAATGGAGTTTATTCCAGACATCAGTTAACCCATTACTTAGTACCAGGTCTCTAAGCGCTTTATAAGTTTTAACCTTTCGGCCCATATACCTCTGCTCTGATCTAATATTCCAGTCAGCGGACATGTGTATGTTTAAGTCTCCACAAATAATAATCGGTTCTGTCCAGGTGGATAGCTCTGCATTCATGGTATTAAACAATTCGGCATCATCCAGATTGGGTCCATAGATACAACATAAGGTAAATTTACAGCTTCCGATTTTTAGCTCAGCCAGTCCCCATCTACCCCATTTGTCGGAAAGTGTTTTTAAACATTTCCCTACTCCTTTACGCATGCAAATTGCTACGCCTCTTTTAATACCCATTTGTTTGGAAGTAATCAGAACTTCCAATCCCAAATTATTCAAAAGAAAACGTTTATCCCACGAGATATGGGTTTCCTGTATGCATAGCAGATCGATATTCAGCGCCTGAAGCATTGTTCGAAACATAGCAATTTTCTTTAAGCCATTAAGACCATTAATGTTGATAGTACATATTTTCACCTTTTTATACATAACAAAAGTAATGAAAAAAAATTATCGACCAACATCACAAGTATTTGTTCTACAACGATATCATTTAGATGCCTTATAATCATCCCTGTGTTGAACACCTCTGCCTTACACCCCCACCACCAACCCTTACCCTTGCCCACCCCCACCCTTAAACCCTGAACCCCTCCCCCCTCCCTCCCCACTATATGAGGCACAGGAACTGTCAGTTCCTGGAGCGTATGGATGCCGTGTCCCTAACCCATGGCGTCCTTACTAAAGAAAAAGAGAGAAAAAGAAGAGAAGAAAAAGAAAGGAGAAGAGAGAAAAACGAAGCGAACGCAGAAAATTCAAAAAGTTCAGAAAGCAGAGAGAAGAATATAAAGATTACGAAATATGACAATCCTGCATTTGAATAACCATTAAACTGAGTAATTATTACGTCCAAATCCTATATTTGTCAAAGTATACATTGAAATTCTTCTTATTATTCAGAGGGATCCCAAGTACTCTTTAGCTTTAATGGTAGAAATGAAGTATTTTGTTTGACCCTTGTATATAGTCTTTAATTTTGCGGGACCCTGCAAAAATACAGTTACCTCCTTCTTCTGGAAGTCAGGGATTAATTGCTTCAGTTGCCATCGTTGAGCCACAGTGGCCTGGCAATAATCTGGTCTCACAAAAAACTGACAACCTAAACCATCCGCTTTCTTATCTGGTCTAGCGTTTACGAATATCGCTTCACGGGCAAGGAAATTATTAAATGATACCAAAATGGCCCTGGGATAATTTTCTTGACCTTGCCGTGGTTTCCTTGTTGTAAATGGGAATCTATGTGCTCGTTGTACTTCCCGAGCCCAATCCCAATCAGTAATTTCAGGAAAAGCATCGTTTAATAAATTGATAATAAACTTCCTCGGGTCTCCTCCTTCTTTGTTTTCAGGGATCCCCAAAAAGCGTAGGTTGCTTCTACGGGCCTGGTTTTCCAAACTGGCTAGTTTGTCGGATAAGTCATCCTTTTGTACTTTAAAGTCTCCAACTTCTTGTCTTTGGGCCATGCATTCTTCTTCAAGAACGGATATCCTGGCCTCTGCTTCCGTGACCCTATCAGCTGTCTCTGAGCATATTTTAATTGCACGTCTTACTGCGTTTTTGACTTTAGCACATGTCAGTTGCGTGCGTTGATTCTCGGCCTTGCTCTCTGCTCTATGACACATCATGGTATCAAATATTGTTTTCAATGTAATCTCGTCATTGTTCTCTTGCTGTGGACTATGATCATATATAGCGTTGTGATTAGACCCCGGGATATCATTGACCACTGAAGCATTCGTATTATTTGGTGAGTTAGAGGCAGCCTCTTGGCTCATGATATGAGAAGATCTCTTCTTTCTCCGTTTTTTCTTTATGGTAGTAACCAGATTAGAATTATCAGGACTCAGGCTAATCTCACCCTCAGAAGATGGACTCTCAACGCTGAGGTCTGCCCAGTCTTTATTCGCTTCATCGGATGAAAGCTCTGATAGTGAATAAAATTTTTCAGAGAGCTCTTGATTATGCTCTTGATTTTGCTGCTGCACAGTAATTTCTTTTGCAATTCGTGTTTCGCTTGGGACTTCATTCAAATATAATGCCAGCGATGGAAGAGAACATGCTCTGTTCGTAGTTGCACCACCCAAGGTTGGAACTACAAGTCCCATAATTCCCTTCCTTGATAAGTCGGTTGGTGCCTGAATGGGCGCTAAACTAGAAGAACTATTAGGGCTGAGCTGATTGTCACCGCTTACAGAGAGTTGATTAGTGACCTGTGCTGCAGTTATATCAGTTAAATCAGTGCTTCGATTATCGTTGTCAATTATTTTCTTTTTTGCAGCATGCTTTTCAAATAAGTCTGGTAAAGTCTGTAATGCTGGGCTTTTTAAGCCGAATACTTCATTAGATTTAATAATAGCCCCTTTATTAGAGTTCTTACCCTGTTTGGTGGCTTTTTTGCCAGGGATCAATGGCGCTGCCTCTGCCATCTCAATCTCCTCGTTCTCTTGCCCCACGTTATTGAGTTCAGGCCCAGGTCCGGTTTTTCTGTTGCTGCGTGTGGCGATAGAAGATGGAAGTGGCGTCCTCTTTTTTTTCCGTGAGCCACCTCTGCCGGGAAAAACGTTGTTCTGTGCCCAGCACAGGCAAAGTGTAACACGCCACAGCGGAGACCGCCGATTGAACTCTAGGAAGTTTAGCAACATTCGTAGCTCCGCCTAGTACAGGGATAGTTTGTAGCAAATTGCTGTAACTGTGTGCTGAGAAAACACGATGAAATTATTTCCTCCCTGTTTTTTTTTTGTTTTTTTTTGTGAAAGCGTTTTATTCTCCACGCTTCTGTGGCTTTTATTGACTTGTCCGCCAAGCGCTTTCCCCTCTGCTAGAATCCGCTCGAGGGAGGTCGGAAGTGACCAACGCCTCACCTCCACCGCGGAGCCTCCGGATCCAGCCCCGTGATCGGGAAATGAGGAAAAGAAAAGCCGCCTGCAGGTCGCGCGGAACTCCGCCTTCCGTCTCCGAGCAGCCCAGCCCAGCTCGACCCAGCCGGCAGCCACAGCGGGGACACTGATACCGGCAGCCAGCCGATACTATTCCACGATTTTGGACGGTAAATAGAGCTCGTTTAGCTGCAACCATCCATAGCAGCGCAAGAATAGCTAGATTTCTCCTTCTTTACCGGTAAAGCAGTAGGACGCCAGGAGCGAGGGAGCAAGCTGACTACACAGCCTTCCCCACGGCAGCCATCTTGCCTCTGATGGAGTGACTCAATTCCTTCTCAGTTGCTTCTTCTTGGATCATTTTCAAACTTTCTACTGTGTCCTCACACATACCTCCTTCTCTGACCCATCTTGCAGGACCTGCAACATACATACGACTTGTAACATCTCTCGCTGTTTCTTTCGCTACCTCATCTGCAAACGCATTCCCGCGACCTACATCATCAGTGATTCTTTTATGTGCACTGCATTTCACAATCGCTATCTGAATAGGCAAGGCAAGTGATTCAAGAAGATCAGTTACCAACTGAACATGCTGTATTTTAGTCCCATGGGAAGTAAAGAATCCTCTTTCCTTTCACAAATGACCAAAACTATGAGCCACGCCAAAGGCGTATTGGCTATCGGTATAAGCAGTCACTCTCTTTCCTTTCGCCAACACACATGCTCTCGTCAATGCAATCAACTCAGCTGCTTGTGCTGAATTCTGTGTAATGCGTGCAGTTTCTACTACTATATACAAAGTTGTAACCGCGTAAGCTGCAGTCGTTTCACCATTAGGAAGCTTGAAACAAGACTCATCCACCCATAGAATCCCATCCGGGTCCACAAGTGGTGTGTCTTTTAAATCTATCCTGCCTTTAGTTTCTTCTTCTGCACAAAGAAAACAATCATGCTGTTCTTGTGCATTTTTCTCATCTGAGATAGGTAACAATGTTGCTGGATTTAGAACATTACATCGCTTGATATGTAAGTGACTAGCCAAGAGCGTCAACTCATACCCAGACAAGCGAGCTCTCGTGAGATGTTGCATTTTCGTTCTATTCAAGAGAGTATCCACTGCATGTGGTACCATAACAACAAGAGTGTGATCCAATACCAATCCAGCAGAATGACAAATGGAGATTGCTGCGGCTGCTGTTGCTCTGAGACAACTAGGCAATGCCTTGGCTACTGGATCCAATGTAGCCGAAAAATAGGCACATGGTCTTTGTTTGTCTCCAAATTGTTGCGTTAAAACTGACAATGCACAACCTTCTCTTTCATGCACATAGAGTGTGAAAGGCTTACTATAATCTGGAGTACCCAACACAGGAGCAGAACATAAAGCAGTACGTAAATCAGAAAAACTCTTCTGACATTCATCAGTCCAAGGAAGAGGTTGGGGTGTATCTTTCAATGTAAGTGCCAACAAAGGTTTAGCCAACAGGGAAAAATTCGGAATCCACTGTCAACAATAAGAGGTAATGCCCAGAAAGGCACACACCTCCCTTTGTGTAGATGGTACAGACATTCGTGCAATTGCATGAATACGTTCTGGAGTCAATCGCCTTCCCTCCTTCGACAAGAGATTACCTAAATAGGTAACCTCTTGGCAACAGTATTGTAATTTAGAAGGTGACACCTTATGATGTAAATCGAACTAATGACGCAAAAGCAAAACAGTCGCATTCTTACAAATCTCTTCTGAATCGGCAGCCACTAACAGATCGTCCACATACTGAACAAGAGTAGCACCTGGAGGCAAAGAAAAAGTATCGAGCTGGGATTTCAAAGCCTGACTATAGATGGAGGGACTTTCACAATAGCCTTGAGGTGCACGTTTAAATCGAAAACTTTGGCCTCCAAGAGAGAAACCAAAGAGATCCCTACTTTCCTCAGCAATAGGAATGCTAAAGAAAGCATTTTTAAGATCAATAACTGAGAACCAAGTAGCCGAAGCAGGTATCATTGTGAGCAAAGCAGTGATATCTGGGACAACAGGAAACTGAGGGACAACAATTTTGTTGACCTCTCGAAGATCAATCACAAAACGATATACAGGAGGCTTAGAAGGATCAGTACATTTAAGAACAGGCAGAACAGGACTATTGCAAACATTTCCTCTCGTTTCCTCAACCACACCCTTCTGAACCAAATCATAAACGATGGCCAACAAAGCTTGTTCACCATCACTGGAAATATTATACTGAGGAATGCGTGGTAGCTTAACATCAGGCTTGACAGTAATCACGTAAGGTGGAATTTTGAGTAAACCAACATCATTCGGACCTGTGACCCAAAGCGTAGCAGGAAGTGAGCGCAATTCAAGTGGCAGTTCATCTTTAGACAAATACATAGGAGAGACCAATTTATCACCCAAAGTAAGATGTACACCAGAGGGAGAACAATACAACGTTGCATGTAGACGTTTCAATAAATCCAAACCCAACAAATTCTCACCACAACCAGTCGTTAAAATGAACGGGGCTTCCAAATCATAAGGACCAATGGAAATAGGTAAAGGACAAGAAACCGGGTTGCGAACTGGGGCGCCAGAGAATCCTACAGAAACGTTCGTTAAGCCAGACAAAGGTGCCCCAGGGAGTTTGGAGTGAATGATAGAACTTCTCATCGCACCAGTATCCAAAAGAAATGGCTCTGTAACACCCAATGCAACAACGTTAACATAAGGCCCATTCGCATCCACTGGAACTGATACCACTCCCCTGCTTTGCCCATGGCTGTCCTAGCCAGTATGAAATTCCTGATTCTCTCTTTCAGTACAATAATCATCATTTTAATATTGTGCAGACTGAGAATTCTGCTGATCAAAATAATTCATGGTATTCTGAGGGGGAAAGGAACGCTGTCCCTGAGACAACGCACCTCGCCCTCTACCCCTAGGTGCTGACTGAAAACCACCTCGGCCTCGTGGCCCTGTTAGTCCACCATTACGCTGCAATAAAACCGGACAACTACTCTTGAAATGACCTTCCTCTTTACAATAGGCACATTTATTAGGACCCAATGAAGGTCGCGGAACAAAAGGTGCAGGTTTCTGTAACAACCTTTGAAATTGTGGAGGCTGTTGCAACTGACGCTGAGCAGAACGAGGGGGATAAGCCTGTTGCAAAAGAACCTTCGTCTTCAACTCTTTAGTCTTTTTCTCCATCTTATCCTTTTCTTCCTTATCCCTATTCTCGTAGTACTGAGCCGTAGCTAATATCTGGGCAGACGCTGAAACGGCCCACGAACTCTCTGAATCTTTCAATTTATGCGATAATTCTGGAAGTAAATTAAATACAAATTTATCCACAAATAATCGCTGTCCACCCTCCGTACTCATATCTTGACCAATATGGTCAATGAACGTCTCCTCGAAACGAGTAAAGAAATCGGAGACACTCTCGTCTTTCTTTTGTTTACACGCAGCTAACTTATCCCAGTTAACCCGTAAGGCTGGTATCATCGTTTTAATTAAAGCTATTATTCTACCAGGCAATTCTGTGATCAAATCATCAGGTTTAGCACCACCTACTTGTGCTGCATCGGCAGCAGTTAGAGCAGCCCAATTACCACCTAAAGCTTGATCGTGGTCTTCCCTACGAATCCTAGCCCACAATGCTTGAGGGACTACATTTCCCATCAGCAAATCAATATCTGCCAAATTCATAACACACGCATCAATAGTCTGGGACAGTTCATTATAATACCCTGCAGGATTCTTACGAGGGTCCGGTAAAGACTGTTTAAGCGCCAAGACTTCAGATCGTTTCCAGGGGACATGTACCCATATATACGCTGAAAATGAGCAGGGACACCTGGAATATTACCTGCCTGTGGAACCGCATCTCTCAATATTGGAGGAACTTCTCGCATAGGGTAGTGTTTTATTTTACGCCGAACCGCAGGATCAGGTTCGAGAGAAACTTGAGAGAAAAAGGAAGACCTGAAAGTGACAAGCGTCTGAACGGCCTCTTCAACATCAGGACCCACAATAAGTCCTTTATCAAATTTAGCCTGTATGTCAAACAAACCCTGAGGAGGTAAATCCAAATCCATATCACCCCATCATTTAACAAGGACATTACACATAACATTAAAAACATAACTCTGCGTGGGCGCATTCCACTGAAGAAAAGTATCCAGGATATCACGCACACTATACTGTGGACCACTCATGATCCAATCGTGAGTGAGAGAGTTTAACCTAACTTGTTCATCAGAGTCTGGAATTTGACTACGAGATTGCCTTTGGGACAAGATAGAAGTCAAACTAAGAGACCCAAAGAAAGGTGACAATAGACCAGAAACAGTATTGACTAATCGTTTTCTAGCTGTAGGATAATCTGACAGTAAAACAGGAGACAATGTATTAAGCACAGCAGGAGAAGGATCAACAGTTGTAAGAGAAACTGACGCTAAAGGAGACTGAGGTACAGAAGCCGATGGCAAAGGAGGTGGAGGTGGAATTACCGGAAGAGGTAATTGTGGAAGAAACGGATCAACTGGTTGAACAACAGGTTGCTGAACAATAGGTTGGAATGGGGGTGCATTAGCACCTAATACATAAGGCGGAGGTAATCTCAACAAATGAGACATTAAAGGATCTTCGTCATGATCCTTATTCTGTGGGGGGGTAACAACACAGGATAACATCTATCTATTGCCATACGATGCTGTCTTTCTGAAATTTCAATCATCTGATCAGTCTCATTATTCCAGTTGAGCAGCCTGTAAAATCGACATATCTTGCGCTTTCTTATCTCTTTTTGCCTGTTTAATTTCTTTCTGTTTGGCTTCCTTACGCCATAGGTGGAAAGAGTCAAACATTGCCGGCCGGGCTTTTCTTTTAAACAAAATTGCTTCTAGATTATCTAATATGTCATGTTCAAAGCTACCATTTTGTGGCCACTGCAGAACCCCATCATTCTTTGTATATCGGATCCATGTGTCATTAAAAATAATAGGGCCAAGACCATGTTTCGAATAGAGCTCATAAGTGGGAGTTCCAACCGGAGGAATTGGACAAGAGTCCTCTAGCCGGGAATCCCTATTACAGTCAAGACAGCAAAACTTTAGAAACTTACTAAGTCCAGGCATTTCATAACGAACTGGACTGTTCACACACTTCAAGGGGTTTAAGGCAATGATCACAGCACAAACGTACTTACCCCTTGGCTTTGACTAATGCATGAGTCGAATAACAAAAACAAAACAAAAGGGTGGGTGCTACCCACGAATACTTAACTAAGTGTTTTCTCACGCCAACAGATGTCCGTCTAACGTCTCGCGATACCAATCATCATCAGAGTGCCAAGGTAGGGCGGCAGTCAGGGCAGCAGTCGTCAGCAGCTGTCGGAAAGGAGTAGACGTGCTGAAAAAGACCTTCGGTCCACTTTGACATACAGGGGTCGCTTGACCTGGTTCGCGAATCCTCCAGAATTTTCTTGCGAGGCTCCTCACGACCCTCGGGCTGAACCACTACCACTGAAGCAGCCCACACGTTGGGCGCCAGTTGGAGAACCGGGCCTTATGGGCCTAGCGGCGCAGGGCACGCCTAATATCTCCGGGTTCACCTGCCTTGTTAGACAGAGACACAAGACACTCTGTTAGGCGTAGAAAATCAGGTTTATTAGCTGCAGCTAAGCACAGTTATCCAAGAAGTACAGAAGTATATTCTTAGGAGACTGCCACTTAAGTCCGTGGCGCACAATCTTTTATAGTGCACATATTTATGACATGTATTCTCAACACATACAAAGCTAACCAATAGGAGAAGTTGGAAAACAAGCTATCGAATGTCCCAAATACGCCCTTCTTTCAGACCCCGTGTTCTCTCCTCCCCTCAAGTTAATCAATGCTAGTGCATGTAATTCAATTTGCAGGTGGCAGGACGTATTTGCGTGTTTCACAGGAGGGTTGTGTAAAAGGAGAATACAAGGAGAGAATAGCAAAGGCCAGTCAAACAAGATAAAGTAAAGGCAGAATGGTGAGACTCAAACAGTCAACTAAAACAGGGATCAATCAGTCTAGACATGGATTAACAAACTCGGCCAGTCCCTGACATCGGTTTCGTACACAAGGACAGAGGGTTACTTTTTAACTAAAAGAGATGCATAGCAGCTGGAAGGCAAAAACACCATGTTCGCCGTGCTGCCTGAGTAAAGGCAACACAAAATGGCGGCTGGACACAAAATGGCGGCTGAATATGAAGTGAAGTCGAAAATCGCAGAACCTCAGCACCCTCCTCACACCCTAATATAATGTTTCATACACCTACTCAAAAATACAGATTAACATTCTAGAAACCATAGACACACCAATTCCAGTTAGTACATACCCACTCACTGTTTCATAGGTCTATACAAACATTCACTCACCCATACAGTCACTCATACACACAGTCATTGATCAATACAGCCACCGATATATGCACTCATACACATATATAGATAATCACACACTGCCACTTACCCATAAAGTTACTTACACACCTAGTCAGTCTGCTAAAGAATCAATCACACTGCCATTTACTCATTATACAGTTATACACACACCACCTCACTTATTCATACATACTTACTCTCTTATACAATCACTGAAACAAGCACACACTCATCCATACAATCACTCACTCTCACATACAGTCACTTACATAATACAACATTCACATACACTGCCTTTCACATATGTAGTTACTCATACATGTACTATTGAGTCATTCATTCACTCACCAACACAGCTATAAACACACTTATCCATCCATACAGCCCCTCACAGATGCACTCTTGAACCCATACAACCAGTGAATCACCCACTCACACATCCATGCAGGGAGTCACACACACCCTACCTACCCACACAGACAGTCAGGTACCCATTCAGGTACTCAGACAACCAATCAAAGACCTATATAAACACTCATGTAGCTACTCACCAACCTATGCAGCCACTTACACACCAACTGACAGACAGAGGTATAGAAAGAAGTAAGAGAAGTACTGAAAGAGGCAAGTGAGGTGCAGAAAGAAGCAAGAGCAGAGCAGAAAGAAGCAACAGAGGTGTAGAAAGAAGCAAGAGAAGTACAGAAAGAGACAAGTGAGGTGCAGAAAAAAGCAAGAGCAGTGCAGAAAGAACCAACAGAGGTGCAGAAAGAGGCCTATTTGCAAAGTCATCCTGTGCCCCCAACTTTTTGCTGACTGGTACTGGTGGTAACTGACTCTGACTAACCAGGCCCGGAGCCAATGCTATGCTGAAAGACACTTAGAATACAGTGAAAACAACACCATACACTAGGGTACACTATGGGCTCGGGCACCACTGTGATTGGCATGACCTCCCCTGTAAGGCTGAAGTACGTAATAGGGCTGGGGGATTAAAACTACCAAACTACTAAGTCAGAGGTACAGAAAGAGACAAGAGAAGTTCAGAAAGAAGCAACAGAGGTGCTGAAATAGAAAAGAAAGATGCAGAAAGAAGCAAGTGAAGTGCAGAAAGAGGCAAGAGAGGTGCCCAAAGAGGCAACAGAGGTACAGAAAGAGGCAAGAGGGGTGCAGAAGGAAGAAAGAAAACTGCAGAAAGATGCAACAGAATTGCTGAAAGTAGCAACAGAGGTGTAGAAAAAAGCAAGAGAAGTACTGAAAGAGGCAAGTGAGGTGCAGAAAGAAGCAAGAGCAGTGCAGAAAGAACCAACAGAGGTGCAGCAAGAGGGGTACAGACAAAGGTAGGAGAGGTACATAAAGAGGCAAGAGATGTGCAGGAGGGGTGCAGAAATAAGGAAGAGAAGTGCAGAAAGAGGCGCGAAGGGTGGAGAAAGAGTAAGAGGACTACAGAATAAACCAACAGAGGTACAGAAAGAGAAAAGAGGAGTGCCGAAACAGGCAGGAAAGGTGCAGAAAGAGGGAACGGGATGCAGAAAGAGGCAAGAGAGGTGCAGGAAAGAAGCAAGAGCAGTGCAGAATGAATCAACAGAGGTGCAAAAAGAGGCAAAAGAAGTACAGAAAGAGGTAGGAGAGGTACACAACGAGGCAAGAGAGATACAAAAAGAGGCAGGAGGGGTGCAGAAAGAAGGAAGAGAAGTGCAGAAAGAGGCAAGAGAATTGTTGAAAGAAGCAACATAGATATAGAAAGAAATAAGCGAAGTGCAGAAAGATGCAAGTGAGGTGCAGAAAGAAGCAATAACAGTGTAGAAAGATCCAACAGAGGTGCAACAAGAGACAAGTGGGGTGCAAAAAATGCACCCTCCTCACACCCTAATATAATGTTTCATACACCTACTCAAAAATACAGATTAACATTCTAGAAACCATAGACACACCAATTCCAGTTAGTACATACCCACTCACTGTTTCATAGGTCTATACAAACATTCACTCACCCATACAGTCACTCATACACACAGTCATTGATCAATACAGCCACCGATATATGCACTCATACACATATATAGATAATCACACACTGCCACTTACCCATAAAGTTACTTACACACCTAGTCAGTCTGCTAAAGAATCAATCACACTGCCATTTACTCATTATACAGTTATACACACACCACCTCACTTATTCATACATACTTGCTCTCTTATACAATCACTGAAACAAGCACACACTCATCCATACAATCACTCACTCTCACATACAGTCACTTACATAATACAACATTCACATACACTGCCTTTCACATATGTAGTTACTCATACATGTACTATTGAGTCATTCATTCACTCACCAACACAGCTATAAACACACTTATCCATCCATACAGCCCCTCACAGATGCACTCTTGAACCCATACAACCAGTGAATCACCCACTCACACATCCATGCAGGGAGTCACACACACCCTACCTACCCACACAGACAGTCAGGTACCCATTCAGGTACTCAGACAACCAATCAAAGACCTATATAAACACTCATGTAGCTACTCACCAACCTATGCAGCCACTTACACACCAACTGACAGACAGAGGTATAGAAAGAAGTAAGAGAAGTACTGAAAGAGGCAAGTGAGGTGCAGAAAGAAGCAAGAGCAGAGCAGAAAGAAGCAACAGAGGTGTAGAAAGAAGCAAGAGAAGTACAGAAAGAGACAAGTGAGGTGCAGAAAAAAGCAAGAGCAGTGCAGAAAGAACCAACAGAGGTGCAGAAAGAGGCCTATTTGCAAAGTCATCCTGTGCCCCCAACTTTTTGCTGACTGGTACTGGTGGTAACTGACTCTGACTAACCAGGCCCGGAGCCAATGCTATGCTGAAAGACACTTAGAATACAGTGAAAACAACACCATACACTAGGGTACACTATGGGCTCGGGCACCACTGTGATTGGCATGACCTCCCCTGTAAGGCTGAAGTACGTAATAGGGCTGGGGGATTAAAACTACCAAACTACTAAGTCAGAGGTACAGAAAGAGACAAGAGAAGTTCAGAAAGAAGCAACAGAGGTGCTGAAATAGAAAAGAAAGATGCAGAAAGAAGCAAGTGAAGTGCAGAAAGAGGCAAGAGAGGTGCCCAAAGAGGCAACAGAGGTACAGAAAGAGGCAGGAGGGGTGCAGAAGGAAGAAAGAAAACTGCAGAAAGATGCAACAGAATTGCTGAAAGTAGCAACAGAGGTGTAGAAAAAAGCAAGAGAAGTACTGAAAGAGGCAAGTGAGGTGCAGAAAGAAGCAAGAGCAGTGCAGAAAGAACCAACAGAGGTGCAGCAAGAGGGGTACAGACAAAGGTAGGAGAGGTACATAAAGAGGCAAGAGATGTGCAGGAGGGGTGCAGAAATAAGGAAGAGAAGTGCAGAAAGAGGCGCGAAGGGTGGAGAAAGAGTAAGAGGACTACGGAATAAACCAACAGAGGTACAGAAAGAGAAAAGAGGAGTGCCGAAACAGGCAGGAAAGGTGCAGAAAGAGGGAACGGGATGCAGAAAGAGGCAAGAGAGGTGCAGGAAAGAAGCAAGAGCAGTGCAGAATGAATCAACAGAGGTGCAAAAAGAGGCAAAAGAAGTACAGAAAGAGGTAGGAGAGGTACACAACGAGGCAAGAGAGATACAAAAAGAGGCAGGAGGGGTGCAGAAAGAAGGAAGAGAAGTGCAGAAAGAGGCAAGAGAATTGTTGAAAGAAGCAACATAGATATAGAAAGAAATAAGCGAAGTGCAGAAAGATGCAAGTGAGGTGCAGAAAGAAGCAATAACAGTGTAGAAAGATCCAACAGAGGTGCAACAAGAGACAAGTGGGGTGCAAAAAAGGTAGGAGAAGTGCACAAAGAGGGAAGAGAGGTACGGAAAGAGGCAGGAGGAGTGCAAAAAGAAGGAAGAAAAGTACAGAAAGAAGCAACAGAGATGCTGAAAAAGGCACGAAGGGTACAGAAAGAGCAAAAGAAGTGCAGAAAGAACCGAAAGAGGTACAGAAAGAGACAAGAGAGGTGCAGAAACAGGAAGGAAAGGTGCAGAAAGAGGGAACAGGAGTACCGAAGGAGGCAAGAGATGTGCAGAAAGAGAAAATAGGAGTGCAGAAAGAGGCAAGAGGGATGCTGAAAGAAGAGCAGTGCAGAATGAACCAACAGAGGTGCAAAAAGAGGCAAGAGGGGTGCAGAAATAGGTAGGAGACCTGCACAAGGAGGCAAGAGAGGTATAGAAAGAGGCAGGAGGGATGCAGAAAAAAGATAGAAAAGTGCAGAAGGAAGTAACAGAGGTGCTAAAAGAGGCAAAAAGGTGCGGAAAGACGTAGGAGTGGTACACAAAGAGGCAACAGAGGCACAGAAAGAGGCAGGAGCGGTGCAGAAAAAAGGAAGAGAGGTGCAGAAAGAGGCAAAGGAATTGCTGAAAAAAGCAACAAAGTTGTAGAAAGAAGCAAGAGAAGTGTAAAAAGAGGCAAGTGAGGTGTAGAAAGAAGCAAGAGCAGTGCAGAAAGAGGCAACAGAGGTGGATAAAAAGCAAGAGCGGTACAGAAAAAGGTAGAAGACGTGCACAAAGAGGCAAAAGATGGTCAGAAAGAGGCAGGAGGGGTACAGAAAGGAGGAAGAGAAGTGCAGAAAGAGGTGCAAAGGGTGGAGAAAAAGTAAGAGGACTACAGAATAAACCAACAGAGGTACAGAAAGAGAAAAGAGGAGTGCCGAAACAGGCAGGAAAGGTGCAGAAAGAGGGAACAGGATGCAGAAAGAGGCAAGAGAGGTGCAGGAAAGAAGCAAGAGCAGTGCAGAATGAATCAACAGAGGTGCAAAAAGAGGCAAAAGAAGTACAGAAAGAGGGAGGAGAGATATACAACAAGGCAAGAGAGATACAAAATGAGGCACGAGGGGTGCAGAAAGAAGGAAGAGAAGTGCAGAAAGAGGCAAGAGAATTGTTGAAAGAAGCAACATAGATATAGAAAGAAATAAGCGAAGTGCAGAAAGAGGCAAGTGAGGTGCAGAAAGAAGCAAGAACAGTGAAGAAAAATCCAACAGAGGTGCAACAAGAGGTAAGTGGGGTGCAAAAAAGGTAGGAGAAGTGCACAAAGAGGCAAGAGAGGTACGGAAAGAGGCAGGAGGGGTGCAAAAAGAAGGAAGAAAGGTACAGAAATAAGCAACAGAGAGGCTGAAAAAGGCACGAAGGGTACAGAAAGAGCAAAAGAAGAGCAGAAAGAACCAAAAGAGATACAGAAAGAGGCAAGAGAGGTGTAGAAACAGGCAGGAAAGGTGCAGAAAGAGGGAACAGGAGTACAGAAGGAGGCAAGAGAGGTGCAAGAAAGAGAAAAGAGGAGTGCAGAAAGAGGCAAGAGGGATGCTGAAAGAATAGTAGTGCAGAATGAACCAACAGAGGTGCAAAAAGAGGCAAGAGGGGTGCAGAAAGAGGTAGGAGAGCTGCACAAGGAGGCAAGAGAGGTATAGAAAGAGGCAGGAGGGATGCAAAAAAAAGGAAGAGAAGTGCAGAAGGAAGTAACAGAGGTGCTGAAAGAGGCAAAAACGGTGCGGAAAGACGTAGGAGAGGTACACAAAGAGGCAACAGAGGCACAGAAAGAGGCAGGAGGGGTGCAGAAAAAAGGAAGAGAGGTGCAGAAAGAGGCAAAGGAATTGCTGAAAGAAGCAACAATGTTGTGGAAAGAAGCAAGAGAAGTGTAGAAAGAGGCAAGCGAGGTGTAGAAAGACGCAAGCGCAGTGCAGAAAGAGCCAACAGAGGTGGATAAAAAGCAAGAGCTGTACAGAAAAAGGTAGAAGACGTGCACAAAGACGCAAAAGATGGTCAGAAAGAGGCAGGAGGGGTACAGAAAGGAGGAAGAGAAGTGCAGAAAGAAGCAGAAACTAGCAACAGAGGTGCTGAAAGAGGTGTGAAGGGTGCAGAAAGAGTAAGAGAAGTACAGAAAGAACCAACAGAGATACAGAAAGAGTCAAGAGAGGTATAGAAACAGACAGGAAAGAGTCAGAAAGAAGGAACAGGGGTACAGAAAGAGGGAAGAGATGTGCAGAAAAAGAAAAGAGGGGTGCAGAAAGAGGCAAGAAGGGTATAGAAAGAAGCAAGTGAGGAATAGAAAGAGGCAACAGAGGTGCATAAATATGCATAAGGGGTACAGAAACAAGCAAAAGAAGATCAGAAACAGGCAAGAGAATTGATGAAAGAAGTGCAGAAAGAGGCAATTGAGGTACAGAAAGAGGCAAGAGATGTGCAGAACATGGCAAGAGAACAGCAGAAAGAGACAAGAGAGATGCAAAAAGGGAAGACGTGTGCTTAAAGAAGCAAGAGAGGTGCAGAAAGAAGGAAGAGAAGTAATGAAAGAGGCAATAGAGGTACAGAAAGAGGCAAGGGAAGTACAGAAACAGGCAAGAGAAATGCAAAGAGAGACGAAAGAGGAGCAGAAAGATGCAAGAGATGTGAAAGAAGCAAGAGAAGTATAGAAAGAGGCAGGGGTGTAGAAAGAAGCAAGTGAGGTGCAGCAAGAAGCAACAAAGGTACAGACAGACACAAGAGAGAGAAACAAGCAAGAGAAGTACAGAAAGAGGTAAGAGAGGAGCAGACAGAGGCAAGAGAGGTATTGAAAGAAGCAAGAGAAGGGTATAAAGAAGCAACAGAGCTACATAAATAAGCAAGAGGGGTGCAGAAGCAAGCAGAAGAAGTGCAGAAAGAGGCAAAAGAATTGCTGAAAGAAGTAACAGAGGTGTGGAAAGAAGTAAGAGAAGTACAGAAAGAGGCAAGTGAGGTGCAGAAAGAGGCAAGAGAGGTGAAGAAATTGGCAAGAGAACAGCAGAAAGAGGCAAGAGGGATGCAAAAACAGGAAGAAGGGTGCTTAAAGAAGCAAGAGAGGTGCATAAAGAAGCAAGGGAAGTGCAGAAAGTGGCAAAAGAGAGGTACAGAAAGAGGCAAGAGAGGTACTAAAAGAGGCAAGGGGAGTGCACAAAGAGGCAAGAGAGGAGCAGAAAGATGCAAAAGATGTGTAGAAACAAGCAAGAGAAGTGGAGAAAGAGGCAGGAGGGGTGCAGAAAGAAACAAGTGAGGTGCAGCAAGAGGCAACAGAGGTACAGAAACACGCAAGAGAGGTACAGAAACAAGCAACAGAAGTATAGAAAGAGACAGGGGAGGAGCAGAAATAGGCAATAGGGGTACAGAAAGAAGCAAGAGAAGTGTAGAAAGAAGCAAGTGAGGTGTAGAAAGAAGCAACAGAGGCACATAAATACACTAGAGGGGTGCAGAAACAAGCAAACGAAGTGCAGAAAGAGGCAAGAGAATTGCTGGAAGAAGTAACAGAGGTGTGGAAAGAAGCAAGAGAAGTACAGAAAGAGGTAAGTGAGGTGCAGAAAGAGGCAAGAGAGGTGCAGAAAATGGCAACAGAACAGCAGAAAGAGGCAAGAGGGATGCAAAAAAGGGGAAACGGGTGCTTACAGAGGCAAGAGAGGTACAGAAAGAAGCAATAGAAGTATAGAAAGAGGCAACAGAGATACAGAAAGAGGCAAGAGAGGTACAGAAAGAAGCAATAGAAGTATAGAAAGAGGCAACAGAGATACAGAAAGAGGCAAGAGAGGTACAGAAAGAGGCAAGGGAAGTGCAGAAACAGGCAAGAGAAATGCACAAAGAGGCAAGAGAGGAGCAGGCGATGCAAGAGATTTGTAGAAAGAAGCAAGAGAAGTGCAGAAAGAAGCAGGAAGGGTGCAGAAAGAAGTAAGTGAGGTGCAGCAAGAAGCAACTAAGGTACAGAAAGACGCAAGAGTGGTACAGAAACAAGCAAGAGAAGTGCAAAAAGAGGCAAGAGAGGAGCAGAAAGAGGTAAGAGAGGTATAGAAAGAAGCAAGAGCAGTGCAGAAAGAGGCAAATGAGGTACTAAAAGAGGCAAGAGAGGTGCAGAAAGAGGCAAGGGAGGTGCAAAAGGAGGTAAGAGATCTGCAGAAAAAAGCAACAGAGATGCTGAAAGAGGCAAGTGAGGTGCAGAATTGGGCAAGAGAAGTGCAGAACACAGCATGTGAAGTACAGAAAGAAGCAAGAGCGGTGCAGAAAGGACCAACAGAGGTGTAGAAAGAGTTTGGAGAGGTGCACAAAGAGACAAGAGAGGTACTGAAAGAGGCAGGAGGGGTGCCGAAAGAAACAATAGAAGTGCACAAAGAGGCAAGAGGTAGAGAAACAGGCAAGAGAAATGCACAGAGAGGCAAGGGAGGGGGAGAAAGATGCAAGAGATGGTGTGTAGATAGAAGCAAGAGAAGTGCAGAAAGAGGAAGGGGTGCAGAAAGACGCAAGTGAGGTGCAGCAAGAGGCAACAGAGGTGCAGAAAGAGATAAGAGAGGAACAGAAATAGGCAAGAGAGGTATAGAACAAAGCTAGAGAAATGTAGAAAGAAGCAACAGAGGTGCATAAGTACGCAAGTGCAGAAAGAGGCAAAAGGATTGCTGAAAGAAGTAACAGAGGTGTGGAAAGAAGCAAGAGAAGTGCAGAAAGAGATAAGTGAGGTGCAGAAAGAGGCAAGAGAGGTGCAGAAAATGGCAAGAGAACAGCAGAAAGAGGCAAGAGGGATGCAAAAAAGGGAAGAAGGGTGCTTAAAGAAGCAAGAGAGGTGTAGAAAGAAGCAAGAGACGTGCATAAAGAGGCAAGAGAGGTACAGAAAGAGGCAAGAGAGGTACACAAAGAAGCAACATATGTACATAAATACACAAGAGGGGTTCAGAAACAGGCAAGAGAATTGCTGAAAGAAGTAACAGAGGTGTGGAAAGAAGAAAGAGAAGTGCAGAAAGAGGTAAGTGAGGTGCAGAAAGAGGCAAGATAGATGCAGAAAATGGCATGAGAACAGCAGAAAGAGGCAAGAGAGATGCAAAAAAGGGAAGAAGGGTGCTTAAAGAAGCAAGAGAGTTGCAAAAAGAAGCAAGAGAAGTGCAGAAAGAGGCAGGAGAGGTACATAAAGAGGCAAGAGAGGTACACAAAGAAGCAACAGAGGTGCACAAATAATCAAGAGGGGTGGAGAAACAAGCAAAAGAAGTGGAGAAATAGGCAAGAGAATTGCTGAAAGAAGTAACATAGGTGTGGAAAGAAGCAAGAGAAGTACAGAAAGAGGCACCTGAGGTGCAGAAAGAGGTAAGAGAGGTGCAGGAAATAGCAACAGAACAGCAGAAAGAGGCAAGAGGGATGCAAAAAAGGGAAAACAGGTGCTTACAGAGGCAAGAGAGGTACAGAAAGAAGCAATAAAAGTACAGAAAGAGGCAACAGATGTACAGAAAGAGGCAACAGAGGTACAGAAAGAGGCAAGGGGAGTGCAGTAACAGGCAAGAGAAATGCACAAATAGGGAAGAGAGGAGCAGACAATGCAAGATATTTTCAAAGAAGCAAAAGAAGTGCAGACAGAAGCAGGAAGGGTGCAGAAAGAAGTAAGTGAGGTGCAGCAAGAAGCAACAGAGGTACAGAAAGACGCAAGAGAGCTACAGAAACAAGCAAGAGAAGTACAAAAAGAGGCAAGAGAGGAGCAGAAAGAAGTAAGAGAGGTATAGAAAGAAGCAAGAGCAGTGCAGAAAGAGGCAAAAGGATTGCTGAAAGAAGTAACAGAGGTGTGGAAAAAAGCAAGAGAAGTGCAGAAAGAGGTAAGTGAGGTACAGAAGAGGCAAGAGAGGTACAGAAAATGGCAGGAGAACAGCTCAAAGAGGCAAGAGGGATGCAGAAAAGGGAAGAAGGGTGTTTAAAGAAGCAAGAGAGATACAGAAAGAAGCTAGAGAAGTGCAGAAATAGGCAAACGAGGTACAGGAAGAGTCAAGAGAGGTACAGAAAGAAGCAACAGAGGTGCAGAAAGAGCCAAGGGAAGTACAGAAACAGGCAAGAGAAATGCACGAAGAGGCAAGAGAGGAGCAGAAAGATGCAAGAGATGTCTAGAAAGAAGCAAGAGAAATGGAGAAAAAGGCAGGAGGGGTGCAGATAGAAGCAAGTGAGATGCAGCAAGAGGCAACAGAGGTGCAGAAAGATGCAAGAGAGGTACAGAAACAAGCAACAGAAGTGCAGAAAGAGGCAAGAGAGGAGCAGAAAGAGGTAAGAGAGGTATAGAAAGAAGCAAGAGCAGTGCAGAAAGAGGCAAATGAGGTACTGAAAGAGGCAAGAGAGGTGCAGAAAGAGGCAAGGGAGGTGCAAAAGGAGGCAAGAGATCTGCAGAAAAAAGCAACAGAGATGCTGAAAGAGGCAAGTGAGGTGCAGAATTGGGCAAGAGAAGTGCAGAACACAGCATGTGAAGTACAGAAAGAAGCAAGAGCGGTGCAGAAAGAACCAACAGAGGTGCAGAAAGAGTTTGGAGAGGTGCACAAAGAGACAAGAGAGGTACTGAAAGAGGCAGGAGGGGTGCAGAAAGAAACAATAGAAGTGCACAAAGAGGCAAGAGGTAGAGAAACAGGCAAGAGAAATGCACAGAGAGGTAAGGGAGGGGGAGAAAGATGCAAGAGATGGTGTGTAGAAAGAAGCAAGAGAAGTGCAGAAAGAGGAAGGGGTGCAGAAAGACGCAAGTGAGGTGCAGCAAGAGGCAACAGAGGTGCAGAAAGAGGTAAGAGAGGAACAGAAATAGGCAAGAGAGGTATAGAACGAAGCTAGAGAAATGTAGAAAGAAGCAACAGAGGTGCATAAGTACGCAAGAGGGGTGCAGAAATAAGCAAACAAGAGACGTGCATAAAGAGGCAAGAGAGGTACAGAAAGAGGCAAGAGAGGTACACAAAGAAGCAACAGATGTACATAAATACACAAGAGGGGTTCAGAAACAGGCAAGAGAATTGCTGAAAGAAGTAACAGAGGTGTGGAAAGAAGAAAGAGAAGTGCAGAAAGAGGTAAGTGAGGTGCAGAAAGAGGCAAGAGAGATGCATAAAATGGCAAGAGAACAGCAGAAAGAGGCAAGAGAGATGCAAAAAAGGGAAGAAGGGTGCTTAAAGAAGCAAGAGAGTTGCAAAAAGAAGCAAGAGAAGTGCAGAAAGAGGCAAGAGAGGTACATAAAGAGGCAAGAGAGGTACACAAAGAAGCAACAGAGGTGCACAAATAAACAAGAGGGGTGGAGAAACAAGCAAAAGAAGTGGAGAAATAGGCAAGAGAATTGCTAAAAGAAGTAACATAGGTGTGGAAAGAAGCAAGAGAAGTACAGAAAGAGGCACGTGAGGTGCAGAAAGAGGTAAGAGAGGTGCAGGAAATAGCAACAGATCAGCAGAAAGAGGCAAGAGGGATGCAAAAAAGGGGAAACAGGTGCTTACAGAGGCAAGAGAGGTACAGAAAGAAGCAATAGAAGTACAGAAAGAGGCAACAGATGTACAGAAAGAGGCAACAGAGGTACAGAAAGAGGCAAGGGGAGTGCAGTAACAGGCAAGAGAAATGCACAAATAGGGAAGAGAGGAGCAGACAATGCAAGAGATTTGTAGAAAGAAGCAAGAGAAGTGCAGACAGAAGCAGGAAGGGTGCAGAAAGAAGTAAGTGAGGTGCAGCAAGAAGCAACAGAGGTACAGAAAGACGCAAGAGAGCTACAGAAACAAGCAAGAGAAGTGCAAAAAGAGGCAAGAGAGGAGCAGAAAGAAGTAAGAGAGGTATAGAAAGAAGCAAGAGCAGTGCAGAAAGAGGCAAAAGGATTGCTGAAAGAAGTAACAGAGGTGTGGAAAGAAGCAAGAGAAGTGCAGAAAGAGGTAAGTGAGGTACAGAAGAGGCAAGAGAGGTGCAGAAAATGGCAAGAGAACAGCTCAAAGAGGCTAGAGGGATGCAGAAAAGGGAAGAAGGGTGTTTAAAGAAGCAAGAGAGATACAGAAAGAAGCTAGAGAAGTGCAGAAATAGGCAAACGAGGTACAGGAAGAGTCAAGAGAGGTACAGAAAGAAGCAACAGAGGTGCAGAAAGAGCCAAGGAAAGTACAGAAACAGGCAAGAGAAATGCACAAAGAGGCAAGAGAGGAGCAGAAAGATGCAAGAGATGTCTAGAAAGAAGCAAGAGAAATGAAGAAAAAGGCAGGAGGGGTGCAGATAGAAGCAAGTGAGATGCAGCAAGAGGCAACAGAGGTGCAGAAAGATGCAAGAGAGGTACAGAAACAAGCAACAGAAGTGCAGAAAGAGGCATGAGAGGAGCAGAAAGAGGCAAGAGAGGCACAGAAAGAAGCAAGGGAAGTATAGAAAGAAGCAAGTAAGGTGTAGCAAGAGGCAACAGAGGTACATAAATATGCAAGAGGGGTGCAGAAACAAGCAAAAGAAGTACAGAAAAAGGCAAGAGAATTGCTGAAAGAAGTATCAGAGGTGTGAAAAGAAGCAAGAGAAGTGCAGAAAGAGGCAAGTGAGGTACAGAAAAAGGCAAGAGAGGTGCTGGAAATGGCAAGAGAACAGCAGAAAGAGGCAAGAGGAAGGCAAAAAAGGGACAAAAGGGTGCTTAAAGAGGCAAAAGAGGTGCCGAAAGAAGCAAGAGAAGTTGAGAAAGAGACAAGAGAGGTACAGAAAGAGGCAAGAGAGCTACTGAAAGAGGCTAGGGAAGTGCAAAAACAGGCAAGGGAAATGCACAAAGAGGCAAGAGAGGAGCGGAAAGATGCAAGAGATGTGTAGAAAGAAGCAAGAGAAGCGCAGAAAGAGGCAGGATGGGTGCAGAAAGGAACAAGTGAGGCACAGCAAGAGGCAACATAGGTGCAGAAAGAGGCAAGAGAGGAACAGAAAGAGGCAAGAGAGGTATAGAAAGAAGCAAGAGAGTTGCAGAAAGAGGCAAGTGAGGTGCTGAAAGAGGCAAGAGAGGTACAGAAACAAGCAAGAGAAGTGCAAAAAGAGGCAAGAGAGGAGCAAAAAGAGGTAAGAGAGGTATAGAAAGAAGCAAGAGCAGTGCAGAAAGAGGCAAATGAGGTACTGAAAGAGGCAAGAGAGGTGCAGAAAGAGGCAAGGGAGGTGCAAAAGGAGGCAAGAGATCTGCAGAAAAAAGCAACAGGGATGCTGAAAGAGGCAAGGGAGGTGCAGAATTGGGCAAGAGAAGTGCAGAACACAGCATGTGAAGTGCAGAAAGAAGCAAGAGCAGTGCAGAAAGAACCAACAGAGGTGCAAAAAGAGGCACAAGGGGTGCAGAAAGAGGTAGGAGAGGTGCACAAAGAGACAAGAGAGGTACTGAAAGAGGCAAGAGGGGTGCAGAAAGAAGCAATAGAAGTGCACAAAGAGGCAAGAGAGGTAGAGAAACAGGCAAGAGAAATGCACAGAGAGGCAAGGGAGGGGAAGAAAGATGCAAGAGACGATGCGTAGAAAGAAGCAAGAGAAGTGCAGAAAGAGGCAGGGGTGCAGAAAGAAGCAAGTGAGATGCAGCAAGAGGCAACATAGGTGCAGAAAGAGGTAAGAGAGGAACAGAAATAGGCAAGAGAGATATAGAACGAAGCTAGAGAAATGTAGAAAGAAGCAACATAGTTGCATAGGTACGCAAGAGGGGTGCAGAAACAAGCAAAAGAAGTGCAGAAAGAGGCAAAAGGATTGCTGAAAGAAGTAACAGAGGTGTGGAAAGAAGCAAGAGAAGTGCAGAAAGAGGTAAGTGAGGTGCAGAAAGAGGCAAGAGAGGTGCAGAAAATGGCAAGAGAACAGCTGAAAGAGGCAAGAGGGATGCAGAAAAGGGAAGAAGGGTGTTTAAAGAAGCAAGAGGGATACAGAAAGAAGCTAGAGAAGTGCAGAAAGAGGCAAAAGAGGTACAGGAAGAGTCAAGAGAGGTACAGAAAGAAGCAACAGAGGTGCAGAACAAGGCAAGGGAAGTACAGAAACAGGCAAGAGAAATGCACAAAGAGGCAAGAGAGGAGCAGAAAGATGCAAGAGATGTCTAGAAAGAAGCAAGAGAAATTGAGAAAAAGGCAGGAGGGGTGCAGAAAGAAGCAAGTGAGATTCAGCAAGAGGCAACAGAGGTGCAGAAAGATGCAAGAGAGGTACAGAAACAAGCAACAGAAGTGCAGAAAGAGGCATGAGAGGAGCAGAAAGAGGCAAGAGAGGCACAGAAAGAAGCAAGGGAAGTATAGAAAGAAGCAAGTGAGGTGTAGAAAGAGGCAACAGAGGTACATAAATACGCAAGAGGGGTGCAGAAACAAGCAACAGAAGTACAGAAAAAGGCAAGAGAATTGCTGAAAGAAGTAACAGAGGTGTGAAAAGAAGCAAGAGAAGTGCAGAAAGAGGCAAGTGAGGTGCAGAAAGAGGCAAGAGAGGTGCTGAAAATGGCAAGAGAACAGCAGAAAGAGGCAAGAGGAAGGCAAAAAAGGGACAAAAGGGTGCTTAAAGAGGCAAGAGAGGTGCCGAAAGAAGCAAGAGAAGTTGGGAAAGAGACAAGAGAGGTACAGAAAGAGGCAAGAGAGCTACTGAAAGAGGCTAGGGAAGTGCAAAAACAGGCAAGGGAAATGCACAAAGAGGCAATAGAGGAGCGGAAAGATGCAAGAGATGTGTAGAAAGAAGCAAGAGAAGTACAGAAAGAGGCAGGATGGGTGCAGAAAGGAGCAAGTGAGGTACAGCAAGAGGCAACATAGGTGCAGAAAGAGGTAAGAGGGGAACAGAAAGAGACAAGAGAGGTATAGAAAGAAGCAAAGAGAAGTGCAGAAAGAGGCAAGTGAGGTGCTGAAAGAGGCAGGAGAGGTGCAGAATGAGGCAAGAGAGGTGCAAAAGGAGGCAAGAGATCTACAGTAAAAAAAGCAACAGAGGTACTGAAAGAGGCATGTCAAATGTAGAAATGGGCAAGAGAAGTGCCTAATGCGGCAATTGAGGTACAGAAAGAAGCAAGAGCAGTGCAAAAAGAACCAACAGAGGTGCAAAAAGAGGCACAATGGGTGCAGAAAGATGTAGGAGAGGTGCACAAAGAGGCAAGAGAGGTACAAAAAGAGGAAGGAGGGGTGCTGAAAGAAGGAGGAGAAGTGCAGAAAGAGGCTTGAAAATTGCTGAAAGATGCAACAGAGGTGTACATGGAAGCAATAGAAGTACAGAGTGGACAGGGGTGCAGAAAGAGGCAAGAGAGAGATGCAGAAAAAAGGGAGAGGGGTGCAAAAAGAGGCAAGAGGGGTGCAGAAAGAAGCAAGTGAGGTGCAGAAAGAGGCAACAGAGGTGCAGAAAGACACAAGAGAGGGGCAGAAACAAGCAAGAGAAATGCAGAAAGAGGCAAGAGAAATGCTTACAGAAGCAAAAGAAGTGTAGAAAGAAGGAAGAGAAGTGCATAAAGATGCACATGAGATTCAGAAAGTAGCAAGAGCAGTGTAGAAAGAACCAACAGAGGTGCAAAAAGAAGCAGGAGGGGTACAGAAAGAGGTCAGAGAAGAGCCGAAAGAGGCACTTGAGGTGCATAAAGAGGCAAGAGAGGTACAGAAAGAGGCAAGAGAAGTACAGAAAGAGGCAAGAGAAGTGCAGAAAGAGGCAAGAGAGGAGCAGATGGAAGAGAGTGAGGTGCCAAAAGAGACAAGTGAGGTGAAGAAAGAGGCAAGGGAACCACAGAAACAAGCAAGAGAAATGCACAAAGAGGGAAGAGAAGAGCAGAAACAGGCAAGACAGGTGTAGAAAGAATCTAGAGAAGTGCATAAAGAGGCAAGTGAGGTGCAAAAAGAGGCAAGAGAGGTGCAGAAAGAGGCAAGGGAGGTGCAGAAAGGGGCAAGAGAACTGCGGAAAGACATTCACAAAGCACTCACAAAGGTCAGAGCTATACTGGACCGGCACGCATTTTCACTGTTTGTAATGGCTGTCTAATGTTTAATTACTTGTGCGACAGTCAGGGATGTGACCCATATACTCCCCCTAATCGTGATTAAAAATCACTTTAACACTTAACAGAAAATGACCCGCACCAAGGTTACATGTATAAATGTTGTGTTCGACAAAATTATGTAAGTCACAGTATTACATGAAAATTCATTTAAAAACTTCCCACAGATAAACAGTTAAAAAATCTTGATTGATGGTTTCAAATTTTCTTTATTCAATATTCCATTAAAAGATAACAGAATTGCCTGTTGCCAACGCGTTTCGTCACATCCGTGACTTCTTCAGGGCTGAAAGCAATTATGTAGAAAAACACAATTTACAAGAAAATACACATAAATATATACAACACAAAATTTTAAAGCCAACAGAAAATGTCAGTAATTCCATACTCTCACTATAGATATTACATTCAAATTCATTGTGCAACTGTTCTGTGTAAAATGTCCTTCAAATGTCGTTTCAAGCATATATACTGGGGAAGTTATTACAAAATCATTGTTATAATACCACATGGATGGAACAGGTGTTCTGATAGTTCTGTCGGGAGGAGACATACTTACAGAGCTCCCTAATTCTATCTTATTCATTCAGAGAAAAATTATAGCTACAGATTCATTTTAATCTACTATTCGCAAAAATTATGTAGATCTCTAACTCGTATTTTTATATAGTTTTCTTCTCTGCATGAACGCCTCATACCTCAAACATGTAATTTTCTCGACAAGAATCACATCAGCCTTCATGTAGTATATCTATTCACAAAGTCTTATATCTATAGATGAAAATTTCCATAATTAAACATAAGGCCACAGTATCAGAGCTATAATACATTGTTGTACTGGCCTCATATTTTATGGTTCAAAGCTAAAGAGTATACACATAGCATAGAAATACAAATCAATGATGTCATGATCTAATAGTACATACATGTCCTATATAGTTATGCAGGTACCACTGATCCCTGGTCTAGTTAGTCCTAATGAGCATACATGTCTGGTAATACTCCATATTGCTTAGTCGTGACATATTTCATCTCAATATCAGTAAACGTAAAGTTAAAAAGACAGAAAATCTTTTTTATTACGAAATCATCACTTTCAAATTGTCATCTGTAGTGCCACTCATATAAAAAACTATGTCACTTACTCACAGAAAAATAGTATATAGTTAATGTCATTCCCTACAGTCGTACGTAATAGGGAAAGTGCCTCCTGCGGATCGAGCCTTCACCGGTCCTGTTAACAGGTAGCTAGCATCTAAAAGAATATATATATGTATATGTGTCAAAGAGTGCTTTTATACCTAAGTTTATACTCCATAGTAGAAACTGTGAGCAGAAAAAACCAACATGCATGTTTGAAGCAAGTATCAGCAGTTTGTCTACTGGTTATAACCTACATTAGCACCAGTTAAGGGGAACAGATCTTATTAGATATAATTTATCTCGTAGATGTCCATTTTCTATCGCTAATATGGCAGCATATGTAAGCGTGTATATATCATCGGCAATATTTAATTAAAAAGCCGCTTTTCTGATATGTGACAAGAGCAAAATGTCTACACACAGTGGTAACAAAATTACGTCATATTATCCGGCGCATATAAAGTGCATGTTGGGGGTATTTAACACCCACATACAAGAACATATGCGGCCACCTCATTGACGGTTCACACCAAATAGTCTACACCTTCGCCAGTGACATTTACTCTCACAAAAGGCTATCAAAATACAAAATATATTTTTTAAGAGGCACCGCATGCTTGAACGAAAATGAAAAATGTAAATTCCTATAAGAACAGCCACCCATCTAAAATTATTGACCCAAGTCGGAAAGCTGGATATTGTTAAAAGGCAAAAGTCTAACCAACTGATATAAACCGAACATGCTGGGTAAACACATTGTACGTAGCGTGCTAATGTTGAAAATCCCGTATATAGAGCTTTTAACAATGCAGAAAGAAAAGGACTAGCCACTCTCTCATGATAACAAAAGAGGAGGGGCAACTCCTGTGAGCTTACTTTATCACACGGCTAAACAAACCTCAGAGTAACGAGGTTTGTTTAGACTAACACATTTTGGGACCCCCCTTTTTTCTCAGCCCCCACTTGACGAATCCCCCCAAAACTTTCAAGGAAGGAGCGGAGCAGAGCGGGCCATCTTCTTTGAGAAATTTGTGAAGATTCATCAACCGGCGCCAAAGTTATTCCCAATAGAATGTTGTGGATTTCCTATTGAAACTAGGTCCTAACTATAACTACCTACTGGCGACCGCCAGTAGGTAATATGTATATACTGGAGCCTGGTCGGAGTCCCTAACGTGCACTAAAGAGGCGTGTGGGGAAATCACGGTAGCACTTCAAAGGCGGAACTACACAGACATCTAACCTACGGATACCAGAAAGCCTTGCGAACTGATTATTGAAACGCCCACCAGAGGGAAGTAATTAAAAAGGATTAAACAAGTACTGGCTCCGAAGGCGAAGCTCATTGATGTCTGAAGATTCTTATCCCCCGAAGAAAGCCGAGAGAGAGGCCAAAATGCATTGGGAAAAATAGCATGCATGTCCGCCTTGAATACATTTTGAAAAACCCCCGTGATGTTGTGCGACTCAATCTTCCCCAGCTGGGGAAGGTGTTATAATGTTACTTACGGCGTTGTCCAGCCGCGGAGTTACGCACCTCCAGAAGAGCGCCAGACCTGCCCGCAAAAGGACAATTGTGTTTCACAGCGGAAAGCTTCAGGGCAGCGGCTGCCGCCAGGTACTGGAGCCTGGTCGGAGTCCCTAACGTGCACTAAAGAGGCGTGTGGGGAAATCACGGTAGCACTTCAAAGGCGGAACTACACAGACATCTAACCTACGGATACCAGAAAGCCTTGCGAACTGATTATTGAAACGCCCACCAGAGGGAAGTAATTAAAAAGGATTAAACAAGTACTGGCTCCGAAGGCGAAGCTCATTGATGTCTGAAGATTCTTATCCCCCGAAGAAGGCCAAGAGAGAGGCGGAAATGCATTGGGAAAAATAGCATGCATGTCCGCCTTGAATACATTTTGAAAACCCCCCCGTGATGTTGTGTGACTCAATCTTTCCCAGCTGGGGAAGGTGTTATAATAATATATGTATATATATATATATATATACGTCACACTTCGCTCTCAAACGAAAATTAGACGGCACTCCAAAGTCTCTTGTCCAAGAAAAGAATTTTTATTTGGCAGACCCCCTGCCCCCTCGACAAACGCGTTTCGCCACTAGGGCTTCATCAGTGTCAACCTGATTGTGGTGAGAAGCACCATTTTAACCCCACCTCCTCCACAACATAGTAAGAGGACTGAAATTCGCCAAATCGGCGGCCATCTTAAAAAAAAAAAAATATATATATATATATATATATATATATATATATATATATATATATATATATATATATTCCCCAAAAATGCCTCCCCTTTCAAGGACGCCACTCCGCAAACAGGTCTGCATGGCAGCAATTTTTGGTGGCCGTGAAAACAGCGCAGACAGTCTGTGGAAAGAGGGAAGCTGCACCTCACGCCTGGGGCCCACCGGAGGGCGGTAAATAAACATTAAAAGCTGGTGAAATACACTGACCTTAATGGAGGGGAAGAATTGGCTACATCTCCCAGCATGCATCACTCGAGATTAGCATGCAATCAGAGGAATATAAGAGATGTAACTCTGTGTTTTACCAGTGGCTGCCCCCTGAGGAAGAAGTTTGTTAACTTTCAAACGCGTTGGGGATGGTTTAAAAACAGACGTAATGTGCAGCTTTTGTAGAAATAAAGGTTTGTCAACCTACCTGTTTGCGGAGTGGCGTCCTTGAAAGGAGAGGCATTTTTGGGGAAGATTAATTGCGGCAGTCTCAGCTGCGGAGGATGCACCGCCTGCAAAGAAATGAGGAAGCAGGTCTGCATGGCAGCAATTTTTGGTGGCCGTGAAAACAGCGCAGACAGTCTGTGGAAAGAGGGAAGCTGCACCTCACGCCTGGGGCCCACCGGAGGGCTGTAAATGAACATTAAAAGCTGGAAAAATTGCTGGTGAAATACACGGACCTTAATGGAGGGGAAGAATTGGCTACATCTCCCAGCATGCATCACTCGAGATTAGCATGCAATCAGAGGAATATAAGAGATGTAACTCCGTGTTTTACCAGTGGCTGCCCCCTGAGGAAGAAGTTTGTTAACTTTGAAACGCGTTGGGGATGGTTTAAAAACAGACGTAATGTGCAGCTTTTGTAGAAATAAAGGTTTGTCAACCTACCTGTTTGCGGAGTGGCGTCCTTGAAAGGAGAGGCATTTTTGGGAATATATATATATATATATATATATATATATATATATATATATATATATATATATATATATATATATATATATATATATATATATATTCTTTCATACCATACTTGTACGATTGGAAGAAGGCGCTGACTCCGTGGGTCTGAATCCAAACTTTTATTCAAGGATCAGTGTCTGCTTAGACGCGTTTCGGCGTTGCCGCCTTGTTCACTACATCTGCATTTCAAAACTAGGGCGTTTATATATGCTACACCCCCTGGGCGTGTCTTTCAATTACAGTACAGGTTAGAACTGGAATTTTTCCATGGTTACAGTTTGGCTAAACCTGTTTAACATAATTATTTAATACATTTTACATAATTATTATTTTACACCTTTTATACCCAGGGTGAGCATTGCTTCGGAAATCATTTTCATTTTAAAATTAATTTCACCTGTAACGTTATTCACCAAACCACTCTGTGTCAACATGTGTTTATAATTCAACATATATATATATATTTAAAAAAAATCTTTTTTTTATATATATATGTATACACAGACACACACACACACATATATATGCTGGGTTCCAAACTGTTTGGAACATTTTCAGAGCTGCAAGTCTGATTTAATACGCTCGCTGACACAGAACAATTTCTAATAAAGAACTGTAAATTGGTTTAAGTTTTCGAGTGAATAAGGGACCCACTGAGGGTTTGAAACTGATGACTCTGAGGAATACAAATCTCAAAATGCAGCACAAACTAAGTGCCGTCCTACAAACCTTAGTACCCTGTTACCATTAATGCCAACACTCCTCACACATTCAACAAATAATACAAAGGTCACCTTTCATATGAACAATGAGTCAGGTCTGATACAAGAAAGCAGGATTTTCCAGCACCCAGACAGTGGATACACAAGAATGTTTTAGACATATTGTTCTCACCCTTTGAAGTGTTCCCTAAGTCTTATATGCAAAACATCATCAGACCTGTCAAGGAAGATTAATAGACTGTAATGTCATAATGAGGCCCACTGTGCTATAAGCCCATCTGGCTTCTGGCTGAGTGGACAAAAGAATGGCCTGCCCGGCTCTTGGCTAACATTAAGTTGGGATGGTGAGTCACTTTGAAGTTAATACAGCTCCTGGGCTCAACCCCACCGGTCATCCTGTCAAGGGAAGCGCAACACCTCCTTAGACCTTGGCCTTCGTTCTCTGCTGTAACAGCAGTTTTTATAACTCTTCAAATGCTAATTACTGGCTGACAGAAGTGAGAGAACAAATGCAAATGAACCCCCAAAGGCACTAGCAGGTAAAAGTAACTTTCTAAAAGTATATTTTCTTTATTATTTATCAAAAATCCCACATCACCACTGAACTAGATTTTCGAAAACTATTTAAAATAGTTGTTTAATTATTTTTCTACCAAAATTAGCATTATTAAATGCAATAATGTAGCCCAATATTTTCTTATGGAATGACCAGCCTTGTGACGGTGAAAATAATTGTTGGGGCTATTTCTATGTAAGGACATGTTTAACATTAAATTCTTTCATATCCTACTTTTAAATACAATGCACCTTGTCTTATGGCCAATAAGGCCTATGTGGGGTGACCTTAAATATTTAAAGTAAGGTTTTGACCAGTCAAATAAGTAGTTTAAAGCTGCAATAGCCAAGCTAGAAATGGTAGGCTTGCAGTCAGGTTTGCAGTATCACTGCAGTGGATGGCACAATGGATACTGTAGTCCACTACTGCCATTTAACTTACAGACCCTGGGTACTCTTTGTACCATATACCAGGGACTTAGAGTTAAGCTAAATATTCCAATTAGCCATATGCCAATTTCACTATGTTGAAAGGGGGAGCACATACATAGTATCAATGGTTATCAAAGGTACAGTGCACAACCAGCAAATAATATAAGTTCCATCAAAAGACAATCTGGGGTGACCTTGCAGAAAGAGCTGGCTTCCTACAATCATTTTTACAGCAAACAAATGATGGATGGAATGCTGACAGTGTAAACATTCTCCTCAGTCAAAAGATATGGGTTAAATACATAGTTCTTTTGCCCACTACGCCACCCCAGTTTGGACTACAATCAATGAACAGAAAAAGACAAGCAAAGTACTTCCCTACACAGCTGTGTATATTATAATATCTGGCACCTTAAAAAAGCACACACAAGGATTTTTGCTTTACATCAATGAGCATGCAGACAAAAAGAGTATACATATTTTCAAAAGCAAATAAATCTCAATCTTGAACAGAGTCATATTTGGATGATGTGTGGTACAGTTAAAGGTTATCCACCATCCTTCTCCCAAATTTGCACTATATGTAATAGACAATACATGCCATTAATGTATGTTTTGCTCCTTGAGAAAAGTGCTTAAACATTGAAGAATTTATAAATTGGGTAGACACTAAAGCAAACAAAATTAAATGAAGCAATTTTATATTTAATTTAATAAATGTCCAACTACTAGTCCTCAACTTCATTATAGACAAAAAATTATCCGGAAAGCACAGGTACATAGCTTCTTTTTCTCATTTCAAATTAGAGATATAATGAAAAAAGTAAAAATAAAAACAGCCACGTTGAGGAGTACATAACTGATAGTATACCACAACATGAAATATAAAAATGTAATCAGCATTGGCGTTTGTCACACCCAAACAAGTAGAAGAACATTGCAATAGCTTGTACTAAAGTGAATATTATGCAGAAAATTAGAAAAGGTTAGCCTGCTTCCTAAACTACTGTGCAGCTCATGGATAGATCGTATAAAGTGACCAGGTAACAGAAGACTATTAAGGTTCCAAATACCCTGCTTAAAGTGTTACTTCACTAGTTTAGAATGAGCGGCAAAAACCAATAATGCATCAACAAGTGACATAACTCCTTTCCCTCAAGTGTAGTAAACCACTTTCCATTTCTTTACAATTTCTTGGAAACTCTAAAAAAAATCTGAGTTTCAAGAAAAGTGGCAAATGCAAATATTTGCAGGAAATCTAAACCCAAAATGTCCAAAACCAGCATGGAAAATCAGAGACTGTTATTAACCAAAAGTATACATTTTGGAACATCACATTAGAATACTAAAACAACCCCAAATGACACTACATTTAAATAAATTTGATAAGTTAAGTTTGATAATAAAAAAAGAAATTGAAAAAATAATGTACTCACTTGCTTTTCTTGGTGTCCTCCTGACAGTCGATCAATCCATTTGATACGAACAGAAAGGTGCCAATGACAGACTCCAGTCCATTACAATCCAGAGCAAAACAACTCTCAAAGAAACACCATAAACAAAATTGAAGAAATAAGAAAGCTCCAAGAAGTGGAGTCATGCATCCAATTGTAATCGTTAAAAACCTGAAAACTGCATAAACCTCTAAAATCTCTCCAGGGAATTTCCAAAAAGAGAACCCCAAAATATTTAAAATTGAGCCAATAAAATGACCCATAAATTTCACAAAGTTACAAATTCCAAGTTAAAGATTTTTTCTTCTTCCTGTTGCGGTAAATGCGCACCACTATCTTCTGTTCCATGCTCAACACCTGGAAAAGGATTGCAGAACAGTCAAATCTACCTTCATATATGACGATAAAACCCCTCTCTACAAAATAAGATATTTAAAACATTTTTAAAGTGAGATTTAGAAGACAAACTTAATAAATACTAATATATATTGGAGCCAACACAACTGCCAACAGCCAAAGCAACTTTGAATCCACTGAATACCAAAAACAGACTATTTCTGCATACATGATAGAAAAAAGGACAGATTGATGCACATAAAAAAGTATTTTCAAATGAATTATAAATTACTACTAAAAATACATTAAATATGTCATAAATGTAACTTTAATTGGTTTTACATCCATATGCAAAATGTTTAAAATCAAAAACAAATGCATGAATCCATTTTTTCAAAAACATATTTTTGCTACATTTCATACCACAGCAAAATATGTTTTTTTTAAAAAGTCTAATACATTTAATTTGAATTAAACTAATAATTTCTTTTTTCATAGAGATTTTCAAGAACATAACACAAAAGGTTTGAAAAACAGTTTAAGATACTTATTTCACTTCCTTTAACAGGGCATGTTATTTATTTTACAATGTATTTTTAGGCATAGTAATTACTTTCTATCTTTTCAAATCAAAATTTTAAGGTGAATATCAATTTCATTTGAAATTTTAAAGATTTGTTTTTCAAAAAGCAATGCCCAGACTATAGTTTTTATACAAAATGACAGAAACACTAAATTATACATATATATATATATATAATAATAAACATAACCTTCTCTTTTTTTTACCAATGTAAATAACCAATTTACCCCTAAATGCCTTTACAAATATAACATGACACAATATCAATAATATTTCACAGACCTAAATTCCAAGGAAACTTGAACTAACGTTAATTGAGCTTTTTCAATGGTTTTTAAAAATGTTTCTATGTTATGAACATGTATCACCATGAAACATTGAAATAAATGTTTTCAATAAATTAATATTTTTTAATGAGATTTAATTTTTTCTCATTCTAATTTATGAATGCCTCTAAAATGAAAACATGATTAAATATGAAATAGTATATTACACATATTTTAAAAAGATTAGTCTCTTTTTGTACATATATTACCCCCCCCCCTTTATTCTCACTTGACTTTTAGCATATGGAGAAGGGAACCACCCCATCTCCTAAATCCAATTTAAACCAATGATCTTTTTTTGTAGCTTATTGTGAGTTACTCCCCCAACCAGAGAGCTTAAATTAAATTTAACAATAATTTTTGCCTTTTTCTTTAGTTCATTGGAGGGAATGGTGGGGTAATCCACCCAGTCCCCATTCTCGGGTAAAGGTAAAATAATAAATTATCCATTTTCTTTAGATTATGGGGTAACACCCAATGTCCCATTTTAAATTGAATTGAAATCAACAATATATTCCTTTTCTTTAGCTAATGGGGTAAACCCCTCTTAAAACCTCCTCTTAAATGAAACTTAAAATAATAATTTTTAGTTTATGGGAAAGGGCTAAACTCCATTTGACCATTCTAAACAGTTGCTGAGAAAATTGTTGATCCTTTGTTTTAGTTTATATGGGTAGGGTTGTAAACCTCTCATCCTAAATAAATGATTTTTTAATTATTTTTTTTTAATTTTGGGGGCATTTCACTTATTACTGACATGTATGTTACATATTATCTTCCATAATGACTTTCTTTCCCCTATGTAGTACTGTTCGGCATGACCATTTTTTGTGTTGTAGTGAATCCATTGTGAAGACTCCATGTTTTTGTATTCATTGTAATGTATTCATGAAAAGGCATTTAGCATTTAATAAATAGAATGTCCAGCCAGTTCTTAACTTCGACATGCAAATTTCTTTGTATGCATGTAAATAGGATTTTGCACACTTTAAATACAGATAACATTGAAAACAGAGGTGTATACCACCATCTTTGCCAGAAAATACCATTGAGCTCAAATGCAAATATTTTCGTAAGGGAAAGCGTTTGGCTGCACTTGTCCTTGCTCAGAAGTACTTAGGCTCAAAATACTTATAGGCCTTTTTACAGGCTCATTTAAAAGCCAGCACTAATGGTGATGCAGTTAACTATATATTGTTTTTGTTTGGCTTCAGACACTAATGCGAATGCTTCTGCTATCCAACATGTCCAAACATTCCCGAAAGACCCAACACCCAAAACAAATGATGTGACCACCCTTCTGCAAAGCAAAACCATTTATTGTTTTGTTCACCCTTTTATTACCAGAGAAGGGGGTTTGTGAGAGACTGCCACTTTGGTGTTACAGAAGGTGCCGCAGGCACTTGTGCGGCCCCTTCTGTAATACCATTAGCCCTGGTGCACATAAAGCACCAGTGCTATGTTCAGGGGGAGGTCCCTCATTTGCATGAGAGCGTGGCCCATGCAAATGAGGGAATCCCTTTGCCTATGCACCTACACAGTATTACAGACAAGGGTGCAGAGGCAAAGAAACTCTAAGGAGGGACACTGACAGTGCGCCACCTAAAAGGCACTGTCAGTGAGTTCCCTAAATGCAGCCCCCTGGAGGAGGGATACGGGGGTCCTATGGACCCCCAGACATCCCCTTGTATGGGGGCGCAGTCACTGACCTGAGTTCTTTAATCCCCTTTAAAAGTGCAGACAGGATGCACTGCGAAAACATGGAGCCGCTCTACTTTTCACATGAATGCGCTGCCCTGGGGGCAGCACATTCATGGTACTACAGCACATTTTCATTGTTTGCTCAGGGCGCACCTTTTAAAAGGTGCACCCGACACAAACAATGAAAATGCGCCTGTAATGTAATACAACCCCTGGTATCTATTTGCCAGTACTTTGTAGAGATGGGCACAGGTATTGGAGCCTGAGTCCAGTAGCCAATGAGCTACAGAGTGGATAGTGGTTGGTTAAGGATACGATTTTCCTTTATTTTAGAACTCGTAGGTCAAAGCAGGAATTTTCCAGGGGCATTCACAGGTCCATGGGCACCTGCATTAGGTACCAGAAAGTCACTGGTCAGGGGACTACTGGACTAGACGAATGGTAGGGACCTGGGGTTCAAAATACAATATATATGGAACTGCTTTATTTAGGAGGCTAGTTCCAATGGTTCTGGTAGAAGGACAGACTTCTGCAGCTGATGCTATAGGACTTTGATGCAAGTCATAGTTGGGATCGCTCAGCACTCACACAGGAAATATGAAAAGGTAGTTAAGGGTACTATGTGGCACTAGTAGTGTCGGGAAGGTGAAGATTCGCCCTTTTCATTGCCTGAAGGTAGTCTGCTTCTTTTACATTTCTGGGGCTCCTCCAGTCTTGGGTGGGAACATTAAACCTGTCATGATCACAGCATTCTCATGTCACAGCAGCCCCATTGTCCCACCTAAGGCAAAACTGGCTGGCTCAAGTGAAATGTGGACTGGCGATGAATATAGTCCATCTCCTGAAGAAATGCAGATCCTGAACAGGTTAGGGGAAGGGATAAGCTTCACTCTGTCAGAGGACCTCAGCCTACACCAAAGGGGCTCTTTTGGGCTACCACTGCAGAGACAATTGGTTTTGAAAAGAGGAACAGGAAATGAGATGGGGCAGACCCCAAATTCCAAAATGGTTAGTGGTAGTCCCATGCAAAGGTGTCCACCATCTTGTGCAGCATATACACCTAGAGTTTGGTGAATTCTATCATTCCCCCACCCTGGCACACGTGTGAAACTACAGACAGACATGCAAGCACCATTTATTCATGTGTCAAATACCATGAAGGCAAGGGAGCACAGCTATGGGAGACTTTGAAGACTTTGGGTCTTATTACGACTTTGGTGGTTCTACAGCAGATGGTGAAACACACCGTCCGCTGTAGGGCCGCCATGGTTGTGGTGCCAGCTGCCCGCCAAATTAGGACTTCAATCCTGGTCTGGGAGGAGATCCTGTGGTGGTCTGACAGCAGCGGTCAGTTAGGCTCATGGAAGAGCCTAATATGCAGACCGCCGCTGTCAAAGCGCCAGCTGCACCTTCCTGCATGGTCTGACATACATGCCACAAGGTGTAGGAAATGGTGGTGCAAATCCAGGGGAGCACTACATGGGCCCCCTCCCCGCATGCACCTCCAGTCCCAGGAGAGGCAGGGGGCCCTTCTAGGAGCCCATTTTTAGTTACCTCATCCCCACCCTTTTCATAGCAGGCTCACCGCCATGGAAAGGGTGGTGGTTTGGCAACTCATATTATGCTCGACGGTGCCACAGCAGCACCACCAGCATATTACTATGCCTGACCGCCACACCGCAGGATCCTGGATCCCGGCGGCGGAGGTGGTGGCCCGGTGAAGGTCCGACCGCCACACTCCTAATGCGGTGCACAGTGTTGCAGTGTGGCGGTGGTCAAACCGCCACTGTGAGTATGGTGGTCCTATGGACTGCCATACTCGTAATAAGGCCTTTTATATGGATGTACCGTGTAGGCTCGCCATTTGTAGGTGTGCAGGTGAAAAAGACTCTACCACCAACTAGAGATTATGCTGCCATCACTGGCAGCATCTTGTAGACTTTCTTGAGAGTGTGCTCTACCAAGAAGGTTAAACTTTGGATGCCCACTCAACTTAAGACCATTTGATGTTTCACACGTCTAACACAGAGGTACCTTCACATGGCTTGCATGATTGATTGTTGAGCTCATTCAGGGAGAAATTGCTTGGATTGTCTAGAAATTGCACAACGGCAGGGAAACATGACTTTACTCAGTCATGCACTTTCATCCCAATCCTACCATGTGGTTTCAAATCTATCATTTAGCACCTGCTCATTAGCAAAGAAGCCGATCAATGAGGAAAATTCATACCTCATGGAGGTTAATAAAACCTCAGGTCAAGCCTCATGTAGATTAATAAAACATCAGGTTCAAAGGGAACATAACCTGTGGGCTCCAAGGAATTCTGGGCTTTAGTAACAACAAAGAGATCTGTCACCAGGCAAAGGCAAGTGGCCTACTACCCTCTGTCAACCTGGTGTATAACAGTTTTCCTTTCATTCATTCTCCAAAGAGCCACTACCTACTTGAAAGTGTGAAAGCTAGGGGCAAACTGGAAAGCCTGCCCTGAAAAAAAGTCTCACATAGCCAAATACCCGGTTGTGCAAGGCCTCAACCACTCGAGGAATTTAGTAAATCAGTGTCAAAATCAGATTAAAATGTCATCTTCCACAGGGAAACAACATAGAGCACCAGATCACTGTTTCAGTTCTTTTTTAGCACTTCTCACAATCCTAAGCCAGTCAGTTTTTTCTCACAAGCAAGAGAGGAGCGGGTAACACTAAACAGTGGGCAGTGAAGAGTTGTGTGTGTGGACAAAAACTTCAGAATCCGATGCCACTTATGATTTTCCAGCGTGTTTGCTTTAGACCGCAGCCATTTTCCTGGATGGTACCATGGCCCATCTGAACAGCGGAGGTGTAGTGTGATTCGGTGTAGGTAATAGCAGCATTGAACAAGCTGCTCTCTAAATGTCAGCACAAGAACTCTTGGGGGCTTATTTATGAGCACTTTGTGCCGCTGTTGCATCACTTTTTGTGACGCTACAGTGGTGAAATAATGTGCCACCTTGCGTCATAATTACAAAGTGATGCATCTAAGCAGATACGTCACTTTGTATGGCCCTGCGCTACATTATACCTGCATCAAGTATAATATATGCAGGGTGCGCGTTCCCCAGCAAAATAAGGGTCATAGAAGTGGCGGAGTGAAATCTATGAGATTTTACTACGCCACTTCTAGGATGCCAGTGCATCAAAATCTTATGCCTGCCTCACAGCAGGCGTAAGACTGACTCAGGCGTCTTTAACATGAGACTTGCCCATGTGTAATAACCCATTGATGGAGTAACGTCACTCTTGCGACACACTTCAGCAATGCGCTATTACTGACGTATCTGTAAATCCTTACGACATGGAGCACCGCACAGTAAATACCCCCCGGGCTTCACTACTATGGAGAATGCACCAATGGAAAGGCATGCCACCATTTTTCTGAGCAATCACACCTAATGAATTCAGAAAAGTCTTCTGTATGTGTGCTACTAGAGCAGGTGAGCATTTGATACTTGAGAAGTTTCCACATGGTCCATTCGTTAATATCGGCTTGTGCTCACTAAAGGGCAAACAATCCGGTGAGCATCAAGAAAAGAGGGTAGTTGTGCAATATTGGGGACCCATGTATACATTTAAAATTCCTTCTTTGGCAATCATGTGCCTCTGGGCAGTAATAAAGCGTAATGGATAATATATTTTTGGGACTAAATTGTTCTATTAAGCAATTTCCTACATGACCTCTTATCGAATGCTGTAGTAAAAGCTATATAGGGATAGAGGAGTGGTAACCGACCTTTATACAGCCATTTTGCCCTTCAACGATTTAGGAGCCGTGTGATAATACTGACAAAGTAAATGCTCTTTGCCATCACATGATTTAAAGAAGGCAAGCCAAATGCACGGGAGGAAACGTTGAAATTGTTACAGCACGTTATTCCAAATGCATTTTCAGAAATCTGTAAATCTAGGGTAAATTATAACTATAATAGTGTTACTGCTTTGTCATATGACCTGCACTTTTAAACCGACCCTCCATTTGAGTGAGAATTGCCATCCAAGTCTTGTATGTCGTTCCCTTGCTTATGTTTGATACTTGGCCAGTGAAAGATCTTAGATTAATACCACTTTCGAGTTAAAAATGAACTTTTTAGAAGTTAATTTGGTGAAACTGAGGAAATTGGAGAAAAGCAATTGTCAGAGTGTGGACAGTGCAATGTTTCTGTTTCACGATGTTTTCATGAGGTGAATGAGTGTTTTGCTATTTCTTTTCATAACAGTTTTCACTCCTGGTACAGCAAAGATAATTAGCAGAGGCTTTTCCAGTAATTGTGCAAGTTTCCGGTTCTTAGTCAGATTTGGATGGCCCAACAACCACCGCTTTCCGGTTGCCTTTAAACTCCGTGCAGTGGTTTTCCTTTTATGGCGTGTTTAGCGTGGGCCTGCTGTCACAATATTTCTCATCTACTTCGCCCATCTTGTTTCTGTAACCGACGCTTCCTTGCAAAGTGCAAGTGTTAAACCCTGTGAATCTAAATAGTAATGCCAAGAACTAACAACCGTGCCATCTAAATCCCTTCCAGGTCCTGATTTAGAGTTAATTGTTAACGCATCTTTTTTTCCCCGAAGCCCAAGCCCCACATAAATAGTTCCCCACAGAAAATAGTTTACGGAAACATCTCCTACTTTAACTGCTAAGAAGGCAAAGTTCTGGAAAGACTTTGAAATAAAACGATGACTTTCTCATTGTACCACTTATACTGTGCATACCAAAGGCTAAAATTCTAGTCGTGTCAGAGCCGAAGAATACTTTCAATCCCCCATCCCAGAAGCCGATTCTGCAACCAAAAACCTATTCTGTCTACAAGGCGGTGGTTACCCCTATCCTTGCCAGAAGTTGCGATATGACGTCAAACGAACTTTGTGATATTCTCCTTTACCTCTTCACTATCAACGTGCTTGCTTTAAGTGAGAACAGCTTGCTGCCCCCAGCATAAGGACACTAACTTACCTGATCATGGCTGTTCTCCCCTAATTCTTGAGTTCACTCCAATCACTGAGGATGACATGTAAACAATTCTGAAGGCCTTTATAAACTCCTCCCCTTCCTAGGAGATCTACAATGCTAAAAGTCGTAAATCTGTTCCTCACTGCACTTTTATCTATCATCACCAGCCAGGATATTCAGTACCTCCCTTGCTAGTGGAATTACCCCTTAAACAACACTCAAAAGAGGCAATCTTCACTCTACCCTAAAGAAAGCTTTGGTGGCTTTCCTACTACTTCCTATCTCAGGCCTTTCATGTGTTAAAACATTTGTCACCTGATTTCCTCTCATTTGTAGTCAAATGGTCTTCTCAGTACCTTTCAATTAGGTTTCAAACTCCATAGGGGCACAAAGTGAACTCTTCCAAAAATCAGGAAGGAACTAGTCAACACCCTGGTCTGGCAGATTCCCTGTGCCCTGCTCAAGTTAGACCTCTCAGCTGCATTTGATACCATAGCTGTTCCTCAAAAGAAGGACACACATGGCAGGCTTCAGGGAAAGCCTACCCACCAGGTCTAATTGAGACCATTGAATCCAAGATCTGTAATTATCACGTGTGGAGTACCCCATGGGTCAGTATTTTCACCAGTTCTTTTCAACATCAATTTGGCCTGTCTTGTCAACATTCCTGATTCAAATAAAACCAGCTGTTATATGATGTTCAGCTTCAATTTAGCTTCACCTTAAATATGGATGCAAAACAAAAATGTCTGTCTGAGTGGCGTGACAGTAGAAATCCTGCTCTTATGTCCCGTGAGTTCAGTTCCACTACTTTTACCTTAGCCAGAACTCACAGTGTCAACCCCCCCCCTCCCCCCCACAACCAGTGATTCATGCCTACATGTTTAGGAGCAAGACAAACATCACTTTTCAAGCCACAACACTTTATGGAGACTAAGCACTATGCACATTTTCAATATAATACAATTCAACATTGCTGTGCTATTACCCACCATGATTATTGCAACAGCAGATTGAGGATCTATTTTATTGTGGTGAGAATATAGTTGATTGATGTGAGAAGGTGTGATAAAGCTGCAAATGCGACAATGTGTGATAATCTAAGGCACTCTCAGGTTACCGCAGAGAGGTCTGTAGACTTTCACATAAAATCAGTAAAATCGTCCAATTTGTGGAGGAAGTACTAAAGCAAAAGGAAAACCCATTGACAGAATTTTCTTCCATATATGGGTGGTAAATGCTCACCATATTGTTTGCAGTTGTTTCACAGGATAAAAAATCACATGCGGTCGCAAAATGACCTATCCAATTCACGCAATGTGCCTGCAAGTCACACCAGCATTCCTGTGATTACATCCCATAACAGAAAACATATTGCTATAAAGCAGCCTGTGTTTGGTTTTGGAAAATTTCAAAGTGAGTTGGCAGTGGTCCCCTGGATCACTATATATTCACCCCAAATCTGCCACCCCATTCACAACTTTGGAGGCTGTAACTGATCATTGATTTGCCATTGAATAATTACTATGTACCACAAAGGTTCACAAATTGGTATGGATCGCTAACCCAGTTTTGAGATTCAGAAAAACTTTTCAGAATCACAAATTGGGTTCAGTAAATAAGAAAAAGAGATTCTTTAGTTGCAAAACCTGTTTATTTAGCGAATTGCCAGGTTTGCTACTGTAAAATCTCTTAGCACATGTGGCCCACTAGTCTTTTCAAAAAGGAAAGTTCCTAAGTGGATCAGCCTTGAGATTCAGCAGTTCCTCCTCAATTAGGGTGACTTTTCATTGCAACCCATCTTTAAATTAGGTGCAGAATTTTTAGCCAAATGAACATGCCTCAAGGGGCAGCTACTGATATCTCCAATCCTGCTATCGGAGAAAACATCGAGAGCGGAGCCATTAAACACATCACTACTCTGGGGCTCCCGATATGAGGCAGTGGTCTTCGAATCTAAATTGCTAAAAAATAAACATATATTTCATGAACAGCTGAGTGTCAGACTAGTGATGCCTAATGGAAGAAAGGAATCTGTGATTCTGTCCTTGCAAATTCATAAAAAAGGTAAGGCGTACAGTACCTTGAGGTCACTATAGAGAGGTCTTCTTTGCACATAGAGATTCATAGCTAGATAGACAGAGGCAGATTGTCAGCCTTGCCTAGTCTGCCAATTTTCCAGACATCTAAGATGCTTCATGTCAAACTCAGTCCTGTTTTGGGGAGAAAGCAGTGTTCTTCAACAGTGTCCACCATGTCCAAATTTGTATTTAAACTCCTTATTTTTTTACTTTGAGCACACCACAATCACATGGCAATCCAACGAATTTAGCACCATTACTTGGAAGAATATTCCTATTCATTCCTGAGTCATACATTTCGTGATCTTCTATCAAAGAAACCTACTTATGCAGGCATCTGTTTGTTCTCAAGACCCTAAATAAACAAATGGGCATGAAGTCTGTGAACACGGCACTATACAAAAAACCAGACACTGTAACTGAAGGCATGTTAGTTCCACTAAAATAGGTACGCCTTTAGTCTGGAGGCCTGAATCACAAACTGCAATTTGTAATACTTATTTTATTACTACAGTAGTACTACTACAAAGCTTACTACAAAGTGCTGCACTTTAGTGTAAACTTACACTTTTGTAGTAGTGAGTGAAGAGGAGTTGGCCTAACGGCTAGGGTGCTGGACCTGGGGGAACTGGGTTCGAGTCTCAGTAATTACGCTAAAATATACTGTGATTCTGGGCAAATCACTCAATCTCCCGTGCCTATCAAAAATGAATGTGTGCCCTCATGTACCTTAACTGTTGCTATGTAAAGCGCTCTGATACCCGATTGGGTCAAGTTCGCGCTATATAAAACTCTGCAACAAAAAAAAAATAAGTCTCTTTCTCCGTTATTTTCCAGGGGGAGGGGTTGCAGAACCAGCCATCTGCATACAGGAAAAGTGAAGGTTACTACAGAATTGTAGTTTGTGAATACTGAAAAGTAGTAAACTTACTCACAAGAGTAAACTTATTCAAACATGTAGGTTACGTTTATGAATCAGGCACTGCATTTGTAGGATTTCTAATGCAAGCTTCGCATCATCATGTTAGCTGTATTCAGGGCTAGCTGCAGCATATATCTGCATCCTTCCAGGGCTCAGATGCCGCCTGTACCTTAGAAAGTGCAGTTTCACATTAACAAACAGGACATGCATGGAGTATGTTTCACATGGATCACGCACCACCTTTAAGAAAGACCTTGGGCCATATGTATCAAGCACCGTTCGCAAACGCCAACATTTGCTGAATTTCGGCGTTTGCGAATGCATTAGTGCTAAATGGTATGTATCAAAGAAATCTGCGTGCAAAATAAGGAATCACAAAATTTGCGATTCCTTATTTTGCGATTGCATTTAAGGAATTGCAAATTTTGCGATTCCTTAAATGCAATGTAAGAAGCATAAAAAAATGCAAATTGGCCCTAAGGAATCGCAAATTACCACCAACTTCAAGTTGGTGTAATTTGCGAATTCCTTGAAAAATTCACTTTTTCCGCATTTTTCAAAGTGCAATGTGAAGCACTTATATGCGCCACATGTGCACTCATGCCTATTTCAGGGGTGCAACAGGGTGTCCTTTGGACACCCCTGCACCCTTGAAATTATTCTCAATTTGCGATTCTCAAATTGCGAATCGCAAATTGAGAATAACTTCCCATTCATTCCAATGGGCCTCCTGGCCCATAGAAATGAATGGGAAAGTATTCCTTATCTGTGATTCGCAATTTGCTAATCGCAATTAAGGAATACTAAGAAATCTCTAAACAATTGCGATTTTGTACATACATCCCTATTTGCGAATCTCAAAAAGCGATTTCTAAAAAATCGCTATTTGAGAATCGCAAATCAGGTTGTTGATACATATGGCCCCTTGTCTCTCCAAAGCCATTGTTGCCGGTTACAGATCTGTTCCCACTGCTAAGATTCAGAATCCTTTCATAAAGTGAATCATGCCGTTGGCCAGTAATCTCTTTGAGATCACTTCTGTAGTGTCCTAGCATGGACACGTTCTAGTGTTCAAGTGTCTGTATTACACTTTGCACCCACCCACCACAGAGGTCATGGTGTCACATGACGCTGGCAATAAAAGGGGCCGAGCGCACGTGCTCGGGGCCATTCCCACTACCCTCATCTGGTGTCTGTGTCAGGTCATTTGCGGCGCCTGACATGCGGGCCTAGGGCCCTCCACCATCAAACCTTACAATGGCGACGAGGCCGGTAGTGCAGCCCAGGCGTGCCACTACCCTCGGCTGATCTAGAAGGAAAAGGGGAAGAGAGCTGCCCGCCTAGAGGGCATCCCCTGTGGCGAGGCGCAACGCGCCGTGAAGCCGGTAGGCACGTCGGCGCCCCACAGCAAGCCGACCGGAGCCCACCCGCGTCGACCGCCACCACCGAGTGCCACCAAGCAACAGCGGACCGCCCAGAGCCCACCTGCGACGGCCGCGAGGCTGAAGACCCCCACCGGAGAGGTGCACGGGCCGGGCGGAGCCCACCCGCCGCGACCGCGACGGAGCATCTGGCCCGCCGGCCGAAGGTGAGCCCCACGGGCGAAGTGCCCGCCATGAACTGCGCCAATCAATAAGCAGCGCCAGCGGAGCCCACCCGCGGCCTGCCCGAGTCGTCCCCCGCCCCCGCCGCGTGTGTGCTTGGAAGCGGCAGGGGCACAGTGACTGAAGACCGCGTGGGAATAAGTGCGGCCGGACCCGCAATCGCCAAAGACTACGAGGGGGAGGGAGCGGAGTAGCTAACCGCCTCCCGACCCCCCTCGCCACGTCATCCGGGCCAGCGGAGCCCACCCGCGGCCCGCCGGTAGCCTTTTAGCAAAGGAAAGACTCTGCAGCGCCGGCGGAGCCCACCCGCGGCCTGCCGACGACACCCCCGAGTGGAGAGGAACTGCAGCGCCAACGGAGCCTACCCGCGGCCTGCGACGTCCGTGACAGGTCTCCGCCGCGCAGCGTGTGCGATGTGGAGCTGCTGCGGCGGGAGACCGGAGCCGTTTCAACATTTCAAAAGGGCAGAGCCGGCGGAGCCTACCCGCGGCCTGCCTCGAGCACCTCCAGCCTTGGGAGAAAAGTGACCGGAGCCTCATTAGCAGTTCGAATAGGCAGATCCGGCGGAGCCTACCCGCGGCCTGCCTCGAGCACCTCCAGCCTTGGGAGAAAAGTGACCGGAGCCTCATTAGCAGTTCGAATAGGCAGATCCGGCGGAGCCTACCCGCGGCCTTCCCCGCCCAGGGAAGAGTGACCGGAGCGACGCGCTCCCCGCCTGAGGAAGCATCAAACTCCCCCCCCCCCCCCGCGAGGACTGCCGAGGCTGCAGCGGGCGGGGAGGGGAAAGAAGGAGACGCACACACGCGGCCAGCGCCGCCGCCGATCTGATGAGCCTCCACCTCGTGGGCTCCATAGGAAAAAAAAAAAAAAAACGAAGTGCCTGTGAGCGGCCAGCGCCGCCAACCATAAACTGTGCCACGCAGAACCAGGCACCACGAATGCCGACACACACAGCAAGAGTGTGAGCATTTGACCACATGGTCCAAACTAACAGTGCCTTACCTGCATGCAGGCACTCCTATGTGCCCCCACCCTGTGAGCAAACACAGAGATGCAAACCCAAGAGACTCACCAGCTCCCAGCAGCAGCAGCTCCAGCCCCCTGTGCACTGTGACAATAGAGTGCACATCAGGGGAAGACAAGACAGACTGCTAACAATTCCTGCAACACTGCCACCCAGTGGCCAACTGCAAAAGTGCACCTACCTCCACAAGGACTACAACAAGCATTGCACAACGCAAGAAAAACTCACGCAGCAAGCAAGTTCTCCACAGCGCAAGTGACAGCGAAAGCGTCTAAACTCCCGCAGCAAGAAAGCATCCAACCTCACGCAGCAAGTAACTGCGCAACAGCGCAAGTGACACCCACACACACCAGCAAGGAGTCGGCGGCTGCCACTTCCAACGCGACGTGGGAAAAGGCACCAATGCCTCACAAAGCATCCAAGCACTGACGTCTGGAGGAAACGACTGCCAAGCACTAAAAGAACGTCCAGGGAAACGACTGCCGCGACCAAAGGACGGAGTGTGCAGCGACGCCTTGTGGCCACAGGCGCTCACCGCATCATCAACTACTCCCGCCAACGGTCCAAAGCATCAAGTACCCGACGACAGCCAAAGCAGCAAGTACCCAACGTCACGCCACAGGCGTCCCAGAACCCTGAACAGTAAGTGCGCAAACAACGCGTCACGTGGCGACGCACAGCCACCGCAAGCAGAAAGAAGAATGCATGCAGCGCCATCGCGCAGAACAATCTTCGCGAACGATCGCCCATCAAGTGCCGACCCGCGACAGATCCATGGCGCCTCCCAGGAGCCGATCCCCAGAATGATCGCCCATCAAGTGCTGACCCACAACGGGTCCCCCAGGAACTGTTGTAGCGCAAAGTCCGACAGGACGACCGAAAGCAACCTGCCAGGCATCGGCAGAAGTGGACCACCAACCGGTCCAGGACGTTCAACCATGAACAGGTCTACAAACATGGACCCCCGAACGTCACCAACAACCATCAAGAAAAGAAAGCATCAAGAAAAGAAGGTTCGCGACACCAACTCTGGCTGCTGAGGAAGAAGGAGAATGTGTCCCCGACGAGGACAAGACCAGGGGTGCACATGCAGAGTGCGCGCACTGCATGGAGGACCCAGGTCAGAAGAGAAGACACAAGATTGGTCCAAGTGATGTCGCGATGCAGAAGGAAGAAAAGGAGAGATCTGAGTGGCACGTTTGCCACTGCGAAAAGGAAGGAAGAAAAGGAGAGATCTGAGTGGCACGTTCGCCACCGTGAAAAGGAAGGAAGAAAAGGAGAGATCTGAGTGGCACGTTTGCCACCGTGAAAAGGAAGGAAGAAAAGGAGAGATCTGAGTGGCACGTTTGCCACCGTGAAAAGGAAGGAAGAAAAGGAGAGATCTGAGTGGCACGTTTGCCACCGTGAAAAGGAAGGAAGCATATCCATGTGGCCTGTTGCCACAATTAAGAGTAGAAGGAGAAGTCAGTGCGAAGCAACGTCCTCACAGGGAAACAACTAAGGAAAGACAGAGAGGAGTGCAGGAAGACGAAGACCGCTCACTCCCGAAGAGAAGTAAGGTGACAAGTGCCAGGACAACGGTGAGAGGAACACGAGGCCGGAAGAACACCAGTGGCAAAGAAGACCAGCTGACAGACGATGTTTCCGCACACCCAGGATCTGCGGAGAGGAGCAAGCGAGACCGTTAGTGACATCCACCTTTGGGGTCACACGGACACTGGACACATGCCAGCCGTGGTGACCCAGGGGCAGAGGCCTCCGGGACGCAGTCCCCGCGACGAGAGACGGTCCTCCGACGCCCATCCGAAAGGTCCGGGGAGGGCGAAGACATCGCAAGCAAAGACAGAAACCAACAGCTACCTTGGGACGAGGCTGCGGAATCTGAGGTGAGACACATCGTCTCTTCCATACCCCCACTGACGGCGGCGCAGGAACAACTGATGTGGACACATCCAGCCCAGCGCGAATCCGAGAAGAGGACCTCAAGGATATCCCGTGGCAGGGGAACACCGACGAGAGGGGTCATCCTAGTGAGAGGGATGCCTTGCAACGGATCTGCCTTTTGCCAAATAGGACACAGACTACAAATAAAGCTAAGGCCAAGGCCGGAAATCGTGCATCATTCCCCGGCGAACCACAATAACTCTAACTGCACCCGTCGCCATGGAAGTGAGCGAAAGAAGGACTGTGAGGACAATTTGGTCGCAGAGTCATCAACAGACTGTTTCCATCGAGCACCACAAACCGGTGCCACTGTGAACTGATGTTACCCGCAACAGGTTGAACACCATCTGTGATTCCAAGCAGCGGCGGATTGAAAGACACTGCGGAAGCTGAACACTTTACTGCATCCTGATACATGTTATTTTTCCCACAGGTTGATTTCTGAATGTGGGTCTTTGCAATTAAAAAATGGGAGGGATGTAGTGTCCTAGCATGGACACGTTCTAGTGTTCAAGTGTCTGTATTACACTTTGCACCCACCCACCACAGACGTCATGGTGTCACATGACGCTGGCAATAAAAGGGGCCGAGCGCACGTGCTCGGGGCCATTCCCACTACCCTCATCTGGTGTCTGTGTCAGGTCATTTGCGGCGCCTGACATGCGGGCCTAGGGCCCTCCACCTGCCAACTTTACAACTTCCTCCCTGCAGACATGCCAGACGTGAGCTGGCTTTTGGACAAAGGTTTTGTTTATCTGACTCCGAAGTAGCAGTTTTCAGAGCATGTGGTATGCATTTGGGTTAAATAGAATGACTTCCTTTGAACACAAACAAAACACTGATGCATGCCGTCACTTGCTGTTGTCTGCAGAAATATGCATTTATTGCGGTGTTTAACAGTCTCCCGATGACTCACTCTGTTAGATATTTGTTTCAAAAGGGTTGTGTAGGATTAGATTTCATGGGCTCGCTGTTTCTGTTGTGACATTAGGATGCACCCCGTTTGCTTGTGTCTTGTTTCAACTTGTGTGGAAGGAACAGGCTTGTGCAACGGTCTAAAACGTTGTGAAGCCACATGTCTGGCTACATATTTTACTGTGGTGGAAAGAAATGTGCAAAACAAAAAGATCAGAGGGTGTGTATTTCGCTCCAACTGTGGAAGAGCGGATTGGAGGTACCAGTGTACTATACTGAAAGCATTTAGGATTCGGAAATAGGGAAGACCGGCTATCTTTCTGAATACCACGTACTTACCAACTGAACTGCAATAATTAATGTAAAAACAGGTCTCAATGAAAAATCCTGAATAAACAGTTCACAAACCAATCACATGCAATGACTGCTTTTTGCAAACCACGCTCTCCTTCTGTATTTATGTGTGTATTAAATGTCTATAGTAACTACATGACAGTAATGGCAGAACTATCAGATTGCAAACATGTGTAGATATTTCAGATTTAATAGTTTTTCTTTAATGATGGCTTATGAGCAGTCAAGATTGAAGGTCTTATTTATGAGGTCTTAAGACACTTTTGTGCCGCCCTTGCATCACTTTTTGTGACGCACTGGCAGCGTAATAAAAGCGCCATGTTGCGCCTTATTTACAAAGTGACGCATCTAAGCAGATGCATCATTTTGCAAAGCCCTGCGCTACATTATACCTGCGTCAGGTATAATGTATGCCGGGTGGGCGTTCACCCATAAGCCTCGTAGAAGTAGCACAGTGAAATCAATGAGATTTCACTGCACCACTTCTAGGATGTCACTGTGTCAAAATCTTACGCCTGCCTCATAGCAGGCGTAAGACTGACGCAGGCACAATTAACATGGGACTTGCCCATCTGTTAATGACACATTGTTTGAGTTGCGTCACTTTTGCAGCACACTCCAGCAATGCGTCATTACTGCGCCTACAGATACGTCAGAAGTACTTACATATCTGTAACTCCTTGAGACATGGAGCACAGTACATTAAATACGGTCCATCCATCATGTCGCAAGGAAGGTGCAGTGAAAACTGTTGCATCGCTGTTTTCAAGCAGCGATGCAACAGTTTTCATAAATGAGGCCCACAGAGCCTTATATATGAAGGCGTTGCAACACTTTTGCGTCACTTTGCATGATGCAGCGGCAGCATAAACAATGCACCACGTTGCACCTTATTTACAAAGTGATGCATTTAGGCAGATGCGTCACCTTGTAAAGCCCTGTGCCACATTATACCTGCGTCAGGTATAACGCATGCACGGTGGGCATTCCCCCACGAGAAAGCCTCATAGAAGGATTGCAGTGAAATCTATGAGATTTTACTGCGACACTTCTAGGACGCCAATGAGTCAAAACCTTACACCTGCCTCATGGCAGACATATGGGTGACGCAGTGCCATAGGAACAGACCTACTCTATGCATTGCTGGAGTTGCGTCATGCTTGCAACACAACTCCAGCAATGCATGACTTTTGCGCCACCCCTGACGTATCTGTCTTTCCTTGAGACATGGAGCGCCGTACATGAAATACGGCCCATCCATCGTGTCGCAAGGAGGGCGCAGTAAAAACTGTTCCATTACTGTTTTGTCGCAATGATGCAACAGTTTTCATCAATGAGGCCCTAATATTTTTCCTAAATTCGTTTTTCCAGTTTATTTGACCTTGATTATTTGCACCAAAGTTGCCCGCATCTGATTTAAACCATCCATGTTTTAGATACCAATATATTGAACTCAGCTTAGAATTATCCCCGGTGCACATTTGCCCCAAAAATGGGACAGAAAAAACATGCGTACTTTGGTGCTTACGGCACCGAAATCCATTTGGCTCACAGTATTTACTAGCCGTTTTTCTTTCTTTACATTGCACCGGGTTTGACCCGGTGAAATGTAATGATTGGTGTCATTTTTACCTTTAATTACTAAGTGCAATAAACATTCCAACACTTATACTGGCAAACTTTGCGCAAATAGGTATTGGCATAGGGATCGCAGTTTACAAGGTCACTAAAATGAATGCTTAAGAGAGATTAATACATCTTTCACCCCCGTTACACTACAAGGGCAATCCTGTGCAAAGAAAAAAAGCTTGTCCCCTTACTAAATCTTGCATCATCATTAATCGCCATCAGTAAGCATTCCAGATCATCACTGTGTTTGACAATGTCTGGTTGGGTTGTAAAACCTATTGTGAGATTGTGCAGTGAATGACTCATGTAACTTAACATTTTAAAGTCAAATTAATTCTACAGATGGTGCAGAGACAGAATATTGAGTATAAAATATCGAGTAGCACAAATATCGAGTCATTGATATCGTGGGTCAGAAATATCGGCAGCAAGAATATCGTGGTCGGGAATATCAATTTAAGGGAAGTAATATTGATTTTAATAATATTGAATTGTTTAATATCGTTTGCAAAAACATGGGGGCTGATTAGCATGGCAGGCGAACTTTGGGCTATAGCCCCAGGAAATGGGACCGCCCGTAATGCATGCTGCGGTTCTGCATTTGCTACACTGGTGGTGAACATCCCGCATTTTTAACATTGCGGCGGGCAGTGCTCCCAGCAGCACACACTACAAGGTTAAAAATGCAAGTTTGCACTTGAATGCACAACGTGACAGGCGCTGTGCCTGCCACATTGTACATGCAAATGCAGGGGGGTACCATAGGTACCCCCATGTGCACTCCCCACCCCCCAAACTATCTGGGGGCCCGCTATGGGCCCCCAATGTCAAGGACCGCATGCCTTTCCGTGCCGGCAATGTAGCCACGGAGAGGCAAATCCCCGCATGTACATTTATATGGATGGCGGTGTCTACCAGACACCGCCACCATATTAAAACCTTTTCCGCCCGGTCGACTCATCGACCAGGTGGAAAACCGGCGGACGGTCTTTCCATCTGCAGGGGTCCCCCCGCCATAGTAATATGGCAGGGGGAATTGGGTGGCGGACGGTGGATTATGGCGGGCGGATCGCCACTGCCATGCGGGCGGTGGTGATCTGCCCGCCATTGCAATCGACCCAATGGTTGTTAAAATTATTGTTTTTTATTATTGTTACGTATGTTAGTATATATTTTATATTTATGTGATATCTTTTTATTAACAAAAGAATGGTTTGTATTTTTAATATATATGTTACATTTTTAGTAGTCATTAATTTTAGCTTATTTGAATTTTTAGCGCTTTTAGTTCTGTATCGGGTTGTGGGTTGTGGGTTTATAGGGGAATAGGGTGGGAAGAAATGTAATTATATTAAAGTAATTTGTGTTTAATTAATTATACATAATTGTTAAATAATGTTAATTATTTGATATTTATTTTGGGTAATTGCTTATTTTCTTGTGTGTTGTTTTTACTTTTAAAGGGGTAATTGGTGGGTATTAAATGAATTTGAATTATTTAATTAATATTTGTCAATAGTAATAGTTTTAATTTTAAAATAGGTTTTAGTTGTGTTTTGTCATTTTATAGTTTCATTTAGGTGTGTGTTGTGAATATTATAGTGTTAAAGTGTGTGTAGTTAATTAGGGGCCGATTCCGATTCGGTAAAATCCCTTACAAATAGCCGTACGGAGCATATTTCCCATACGAATCGTACCCTTAAACGTCCCCGTACGTACGATGAAGTACAATTCGGACCCAAAGCAGATCTCCGTACGAATCATAGGAAAGACCATACGACTTAAAAAACCCGTACGAATTGCATTCGTAACACGCACAGTATGCGACATGCGTACGGATCAAAGCAGCCTTTTCCGACCCAGCAAGTACGATTTGTCTCGTCAGCACTACATGCAACTCTTTTTTTACGGGAGCTCAAAATGTCCGGAAAAGCAGATTTCGACTCGAACCTTGTACGAAACGGACTCCCCCCGGGTACGGTGTGTTCACACCATGATTGCAGGGGTACGGTGCATAGGGGTACGGTGCATACACCCCATGATTGCAGGGGTACGGTGTGTACACCTCATGGTTGCAGGGGTACGGTGGGTATGTGATTGTGTGGCTCTCCATACGAATCGCTCATAGGCGACGTTTTCCGCATGAATCACGTTCTCATTCCCCGGTCCAGATCGCACTTGTCGGGTCGTACAGCATGTTTAAGATTCGTACGGTTCACTGTGAGGGTCTGTGTCGTACGGATTTTCCCTTGCTTTTCGTACGGTTTGCAACAATTCGGTCGTATATATTTCAAAAGAATCATACTACGCAATTGTACGAGTCGTACGGAAAGGGCTACGGATTCGGTTCGGTCGTACGATTGGTTTACCAAATCGGAATCGGCCCCTTAATGTTTATTTTTTTATTAGTAATAATATTTTTTTAATTCATTATTAATTATGTTTATTATGTAAATACATTTAATTAAAAATGTTGAAGTGTTTAGTTACTGGTGTGGTGTGATAGGTGTTATACATCTATGTTGAAATATATTTTTTGGTTTGCGAATATTTTCTAGTTTAAAAGAAATATTTCTTTGTAAATGTATTTATTATTTTATTTTACATAATATTTGTAGGTTTTTGTTACATGTAATTAGTATTATAATATGTGTTCTTTTTATATATTTAATATTTTTTATTTTGTAAATGTTGTTTATTAATTGTTATTATTTTTAATCATTTTTAATATATATATATATATATATATATATATATATTTGTAAGTGTTTGAGTGTGAATAGTATTTTTTTCTCCACTATCCAGCACTTTCCTTTCTGTTGAACTCACTGCAGTTGGAATAGTAATTTTTACCCCTCCACTATCCATTACTTTCCGTACTGTTGCACTCACTGGAGTGGGAATAGTAATTTTTATCTCTCCGCTATCGTGCACTTTCCCTACGGTTGCACTCCCTGGAGTTGGAATAGTAAGTTTTTACCTCTCTGCTATCTAACACTTTCCCTACTGTTGCACTCTCTGAAGTGGGAATAGTAATTGTTACCCTTCCGCTATCCAACACTTTTGCCACTGTTGCACTCACTGGAGTGGGAATACATTTTTTTAACCCTCCGCTATCCAACACTTATCCTACTGTTGCATTCGGTGGAGTGGGAATACACATTTTTACCCCTCCGCTATCCAACATTTTCCCTACTGACGTACTCTTTTGGAGTGGGAATAGTAATTTTTGCCCCTCCACTATCCAACACTTTCCCTACTGTTGCTGTCACTGGAGTGGGAATAGTAAATGTTAACCCTCTGCTATCCTACACTTTCCCTACTGTTGCACTCATTGGAGTTGGAATAGTAATTTTTACCTCTCCGCTATCTAGCACTTTCCCTATTGTTGCACTCAGTGGAGTGGGAATAGTAATTTTTACCCACACACTTTCCCTACTGTTGCTCTTACTAGGGTGGGAATAGTAATTTTTACCCCTCAGCTATTCAACACTTTCCCTATTGTTGCACTCACTGGAGTGGAAATAGTAATTTTCCCTATCCAACACTTTCCCTACTGTTGCACTCCCTGTAGGGGAAATAGTAATTTTTACCTCTACACTATCCAACACTTTCCGTACTATTGCACTCAGTGGAGTGGGAAAAAATTATTTTACCCCCTCGTTATCCTACACTTATCCTACTGTTGCATTCAGTCGAGTGGGAATACAAATTGTTACCCCTCCACTATTAAACACTATCCCTACTGTTGCTCTTACTGGAGTGGGAATAGTAATTTGTAACCCTCAGCTATACAACACTTTCCCTACTGTTGCAATCACTGGAGTGGGAATAGTAATTATTTCCCCTCCGCTATCCAATAATTTCCCTACTGTTGCTCTCACTGGAGTGAGAATAGTAATTTTTACCTCTCCGCTATCCAACACTTTCCCTACTGTTGCACTCACTGGAGTTTGAATAATACATTTAATTATTTTGCTATCCAACACTTTTCCTTCTGTTGCACTGATTGTATTGCGGAATTTAAGTTTCAATATTTTTTCAAAGTTTAATGTTTTAATTTATTCTAGAATATTTTTATATTTTAAATTATTTATATATATAATAATTTTATATGATTTTACGTTTTAAAATAAATTAACGATAATAGTGTATTAATTATTTTAAAGTAAATATATATGTATGAAATATGTTTGTGCGTTTATTTTTTTAATTTGTATTTTTTTGTAATATTTTGTAAAATTGTATAATAAATGTAATTTATTTTGTTAAAATTAATATTAATATTTATTATATGTATTATATATATTATTTCATTTTACATATATATTTAAATCAATATTTTTTACATCAATATTTTTGAGTTGATATTTTTGTTCTTACCTGTGTAGGTATGGGAGAGAAAGCAAAGACACACAATTGATGGACGGATTGCAGAACAAATCAAAACATTCACCCCAGTCAAGAGATCTGGGTTAAATCCATCATTCTTTTGCTCACCATGCCACCCCAGTTTGGAAAAGGTATGGGAGTCGATATTTTTGTAGTCTAAGGGCACGGTGCCTGCCATGTTGTGCATGGAACTGCAGGGGTTACCATAGGTACCCTCCATGTGCACCCCCCAGCCCCCAAAATCCATGGGGCTCTTTACTGGCCCCTAATGGCAAACACCGCATGCCTTTCTGCGGCGGCAATGCAAAACCCTGCACTAATGCTAATATGGAGGGCGGTGTCTCCCAGACACCGCCACCATGTTAGCTGCTTTTCCGCCCGGTCGACTCTGCTACCGGGCAGAAAACCGTCAGACGGTCTTTCCATCCACCGGGGTCCCCTCCGCCATTGTATTGTGGCGGGGGGGAAATGCAGGGCGGGCGGTGGTTTTTAGCGGGCAGATCGCCCGCTAATCAAATGACCCCCTAAATGTTTTGATCGATATATTTAACATCAATATTCTATCATTGAACCCTACAGAGCATTGGGGTGATAGGCAGTTTTAATAACTAATAGCATTATCCGCTTAATAAATGACCAAAGGTACAATCCCTTTAGCTGAAATTTGAGAAGACTCAAGAAAACTCACATAAAAAGTCAAGCAGTATAATAAAAGAATGAAAATATGATTAAATGTAAAAAGATAAAAGAGATAACAACAGGTTCGGTAGCCAATTTTCAACCTGATGGTGAATGCCTAGAATATTTGGACAGCTTCTGTCTTCTGTGATCAACTATGAATTTTACAGCAGTTAAGCCATACGCCATGGATTTGCAGTAGGCAGGTATATGATGAAGGACTTGGAAATTATTCGTAAGTGTATTGATGTAACTACAAGAATCAAGATCAAAATTGTACAAGCCCAGTTGTATTCGCCCTTTCGTCGTATGAGTAGGACATTTGGACAATTCACTAAACAAGAGAGCATAGATGCTTTTGTGCAATAGAGTTAGAGGAGACTTCTAAGACTACCATGGACAGCCAAGAAAATGAATAGATGTATCCTTGATCAAATCAAGTCTGAACTCGAAGTACAGATGACCAGATTAAAAATAAAAAAATGAAAAATTCCCTAGAAAAGACTATTATACCTGGAAAAGTTTAAAAACAAAAGGATGAAGAGGACGACCTTCAGCAGGAAGAGAGACTTAATAATAATAGCAATTAAACTTCCATTGAGACATAAGAAGACCCTAATAGAAGACAGAGCATACTGGAGACGTCCAAACTATGTAGTCACTGGAATTCACCATAAACATAATGGTACGTAAAAAAGAAAAGAATATGGCATAATTGACTATTGCATCAAGAACATGAACATTGGAATTACTGTTATAGCATAGGGGGTGAAATGAAGGGAAGGGGATGAAATGGAAGCAACCCAAGGAACAACTGGATAAAGAATCATCATTTTTTAAGTCCCAAAGGCTAAAAGGTGAGCGCTGTCTTTATGAAAAAAACGTCTTATATAATCTTTTGAAACAAGCAATCAATTACGAAGGAGGGCGGACATGGCATCGGGAAATGGGAATGCCCGCTATGTGTGTGGTGTTTCAGCACATACAATTAGGATGCGCCCGCCACACTGGCGGGCTCATCACGCATTTTTAACATTGCTTTCAGCAGCACCTGCCGCAATGTTAAAAAGACATTTGTGCATTGGCATGCACAACGTGGCAGGCTCTGCGCCGTGCCTGCCAGGTTGCGCATGCAAATGCAGGGGGTACCATAGGTACACCCCATGTGGATTCCCCACCCCCCAAAACCCTGGGGCCCGCAACGGGCCCCAACATGCAGACTCCGCATACCTTTCCATGGCGGCAACATGACAGGCTTCAGCCAAAAATATCCAGCAAAGCGGGGCTATTGATGTTCATTACTGCATGGGAAAGTTGAGATTCCTTACTACCATGGGTTATCGAAGAGCTTTATTGCTGGGGCCTTTGAGACTTGTTGCTGCAAGGGAAAGTTGCAATACCAAAGGGGATGATGAACGGAGTGTTGAACAATGCAAGCACTCACCCCCAGTCAACTGATCTGGGTTCAATCCATCATCATTATTTAGTTCACTCCGCCACCCCAGTTCAGACATGGCCATATGCAAATCAGTCTGACCCTGTGCCTCATGGGAACAGTCCAGCCCGAACTGCCAAGGCATGTCTTCCCTGGACTGAAAACAAGCATGCTGGGACCGGTTTCTGGCTAATCAGCCGTCATCAGCCAGGCTAGCTTGAATCCAGTGGCAAAGTGAGCAAGGGACACACGTCTGGGCATACCTTGACAACTTAGGGCGAACAAAGCAAAAGCAAAGGGGATGATGGACAGAGTGTTGAACAATGCAAGCACACACCTCCAGTCAACTGATCTGGGTTTAATACATCATCATTCTTTAGCTCACTCCGCCACCCCAGTGCAGACATGGCCATATGCAAATCAGTCTGACCCTGTGCCTCCTGCGACAAGTCCAGCCCGAACTGCCAAGCCATGTCTTCCCTGAACAGGAAAGAAGCATCCTGGGACAGGTTTCTGGCTAATCAGCCGTTATCAGCCAGGCTAGCTTGAATCCAGTGGCAAAGTGAGCAAGGGACACACGTCTGGGCATACCTTGACAACTTAGGGCGAACAAAGGAAAAGCAAAGGGGATGATGGACGGAGTGTTGAACAATGCAAGCAATCACCTCAGTCAACGGATCTGGGTTCAATCCATCATCATTCTTTAGCTCATTCTGCCACCCCAGTTCAGACATGGTAATATACAAATCAGTTTGACCCTGTTCCTCAATGGAACAGTCCAGGCCGAACTGCCAAGCCATGTCTTCCCTGGACCGGAAACAAGCATCCTAGGACCGGTTTCTGGCTAATCAGCCATCATCAGCCGGGCTAGCTTGAATCCAGTGGCAAAGTGAGCAAGGGACCCACGTCTGGCCATACCCTGCCAACTTAGGGCGAACTAAGCAAAACCAAAGGGGATGATGAACGGAGTGTTGAACAATGTAAAAACTCACCAAAAGTCAACTGATCTGGGTTTAATCCATCATCATTATTTAGCTCACTCCGCCACCCCAGTTCAGACATGGCCATATGCAAATCAGTCTGACCCTGTGCCTCATGGGAACAGTCCAGCCCGAACTGCCAAGTAATGTCTTCCCTGGAATGGAAACAAGCATCCTGGGACCGGTTTCTGGCTAACCAGCCATCATCAGCCAAGCTAGCTTGAATCCAGTGGCAAAGTGAGCAAGGGACCCACGTCTTGGCATACCCTGCCAGCTTAGCGCGTACAAAGCAAAAGCAAAGGGGATGATGAACGGAGTGTTAAACAATGCAAGCACTCACCCCCAGTCAACTGATCTGGGTTTAATCCATCATCATTATTTAGTTCACTCCACCACCCCAGTTCAGACATGGCATTATGCAAATCAGTCTGACCCTGTGCCTCATGGGAACAGTCCAGCCCGAACTGCCAAGGCATGTCTTCCCTGGACTGAAAACAAGCATGCTGGGACCGGTTTCTGGCTAATCAGCCGTCATCAGCCAGGCTAGCTTGAATCCAGTGGCAAAGTGAGCAAGGGACACACGTCTGGGCATACCTTGACAACTTAGGGCGAGCAAAGCAAAAGCAAAGAGGATGATGGACAGAGTGTTGAACAATGCAAGCACACACCTCCAGTCAACTGATCTGGGTTTAATCCATCATCATTCTTTAGCGCACTCCGCCACCCCAGTTCAGACATGGCCATATGCAAATCAGTCTGACCCTGTGCCTCCTGCGACAAGTCCAGCCCGAACTGCCAAGCCATGTCTTCCCTGAACAGGAAACAAGCATCCTGGGACTGGTTTCTGGCTAATCAGCCGTCATCAGCCAGGATAGCCTGAATCCAGTGGCAAAGTGAGCAAGGGACACACGTCTGGGCATACCTTGACAACTTAGGGTGAACAAAGCAAAAGCAAGGGGGATGATGGACGGAGTGTTGAACAATGCAAGCACTCACCACTAGTCAACTGATCTGGGTTCAATCCATCATCATTCTTTAGCTCATTCTGCCACCCCAGTTCAGTCATGGTAATATGAAAATCAGTTTGACCCTGTTCCTCAATGGAACAGTCCAGGCCGAACTGCCAAGCCATGTCTTCCCTGGACCGGAAACAAGCATCCTAGGACCGGTTTCTGGCTAATCAGCCATCATCAGCCGGGCTAGCTTGAATCCAGTGGCAAAGTGAGCAAGGGACCCACGTCTGGCCATACCCTGCCAACTTAGGGCGAACTAAGCAAAACCAAAGGGGATGATGAACGGAGTGTTGAACAATGTAAAAACTCACCAAAAGTCAACTGATCTGGGTTTAATCCATCATCATTATTTAGCTCACTCCGCCACCCCAGTTCAGACATGGCCATATGCAAATCAGTCTGACCCTGTGCCTCATGGGAACAGTCCAGCCCGAACTGCCAAGTAATGTCTTCCCTGGAATGGAAACAAGCATCCTGGGACCGGTTTCTGGCTAACCAGCCATCATCAGCCAAGCTAGCTTGAATCCAGTGGCAAAGTGAGCAAGGGACCCACGTCTTGGCATACCCTGCCAGCTTAGCGCGTACAAAGCAAAAGCAAAGGGGATGATGAACGGAGTGTTAAACAATGCAAGCACTCACCCCCAGTCAACTGATCTGGGTTTAATCCATCATCATTATTTAGTTCACTCCACCACCCCAGTTCAGACATGGCATTATGCAAATCAGTCTGACCCTGTGCCTCATGGGAACAGTCCAGCCCGAACTGCCAAGGCATGTCTTCCCTGGACTGAAAACAAGCATGCTGGGACCGGTTTCTGGCTAATCAGCCGTCATCAGCCAGGCTAGCTTGAATCCAGTGGCAAAGTGAGCAAGGGACACACGTCTGGGCATACCTTGACAACTTAGGGCGAACAAAGCAAAAGCAAAGAGGATGATGGACAGAGTGTTGAACAATGCAAGCACACACCTCCAGTCAACTGATCTGGGTTTAATCCATCATCATTCTTTAGCGCACTCCGCCACCCCAGTTCAGACATGGCCATATGCAAATCAGTCTGACCCTGTGCCTCCTGCGACAAGTCCAGCCCGAACTGCCAAGCCATGTCTTCCCTGAACAGGAAACAAGCATCCTGGGACTGGTTTCTGGCTAATCAGCCGTCATCAGCCAGGATAGCCTGAATCCAGTGGCAAAGTGAGCAAGGGACACACGTCTGGGCATACCTTGACAACTTAGGGTGAACAAAGCAAAAGCAAGGGGGATGATGGACGGAGTGTTGAACAATGCAAGCACTCACCACTAGTCAACTGATCTGGGTTCAATCCATCATCATTCTTTAGCTCATTCTGCCACCCCAGTTCAGTCATGGTAATATGAAAATCAGTTTGACCCTGTTCCTCAATGGAACAGTCCAGGCCGAACTGCCAAGCCATGTCTTCCCTGGACCGGAAACAAGCATCCTAGGACCGGTTTCTGGCTAATCAGCCTTCATCAGCCAGGCTAGCTTGAATCCAGTGACAAAGTGAGCAAGGGACCCACGTCTGGCCATACCCTGCCAACTTAGGGCGAACTAAGCAAAACCAAATGGGATATTGAACGGAGTGTTGAACAATGCAAAAACTCACCAAAAGTCAACTGATCTGGGTTTAATCCATAATCATTATTTAGCTCACTCCGCCACCCCAGTTCAGACATGGCCATATGCAAATCAGTCTGACCCTGTGCCTCATGGGAACAGTCCAGCCCGAACTGCCAAGTAATGTCTTCCCTGGAATGGAAACAAGCATTCTGGGACCGGTTTCTGGCTAACCAGCCATCATCAGCCAAGCTAGCTTGAATCCAGTGGCAAAGTGAGCAAGGGACCCACATCTGGGAATACCCTGCCAGCTTAGGGGGTACAAAGCAAAAGCAAAGGGGATGATGGACGGAGTGTTGAACAATGCAAGCACTCACCTCCAGTCAACTGATCTGAGTTTAATCCATCATCATTATTTAGTTCACTCCGCCACCCCAGTTCAGACATGGCCATATGCAAATCAGTCTGACCCTGTGCCTCATGGGAACAGTCCAGCCCGAACTGCCAAGGCATGTCTTCCCGGACTGAAAACAAGCATGCTGGGACCGGTTTCTGGCTAATCAGCCGTCATCAGCCAGGCTAGCTTGAATCCAGTGGCAAAGTGAGCAAGGGACACACGTCTGGGCATACCTTGACAACTTAGGGCGAACAAAGCAAAAGCAAAGGGGATGATGGACAGAGTGTTGAACAATGCAAGCACACACCTCCAGTCAACTGATCTGGGTTTAATCCATCATCATTCTTTAGCTCACTCCGCCACCCAGTTCAGACATGGCCATATGCAAATCAGTCTGACCCTGTGCCTCCTGCGACAAGTCCAGCCCGAACTGCCAAGCCATGTCTTCCCTGAACAGGAAACAAGCATCCTGGGACCGGTTTCTGGCTAATCAGCCGTCATCAGCCAGGCTAGCTTGAATCCAGTGGCAAAGTGAGCAAGGGACACACGTCTGGGCATACCTTGACAATTTAGGGCGAACAAAGCAAAAGCAAAGGGGATGATGGACGGAGTGTTGAACAATGCAAGTACTCACAACCAGTCAACTGATCTGGGTTTAATCCATCACCATTCTTTAGCTCACTCTGCCACCCCAGTTCACACATGGCCATATGCAAATAAGTCTGACCCTGTGCCTCATGGGAACAGTCCAGCCCGAACTGCCAAGTAACGTCTTCCCTGGAACAGAAACAAGCATCCTGGGACCGGTTTCTGGCTAATCAGCCGTCATCAGCCAGGCTAGCTTGAATCCAGTGGCAAAGTGAGCAAGGGACACACGTCTGGGCATACCTTGACAATTTAGGGCGAACAAAGCAAAAGCAAAGGGGATGATGGACGGAGTGTTGAACAATGCAAGCACTCACCCCCAGTAAACTGATCTGAGTTTAATCCATCATCATTCTTTAGCTCATTCTGCCACCCCAGTTCAGTCATGGCCATATGCAAATCAGTCTGACCCTGTGCCTCATGGGAACAGTCCAGCCCGAACTGCCAAGTAATGTCTTCCCTGGAATGGAAACAAGCATTCTGGGACCGGTTTCTGGCTAACCAGCCATCATCAGCCAAGCTAGCTTGAATCCAGTGGCAAAGTGAGCAAGGGACCCACATCTGGGAATACCCTGCCAGCTTAGGGGGTACAAAGCAAAAGCAAAGGGGATGATGGACGGAGTGTTGAACAATGCAAGCACTCACCTCCAGTCAACTGATCTGAGTTTAATCCATCATCATTATTTAGTTCACTCCGCCACCCCAGTTCAGACATGGCCATATGCAAATCAGTCTGACCCTGTGCCTCATGGGAACAGTCCAGCCCGAACTGCCAAGGCATGTCTTCCCGGACTGAAAACAAGCATGCTGGGACCGGTTTCTGGCTAATCAGCCGTCATCAGCCAGGCTAGCTTGAATCCAGTGGCAAAGTGAGCAAGGGACACACGTCTGGGCATACCTTGACAACTTAGGGCGAATAAAGCAAAAGCAAAGGGGATGATGGACAGAGTGTTGAACAATGCAAGCACACACCTCCAGTCAACTGATCTGGGTTTAATCCATCATCATTCTTTAGCTCACTCCGCCACCCAGTTCAGACATGGCCATATGCAAATCAGTCTGACCCTGTGCCTCCTGCGACAAGTCCAGCCCGAACTGCCAAGCCATGTCTTCCCTGAACAGGAAACAAGCATCCTGGGACCGGTTTCTGGCTAATCAGCCGTCATCAGCCAGGCTAGCTTGAATCCAGTGGCAAAGTGAGCAAGGGACACACGTCTGGGCATACCTTGACAATTTAGGGCGAACAAAGCAAAAGCAAAGGGGATGATGGACGGAGTGTTGAACAATGCAAGTACTCACAACCAGTCAACTGATCTGGGTTTAATCCATCACCATTCTTTAGCTCGCTCTGCCACCCCAGTTCACACATGGCCATATGCAAATAAGTCTGACCCTGTGCCTCATGGGAACAGTCCAGCCCGAACTGCCAAGTAACGTCTTCCCTGGAACAGAAACAAGCATCCTGGGACCGGTTTCTGGCTAATCAGCCGTCATCAGCCAGGCTAGCTTGAATCCAGTGGCAAAGTGAGCAAGGGACACACGTCTGGGCATACCTTGACAATTTAGGGCGAACAAAGCAAAAGCAAAGGGGATGATGGACGGAGTGTTGAACAATGCAAGCACTCACCCCCAGTAAACTGATCTGAGTTTAATCCATCATCATTCTTTAGCTCACTCCGCCACCCAGTTCAGACATGGCCATATGCAAATCAGTCTGACCCTGTGCCTCATGGGAACAGTCCAGCCCGAACTGCCAAGGCATGTCTTCCCGGACTGAAAACAAGCATGCTGGGACCGGTTTCTGGCTAATCAGCCGTCATCAGCCAGGCTAGCTTGAATCCAGTGGCAAAGTGAGCAAGGGACACACGTCTGGGCATACCTTGACAACTTAGGGCGAATAAAGCAAAAGCAAAGGGGATGATGGACAGAGTGTTGAACAATGCAAGCACACACCTCCAGTCAACTGATCTGGGTTTAATCCATCATCATTCTTTAGCTCACTCCGCCACCCAGTTCAGACATGGCCATATGCAAATCAGTCTGACCCTGTGCCTCCTGCGACAAGTCCAGCCCGAACTGCCAAGCCATGTCTTCCCTGAACAGGAAACAAGCATCCTGGGACCGGTTTCTGGCTAATCAGCCGTCATCAGCCAGGCTAGCTTGAATCCAGTGGCAAAGTGAGCAAGGGACACACGTCTGGGCATACCTTGACAATTTAGGGCGAACAAAGCAAAAGCAAAGGGGATGATGGACGGAGTGTTGAACAATGCAAGTACTCACAACCAGTCAACTGATCTGGGTTTAATCCATCACCATTCTTTAGCTCGCTCTGCCACCCCAGTTCACACATGGCCATATGCAAATAAGTCTGACCCTGTGCCTCATGGGAACAGTCCAGCCCGAACTGCCAAGTAACGTCTTCCCTGGAACAGAAACAAGCATCCTGGGACCGGTTTCTGGCTAATCAGCCGTCATCAGCCAGGCTAGCTTGAATCCAGTGGCAAAGTGAGCAAGGGACACACGTCTGGGCATACCTTGACAATTTAGGGCGAACAAAGCAAAAGCAAAGGGGATGATGGACGGAGTGTTGAACAATGCAAGCACTCACCCCCAGTAAACTGATCTGAGTTTAATCCATCATCATTCTTTAGCTCATTCTGCCACCCAGTTCAGACATGGCCATATGCAAACCAGTTTGACCCTGTGCCTCAATGGAACAGTCCAGCCCGAACTGCCAAGCCATGTCTTCCCTGGACCGGAAACAAGCGTCCTGGCACTGGTTTCTGGCTAATCAGCCATCGTCAGCCAGGCTAGCTTGAATCCAGTGGCAAAATGAGCAAGGGACCCACATCTGGCCATACCCTGCCAACTTAGGGTGAACAAAGTAAAAGCAAATGGGATGATGGACGGAGTGTTGAACAATGCAAGCACTCACCACTAGTCAACTGATCTGGGTTCAATCCATCATCATTCTTTAGCTCATTCTGCCACCCCAGTTCAGTCATGGTAATATGAAAATCAGTTTGACCCTGTTCCTCAATGGAACAGTCCAGGCCGAACTGCCAAGCCATGTCTTCCCTGGACTGGAAACAAGCATCCTAGGACCGGTTTCTGGCTAATCAGCCGTCATCAGCCAGGCTAGCTTGAATCCAGTGACAAAGTGAGCAAGGGACCCACGTCTGGCCATACCCTGCCAACTTAGGGTGAACTAAGCAAAACCAAAAGGGATATTGAACGGAGTGTTGAACAATGCAAAAACTCACCAAAAGTCAACTGATCTGGGTTTAATCCATAATCATTATTTAGCTCACTCCGCCACCCCAGTTCAGACATGGCCATATGCAAATCAGTCTGACCCTGTGCCTCATGGGAACAGTCCAGCCCGAACTGCCAAGTAATGTCTTCCCTGGAATGGAAACAAGCATTCTGGGACCGGTTTCTGGCTAACCAGCCATCATCAGCCAAGCTAGCTTGAATCCAGTGGCAAAGTGAGCAAGGGACCCACATCTGGGAATACCCTGCCGGCTTAGGGGGTACAAAGCAAAAGCAAAGGGGATGATGGACGGAGTGTTGAACAATGCAAGCACTCACCTCCAGTCAACTGATCTGAGTTTAATCCATCATCATTATTTAGTTCACTCCGCCACCCCAGTTCAGACATGGCCATATGCAAATCAGTCTGACCCTGTGCCTCATGGGAACAGTCCAGCCCGAACTGCCAAGGCATGTCTTCCCGGACTGAAAACAAGCATGCTGGGACCGGTTTCTGGCTAATCAGCTGTCATCAGCCAGGCTAGCTTGAATCCAGTGGCAAAGTGAGCAAGGGACACACGTCTGGGCATACCTTGACAACTTAGGGCGAACAAAGCAAAAGCAAAGGGGATGATGGACAGAGTGTTGAACAATGCAAGCACACACCTCCAGTCAACTGATCTGGGTTTAATCCATCATCATTCTTTAGCTCACTCCGCCACCCAGTTCAGACATGGCCATATGCAAATCAGTCTGACCCTGTGCCTCCTGCGACAAGTCCAGCCCGAACTGCCAAGCCATGTCTTCCCTGAACAGGAAACAAGCATCCTGGGACCGGTTTCTGGCTAATCAGCCGTCATCAGCCAGGCTAGCTTGAATCCAGTGGCAAAGTGAGCAAGGGACACACGTCTGGGCATACCTTGACAATTTAGGGCGAACAAAGCAAAAGCAAAGGGGATGATGGACGGAGTGTTGAACAATGCAAGTACTCACAACCAGTCAACTGATCTGGGTTTAATCCATCACCATTCTTTAGCTCACTCTGCCACCCCAGTTCACACATGGCCATATGCAAATAAGTCTGACCCTGTGCCTCATGGGAACAGTCCAGCCCGAACTGCCAAGTAACGTCTTCCCTGGAACAGAAACAAGCATCCTGGGACCGGTTTCTGGCTAATCAGCCGTCATCAGCCAGGCTAGCTTGAATCCAGTGGCAAAGTGAGCAAGGGACACACGTCTGGGCATACCTTGACAATTTAGGGCGAACAAAGCAAAAGCAAAGGGGATGATGGACGGAGTGTTGAACAATGCAAGCACTCACCCCCAGTAAACTGATCTGAGTTTAATCCATCATCATTCTTTAGCTCATTCTGCCACCCCAGTTCAGTCATGGCCATATGCAAATCAGTCTGACCCTGTGCCTCATGGGAACAGTCCAGCCCGAACTGCCAAGTAATGTCTTCCCTGGAATGGAAACAAGCATTCTGGGACCGGTTTCTGGCTAACCAGCCATCATCAGCCAAGCTAGCTTGAATCCAGTGGCAAAGTGAGCAAGGGACCCACATCTGGGAATACCCTGCCAGCTTAGGGGGTACAAAGCAAAAGCAAAGGGGATGATGGACGGAGTGTTGAACAATGCAAGCACTCACCTCCAGTCAACTGATCTGAGTTTAATCCATCATCATTATTTAATTCACTCCGCCACCCCAGTTCAGACATGGCCATATGCAAATCAGTCTGACCCTGTGCCTCATGGGAACAGTCCAGCCCGAACTGCCAAGGCATGTCTTCCCGGACTGAAAACAAGCATGCTGGGACCGGTTTCTGGCTAATCAGCCGTCATCAGCCAGGCTAGCTTGAATCCAGTGGCAAAGTGAGCAAGGGACAAACGTCTGGGCATACCTTGACAACTTAGGGCGAATAAAGCAAAAGCAAAGGGGATGATGGACAGAGTGTTGAACAATGCAAGCACACACCTCCAGTCAACTGATCTGGGTTTAATCCATCATCATTCTTTAGCTCACTCCGCCACCCAGTTCAGACATGGCCATATGCAAATCAGTCTGACCCTGTGCCTCCTGCGACAAGTCCAGCCCGAACTGCCAAGCCATGTCTTCCCTGAACAGGAAACAAGCATCCTGGGACCGGTTTCTGGCTAATCAGCCGTCATCAGCCAGGCTAGCTTGAATCCAGTGGCAAAGTGAGCAAGGGACACACGTCTGGGCATACCTTGACAATTTAGGGCGAACAAAGCAAAAGCAAAGGGGATGATGGACGGAGTGTTGAACAATGCAAGTACTCACAACCAGTCAACTGATCTGGGTTTAATCCATCACCATTCTTTAGCTCACTCTGCCACCCCAGTTCACACATGGCCATATGCAAATAAGTCTGACCCTGTGCCTCATGGGAACAGTCCAGCCCGAACTGCCAAGTAACGTCTTCCCTGGAACAGAAACAAGCATCCTGGGACCGGTTTCTGGCTAATCAGCCGTCATCAGCCAGGCTAGCTTGAATCCAGTGGCAAAGTGAGCAAGGGACACACGTCTGGGCATACCTTGACAATTTAGGGCGAACAAAGCAAAAGCAAAGGGGATGATGGACGGAGTGTTGAACAATGCAAGCACTCACCCCCAGTAAACTGATCTGAGTTTAATCCATCATCATTCTTTAGCTCATTCTGCCACCCCAGTTCAGACATGGCCATATGCAAACCAGTTTGACCCTGTGCCTCAATGGAACAGTCCAGCCCGAACTGCCAAGCCATGTCTTCCCTGGACCGGAAACAAGCGTCCTGGCACTGGTTTCTGGCTAATCAGCCATCGTCAGCCAGGCTAGCTTGAATCCAGTGGCAAAATGAGCAAGGGACCCACATCTGGCCATACCCTGCCAACTTAGGGTGAACAAAGTAAAAGCAAATGGGATGATGGACGGAGTGTTGAACAATGCAAGCACTCACCACTAGTCAACTGATCTGGGTTCAATCCATCATCATTCTTTAGCTCATTCTGCCACCCCAGTTCAGTCATGGTAATATGAAAATCAGTTTGACCCTGTTCCTCAATGGAACAGTCCAGGCCGAACTGCCAAGCCATGTCTTCCCTGGACCGGAAACAAGCATCCTAGGACCGGTTTCTGGCTAATCAGCCGTCATCAGCCAGGCTAGCTTGAATCCAGTGACAAAGTGAGCAAGGGACCCACGTCTGGCCATACCCTACCAACTTAGGGTGAACTAAGCAAAACCAAAAGGGATATTGAACGGAGTGTTGAACAATGCAAAAACTCACCAAAAGTCAACTGATCTGGGTTTAATCCATAATCATTATTTAGCTCACTCCGCCACCCCAGTTCAGACATGGCCATATGCAAATCAGTCTGACCCTGTGCCTCATGGGAACAGTCCAGCCCGAACTGCCAAGTAATGTCTTCCCTGGAATGGAAACAAGCATTCTGGGACCGGTTTCTGGCTAACCAGCCATCATCAGCCAAGCTAGCTTGAATCCAGTGGCAAAGTGAGCAAGGGACCCACATCTGGGAATACCCTGCCAGCTTAGGGGGTACAAAGCAAAAGCAAAGGGGATGATGGACGGAGTGTTGAACAATGCAAGCACTCACCTCCAGTCAACTGATCTGAGTTTAATCCATCATCATTATTTAGTTCACTCCGCCACCCCAGTTCAGACATGGCCATATGCAAATCAGTCTGACCCTGTGCCTCATGGGAACAGTCCAGCCCGAACTGCCAAGGCATGTCTTCCCGGACTGAAAACAAGCATGCTGGGACCGGTTTCTGGCTAATCAGCCGTCATCAGCCAGGCTAGCTTGAATCCAGTGGCAAAGTGAGCAAGGGACACACGTCTGGGCATACCTTGACAACTTAGGGCGAACAAAGCAAAAGCAAAGGGGATGATGGACAGAGTGTTGAACAATGCAAGAACACACCTCCAGTCAACTGATCTGGGTTTAATCCATCATCATTCTTTAGCTCACTCCGCCACCCAGTTCAGACATGGCCATATGCAAATCAGTCTGACCCTGTGCCTCCTGCGACAAGTCCAGCCCGAACTGCCAAGCCATGTCTTCCCTGAACAGGAAACAAGCATCCTGGGACCGGTTTCTGGCTAATCAGCCGTCATCAGCCAGGCTAGCTTGAATCCAGTGGCAAAGTGAGCAAGGGACACACGTCTGGGCATACCTTGACAATTTAGGGCGAACAAAGCAAAAGCAAAGGGGATGATGGACGGAGTGTTGAACAATGCAAGTACTCACAACCAGTCAACTGATCTGGGTTTAATCCATCACCATTCTTTAGCTCACTCTGCCACCCCAGTTCACACATGGCCATATGCAAATAAGTCTGACCCTGTGCCTCATGGGAACATTCCAGCCCGAACTGCCAAGTAACGTCTTCCCTGGAACAGAAACAAGCATCCTGGGACCGGTTTCTGGCTAATCAGCCGTCATCAGCCAGGCTAGCTTGAATCCAGTGGCAAAGTGAGCAAGGGACACACGTCTGGGCATACCTTGACAATTTAGGGCGAACAAAGCAAAAGCAAAGGGGATGATGGACGGAGTGTTGAACAATGCAAGCACTCACCCCCAGTAAACTGATCTGAGTTTAATCCATCATCATTCTTTAGCTCATTCTGCCACCCCAGTTCAGACATGGCCATATGCAAACCAGTTTGACCCTGTGCCTCAATGGAACAGTCCAGCCCGAACTGCCAAGCCATGTCTTCCCTGGACCGGAAACAAGCGTCCTGGCACTGGTTTCTGGCTAATCAGCCATCGTCAGCCAGGCTAGCTTGAATCAAGTGGCAAAATGAGCAAGGGACCCAATTCTGGCCATACCCTGCCAACTTAGGGTGAACAAAGTAAAAGCAAAGGGGATGATGGACGGAGTGTTGAACAATGCAAGCACTCACCACTAGTCAACTGATCTGGGTTCAATCCATCATCATTCTTTAGCTCATTCTGCCACCCCAGTTCAGTCATGGTAATATGAAAATCAGTTTGACCCTGTTCCTCAATGGAACAGTCCAGGCCAAACTGCCAAGCCATGTCTTCCCTGGACCGGAAACAAGCATCCTAGGACCGGTTTCTGGCTAATCAGCCGTCATCAGCCAGGCTAGCTTGAATCCAGTGACAAAGTGAGCAAGGGACCCACGTCTGGCCATACCCTGCCAACTTAGGGCGAACTAAGCAAAACCAAAAGGGATATTGAACAGAGTGTTGAACAATGCAAAAACTCACCAAAAGTCAACTGATCTGGGTTTAATCCATAATCATTATTTAGCTCACTCCGCCACCCCAGTTCAGACATGGCCATATGCAAATCAGTCTGACCCTGTGCCTCATGGGAACAGTCCAGCCCGAACTGCCAAGTAATGTCTTCCCTGGAATGGAAACAAGCATTCTGGGACCGGTTTCTGGCTAACCAGCCATCATCAGCCAAGCTAGCTTGAATCCAGTGGCAAAGTGAGCAAGGGACCCACATCTGGGAATACCCTGCCAGCTTAGGGGGTACAAAGCAAAAGCAAAGGGGATGATGGACGGAGTGTTGAACAATGCAAGCACTCACCTCCAGTCAACTGATCTGAGTTTAATCCATCATCATTATTTAATTCACTCCGCCACCCCAGTTCAGACATGGCCATATGCAAATCAGTCTGACCCTGTGCCTCATGGGAACAGTCCAGCCCGAACTGCCAAGGCATGTCTTCCCGGACTGAAAACAAGCATGCTGGGACCGGTTTCTGGCTAATCAGCCGTCATCAGCCAGGCTAGCTTGAATCCAGTGGCAAAGTGAGCAAGGGACACACGTCTGGGCATACCTTGACAATTTAGGGCGAACAAAGCAAAAGCAAAGGGGATGATGGACGGAGTGTTGAACAATGCAAGTACTCACAACCAGTCAACTGATCTGGGTTTAATCCATCACCATTCTTTAGCTCACTCTGCCACCCCAGTTCACACATGGCCATATGCAAATAAATCTGACCCTGTGCCTCATGGGAACAGTCCAGCCCGAACTGCCAAGTAACGTCTTCCCTGGAACAGAAACAAGCATCCTGGGACCGGTTTCTGGCTAATCAGCCGTCATCAGCCAGGCTAGCTTGAATCCAGTGGCAAAGTGAGCAAGGGACACACGTCTGGGCATACCTTGACAATTTAGGGCGAACAAAGCAAAAGCAAAGGGGATGATGGACGGAGTGTTGAACAGTGCAAGCACTCACCCCCAGTAAACTGATCTGAGTTTAATCCATCATCATTCTTTAGCTCATTCTGCCACCCCAGTTCAGACATGGCCATATGCAAACCAGTTTGACCCTGTGCCTCAATGGAACAGTCCAGCCCGAACTGCCAAGCCATGTCTTCCCTGGACCGGAAACAAGCGTCCTGGCACTGGTTTCTGGCTAATCAGCCATCGTCAGCCAGCCTAGCTTGAATCCAGTGGCAAAATGAGCAAGGGACCCACATCTGGCCATACCCTGCCAACTTAGGGTGAACAAAGTAAAAGCAAAGGGGATGATGGACGGAGTGTTGAACAATGCAAGTACTCACAACCAGTCGACTGATCTGGGTTTAATCCATCATCATTCTTTAGCTCACTCTGCCACCCCAGTTCACACATGGCCATATGCAAATCAGTCTGACCCTGTGCCTCATGGGAACAGTCCTGCCTGAACTGCCAAGTAACCTCTTCCCTGGACCGGAAACAAGCATCCTAGGACCGGTTTCTGGCTAATCAGCCGTCATCAGCCAGGCTAGCTTGAATCCAGTGACAAAGTGAGCAAGGGACCCACGTCTGGCCATACCCTGCCAACTTAGGGCGAACTAAGCAAAACCAAATGGGATATTGAACGGAGTGTTGAACAATGCAAAAACTCACCAAAAGTCAACTGATCTGGGTTTAATCCATAATCATTATTTAGCTCACTCCGCCACCCCAGTTCAGACATGGCCATATGCAAATCAGTCTGACCCTGTGCCTCATGGGAACAGTCCAGCCCGAACTGCCAAGTAATGTCTTCCCTGGAATGGAAACAAGCATTCTGGGACCGGTTTCTGGCTAACCAGCCATCATCAGCCAAGCTAGCTTGAATCCAGTGGCAAAGTGAGCAAGGGACCCACATCTGGGAATACCCTGCCAGCTTAGGGGGTACAAAGCAAAAGCAAAGGGGATGATGGACGGAGTGTTGAACAATGCAAGCACTCACCTCCAGTCAACTGATCTGAGTTTAATCCATCATCATTATTTAGTTCACTCCGCCACCCCAGTTCAGACATGGCCATATGCAAATCAGTCTGACCCTGTGCCTCATGGGAACAGTCCAGCCCGAACTGCCAAGGCATGTCTTCCCGGACTGAAAACAAGCATGCTGGGACCGGTTTCTGGCTAATCAGCTGTCATCAGCCAGGCTAGCTTGAATCCAGTGGCAAAGTGAGCAAGGGACACACGTCTGGGCATACCTTGACAACTTAGGGCGAACAAAGCAAAAGCAAAGGGGATGATGGACAGAGTGTTGAACAATGCAAGCACACACCTCCAGTCAACTGATCTGGGTTTAATCCATCATCATTCTTTAGCTCACTCCGCCACCCAGTTCAGACATGGCCATATGCAAATCAGTCTGACCCTGTGCCTCCTGCGACAAGTCCAGCCCGAACTGCCAAGCCATGTCTTCCCTGAACAGGAAACAAGCATCCTGGGACCGGTTTCTGGCTAATCAGCCGTCATCAGCCAGGCTAGCTTGAATCCAGTGGCAAAGTGAGCAAGGGACACACGTCTGGGCATACCTTGACAATTTAGGGCGAACAAAGCAAAAGCAAAGGGGATGATGGACGGAGTGTTGAACAATGCAAGTACTCACAACCAGTCAACTGATCTGGGTTTAATCCATCACCATTCTTTAGCTCACTCTGCCACCCCAGTTCACACATGGCCATATGCAAATAAGTCTGACCCTGTGCCTCATGGGAACAGTCCAGCCCGAACTGCCAAGTAACGTCTTCCCTGGAACAGAAACAAGCATCCTGGGACCGGTTTCTGGCTAATCAGCCGTCATCAGCCAGGCTAGCTTGAATCCAGTGGCAAAGTGAGCAAGGGACACACGTCTGGGCATACCTTGACAATTTGAGGCGAACAAAGCAAAAGCAAAGGGGATGATGGACGGAGTGTTGAACAATGCAAGCACTCACCCCCAGTAAACTGATCTGAGTTTAATCCATCATCATTCTTTAGCTCATTCTGCCACCCCAGTTCAGTCATGGCCATATGCAAATCAGTCTGACCCTGTGCCTCATGGGAACAGTCCAGCCCGAACTGCCAAGTAATGTCTTCCCTGGAATGGAAACAAGCATTCTGGGACCGGTTTCTGGCTAACCAGCCATCATCAGCCAAGCTAGCTTGAATCCAGTGGCAAAGTGAGCAAGGGACCCACATCTGGGAATACCCTGCCAGCTTAGGGGGTACAAAGCAAAAGCAAAGGGGATGATGGACGGAGTGTTGAACAATGCAAGCACTCACCTCCAGTCAACTGATCTGAGTTTAATCCATCATCATTATTTAATTCACTCCGCCACCCCAGTTCAGACATGGCCATATGCAAATCAGTCTGACCCTGTGCCTCATGGGAACAGTCCAGCCCGAACTGCCAAGGCATGTCTTCCCGGACTGAAAACAAGCATGCTGGGACCGGTTTCTGGCTAATCAGCCGTCATCAGCCAGGCTAGCTTGAATCCAGTGGCAAAGTGAGCAAGGGACACACGTCTGGGCATACCTTGACAACTTAGGGCGAATAAAGCAAAAGCAAAGGGGATGATGGACAGAGTGTTGAACAATGCAAGCACACACCTCCAGTCAACTGATCTGGGTTTAATCCATCATCATTCTTTAGCTCACTCCGCCACCCAGTTCAGACATGGCCATATGCAAATCAGTCTGACCCTGTGCCTCCTGCGACAAGTCCAGCCCGAACTGCCAAGCCATGTCTTCCCTGAACAGGAAACAAGCATCCTGGGACCGGTTTCTGGCTAATCAGCCGTCATCAGCCAGGCTAGCTTGAATCCAGTGGCAAAGTGAGCAAGGGACACACGTCTGGGCATACCTTGACAATTTAGGGCGAACAAAGCAAAAGCAAAGGGGATGATGGACGGAGTGTTGAACAATGCAAGTACTCACAACCAGTCAACTGATCTGGGTTTAATCCATCACCATTCTTTAGCTCACTCTGCCACCCCAGTTCACACATGGCCATATGCAAATAAGTCTGACCCTGTGCCTCATGGGAACAGTCCAGCCCGAACTGCCAAGTAACGTCTTCCCTGGAACAGAAACAAGCATCCTGGGACCGGTTTCTGGCTAATCAGCCGTCATCAGCCAGGCTAGCTTGAATCCAGTGGCAAAGTGAGCAAGGGACACACGTCTGGGCATACCTTGACAACTTAGGGCGAACAAAGCAAAAGCAAAGGGGATGATGGACGGAGTGTTGAACAATGCAAGCACTCACCCCCAGTAAACTGATCTGAGTTTAATCCATCATCATTCTTTAGCTCATTCTGCCACCCCAGTTCAGACATGGCCATATGCAAACCAGTTTGACCCTGTGCCTCAATGGAACAGTCCAGCCCGAACTGCGAAGCCATGTCTTCTCTGGACCGGAAACAAGCGTCCTGGCACTGGTTTCTGGCTAATCAGCCATCGTCAGCCAGGCTAGCTTGAATCCAGTGGCAAAATGAGCAAGGGACCCACATCTGGCCATACCCTGCCAACTTAGGGTGAACAAAGTAAAAGCAAATGGGATGATGGACGGAGTGTTGAACAATGCAAGCACTCACCACTAATCAACTGATCTGGGTTCAATCCATCATCATTCTTTAGCTCATTCTGCCACCCCAGTTCAGTCATGGTAATATGAAAATCAGTTTGACCCTGTTCCTCAATGGAACAGTCCAGGCCGAACTGCCAAGCCATGTCTTCCCTGGACCGGAAACAAGCATCCTAGGACCGGTTTCTGGCTAATCAGCCGTCATCAGCCAGGCTAGCTTGAATCCAGTGACAAAGTGAGCAAGGGACCCACGTCTGGCCATACCCTGCCAACTTAGGGTGAACTAAGCAAAACCAAAAGGGATATTGAACGGAGTGTTGAACAATGCAAAAACTCACCAAAAGTCAACTGATCTGGGTTTAATCCATAATCATTATTTAGCTCACTCCGCCACCCCAGTTCAGACATGGCCATATGCAAATCAGTCTGACCCTGTGCCTCATGGGAACAGTCCAGCCCGAACTGCCAAGTAATGTCTTCCCTGGAATGGAAACAAGCATTCTGGGACCGGTTTCTGGCTAACCAGCCATCATCAGCCAAGCTAGCTTGAATCCAGTGGCAAAGTGAGCAAGGGACCCACATCTGGGAATACCCTGCCAGCTTAGGGGGTACAAAGCAAAAGCAAAGGGGATGATGGACGGAGTGTTGAACAATGCAAGCACTCACCTCCAGTCAACTGATCTGAGTTTAATCCATCATCATTATTTAGTTCACTCCGCCACCCCAGTTCAGACATGGCCATATGCAAATCAGTCTGACCCTGTGCCTCATGGGAACAGTCCAGCCCGAACTGCCAAGGCATGTCTTCCCGGACTGAAAACAAGCATGCTGGGACCGGTTTCTGGCTAATCAGCCGTCATCAGCCAGGCTAGCTTGAATCCAGTGGCAAAGTGAGCAAGGGACACACGTCTGGGCATACCTTGACAACTTAGGGCGAACAAAGCAAAAGCAAAGGGGATGATGGACAGAGTGTTGAACAATGCAAGCACACACCTCCAGTCAACTGATCTGGGTTTAATCCATCATCATTCTTTAGCTCACTCCGCCACCCAGTTCAGACATGGCCATATGCAAATCAGTCTGACCCTGTGCCTCCTGCGACAAGTCCAGCCCGAACTGCCAAGCAATGTCTTCCCTGAACAGGAAACAAGCATCCTGGGACCGGTTTCTGGCTAATCAGCCGTCATCAGCCAGGCTAGCTTGAATCCAGTGGCAAAGTGAGCAAGGGACACACGTCTGGGCATACCTTGACAATTTAGGGCGAACAAAGCAAAAGCAAAGGGGATGATGGACGGAGTGTTGAACAATGCAAGTACTCACAACCAGTCAACTGATCTGGGTTTAATCCATCACCATTCTTTAGCTCACTCTGCCACCCCAGTTCACACATGGCCATATGCAAATAAGTCTGACCCTGTGCCTCATGGGAACATTCCAGCCCGAACTGCCAAGTAACGTCTTCCCTGGAACAGAAACAAGCATCCTGGGACCGGTTTCTGGCTAATCAGCCGTCATCAGCCAGGCTAGCTTGAATCCAGTGGCAAAGTGAGCAAGGGACACACGTCTGGGCATACCTTGACAATTTAGGGCGAACAAAGCAAAAGCAAAGGGGATGATGGACGGAGTGTTGAACAATGCAAGCACTCACCCCCAGTAAACTGATCTGAGTTTAATCCATCATCATTCTTTAGCTCATTCTGCCACCCCAGTTCAGACATGGCCATATGCAAACCAGTTTGACCCTGTGCCTCAATGGAACAGTCCAGCCCGAACTGCCAAGCCATGTCTTCCCTGGACCGGAAACAAGCGTCCTGGCACTGGTTTCTGGCTAATCAGCCATCGTCAGCCAGGCTAGCTTGAATCCAGTGGCAAAATGAGCAAGGGACCCAATTCTGGCCATACCCTGCCAACTTAGGGTGAACAAAGTAAAAGCAAAGGGGATGATGGACGGAGTGTTGAACAATGCAAGCACTCACCACTAGTCAACTGATCTGGGTTCAATCCATCATCATTCTTTAGCTCATTCTGCCACCCCAGTTCAGTCATGGTAATATGAAAATCAGTTTGACCCTGTTCCTCAATGGAACAGTCCAGCCCGAACTGCCAAGCCATGTCTTCCCTGGACCGGAAACAAGCGTCCTGGCACTGGTTTCTGGCTAATCAGCCATCGTCAGCCAGCCTAGCTTGAATCCAGTGGCAAAATGAGCAAGGGACCCACATCTGGCCATACCCTGCCAACTTAGGGTGAACAAAGTAAAAGCAAAGGGGATGATGGACGGAGTGTTGAACAATGCAAGTACTCACAACCAGTCGACTGATCTGGGTTTAATCCATCATCATTCTTTAGCTCACTCTGCCACCCCAGTTCACACATGGCCATATGCAAATCAGTCTGACCCTGTGCCTCATGGGAACAGTCCTGCCTGAACTGCCAAGTAACCTCTTCCCTGGAACGGAAACAAGCATCCTGGGACCGGTTTCTGGTTAACCAGCCATCATCAGCCAAGCTAGCTTGAATCCAGTGGCAAAGTGAGCAAGGGACCCACGTCTGGGCATACCCTGCCAACTTAATTCATACAAAGAAAAAGCAAAGGGGAAGATGGACGGAGTGTTGAAAAATACAAGCACTCACCTCCAGTGAACTGATCTGGGTTTAATCCATCATCATTCTTTAGTTCACTCCGCCACCCCAGTTCAGACATGGCCATATGCAAATCAGTCTGACCCTGTGCCTCATGGGAACAGTCCAGCCTGAACTGCCAAGGCATGTCTTCCCTGGACCAGAAACAAGCATGCTGGGACCGGTTTCTGGCTAATCAGCCGTCATCAGCCAGGCTAGCTTGAATCCAGTGGCAAAGTAAGCAAGGGACACACGTCTGGGCATACCTTGACAACTTAGGGCGAACAAAGCAAAAGCAAAGGAGATGATGGACAGATTGTTGAACAATGCAAGCACACACCTCCAGTCAACTGATCTGGGTTTAAACCATCATCATTCTTTAGCTCACTCCGCCACCCCAGTTCAGACATGGCCATATGCAAATCAGTCTGACCCTGTGCCTCCTGCGACCAGCCCAGCCCGAACTGCCAAGCCATGTCTTCCCTGAACAGGAAACAGGCATCGCGGGACCGGTTTCTGGCTAATCAGCCGTCATCAGCCAGGCTAGCTTGAATCCAGTGGCAAAGTGAGCAAGGGACACGCGTCTGGGCATACCTTGACAACTTAGGGCGAACAAAGCAAAAGCAAAGGGGATGATGGACGGAGTGCTGAACAATGCAAGCACTCACCCCCAGTCAACTGATCTGGGTTCAATCCATCATCATTCTCTAGCTCATTCTGCTACCCCAGTTCAGACATGGTAATATGCAAATCAGTTTGACCCTGTTCCTCAATGGAACAGTCCAGGCCGAACTGCCAAGCCATGTCTTCCCTGGACCGGAAACAAGCATCCTGGCACTGGTTTCTGGCTAATCAGCCATCATCAGCCAGGCTAGCTTGAATCCAGTGGCAAAGTGAGCAAGGGACCCACATCTGGCCATACCATGCCAACTTAGGGCGTACAAAGCAAAAGCAAAGGGGATGATGGACGGAGTGTTGAACAATGCAAGCACTCACAACCAGTCAACTGATCTGAGTTTAATCCATCATCATTCTTTAGCTCACTCTGCCACCCCAGTTCACACATGGCATATGTAAATCAGTCTGACCCTGTGCCTCATGGGAACAGCCCAGCCCGAACTGCCAAGTAACGGCTTCCCAGGAACGGAAACAAGCATCCTGGGACTGGTTTCTGGCTAACCAGCCATCATCAGCCAAACTAGCTTGAATCCAGTGGCAAAGTGAGCAAGGGACCCACGTCATGGCATACCCTGCCAACTTAGGGCGAGCAAAGCAAAAGCAAAGGGGATGATGGGCGGAGTGTTTAACAATGCAAGCACTCACCTCCAGTCAACTGATCTCGTTTTAATCCATCATCATTCTTTAGCTCACTCTGCCACCCCAGTTCAGACATGGCCATATGCAAATCAGTCTGACCCTGTGCCTCATGGGAACAGTCCAGCCTGAACTGCCAAGCCATATCTTCCCTGGACCGGAAACAAGCATCCTAGGACTGGTTTCTGGCTAAACAGCCGTCATCAGCAAGGCTAGCTTGAATCCAGTGGCAAACTGTGGAAGGGACCCACGTCTGGGCATACCCTGCCAACTTAGGGCGAATAAAGCAAAACCAAAGGGGATGATGAACGGAGTGTTGAACAATGCAAGCACTCACCCCCAGTCAACTGATCTTGGTTTAATCCATCTTCATTCTTTAGCTCACTCCGCCACCCCAGTTCAGATATGGCCATATGGAAATGGATGTATGTCACTGCAATGCATGCTATTACAACGCATGCCATTACAACGCATTTCCCAACGCAAGTACCATTACAACGCACGATTTTACAACACATACCGTTACTACGCGAAATAATAATAGTAATGAAAAACTACCATTACAACGTAAACAAATACAATGCATACCATTACAACGCATAAAATACTATTAATAAATATATTTTTAATTTTTGTAAAATAACCCCTACTACGGGGTGCAGGGAAAATTGGGGTTTTGGGTGGGGAAGTGTATTAAAACGTAGTAAGAAACTTAACATAAAGTATGAAAAAAAGCCTAATATTTTAAAAAAACAATACTCGAGTATTTTTATAACAGTACTCGAGTATTAAAATAAGTACTCATGTATTACACATTTATTTAAATCATCAAAATCTTTTTTTTAAAAATACAAAAAGCGTTTTAAAAAACATATTAATGATAATACAATAACTGTAAAATACCAAAACGTACGAAATAATAATATTAAGTGGGGAACAAACACATACCCGCCATTTTAGCAAAGAAAGCCATAAAGAGTCCTACAACTCTTTCCATGAAAGAAACACCAAGGCACTGAATACAAAATGGAGGTCAAAACGCTGTACGAAACTCAAAACACACACTTATAAACACGAAATTTAAATTACACGTTTTCACAGCAAATAAAACATAAAAAAAACACATTTAAACAATGCTTTCTTCTAAAATTAAGATGACACTCGCAAAAACTTATAAATACGAGTAAGACACCATTTTGAAAACAGTTGATCATCAACTACCAGAGAGAGCAGACGCATCTAGCTGACCCTCTAACCTCTTGGCACAGAGAACTACTGAAGCAAAAAGGGATACAATTCCTATCGAGAAAAACAAGTACATTGAATTAGAAAAACATGAAAACATTGAGCTTTTTAAAATAATAAAAGTAGATTAAATAATAATTTTAAAACATCTTTATGTTTCAGAGTAATAAAAACATAGCCATCAATTCCTCAAACCTTCACCCCATTGGAATACAAATAGCTAACAATGTAGGTACTTTCAAAAAAGAACATAATTTTTCTAAATAATGTCAAGAATGTAACATAGAAGAATATTCACGTAAATAAATCAAAATGAAAATGTAAATAGTATATGTCTCTTTCATAAAAAATAGTGTTCTTACTGAAAGAATAAAAAAAAAAACGAAGGTAAAAAGATTTTCATTTACATTTTTTCAGCAAACTAATTAACATTTGAAGACAAACATCACAACCGTAATTGAAATTACGAAAAAGGAATAGAAGACATATTTATTTCCAAAACTAAGGTAAAAAAAATTGAAAATATAACCAAATATAACGCTTAGCTCAGAAATGCTAGTCCTTATGTACAAAAACTGTCAACCCATCTAGAAAATATTTTTAAAAATAATTCGAAATGTTTGTCATGTTTTAAAACACTACTTTCAGATATAACAACATACATGTAATAACCAATAGAATTTTCCTATAAAAAAAAAGGTTTATTAAAATAAGAAATAACATACATTTTCTTTGCAACCCTCAACAGAAAAATCGACAACTTGGATCAAACGAAAAAACGCACGAAAAGAGCGATCAAAGACAGAAGAAACCAAGATCCAAAACGAAAGAACCAAAATATGGTAAATATATGTGTATAAGCACAAGAACCCTTTTTTTTAAGAACCTATGTTTAAATGACAATGAACAACCGCAGTATTTAATAGAACACTATACTTAAGTAAGCTTGCAAATTTTTTTTGAACAGATTGAGAAAGCCCTACAAAACTTAAGAATAAGAAAAGTGAAAGAACTGACGTCATCAAGCAAGCAAAACACAATTAGCAAAGGGAAGACACGTTAAAAATACCATTGTAAACATTATAGTAAATGCAAGAGACCAGAGAAAAGAATTTCTAATGAAAGCAATGCATTTTTAAAATATAACATGTACCAATTTCTAAAAAGTTTGAAATACAACTGCATAGTATGTATAAACAGAAACATAAGGAAATAAATAAGCAAAACGTTGATTTTTCAAAAATGTCTTTTCAAGAAAAAAACAAATAATTTTATTTCAAAAGCAGCACGATAATGAAATGTTCATCTTTACTTCAAAAAAAGAGAAAGAACTGAAAACACTACAAAGAAGAGGGACACCGAAGAACCGAATCATATTCTTAGTCGAGCCAACAGCAAACAGGACTAAAGTAAAAAGGTAAACCATAAACAATCCAAAAACTATATTTTAAAACTAACACTGTAATGTGAAAAGGTATGATAGAAATGGGTATTAAATTACTATTTTAAGACCAGGTAGGTGTAACAGTAATGAAAGTAATGGATATAGTAGGGGTATAATTTACTATACTAACTCCAGGAAGGTGCTGCAGTAGTGAAAGTGATTGACAGTGAAGGTATATAAATAACTATTCTAACTCCAGAAAGGTGCAACAGAAGGGAAAGTGATGGATAGTGTAGGGCAGTGTTTCCCAAACTGTGGTCCGCGGACCCCCAGGGGTCCGTGACACATTCCCAGGGGGTCCGTAGGCAACAGTTTTAAAAGCCCAGAAACATTTCTTGTATAATTAGCAGCTTTCCAGCAACAATAAAAGTGTCAAGATTATGCCAGTGATTAATGTACCTGCTAGAGAGCGAGGAGAGGTTTGTTCAGTGGCAGCTTTGAATTAACTAATGTAGCACAGAGGGTTAATGTGCCTACTGCAAAGAACGTGTAACATGCATCTTAAAAAGCAGTATTTTATGTGCCTAGGTTCGTGGTTACTGCTTTGGTCACAGAGATTCCTTTATTACCATGCACTTCATAAGTGACAATCGTAATCTAGCAGAGGGACATATAAACTGTCATCAAAGAGATGCTTGCAAACTGCATAGTAAAAGTTAGTAACTTATATTTTGTCCCAGTTATTATTATTCTGATGCTGCTAAAAAGATATATTTGGGAGGAAATACATTTTTAATGTTAAAGTCAATGCTAGCCACTGTGTTATGCTCTGAATCCTGAGTTTGTGCTTTTCCAGACCAAGCACTCTTTAAACATTTTATATACACAATGATTTACATGTATTGTTATTGTTATTTTTGATTTGTAACGCGCCCAATCACCTGCAGGCCTCTAAGCGCTCGGAAATCGATGGTGCAAACAACAACTTTAGCAACACAGAGAGGCAACCACTAGCCTAGTTGGCACTCAGGGACCTCCTAAACAGCAGCGTTTTTAACCCCTTTCTAAAGCGTAGGAGGTTCTCTTCCCTGCGCAGCGGTTCAGGTAGTGTGTTCCATAGTTGAGGAACCAACACCGAGAAGGCTCTTCCACCCTTGGTGACGAATTTATACCGAGGGCAGACCAACAGTTGAGAGTCTGAGGATCTGAGAGTTCTCATTGGGCTGTACACCGCCACACGGTTTTTAATGTATGCAGGCGCCATGCCATAGATGGCTTTGTGGGCTATACATAAACTTTTGAATTCCACTCGCTCCTTAATAGGGAGCCAGTGGAGGCTCTGTAACAGGGGATATGCTTTAGTTCGTCTTGGCAATCTAAAAATGAGGCGAGCAGCATCATTCATCACCACCTGTAGCCTGTTTGTCAGGGTTTTTGGCAGACCAAGGTAGAGGGCATTTCCATAGTCTATCCTTGAGAGCAGGGTGGCTGCGACAATGGAGCGTAGCATGGATTGGGAGATGACGGGTACTAGCTTCCGTAGCTGTCGGATGATATTGCTACAGCTACCCACCACTGAAGAGATCTGATTACCCATTGATAGGTCACAGTCTAATTTAATTCCCAGACTCTTCACATTCAGGCTAGGTTTTGGAGCCGGGCCTAGCTCTGCGGGCCAGTAGAGGTCACACCATGGTGAAGTGGCGGATGGAATCACCAGTACCTCAGTCTTATCTGGGTTGATTTTTAAAAGGTTCCCTGTCATCCAGTGGACCGTATGTCTCAAGATGTTCTGAGTATGGATTTGAGCGGCACTGGTATTGTCGACACTCAGCAACAGCTGCGTGTCGTCCGCATAGTTGAATACTGTGCAGCCCATGCGCGCCAAAGAAGCAATCAGAGGCTGCAGATATAGATTAAATAGAAGTGGGGACAGGGCCGAGCCCTGAGGCACCCCACATTCTAATTTCCCCACTTCGGAGGTTTCTTCCCCAAGTTGTATTCTTTGGGTCCTTCCTGACAGAAAGGATTGCAGCCATCTGAAGGCCCGGCCTTTGATGCCAAAGTCGCTCAATCTTTCCAGCAGCAAAGCATGGCTGGCATGTATGATTCAATGTCTCTATATGTGTGTGATGTAAAGTGCTCTGACATCCTACAATGGTATGAGAGATGCTACAAAACAAATGAAATACATGTGACAGAGGGGCTATTACTTGAATATAAAATACTAAGGGCCAGATGTACGATCTGTTTTTATATGCGCGAACGAGTTCGCAAACCCGTTTGCGCATGCAAAAACCTATTGGGCCATGTACATAGCCTATTTTGCGAGTCTCAATTTGTTTGCGACTCTCTAAATAGGTTTTGCAACTTGCTATTTGGAAGGGGCATTCCCTTCCGAATAGCGAGTCTCAAAACCATGTACAAATGTTTTGCGGTTGCAAAACAGTCACAATTACCACCTACATCAAGTAGATGGTAATGCATTGGCAAATGCAAGCAAAATTATTTTTTACGGTCAGGCAGTGGTCCCAGGGACCTCTGCCTGCCCTTAGAAAATTAAACAAAAACGTTTCATTTTCTTTTTTTTTTTTTTAAATGCATGGTAAACAGGCTGCTTTTTTTTTTTTTTTTTAAACTGCTTTATTTAAAAGCAGTCCGAGATATGGTGGCCTGCAGAGCCCAGCAGGCCACCATCGCTGGGAGGGCTGGCATTCCCAAAGGGCTCGCAAATTGCGAGAGGCTCATTAATATTAATGAACCTTGCAATTTGCGACCCCATTGGGAATCCCAAACAGTGTTAAACACACTGTTGTACATTTCATTTAGCGACTCGCAATTTGCCACACGCAATGTGTTGCCAATTGCGAGGCGTTAAATGAAATGGTCGTACATCTGGCCTCAAAATCCTTAGTACTTTGAGTATTTATTTTGTGTGCACACGTGTGTATTTTTTTCGATTTACTGTTTTAATGTTTGAAATTTAACTCATACAAACTGCTTGGGGGTCCCCGGCTTCCAGTGGTGACTCAATGGGGGTCCTCAGGAGTCAAAAGTTTGGGAACCACTGGTGTAGGGGACTAATTTACTATTCTAAATCCAGGAAAGTGCAGCAGTAGGGAAAGTGATGGATAGACTCGAAATATAATTTACTATACTAACTCCAGGAAGGTGCAGCAGTAGGGAAAGTGATGGATAGTGTAGGGGTATAATTTACTATTGTAACTCAAGGAAGGTGCCGCAATAGGAAAAGTGAGGCATAGTGTAAGGGTATATTTTACTATTCTAACTCCAGGAAGGTGCAGCAGTAAGGAAAGTTGATGGATAGTGTAGGGGTATAAATTACTATTATAACTCCAGGAAAGTGCAGCAGTAGGGAAAGTGATGGATAGTGTAGGTGTAAAATGTACTATTCTAACACCAGGAAGGTGCAGCAGTAGGGAAAGTGATGGATAGTGTAAGGGGATAATTTACTATTTTAACTTCAGGAAAGTGCAGCAGTAGGGAAAGTGATTGGTAGTGTGGGGGTATAATTTACAATTCTAACTCTAGGAAAGTGCTGCAGTAGGGAAAGTGATTGATAGTGTAGGGGTATAATTTACTATTATAACACCAGGAAAGTGCAGCAGTAGGGAAAGTGATGGATAGTGTAAGGGTATAATTTACTATTCTAACTCCAGGAAAGTGCAGCAGTTGGGAAAATGATGGATAGTGTAGGGGTATTATTTACTATTCTAACACCAGGAAGGTGCAGCAGTAGGGAACGTGATGGATAGTCTAAGGGTATTCTAACTCCAGGAAAGTGCAGCAGTAGGGAACGTGATTGATAGTGTAGGGGTATAATTTACTATTCTAACACCATGAAAGTGCAGCAGTAGGGAAAGTGATGGATAGTGTAAGGGTATAATTTACTATTCTAACTCCAGGAAAGTGCAGCAGTTAAGAAAGTGATGGATAGTGTAGGGGTATAATTTACTATTCTAACACCAGGAAGGTGCAGCAGTAGGGAAAGTAATGGATGGTGTAAGGGTATTTTAACTCCAGGAAAGTGCAGCAGTAGGGAAAGTGATGGATATTGTAGGGGTATAATTTCCTATTCAAACTCCCGGAAGGTGCAGCAGTAGTAAAAGTGATGGATACTATAGGGGTAAAATGTACTATTCTAACACCAGGAAGGTGCAGCAGTAGGGAGAGTGATGGATAGTGTAAGGGTATTCTAACTCCTGTAAGGTGCAGCAGTAGGGAAAGTGATGGATAGTGTAGGGGTATAATTTACTAATCTAACACCAGGAAGTTGCAGCAGTAGGGAAAGTGATGGATCGTGTAGGGGTATAATTTACTATTCTAACACCAGGAAGATGCAGCAGTAGGGAAAGTGATGGCTAGTGTAGGGGTATAATTTACTATTCTAACACCAGGAAGTTGCAGCAATAGGAAAAGAGAAGGATAGTGTAAGGGTATTCTAACTCCAGGAAAGTGCAGCAGAAGGGAAAGTGATGGATAGTGCAGGGGTATAATTTACTATTCAAACTGGCCGGAAGTTGCAGCAGAAGTGAAAGTGATGCATACTATAGGGGTAAAATTTACTATTCTAACACCAGGAAGGTGCAGCAGTAGGGAAATTGATGGATAGTGTAAGGGTATTCTAACTCCTGGAAGGTGCAGCAGTAGGGAAAGTGATGGATAGTGTAGGGGTATAATTTACTAATCTAACACCAGGAAGTTGCAGCAGTAGAGAAAGTGATGGATAGTGTAGGGGTATAATTTAGTAATCTAACACCAGGAAGTTTCAGCAGTAGGGAAAGTGATGGATAGTGTAGGGGTATAATTTACTATTCTAACACCAGGAAGGTGCAACAATAGGAAAAGAGAAGGATAGTGTAAGGGTATAATTTCATGTCTAACTCCAGAAAGGTGCAACAGAAGGGAAAGTGATGGATAGTGTAGGGGTATAATTTACTATTCTAACTCCAGGAAAATGCAGCAGTAGGGAAAATGAAGGATAGTGTAGGTGAATCACTTACTATTATAACACCAAAAATGTGTAGCAGTAGACTTAGGGCCTCATTAGGATGACGGGCGGACTTTGTCCGCCCGCCACCCTATCGGTATTCTGGACTGCCCGCCATAAGGGCGGGGGTCCCGTTGGGGGAATTAGGATGTGCCCGCCACAGTGGCGGGCACATCCTTCATTTTTAGCATTGTCGCAGGCGGTGCACTCTGCACCGCCCGCCACAATGCTAAAAATGTATTTTTGCATTTGCATATACAAAGCCGCAGGCACCGCGCGGTGCCTGCCGCTTTGTACATGCAAATGAAGAGGGGTACCATAGGTACCCCCCCCCTGTGCACCCCCACCTCAGCCTTCACGAGGGGGGCCCGCATGGGCCCCCCAAAGCAAAGACCACCTGCCTTTCCGTGGCGGCATCGCCGCCGCGGAAAGGCACCTATTTGCAAGCATCCAAATATGGCTGGCGGTGTCTGATAGACACCGCCACCATATAATCCCTTTTCCGGCCCTGCCGCAAGGCGACCGGGGCGGAAAAGTGGTGGGCGGTGTTTGCCTCCGCTGCGGTCCCCCTCCCGCCATTGTAATGTGGTGGGGGGGAAAAGGGTGGCGGGCGGGCATTTCTGTCGGGCGGATCGCCACCGCCACCATGGCGGTGGCGATCCACCGGACATGGTAATGGACCCCTTAGTGTTGCAAAAAGAAGTGATTGTAAGTAATGTTTAAAAAGTTTTAAAAATGTATTAATACCATTACAATTCAATTCCTTTTCAGTTTCTTTTCAGATAATGTCTACAGACAAAACAGCGTCATACATAAAATCAAACTGTGGAAACAGACTATTAAAACATGCAGGATATATATATTGTAAAGAGAGAATAAGTGAACCACAAAGACATTGGAGGTGTGTGCAATTTTACTCAAGCCATTGCAGAGGCAGAGCGGTTACACTTGGTGAGACAGTCATTAAGACAGCAGACCACAACCACTCTGCCTCTGCAATGGACATTGAGGTAAGAGAAACTATCAATGAAATGAAAGAAATTGCATGCACCTACAATGAAACTTCTGGTTCTATTTCAAGAGAGGTTGCACAGCATGTCCCCAGCCATGTAGCTAGCAGTATGCCTATAATTCCTATTTTGAGAAGAATTATCCAAAGAAAAAAGCAGGCAAGTAACACTCATACCACCACTCATACCTTTTCTGATATTCGCATTCCTCCTGAACTCTCTATCTCTTTTTCAAATGAACCTTTCCTCCTGCATGACAACGAAAACCCTCAAAAACGTATTCTAATCTTTACTGCACCCTGCAACCTTGTTAAATTAGAGAATAGTGAAATTTGGATGATGGATGGGACGTTTAAAAGTACGCCCCACCCCATCACCCAAAATTGACACTATTCATGCTAAAATAAATAACAATGTAATTCCCTTAGTCTACAGTTTGCTATCTGAGAAACAATCTGCAACCTACACTGAACTTTTGTCAGTGATTAAAACCAAAAGATCAAACAAAAGTCCTAGGAAAATAATTGTTGATTTTGAATTTGCAATGATTAATACAATCACCAAAACGTACACGGATACCCAAATTCAGGGATGTTTTTTCCATTTTTCCCCAGGCATTTTGGCGTAAATTACAAAAAACATCCCTGTTTGCAGATTATTCAACGGATAGCAAACTACAATTTGAACTAAAAAAACTAACAGCTCTTTGCTTTGTTCCTCCTGAAAGTGTAGACGAGTACTACACTGCAATTACCCAGAATCAGATTCTTTTAATGAAAACGAGGAAAAATTGGCACCCCGTCTAAATTACTTTGAAGACACATGGATTGGACATCTAAGCAGGTCGGGTCTCAGAAAGGAAGCCACGTTTCCATGTGAAGTGGTGGAACTGCTACACAAGTTGCATAGAAGGAGAAGCAAAGACAAACAATGCCATAGAGGGATGACATAACTCCTTCAACCATACAATTGGTAAACCACACCCCAACTTTTATAATTTTTTGGAAACTTTGAAGAAGGAGCAAGGTTTTCAAGAAATGAGAATTTCCCAAACATTAACAGGTAGTCTAAACCCATGCATCTCTAAAAAATCAAACGAGATGTCTGAGAGACTATTGGGTGTTTTGCAACAGTTTTCGTTGTTTGTGACTTTAGACTACCTTGATAATGTTGCTAACATACTACATTTTTAACTAATTATACATCTTTACTTTCCTGCTTTGCCCTATAATCACATTACTTCTAATTACAATTGGCATTTTTCGTAAACATTTTTCAAAATTTTTAAGTCGGGTCACCTTACCTTTAGATGTTTTCCATCTTTCTGTGAATCCATTCTTGTAAATATATCCAAAAAGAAATCCTTTGGCTTGTTTTAAATAAAGTTATCCATTGTTTTTTGAATGACATAATTCCCAAAAATGTTTTGTTTTACAAAAAAAAAACAAGTTCCAATGACCAATTCCAAATGTGTAAGAACCAAACAGCTGAAGATCGAATACCAACTTGTCTTTATTCGAACCACATCCCAAGTATTCAAAAATCTTCATTTCCAAAAATGATCACCAAACCCAAAAATTCTTTAGAACCCAAAATTTCCACCATTTAATGCACGAGCGTTCTTCTTTCTTCTTTACTCGATTCCCAAAGTGCAAGAATTTCGATCCCAATGATCCTTCCAGTCTAAAACCATGTCCACAATCCGTATCGAAAATTCAAAATTCCGAAAAAAGACAACGCATTCCAAAAACCAAATCCAGGTAATCGATCTTCTTCTTCTTCTTTACACATTACATTTTTTCATAAACAGTACTTACACATTACTATTATAAACATTTTCCTATATAATAACATTATAAATACTTTAAACAGGCGACCCGACAACGGCATACACTAGCTACATAATTGGAGACATGCTGAAATTCAAATAACAGTGTTTACATTAACACATGCAACCTCTCCTTATTCTCTCTTTACAATATATATAGTCCTAAACATTTTTTTTACATTAAAAAAGGTTTGTAAAGTTTCCTACCTGAGCGCAGATCTGCTTCCTGCTGCTTTGTCCAACGATGCTCTCCAAAATGGCCGCGATCTTCACATTTACGTGTCTACGTCATCTGGAGTCATGAACAACAAACAAGGACAATGTATTAATATTATACAATATTGTACATTATGAAGTTTAAAAAGTGTATTTTTCAAAAGAAACAAACATTCATTTATTTTTCTAAAAATTTATTAAAAATTTAAAAATTATTCTTTCTATTTTACAATCTCTTTGAAATAAATATATTTATTTACAACTATGTATTCCGTGTTTTTTTTTATCAATAAATGTTATAACTAAATCAATTAAGTTTATAATATTATCTAAAATGTTATATTAAATATCTTACCCTTATTCTTCTTTCAAAGTCCACTCCAGTGTTCCGCATCCTGTTGTTTTTTAACTTGTAAAAGAGATTCGCGTTTTCAATACAGGTAGCTGTGGAAATAAATGAAGGACAATACTTGTCATTGAATTCAATGGTAAAGCGTGGGAATTTTTAATAAATACATACTTTACTTCCTTTATAAATGACTATTACTATCTCACTGGTTCTTTAAACAAACTACATACTTAGAAAAATAATTAATGTTTTATTAAAATAAAAAAAAATAAAAAACTATAGTATTTTTATAAATACTTTTCAAAACTTTCAAATACATTTTAATTCAAATTTAATTATTATAATTACTAATTTTTTACAAATAAATACTATACTATATATACATTTTCTTTTTAAAAACATATGAATAAATTGCAATTTAACACTTTAGTATATTTTATAAAACATTAAAAAAGAATAAATTAATGTACAAAATATGTATAAGGTATTATTTTAAATACTATTTTATACTTTTCTATATTTTAAAATTAATGTTCAGGATAAATCTAATAGTTTAATTAGTATTATTTTTAGTTATTAATACTAAAGTATTTTTTAAATAATAATATTAATTGTAATAAAAATAATTATATTAAAATAATAATACTAAAGTATATTTATAAATACTTTCCAATATAAAAAAACAAAAAGAATTATTTTTAAATTACTTTTTCTTTATGAAATTAATACTAAGGTATTATTTTAAATACTTTTTGATACTTTTCTATATTTTAAAATTAATTTATAGTATATATCTAATAGTTTAATTAGTAGTATGTATAATAGTTAATACAAAAGTATTTTTTAAATAACAAAAATAATAAAAAAAATACAAATGTATATTTATAAAAACTTTTCAATAAATAAAACAAAACAAAAACCAAAAAAATAATACATTTTAAATAACTATTTCTTTAATAAATTAATACTATGGTATTATTTTAAATACTTTTCTATACTTTTCTGTATTTTAAAAATAATGTTCAGTATAAATGTAATTTTTTTAATTAGTATTATTTTTAGTAATTAATACGAAAGTATTTTTTAAATAATAATAATATCATAATAATAATAATACATTTTAAATAACTATTTCTTTAAGAAATTAATATTAAGGTAATATTTTAAATACATTTCTATATTTTAAAAATAATGTTCAGTATAAATGTAATAGTTTAATTAGTATCATTTTTAGTAATTAATATGAAAGTATTTTTAAATGATAATAATAATAATATTAATAATGAAATAGTATAGAAATTATAAAAAAATAAAAAAATATTAATCTAATAAAAATAACAATAAATACAAATAATAATAATTACCTGCGTTGTAATAGCACCTGCGTTGTAATAACACCTACGTTGTAATAGCATGTATTGTAATAGCATGCGTTGTAAAGGCACCTGCGCTGTAATAGTTGCGTTGTAATAGCAATGCGTTGTAATAGTTGCGTTGTAATGGATATTCCCTATGCAAATCATTCTGACCATGTGCCTCCTGCGACCAGTCTAGCCCGAAGTGCCAAGCCATGTCTTCCCTAGACTGGAAACAAGCATCCTGGGACCGGTTTCTGGCTAATCAGCCGTCATCAGCCAGGCTAGCTTGAATCCAGTGGCAAAGTGAGAAAGGGACACACGTCTGGGCATACCTTGACAACTTAGGGCGAACAAAGCAAAAGCGAAGGGGATGATGGACGGAGTGTTGAACAATGCAAGCACTCACCCCCAGTCAACTGATCTGGGTTTAATCCATCATCATTCTTTAGCTCACTCTGCCACCTCAGTTCAGACATGGCCATATGCAAATAAGTTTGACCTTGTGCCTCAATGCAACAGTCCAGCCTGAACTGCCAAGCCCTGTCTTCCTTGGACTGGAAACAAGCATCCTGGGACCGGTTTCTGGCTAATCAGCCATCATCAGCCAAGCTAGCTTGAATCCAGTGTCAAAGTGAGCAGGGACACACATCTGGAAATACCCTGCTAACTTAGTGCGAATAAAGCAAAAGCAAAGGGGATGATGGATAGAGTGTTGAATAATGCAAGCACTCACCCCCAGTCAACTGATCTGGGTTTAATTCATCATCATCCTTTAGCTCACTCCGCCACCCCTGTTCAGACATGGCCATATGCAAATCAGTCTGATCCTGTGCCTCATGGGAACAGTCCAGCCCGAACTGCCAAGCCATGTCTTCTCTGGACCGGAAACAAGCATCCTGGGACCGGTTTCTGGCTAATCAGCCATCATCAGCCAAGCTAGTTTGAATCCAGTGTCAAAGTGAGCAAGGGACACACGTCTGGGCATTCCGTGCCAACTTAGGGTGAACCCTGCAAAAGCAAAGAGGATGATGAATGGAGTGTTGAACAATGCAAGCACTCCCCTCCAGTCAACTGATCTGTGTTTAATCCATCATCATTCTTTAGCTCAAACTACCACCCCAGTTCAGACATGGCCATATGCAAATCAGTCTGACCCTGTGCCTCATGAAAACAGTCCAGCCTGAACTGCCAAGCTATGTCTTCCCTGGACTGGAAACAAGCATCCTAGGACCGGTTTCTGGCTAATCAGCCATCATCAGCCACACTATCTTCCATCCAGTGGCAAAGTGAGCAAGGGACCCACGTGTAGGCATACCCCGCCAACTTACGGTGAACAAAGCAAAACCAAAGGGGATGATGGACGGAGTGTTGAACAATGCAAGCACTCACCCCCAGTCAACTGATCTGGGTTTAATCCATCATCATTCTTTAGCTCACTCTGTCATCCCAGTTCAGACATGGCCAAATGCAAATCAGTCTGACCCTGTGCCTCATGCGAACATTCAAGTCCTCGGAACTGCCATGCCATGTCTTCCTTGGACCGGAAAAAAGAATCCTGGGACCGGTTTCAGGCTAATCAGCCGTCATCAGCCAGGCTATATTGAATCCAGTGGCAAAGTGAGCAAGGGACCCACATCTGGGCATACCCTGCCAACTTAGGGCGAACAAAGCAAAACCAAAGGGGTTGATGAACCGAGTGTTGAATATTGCAAGCACTCACCCTCAGTCAACTGATCTGTGTTTAATCAATCATCATTCTTTAGCTCACTCTGCCACCCCAGTTCAGACATGGCTATATGCAAATCAGTCTGACCCTGTGCCTCATGCGAACAGTCCAGCCCGAACTGCCAAGCCATGTCTTCCCTGACCGGAAACAAGCATCCTGAGACCGGTTTCTGGCTAATCAGCCTTCATTGGCCAGGCTAGCTTGAATCCAGTGGCAAAGTGAGCAAAGACTCAGGTCTGGGCATACCCTGCCAACTTAGGACGAACAAAGCAAAACTAAAGCGGATGATGGACGGAGTGTTGAACAATGCAAGCACGCAGCCCCAGGCAACTGGTCTGGGTTTAAACCATCATCATTCTTTAGCTCACTCCGCCACCCCAGTTCAGACATATGCAAATCAGTCTGACCCTTTGCATCATGGAACAGTCCAGCCCGAGCGGCCACGCCATGTCTTCCCTGTACCAGAAACAAGCCTGCTGTGACCGGTTTCTGGCTAATCAGCCGTCATCAGCCAGGCTAGCTTGAATCCAGTGGCAAAGTGAGCAAGGAACCACATCTAGGCATACCCCGCCAACTTAGAGTGAACAAAGCAAAACCAAAGGGGATGATGGACGGAGTGTTGAACAATGCAAGGACTCACCACCAGTCAACTGATCTGGGTTTACTCCATCTTCATTCTTTAGCTCACTCCGCCACCCCAGTTCAGACATGGCCATATGCAAATCAGTCTGACCCTGTGCCTCATGGGAACAGTCTAGCCCGAACTGCCAAGCCATGTCTTCCCTGGACCGGAAACAAGCATGCTGGGACAGGTTTCTGGCTATTCAGCCGTTATCAGCCACGTTAGCTTGAATCCAGTGGCAAATTGAGCAAGGGACCCTCGTCTGGGCATACCCTGCCAACTTAGGGTGAACAAAGCAAAACCAAAGGGGATGATGGACGGAGTGTTGAACAATGCAAGCAATATCCCCCAGTCAATTGATCTGGGGTTAATTCATCATCATTCTTTAGCTCACTCTGCCACCCCAGTTTAGATATGGCCACATGCAAATCAGTCTGACCCTGTGCCTCATGGGAACAGTCCAGGCCGAACTGCCAAGCCATGTCTTCCCTGGACCGGAAACAAGCATCCTGGGACCGGTTTCTGGCTAATCAGCCGTCATCAGCCAGGCTAGCTTGAATCAAGTGGCAAAGTGAGCAAGGGACCCACGTCTGGGCATACCCTGCCAACTTAGGGCGAACAAAGCAAAACCAAAGGGGATGATGGACGGAGTGTTGAACAATGGAAGCACTCACCCCCAGTCAACTGATCTGGGTTTAATTCATCATCATTCTTTAGCTCATTCCGCCACTCCAGTTCAGACATGGCCAAATGCAAATCAGTCTGACCCTGTGCCTCTTGCAAAAATTCCAGCCCGAACTGCCAAGCCATGTCTTCCCTTGACCGGAACAAAGAATCCTGGGACCAGTTTCTGGCTAATCACCTGTCATCAGCCAGTCTAGATTGAATCCAGTGGCAAAGTGAGGAAGGTACCCAAGTCTGGGCATACCCTGCAAACTTATGGCGAACAAAGCAAAACCAAAGGGGATGATGGACGGAGTGTTAAGCAATGCAAGCACTCACCCCCAGTCAACTGATCTGGGTTTAATCCATCATCATTCTTTATCTCACTCCGCCACCCCAGTTCAGATATGGTCATATGCAAATCAGTCTGACCCTGTGCCTCATGCGAACATTCCAGTACGAATTGCCAAGCCATGTTTTCCATGGACCGGAAACAAGCATCCTCGGATCGGTTTCTGGCTAATCAGCCGTCATCAGCCAGGCTAACTTGAATCCAGTGGCAAATTGAGCAAGGGACCAACGTTTGGGCATACCCTGCCAACTTATGACGAACAAAGCAAAACCAAAGCGGATGATGGACGGAGTGTTGAACAATGCATTCACGCAGCCCCAGGCAACTGGTCTGGGTTTAATCCATCATCATTCTTTAGCTCACTCCGCCACCCCAGTTCAGACATGGCCATATGCAAATCAGTCTGACCCTGTGCCTCATGCGAACAGTCTAGCCCGAACTGCCAAGCCATGTCTTCCCTGACCAAAAACAAGCATCCTGAGACTGGTTTCTGGCTAATCAGCCTTCATCAGCCAGGCTAGCTTGAATCCAGTGGCAAAGGGAGCAAAGACCCACGTCTGGGCATACCCTGCCAACTTATGACGAACAAAGCAAAACCAAAGCGGATGATGGACGGAGTGTTGAACAATGCATTCACGCAGCCCCAGGCAACTGGTCTGGGTTTAATCCATCATCATTCTTTAGCTCACTCCGCCACCCCAGTTCAGACATGGCCATATGCAAATCAGTCTGACCCTGTGCATCATGGGAACAGTCCAGACCAAACTGCCACGCCATTTCTTCCCTGTACCGGAAACAAGTATGCTGTGACTAGTTTCTGGCTAATCAGCCGTCATCAGCAAGGCTAGCTTGAATCCAGTGGCAAAGTGAGCAAGGAACCACATCCGCCAGCTTAGGGTGAACAAAGCAAAACCAAAGGGGATGATGTACGGAGTGTTGAACAATGCAAGGACTCACCACCAGTCAACTGATCTGGGTTTACTCCATCATCATTCTTTAGCTCACTCCGCCACCCCAGTTCAGACATGGCCATATGCAAAGCAGTCTGACCCTGTGCCTCATGGGAACAGTCCAGCCCGAACTGCCAAGCCATGTCTTCCCTGGACCGGAAACAAGCATACTGGGACAGGTTTCTGGCTATTCATCCGTTATCAGCAACGCTAGCTTGAATCCAGTGGCAAATTGAGCAAGGGACCCACGTTTGGGCATACCCTGCCAACTTAGGGTGAACAAAGCAAAACCAAAGGGGATGATGGACGGAGTGTTGAACAATGCAAGCAATAACCTCCAGTCAACTGATCTGGGTTTAATCCATCATCATTCGTTAGCTCACTCCGCCACCCCAGTTTAGACATGGCCACATGCAAATCAGTCTGAGCCTGTGCCTCATGGGAACAGTCCAGGCTGAACTGCCAAGCCATGTCTTCCCTGGACCGGAACCAAGCATCCTGGGACCGGTTTCTGGCTAATCAGCCGTCATCAGCCAGGCTAGCTTGAATCCAGTGGCAAAGTGAGCAAGGGACTCACGTCTGGGCATACACTGCCAACTTAGGGCGAACAAAACAAAACCAAAAGGGATGATGGACGGAGTGTTGAACAATGCAAGCACTCACCCCCAGTCAACTGATCTGGGTTTAATTCATCATCATTCTTTAGCTCATTCCGCCACTCCAGTTCAGACATGGCCAAATGCAAATCAGTCTGACCCTGTGCCTCTTGCAAAAATTCCAGCCCGAACTGCCAAACCATGTCTTCCCTGGACCGGAAAAAATAATCCTGGGACCTTTTTCTGGCTAATCACCTGTCATCAGCCAGTCTAGATTAAATCCAGTGGCAAGGTGAGGAAGGTACCCACGTCTGGGCATACCCTGCCCAATTATGGCGAACAAAGCAAAATTAAAAGGGATGATGGACGGAGTGTTCAACAATGCAAGCACTCATCCCCAGTCAACTGATCCGGATTTAATCCATCATCATTCTTTAGCTCACTTTGCCACCCCAGTTCAGACATGGCCATATGCAAATCAGTCTGACCCTGTGCCTCATGGGAACAGTCCAGCCCGAACTCCCAAGCCATGTATTTCCTGGAACGGAAACAAGCATCCTGGGACCGGTTTCTGTCTAATCAGCCGTCATCAGCCAAGCTAGCTTGAATCCAGTGACAAAGTGAGCAAGGGACCCAAATCTGGCATACCTTGCCAACTTAGGGCAAACAAATCAAAACCTAAGGGGATGATAGACGGAGTGTTAAACAATTGAAACACTCACCCCCAGTCAACTGATCTGGATTTAATTCATCATCATTCTTTGGCTCACTTCGCCACCCCAGTTCAGACATGGTCATATGCAAATCAGTCTGACCCTGTGCCTCATGCAAATAGTCCAGCCGGAACTGCCAAGCCATGTCTTCCATGGAACAGAAACAAGCATCCTCGGACCGGTTTCTGGCTAATCAGCCGTCATCAGCCAGGCTATCTTGAATCCAGTGGCAAAGTGAGCAAAGACCCACTTCTGGGTATAATCTGCCAACATAGGGCGAACAAAGCAAAACCAAAGGGATTGATGTACGTAGTGTTGAACAATGCAAGCACTCAACCCCAGTCAACTGATCTGGGTTTAATCCATCATCATTCTTTAGCTCACTCCGCCACCCCAGTTCAGACATGGCCATAGGCAAATCAGTCTGACCCTGTGCCTCATGCGTACAGTCCAGCCCTAACTGCCTAGCCATGTCTTCCCTGGACCGAAAACAAGCATCCTGGAACCGGTTTCTGGCTAATCAGCCTTCACCAGCCAGGCTAGCTTGAATCCAGTGGCAAAGTGAGCAAAGACCCACGTCTGGGCATACCCTGCCAACTTAGGATGAACAAAGCAAAACCAAAGCGAATGATGGACGGAGTGTTGAACAATGCAAGCATTCATCCCCAGTCAACTGATCTGGGTTTAATCCATCATCATTCTTTAGCTCACTCCGCCACCCCAGTTCAGACATGGCCATATGCAAATCAGTCTGAACCTGTGCCTCATGGGAACAGTCCAGACCGAACTGCCAAGCCATGTTTCCCTGGACCGGAAACTAGCATGCTGGGGCCGATTTCTGGCTAATCAGCCATCATCAGCCATGCTAGCTTGAATCCAGTGGCAAAGTGAGCAAGGGACCCACATCTGGGCATACCCAGCCAACTTAGGGCGAACAAAGCAAAACCAAAGGGGATGATGGACGGAGTGTTGAACAATGCAAGCACTCACCCCCAGTCAACTGATCTGGGTTTATTCCATCATCATTCTTTAGCTCATTCCGCCACCCCAGTTCAGACATGGACATATGCAAATCAGTCTGACCCTGTGCCTCATGGGACCAGCCCAGTCCTACCTGCCAAGCCATGTCTTCCCTGGACCGGAAACAAGCATCTGACTAATCAGCCGTCATCAGCCAGGCTAGCTTGAATCCAGTGGCAAAGTGAGCAAGGGACCCACGTCTGGGCATAACCTGCCAACTTAGGGCGAACAAAGCAAAACCAAAGGGGATGATGGATGGAGTGTTGAACAATGCAAGCACTCGCCCCAGTCAACAGATCTGAGTTTAATCCATCATCATTCTTTCGCTCACTCCGCCACCCCAGTTCAGACATGGCCATTTGGAAATCAGTCTGACCCAGTGCCTCATGGGAACAGTCCAGCCCGAACTGCCAAGCCATGTCTTCCCTGGACTGGAAACAAGCATGCTGGGACCTGTTTCTGGCTAATCAGCCATCATCAGCCAGGCTAGCTTGAGTCCAGTGGCAAAGTGAGCAAAGGACCCACGTCTGGGCATACCCTGCCAACTTAGGGCGAACAAAGCTAAACTAAAGGGGATGATGGACGGAGTGTTAAGCAATGCAAGCACTCACCCCCAGTCAACTGATCTGGGTTTAATCCATCATCATTCTTTATCTCACTCCGCCACCCCAGTTCAGACACAGTCATATTCAAATCAGTCTGACCCTGTGCCTCATGCGAACATTCCAGTCCGAATTGCCAAGCCATGTTTTCCATGGACCGGAAACGAGCATCCTCGGACCGGTTTCTGGCTAATCAGCCGTCATCAGCCAGGCTAGCTTGAATCCAGTGGCAAAGTGAGTAAGGGACCCACATCTGGGCATACCCTGCCAACTTAGGGCGAACAAAGCAAAACCAAAGGGGTTGATGGACGGAGTGTTGAACAATGCATTCACGCAGCCCCCGGCAACTGATCTGGGTTTAATCAATCATCATTTTTTAGCTCACTCCGCCACCTCAGTTTAGAAATGGCCATATGCAAATCAGTCTGACCCTGTGCCTCATGCGAACAGTCCAGCCCGAACTGCCAAGCCATGTCTTCCCTGACCAAAAACAAGCATCCTGAGACCAGTTTCTGGCTAATCAGCCTTCATCAGCCAGGCTAGCTTGAATCCAGTGGCAAAGTGAGCAAAGACCCACGTCTGGTCATACCCTGCCAACTTAGGACGAACAAAGCCCAACCAAAGCGGGAGATGGACGGAGTGTTGAACAATGCATGCAATGCACGCAGCCCCAGGCAACTGGTCTGGGTTTAATCCATCATCATTCTTTAGCTCAATACGCCACCCCAGTTCAGACATGGCCATATGCAAATCAATCTGACCCTGTGCATTATGTGAACAGTCAAGCCCGAACTGCCACGCCATGTCTTCCCTGTATCAGAAACAAGTATGCTGTGACCGGTTTCTGGCTAATCAGCCATCATCAGCCATTCTAGCTTGAATCCAGTGGCAAAGTGAGCAAGGGACCCACGTCTGGGCATACCCTGCCAACTTAGGGCGAACAAAACAAAACCAAAAGGGATGATGGACGGAGTGTTGAACAATGCAAGCATTCACCCCCAGTCAACTGATCTGGGTTTAATTCATCATCATTCTTTAGCTCATTCCGCCACTCCAGTTCAGACATGGCCAAATGCAAATCAGTCTGACCCTGTGCCTCTTGCAAAAATTCCAGCCCGAACTGCCAAGCCATGTCTTCCCTGGACCGGAAAAAAGAATGCTGGGACCTTTTTCTGGCTAATCACTTGTCATCAGCCAGTCTAGATTAAATCCAGTGGCATGGTGAGGAAGGTACCCACATCTGGGCATACCCTGCCAACTTATGGCGAACAAAGGAAAACTAAAGGGGATGATGGACGGAGTGTTGAACAATGCAAGCACTCACCCCCAGTCAACTGATCTGGGTTTACATCATCATCATTCTTTTGCTCACTCCGCCAACCCAGTTCAGACATGGCCATATGCAAATCAGTCTGACCCTGTGCCTCATGCAAATAGTCCAGCCCGAACTGCCAAGCCATGTCTTCCATGGAACAGAAACAAGCATCCTCGGAACGGTTTCTGGCTAATCAGCCGTCATCAGCCAGGCTATCTTGAATCCAGTGGCAAAGTGAGCAAGGGACCCACGTCTGGGCATACTCCTCCAACTTAGGGCGAACAAAGCAAAACCAAAGGGGATGATGGACGGAGTGTTGGACAATGCAAGCACTCACCCCCAGTCAACTGATCTGGGTTTAAACCATCATCATTCTTTAGCTCATTCCGCCACCCCAGTTCAGACATGGCCATATGCAAATCAGTCTGACCCTGTGCCTCATGGGACCAGCCCAGCCCGACCTGCCAAGCCGTGTCTTCCCTGGACTGGAAACAAGCATCCTGGGATTGGTTTCTGACTAATCAGCCGCCATCAGCCAGGCTAGCTTGAATCCGCTGGCAAAGTGAGCAAGGGACCCACGTCCGGGCATACCCTGCCAACTTAGGGCGAACAAAGCAAAACCAAAGGGGATGATGGACGGAGTGTTGAACAATGCAAGCAATATCCCCCAGTCAATTGATCTGGGGTTAATTCATCATCATTCTTTCTCTCACTCCGCCACCCCAGTTCAGACATGGCCATTTGGAAATCAGTCTGACCCTGTGCCTCATGGGAACAGTCCAGCCCGAACTGCCAAGCCATGTCTTCCCTGGACTGGAAACAAGCATGCTGGGACCAGTTTCTGTCTAATCAGCCGTCATCAGCCAGGCTAGCTTGTGTCCAGTGGCAAAGTGAGCAAAGGACCCACGTCTGGGCATACCCTGCCAACTTGGGGGGAACAAAGCAAAACCAAAAGGGGATGATGGGTGGAGTGTTGAACAATGCAAGCACTCACCCCCAGTCAAATGATCTGGGTTTAATCCATCATCATTCTGTAGCTCACTCCGCCATCCCAGTTCAGACATGGCCATATGCAAAGCAGTCTGACCCAGTCCCTCATGGGAACAGTCCAGCCCAAACTCCATGAAGGAAGAGGCACTACCCTAACCCTGATAGGTTGTATTTCCACCATCCCAAGAGAGATTCACATCATCTTCCCCACCCTAGGGGTGATGTAGGCTAAGTGGGGACCCTCCTCCTAATCTAACTAATTTTCCCACCTTTCCTCCAGCCAAACGTGGAGCAGAAAAGGTGGCTTGGCTTCACACACTATCTGGTGCTTCCTGGGTTGGATTTCAAAGGTGGAATCATCTTTGAAGCTTCCCGCTCAGGAAAGCCATCCTGTCTTGGAGCAGGTGTGAAGCACCTCTCCTGAGAACATGCTATGTCTGTGTCCTTGGAGAGCAATGACTGTCACCCCAGGAGGTCTGGTAGTGGCAGGCTGGCACAAATAAGTCAGCCTGCAATGACAGAGAGCATGGCCTTGGTGAAGGGCCCCTGGGGTAGCACAACCTGTGCTGCAGCTTCCGAGTACCCTCTTCAGTACCCATGCACTAGGTACCACGGTTACCATTTACTAAGTACATACAAGGGTAGCTGAAGTTGTGCCAAACGTGGTACAGTGTTTGGGAAAGCGCTCTGGCACTTGGAACCTGGTTAGCAGGAATCCAGTCCCCTTACAATTAAAAATCACATCAAGCAATCCATGAAACAGAGGACCAAAAATATCCTATTAAATAAAATACAGGTGCCTCACACGGGTTGACCTGTAATACGAGGTGAATACCATGAGACATTTTGAATTGTATTGCATTTTGGTGGACAGGTATGTACCAGCTGGTCTTTAAAATGTTTGCGCACTTGAATGCAAAATGGAACGAGGCATTGTCTGCAGGCCTGAGTTGGGAAATATTTGCAATGACAGATTAGCAAATATATTATTTAAAGCTTTTTTGAAAGCATGTTCAATGGCTCTGTTAAAATTACTCACAGTCAGTTTGTCACTCGGGGGAGATTTACTAAGACTTTACACCGTGTTTGCATCACAAAAGTGAGGCAAATCGGCATAAAAGGTTTTTTTTCCAATTTACTTTCCAGCGCTAAACTTGTTTACTGCTAGAAATAACGTGAAAGTAAAGCAAAGTAGTGCGTAGTGCTGTTTCTCATTACTTAGCGCCAAGGGGGCATACCATGGGAGGAGCATGGGCATTCCCATGCGGCCCCTTTAGGTTTCTGACGCTAAACCCCATTTACTAAATTAAGTGGACAGAGTTTAGCATCAGAAAACTGTGCCCTTTTGAAGTAGGCGCAGAGACGGAGAAATGCTTTCATTTCTCCTTCCTTTTCTGACTTTGTGTATGTGCTGCACTTTACAGCACTCATGCAAAGAGGTAAAATGACAAAAGTTAGTCTAAGCATGGTATTTTGTACTGGCAGAGTACAACTCCAGTACAAAACCTTTGCTAGACTCAAAGAGACACTCTTGCACCATTGCAAAAAGATGTCTTTGTGGCGTACAGCAGCTGATTTCAGCACTGGCGCTACGGAAAGGGCAGAAGAGTGGCATATTTTAGTAAATTTAGCACTCTCCTTCTCTCTCCTTCTCTAGCAGCGCAGCATTTGCTGCTGCTGCACTGCTCTGCAAGAATAAATGGTAAATCTGCACCTCAATGTGTTGGCTTGTAGTCAGTCAGTCAGATATTCTTTATTTGGCTTTGAGAAATGAAACCATAACATATAATACATTAAAACCTGGTAAAAAACAGTTGTAGTGAAAAAAAGAAAACATCACATATTTACATTACCAAATCAACAATGACCATTACCCACACAGTACAAGCATCCCGGTCCCACAGAAATCATAGCCACCCATTCTATTACAGATTATGAATCATGAAGTGTCTTGTGCATAAGTACACAAACTTCACAATGTACCACAATAGTTCTCAATCACAGTCTAAAATGAAGCCAGTTATTCTTTAAAACCATTTTGAAATATAAACAGTGACTTTTAAATGTTTGAGCTGACATCACAGAATGCTACCAGGATCATCGAGCTACGTTATACATTCTCTCCCCACACTCTCTCGAAAATGGGTAGGGTAATATAAAAATGTGCTATACACTGTACTAACCTAAAAACATAGGGGCATATATACAAAGAAGTGATGTAGCGTGGCAATATCCTTCTTGGCTTAACGGCACGTTCGGCCACTTCTGAAACGCAGGGCTGCACCGTATTTACAACAAAATGGTGCAGCCCTGCGTTTCACCGTGTGCCGGTGCTAAATTCAGCTGCCTATCGCCAACGCAGGCACTCTTGCACCATTGTACAAGGTGCCTGCGTTGCAGGGTAAGATTGTTTATGTGCAGAATGCGATTCAAAAAGGGGGTGGTGATGGACAGAGTATCTGAATTAAGCAGAACACTCCTACCCAGTCAAAAGATCAGGGCTTGTTCCATCACCGTTTTTTAGCTCACTGCACCATCCCAGTTCAGAACCTGGCTACATGCAAATTAGTCTGTCCCTGGCCCAGTGCATCATGGGAACAGGCCAGACCAAACTACCAAGCCAATTCTTTACTGGAAAGGAAACAAGCTTCCGGGGACCGGTTTCTGGCATTACAGCCGTCTTCGGCCCGGCTTGCTTGAATCCTGATGGTGCAGTGAGCAAGGGACTCACATCTGAGCATACCCTTCCACACTTGTGGTGGCCAAAACAATTCAAAAAAGGGGTGGTGATGGACAGAGTATCTGAATTAAGCAGAACACTCCTACCCAGTCAAAAGATCAGGGCTTGATCCATCACCGTTTTTTAGCTCACTGCACCATCCCAGTTCAGAACCTGGCTACATGCAAATTAGTCTGTCCCTGGCCCAGTGCATCATGGGAACAGGCCAGACCAAACTACCAAGCCAATTCTTTACTGGAAAGGAAACAAGCTTCCGGGGACCGGTTTCTGGCATTACAGCCGTCTTCCGCCCGGCTTGCTTGAATCCTGATGGTGCAGTGAGCAAGGGACTCACATCTGAGCATACCCTTCCACACTTGTGGTGGCCAAAACGATTCAAAAAGGGGGTGGTGATGGACAGAGTGTCTGAATTAAGCAGAACACTCCTACCCAGTCAAAAGATCAGGGCTTGATCGATCACCGTTTTTTAGCTCACTGCACCATCCCAGTTCAAAACCTGGCTACATGCAAATTAGTCTGTCCCTGGCCCAGTGCATCATGGGAACAGACCAGACCAAACTACCAAGCCAATTCTTTACTGGAAAGGAAACAAGCTTCCGGGGACCGGTTTCTGGCAAGCCGGGCCGAAGACGGCTGCAATGCCAGAAACCGGTCCCCGGAAGCTTGTTTCCTTTCCAGTAAAGAATTGGCTTGGTAGTTTGGTCTGCCCTGTTCCCATGATGCACTGGGCCAGGGACAGACTAATTTGCATGTAGCCAGGTTCTGAACTGGGATGGTGCAGTGAGCTAAAAAACGGTGATGGATCAAGCCCTGATCTTTTGACTGGGTATGAGTGTTCTGCTTAATTCAGATGCTCTGTCCATCACCACCCCCTTTTCTGAATCGTTTTGGCCACTATAGGAGTGGAAGGGTATGCTCAGACATGAGTCCCTTCCTCACTGCACGATCAGGATTCAAGCAAGCCGGGCCGAAGACGGCTGCAATGCCAGAAACCGGTCCCCGGAAGCTTGTTTCCTTTCCAGTAAAGAATTGGCTTGGTAGTTTGGTCTGCCCTGTTCCCATGATGCACTGGGCCAGGGACAGACTAATTTGCATGTAGCCAGGTTCTGAACTGGGATGGTGCAGTGAGCTAAAAAACGGTGATGGATCAAGCCCTGATCTTTTGACTGGGTATGAGTGTTCTGCTTAATTCAGATGCTCTGTCCATCACCACCCCCTTTTCTGAATCGTTTTGGCCACTATAGGAGTGGAAGGGTATGCTCAGACATGAGTCCCTTGCTCACTGCACCATCAGGATTCAAGCAAGCCGGGCCGAAGACGGCTGCAATGCCAGAAACCGGTCCCTGGAAGCTTGTTTCCTTTCCAGTAAAGAATTGGCTTGGTAGTTTGGTCTGCCCTGTTCCCATGATGCACTGGGCCAGGGACAGACTAATTTGCATGTAGCCAGGTTCTGAACTGGGATGGTGCAGTGAGCTAAAAAACGTTTGTAGTGTAGTTCCTATTATCCCAATAGGCTCTGCGCATTGGAATAATATCTTCAATAGTATAGACCTAGGGCAGAGGTTAACTAGGTCTTCTACCGACGATATTAGACTTAAAGTTTTGTGTTTGCCAGCTAGCTCAGAGTTCACTAGAAACTTTCTCGAATAGGCAAGGAGGATTTTAACCTCCCTGGATAGACAAGAAGGGATTTAGTTTCTGACAACCATAGAACATGACAACTTTGCTCTCCCCTAATCAAGAGTGTATCTCTAGAGTCGTGTGAAAACAAAAGACAGCTTATTTTACTCAGTCAGTTCAGTGCATTCTTAGTTTCACCAGATTGTAGAGAAAAGGAAGAGACGGGCGTGTTCAATAAAGAATGGTGTTTATTGATCAGTCTCTTTTCTCATACAAGAGAAATGAATCGCTATTATTGCAATACTTATAGTTAAGTAAAGTGCATACAGTAAAGACAGAATTATAAAATAATACTGTAAAAGCATTGATATGGTTTCTGAGCCATATGATACTTTAAAATGAATAAAATAGATACATACATATATACATTTGACTAATCGTACTCAACTGGTGCTTCTAACAACGCCTACCCCAGTGTACCTGACCTAAGCCTAATACGTGGGCGGGAGTAGATAAGTAGCAGTTTTTAAGTTAAGTTTGTTTTGCCAAGGGACTGACTCGAGAATTCTCTGCAAGGGGTTATTCAGTTCTGTACCTGAGATCTAGAATGGTGGAGGGCTGGTATCTCTTATCCCAGGTCTTGATATTCCAGCTGCCTGCGAGGGCTGCTTGAAAGCGCCGGAGCTGGATTTCTCAGCAGGAGAAAGGCAGCGTCTTGTTCTCAGCGCGTCAGGAAGGAGGGGCAGCGCCTGTGGGCTTCGCTCTCTGCTGGGCTCCTCGGCACGTCTCGCTGCTCCAATCTCGTCACCACCGCATGTGTTTGCTTAAGGCAATGTCGGTAATATTTATACCTGAAAGGTGCCGAGATTGACGTAAGGATGGACATATATACGTCAATAAGGATGTCATATGAACTGGTTCGTTCGCACATTCTTTACTGAAGTTCTCGGTGAAATCAAAACAATGGTTATGGGAATTTCCCAGGTCGCTGTAGGTTTGATTTGTTTTGAGAACTCTGTATGCCTTATCAGGGGCTGGAGGAATATCGCTTGTCTAATTAGATGGCATGCGTTATGACCTAATCAGATAACGCGCTTCTGTGCCGTGGTGTGGCTTAATCAGATAACGGTTTTTGCACCGTTGGATGGCTGTTAGTTAATTATTAACCAAACCAGGGTCAGGAATAGGGGAATCGATACAGTACCTATAGGAATACATCACACCCACTCCACGTAGACTATGTCCATATTTACAAATCTAGGCATAGTGAAATCAGTAGCGTTTGTGTATACCGTACCACCCCAAAATACATTCATATGTATTCTGAAAATTGGAATTATGAAATATACGAAACACAATCACATGTACTATCACGTGTACTATATGCACAAGCAGTCTAATAATGCTAAACATATAACGCATATTTTTAAATTCAGCATGAATAAATGCGAAAACCACACATGAAATGGCCCTTAATACAGAAAAAAAGTGCGAGACCATTTCATCACAATCATAAAGTTTTGTATGAGAGTGCTAGAGGATAGCTAATGTCTCGTGACTACCTAAAATAGAAATTCAGTTCTCTCAGAATAATGTCTACTTTAAGCAGAAGATAAGTGTCCCAAAAAATCATAAATATTTTGGAATTGGGGAAAAAGGTTCTTGCAGTCTGAACAAACTGATGAGAACATTTTTCATATCGCTTTTTTAAAAAAGTTGAAGGCCAAATTCAGGATGTAGGGAACTCCGAGTGCTAGTCTGCTCAAAGTTATTCCTGCTGCTCTGGTGAAAACATCATATCATTTAGACTGTTGAAAAAACTGTCAACAGCTTCTTGCGTAAGTTCCACTAACTCGGAAAAAGTTGTTACCATGCATTCATGAGCCTGAGCATGATTGCCTCCATTGATGTTTTGATCAGCATAGCTGACTGAAGGTCGTACCTGACCGATGCTGCTTTCATCTTGTACTTCACTACCCCTCAATCGTAGCGGTGAAGTCTCCACGAATGCCGTCATCAGGATTGGTAGCCGCTGGGGACAGCACAATGCATGAGCCGTTACCGGACCCAACAAGGTATCTGCGTCCATTGGCACATCCGATTGTAGTGCCAGACAGGTGTCCAACACGCATTCTTCGCCGCATAGCAAGCACCTTAATACAGGCATAACACAACTTTGCCACATTGGTCTAAATGAAAGAAACCAAGTCATGTTCAGGTCCTGAAGCCGTGCTAGTCCAAGGACTTTAGTTATGCGGTCCCGGTAGCCAATGGCTAGGATCATTTCTTCCCTTGTCGCAGGTGTTTTGTCTGTGACATGGTTTGCCATAGCGAAATAACAGGATCAAAAATAGGAAGCCTGCCACTAGTCCCAAAAGGAGAGGAAGTCCGCCAAAAATTGAATGGACAAAGTCTGGAAAAATACCCAGGATGGCTTTGAATGGTGTTAAAGCTCCTGAAAACACTGTCTTAAATACACATAAGACACCACTGGTATCAGAAATATTTAAGATTTCGTTCAGTATTTCTGCGAAATGTATGGGGGAATTAGTTGATAACAATGAATGAATCTCTGCCGTTGTCCTTGCAACTTGGAGATCATACGTTTCTTTTGATGACGTTAGCCTGGTCGGCGTCTGTAGGAGCACAGTCTTCATTCTGCTTAAAGTATCAATTCGAATAGAAGCAATTTTCAAATCGGGCCATAACCTTGCCTTCCTGTCTGGAGAATCGTTAGGGAACAATACTCGTTCACAGCACATGACCTTCCTAGTCACGGTTATGAGATAAGGTTTTCCGGGCAGCAAACTACAACATCTGCGATCTACTATTAGAATGTAACTCCCGTTCGAGAGTCTCCTAAAGAATGGTTCTATTCGTGTTGCAGGTGTGCCTAGCTGGTAACATGAAAGGTTATTTGAAATCCCTTCAGAGGCTCCATGCAAGCTAATACCCTGACACAGAAGTGCACCGCTTAGTGATCTTGCACAATTATTGCCACTGAGAAACACTTTCTGGCCTTTATTACTGACACATTCGTGTGTATAGGGCAAGTTCCATATTGACCTAATGTACCCTTTACCCAACCTTTCATACTGGCCTGCCTGTATATATTTTTGGCAGAATTGAAACTGGAAAGTAGTTATCGGAATATTTATTATTCCATGTATTATCCATTCAATGACAGGTCGTTCTGACATTGTCAATGGTAATCTCTCAAGTTTTTCAATGCTCAGAATTGTATAGTCAGCACCCTTCTGTGCCAAACTGATTTGTTTATCAGTAAGGTTAAAGATATTAAATAATGACGTTGTGTTGATTAAACGCCAAGGCACATAGCCAGAACGCAGATTTTGTAACGTCCAGCCAAGCTGTACAATAGAACGCAATTGGGACTGACCGTGTTGTAACATCAGTAAGTCTTGCGATATTATATCGATTGCTGAAGACACAATGCTGTCCAGAGAATATATTCTGGAGGACAGAGTCATTAACCCATTGTCCACCACAGAAAGTGATTTTTCCAAATTAATACGGTCAATCTCCCGTATTTTTTCTGCTGTCTCAATTTGAGTTACTTTCCAGGCTTCGTTATAAGCTGCATATATAGAGGCCGCTATGAAACGTTTTTGACGCTGTTTGCGTGGTCCCATAATGAAATCACGCAAGTCAGCACCTTCTGTAGGTAAAGTTAGGTGTTGCTTAATTTCAGCCAGTGTGGACGTTTGTAGCCATTGAAGGCAGAGCTTGCCCACGCTGTAGGTGGTTACTATCCCTGGATGTTGTCTTTGGGAATATCTAGGGTCTGGCCTAGTCAATGTGAACCCCTGTACTTTGTTCAGGAATCTGTCTTGACAGTTATTTGTATCTGTGCGCCAGATCAACCATTTTTTCCATTCAGGATGTGTTCTGTTTTGGTTTAATATATGGTTTACGTCTATCTCAACATCTATAGAGCTATTACTGTTCACTGTTGGCTTTGGAATAGACGGTTTGTTCAAATCTTTGATTTTGGCTAAGCCAAGACAGGTAGTTTGTTGAATAGTGTCGTTCAAAAATATAATTTGTTCTGGGATCATGCAGGCTCTAAACAATGATTCTATACCTTGTACTTGCCAATCTCTTGTACCCCAAACAGTTTTTGCTTCAATATTATTGTTCCAGAAATCAAACCCAAATGTATTCATTTGCTCAAAAAATGAATCGGAATATATCAATTTTGTGTTTGTAAGCATGGTCTTCATACCTGTCTTATTTGACAATTTGAAATAAAATGTTTCTGCATTACTTGTGTTAAACCCTGAAAAGTATGAATATTTATCATAAAATGTTTTCGAGCTATCTTTTGGAGGAGTAGCACAATGTTCCCATTGGTTATAATTTAAAACATTTCTAGGTTGTGCAGATTTATGTAGATAATGGTTACCATAGTGGTTGTAGCAGAACATCTGATCATAATTAGACGAACCCTGCAAATAATCATGTTCTGTGAATTTAGCAGACATCACAAGATCAGACATCATATCATTAATACTTTCAAAGTCCCAATCATCAGCAAATGTGCTTGGTTTTACAAAGTCACTCAATGAGATCTTGAATTGGTGTGGATACTTCAGGATTTCAACCGGACCATAGATTTCATAATCAGTTTTGTCCCATGCTACACCGCCTGGTATAGGATTGGCTGTGAAGTTCACTGAAGAAAGTTCTCTTTTCTCGATGTGTGAAGATGTGTGTGGTTTAAGGACCAAGTTGATTTTCTGGCTTGCTGTGTCCATTTTAGCATATTTTCCTTCAATGAAATGTCCCAAGCATAGTACCATGATGAGCCAAAGAATGAGGATAAATGCACCTAAGGCCACCCAAAATTCAATCCATGGAGAAATCAGATAGGTTTCTTTCAGCTGTTGAAAAAGTTCCTTAGCTTTATCTTTAAAAGTTTTTGTTGATGGCTGTTTCTTAGGTTCACTCAGATCTTCAGATGAATCATCGAAGTTGATGAAGTAGCCGGATGCTGTTCTGTCAATTGTTCCAATTGCTTTTGGATTTTGCTTTGTTTCATTAGCAAAGTCTGTAGTTGCATCATCATAGGTTGTTGTTTCTTGATGAAAAGCTTTGATTTGGGTTTTAAGAGGTTCAAGTTCCATTGCTTCGTTGCATAGTCCTTGTTGTTTCACTGTAGATTTTCCAAATGTGATCAGTCTTTCAGTTTGAACCTCTGTATTCGTAGCAAACATTGGTGTTCTGCTACTTCTTGGGAGTCCACTTGGCCTATTGTTTGTTATCGGCCACATGATTGTGGTTTTACCAGGTCGATGGATATGACTCGGTTCTCCTTTTTACCAGCAAGGGGCGGTAGTACTACTGATCTTGTCCCGTTGATAGACAAGACAGGAACTGCTTTTCTGTAAGAAGGTCCAAATTCCTTCTTTACCGTGATCTTCTCTCTGACTAGATCCCCGACTTTTGGAATCCAGACAGGCCTTGCTGGGACAGGTGGTTTCTCTTCAGTGGTTGTTGGCTGTTGTTTTAACTTTATGTTGCTCAGGTCTTTTCTTGTTTCATTTAAGTCCTGCAAAATAGCCAAACGATCTTTGATATCAAAGCTTTTGTCTTTAACCACTGAAGTCTGACTATCAAGATCTTGGATCATCATTCTAGTCCCGAACAATAGTTCGTACGGACTGAACCCTTTCAGAGAATTCCTTGGCAGGTTATTTAGACTACGTTGGACACTTATTAAATGTTTGACCCACCCAGCTCCCGAACCTAATACCTTTTCCGTTATAGATTGCTTTATGTCTTGGTTTTTTCTTTACACCATCCCGTATCCCTCAGGAAGGAAGTGAGAAGAGTCCCGCTATGCAATGCTCATTTGGCCATGCTTCCCCACAAGCTTGAGTGCTTAAGGGAATACATTAGTCAAAACGTAGCATGCTCGCGTATATGCCATTATAGACTCTTTTTATAACAGTCCAGACGTCAGCCGAGCGCTTGGGTCTACATTGTAAGTGAAAATTAGTCTTTTTATGTTAATATAACGCTTTTTTCATGATGGGTACTTTCTTATTGTTGTTGTTTATCTGGAGCGAAATGCCATGGCACTAGTCCTCCTCGCTCGCCACTGCGATCTCTATTGCAGTCTGGGCAGTTTTTTACAAAAATGTGATGATGCAGGCTCATGCCTGGCCACCAGTACACTGATTGTAATTCTTCCAGAGAATCTTTTAGCTTAAGGTGTCTGAGACCCTCACCCATATGTGCGTCTGCTATTAACAAGCCTCTCCTGTCCGTGTTTGGAATTACTCTATCCCCCACTCCAGGGATTCGAGCAAAAGGGACTGAGTTTGCATCGATTATGTATGTATAATTGAGTGGATAATTGATCGGTAGCGCTGAGCAGTCGCCTTTTGATGACGTTTTCACCGCCAGCACAGTTTCACCGTCAATGTGTTTTACTGTACGCTTTTTTGTAGCTACGGAGGCCGGTTTAGTTGCTACCGCTGTGGCTGTCTCAGCCAATGAATTCCCTGCAACGTGAACGCCATCACGCTGATGACTCACTGAATGTATCAAGTGAGTTTTTGGTAGTTCTTTCTGTAAAATAACTACTTGTTCCCAAAGCACTTTTTGCTTTATTGTTGCACCTGTGTCATCTTTGTAACCGTTTTGAATCCATTTCTGTAAGTCGTTATTGTATGATTTGACGCAGTAATACGAATCGCACACCATAAGTGTCGGGAATTCGCGATCGGCATTATCTAGCGCCATTTTTAACGCTATTATTTCAGTTTGTTGTTCTGAATTTTTTTCCACTGAGTGTGTTTTTGTAAGTAGAGGTCTTAATTTACCTCCGCGCCACACTTCTTTTACAATTTCGCATGTGGCGTTGTAAGCCAGCTCTCCCCAAACTGAGGGTTGAGCATGACCGTCTGTATATATTACACAGGCGTACTGTCGTAAAGGCAGAATGTCGATTGGCAGAGGGTATTCTCTCTCATATTCTAGATGTTTTAATTCTTTCATTTCCGGGTCAAAATAGTATTTTACTTTGTCTGTAGCAACAGAATTTACCCATTGTATCCATTCTGGATTCAGTGCAGTTGTCGGTAAATTACATGGTGTTGTTAATGCCTCAAAAGCTGATTCTGCTGTTCTGACTGTAACCTGTCTACCGTCGGCTTGGTATTTTTCTTTTGCTACAGCTGTTTGAACCGCATGAACAATGCTTTCCTTAATGCTGAACCTTTTTTCAGCTTCTGTGTACAAATGTGATTTGTATGCTATTGGTACCTTCTCTCCCTCATTAGAGGTCAGGTATGTGAATCCGCATCTTCCTGGGATGACTCGAATCACAAGGTTGCGTGTGTTGTCACGTGTTTGTAATTTTGTTTTAACTAACATATCTGTTTGTAAAGATCTCAAAATTTCTGTGTGTTTTTGAGTCCAATTGATTCTTTTAAAATCTGGTTTTATTAGATCATAGAGAGGTTTAATTCTCTCTGCATAATTTATAATGTAAGTTCTTCCGAAATTTAGGAAGCCTAGAATTGATTGTAAGTTTTTCAGTGTTCTAGGTGCTTGGATTACAGCACATTTCTCTAGGAAATTGTCAGCCAGGCTTTTGCCTTCACTTGATAGTTCATATCCTAAAAACAGGACTGTTAGATGGACAATTCTTGACTTTTTAAAGTTGAATTTGTAACCCTCTGCTGCAAACCCAAGTATTATGGTGTTCACTCTCTTCAAATGAGTATCCAAGTCATCATCTGTTAGATAGATGTCGTCGACATAAGATAACGCCTCGTCATCATATGTTTGTAGTAATTCTGTTACTCTCGCTGAGAATAATCCTGGGCTGTTCTTGAACCTCTGGGGCAAACGACAGAATTTTTTTTGCGTGCCATTTATTGAGAACGCCGTCAAATATCTGCTTTCTGGTGCTATATTTTGACAAAAGAATCCATTAGAAATGTCTAATGTGGTTTTGTATTTTTTGCGCACTATGTTATTCATTAGTGCAGCACTATGCGAGTTTTGTACCGCAAATGTTTTGCAACATGAGTTAAGGTGTCTGTAGTCCAAAACAAGACGATATGAATTGTCTGGCTTGGAGACAGGAAACAAAGGGTTGTTCATTTGTGAGGTGCAAGTTTTAATCACCCCCTGGTATTCAAGTTGATCTAGGATCTCTTTTACCTGTTTTTTAGCTTCTTGCTTAATCGGGTACTGCCTCTGTGCAGTAGGTTGTGATTTTAACTGGATTTTGTGAGGAGGAGAGTCCTCATCCCATCCCACATGATTTTTATATAAGGCAGGGGCTTGAGCTACTGCCCACTTTCTTGCAAGTGTATATTTTTTATGAATTGGAATATGGTTTGAGAAGGCAGGCATAATTATTTCTTCGCCATGTGGGCACTCCCTGACAAACTCTGGAGGCCAGTCTCGTTCAGCTAGCAGTATGTCATAGCCCTTGGAGAGATTATCCCAAAATAGACCCCTTATTTTTCTAGTCTTATCCCCCTCTATACGCAATGTTATTTCATATATTTTATGAGGTTTGCTAACTCTGGTATCTGCAGTTTCCACCTGAATGTATTCATTCGTGTCCACTGTCTCCAGATGATTCATAAGGACTTTGCGAGCTATGCTCACTTCTGCTGCGCTGTCTAGCATTGTCTGAGCCCATTCTCCGTTTTTCATCTGTGTCCTCAGTATTCTCGGCATTGTTGATTACTTTAATACTGGCTACCTTCTTTTTTGGAAATTGTAATTTTTTATTCAGATGAGCAGGTTCTTTGTCTTTGGACTTGACGTGCTCTTCCCTGTGTTCTGATCGTCCTCTTCTTTCCGATTTCTGCGAGGAAGTCTGAAAAGATTGAGAGGGACGTGTATCAATATCTTGATATCTATCAGTTTTTTTTATATTATCCCTATTTCTAAGGTTGTATTTTTTCACAGAGGGCTCCCTTTGGGGAGACTTGCATCCTTGATCAGGAGATCTTTCTCTCCGCCGAGGAGACCTTCCTCTGGACTGGAATCTTTTTTCTTTAGGATTGGATTGTTTATTTCCATCCCAGCTCTTTTTTTGAGTATTTAAATTATTTTTAATAAATACCTTTTCAGGACTTTCAACTAGTTGGGGTTTCACTGGTATTCCACCCAAACTATCTCTTCCTAGTTCTTCATAGGATTGTTCTATGATTCTGGCAATTTCAGATGGTTGGTCTGCTATATTTGTCTCTTTTAACCTCTGGTGAATCGCCACATTTGCTGCTTCTCCCTTTATGTTGGCTAATAATATTGCCGAGACCTGCTTGAAATCTTTCAGTAGTTTCATACCGAGAGTTAAAGCGGGTTCTGGACCGTATTCATCTTGAATCTGTTTTAGCACATCTGGTATTACTGACATGGATGGTACACCATGTGTTTTTGTGTAAATGGAAGCAAAGACTGTTCCCCAAGTGTCACAGTCCTCCACATGTGGTGCGATTCCCATTGGAAGACAGATAGTCAGAATCCTATGTTTCTCAACAGGGGTGGTATCTGGAAACACCGCCTCTATTTGAGTGATTTTTTGTGCTAGCCAGAAAGGAATTTGTTCCCGTTTTGCGGGTACTTTACCTAGACAGGACTGTATGTTCTGATGTGTAATTTTATTTGTGTTCCCCTGATGAGTGGTCAGCTGTGGAATTTTAATTGCTGGTTGGACTGTTGAAGTCCGCATTACATATTGGACTAATTGTCTATGTATTTTTATTAATTGTTTTAGCTGTGCTAAAAGATCTGGTGCAGGCATTTCTTCAATGTCTGGATGTGGTGTGTATCCGGCTAGGACTGGCCACGTTGCTCCTGGTCTACCTAGTGGACCGAGCCTGGTGATGTGATTATTATGTTTTAGGGCGCCATTAAACAAGAGCAGGTGCTCTTGGAATTTGAGTGGTATTTCCACCTCCTCGAAAGGAGTGTACTCATTAGGAGGTTCCTCTATTTTGTAATAGTGGAAGTCCTTTGTTACAGCGTTTGCTGCTGGAAAGTTTATCCATGAATAGAATACCTCTGTCTGCCGATATTCGTGTGCCTCAATTACGAATATGACTGGACCACCTCTTGGTGTCAGTCCATTTTCTATAAGTTTTAAGGTTATAGATGTTCTTATGTTGACCGGGATGAGTATTATATCCGGGTCATTTTGCAGCAGAGTATTGTCAGCTGCTAGGAGTTCAGTTGCTATTCTAGCTGTCTCCCTTTCTTCTTCAGTTTCTGACATACTATTGTCAAGAAGATTTTTTTATTTGTTTGCAGATCAGGTTTCTATGGAAACAAAGATTAGATGCACAATATTTTGGAACAGTGTATCCTTCAACATTGAGTAAACCAAGAACCATACATAGGAGTCTCCTCCTGTGAGGTTTGGCGGATATGACCTTTCACCCACTCCAGACGTCTTTGGAGTATTATGGGAAAAAGGGGTCTGTGTGAAAAAGCACGACTGAGTTACTCTAATGTCTTGCGTTAGTTGTATCGCCTATCCAAACGGTTGGGCGCCATGTAGTGTAGTTCCTATTATCCCAATAGGCTCTGCGCATTGGAATAATATCTTCAATAGTATAGACCTAGGGCAGAGGTTAACTAGGTCTTCTACCAACGATATTAGACTTAAAGTTTTGTGTTTGCCAGCTAGCTCAGAGTTCACTAGAAACTTTCTCGAATAGGCAAGGAGGATTTTAACCTCCCTGGATAGACAAGAAGGGATTTAGTTTCTGACAACCATAGAACATGACAACTTTGCTCTCCCCTAATCAAGAGTGTATCTCTAGAGTCGTGTGAAAACAAAAGACAACTTATTTTACTCAGTCAGTTCAGTGCATTCTTAGTTTCACCAGATTGTAGAGAAAAGGAAGAGACGGGCGTGTTCAATAAAGAATGGTGTTTATTGATCAGTCTCTTTTCTCATACAAGAGAAATGAATCGCTATTATTGCAATACTTATAGTTAAGTAAAGTGCATACAGTAAAGACAGAATTATAAAATAATACTGTAAAAGCATTGATATGGTTTCTGAGCCATATGATACTTTAAAATGAATAAAATAGATACATACATATATACATTTGACTAATCGTACTCAACTGGTGCTTCTAACAACGCCTACCCCAGTGTACCTGACCTAAGCCTAATACGTGGCGGGAGTAGATAAGTAGCAGTTTTTAAGTTAAGTTTGTTTTGCCAAGGGACTGACTCGAGAATTCTCTGCAAGGGGTTTTTCAGTTCTGTACCTGAGATCTAGAATGGTGGAGGGCTGGTATCTCTTATCCCAGGTCTTGATATTCCAGCTGCCTGCGAGGGCTGCTTGGAAGCGCCGGAGCTGGATTTCTCAGCAGGAGAAAGGCAGCGTCTCGTTCTCAGCGCGTCAGGAAGGAGGGGCAGCGCCTGTGGGTTTCGCTCTCTGCTGGGCTCCTCGGCACGTCTCGCTGCTCCAATCTCGTCACCACCGCATGTGTTTGCTTAAGGCAATGTCGGTAATATTTATACCTGAAAGGTGCCGAGATTGACGTAAGGATGTACATATATACGTCAATAAGGATGTCATATGAACTGGTTCGTTCGCACATTCTTTACTGAAGTTCTCGGTGAAATCAAAACAATGGTTATGGGAATTTCCCAGGTCGCTGTTGTTTTGAGAACTCGGTATTTGTTTTGAGAACTCCGTATGCCTTATCAGGGGCTGGAGGAATATCGCTTGTCTAATTAGATGGCATGCGTTATGACCTAATCAGATAACGCGCTTCTGTGCCGTGGTGTGGCTTAATCAGATAACGGTTTTTGCACCGTTGGATGGCTGCTAGTTAATTATTAACCAAACCAGGGTCAGGAATAGGGGAATCGATACAGTACCTATAGGAATACATCACACGGTGATGGATCAAGCCCTGATCTTTTGACTGGGTATGAGTGTTCTGCTTAATTCAGATGCTCTGTCCATCACCACCCCCTTTTCTGAATCGTTTTGGCCACTATAGGAGTGGAAGGGTATGCTCAGACATGAGTCCCTTGCTCACTGCACCATCAGGATTCATACAAGCCGGGCCGAAGACGGCTGCAATGCCAGAAACCGGTCCCCGGAAGCTTGTTTCCTTTCCAGTAAAGAATTGGCTTGGTAGTTTGGTCTGCCCTGTTCCCATGATGCACTGGGCCAGGGACAGACTAATTTGCATGTAGCCAGGTTCTGAACTGGGATGGTGCAGTGAGCTAAAAAACGGTGATGGATCAAGCCCTGATCTTTTGACTGGGTATGAGTGTTCTGCTTAATTCAGATGCTCTGTCCATCACCACCCCCTTTTCTGAATCGTTTTGGCCACTATAGGAGTGGAAGGGTATGCTCAGACATGAGTCCCTTGCTCACTGCACCATCAGGATTCAAGCAAGCCGGGCCGAAGACGGCTGCAATGCCAGAAACCGGTCCCCGGAAGCTTGTTTCCTTTCCAGTAAAGAATTGGCTTGGTAGTTTGGTCTGCCCTGTTCCCATGATGCACTGGGCCAGGGACAGACTAATTTGCATGTAGCCAGGTTCTGAACTGGGATGGTGCAGTGAGCTAAAAAACGGTGATGGATCAAGCCCTGATCTTTTGACTGGGTAGGAGTGTTCTGCTTAATTCAGATGCTCTGTCCATCACCACCCCCTTTTCTGAATCGTTTTGGCCACTATAGGAGTGGAAGGGTATGCTCAGACATGAGTCCCTTGCTCACTGCACCATCAGGATTCAAGCAAGCCGGGCCGAAGACGGCTGCAATGCCAGAAACCGGTCCCCGGAAGCTTGTTTCCTTTCCAGTAAAGAATTGGCTTGGTAGTTTGGTCTGCCCTGTTCCCATGATGCACTGGGCCAGGGACAGACTAATTTGCATGTAGCCAGGTTCTGAACTGGGATGGTGCAGTGAGCTAAAAAACGGTGATGGATCAAGCCCTGATCTTTTGACTGGGTATGAGTGTTCTGCTTAATTCAGATGCTCTGTCCATCACCACCCCCTTTTCTGAATCGTTATGTGCAGAATGCAGCACAACACGAAGTTGCAATTCGTCATTTTTTAAAATAATTTTTCATGTGCAGGAAGGGACAGCTTCCTGTACATAAACAATCAATGACAGTTTGCTGTATCTATGTGTGCTCCACAACACAGCACACATAGAAACAGCAAAAACAAGGCGAAATAAAGCATTTCTCCTCGTTTCGCCAGGATAAGACCAGGCTTTCCCGCATCTTAATTTTTGTGATGCTCCATATTTACACCACGCTTGTAAATATGGGGCAGCGTCAAAATCAACGGAACGCCCACCACAACACCCATTGCCCACACCTTTCATGCTAAGTATAGCATGAAAGGGAGCCTTATTTAGGAAGCAGCATTAAGTCATGTTAAGTGGCTTAACGCTGCCTTGTAAATAGGGCAAAGCCCGTTTCGCCAACACAGCATCAAAAAAAGTGACGTCATGGTGGCGATAAGGGCTTGTAATATGCCCCACAGTTCGGCAGTACTTGCAATCTCACTGCATCAAAGCATCGTGCTTATTTCCCGACTAAGCTTCTCCGATGCACAGCAGTGCAAACACATTTATAGACCATTAAGCAGATATATTATGTCTGTAGGAGCTGTAGGTAAAGCAGAGCTTGTCTGTCTGCACCTTCTGATTTTCAAATATTTGAGTAGCGGGATTAAAAATGCTTTCCTGGGTGCAGTATATAATGTGCAGGAAAAAAAAATGCAATAATGTCTGGTTAGAAGATGAATGTACATTAAGGGGTCCCTCAGGGCTCTGTCCTCTCCCAAACCCTCTTTAACATATACCTAGAACCACTATGTGTGATTCTCAAAAACGTGGGATTTTCTTTCACCTCTACGCTGACGACACTCAAATATAGATGAAAGTCATTTCCCCTGAAGACCATGCCCTATTTTCAATCATGCTGCTAAAAAATCAGAACTGGATGACTAACCTTTACCTAAAACTCAATCCAACTAAAACAGAATTTCTTTTGATCTCACCTCTGAAAGCAAAAACCCCAGTTCAGGAATGGATGGCCAAATTTCCTGTACTGGATGACTGCCCTCCACAACCACATCTTAGCCATGGCCAAAAGTGCACAACACCAACTCAGGAAGCTTTGGGGCATCAGACACCTAATCCAGATCAAGACCTCAAAACAGTGGTGCAGACTTTCGTCTTCTCCAGAATATGGAATTGCCCTTCTCTCAGGCATTTCCAAAGTTAATCTAGGCCCACTGAGGGCAACTCTACATGCAGCAGTGCCCTTCGTACTAGGTATCAAGAAATGTGACCAAATGTTTCCGGCCCTGCTAACCTTCCAATGGCTTCCTGTTTAAGGTTGGGGACAATTCAAAACAGCCTGCATTACCCACAGCGCGCTGCACTCCTCTTCATACTCCTATTTAAGTGATAAACTGAAAATCTTTGGAGCAAATAGGGGTTACAGAAATGCCCAATCCCTGCTCCTGGAACCCTGTACATTAAGTCGAGAATGGTACATGAGCCAGTCATTCTCTGGTAGTGCCCCAAGAATTTGGAACTCCTTATCTCCCTCCCTCGCCTAACAACCTGCATAGTCACCTTCATAAAGGACCTCAAGCTCCTCCAATTTGACAGACACCTGGGTTAATCACCCTCAACCTATCTAAGTACTCTAATCAAAAGGCAAACTATGTTCATTGCATGTCCCCACCATCTTAATCAATGCTTGGACCATGTATGTGTCTATCCAACGGCTGCTTTTGTCCTGGTCTCAGCTACCAATGCAATATGTCTGAAACATAGTTATTATTACCGTAACTTGCTGTACCCTTGTAACATGATACTGTGTTGTAAAGCCCTCTGATGCCTTCGAGCCACGTCCGCACGATATAAAATTGCAAAAGTAAACAAATAATTCACAGCGACAGGGCTCTAAATGGGCATCGCTATATAGATTCCGAGGGTATGAAACCAAAAGATGAACTAGGGGAAACCTAAACCTAATACAGTAAAGTCTTTGCATGCGAGAGAGTGAAAATGTAAGGTATGGTTTCATAGATTCTGCGGTAACTAGGGGATAGTATTCCTATACCCTTTTCGTGCCCATGCCTTTCTCATGTTGTTATTCATCACACACAAGTAAACATCTTGTTTTAATTGTGCTTTAGAAATAGTGCCCTTTTGTGGAAAGTTCCAATAATAATCCACTCTCCCTAGAAAAGCAAACTGCTCCTTAATGTATCTACACCACATAATATTCTGTGTGCTATCTAGAATCATACAATCATTTATTATAGATTGATTTAAGGATGTTTCTTTTTTGACCCAGATTGCTCTCTAGAGTGACAGAGGTGCAAGTTTAATTCAAACCTCTAAGGGCAATAGTCCCAACTCCTTGTGGCATGGAGGCAAGGAAGACTCATTGGGACTGATAAAAGTGTTTTTTCAGAGACCTGAAGGTTATGCACGTTGCAACATCCCATACACCTACTCTGTATGTAGTCGTAGAGGTCTAGCGTGCTAAGTAAACATTTGCCATGGGATCCAGGGGTTTAGACTCCAGCTTCTTGGCGAACATAAAAAGGGCCTTAATGGGTTGATCAAGTCTTAATCTTTTAACCATGGTCAGATCTGTCCATGTGCCTTGCTGGTCAAAGGGTATGTCAAGGTACAAGAAAGCTGGTACTTTGAGGAGTTTTTCTCCAATAATGTGCTGCGTTCTTAAAATAGAACGTGAATCCCAACTACCATTACATGTGATTTAGCAGTGCTGGTTTTTAGGCCTGGCCCATTCATAAATGGGGGAAGTCCATGTACCAGCTTTTGTAGGCCAACTCCAATTTTAGAGATTAAAATGCAATCATCTGCGTAGAGTAAGGCTGGTAATCTCCTGGGCCAAACCCTTGGTGTAGGTGCCTCTCCTGTATTCAGATGTTCCTCCTGATCATTTATATAAAGGCAGAATAGATCAGGGGCCAATATCTCCGCATTTCATGGAGATAGGATCTGTAAGGTCCCTATTTATCCCATACCTTATACGTCCTGTCACACCCTCATGCAGCCTGGGTGAAAAAATAAACCATTGCTGGTTAAATGCCCATTTTGACAATTTTTCCGCAGAGTTGTCCCCAGTCCACCCGATCAAACACTGAGGATAAGTCCATAAAACCACACTTCGTCACTGTATATTTGGATATAATCATGTGGAGATTGACACATTGTTCCATGGCCCCAAAACCTTGCCTAAACCCATACTGTATATCAGAGAGAGAAGCATCTCCTTTCCTTCACCCAGGCCTCCAACCATTCAAGGAGAATCCTACCCATGAATTAGTTTGTAGTATCGATCAATGAGGTGGGCGATAGCAGTGGGGGCAGATCTATCCCCTTTTTAAAATATTGGTACAATGTTGCCCGTTAGCCAAGAGCTTGGGGGATCCTCAATAACCACGCTTCTAAGAACATTTGTATAAAGTGGTACAGAGAGATCAGGATTATCTAAAAAAAGGTCAACTGGAACGCCGTCAGGGATAGGGGCCTCATTTCTGGCATTGCGTTTTAAGGCGGTTTTCCCCTTGATGTAAGTGGTTGGAGCTATCTTTACATGACCAACTGGGGGTTTTAGAGAGGACAATTCAAAATAATTATCTGGTCATTTCAACTGTATAGTTTGTAAAAATGTGCAACCCCTTCATGTGGGTGGACACATCAATAGCTGTACCAACTGCCTATCCGGAGTCACCTGTGTCAGTGCTCGCATGAGATATCTGGAAGTCTTCGAGCAGCTACTATAAAACCACCTTTATTGCTTATTATATTTAATTAATTCCTCCATTCTTATTATGGTTAGTTAGTAAATCAGTAGTGGTGTGGCATATTTCCTCAAATGCCCTCAACACACCCTTGGGGTTGAGTTCATCATTGAGACAGATTAGGACACCCCCCACTTGTTGTTATCAAATTCCCTTGATGGTATCAGAGTCCACTGCTGCCTACCTCTGTAAAATACCCTTAATTTTGTTATACACCACAAGAGTAGTAAAGGGCATTTCCATCTGCTGATTCTTGGTTCCAGTATCAAAAGATAAAGACAGGGGCCCATGATCACTTAAACCAATTTGCAAAAATGTGAACTCAATGGCCTTGAGTTTGTAGAGGTATGAAAGTGCAATAAAATCAATCAGGCTGCCATGACCTCTACCCATATATGAGCTGTAATCTTTATTGAGATGGTTAATATGGACAATACTTAAGTAAAGTGACAGCATATTTAGGAAGGAATCGAAGATAAGGAAAAAACAGTGTGTTCAAAATGCAGGAAGTCTTCCTTGTCAGAACCAATCATACCACAAAACTCTGAACCTGCCAATAGATACAATCTGCAAATAAAATCACCCCCCATATTATAGTCTCTGTAGTAAGTTCACTCAAAACTTTGTTTAAAATTTTTTCTAGTGATGTAGCTATGTCAACCATAATTTGCAATAACATTTTGATGAAAATTTACTAGAACTAAAAATAACTAAGGTTTGTAGGAGATACTAATGACTTGATAGTAGGGTGAATCTAAAATGGTTTCAATAACCTTTTTGCGAAAGGTAGTTGATTTTAAAGTGAGTAAACCACCTTTATTATGCCCTCCTCAAGAGAGGGCTGTAGGAGTGTGGATTGAGAGAAACCTATCTATGTGTACTTATTCTCTAGCCCAAGTTTCCTGTAGGCAAATGGTCTCATGTGAAATAATTAGGTTGTTCCTTGTATTCAAGATCATCCACATTCCAAAACATGCATTCAAAGACAAACTGAGTGTCAATATTAGGCAGTAGATTTTTTGTAGGGGCCAATGGAAGAATTACAGTATACAGTAAAACCGCCAGTGACATGAATTCAATGAGATAAGTATTGTCAACGTTATTATGCAGCTCTACATATGTTTAGGTATTAACGGAGTGTTCAGTCTCTTGAGTAACTACTTCCTCTAGCACAATGTCCCCAAATCTAGGGTTTAAAATGTTCATTGCTCCATTATTAGTGTCCTTAAAATCTTCATATTACAAACCGGGCATTGAGAGCTGACGGTAGTCCACTTGATCCAACAGCATGAAACTGTTGCTGATTTGGATCTCAAATGGCTTATGTACAGAGAATTTGTAGGCACAGTATTTACTTAAACTTATAGAAACTGGTCTATAAAAGAAGCCAAGAGGGACTATCATGATAATTCCTGGGGTATAGTTGATACATGACAGACATTCCAATAAGGATCTGACCACAGATTTGTTTATAAAAACTTATTACAATGAAGCCCCCAAAACTGATTTTTGCTGATAACCAATTGAGTGCACCCACTGTACATTTATTTTGCTTGCAGAGAGGAATTCAAAGCTGTATGAATCAGCGTTATTTTCTAGCCAATTTGCCACCTTATTTTTCAATTGGTAACAGTCCTTATCTGGGCCGATAGTTAGCGCTGTTGCATTTTTAAGAACTTTAACTAATGGAGTGTCTTCAGAAGGCAGCTGAAGAGTTCTTTTCTTTTTGGCTGAGACGTCAAACACCCCCAATTGGTGGATGTAATATTATCTTTAGCTGGGGGATCAGAAGTTTGATGGGCTGTTACTGGTGTCATGTGTGTGCTAGAAGAGGTATTGGTACTTTGGCCATTTTCACTTATTATGTTCTAAGCAATAGATCGATGGGTATCCATACCACACTCTAGTTCCCCACCTCATTCAATACATCACTACACAAGTGACCATTACAGCTGAGTTAAATTGGTAGGCTAGCTTTGGTCGATCAAAGTGTTTAATGAGCGGCTAATATTTGTCAGTATAGCCATTGGTGGTTCCAATCATTTTTTTAATTTTGAATCTAAATGGGAATTAAGCATTACATATGAAAAGTTTTCCTCCAAGGTAACCCTCTCATTACCATCTATAAGCTCAATCAGTCCTTGAAGAGTTGCCGTGTTACCAGGCTTTACTTGTTTTTTGCACGTGCACAGGTGGATTAAGCATTACTTTTAGCCTTTTTCTGTGGGGAAGAACTTATAATATTATTCTGATCATTCTGGGTTATGTTGGCTTCAATTGTTAAAACATCATTAGAGACATACAAATTTGCCCTTTTCAGAATAGGCTCTTTATGTTTTTTACCAAAAGTGGACCAGGAATAGATTTTTGGAAAGGATGCCCCCTTTTTTGGGGAGTGGGGGAGCTTGAAAAAATAATCAAGCAGTTAAAGAGAAGTCATGCTTCAGGCGCTGATGGCATCTGTAACGTGGTTTATAAGATAAATGTGGAACATTATGCAAGATTTTATGGATATTTTTCAATCAAATAGTTCTTACAATATAGATCTCGAAAAGTTGGAAGCAGTTTTAAATTAGACCTATTTTCAAAAAAGGGCATATCAATGATGGCGACATATAGAGATTGATCTCATTGCTTGATGTTTCTTCGAACAAAGTGGGCTCAAGAGCGATTGTTTATTTCCTGGTTGTCAACATTGCATAGAAATTTTTCCTGGAATTACATCTTGCATAAAGAAGTGCCTAGACAGCAAATATAGTATGTGCTAGTCAGATCAAATCACAACCTATTATTGGCAAAACCGGAAAATAAGGGTATTCAGTCAAAATATAGTGGCAGTTAAGTCAGGGATATGAGTACAGATCTATGTGGACACAGATAATAGAAGTAAAACTAGCATTGGCATAGCCAATAGGTTTCGCTTTTTGGACCCTATAAGTATTTAGTTATGGAGCAGAATATCCTTGGTGCAACAACACCAACTGTTGCATGGCTAAACACTTATAAGGTGCCAAATGCGAGACCTATTGGCTATGCCAATGCTTGTTTTGTTAAAGTCTGTAGGTCACAGAGCAGAGATGCATATGTATGTGGAAACCGCAGCCATCTTAGTTCCTCCCGGAGGCTAAATACAGTATTAGTCATCCCCAGAAACCTTGGTCATGAGGTGAATGTGGTTTTAAAGCATCCACGAAGAGTGAAAGTTGCTTTGGTAACTGAAACGAGCGGGCCCCCTCCAGGGCAATGTCGTGCAAACGTGTTTTGTGCTGTGCTGGTTTAAAAATCAGACTTGTTTCACCCGTGGACTACTGATTACCCCCCTCCCCCACTCACGAGCATGCAAGAGAGATATTCGTGTCCAATAACAAAGAATCAGCAGCATCAGGACCAGTCATGTCATTCAGGGCTGGCAGCTGGGATTCAGTGCCAAGAACACAGGGCCGGCTCGTCCTGGGCATTAGGGCTCTGCCGTACTTATTTTCTACTCATTTATATTGCAATAATAGTGCATAGCTTAATAAAACTGGAGCATCAGAAGCTGGAACGGGACAACCGCTGGAAGCCGGGAGAAGTAAAAAGCAGTGAATATTGTGTACATAATGGTGGGTGAGAGAACACGTGAATAAGGTTTTTATGTGCAAGCATTTGTGTACAAGAAAATGATCAAGCAGTGAGTGAGAATGAGGGATAGTGAGAGGTAGCTAGTTGGAGTGAAAGAAAGGGAAAGAGCGGCTGCAAATGTGTAAGTAGGCATAAGAATGATTGTGAGGAAGTGTTACAGAGTGCAAGGTAGTGTTGCTGAGGAAGAGTGCAGCACAGTGAGTATCAGAGTGAGAACGTGTGAGGTCGTGAATATGTGAGAATGAGTGAGTTTAACAGCGGATGTAAGTCACTGTGTGAAAAAGTATAGGGGTGTTAAACTAAAAGTAAATATAAGTGAGTGTGAATAAATGAGTGCCAATGAGTGAGTCAGAGTGCATGAGATTGAGACTGAGCATGAGAGGGAGGGGTAGTGAGTGAACATGAGTGAGAAAGTAGGACTGCGTCAGAATAAGATGGAGTCAGAGAGACAATAAGTGAGTGCACGTAAAAGTGAATTTGAATCATAATGAATACATAAGGACTGCACTTTATGACAAAAACGAAGGGAACTTCTGGACTCATTGAATATTAAACGCAACAACTCGAAGTTACTGGTAGCCGACGGTTAGCCCGAGAGCTTACACCAACCCACGTACGTGCTGTTAAAAAAAAAGCAAAAACGAAAGTTAATTGTAATTGTGAGCAGGAGGTGAGCCTGAGCGTGGTGCGCGGCTGGGGAGAGCAGTCTGCTGCTGCAATACACAAGCCCGCGAATAGTGCTGTGCGTGAGAGAGACACGCTCTGTGGTGGGGGAGGGGTGGAGCGAGGCGCTTGGGAGAGCACAGATGGCGCCTGTGCCGCGAGGAAAGCCAGAACCAGATGGCGGCTTTGCACGTTCACACACGTGCACTCAAGCTTCAGGCCATGGTAGTATTTTCTGAAGCCCACTTACTATAAGTCTCGCCAGAGCAGCGCATGCTCTGGCTCAGGCGAGACCTGAAAAGTACTCACTGGGACCAGATGTACCAGGAATGGGTTTGAGCCACTCTATGGGCCAGATATAGGTAAAAGCAGTTTTGCAAGTCCTTAATAGCGATTTTTAGGGAATCGCTATTAAGGACTTGCAAAATGCCATGTAGGTAGGCATCACAATATTGTTTGCGATTCCTTAATATTCCCTAATTGCAAATTGCAAATTGCGATTCACAATTGATAAATACCTTCCCATTCATTCCCATAGGCCTAGAGGCCCATAGGAATGAATGGGAATTGCGCACGCAATTTGCAAGTACCCAATAGGTACTCGCAAATTGCGTGAGCAATTTTATGGGTGCAAGGGTTCCAGAGGGACACCCTGTTGCACCCCTGAAATGTGCATGTGTGCACATTTGGCGCACATACATGCACTAAGGGCATGAATGTGTGCCACATGGTACTTTAAAAAAATCTAAAAAGTGATTTTTTAAAGGAAATCGCAAATTACCATCAACTTGCAGTTGGTAGTAATTTGTGATTTCTTAAGGCCAAATCGCACTTTCTTTTGTGCTTCTTACATTGCATTTAAGGAATCGCAATTTGCGATTCCTTAAATGCAATCGCAAAATAGGGAATATCAAATTTTGCGATTCCTTATTTTGCTTGGGGTTTTTTGTGTCCTACATTGCACAATGTTAATTTGCAATGGCAAAATGGCTTCCTACATCTGGCCCCAAGATTTTCCTTTTTCTTTGTGACCTTCCAGGAAGAATACGTTTTTGATAAGTGTTTTCACCAAAGTCAATGGTGAGTAAACTAATTGCTTATAGTATGGTAGTTTGTGATAGCTCTTGTATAGGGATACAGAGGCAATTAATGAGTCTGGGTTCGTATTGTAAGGCAAATTATTTAGTTGTTAATATTAGTAAACGTCATGTAACGGATATGGGCAAAGAACAAAAAGAATTGTGTATGGAGAATGGATAGTGCTATGCTTAGCAAAATGCAGTTGTATAACTATTTTGGCGCTAACTTATGGAAATCTTACAGATGTCAGCCGCTATGTTTCTTCTCAAGCATTGGCTAGAGCATGCATAAATACAAGGATGCATCAAATATTGTGTGTCACAAATATGCATTTATTACACAATCCAATATTGATCTCATAATACACATTAAAATTCTTCTTGCGATTTTGGTGCAAAAAAGGGAGTCCTTGCACCTTTATGGTGGAGAACAGGCTTGACACTTTAAGCTTGGGACCTTGAGGCCATAACATTTATAAAAGGAAGTAGTGCCATGTTGGAAGTAAGACATCTGCCTTTTCTGTTTGGTCACCCCAAATTCATCACCTTCTGCTGAACCCTGTATTTTGCTGGCTTTAGACATGTGTGCACTTTACCCCTGGTAACCATTTGTAAAATGCCTGTTATCCCTCTTTAAAAATGGTCAAATAGGCTGGATCCTGATTAGTATATTTAATTTACATATAAGTCCCAAGTATATTGTGTAAAATGTATGCATGATCTGTAAGATAAATGTCACTAGTGAACTGCAGCACCTATGGTGCCATCCACTAAAGTGGCAGTGTAAAACATAGCTTGATCCCTACCATTGTAGTGTGACTGTGGCATTTTAAACACTGCAATTCGACCAGTCAAAATAAACCCTTTTCAGAGGTGTCACACTTCCCTTTCAAATATTAAATATGTGACCCCTATGTAGGCCTTTTAGTCCAAAAAGCATTGTATTTAAAATAAGGGCATGCAGAAATTCAATGTTGACATGTTCGTACAGTGAATAACATTCAAAATCAATTTTTCACTTTGTAGCTATCCTATGTAGAAAACCAGAGTACAGATTAACAATCCAAATACTGTATATCGAGACTGGGACTAGCTAAGAGAATAATTAAGCAACTATTTTTAATAGGTAAATGTAGAATCCAATTCAATTGTGAAGTTGCATTTTTAATGTGTATTACGGAAAAGTAACTTTTAGAAAGCAACCTTTTTCTGGCCTGAGGTTCCTTGAGGCTAAATTTGCATTTGCTCTTTCACTTCTACCAGCCAGTAATTAGCATTTGAATAGGTATGACAGAGGTGTGAAATGCTTACCAGGAGAAAACAATATGCTGATCTACATAGGCAGAGATGATACCCCTTAACCTGATAGAATATACAGTATGGGGATGTGAGCATCCACTTTGATATTACAGTGGCAAATGGTGCTTGAATGGCAAATCCTGCTTGACAGTATTTGAAGTATTTGAAGGTCTTCTGGGTTGTTACATATTACACTGGGCTGCACTTGGAAGAAAAAGAGCCAGGATGCAAAAACTATTCTTCTGCATACACGTTCTGGCTGCTGAAGAACCTGCTTTGTCTCACCAGACTTTGATCTCTTTATTTTCAAGACAACAAACCATTTTGACCGGCCTAGGTTAACCCTGGTAACTTTTATGCCCATTGGTTATGATGTGCCCAGGAGTTCTTCCCACCTACTAGCACATACCAGCTTTAGATGTGGCATCTCCAGGCACCGAATTCAGAACACTCCTGGACTTGAAGAAGATGAGAGGAAGACTGAACCTGTAGTGGCCCGAGAAGAGCCCTGAAGAACTGAACCTGACTTCTCTTGTACAGAGGAAAGGGAAGTTGGTTTCAAGGGCCATAAAGATCAAAATATGTTCAAAATACAGGGATACAACAAAATACAAGAGGACTTTCCTAAAACTGTACAGCTGACCAGTGGCAATTGGGCCTTGGCTGGACCCTACTTTTGGCCTCTGCCTGACACCCTGTGAGTCTCTAAGTGCCTCCTTTGAGGACCTGAGGAGCTTTAGAAGTGTACTTCAGTGGTGGACTGAAACTTAAAAAGGACTAAAGTCAGAAGGTGAAATCGTTGACCAGGATGAACCTGGTTGTTGCATCCGACCCACACCCCATCCATGTCAGCGTCAAATTTCACTTCACTTTCTCTTTTGAAAGCTTATAGAAGTAAATTAGTCCACATTGTTGTAAATGGTGCCACTGATCTTTTAATTGTATTGAAGTTATTTTTTAATTATTAAGTATTTTGAAGATAAAATGAGTAGGAAGGTCTTTAAAATCTCTTCCCATCTGAACTCAGATCATTAGACTGGAGCTGAGATTGCATATGCTGAAACATGAGGTACAAATTTAAATAATTACATTTTTAGTTTGTTATAAATCAGTGGCAATTGAAAGCTGAAAGGATTTGTGCTGGCAATTATTGAGAAACAATATCTTTGTGTTTTTTTTTTTAAAAATGGCGTAGAGTCTATTGTTTGTAATGGCATATAGTGGGAACCTACACTGTTGTAAAGGCAGCTGAAGGAGAAAACAAATTAATTATCTCTTCAGGTTTATTTAGTGTATAAAGACATTGGCTCCTTTCAATATCATGACAACAAGCATGTTCCAACCTGCTACATGACATTGGTGTGAGCCCAAAACTGAGGTGATTATTGCTGCTTTGTGGTTGTGGGTTATTTTGGCCTGCATATAGGTATGTTAATGGTTCCCCATAACCCTTTTTAAGTTGTTTAGGGAAACTACCAAATTATTTAATGTATTTTTTATTTCTGCAATTCATTGGAGAAAGGAAAATATATTTAGATATTTGCAATCACTGTTAACAAATAAATTAATATGAAGGGTGAATGATGGAATATTATTTGTGCATTAAGAATTACCAAGATGGGCGCATGGCTTGGATGCCGTAGAGGATGCCACTGGCTAAGAGAGTTCCCCGCTGGACTGTCTTTATTCTTGTATGGGCGCCCTGTCCCTCACACCTCTGAGGCATTCAACTTGACAGAATCCTTCTGCAAACCATCGGCTAAGCCTGCAGCAAAACTTCTTTCTCCTTTCTTGACCCTGCTTGTAGGTTTTCTTTGATTCTTCATGGACAACATTTCTCCTCAGAGATGTAACAGCAATTTTGATCTATGGAAGTGGATGCAGTATCCTCCTCACAGTGAATAAGCGCTGTACTGCATCTTCACGCAGAGGCCCTATGAGGTATTTGCCTCTACATCAGCCCGCTTCCTATGACTTTCCTCACCTCATACAGCTTATTTTGTATTACTGGGAGTAGTTTAGCCCATCTTTAAGTCATTCTATGCTGTAATGCAACTTTAACCACGACTTGTGATTATTACTTTCTGCCTGCTATTGGATATATCTAGTGCTTTTTAACAATCAGTTATTCTCTACTCCTCATGATTTTTTGATGGATATCTAGACTTTTGGTTTTGCTGATACTCTGCTAGTACAATTGTGCTTCTCTCCTTTCAGACATTAAAGGGAATGCATGGGAAAAACAAGAAGATTCAAAGGAAACCACAAATCATCTGCCTCAATTCACTCTTTTTCAATGACCGATACCACTCATTCGCCTTCAGCCATTCCCAAGCCCACATCCATACTGAAGCTCCAACAGGTTGGCTTCTCTAAACGTCTCAAACAAGACCTCCTCTCCTGATATGTCCTCTTCATCCATTTCTATGGAAATTTTACTAGACAAAATAAGAGCCCTCCATCCTTTTGTAGAAGAAACACTTATTGGTAGTCAAAATCTGGATGCTAAATTGTTTTCAATGGAATCTCACTTGACGGAAGCTGAACAAAGGATTAGTGGCCTGCAAGATAAATCCCTAAAAATTGCTACTATGCGGATAGACATTCTTTTCCTCAAGAGGAATGCTGAAGATTTGGAAAATAGAGGTAGATGGAACAATCTGCACATTTATGGACTCCCTGAAGATGTTAAGGACAGAGATCCTGTATCCTTATTTAGCGCAGCATTCATTTCCTCAATTACTGGACCTCCCCAGATAACCTAAATTTAACATTCAGAGAGCTCATCGACTTGGTCAAAAACTCTCTACACAATCCTCTCATGCTAAACCCAGAGGAATTACTATTCTCTTCCTAGAGTACATAGATATTCTTAAACCTCTACAGGATGCGAAGGCTAAGAAATGTCTCATATTGTCTAGGCACACCCTGTTTTTTACTTGCAAAATCTACAGGTGATAGACGAAAGGAGTTCCTTGTTGTTCGTCCATCATTGCGATCCAGTGGAGTTTGCTTTGGTTTGCTGCATCCTTGTATCTTCAAAGTTACCAAGAATGATAAAACATCTACTTTTGTAGACCCTGTGGATCTGAAAACATTTATACAAAGAAATGTCCAAGTTTACGACTTTGGGAATCCACAAAGGGTATTTACAAGTACTATCTTTATGTATGCACTCAGGGCAGATATCCATAAATCACCATCTAACTGGGCACCTGTAGTGTAACAGAAATAAATAGCTGCCGCTTAAAGTTCTTATAAATAAATAAACTACTAAATAAATAAAGCACACTTTCGCCAGGCTTGTCACTGAAGAAAGAAGTATTTTTATGTGGATTTCAACAATGTGCTACGGATTTCTATAGTCACTTGAAGGGAAGGGAGTCAGTGGGAAAAATGGCTGACCCATTGCCACACTCCATATGATGTGGTGGGCGAAAGCAAAATGTGAATTTTATGTTTTTTAGCAGACAAATGCATGAAGCCCCCTGACTAAGAGCCCCTCTATGTATGTGTTTTATGGATGAACTGTTTGGATAAAACAATAGTCCAGGTGAGACAACACAAGCTGTCTCAAAGGACAGACCTAATAATTTACAACAGTTGTAGTAATTTACTGGGAAATATTATAACCGGGTTTAAAATGCTGTTTTGTCTGGACGGAATTCAGGATATGTGCAGCACTGTTTTCCACTTGCAAATCTTGTTAGCCATACTCATCCCATGCCCCTCCCATCACCCAAAACATCACACCCTGTAGAGTTTCCTCCCTCTTAATTTATATTTTGAAACTTTCACAACTTTCCCATATTACGTGAACTTTTGTTTATGATTACTGATTTTGAATGAGAGTCAAATAGTAAGAACTATTTGCAAAAAATATTTTACTGGCTTTTCCTGGACTCGTTGTGGTAAATAATGCTTCTTTAGGAACTGGAACCAAATTTGTTTTTGAAGAAGCAAGACAACACACTTGAGCAAGTTAAATATAATTTTGTCTGATGATTAATATTGACTCAGAGCTTTGTGTGAAGAGAGTAGTCACAGATATTGTCCTCAATGGCTGTGTTAACACAGGGAGACGTTAATTTGAAAACTACATGCATCTGAATGCACTGAGGTCATATGATACCTTGGAGTGCTGTGAAGTAAGAGTGGTACTGACTATCATTATAAACACACAACATGATGAAATTAATCTAAAGGGGGTTTGCACATTGGCTCATCAACTGAGCCAAATCCTTAGATACTAACCCCAACTTCAGGACTAATATAAAATGCATGAGCAAGACCATTTTGCATTAACTGTCCTGATTCCCAGAGTCAAGTCATTCCTTCTGAAAAATGATTTTGGAACACCAGTCATGGCACTTGTCTTGTATCTTCTCGATAAAGGCAACGCTCTCCTGGCCGGTGTCTTTGAAACCCACCTGACACCTCCTCAAAGAGTAAATTATACTGTAGCCAGCCTCAGATAATGTAACTCTACCCTTCTACTCACCAACATCACATTCATTCAAGACCTGCTGCACCATCTATAAGACAATGCACCCACTTTACGAGGTGCCCAATATCAAGACCCAGAAGGCCTTTCAAGGTGCACAGCAGCAGCTTGGGTAGATTAAAATCCAGTAAGTGCTGGAAGAAAGAATTGATGTAAAGCCTTCTTCTGCTGCTCTTCTACTACTCTCTGAAGCTCTTGAATTCTATTCCAGTTGGAATCTACCATGTTCATTGTTCCTCAGCTTCACAAATTGCCCAAGAGGCTGCTCTTTCTTCAATATCTTCAGTGTAACCTCTAGGTTACTGGACAGACATGAAGAATTTTCCCAAGAACCCCTCTCCACCCTCACATAACAACCACAACCTTGTTCCGCAATCCAGCACTCCCCAATCCAAGCCAATCCTCCCCCTTTGCTTCTTCCTGATACATTGCATCGCTCACTCATGTATGGAGCACCTTCCAATCTGGACCACCCTCTTGTGTTGATGCTTTGTGTCCCCGCAGAATTTTCTCTCTGTAAGTCCATATACATACAAATATGCATGCATACATTACCCCAGAGGGCACTGACATATACAAACAATATAGATATTCGCTGCATATTTACCCTTTATTAAATTTCATCACTACACTTGCACGCACCTTTCAGTACCCTCACTGGACCCACGCCCCACACACCCTCATGCACCATCCGGCAGTCCTGAAAAGATCTCCGATAAAGAGACCCTTCGGGGGACCCGTAGGGGATTGCAGCGCCGGCCCTACGAGGAGCAACTGCCCGATGATGAAGCATGACACCTTTCGGGGTGTGTGAGGGCAACACAGGACAATAAATGCTTGTCCCACCTTACTAGTGGGTCACACTTACCTGGGACATTCTTCTTTCTATTTCACTTTTCTATCTTGTGTGCACGGGTGACTATTAGCACCCTAAGGCGTGAGTGACTGTTTGCACCCCGCTTTATAGGAACAGTGTTCCCCCTTTTTGATATTATATACAAACATGACGCCAGCCTCTATGCAGAGCCAATGGTGAGAATAGCTATGCACATTTAGGGCCATATTTAGAAGTAGTTAGTGCTGTGTTTGCATCACAAAAGTGACGCAAACTAGCGCAAAGCTTTGTTTGGCTATTTCTTTTACTGCGCAAAACTTGTTCTGTGTTTGAAAGTGGCCTAAAAGTAAAGCAAAGCACTGATTTGCATTACTTGGCATCAAGGGGCCATTACATGTGTGGTACATGGCTGCTCCAATGCTACCACCTATGCTTTTTGACACAAACCCTTTCTACTAACAATAGCAGTCATGGTTTTGCGTTAAAAATTAACACCACTTGAAAGCAGGCGTTTTCTCCTTTCTGTTCTGACTTTGCATGTGTGCTGCATTGTTCAGCACAGATACGAGGTTGGAAACTTTTAAAAGTCTTCTACGTATAGTATTTTGTGCTGGAAGGCAACCCATCCAGTTTGGTGCAAAGGTGTGTGCGTGGCGCTCAAAAGTAAAATTGTACGCCGACGCTAAGAAGAAGGAAAGAGAGGGCCATTTCAATGTAGACATGGCTCTCTCCTGCTCTCTCCATGTCACGGAATGGCGTAGCATTTGTGGCTGCTGTATGCGTTGGTGACACTTTAGGAAATCTAGCCCTTGGTGTACTGAACTCAGGTCAATCAGAGCAACTTTTGCCTGGCTCTTGCTTAGTAATTGTTTCTCATAAATACAACATGACATACATCATAATGTTTAGCAAAATTAATGCAATAAAAAAATTGCTATTCATTTTCTGTCATATTTTTGATTGTAAAGAGATATCGAGTCTAGCTTTGAACAACTATGAGCCATGACATTCCAGAAAGAAATCGTGTAATTTGTCCACCACAACAAAAAACTCAAAGAAGCAAACATAGCAATTATGTGGAAACCTCAGGCAAGGGCGGGGCACACTAGAGCGCAAACACGTCAAGCAGCCAAAGAGATCATGAAATTATGGAAATATGTGTGAACATCTCATTGAGAGATTGGAAAAGTGGCTGTGTACCAAAGCAGTTTTCTTTTGTTTGTCATTTTTTTGGATGATTTAGGCTTTTTATAACCAAAATAAATATATCTCGAACTGGTGATTTGTTAGAACGAAATGCTAGGGAATTGTATGCGGCATACAACAGATTTAAAGGTTTTTAAACATATGGCCTGGACATTCAAATTATTCTTTAAAATGTTGCTATTGTGGGAGTGACCTGCAATAACTTCAGCTTGTTGCCACATGCTTCATTTCATTGAGTTTGCACCCGGGTTTAATTAATAATGTTTTGTGCTGCCTAGCCTACTTCACTTGATTATGCTCTTGGTTACTTTCCTTCATTGTTCTTAAGTATGGTGGTTTTTTGCATTAAAGCAATCTTAATTCTATTTCAAACATGTATTTTGTGTTGTGTGAGCCGTGCCTATATCCAACTGCCATGTGTTTAGCTTCGTGTTCTAGTCTTGCTTAGATTTGCATTTTACCCATTAGCAGTTGCTGACCGGCCAGGAAATTCCACGAACATTTGACTACAATCACAATCTCTGTTTCCTTGGTCAGATGATTATTCACAACAGAGTCACACAGTGCTTCATGTGCACATCTGAAACAAACAGCTCAATTTGAGGGACACATCTCCATATTTGAATGGGTTCCCACCTCAAATGTGCTCTGCTTTCACTTAGCAGTGTCTGATGTAATCCAGAACCGGTGAGCATGGTCCCCTTAAGATCTCTAGTGTGTTTATATCATTTGGGTGTTAGGTTGCATCTGACTGCTGTGTTGCTCCTGAGTGCTGTGTTGAATCTGAGTGTTGCTCCTGAGCAGCTGCAGTCGGTAGTGGGTGTACCTGCAGGGCGGTGACGTGGGGAGGGGGAGGGGCAGGGTGGGTGGTAGTAATCTATGGATTACGGAGCTTTACAGGTAAGTAAACATATAAATAATTCAAATTAATTTCGTTGCGTGCACTGCATCGCATTTGCACAACGAAATTCGTTTTATTTATTTATATGTTTCTCACCTGTAAAGCTCCGTAATCCATAGATTACTACCCCCCACCCTGCCCCTCCCCCTCCCCACGTCACCACAGGTACACCCACTACCGACCGCTGCTGCTCCTGAGTGCTGTGTTACATTTGAATGCTGTGTTGCTCCTGAGTGCCTTGTTGCTCTTGAGTGCTATGTTGCATCTGAGTGCTGGGCTTCTCCTACAAGTAAGATCTGGTAAAGAGGTCATGCAACGTTTGGCCCAGCTTTCGAATATTGTTTGTGTTCTCTCTAGAGTAAGTATTTTATTGAAATTTGCAATTGTATCCTATTTGGTATGGTTGTTTCAATGGTATGAAGTTGGGCAGGCAAATTTGATTGTTCTGTGTAAAAACGATGCAAGTTCAAGGCTCTCTTTTGGTCCCACAAACCACTATATGGATCGGGACCAGGTCTTTTTAAGGACAAGCTCACATGGTGTGTCCCAGGAAGGACTCTCCGTTCAGGATCTGGTAGGAACCCTACTGTCTCCCGTTTTAGGAAGACCAACTGGGGTGGAAATAGCTTTTTTAGGACCACTGCGTTGCTCTAGAATAGTCTTCCACTGACACTAAAAACCGCCTTCTCCCAACTTGCCTTTAGAAAGTCTTTGAAGACCTGGCTCTTTGGCCGAGATTAAGAGGCTATTGATTCCCTGTAAGCGAGCCTTCTTGCCAACTGATATGCACTCACACCTGTTTTCTATTGCACCAAGACGCCCTATGCCATGGTTTTGCGCTTTACAAATTACATTCAAATTCAAATTACATTCAAATTTTGCATATTCGCTGAGGGCAGTGACTCGGCTTTGCCTTTCGATCTGTAAATTGGCATTGAGAGGGTGATTCAAATAAAAAATAAACTATGTGCATAAGTCACTTCAAAGCAGAACAGTTTCAAATGCTGCCTAAAATGGCTTGTGTGCTGCAGCAAATTGTTCAAAGGGCCCTATTCATGTATGACTGCCCTGCACAAACTATTTACTAAATTACTCAGTAGGCTCGAAGGTAAAATGTGACACCATAGTTTGTGTTTATAATCTGTGACTATCTGCTGGCTACTTATATGTCTCCAAGATACAAGTCATCTCTTCTGTTTTGAATACAGACACCCATACCAGAGCAGGATCTGAACTGTAGTCAAGGCAGCCATGATTTGGGACTGTCTCCCTGTGCTTCTGGGATCCATATCATCCTTTGAAATTGCACTGTGGCATGTCGTCCTATGACATAACTATCTAAAATCAGAATTTGAACACATTTTGTGCTGAAATTGGTCCACTGCTTTGTGCAAGTGATAACACCAGACCTACAGAAAACCCATTGGGGCATATTATCAAGAACGACGTTAAAATTATCGCCGCTTTAACGTTAGGAAACTGCCGCTAAAGCGGCAATAGTAGGCTTGATAATATGCCCTTGTGAATTCCCATAGCAGCCCGGGTTCTAGTGTGAACCTGGGCTTCTATGGGAATTCACAAGGGCATATTATCAATCCTATTATCGCAGCTTTAGAGGCAGTTTCCTGCTGTTAAAGGGGCGATAATTTTAACGCCGTTCTTGATAATATGCCCCATAGAAGTCTGGCATCTTAGCACTTGGGGCATAAAATAGAGCCTGTATCCGTGTGCAGGTCGGGGATTCAAACATTCGTGTGCCAGACAGACGTTGTTGTGCATTTTGTAAAATAAAAGTTCTCAAAACAATCCGTTTTTCAGAAGCCATAGGGCAAACAGGCCAGACGAGGAGGGAAGATCTGCACACAACATATAGATCCTCAAGGGTATGTATGATTTTAAAATATTACACTTTTTTATGTTTCCCTGGGCGGGGCCCTAAAGGGTACCGACCCAAACAAGTTATTTTGTGAGACTTGGGCCAAAACCTTTCACCAGTGCTACATTGATTCTGAGCTCACACAAAACAAAAAACGCTCAGTAGCTATAAACTACGTAAATAAATAAAACAACTCTCTTGGGTGAATTGTTAGTTGCACAAAAGTCCCTATTTAGTTATCTCATACTTTCATACTCATCCACGCACAATCAAAGACCCCCAGATCCCACTAGTCAATCATCTCATATATGATAAGAATGGCAAAGAAATACATAAAAAGGTTATTTTTATTTTAAGTTCAATTTCTATATCAAATTTTTCAGATCAAAACACTTCAAGTACATAAAAAATGACATTAAAAACAGTACATCATTATAAAAACTGTGAGAGACAGCAAAAATCAGTGTGAACAAATAATCACATCAATGGTTAAGTTGTTTCCTATGGAATTCATCTACTCATGTATGGTGGGGTCTACAGTCCTCTATATTTTATTAGACCCCCACACGTTCCTTGGATACAACCAAATACTGTAAACAAATGCGTCGACGCGTTTCGGTGGTGTTATTCTTATTGGGACCACCTTCTTCAAGACAAAATATATTATACAGTCACCCTTGTAAAAGTTCCTGAGTTTTTCACTTGGATGGACCTGATGATTCAATGCCCTCCGCTTGTGGTAGGCGGGGCTCACTTTGGCTCCAAGCGCCAGCTATATAGTTTCCTGGGTGGATATCCTGCGTTTATTTTTTCAGTTCTTATGATTTTCTCCACCTCTCTGATCCTATATGGCAGTTCGTTATATTTTTAAGGATCTGCCAACTATTCTGATAACTCGCGCTGATGCCGCAGTTATATTATTTTCATGTGAGTATTATCCCCAGGTGCCTTCATGAAAGATTAGGCCACATGCTTGAGTAAGTGTCAAATTGGGTCCTGCCTCACCAACAGTCAAGGCTGTTACATCACTTTATATCAACATTTTGGAAAGCCTATGTCATGAAACTGTTCAACAGCCCTTCATGTGCTTTTGGACCAACTGAATATCTACACATCTTGCACCCATTGAGCACATTTCTAGGTGCATCTTCTCCATAGATATATTCTTGAGTGAGAAAGAAAGATGAGAAGTATGAGATATTCATGATCAATGACAACAGGCCATGTTGGGCAATGTTTACTCATTGACCAATGTCTAACAGAAGCAACAGACTGTGCATCTTATGTAAAATGTGAAAATACATTATTGGTTACACATTTCCAACACTCCTGTGGATATCTCCAAATCCCCCATACACAGTTGGTACTACTGAACCCCCCCATCCCTGTCGGCTTCCCAAGCCAGTATTTCAGAAAGACTTTTCTCAGAAATAAATTGTTATTGCTTAATTTGCATCTCCATGGATTCAAAACTATTGGAACATAAACACATGTCCAGAGTTGATATTTTGAAGTGCACTCTTTTGGATGCATCGTGTGTCAAAAAGAAAGACAAAACGTGTAGTTTTTTAAATCAAAATGATCGAAATGGCCATCTTATGTGATTTTGTCTGGAGGGTAGTCAGGACGAGGATGGATGTGAAGTAACACGTTAATTGTGTAGGGTATACAGGAAAACACATGTCTGGTTCTGTACTTCTGTTATGTTGCTCGGTGATCCTAGGGCAACTAAGGACCCCAAAACAGACATTTCAACAAGAGCTCATTTTGAGCTCACCCTTCAGCACTTGTCTGTGTTTTTTTGCCAGGAAAAGCCTAACTCCCATCAATAACTTAGACATGGAATTGTTGCATCTTCCACTCTGAACACAAAACTCATGAAAACCCTATATTTGTGGCTTCCATGGGTCCTTTTCATTCAGGGAAAACTTTACTACTATTTTCAACACTTCATGCAAAAAAATATCTGCATTGTGTGCAGGCTCTCTTGGGCACCAGGAGAAGAGTAGGTAAGTCTACCACCCACCATTAGAGCAGCTTTGATGAAGTGAATTAGAAACAGATATTTTATTGTTTTGTTATGGTGCTTGTCTTTATATATGTCACCAATAACCACCGATTGTGCCATAATTGTCTGATATGTGCAAATATTCCATTAGTGCTTGTGCCATACACAAACCTTATGATAACGCACACATATCTGGAGTTCCTGGAGCCAGATCACTCAAGGCAACATTATCTTCCCTAGCATTCTGGAACTGAGCTATGCCTACCAGGAGACACAACAAAATATTACCCAATTCGAATTTTTTTTATCTTAGCCACATAATGGCATGCACAAATATTTTGACACCCTAAGGCACACAGATCACTGACATACTATTGATGCATACAATATCGAAACCCAAAAATAATGGAAATTAAATATCGATAACACACATATTGGCTTCCTATACTTAACTAGTAAAGCCATAAATATCGAGAACACAAATCTTGTTGTTAAAAATATTATTTTTTATCTATATCGGCAACAAAAATTTCATGACCTTTAAAGAAACATATACTATGTCAAAAATATCAGTTCCTACAGTATCAACTACATTATTATTGCCATAAAATTAAATAATCATGAATAAATATTAAGAAAACACTTTTCACTTAAAACAATTACCTAAAATAATCCCAAAATATTTCATACACATATTTAAATTAAATAAAATATATGACATCAATAAAAAAATGAACATAATCTCCAATAAATTATATAATTATAATATTAACAATATAACAAACAAAACTGCATAAACTACAAACATTCAAGCCCCAACCTAAATGTCAAAACCATCAAACTCTAGAGCATACATCAAAAATAAAACTGTAATGGGCATTTAGCATAGAAGGATTCAACCGATAAAAAACTTCAAAGAAAAACTAAAAAACCAATAAAATAAAACTATAAAAAACTGTAATTCAACACTATAAAAAACACACTTATTTAAGCAACTAAATACTTCAAAAACAGCAAACCCTGCAAGATGAGGAAACTGCTGTATTCTCTCACCAAATCATTAAAGAAGTAATATCTATATGTTTAAATAACTATCTTATCAAGGAAGTAGAACTTATATTTAAACTTAAACATAAATGTTATTAAACTTAAAAACGTAAAAAAACAAATAAATATTAAAACACTCTCCAACTTCTATCTCTTTACATAGAATTCCTAAATCAAAAAACTACCCCATGAAAAAAAGACATACTATTCCCTAAAAATATTCAGAGACTTTTGGCACGGCCAAACAAGGGTGTTACTATCATTTCAATTAAAGTATATATAGGCACCTCCAAAAGTCTGCACTAAGGGCCTGATTACAGGTTAGATGGTCTGTGAACTGCTGGGCCAGCGGTGGCTGTTCGTCTGCTGCAACCTCGACAGTCCGACCACTGTATTACGAGACATGCGGTTACGTGAACGAAACACAGTCCCGGTCCCGCTGACACAGCCAGCCAAATCCAGGCATGGTAGCCACGGATTAAGCTAATGAGCCTTTCTAAGCTTGGACCACCAGTGAAGCCGCCGGCCCAATTACGTGTTGCTTAACTGCGGTTGTGACCATAGCGGTCCAACCAACACATCTAAGCTGGCCGAAACTGAAGTATCTAATGGCGAATCTCACCTCCACTCGCCTCTACGCATTCTGTGCTGCCATAGAGCCGATCGTATACATTCTGCCGTTACTGTACCTGCTCGATCAAGTCCAAAACCCAAACCATCATGGAATTTGGGGTAGCATGACCAAACATATTTACTGGGGCACTGTGTGGGATTCATTTGAATGTATTACTCAAACACATGTGTATGATGCCCTCTGTCCCCAAATAACTGTTACAGCACATGTACATTGGACTCATAATCAGGGATAATGATGTGTGCATTAAATTGTGTCACTCAACAGCACCTCCTCATCAATATCACAACTATCAATCTCCCTAACACCGTCACTTTGCACACATCCTATGTACTGTTTTGATATCAACTAAACAACTTTATGGATGCGTCACTAAACTGAAACACACCTTCTCTGCTATAACGTGGTATTGGACTCTCACACTACATGAAAAGGCAATGTCAGTGAATGGGATTACAAAGAAGCAGTGTGAGAAGTCTTCTAAGGGCACAATGGAGGAAATCCCTGCAGAATAGGCATGCCTCTATCATGGGGAAACCTGAAAGGCTGGGGCCCTGTGGCACAGAACATTTTGCACATGCCTGAAAAGCTTAATGTGACAGGGCCTGGGAATTGAAGTATATCAGGGACAGTCAATAGCATAACCAAGTGTCAAGCATGTGTAGTGAATGTGTAAGTGAAAGTCATAAAAGCAAACAAAGCACTAACAGCATTTGTCATACATCTAGATAAAGTAGGTGTAAGGTACACACTGGAAAATGGACACATTCCAGACAAAACTCCAGAAAGGTATGACCGTTTACCACCCTCCATATGTGGATAAACAAATATCTAACTTCAACACTTCAGACACATATACAAACTACATCATAGGGAGAAGTGCAATTTAAATGAGGAAGACAGTGGCCAGGCCAAGCTGAAATAATTACCACATAGCGTGTCACTCAATGCAATGTGTTCCCCTTTTGCTTTACCATCCCACATAGACATCTATCCAATATTTCCCCCTTGTCCTGTGTAATTCCTGCACTGGGTCCAAGGTCATACTAAACTCACAATTTTAGCAGCAATCAAAAATGAAAGAAACACAACTGTTGTCACACATCACTAACTGTACAATAACAGAAAATAATCAGAAAGTAAATGGCAGGACCAATGTATTCAACCCTATGACAAGGTTTAATTAACATTATTAGCAAAACATATTGTACAATTAAGACCAATGGTCAGTCCATGATATTATTAAGTGCCATGGCACAATGCTGTGCCAGCACACTTGCCCTGGCTGACTACCAGGGAACCTTCTCACAAAAGGGGCTCAATTGGTCATAGCAGGCACCTCGAAGATGGTATTTCATAATGAGGGCTGTGGTTTAGTGAGAGGTGGGTTGGTCTTTGGGAGATTTCTCTGTGTTTTTGGCTTTGGGGCTGGGATCAGTGGGGTGGGGAGGTACTTTCTCTGGGGTGGAGTGGTATTTGAAAGGGATGGGTTGGGATGGCCTTTTGGAGGGGTTTGGGTATTTTTGGCTTTGTGGCTGGGATCAGTGGGATGAGGAGGCACTTTCTCTGCTGTGGAGTGGGATGTGGAAGGGATGTGTTGGTCTTTGGGAGTTTTTTTGGTATTTTTGGCTTTGCGATCAGGGGGTGGGAAGCCCCTTTCTCTGGGGTGGAGTGGGATGTGGAAGGGGGTCGGTTGGCCTTTGGGAGGGTTTTTCTTTTACTATGAGAGGGGTGGGCTCGGGTGTCAGAGGGCAAAGGGCAATGGCAAACAAGTTATCTGCACAGGAAAAATGAGTAGGATGTTCAGGATGGAGTTCAGGTTGGGAGGAAGTGGAAGTGCTGTTTGAACTATGTGTTGTCTGGGTGACTGTGAGTATTTGTGTTTCTGGCCTGTGTGTGCTGTGGACATGCTGGCTGTTGTGAGGGGTTCGTGTTTGTTGCTGTGGTGCCTGGGACTGTGGTTGTGGGTGTGGGGGAGGATCTGGCTCTGTTGATGTGGTGCCTGGGGGTATAGTTGTCGGTATGGAGGGTTCTGGCTCTGTTGATGTGGTGCCTGGGGGTATGCTAAGGGTGGTGGGGGTAATGAGGGATGAGTGTTTTTTTTATGGTTTTTGTTTGTGTGTGGTGCTGGGGTCTGTTGAAGTGTGTGCTTGCTTAGGTGTGCATGTGCTTGGGACAGGAATGGGACTTTGGAAGGGGAAGGGGCAGGAGGAGGGTGGAAGGTTGGGATGGGTGGAAAGCTGCTTTGAGGGAGGAGGCCAGAGCCTAAAAAGATCTCTGTAGGCCATACATTGCAGTGTGAATGCCTTCCAGGTAGGCCATCTGAGCTAGCTGGTGGCCTTGCTCCTGGATGGCATTCAGGACTGCAGTCTGACCCACAGAGATGGTCCTCAGGAGGTCAATAGCCTCCTCACTCAGGGCAGTGGGTTTTACAGGGGCAGGGTCTCAGCTGGCTAAAGCAAAGGAGACTGCTCCTTTCTTAGGGTTGCCGGGTTGGGCAATTGTTGGGGGACAACATAGAGGGTGCTGATGGAACTGAGGGTTGCGGACAAGGTTGAAGGTGGTAATGATCCTGGGGGGTCCACCACCACTTAGGAGTGTCCACCAAAGGATGACTCCGATAATAATGAGCTTGACCTACTGTCCTCCGTGGCATACCCGGGTCACTGGGTCCCTCCGTGTCTCACATCTGGAAAGACTGTGACCAGCTCTGTCCCCACTGATGCTGGCCCCTTCTCCTCCACTTGGCCTGAAGGTATCTGAAATTACATGTAACATGGGTTTATTGTAACTGTGTTTTCATACCTGACCATCACAAATCGACATAAAACATTGAAGAAGTCCACATATCACACCAGCTACATGAGTCACTCTATAGGCTTCAAATTTAGCATGAGCACATGCATGCATGCTACATAAGCAGCAACGTATTAGATTCACTCTTGTCATAACCCCAGACAGGGCCAAATGCATTGATGGAGTTGGATACACTACACCCCGATGTCCATGCTAGGATAGTTGATCACCTTGCATATTTTGGCACCCCTGGGGTGGCGTTAGATTCTGATGTTTTACCAGGTTTAGGATTTCTCGTAAACCTGGGAATGCTTCAGACTCCATTGTTGTTGTGCGGGAAAACACACACAGCAACTCCCATGGAACGCCCCTTTCACACAGGGTTCTGCACAAAAAGGGCACATATTTTCAAGGCCAGGAAAAGCCACATAAAGTGGCTTTATATGGCCTTGTAAATATGCTGGGGCACATTGCGCCACCTGAACATCAAAAAAGTCTTGATATAGCCATAAACACATCCACAATCCTGCTTGGTACAGGTGAGAATGCCATTCATAGATTGTAAACCTACAAGCCAATGCCCCTTTGAAGGGATTGGGTGTCCCTGAATATCAATATCAATGACATGAAGATGTGGGATTCACTAGAGTCCCAGTGGGCTGGCACAGCACAGCACTTTTTTGTATTCCAAACTCAGATTGCCTTGTAAAGATCAGTGTAAACACTCACATATTATATCTACAGTTCTACATCACACTCTCTTATGCATGTCACCAGTCAGGAAACTAGTGTTTATGAAACACTATTGCAGATGATCCATCAACTGGCAAATACACAGTGATCAACATGTTTGCACACTCATTTGATTGGATTACCAGTACTTACCAATGGGAACTGTTGTACAGGCACTCATATATTTGCACTTTATGTCATGTCACATGTAATAGTGCCACCATCACATGAGAGACAGTAGTTATGGAACATCAATCCTCACACATGGAAAACAAGGTGCCTGTGTGGTATCATTGTCATCCAGAACAACTTACATGAGATGATCACTCACTTCACTCTGCCAGGTGTCTTCTCCAAAAATAGAAATTGAAATTAGCTGTGGACAGGACTCAGCTATGTTCCTGGTCACCTTTCCTGTTCCTAGGGACAGCATGACAGCAGACACCAACTATCAGACTTATACACCCAATGACTCATCTTGTGTGTGGCACATGGGTCAGGGTCCAGCGTGCGCGCCTTCCACATTGGGAGGACTTCCCCAGCTGGACCTCCATAATCCTCCGGGTCCAGCGCCTCAGGTCCTTCCACCTCTTTCTGCACTGGATACTACGCTGGTCGTTGACCCACAGGGTCCGCACCTTCTGAGTGATGGATCTCCATATGGCTTTCTTCTGATGGGCGTTGACTTGTATGGAAGCAAAAGATGTAGAAACAAATTGTAACTAGATGTTTAAGGAAATCTGTATGGCTGATACACATTTTTTAACACCTAGCACAAGCATTGATCAAGAGTCAACACAATGCATGTGTTAATGTTACATGCTAAGCACTACTAAAGAATGAATACACACTTTTGTGGTCGTCTGCGAACTCACTTCCACCCTGGTCACCACCTACACTGTGCCAGCCCACTAACATCATGTAGGCCAGGGCCATCCTACATGGAATGTGATGTGAGGTAGCATTACAGACAACACACCATTTTTGCCTTCTGAACTACTTGTGCATGACTGTACACACACCTTCACTGACAGAATCATTGACTTGATGCAGATGGTACATAGAGCTCAGTAGCATAGTATACACAACATTTTGACACCAAGGTCACATTGAAAGGGCTGGCATGTGTGTCCCTGAGAGATTCCTCTCTGGGGGATGTGTGGACATGTGGACTACATTTTGGGATATCTAACTCTGTCACAATAAGTTTGTGCAGTATGTACAGCCACCACAGGGCACACCTTTTGACATATGTGTCACTGTAACAGGAATGATATTCCACATAGCATTGTATGTGTTGTGTGAGTGGATGTAATCTGACAAAGCTGAGGAATGGCATTTCAAAATCTATTCAGAACTTACAAACTATGTACACTGTTTATGTGTCAGATGTGCAATAGGCCTGCACAGTGGAAGCATGACTTATGGAAAGTCACAACAGACATATGTAAGTTAGGGAAGTGTCATAAGTAAACACCACACACTGACAATGTGAGTCAATGATAAGTATCAGGTCAGGAGGTTATCTCTGTCACCATTCAAAATAGGGTTCATGTAACAGTTGTCAGGGCTACTAGTGGTTAAGAACACTCATTTTGGGGACATCCATGGATCTGCAGGTCTACAGTGACATTTCTTTGTGCATCCGTTTTCTTGCCACTGTGACTCTGCCCCAGCCTGGCCCATGGGCCAGAGTGCCTACAATCATTGTCAGGCCTTGCTCTCTGCAGACAGAGAATACTGATCCCACATGAATAGCAAATATCTACCAGTGCTATACATAAAAGTGATTCTTCTGCCCATCTAATATTTGACCATAATGTTGTGTGGCACTCTCAATGGGTCTGTGAGGTATAGCTACCTCCCAGACAACAGTTGTGCTATGCCCGATGTTGCCTGAGTGATCTCTGGTGCTGTACACATGGCAAACATCATCCTCAAATGCACCTACCAGTATACAGACACAGCTCATGGTGTAAAGTCTATATATATCTTTACACATACACCATGATGTGATGTGGGAAATCATGATAGGTTCAAAAATGTAGACATGCATATAACTATGCATGTAACACAAGTACAATCTGGTGATTATCACGTTACTATGCTGATGTTCATTCCACAAAGTAATGTCACTCCTACTCCATTACATGATTTGGCCTATGTAGGGACTACTACATTTCACCAACAACAAAATATGGTTAAAGTCAGGAACTCAGAGCAACATTGCAGTCGTGGCTGGCATGACTCGTGCGTGGGGGAGGGGGGTCGCACAGAGGGAGGGTGTGGGGTGGGATCTTAATTTCAAAAATAAAATACATTTACCTTCCCGGGTTCAGCGTGGTCTCTGCTCCAGACCTGCTTTCCTGCTGTCTTCCCTCCCCTCTCCTAAGCCAATCACAATGCTGCAATGGCAGCATTGTGTTTGGTCGGGAAAGCACCCAGCCAGGCGCCTATGGGTAGGCCATTTGCACTGCAGCCTACATGGAGAAAGGGCAGAGTGCGCACGACTGGTTTGGGTGGCCCAGAGGGCCGACCAAACAGTCAGCGCCCTCAGCAGTGGGCAAGCCACTCCTCCTCTGCCCTAGAACAGACCAGACCACCCACTCACCCCCAACCAAACCCTTCTGCTATTTCGCAGTGCGAGAAGCAGAAACATAAAATGGCAGTTATTACCATTTTATGTTTCTGCTTCTCGCACTACGAGAAAGCAGTGGGGCAACGTTCCTCCGCCCTAGAGGAGGAGCCGCCCCTGCCACATTGTAGCCTAGGTGAACAGAAAGGAAGAATTTGAACAGAGAAAATAGAGCTGGCCATACAGGGGAAGAACCTCATCAACCAGGGTATCCAGCTCCTCTGGAGAGAAGGGACGGGCTCTCACACCTGCTTGGCATGGCATGATTACCCCCAGAGGTGGAAAACAGCAGCAAAGGTGGAGGAGGTGTTGAAGGCAGCAATGTCAGGAGGCAAGTGAGTTTTTTTCAAACGCGGCCATCAGTGTAGGTGCACACAGCCATAGGACTGCTACCATCATTGTCCCCAAAGTTAGCCTATGGCTGTGTCCACCATGGTGGCAACCACCCACTATATGGTCGGCTTCCGCCGCCGGCGGTCGACCCAAATGTCCGATACTGATATGCGAGGTCAGGCATCCACCGTTTTAGTGGTAGGAAATAAACTAATTGTTACTGTTAAGGGTATCGCTACCTCTACAAATCAGGCCTAACATTTTGACATTTGAAATACTCCCTTCACATGTTATGTCCAATACAAGACATCATCTGGGTAGTGCATTACAGTGCATATGGCAAAATGTGCGCAGAGCACTGTACAATGTGGTCAATAGTTTTTATATGGAATGTCACGTAAACCTTGATATTGTGTAAATTTAACTTGTTTTAAGTGTCACGTAAACCTAGATATTGTGTAAATTTAACTTGATTTAAGTGATGGTGTGCACAGTTCTACAGAAATGTGATGGGCCACATTGGGGATTATTTGTGGATATCTAAAATAATGATGATGTTAACTATGGTAAATGGATATAATATCAAATTTAACATATCGAATAACACTAATATCGATCTCAAAATATTGATATTACCATAATATTGAAGTATATAATATCGATGTAATAAATATCGTATTTTATATTCAAAATATCGAAGTATAAAATATCAATTCAGTGATATCGTTAGTAGATAATATTGATTTATTAGTGTTGTCAAAAATATCGATTTTGTAAATATCGAATTTGTATTTTTTTATTTTGTATTACTTTAATTGTATTAATATTTGTTTTAATTGTTATAGAAAAATGTATTTCAAGATTTGTTTTAGGGGTGGGATGTTGGGTTGTTAGGGGATAAGGGTGGGGATTGTTTTAACCCCTTGCATGCGGCCGCGATTCTGCGCCTGTGCGGCAAAATCGCAAGTGGGCGGGTTCATGACAGCCCCCAGCCGTCATCAGCACACGAGCACCGCGGTGCATGACGGACGGGGGCCGTCATCAGCATGCAAGGGGTTAAAAATTATGGTATAAACTCACATATTAAATTAAAATGTTATAATTTCAAAATATTTAAAATGTATAAATGTTATTGTAATTTCAAAATTATGTATTTAGAAATTTTATTTTAATTTCAAATTTATATTTTTGGTTTAGGAGCGGAATGTTGGTTTATTAGGAGATAAGGTTGGGGAGTGTTTTACAAATATTAGTATATAATCACACATTAAATAAAAAAAAAAATTCTAAATATATACAATTTAGAAATGTTATTGTAATTATTTTTGTTTTTTTTCCCCCATCAGTATTCCGTTAAGTATTACAGAAGGAAAAAAGATAAACATAAAAAAGGATTTTTACAATAAAATACACAGTTGATCTAGCCAAGACATAACATTATAGAAAACGCAAAAGCAGCATTACAACATGTCACAAACATTTTTTTTAAACAATATATATCCGTAGCCAAAAATTATGGTTGGGATTGTACCTTCCTAGCCTTCCAGTCTGCAATCGGAGCCCAGATACGCTTCCCCAGTTTCATAGCTTTCCACCCTTTCTTCTCATAATGTCCTTTTTCCAGACTATAGGTGGCTAATAGCCATGATACCCATTGTTGAAATGTGGGAGGGTTAGAATCTTTCCAAGCTGCAGCTACACAAATCCTGATGACTGCCATGGCAATGAATAAAAACTCCCTGTGCGCTATTACGGCTCCCTCCCTGCAGATACCTAATATCACTAATTCATTAGATAGGTTTACTATAATCTTCAGGGATTGACCTATGAAGTGCTCTATAGCCCTTTTCAATTGATCTAATTTTGGGCAGGCTGCGAATATATGCACCAAATCTGCCTCAGTACTGCCACACGACGGAAAACAGGTTCCCGTTCGTCCTTAGCCGGAGTATAGTAGAGGTTAAAAATTGTTTTAAAGTGTTGGGCTTGTAGGTTCGCTATTTTCAAAACAGTGCAACCCATCTTGAGCGATGTTACCAGCTCATTACCTTCGATACCCAGCTTCTCCCGCCATTTCTCAGTGTGTTTGAAAATATCATTGTTTTTGCTTTTGGATTAACTCAAAATATATCTGGGAGATGGAACAGCCTTCGGGATTTTGCAGCCTATCCATTACATCTTCTCTGTCAAAAACCTTTGCTCCCCCACTTTTTTTATTAAGGGCCGATTGTACCTGTAAAAACTTAAAAAACTCCCTACGCTCCAAATTAAACCGATTTTGTGCCATTTCAAAAGAGATTATACCGTCATGATCTACAATGTCTTCACCCACATCCCGTCCCATCGCCTCATTATATTGTCATGAAAAGTCTCTGGCAGAGAAGGGTTTCCGAACAGGGGAGTATAATGATTCATTCTGCCCAATCCCAACCTTCTCCTAACAGAAGACCAAACTGCAACTGCCGCCCCTAGAGTCTTAAATTTCACTTTTTTATAATACCTGGCCTCATGAAACCTGTGTAACCAGTTGCGCGCTTCGCCTTTTAAAAGGAGCTCATATACATCTGGCACTGTTTCATCCTCCCTCCAATTATCGGTCACAGTTCCCCCCAGCATCCCACGAATATACTGTAGTACTGTAGCCCAATAATATAATTTTAGATCGGGAACTGCCCAACGTCCTCTCTCCCTTGGGAGAGTCATGAACCTGAAAGCTCTTCTCGTTTTCCCTTGGGCCCATATGAATGTATTGATCAGTCTCTCCATTTCTTGAAACTAGCTATTATCAAATTTCAAAGGAATGATTCTAAAAAGATATAAAACCTTCGGAAGAAACAACATTTTAATAATATTACATCTTCCCACGATTGTTAGATGCAGATTGTTCATCCTATCAAGATCCCTCCTTGACTTCTGAATTATAGGTGAGAGATTTGTTTCAACAATCTTTGTTAAATCAGATGAAATTGCAACCCCTAAATAAATAGCTGATTCGGTCACCCGTGAGTCTGCCAGGCTAGTCTTCTCATTAATACCAATCTGAGTCTTCCCCTTGTTAAGACTGTAGCCGGAGACTGCCCCGAAGCGATCTGTCTCCTGCTCGATTTCAACCAGTGCCACAGCTGGGTTAGTGGTCGTGATGGCCAGATTGTCCGCGTCTCCCAGGATCTTTGTTTCGAACCCATTAAGTCGTATTGGAACAATACCTCTATTTGATGCTATTCTCCTTATAAATGGGGAGCGAAATGGAGGGGTGAACACGGACACCCCTGCCTGGTTCCTCGTTTAATATCTACTGTATTGATTTGTCCTCCCATAACCCGAACACGGATCCTAGGGTTCTTATATAGGACCTGTAATGCTTTTATGCACCTCCTACCGATATTAACTCTCTCTTGGGAGACTGCATGTCAGAATCTTTTAATGAAATAGAATAGGATTTGAGAAGTCACTCAAAATGTGCCCTAATTTTTCTTTCTGCAGCACTAATCATACTTTCTATGGCAATATATATCCTCATAATGTTCCTTTTTAAATTAAATGTTTTAAGAGTTACCACTTCATTCCAATCAAGATGGCTTCTGTTGTGCCATACTTTTGTCATAAGTAAGACTGTTAGCGCTCTAGTTGTTCTTTAGAACACTCTGGGACATTCTGTCATTGGGCTATACTTGGGCTACATCTGGGTGATATTTGGGCTACATTTGGGCTCTTTTGTCTCTGGTGGCCATCTTGGGAGACTGCATGTCAGAACTTTTTAATGAAATAGAATAGGATTTGAGAAGTCACTCAAAATGTGCCCTAATTTTTCTTTCTGCAGCACTAATCATACTTTCTATGGCAAAATATATCCTCATATTGTTCCTTTTTAAATTAAATGTTTTAAGAGTTACCACTTCATTCCAATCAAGATGGCTTCTATTGTGCCATACTTTTGTCATAAGTAAGACTGTTAGCGCTCTAGTTGTTCTTTAGAACACTCTGGGACATTCTGTCATTGGGCTATACTTGAGCTACATCTGGGTGCTATTTGGGCTACATTTGGACTCTTTTGTCTCTGGTGGCCATCTTGGGAGACTGCATGTCAGAATTTTTTAATGAAATAGAATAGGATTTGAGAAGTCACTCAAAATGTGCCCTCATTTTTCTTTCTGCAGCACTAATCATACTTTCTATGGCAAAATGAACCCTCTCATTTTGTTCCTTTTTAAATTAAATGTTTTAAGAGTTACCACTTCATTCCAATCAAGATGGCTTCTGGTGTGCCATACTTTTGTCATAAGTAAGACTGTTAGCACTCTAGTTGTTCTTTAGAACACTCTGGGACATTCTGTCATTGGGCTATACTTGGGCTACATCTGGGTGCTATTTGGGCTACATTTGGGCTCTTTTGTCTCTGGTGGCCATCTTGGGAGACTGCAAGTCAGAATTTTTTAATGAAATAGAATAGGATTTGAGAAGTCACTCAAAATGTGCCCTAATTTTTCTTTCTGCAGCACTAATCATACTTTCTATGGCAAAATATATCCTCATATTGTTCCTTTTTAAATTAAATGTTTTAAGAGTTATCACTTCATTCCAATCAAGATGGCTTTTGTTGTGCCATACTCTTGTCATATGTAAGACTGTTAGCGCTCTAGTTGTTCTTTAGAACACTCTGGGACATTCTGTCATTGGGCTATACTTGAGCTACATCTGGGTGCTATTTGGGCTACATTTGGGCTCTTTTGTCTCTGGTGGCCATCTTGGGAGACTGCATGTCAGAATTTTTTAATGAAATAGAATAGGATTTGAGAAGTCACTCAAAATGTGCCCTCATTTTTCTTTCTGCAGCACTAATCATAATTTCTATGGCAAAGTGAACTCTCTCATTTTGTTCCTTTTTAAATTAAATATTTTCAGACTTACCACTTCATTCCAATCAAGATGGCTTCTGTTGTGCCATACTTTTGTCATAAGTAAGACTGTTAGCGCTCTAGTTGTTCTTTAGAACACTCTGGGACATTCTGTCATTGGGCTATACTTGGGCTACATCTGGGTGATATTTGGGCTACATTTGGGCTCTTTTGTCTCTGGTGGCCATCTTGGGAGACTGCATGTCAGAATTATTTAATGAAATAGAATAGGATTTGAGAAGTCACTCAAAATGTGCCCTAATTTTTCTTTCTGCAGCACTAATCATACTTTCTATGGGAAAATATATCCTCATATTGTTCCTTTTTAAATTAAATGTTTTAAGAGTTACCACTTCATTCCAATCAAGATGGCTTCTGGTGTGCCATACTTTTGTCATAAGTAAGACTGTTAGCACTCTAGTTGTTCTTTGAGACACTCTGGAACATTCTGTCATTGGGCTATACTTGGGCTACATCTGGGTGCTATTTGGGCTACATTTGGGCTCTTTTGTCTCTGGTGGCCATCTTGGGAGACTGCATGTCAGAATTTTTTTATGAAATAGAATAGGATTTGAGAAGTCACTCAAAATGTGCCCTAATTTTTCTTTCTGCAGCACTAATCATACTTTCTATGGCAAAATATATCCTCATATTGTTCCTTTTTAAATTAAATGTTTTAAGAGTTACCATTTCATTCCAATCAAGATGGCTTCTGTTGTGCCATACTTTTGTCATAAGTAAGACTGTTAGCGCTCTAGTTGTTCTTTAGAACACTCTGGGACATGCTGTCATTGGGCTATACTTGAGCTACATCTGGGTGCTATTTGGGCTACATTTGGGCTCTTTTGTCTCTGGTGGCCATCTTGGGAGACTGCATGTCAGAATTTTTTAATGAAATAGAATAGGATTTGAGAAGTCACTCAAAATGTGCCCTAATTTTTCTTTCTGCAGCACTAATCATACTTTCTATGGCAAAATGAACTCTCTCATTTTGTTCCTTTTTAAATTAAATATTTTCAGACTTACCACTTCATTCCAATCAAGATGGCTTCTGTTGTGCCATACTTTTGTCATAAGTAAGACTGTTAGCGCTCTAGTTGTTCTTTAGAACACTCTGGGACATTCTGTCATTGGGCTATACTTGGGCTACATCTGGGTGATATTTGGGCTTCATTTGGGCTCTTTTGTCTCTGGTGGCCATCTTGGGAGACTGCATGTCAGAATTATTTAATGAAATAGAATAGGATTTGAGAAGTCACTCAAAATGTGCCCTAATTTTTCTTTCTGCAGCACTAATCATACTTTCTATGGCAAAATATATCCTCATATTGTTCCTTTTTAAATTAAATGTTTTAAGAGTTACCACTTCATTCCAATCAAGAGGGCTTCTGGTGTGCCATACTTTTGTCATAAGTAAGACTGTTAGCACTCTAGTTGTTCTTTAGAACACTCTGGGACATTCTGTCATTAGGCTATACTTGGGCTACATCTGGGTGCTATTTGGGCTACATTTGGGCTCTTTTGTCTCTGGTGGCCATCTTGGGAGACTGCATGTCAGAATTTTTTAATGAAATAGAATAGGATTTGAGAAGTCACTCAAAATGTGCCCTAATTTTTCTTTCTGCAGCACTAATCATACTTTCAATGGCAAAATGAACCCCCTCATTTTGTTCCTTTTTAAATTAAATGTTTTCAGACTTACCACTGCATTCCAATCAAGATTGCTTCTGTTGTGCCATACTTTTGTCATAAGTAAGACTGTTAGCGCTCTAGTTGTTCTTTAGAACACTCTGGGACATTCTGTCATTGGGCTATACTTGGGCTACATCTGGGTGCTATTTCGGCTACATTTGGGCTCTTTTGTCTCTGGTGGCTATCTTGGGAGACTGCATGTCAGAATTGTTTAATGAAATAGAAGAGGATTTGAGAAGTCACTCAAAATATACACTAATTTTTCTTTCTGAATCACTAATCATACTTTTTTTTTTCTTCCGTAATTTTTTATTGAAGATTATATTTACATGGAGCATTACATATACATGGGAAGAAGAAAAAGAAAAAGAAAATCGCCCCGGGGGGGGGGGGGTCACAGTCTTCTTGGGGTTAGTCCATTCAATCGCATTTTCCCTCGTTGCTGGTCCGTTTTAGTTTTCTCCGTTCCCCTCATTTCGATGATTGTCTCTGTTACATCCCCATCTCTGACTGTGGCAGGAAAAAAAAGAGAGAGAGAGTGGAGAGTAAGAAGCGCAGGATCGTTATGGGTCTTGTGGTGTTTCTACTGCCGGATGAGTGATATGCATGTGGTGATTGTGTGTACCTGGCTGTGCTGTCTATGGGGGTTTGTGCGAGGAAAGGTAGTTGTCTAGAGACTCCCACATGTTTGATTGTCTGTGCGTCTTCGGTGTGTGTTTCGCCGTTATGGTGTCCGCCCCCCTCAGGAAGGTGACCCAGTTGAACCAGGCTCTGAACAAGGCTTTCCCTGTGTCCTTCCAGTTGTACAGTACCGTTTTGACCGCCGCTGTCAGTAGCAGGTCAATCAGGTCTCTGTCTTCTTTTGCTGTGATTGAGGGAGCCATTAACCCTATTGCTAGGCTGTGAAAGGCTAGTTGTAGTGCGGCCCCTGTGATGTCGTTTATCAGTGTGCCAATCTTGTTCCAGAACTTCCTGACTTTGGTGCAGTGAAAGATAAGGTGTGCCAGATCCCCCTTTTGTTTGCTGCAGTTCCAGCAGGAATCGCTCTCGCGGATTCCTATGGAGGCTAGGCGGGCGGGGGTCCAGTATGCCTTGTGTATCAGCCAGAATTTGGTCTGGTCTAGGGTTGTTGTTACTTTATTCCTTGACGTGGATCTCCAGATGTCAGCCTTTCCTTCTTCGCTCAGCACCCTTCCCGCTAGTGTTCCCCAGTAGGACATGACTTTATTGTTGAGTTTGGTGGATTTGGGGCTCAGGGCTTTGTAGAGGTGTGCTACTTGGTGCCCTAGTTTGTTGAGGTTTGTGGCGTATTGTAGGATTGACGGTGTCTGTCTATTCAGGTCTGCCTTCCCTATTGCTACCTTGATTTTTAGGAAGTTGTACAGTTCTATGCTGTCCATTTCGTGTTTCCCTTTGAACGTGTCGAAGGTGGTGTATGTGCCCTGCTTTTGAAGTTGGCTTACTGTGGATATGCCGTGTCTATACCATGTAGGCATGTCCAGTGTTTTGTCTCTGTACTTGATTCTGGGGTTGTGCCATATGGACTCCAGCTCGGTTTTCTTTATACTTGTACCTAGTAGTCTGTCTATACTTAGGAGGGCTTTCCTGGTGTTTCTGAGAATGGGGTTGTGTTTGATTTCAGGGTGCCGGGTTGCTGTCAGAAGTGCGACGGGTTCCATACCACCCAGTAGTCCTCTTTCTAGTGTGAGCCAGACCGGGGTGTAGTCTTGTTTGGGGGTGAGCCGGTATAGTCCCTGTTTTGCTATGCATGCTGTCTGAAATGTTTTGAAGTTTGTTATGTTTAGGCCCCCTAAGTCTTTTGTTAGTCTTAGTTTCTGTAAGCTAATTCTGGGTTTCTTCCCCTTCCATAGGAAGGTGTTGAGCAATTTATCTAATTTTTTGTGGAAGTCCTCCGTGTTAACCAGCGGCAGCATGTTGAGCATGTAGTTCACTATTGGTGTAAGCATCATCTTGATCGTCTCTACCCTCCCCCACCATGTGGTGTATTTGGGTGACCATCCTTCTACTCTTTCCTTGATCTTACGAAGTATGGCTTGTTCGTTCTGGTCTAGTGTGGACCTGAGGTCCCTTTCAAAAAGGAGGCCCAGGTATTTGATGGGTTTCCTCTGCCATGTCAGCCCCGATGTACCTAGTACCGTCCTTGTGGTGTGGACGTTTAGGGGTTTACACTCTGATTTTTCCCTATTTAGCTTGTAACCCGAGACTTGTGCATATTGTTCTATGGTGTCCATCAGGGCTTTGATTGATTTCTCGAGATTTTCAGTGATGATTAGCACATCGTCCGCATAGGCCGCCAGTTTGAAAGTTTCCCCCTCAACTGGTATCCCCACTATGTCGGTGTCGGAACAGAAGGAACTAATCATACTTTCTATGGCAAAATGAACCCCCTCATTTTGTTCCTTTTTAAATTAAATGTTTTCAGACTTACCACTTCATTCCAATCAAGATGGCTTCTGGTGTGCCATACTTTTGTCATAAGTAAGACTGTTAGCGCTCTAGTTCTCTAATGTTGTTCTTTAGAACACTCTGGGAAGCTGCAGTAGAACACAAAGGAATCAACTGACAGTCTCTGTCCTTGTTGGATGTACATGTTTTATTGAGAATGTCAGACTTCAATCTCACATGACTGAGAAAGATAATGTGAATTTACAGAAAATATGCTTTCAGTTTAGCTTATAGATCCCCTTCCAAACCACTGTGGGAAAAGCATGAGATAATAGTTTTCTTTCAAGCATGATTTATGATATCCCAGCAGAAGGCTTTTTCACATGGTAAAATCACCTTAGAACACACCACAATTCCTAAAATGAGTATGGTACCATCAACAAATGATTTATAATGTAACTAAAGTCCTAAAACCTTCTATTAACTGCAATGCTTTTTAATGAGGTGCTATCATTTATATTGGTCCCAAGATGGCTGCCAACACTTCTTGGATGAAGAATTTGAATTTTGTCCTTGTGGGACCCCCTGAGCAGGCCTAGGGGGTCAGGTTGCTTCTACCCGCCCCTTTTTGAGTTCTACATGTTTGTTTTTCTGCTTTCCTGTGCCTCAGTCTACTGAGGCACAAGATGGCTGCCAACACTTTCTGGTTTGGAGTGTTGACAGACATTGGCAGCCGATCAGAATGCAGCTCGGAAAGGTAAGCTTACAGTAAGCTTACACGTAAGCTGCTATAGATATATATATTTTTTCTCTTTTGATTTTCTCAGGAACTACTGGAGGGATTTTCACCAAATATAGCAAAGGCACATTTGGGTACCAGTCCCTACAATTTTGCAAAGTTTGGCGTAATTCCGTTCAGCGGTTCGGGCTGTAGCCGTGTCAGAACGTCCTATGGAAATTAACATGGGGAAAACACGTTTTGGGATCCCCCTTTTTTCTCAGCCCCCACTTCACGAATCCCCCCGAAACTTCCAGGGAAGGAGCAGAGCGTAGCTGGGCAAAATTTTCGAAAATTACACACAAATTCATCAACCGGCGCTAGAGTTATTCCCAATAGAATGTTGCAGATTTCCTATGGTAGCCAAGCCTAACTATAACTACCTACTGGCGACCGCCAGTAGGTAATATATATATATATATATATATATATATATATATATATATATATATATATATATGACAAAGCTTACCTTTGGCAAGAAGGAGGCACACTCACTCGATCGTAGAAGTAAAAGTGGGTTTAACGTCATATGTTAGCTGCCATGCCCAACGCGTTTCGGTCCAATCACTTGGACCTTGCTCACGGGAATATTTTTACACAGGAACAGGGGCATCATCTGTTTTTATCAGCACACAGCTACTTCCTGTGATATTAAGGTGCATTGTGGGATGTGTAGTTTGCATATTATTAAGTGTTTTGCTCCGTTCACTGTGAATTAAAAGGAAACATTTTTCATTCATGAATGGCTATTCATGCTTAGTGTCTGTTACTACAGCTGTTCATGTATCGCTCTCTGGTTAGCCAATTTCACTTTTTCATTTACACAATATGTTATTATTTTAACTTTCTATGCTGCAGTAATGTCTCTTTCTCTGACTCCATCGTATTCTTTTACGACTCTCTAGTGAGTTATTTTCTTGTTGTGGTTTCTTTTTCTTATATCCATGATGTTGCGGGTCATCTAATTAATCGGGTTTGTAGGTGTACATAAAGTTCTTCATCCTGGTTGAGACCTCTCGGATCTAGAGTCCTGAAAGCCACTATATGCTTTGACTTCTTTTGTCGCAGAAGTTTTTTGTGATTTCCTCCCCTTTCTGACTGCGGAATTTGTTCAATGGCACAGTACTTCAAGCATTCCCATTTGCTGTTGTGGTGTTTCTCCATGTGCTTGGCTATTGCATTTGAGTGATGTTTATGCTTGGTGGCTAGAATATGGTCAAGAATTCTTTTCTTGATTTCAAAGATTGTGCTTCCAAAGTAGCGTAATTTACATGGGCACTCCACCATATATATTACATATTTACTTTTGCAGGTTAGATGTTGTTTTATCTTCCATTTGGTGCCCTTTTTATGTCAATTTCCTGCTTTTGTGTTGCTATAGAACATGCCTTGCATTGCTTACATGGCCAGAAGTCTTCTCTTTGTAGCCATGTTGTTGTTGGAGTTTCTTGGAAATGACTGTGTGTGATGATGTCTCTGATATTTTTTGCTCTGCGATAAGTGATGTTTGGATGATCACCAATGATGTTAGTTAGTACCAGATCACGTTGTAAAATACCCCAATGTTTTTTGATGATCTTGATCAGGCTCTTTTTTCTGCACTGAACGTTGTTATAATTCCTAATTTTTTAGGAGTTCCCAGTGTCATCACTTTTTTCTTTTTTTGTTAAATCATTGAGTTTGTCACTTCGTGGTTGATTTAGTACTCTTTGAAGTTCTTTCCGAGTCTTAAAAACTCCCCATATGGGATGCTCAATTTTAATGATTTATTATGGAAACTTTCTCCATGTAATATCGCATTTGTAGCTGTCTTTTTGCGATGTAAAGTTCTATGTAGTGAGTTGTTTTTAACATAGATGTTTGTGTCCAGGAATGTCACTTTTTTTGCACTGATTTCATAAGTAAATTTCAATTTTGCTTCGTTGTTGTTCAGTTTGTTGAAATATCTTAAGAAATCTGATTCTATGCCATCCCAGATGATCAGGAGATCATCTATAAAACGGAGCCATAAAATGGTCTTTTCCAAGAATGCATCATTTTCGAAAGCCCAGGCCACTTGTTGTTCAAACCATTCCAAGGTCAGATTGGCATAATATTGGGCGAAGGAAAAGCCCATGGCACAACCCTTGATTTGTTTAAAAATGTGTTAAACAAAAAGATGTTATTGTATAGGCAAAGAGTGATCATTTCAATTAGCACATTATTGTGCTGATGCTATTGAATGTTTCTTTTGCCTAAAAAATACTTGCACGCCGAAATTACCTCCATGGTGACAAGTTTAAAAGTTGATTGCCATGTGACTCCTGCTAATTTTTGTAAAAGATCTGTGGTGTCTCGTAAATAGGAGCTAAGATCTTTGACCAATGGTGCTAAGTAGTAATCAATGTAGTTTGAAACCGGTTCCAATAATGAATCCTTGGCCGAGACTATAGGTCTGCCCGGGTGGTTACTTTTGCTTTTATGAATTATAAATATAGGTAAAAAAATGTTGCTATTCTTGGATGATTATATTTGAGGTATTTTTGTTATTCTTCATTTATCAGCCCTTTATCCAGCCATTGTTGTAGATGAGATGTCAACTGGTTTTCAATTTCTTTTGTTGGATCATCCGTTAATTGATTATAACATTCCACATCCATTAGTTGTGTATTGGCTTCTGCAATATAATCTCTATCAAGAATAATAATGTTGCCGCCTTTATCTGCAGGCTTTATTTCGATGGTCTTGTCTTGTTGGAGATTGTTTAATGCTTCTCTTGCTTGTCTTGATAGATTATCCTTGACAGTGATATTTTTGATGTTGTAATGATCCTCTATTATTGCCTCATGGAAGAGGTCCACTTTGTTTCCTGTTGGTATCGTTGGATAGAACAATTATCTAGATTTTAGGCCACTTTCTCCTGCTCCCAATGGAGGTCGTGATTCCTCTAGTTCTGTTAAGATCTCTATTTGTTGTGATGTCGATTCTGTTTCCATTGTTCATAGGGTTTCCAAGCCTGAGTTATCTTCAGCCAATAAGGTGCTAATAGGTGTTTCTGTGCTGACTTGATGTGCCCTCATTGTTTTTTCTGCATGTATTTTAGCCAATTTGATCGCCCGTGTATATTTGTACAAATGAATTCTAGTTTGGGCAATGTCTAAATGAGATGTTGAACAATAATTCAAACCTTTCTTAAGAACATCTTCTTGCATGTCAGTTAGAGTTTTTTCAGAAAGGTTGATGACATTTAGCTCTTGTGAAGTTGGTTCATTTATTTCTTCGGCTGTCTCAATCGGTCCTTGGACCATGTGTCCACTCTCTGCATAACATTGCAAGGAATATGCAGATAATTTTTAACATCACAATATATTCTTACAGTTATATTTAATAGTACTTAGCAGCAATTAGACATTCAATAATTTGTATTCGCCCTTGCTCACTTTTCTGTGCACATTTAACGTCTGTAATATATATCGGCCGGTTAGGGATCTGTTTCATTCTGTGTTTCCCGACACCCTAACGTCTAACTGTGCCTATACCTTATGCTTATATTTATAAGTCAAAAATATTGAGTGGAAATCGACTATAAACTTAAGAGTAAACAGGACAACTTGTGAAATGTGTCAAACTTATTTCCGAGTGTGGGTGTCTTAATGCTAATATGTTTTTTGAGGGAATAGTTGGTGTGCGGGTTCTGCGCTGTGTGGAAGGTAGCTTAGTTTATCTATTGATGGTAGCCTTGCAGGATTTTAGTTAGTGGTGCACCAATTACTGTGCATTTCCCCCTGTCTGGGGTCTGCTGATCATTGTGGTTATTTTGCCATCTCTGATATAGTTTTGGGGTTTCTGCCTGGTGTCCTCTTCATCAGATTCATTATTCTCTAGTGCTAGGCTCCCCAAGAATTGCACTAGCTCCCTCCACTGGTCAGTTATGGGCCACTAGCGCACTCCCCTCAATTTTTCCGTGGAAAGTGCCCTCCCCTTGGCCTTAGTCCAGCTTGTGATGTCTCTCGTTTCCAGGTCTCCACCTGTGGACCCTTTCTGGTTTTACAGGACATCTCCACCCATCTCTTGGCTAAAGCCATAGTCAAGTCTATAAATCTGATCACCACCTTCCATTATGGTGGGCACAGAAATAGACCCAACAGGCACACCTCCGCCGAGCTAGCCAGTATTCTCTCTAGGGTTTTCTTTGTCAATCTCACTATTTCAGCCCAGAAGGGAGTCAGGGTCTGGCAATTCCACACCATGTGGATAAAGTCTGCATCTTGTTGGTCACACCTCAGGCACTTATGCATCTCCCGTCATGTATTATTCTAACCCTGTGCGGAGTCAGATAGGTCATGTATATTTAATTAAACTGAATGTTTTTCATTCTTGTGTTGCAGGATATTGATTTAAACTAAAACTCTCTCCCAGTCTCGCTCTGTGAGTTGCCTATTTAGGGCCTGTTTCCAGCGGTATCTGATTTTGGGTAGGGGATCCCGCGATGCCTCCACTAGGGCCATATAGAACCACTTCACCTGGTGTTTAGCAGCTCCCAGGGAAAGCAGCGCCTGCAGTAAGGCATGTTTGTTCGGTTCTTCCTTGTTTTCACCCCTTAGATCTCCAAATGTGCAGATCAAGGCTTCATGTTGCACGAACTGGCCCACTGGCAACCCATATTGTTCCACTAGATCCACAAAGGGATATTAGCGTCTTTTCTTGGTAGCAGCCCACCTCTATCCATTCTGTTACCTGCTCCAAGTTGAATATCTGGTGCAGGGTTCCATGTGGGAGGCCTACCAAGGGGAGCAGTGGTGTGTAATTGGAAATCCCAGGTAGCCTATATGTACTGCTCTTCCAGCTCTGTAGTGCTGTATTTTGTAATATCAATCTATAGGGGGTCACTACTTTATGATCTAGGATCTTGGCTAGTAGGAGGGTGGAATTTCCACCTAACCTGCCCAGAAATTGGCGGGTGGACCTCTTAGACAGCCCTACACCTGAGCAATGGAAATATTGCTGCATGCAAACCGAAACACTCTCTCCAAATTATGGACTCAGGCAAATACACTTTAAGTTCCTTCATAGAATGTACCCCACCCCAACTGCTATGTGCAGAATGGGCCTTATCATGGATGCTCGCTGCCAGCACTGCGCGGTGCCTGATGCTTTGTTTATGCACTTGTCTTGGGTCTGTCCTAGGGTGGAGGCCTATTGGATGGGGTTGTGTACATCCATCAGTGCTATCACATCGACTACACATACACCCAATCCCCTTCTTTGCGTGCTTGGCTACGTCCAGAAGGTACCTGATGCCTGTAGACGCCTTGAGGCAATGCTTCTAGTTTTTGCCAGGTGCAGAGTGGCAATACATTGGGGGTGTAGACCGGTGCTGACGCTCAAACTATGTCTCTCTGACACGGCATACTGTTAGACACAGATGACAGAATTCAGGAATCTTATGCCAAGCACTAGTAGACCGCATGATATCTGGGGACCTCTGGTGACACATCTACATAGCCTAGTAGACAACACCTCTGACCACGATGGCCCAGTCAATGATTCGGAGCCTGCTTGGGTGCAGATGGCGGAGACCTAGAGCTGGGGACATAGGGGAAACTCACATATATATATATATCTTGATGTTCCTATTTGCCTTCCGCTATTCATTGCCTTTACCATATGTACCTCGATTCTTTCTGCTGTATATCCCAATTTTATTTACACCTCGCCGCAATGCAAATGTACTATGAGTATGCCTTAACCTGTATGTAGCGGATTGACGACAATGCTGAGTGTATGTATAATTATGCGTTGTTGAGGCCTCAATAAAATACAATTAAAAAAATTAAAAAACTGCCCAGGAAAGTTCCCTCCACATTAGCTCCATCCAGCCACTGCGCCAACCATTGTATCTGGGAGGCTAGATAATAGAATTCGAAGTGGGGCACTCCCAGTTCTCCATTCCATATTGGGCACTGTTGTATTGCCAGTGAGACTCTTCTACGGCCTTCACCCCAGATTAAGTCTCATACTAATGAGTCTAGGGGGATAAACCAACGTTTGGGTAATACAAGTACAAAATAATACAGTATTCTGGGAAGCATGTCCCTGCCCCACAATTTTCAAGTAAGTAGTACATATCTCCCTTCTTTGTTGATCTTAGTGTTGGCGACGACTAAGGGGACCAGTGGCGGTACCCATATCAGGACACCTTTAGCAAAAGCCGAATAACTTGTTGCGTATATTTGCCCTCGCCAGCCTTCTATATTGTTTCGTAATTATTCTCTGTGTGAGGTGCGTTTCTTGGAGTAGGGCAATCTGGACCCCCTCCTCTTCAGGTAGCTATGCACAGTGTGTCTCTTGCTCATTTACCCCAATTCCCTTACATTCCAGGTGAGGGTTCTAATGACACCTGGGGCGGCTGCCATGATTGATGGTAATAAAAAGTTGCCCAGCTCCCCGCAACAACCCCCAAGCAAACTGTGCATCTCGGTAACAACTCCCACTGAGTGGAAAAAACAACAACACATAGAGAAACAACTCCCCATAACTTACAACTTCCTTATCCCAGAGTGGCTCGACAATGGTTGGTTGCCCAAACCTTACCCAATTCACTAATCACCAATGTAGAATAGGGACCACCCTGGTACTTGCCTGCTAGGGGGGTGCAGCCAGTAGAACAAGTTTAACATCTTGCCCTTCTGCATCAGCCCAAAGCACACAGACTGAGCTGGATCTGCTTTCCCAATGTCCATAGGGGGACAGTCCCCCATCATTTCCAACTGCACGCTGTTATCTCACAAGTCATTGATCAGATGATGTCATCCACGGTTCCAGGGGTAACCTTTGGGACTACCATGCTGCTGATCCCAGAGGCCTCAGACTCTGACCCCCCCAGTTTCGCTAGCTGAGCTCGAGCCCATTTCCGATGGGGACGCAGCAATCTTCACAATCTCAGCCACCGCCCACAATGCCCCAGCTCTCTCCTTCTCAGTCTGCGAGGCGCTAGGCTTTTTCGATCCCTCCCATCAGGGGCATCTCCTGAGACTCTTTCTGATGTCTCCATCATGTTGCCTCTGGGATTGCCTTTCTCCACCTATCGGCTTACCAGTTTTATACACCTCCAACCAGTCCCATACCAATTTGGGATCATCGCAGAAGTGGGAGTGGCCATCTAGCATGATGCAGAGATGGGCCGGGAACATCAGCGAATATATATAAATTATAGTGTTTTTCACCTCCAGATAAGACGTCCTCCTTCTTTGGACCTCCAGCGTAAAGTCGGGGAATATGGAGACCTTGTTGTTATTCACTGTGAATGGGCCATCTGTCATGCCCTCTGCAAGAGGAAGTCCATGTCTTTGTTGTGCAACAGTATGGCTACCACTAGGCGTGGGGGGGGGGCAGAGGGCAAGGCCCTTCCCGGGACCCGGTGCAATCTCTCCAACGTGTAGTACAAGGACAGCCCCTCTGGCACGACCACAGTTTGGAGCCATGACTCGAGATAGCCAACCATGTCCCACTTTCTCGGGAAGCCCCATCAAGCAGATAATATTCCTTCTATTGCAACCTTAGGCATCTTCTACTCTTTGTTCAAGTTTGGCCATTCTAAACAAGAGGTCTGCGACATGATGTGACCGTGCCACTTGTGCTAGAGCTAGGTCAGCTATGGAAGACTCTGCTGTTGCTACCCGTTCAGATAATTTGTGATGTTCAGCTCGGAGGAGCCCCAGGCCTACAGAGACTATGCAGATGTCCTGATGTAGCATAGCTTTAGTGTCTGCTATGGCATCCAATGTTTTGGCAAGTTGCTGCTGCACCGTGTCTGTTGGCAGTTGAGGTAGCGTGCTTGGATGTTGGGAGTCTAGGGAGTCATCCTCCTGACCTAAGGGAGCTCCCACCAACTTCATTCTGGCCTTCCCCTTAGTCACACTTGACCTCCCCCCCAGGCGTCCCTGCAGTACAAAGATTGTATATGGGGCCTCTGTTCTAGCAGTCTCAACAGGATCCGAGCGCAGTGGAACAGTATGTCACTGATGAGTAGTGATGGTGGGTGCCTCCCCCTGAATCTGCAGGAAAGGACTGTCAAGGAAAAGTGTTGCAGTAGCTTCTGGGGTTTTGCCGTTGATCCAATTCTGGACTCTCTCCATCTTACACTTCGGGAGGGCTGAACCTGGTATCTAGATGGATTCCTAGAGTGTCCCTCTGGGTGGGTTGCATAGGCTTATGATCACACAAAGAGGGACAAGGTATCGCCTCGCCAGTTGAGATGTATTGTTATTAAGGCCGCTGCTTTGCAGACCGTCATTCATACAGCCAGGTTCACAGCACCCGGACCAAAGGAAAGGAAAGTGCCCAAAGTTGTAGGCCCTTACCACTCCCTCTAGTTTCAGGGGAGTTCGTCTCTTGCCCCCAAGTCTCGCACCACCTGTCTCACGACCAATTTTCAGGCATCACCACTGGCTGCCACGACAAGGGTCTCAGTGCTCCAAGATCCCCAATGGCCGGGCCCGGGCTGTCTGCAGTTCATATATCCCCTCCAGTGGAACTCCACAGGGTCTGTCTGGCACCTATAGGCCGGCGTGGGGCAATGGTGCAGAGGCATTACTGGTCTGTCGGGTCTTCGCAGATAAGAATAAAGCAGGTTAGGCTCAGGTGCCGGGGCGAGCGCAGGCGCCCGGGGCCCAGGATGGAGGGGGAGGCCTGCTGCTCTGCGCTCCTCTGCAGGGGCCTACCCACAGCCACATAGACAGTGGCCCGAACGGTCCACTTCCTATTCGAGCCGACTGTTCTGATGCCCAGCCGCTTTCGGGCAGACACGTGTCCCAACTCCAGGTAGGGTGACCAACCGTCCGTAAATTTCACGGACAGTCCGTCATTTCGGCCGTCTGTCCGTTGTCCGTAAAGGATTTTTTAATGGACGCCATTTGTCCGTAATTTTAACCTGGCACAGCTTCCACCCACCTCCCTCTTTTGCTCTGTTGCTCTTGAGGTCGGGTGTAAGAGACTCCGATGCTGTTCCAAAGCTCAGATGCCCCGCAGAATTGGAGAGGCACAGCAGGATGGCAGCCCTCACACCTTCAGCCCTTGATGAGCTGTTAAGAGGTGCTTGAAGGTGATTGAGAGGGAGGGGCTGTGGCTTCAGGGGCATCTATTCAGATGCAAACAGCCCTGAATGCGTCATGTCTCTGTACTTTAGAGGGGCTCACACATTCCCTTTCTGCCCAGGGCCCCAAACATCCTAGAACCAGCCACGATGATTACACCGAGGCAGCACGTGGTTCTCTTCACAGAGATTAATTACTGTCACTAAATTGTAAACAAACCTCGGTTCGTCAAACATGCAGTCTATAATGTAATAAAATAAAGAAATGGCACAATCGCACCCACACTGATTAACAAAGTATGGCGGACAATCAGTTAAATCAGTTCTTTTGGAGTATCTCCTGTAAGTAATGTACACCACAGTGGGGGATCGCAAAACTAACGTTTTGGAAAGAGCTTGTCTTCTAGTTGTCTAGTCCAGGAGGGGGTGAGGAGCCCTACCCCACCCTGGAAGAGACCAAGATGATACTAGAATACTGCATGCCCACCCTGGTGGATCCTGTTCCCTCTCCTGTGATGGCTCATGTTCCCCCTCCTGTGATGGCTCCTGCCGCGCCCAGTGATGGCTCCTGCCGCCCCCAGTGATGGCTCCTGCCGCCCCCAGTGATGGCTCCTGCCCCCCCAGTGATGGCTCCTGCCCCTCCATGTGGTGGCTCCTGTCCCCCCCCCACCTGTGATGGCTCTTGTCCCCCCTGTGGTGGATCCTGTCTCTGCCCTGGGTGGCTTCTGTCCCACTCCTGGAATGGCTCCTGCAGCGAGGGTGAAGTTCTTGATGCGCCTCTTCTCAAAAGCCTCAGCTCAAAATTATTATGAAAGGGTGGGCGAGTGAGTAAATGAAGAGATGGGTGGATGGCTGGCTGGGTGAATTAGTTAAAGGGTGAATGGATGAATGGAAGATTGAATACATGGATAATGAGAGAGGATGGATGGATTGATGAGTGCGTGGAAGGATGGCAGAGAGAAAAGGTACATAGCTGGATGTTTGGGTGGAAGGGTAGCTGGATGGGTGAAAGGGTGGATGGATGAGTGAAAGGATGGATGAGTGAAAAGGTGGTGATAAGTGAGTGGGTGGATGGATTAGTGAAATGATGGATGGATTGATAAGTGCAAGGGTGAATGGATTGACGGATGAGTGAAAGGGTGGATGTAAGGATGGATAAGTGAGTGAAAGGGAGGGTAGATGGACAAAAGGATGAATAGATGAGTGAAGGAGTGAAAGGATAAATGGATTAGCGAAAGGATGGATGAGCGATAGGGTCAATGGATGGATTCATGAGTGGATGAGTAGATGGATGGGTGGGTGGATGGAAGGGTGGGTGGATGGAAGGAAGGAAGGATTGCTAAGTGAAAGGGTCGAAGGAGAGAGAAATGGAGGATGGATGGATGACTGAAAGGGTGGATGGGTAGAAGGATAAGTGACTGGGTGGATGGATGATAAGTGAAAGGTTGGCTGGATGGGTGAAAGGGTAAATGGTTGGATGGATGAGTGAACGGATGGATGGGAACAAGAGTGGATGGATGAGTGTACAGATGGATAGGGTGAAAGGGTGGATGGATGGATAATGGATGGATGAGTGAAAGGATGGATGAAGGGATGGATGAGTGAAATGATAGATGGAAGGATACATGCTGGCTAGGTTTACAAATGGTTGAATATGGCTGGGCTTACTTATATACTATTGCGCGACCTCTGATGTGTCTGTAAAACGTATCCAATTGTCCTGAAGTTTTGTCCTGAATTTTGACCTCCTGTCCTGAATTTGTGTCCTGAATTTTGACCCTTTGTCCTGAATTTTTACACTCACCGTCCTGAATTTGCACCAATGCCAGTTGGTTGTGGAAAAGTAAATTTTGTCATGTTCTGTGTCCCTACGTGTCCTCCATCTTATGTTATGTGTGCATGATTAAATATGCATATGTATCCCCATGTTTGATTAAAGACGCAATTACAGTTGTGTCCATCTCTAGTATGCCAGTTTCCAGTTCTCGTGAAAGCTACGAGTATCAGGCCTATGTAAAGTTACGTTGCCACGTTTCTCAGTGTGCACGTTATTTTATTGTAAAGTCCCCGTTTCTAGGCCTCAAAAGGGCCCGGACACCAGATTCAGCTCCTGTCTTCTGAGTCCTCGCTGAGGAGCGATACAGCCCCTACCTGTATCCTCGACCCTTCACTTACTTCCTGCCTCACAGTGCCCGGCTCAGCCTGGCTCTGCCTGTTAGTCTGCCAAGAGTATGTTATGATTCTAGTTATCAGTCCAGCCCTCCTTCTCTGCATTCCTAAGCTACTGAATCGCATCAATAGTTTCCGTCATTGTCTAGCCTTTACGTCTCCATGTAAGAGAAATACTGCATTTAATGGTCATTTCATATTCTTCATCACGCACTACATGTAGAATAATGCATGCTCCAGTCTTAGAGTCTGTTAGCCTCTCCCCTCCTGACTCTTAGTTTATATCAACATGTCCTCTAAACATCAGATACTAGATAGGGTTTAGGTACATGTCGCCCTGACTCTCCAGACTTCAGTCTCTACTCCTAGCACAGAGTTCATAGCCCCCAGCTTCTCCTAGTAACACGTCATTGTCAGTTTGCGCGCACCATTAGGTTAGAGGTCCCGGCTCCTTAGGTAGCCCCCTCCATGTTTCCGCCCCATTTATGACATATTCTGTTACGTTTACATCACATGTCTATGTATACGCCCCTGTTACACCCATTTTCACCCTTATCTTTCGCGACTGCTATTGACCACACCCACTGCTCCGCCTACTGTAATTCATTGTAATGTAACTGTTTTAGTATATATATTGGTGCACTGTTATTAAATGTTACCCCCATTCCCTTACGCCGATTCTGATCCTGCCCCCGGCAGCGCTGCCATCCTGTTCCCGTGCAGGTTGTCCTGTTCCTGTCCTTATGCTGTATTAAACCTGCAAACTCCTACTACCTCGAATCTTGACTCTTATTTATTGAGCTATCTGTTATTGCTATGTCCAGTCAAACCTAGATCCGGTATTATTTATTTATATACCACATAATGGCGCCCGAATAGGGACAGTCCAGGTCATTTTATGTATCAAAAGCATGGCATAAGTGCCATATTATATCTAGATTTATGGGTAGAGTATACCAAACAGTTAGAAGAAAAGTATAGATGGCCTGTATCAGGCACATGGGATGCCGAGTGCATCATGAGAGTAGAAGAAGCATTATGGAAGAAGAAAGCCAGACAGTCACAGAAAGATGCCATCGAGTTATGGCGCAAAGAATCTCATAAAAGAACCGAAAAAGAAATCAGAAAGTCAGAACTAAGTAGAGAATCCTTAGAACGAGCCCAAGAAAGGGAACTAATCGAGATAGGTGAACGAGTTAAAACAGAACAGTCAGACAGACAGAGGCATGCCCTTATTAAGGGTATGTATCCTCTTCTTGCCGAGGGCTTGCCAAAAGCGACCCCGGAGGCATCCAGTAATTTTCCGCCACCACTAGTTCCGACTAAGCTACGTCACAAACCGACCGCAGCTGATATTTTCATCTCGTCCTATTTGGATGACACAGTCCCAGAATATGCAAATCCTGTTCCGCCAGTCCCTGTAAATCAGGTAAATCCTGCTCCTCCAGTCACCGGAGTACCTGCTACGGTACCCCCGGTCCAGCCTACATTACAATTTCCCGCCGCGTTGGTACGAAGAGTATCAGTCGACGATTCCAGTTTAGGGGCCGCAGGAGGAGGTCCTCCTGGTACCCCGCCGCCACACCAACGTAGAACGTTGGCCGAGTTACATGAATGTGCGTTACAGCGTACGCCCAAATATAAGTCCGTTGCAGAAATCCGACGAGCTCTCACTGAATGCCGCTATGATCCAGTTGCCGGTGATGATAGTACAGTAATATATTCCATCCGTGTAAGACGGGTGACCGGGTATTTAGACACCCTACCAGATATGAAAGGAGATCTAGACAGAATATATCGTTTCATCCGTACAGGGGATGATCCAGAAAGTATTGGTGAAGCCATGTCCCAAAGGAAAGCTGAGATCCAGCTCATGATATTAAAGTTCCTGATTAATTGTCTAATAAGAGAACAAGATTCCCCGACTAAAGATCAGGCCGAAATGAAAATCCTGACAAGGTGGAGTGATAATATAGCAGAGGGTAAACACAAGACTATCAGTAGTATAGAGAGTATGTACAAGAAAATTCGTAAAGAAATAATAAAGTTACACGAACAACGTAAAGCAGCACAAGTAAGCGAGAAAGAAAATGACTCTTCTACTGAAGAGGTAGAGGACGAGAATCCCGGCAGAATAGCGTATGTAGGAAAATCTAGATTTCCGGATCGCCATTTGCGCCTAGAACACAAGTCAGTTTTACATCATCCAGCTCCAGAACAAGGTTCTCTAGAACAAGTATTTCAAGCTACCGATCACATTCTGAAATCACGAATCGGTTATAGTGAGTTAAGTACTATGCATGAACAAGAACTAGCCCGATCAGCAGTCCGATGGATTACTGATTCTACCACTTTTCCAGACGAAATAGTGGCACAAATGTTTCTGAAACTGCCCCCAGCCGAGCAGCGACTGGTGGGTATGTATATGATCCAGCACCTCATTACTCTGTATGAGGGTCAACATTCTGATCCAGGTCCGTTACACGATGTCCTGAACGAGTTACTCCAGTATAGATGGAAAGGTTTAGGTACCGATTTAATTAGTGTCATTCTAGAACAGCGCCACAAATATAGAACGTTTTTGAACCCGCATTTTGTTCATGTCTCACCTCCAGAAAGTAAACCGTTTTATATAGACAGACAGAATCCGTTACGAGAAGTACACCCAGTTAGGACAACAGATGGTGAAATGCAACGAGTGTTTGTTTACACTCCGATTACAAAGATGGAACTCTTAGAGATGAAAAAGTTAATTCCCTGTCATGATAAAGATCCAGCAGGGTTCCACCGAGAATTAAAGGACATGCTCCGTATGGGAGAATACACGTATCCAGATATAATTAAAATGTTAAAAGTCCTGTTGCCCGCAGGGGTATATGAAAAACTCAAAGAAAAAGATTGGGAGGTGGGAGAGAAAAAGATCGATTGGGCAGTTCTCGAAGCTGAAGATAAGATACGAGTACCAGGTACCGGTCTAGGAGAAAAATGTAAAGAATTACCAGAACTGTTAATACAAGTTTTGCCAAGATTATTAACCACTAAAAAGGAAGACTGGGATGCAATCTCAGCCTGTAAACAGAAACAAGACGAAGACACTAGTGATTTTTATTCTAGATTCGAGAAATGTTTTATCATAAACAGTGGCCTCAAGACGAGTAGCGAGTCATACCCTCATCTTTTTGTTACTAAATTAGTCGAGAATTCAAGTCCACAAGTTAAGAATCGAGTTTTGAAAGTCGAAAGTACCTGGCAAGCTAAAACCCCGTCCCAGATGTTACAGATGCTTCAGTATCACCAGAATAGAATCAGAGAAGAGCAAGATCATGAAAGAAAACGTATGAAAGACACGAAAATGAAAGTACTAGTTGCACAATCTGTTCCACAAGACAGTCAGAAGAGGGGTCCGAATCAAGCCAGTCATCCTGCAGTTCCCGTTAAAGGGACATGCAATTATTGTAAACAGTCAGGTCATTATATAAACGAGTGTGCAGTTCTGAAACACAATATAGCTACTGGTAAGACTAAAGAAAGACCACGTCCGCCTAGACAAGAACAAGTTTCACAGACTTCTCAGCCACAGAATGCACAACAGACAGTTCCAGCACCGCAGCCTATCGCTGCAACACAGCATGTTACACAGCAGATGTACCAGTATGCCCAGTCAGAGTATCCAGAGTATCAGCCATATTCATGAAACAGCCTAGAGAGGGAGGTAGGCTTGCCTCTCATCGAGATACCTGTAGATCAAGAGGGTCCCTATGTTCATAGTCAAGTATTAGGGAAAGACAGAAAGTTTCTGATTGATACAGGGGCAAGTAGGACCACCATCAGTCACGCCGAGGTTCCAGGGGCTCCGCTCTCAGGCTCAAGAAATGTTTCCCTTGGATTTTCAGGAAAGCCTATTGTAAACGAGATATCTAAGCCAGTTACTCTAGAAGTAGGTCCATTGTCCCGCACTACTGATCTGTTACTTACGAAGTCATGTCCAGAAAATCTGTTAGGCATTAAGACACTGAAAGAATTAGGTGCAGTTATTTGCTGTTCCCCAGAGGGAATACGACTGTTTCTACGTGACTTCAAGGGTCACTATGTATTACGAGATTTTGATCCGAGATTGTCCAATGTTCCGCAGCATCTATGGGCACAAGGTCCAACTGATGTTGGTTATATGCAAATCACACCCCATCGTGTGACTCTCAAGCCAGGTGTAGTGTTACCACGAGTCAGACAGTACAGATTGCCACCTGAGGCTGTAGCAGCCTTATCCAAAATTATTGACGAGCTCATGGCTCAAGGAGTAGTTGTAGAAACTGACTCCAATGTATGTAATTCTCCGATCATTCCAGTCATGAAACGTACTGATCCAAATGCACCCCCAGTATATCGATTAGTGATTGACCTCCGGGAACTTAACAAATGTATTATTCCCCAGTACCCAGTTGTCCCAGATATCTCTTCCCTATTGACAGCCATTGATTCTGAAGCCTCATTTTTTTCAGTCATAGACCTCAAGAACGCGTTTTTCAGTGTCCCCATTCATCCAGACAGCCAGTTTCTTTTCGGATTTTGTTTAAATGGAAGGAGCTATATGTTCACACGAGCTCCTCAAGGTTTCACAGAAAGTCCTAGTATTTACAGTCAAGCACTTAAGAGACAACTAGACAATATTCACATGCCAACTGACACTGCCCTGCTCCAGTATGTCGATGATCTACTGATCACAGCCCGTTCTGAACGTGCTTGCGAGCGAGCATCCCTTACAGTCTTGTATTTCCTAGCAGAGATGGGGCACAAGGTGTCCCCTTCTAAGCTTCAATTCTGTGTCCAGCAAGTGATCTACTTAGGCCACTTACTGTCCAAGAGGGGTAGGCAGTTGACACCTGACCGTATCCAGTTAATAGCGAGTCTTCCTCAGCCCAAGACCCAGAAGGAGGTACGTGCTTTTATCGGCCTCACTTCTTACTGCAGACAATGGATTCCTCAGTATGCATTTCTAGCTAAACCACTGATACAGTTAACGACACAGGAGGCAGCCGTATCGACTGTCCTCCCTTGGACATCTGAACATACACTTAGTTTCAATGAGTTAAAGAAAGCTTTATGCCAAGCTCCTGTTCTAGCTACACCGAACTACAGTAAGCCTTTTACACTTTTTGTCACTGAACGTGAAGGTACAGCATTATCTGTTCTCACACAAGATCAAGCAGGACAATACAAGCCCTGTGCTTATTTTTCGAGCACATTAGATCCTGTAGCCCAGGCTCTGCCTGCGTGCCTCAAGTCAGTTGCAGCCACAGCACTAGCTATCAGACAAAGTGATTCCATAGTATTAGGACATTCCTTGACAGTACAAGTTCCACACTCCGTGGAAGTTCTTTTAAACCGAACACAGACTCAGCACTTGACAATTGCACGTTTAACAGGTTATGAATTGACACTGTTCCAGCCACACATAGAAATCAGACGCTGCAACGTTCTAAATCCTGCAACACTGTTACCGTCAGTTAATTCAAATCCTGTCACACACGACTGTGTGGAAGTAGTTAATATTATGACTAAGCCAAGACAAGATCTGACAGATATTCCATTACCAGATCCCGACCTGACACTTTATGTGGATGGTTCATGTATGAGAACAAGTACAGGAGAACTAGTAGCCGCGTATGCAGTGACTACTGACACTGAAGTTATTGAAACACACCGTATTGACACCCTGTCTGCTCAAGCAGCAGAGCTAGTTGCTCTGACACAAGCCTGCATACACGCCAAGAACCTGAAAGTTAATGTTTACACAGATTCACGTTACGCATTTGGAGTCGTACACGACTTTGGAGTGCTCTGGCAGGAGAGAGGTTTCATGACTTCTCATGGAACCAAGATTCAGTATGGTCTCCTTATTCAAGCTCTGTTAGATGCCATACACTTACCGACATCTATTGCTATCATGAAATGTAAAGCACATACGAAAGTTACTGACACTATTTCCCAAGGTAATGATCTAGCAGATCGCACAGCCAAGCTTACAGCACAGACACCAGACATTCCAGTTAACAAGACACCGACATCCACTCTAGAACAGACTACATGTATGACAGTTAAGGACCCCACTCAAGATGTCATAGATATCCAGTTACATGCTACTCCCGAGGAAATCAAGAAATGGTCCGAACAAGGAGGGGTCCAGACAGATCAGGGATGGGTAACGAAGGGAAAAGCCACATGGTTTCTTCCCGATTCCATGGTTCAAGTCATTATCAATACCGCACATAGTCCAGCACATTTAGGAGAAAAAGCTATGTTAGATAGTATCCAGAACATTTGGTTCAACAAGCATTTACGAGCTGCAGCCAAGCAGAAAGTCCGTACCTGTATGATATGTTGTCAGTTTAATCCAGGTAAAAGTGTCCCGGTGGAACAAGGCGGATTCCAGCCCCCTGACCACCCTTTTGAAGTCCTCCAAATGGATTATATTCAGATGGAGCGATGTCGAGGTTTCAAGTATGTCCTTGTAGTGGTATGCGCTTTGTCCAGGTGGACAGAAGCATATCCAGTCCCAGATTACACAGCCGCGACCACTGCCAAGCAGTTGGTTCGTGAATTCTTCCCCCGCTACGGACTCCCTAGAGTCGTATATTCTGACAACGGCCAGCCATTCTCATCTGAGCTTATGAAACATATTTCCCTGTTGTTAGGGTACCAGTGGAAGTTCCATTGTGTACGCCATCCAGAAGCAGCCGGTCTCGTAGAGAGACATAATCAGACCCTGAAAATCCGAATTGCAAAAGTATGTAAAGAGAAAGGTGTGGACTGGCTAGTAGCTCTGCCAGTTGCCTTGTTTTATATGCGCATGGTCGCACATTCCAGATCAGGTCTGTCCCCTTATGAGGTCGTATTCGGCCGCCCCCCTAACATGTGGGGTACACCTAGACCTCGAAGTATTACCGATGTTTCAAGTAATATGCTGACAGATTACCTAGCTTCCTTGATGTCTGCCCTACACTCTTGTCGTTCACAGGTTGCTGCCGCATTTCCAGACAATACCGAGGTGGCACCGCATGAAATCGTTCCCGGATGCATGGTTTTGGTCAGGAACTTTGATCGTTCAAGTCCGCTGGAGCCTCGCTGGAAGGAACCCCGACAGGTCCTCCTGGCCACCCGTACTGCCGTCAAGCTGGAAGGCAGGAAGGGCTGGGTCCACCTGTCACATGTGAAAAGATTTTTTGGATTGAAACCTGTTTCAAAGAACATTTCCGAGGATCTTAAAGACTGCCAAAGTACTATTCTTAAGGACTGTCCCGCAAAAGACATTGCTACGAACCCTTCCCTGTTAGAGAACACTCCGCAGCAGGAGTATAAGCTTAAACTAAGGTCTAGTAAAATAAGTCAGCCAGTTTGATTGTCTAAGTCCTCCCCTAGGTGAAACGGTTAGACCGGTTTCTGACATGTATATAATAGACCCCCACAGAGAGAGAGTTAGTGAGAACTCTAGAAGTTGCACTATTATATTATGTTTTCTGCTATATTTTAGCATTTTGATTTCCTGCACCAGTTATGCATTTTATTTGTATTTTTCAGTTTCTCATGTAAATAAGTCTGCCAATGTTACAGTAGAGCACACGTTTAGTGATCTGCCTCCTCATGAACTTTCTTATCGTCTTGCTATGCGTAATAACTCTTTTATCCGCATGTTACATTATTCACACCAGACCAGCAATGCCACAAATTGTTGGGTGTGTGGTCGACTCCCCCCTTTCCAGACACCGAAGGGAGTTCTGCCACTCTTTCCTTATCCATTTTGACATAATGGTTTGTGTGGAGCATGGTCCACGTTAACGTCATCCTCAACAGATATGTCTTTTCTGAACAGTACATGTTTCCCAGACAAGCAAGGTCTTCCCCACAGAACAGGGTTAGATCTAGAAAATGAAGTTTATAATTTGGGTAATTATTCTTCGAGTTTTATGGTCCTGAATGTTCAGTCTGATTCTACTCCAGACTTACCTGCTATGTCAGTACTACCAGTCAAAGGTGAATTATGTGTCCGAAATAATGGTTCCATACATGTAGGCCATAGTGATTGTACTACTATTGTCAAGTATAGTGACAGTGGGAAATCTATTTTCAAAGCTTCACGTCATTCTTATTTTGTTTGTGGTCAGACCGCATATGTTCGTCTGCCCCTCGATTGGGAGGGAACCTGTTACATTGCCTTCCTACTGCCACCAGTTTTCCTAGCCCCACCTGACTACCATAGGAATTCCCACCTAGTACATACTAGACACAAGAGAAATTTCCCGATTGTCGATTATACTGAAACTGCTCTAGAACAATACATAGATATCAATAAAGGTGTCTTCCCCTATTTAGGTACTGTTGTGAATAGTAAACTGATACGTAGATTAACCAGAACACTTGAAGCAGTAGTGATTGAGACTACTTCTGCTCTAGGTAACTTAACCGAAGAGCAATCCTTTATGAGAATTGTCGTGCTCCAGAATCGTCTCGTCCTTGACGTCATACTGGCCGATAGGGGCGGGGCATGTAGAGTCATCGGATCTAGTTGCTGCATTTTCATTCCTAATAACGCACCGTCTGTTTATTCAGCTATTACCAGACTCCATAAAATTGCCCATATGTTACACCAAGATCCAGGCACCTGGACATGGTCCGGTTGGTTCTGGAATATAATTTCCGCCTGGGGATGGAAAGTATTGTCATTTCTGGGTATTACAGTAGCGATCATATTCAGTTGCTGCCTCTGTTTACAATGTGGCCCTGCGATTTGCGGCATTTGTGCTACATCTTGTGCTCCTAGTCCCAAGTCCCGCCCTAGATCCCGTTCCAAGAAAATTCGAGACGAGCAAATGATACTGTATGAAATGATAGATGGTATCATGAATATTGATGTTTCCTGATGGAAACGTAGTGACAAGGAGGGAATGTGGAAAAGTAAATTTTGTCATGTTCTGTGTCCCTACGTGTCCTCCATCTTATGTTATGTGTGCATGATTAAATATGCATATGTATCCCCATGTTTGATTAAAGACGCAATTACAGTTGTGTCCATCTCTAGTATGCCAGTTTCCAGTTCTCGTGAAAGCTACGAGTATCAGGCCTATGTAAAGTTACGTTGCCACGTTTCTCAGTGTGCACGTTATTTTATTGTAAAGTCCCCGTTTCTAGGCCTCAAAAGGGCCCGGACACCAGATTCAGCTCCTGTCTTCTGAGTCCTCGCTGAGGAGCGATACAGCCCCTACCTGTATCCTCGACCCTTCACTTACTTCCTGCCTCACAGTGCCCGGCTCAGCCTGGCTCTGCCTGTTAGTCTGCCAAGAGTATGTTATGATTCTAGTTATCAGTCCAGCCCTCCTTCTCTGCATTCCTAAGCTACTGAATCGCATCAATAGTTTCCGTCATTGTCTAGCCTTTACGTCTCCATGTAAGAGAAATACTGCATTTAATGGTCATTTCATATTCTTCATCACGCACTACATGTAGAATAATGCATGCTCCAGTCTTAGAGTCCGTTAGCCTCTCCCCTCCTGACTCTTAGTTTATATCAACATGTCCTCTAAACATCAGATACTAGATAGGGTTTAGGTACATGTCGCCCTGACTCTCCAGACTTCAGTCTCTACTCCTAGCACAGAGTTCATAGCCCCCAGCTTCTCCTAGTAACACGTCATTGTCAGTTTGCGCGCACCATTAGGTTAGAGGTCCCGGCTCCTTAGGTAGCCCCCTCCATGTTTCCGCCCCATTTATGACATATTCTGTTACGTTTACATCACATGTCTATGTATACGCCCCTGTTACACCCATTTTCACCCTTATCTTTCGCGACTGCTATTGACCACACCCACTGCTCCGCCTACTGTAATTCATTGTAATGTAACTGTTTTAGTATATATATTGGTGCACTGTTATTAAATGTTACCCCCATTCCCTTACGCCGATTCTGATCCTGCCCCCGGCAGCGCTGCCATCCTGTTCCCGTGCAGGTTGTCCTGTTCCTGTCCTTATGCTGTATTAAACCTGCAAACTCCTACTACCTCGAATCTTGACTCTTATTTATTGAGCTATCTGTTATTGCTATGTCCAGTCAAACCTAGATCCGGTATTATTTATTTATATACCACATGGTCACCCTAACTCCAGGACCGGCATTCGCCGAGTTTGGGCACCTCCATATCCACGGGGAAGCCGGCTCTGCTCACATTCCTCCGTCTCCCGGATCAGTGCAGTCCCCGGGTAGCCAGACCAACCAGTGCATTTAGTCCAGACCCGCCATCTTAGCATGCACTGCTCCTGTCTCGTCCCTGGGATCGGTCTTGCAGTATAGGTGTTATTACGACGACGGCTACACCTGCTTGCAAGGGAAGGTTTCTCCGGTGCGGCATGCAGAGTTTCGGAAATGCCTTAGGGCCAATGCTGTTAAATACTTCAGGATATTAATTGGGCAGGCACGGGGCTACAGACTCATGCACCTGCCATTGTTGGCTTCCTAGCCACTCCACTACTTCTTTGTATAATATATTAAATTCTAAAAGCTTTTAACTCAATCTAGCAAGAGGACTTTCGTTAAATTCCTCAAAACAGCATAAGCAGATGGTATAATATAAAGGCATTGATTCGGAAAGCTTCCTTAAATTTCCCCTGCAATGGGTTGCACTTACAATTCGTGTGATAAAATTCGTATCCTCTGTCAAACCTGCTAAAATGTAACAGGCCTGGTAAATACTGTAACGTGGATTTTGGTATTTCTACACTAAAATGCACCTGTAATTGCCCATTGTCATGGCCAAATTCATAATTGCTGCTTTTTGACACACCTGGTGAATTACGGAGCCTCGATATAGAATTTCACCATCTGCGACACATAGCACCAAATCCTCTGAGCACTGTAATCAATGTTGTTGTTAAAGGACTGTATCCCTAGACAGAATGCGTGTTGAAAATAAACCACATGAACCACAGAAGCCTAAAACAACAGCTCTAGCACACTGGACGATGTTTGTTACCGAAAGTAAAACTAAAATAACGTTCTACATTTTAGGAGTCCAAATCCTGCAAGGAAAATTTAGCCTTTCACCCTTCCAAAGACAATACATTGAGTAGCATTAAATTAGCTAATAAAACACCTGTTGAAACAACGCTTTGAAACTTCAAAAATATGTCAGTAAGCATTGTGTATAACAGTTCTTTTAAACAAGAACACTATTAAAAACACAACCAAAGACAAAAATTTAGGAAACACTTATAACACCTTTGGAAAGCTACTCATGCAATGAAGCAATGAAAAACCTCTAAGAAAAAGCTATGAATAGGTCAACAGCAGTAAGATAAAACCACAAAACTGGAGACTCCACACACTGAGAGCTTCATCAAGTGGTACCAGTAGCGGCCCGTGGAGGGAGTTCTGCGGGGCAGTGGGGCGGGGAGGGGCATGGTGGGGGGTAGTAATTTCCGGCTTACGGCCGACCAGAGTAATGTAAATAAATAAATCAATAAAATGAATGTCATTGCGCGCACTGAAACGCCAAATGCGTTTCAGTGCACACAATGAAATTCATTTTATTTCTTTATTTTTTTACACTCCTCCGATCAGCCGTGAGCCGGAGTTCACTACCCCCCCACCCTGCCCCTCCCGCGCCCCGCCGCCCCGCGGAACTCCCTCCATGGGCCGCTACTGAGGTACACAAAACACAACAGAAAGCATGCACCTGCTTTTCTGTAAGTAAGTGCTGAAGGTTCAAACGAATGCCCACAGCAACATCCTTCAAGCACAACAGCCACATTCCACTTTGTCTCCAAACAGGATTTTCAAATGTGCTTCTTCACCAGCACGGAGTCAAGGACTGGATCCCGTGGCGAAGATCTTCTTTTGTTGGTGGTGGTGCCAAATTCACATGTTTAGAATCAGATCAGTACATGCATTGGACCTTTGTAGTAATCTAACACAATGTCATCACTTATTGACACAAGTGCGACTGAGGGAATGCAAGTCTGAAGGTCTAAAACTGCACTGGAACTTCTATTCAAATTGAAAAGCTGTGAAAAACAACTTTAATAACTCATTTTAAAATAGGTACGTCCATCTGTCTCAATAGAAGTTGCCATATCAAAACTAGGGATTAATTCCCTTGGTAGTAGTTTGGTCACTGTCAAGCTGTCACACCTCCTAGTTGGATAAGCGTCCATCCACCTTGAGAACAAGCACTCAATTACTAAACTGTACATGGGACCATTATGAAGAGGTATCTTGATTCACTTCACTTCAATTCAATTAATCTTTATTCAATTTTTGAAAAAAAAACATAAAAGAAATGCAGGACAATTTCCACAACAGCAGCATAAAAGCAGCAACCATGCTAGCAATAATGTTAAAAAGATTAAAATACATACTAAAACCAATAAAAATACAATCTGAGTAGTTATGCTACGAATAACACATTGGGATACTAGCAATCAAGCAGATAAAGTGCAACATAGCCGATGATTCTAGGCCCTTAATCCCAGAGAGCCCAGCTTCATAATGTGTATTCTAAGTAGGGGATGCTATAAAAATATATATATATAAATAATAAAACAATGCTCAGATAGCATAAAGAATATACAATGTCTAGACTGCCCATAACTCATTCTTGGAATAAACTGTTGGTCACATCCCTCCATCGATTTTCTACACCGTACTGCCACTTTGAGAAAAGAAAAGACTTTCTAACAGACATCAAGGCAAGTGGTGGCTACTTCCTTTAGATAGTGGTGGGCACACAAATTACTTTCAAACTAATAAAATTAAAAATAAACTTACTTCTCTGCAGGCTGCAGCACACATACGGCTCCTGGCTTGTGCGGCTTGCTGGATAAAAGCATTGAGTGAATCCAAGGACTGCTCCCTTGCTGCTTAGAATGCTAAACAGCACTGTACATGTGCCAGGATTGGCTGGATTATGCAATCCCACTGCTCCACCGAAGACCAACGGGCAGTGCTTCAGCTGTTCCGCTGCCTTTCAGCTGTTGAAGGAAAAGCCTGAACTCTGCGTGTCAGGCTGGCCAGAGTGAAAACACCAGCCAATCTGACATGCGCAATTCTGTGAACACAGCTTGAACTGCTGCTGTAACGTCAGGAGAGAGTGAGCTCTGTCATGGCCTTGCACCCTTAGGAGGTGAGAGTTGAAAGCGTGAGAGGGGACATTCATGAGTGCAGTGGGTTGCAGTGGGGAAGTCAGGGAGTCAACACCCCCTCACTCCTATGCACCAACCGTCCCTGATCAGGGCTACTTAGAAGCTGTAAACAAAATAACACATCTCTACTCTCTCACAAGCCTTGGGGCTTTCAAATCAGCTTAAAAAATAAGATCAATAGAATTTCCAAAAAAACATATAGTGCATCAATGATTAAACAGACAGACCATCGCATGGACAAGCTGACACACTAGCACCCAAGTAATTTGGAGCCTTCGAAAAACACAAGAGTCGCCACACCATGCCAGTCCTGAAACAGAGGAGAAGTGATCTTTCCCAATGTGGAAACACTAAAGATAGATAGCATGCTGGCTCCACAGGTGCAATGAAGGTGATATTATCATGGAGGGGGCATTTTCTGCTTTCCTAGCTCAGCTTTTGGAAGACATAAAATTATTGTAAGCGAGACTTGACCATCAACTTGTCAGACTTGAGTAAAGTGGCAGGAGTAGGGAACATATGGGCAGAGTTAGTTCATTAAAAGACTTAAAAACCTATTTCAGCCACGGAATAGAAAGACCCTTATCTAAGTTAAGGCAGTATAAAAAAATCTTCCTATTTAGCCTAGCCACAGTATTAATCCAAACACTAACCCAGAGCAAACGTGGAGGCAACTTTACTTTGTCTGCGATATAAGGTATATTTAGCTCGGAGTGAATCATAAAATGGGAGCCTTTGGGAGGAAGGAAGGAGTCACCTACAGGTACAATTTGCCTATGTCTGTAGGAAGAACGTATTATGAAATTCCCAAACCCCTGACCTATGCAAAGCCGCCAGAAAACAATGCGAGTTGTATATTTTTAGGTAGGGTGAAATGGTCCCCCTGCCTACAGTCTGAGGTAGACTGAAAATAGCACTGGCTGAACTGCTTAACTTCAGGTGCAAGGAGTTAAACTGCCGGGAACCAGCCAAATCAAAGACAACACAAGATAACTAAAATTACTCACGCTATTCAGGGATTGGCCACTGACTGACAGAATAGTAACATTTTTATTTCCCGGCCCACACGCCATAATGGAGATTGCCCAAAGTTGGTGACCAGGTCTGAACTGCTCATAATGTACACAAAGGACTCCACAAAAGTGCGCAGAGCTCTTGGGGTCCTGGCCATAATAATCATAATAACTGTGTTGTCTGCATAAAGTAACACAGGGACTTATGAATTTGCTGTTCTCGGGACATCGCTGGTGGTATTGGCCTAGTGTAAACTCAAAATACTAATATAAAGGATTAACAATATTAGTGCCAAAATGCAGCCTTGGCACACCCCACTGACTAAAGAGAAAATGTGTGGCATTTTTCCTGCCGGGCCTTAATGCACATTAGCAGATAAGTTCTCATGTAGAATGTGCAAAATATTCACCAAGGCAACCTCAACCCACAGAGCCAACAGCATAAGCCATAGCTTATTACTGTTGATACAGTTGAATGCTGTGGACAGCTTCATAAAGACAATGTACAGTGGGCAATGTCTGGCAATAGCATACTTGCTAACAATCAAATGCAGGTTCAGGCGCCTCTCCACCGTACTCAACCCGAATGGAAACCATATTGATGGGGAAAATAATATTTTTGGGCTTTCTCATGGCCTTTCCAACCCCCCCCCCCCGACCATCCCTGTGAAGACTGCCTGCACCGGCCTGACATTAAAATGGCAGCTGAACTTCCCCCCTGGCTAAACCCTCCCTTCCCCTCTGCTATCATCTGTTTCTAATGTTTCTACATGCTCCTTATTCTGCCTACGCTCTTTCACCCTTTAACTCAATTCTTTTACTAGCCCTCCCATCTTTGAACATGAGGGTTATTGACTTTGGTTTAGCTATGTTCAGTTCGGCAGACTACTTTTTTTATTTTCATGGTTATTCCCTTCTACCTTCATCGCTAGCTGCTCTAGGGCAGTAGGCATCTGTACTAACATACCTATTCTCATTTCTACCTGTCTGCTGTATAGGTCCTCCCCGACCGCCCATCTGTCCCTAAACAGCCTCCATGATTTTGCCCCTTTCCAAAGCACTCCCTCTCCCCTTGTTGGGGAGGGATCCAGCATTTTTGCACCTGAGTCTCATATTTCCCTCTGAGATAGTCCACAGTGTTAAGGGTTTTACACATAGCAGAAAAAGGCCTTAATTGGCCTCCTGGATTGTGCCCCCTTCCAAAGCACTCCTTCTCCCCTTGTTGGGGAGAGATCCTAGCTTTCATGCCTTGGAGTCTCAGATACCCTTCTGAGAGAGTCCACAGTGTTAAGGGATTCTTCACTCAGCGGAGCTGATACTTAACCCCATAATGTACTTCGGCGAACTGTACTATTTTGTCTGATGCCCGATTGAGATACCTGGTTTAGCTATAGGGGAGATGGGCCGTGGATTCCCTTCTTGGCCATCACCTACCCAGTCGGTCTTTAGACAGACTTCCTTTCGTCTCTACGGTTGTCTCCTCCCTCATCCTCACTTTCTCAACTCCCCTACCCCCCACTGCTTTTCTCTCTCCTTTCTCTCCTCTCCTAATGTATTGCTGATTATTTGATGTAATGTGTAACGGTTGATATTTTTCTGTTATCCTGTTGAACGACATTGTTGAACTTCCTTTCATCTCTCCTGTCGTCTCCTCCCTCACGCTCCCTCTATTTATGTCTTTCCCCCTACACTCTCTCAATGTACTGAGACTGAACTATTTTGTCTGATGCCCGATGGAGCTACCTGGTTTAGCTATAGGGGAGATGGGCCGTGGATTCCCTCCTTGGTCGTCACCTACCCAGTTGGTCTTGAGACAGACTTCCTTTTGTCTCTCCTTGTTGTCTCTTCCCTCATCCTCCCTTTCTCACCGCCCCCTCCACTAACTTTCTCTCTCCTTTCTCTCCTCTCCTAATTGTATTGCCTATTTTTTGATGTATTGTGTAATTGTTTAACTTTTTTGTTACATTATTGATTCACATGTAAAGCGCTCTGATAACTTCGGGTAAGCGCTATATAAAACTCTTGTAAATAAATAAAATAAATAAATAAATAAATAAAGTGGTGGCATTTGTGTGACTTACGACCCCCTATTTTTAAAAATAGGGGCTCTCATAGAGAGGGCTCAGGATCACAGGATCCTATTGCACAGTGAGTTGTTAACTAGATTGGAAGGCATGGGGCCCCAAAAGTCATCATTACATTTAAGGAGGTCATTAAGGAGAATATACGGCCTTGGGGCTTTACCACCAGGGCTTTCCTTTATGGAGTCCTCCACTTCCCAAAGCATGATAGACAGAGAGGGTGAATTGAGCAATTTTTCCTACAGAAGATCCCCCAATTTGTTGTTATCTATAAGGTAAATGGAAGTAAAATGTTTAATACAATCTGGACCGGATACGTTGTATATCAGTAGGGGGTTGACCCAGGCATCCCATTGCCTGATCTTATTAACAGTGTCCCAAAACACTTTGGTATTATTCCTCAACACTACCATTTCCAAGTTTTACCTGTCCCTTTTATTGAAAGTCTCCTTTTTGAGCTTCAGGGTGCTTTGGTACAATTTCCTTGGCACATGGACCTCTAGAGGATCTTTTGGAGCGGCACAAAGTGCCTTTTTCACACAATGATTTGCAGCAGAACAATGGCAATCAAACCATTGCGGGCACTTCTGAATATGCCACATAGGCTTCTCAGGGTGATTCCTAATACATAGGCATTCGTTTTCATAATGGGCTAGCATGACTTCCCATTCTCATCTACCAGGCAGCCCGGAAATGTCAACTGATGATTCTTTAAAAGAAGACTAAGGGGCTTATTTCCAAGCCCCTTGCGCAGCCGGTGTATCACCTTTAATATCGGGGAAAACATACATACAGCTCAAGGGGCTTGTAAATAAGCCCCTAAGAGTGGTCCTGGGTTTCTTTAAAAGACAAACAAGTCTAAGACCATCGCTTGAATGTTGGGTAACTGATATGGATGCCGCAGGGGGTTTAGCCTTAAATACTGGGAAGTACTCTACTGCAGGAATAGCATAATGACCCTCCCCACTCAGTCTCAATTAAATGACCCTGTGAGAACTACAAGAGAAAGTTCCTTGTCACAAATATGTGACCAATAACTGAAGCCTGTACGCACCCTCTAAAGGAGGCCAAGGGGGTCCCTCACCATTAAACAGGTGGACCATAGCTACATGATTGTGTGTAGCTAGATAATCTCCCAGCTCTTTCCTGCTGTTATCACAGAAACCCTCATAGGTAACCAGGCTCTCAATCCCGTGTTCCTCTGGATAAGCCACTAGTTTGGTGTTAAAATCCCCACGAAGAAGGTAATTTAGTTGGAACAGGGCCCCCATCCTGGTGGGTTCAAGTCAGTTAAAAAAGACTACAGCTGCGTAAAATGAACACATGTAGGGTTAATATATCATTATTGTAGAAATGTACCGAATAAAAGGAACTCAAATGGTCTTTGAAGAGCAAGGACTGGAAGGCAGAACTTCATTTGTATAAGATCGACACTTCTACGTTAAGTTTCAAATGACCCATATGGAGATACCTCCCTTAACTCTGCTCCCTGGAAAGGTAAATTGCATCACAAGAGTAACAAGTGAAACCAACACCAGAAATAAGGGTCCTGGCCCAAGTTTCCTGTAAAGCAATAATATTGTGTTTAGCAATAAAGTTGGTGAGTCCGGATTACTAATCTTGTTCTTAAAACCAGCAGTATTCCAACTCAACAGAGACTAAGGGTGGTTAGCACATACAGCCTATGGTATGTAACCCATTGTCAATGTAATTCTCCCCTCAGAATTGTCAGTGAGAACAGGCGCCCTGTGGACATCAAGAATTCAGTCTATATTGAATGAGATATCAAAGCGGTTTTCTACTGGCACATTGATGTGGTTTGCTAAATGACAGTCAGTTGTAAGGCTGGAGTCTCAGGTGATTTGTGCATCTGCCTGCTTGTTCCACTAGCGTAGGTCTCAGACGACTGATGGTTGCATGGCATCAAATGAGAGGGTCAGGGTTTGGTAAAGTAACCAAGAGGTACTAGGGTTATAGTGCCTCTAACAACAGTTATGCTCAAATTCCCAAACAATAAACTTTGCACCAAGAAAAGAGATCTAAAGTTTATAATGACATAATCAGCCTGTATGTGAATTGGGTCAGACCACATCCATCCAATCCTAAAAGTCTGCAAAATTTCCCTTGCAAGGGCCCCTATGATGAACAAGCTTGTCCAAGACTTTACAGGTACATGCATCATTGTTGTCATTGCGATTTTTAAGGAATCGCAATTAAGAAATCGCAAATTGGTATGCATTAAGAAATCGCAATTTCATTTGCGATTTCTTAATTTTCCTTAATTGCGATTCACAATTTGCGAATAGGAATGAATGGGAAGACAATCTCAATTTGCGATTCGCAATTAGCTAATCGCAAATTGAGATTGCGATTTCAAGGGTGCAGGGGTGTGTCCAAAGGACACCCTGTTGCACCCCTGAAATCAATCTATGCACATATGTTGTGCACACACATGCCATAAGGCATGTGTGTGCACTACATGACAGTTTGAAAAATGCACAAAATTGCATTTTTCTAATTTTTCGCAAATTACCATGAGGTCCAACCTCATGGTAATCTTTTCCTCCTAATTGCGAATTCACAATTTTTTTAAGTGTCATGCATTGCATTTAAGGAATCGCAAATTGCGATTCCTTAAATGCAATTGCATTTTTAGAAATCGCAAAAAATAGCGATTTCTTGTATTTTTTGTTAATGCATTCCAAATAATGATTTAGGAATCGCAAACGGCCGAATTTTGCGTTTCGCACCGTTTGCGATTCCTAAATCACTTGATGCATGTGGCTGTTAGTGTATAATTCCTCATAGGACTCCCCCTGGTCCTTCCATAGAAGGGGAACTCCAGTGACAACCACCGCATAGAGACTACGGGAGGAAGGTTAATGTTTGTCTGTCTGGGGTCAGAGACAGTCCCATTTGCTGCCTTTCCAGACATGAGTGAATTAGCTGAAGAATCAGCACCCCTTTGATAGACTGAATACAATCTTGGGGAGGCAAATGAAAACTGGAAAATATGTTGGGCCCCTCCACTTGGAATAGAGGACTAAAGCTAATCCTTCACGAGGGTGTTCCCCAGGGCTCTCTCAAAAAAGTCGAGCTAGGAGGGTTAGGCTGACAACTGAATGTAGGATGGATGACCTCAGATGCAGGTCTCATGACACAGGAATTTTGGGATATCTTTCAGGGAAGGAACGCAAGCTGTGGCTATATGGCATCTAGTCAGTTCATAAGAGGAGTACAGCCTGTAAAAACCCCTTAATTTAATGAGACAGATCTCCATAAAGTGCTCAGATCTGAGGGAGCTTGATTTTAGTTCACCCATGGCACCTGCTGTGGTTGAGAGAGGATTGTGCATCAATCCCTGGTTCGTGGGTTGATATGTTTGGCTAGAAGCCTCTTTCTGTTAATTGTGAGGTCCCCCCTTGTTACGGCTGTTGACTGGGACCTGACAGCATCAGTAAGGGCTGCATTTGTTGTATATGTGCCATCTGTAAATGAGGTATGAGGGGTAGAGTCTTACGTCGGGCCGAGAGGCAATATGGCCACTGAGGAGGCCGTAGCAGGACCAGTGCTCAAGGAAAGCCTTCTTTTAGTTAGGGCAATTTCAGTACTGATGACCCCCATGGCCCTTTCCCGCATCTTATCGATAGAGGTACTTTTCACAGGGGGAGTAGGTGTTAGATGAGCACCCGTAATTTTCTTTTACTCCATTTAAATAATACATATACAGCAACTGCAAATAAAATCAAGTAGCCCCAGTTGCACCCAGAAGAAGCCTGTTAACACACAAGCTTGAAAACAACAAGACCAGCAATAGCTTCAAAAAATGAAACTGAGAGGGGTGGCCCAGCCCAGCCTCCTCGGGCCTCTGAGGGGCACAAACAGAGTAGTAGCCTTAAATAGAACCTACCCAGCATGCGGTAGAAGCCCCCTACCTCCAGTGAGCAAAGAACTCTGGGGTTTGAAGTCCTCACTCCCACCAAGTGATCCAAGTCTATTTCCCACTCTGCGGGTAGAGTAGTAACCTTAAATAGTGCCCGCCCAGAACTCTGTAGATGCCCCGGCTTGCTGTGACTCTCCGGGATTTGAAGCCCTAGCCCCCACCAAGAAATACAAGTTCATGTTCCGTGTCACGTGGAGAGTAATAGCCTTAAATAGCACCACCCAGCACGCTGTAGAGGCTCTCCGCCTCTTGTGAGCAAGGCACTCTGGGGTTGGAAGTCCTCGATCCACCAAGAGATCCAAGTTAATGTCCTGCACCGTCGGGAGAATAGTAGCCTTAAATAGCACCCAACTGACGCACTGTAGATACTCCTCCCCTCCTGTCAGCTAGGTACTCTGGGACTTGAAGTCCTCACCTCCACCAAGAGATCCAAGTTTGTGTCCCCCGGGGAGAGTATTAGCCTTAAATAGTGCCCACCCGGCGCGCTGTAGACGCTCCCCACCTCCTGTCAGCAAGGCACTCTGAGGCTTAAAGTCCTCGCCTCCACCAAGAGATTCAATTCAGGCTGTAATCAGCCTGAATTATGGTAAATGGACACTCCTGGTCACCAGTGTTTTCTTTCCGGAACTGATGTTCTAACAAGTAATGTAGCAATGATGTAAATCTTTGGCTAAAGCCCTGAAGTGAGTATTGTAATATTTTTTTTTTAATTCTCACCATAGCATCTTGGCTTACATGAGAAAATCCATGAATCAATGGAATGTTGAGTTAGCAAGTTCATATTGATTATTAGTAATTAACCAAACTTCATTGAAATCCTTTTTACAACTGATTCCAATTTCTTTCTTTCATCTTCTGGGGCACCTATCTTAAGCTCTCTGAGCTCATACAATGTTGCCTTACTGGCTTTGACAAAATCAGTTTACATTGTCAGTCAGATTAGTTTCATTTTCGCATTGTTTTTGATTTTTTAATGTATTGTTACAGTTGAAAGAGCACAATATCTTGCAACATCGTAATCATAACATTTGCCATGGTAACCTTGTTATCATCATTTTCTTTTATGCGAAACACACTTTACAACTGACATTTCCTTAGGTTACTGCAAGGCCTCCAATAAATTCAAAATGTATGTACTGTTACGTATATGGCTACAATAAGATGCCATAAAACCAGTTTGCGACCATAACTTCCCTTTATCATGGACTGCACCAAAATCATACTGGTTGTTTATGTAGATTGTCACACTCATTGCATTGGCTAGACAACATGCTCTTGTGAGGGCAATTCGTTCTGCTACTTGTGCTGAGGTTACATTGCCCAAGTTTGATGCTTTAACAATTTCTGAAATGGACTGCATATGCTGCTCTCAACTTTCTATCATGATCTCTCAGACATGAACAATCCACAAACAAAGTTTGGTACCCATCCGAACACATCAATACAGACATGGTCACAATTCTAATTTTCCTCATCTTTACTTGAATTTGGCAGCAACTATACTGAGCTCAATGTATTGCCCCTTCTAATTGAAATGATGTCAACCGCCAACATTGTTGGCTCATACTTAGGGGCCGATTTCAAGGTCCGTTCAACACCGATTCGGACCTGGCACTGACCAACCTCCTGTCGGCACTCCAAACCCAGCCATTAGGATGCGACTAAACACTGTTCAGTCGCAATCCTATTCTTTACAATTGGAGCATGCATTCCGACCGGAATGCATGCTCTCATTGTAAAGAGCAGAGGTGCTGTTCATCCCTGCACCCGTTGGCAGGCACCTCAAGGTGCCTGCCACCGGTTGCAGGGATCAGCAGAGGGGCACCATAGGTACCCCCTCGGCCACCATCCGGAGGCCTTGGACCCATGGTGGCCATGCTGGGGGCCCCAAAAGTCAACTCCCCACAGCCTTTCTGTGTCAGAAAGGCCTGCACAGAAACGCTGTTGGAATCTGACATCGTAATGCCGCGGGCAGAAAAAGCCGCCCTTGGGATTAATGGGCCCTTTTTGAATGGCAGACAGGCTCTAAAGCCATTTGGAAAGCCCATTTGGATTAATTTCCAACCAACCACATCATTATGGGTCGGTCAGAAATGAATCCAAACGGTACATTACGATGCAGTCGCAACGTAATGGGCCATTTACTCAGGTGACTGTTTATCATGTGCTGAGTTTGTTTATGAACGGTGATGGATCAAGCCCTGATCTTTGGACTGGGTAAGAGTGGTCTGCTTAATTCAGGCACTCTGTTCATCACCACCCCCTTTTCTGAATCGAGTTTGTTTATGAGTCATCAAAATTTCAACTGAACCAATAACCCATCACTCAATATTTTCAACACATTTCATAAAACGTCAATCGTTTAATGTTAGCAAGCAGATACATTCAAAATTGAACAATGACTCTCTAACAAGCAAGTACAATGAAATCATGTACATCTCAGTAATCAACCCCCCTAAATGAACCACAAATCAAAGCAGATAACCAATAATTCATATCACCACATTAATCCACACTGTCAAACTATAACTTCCAAAATGCACTAGCATTGGCACTCTACTCATGAATGCCATAATCAATCACCACTCATTCTGCTCTGCTAATACTCATACTCCTTAATTCAGGAGCAGCTCTAGAATGCCAGAACTCTTCAAATAATCCAAGTTGACCAAACCATTTTTCATCTTAACCGTATTCTGACCACATTCTCCATCAAACCTGTTCACACTATCTCAGATAATCTGATATGATAGAGATAACACACCTACGCAGTATTGGGGGGTGTTGTCGTCCTCAAGGATAGATGAGGAAATGTGCCCCTGAACATAAAAGTCAAAACAGCATTTCAAACAGCAGTTAGTAAACTTTTAGACTCAAAAAAACACAAGATCAGTAAGTTATAAACCATTAAGGTTTATAAATAATATTAAAGTGCAATACAGAAAGAAAAATATTGTTAGTCAGTCAAAATGCATAATTAGCCGTGATAGGGAATTAGCACAAAGGCTCTGAAATCATTTGCCCTAATGGCTGGTAGGATTTAAAATAGATGCAGCATGAGCAAAATCTTGAAAATAGTGTAAGGCCAAAATATGCAGCAAACCAGTAAGACATTGGGCAGCATCCATCCCTAGAGTTACAGAGAAAAGGCACATTTGAGCTTCAAAATCATGGCTTTCATAGACATATACACAATGAAAAAATTGAAATTGTACAGTCAGCATAAGGTGAGCAAATGTTGATTAACCAAAATAAAGAATTAACACTTCATATAAGGCCACCATCCTAGTACTAGCCCCCTAAATAAATAATAAATAATAATAAAATCCACTCTAACTTAATGTCATCAGAAGCAACATTACAAATCTGGTTACATAAACAATGAATGTTACATCAATTAATGAATCCGATGTGATTAAGGCAAGAAGAGACTTTGGAGAGAAATAAATAAACAAAAGAACTTCCTTCGAGGCTCTCAAAGTATCAGTACACATTTTGCTGCATGTGTTGTCAATGAGAAATAAAAACATGATGAAAACATGGCTATTCTAAAAACTAATATGGAAACAAGGCCTAATGAGGGGAACAGCCATAACAACGCGGGGATTACCCCGCACTGCCATTACAACGCGGGGATTACAACGAAAGTCGTTACAACGACTTTCGCTGGAGGGCGCTGTTGGATAGGGAATAGTTTAATTTTCTATCCAACACCTTCCCTACTGTCAACGTGGGCTGGAGTTGGAATAGAAAATGAAACTATTCCACTATCCAGCGCCCTCCAGCGAAAGTCGTTGTAACAACTTTCGTTGTAATCCCCGCGTTGTAATGGCATGCGGGGTAAAAGCCCGCGTTGTATTGACATACAACCCGTAATGAAGCCTAGTTTACCTATGTCAAGAAATCATAGTTCTGTACATTGAAGAGGTGTTGTTTCAAAAGCAAAATGTTAATGTCCCTAAGCAAATATGATTTGAACCTAAGATAACTCTATCAAGTGCTTATGGACCCATGGTGGGGATAACACCCATGACTCCAAGAATAATAATTGTACTTCTCAATGTATGACCTACATATCAAATTGGTCCAAATCTGTGTTGCATTGGCATAAAGGATTTGGTCAAACACAGTGAATACTTGGTTAGCACTTTATCTGTTGGCAATACATTATTGGTTGACTTGGATTGGGGCAAGCAAAGTAAGGAATTCCCACCTGGAAATTGAAGTGCTCTTTACAGAGGAACCTTTAGAGGGACCCTGAGGGAGAATTCAAGGAAAATAAAAGTACTGATTTGTATTGGTTATGAAAATGGGAGGCTTTCAATATTATAGTTAGAGGTCGCTGCATTAAGTCTGTACTGTGGTCTGGAAGATGCTGGAATCCGATCTGAATGAATTAGATCAATCAATTAGCGCTCCAGATTTATCGTTGATCAGTAACACCACTGCACGCCAGTGACTTCTGTCTAAAAAGGAAAAATATTTCATGATACTGGAACATTATAGGAACGTTAATTATAATATGTACTTACTAATAAGTACTTATAATAATTGAGTACTTAGTTAAACCACAATCTAAGAGGGTAAGGCAGGGGGTACTAGCATGGCTGACAACTCCTATCCAAAGGGGTTATCTAGTACTACAGATCAAATATAAGAGGGGGAAAATGATTTTTACCAAGACAGAAATTAATGAGACATTTTTTAATACTTCACTGCCCTATTCATTCATTCAGATTCAGTATCCCACACAACTGTAGATGCTTATTTGAACAGAATGGCACTGCACCATGCACTGCCAGGCCACATGAAAGCACCTAAGCAACCTTTATGAGAAGCTGAAGTCACAGAAGCCATTATAGATATCGCCCTAGGTAAAACCTCCGGTTTACACATGCTTTCTGCATACTATTATTTAGCCTTCTCAGAACTACTGACCCTGCAATGGGCAAGAATGTATACAGAGGCACTAGCGCAGCGAAACCTTCCCAAGGCAAATAAAGAGGCACTATTTGTTTTCCCCCCTAAACCGAGATGGGAACCCCTAGCTAGGCTATCATAAACTTTATGTTGAACTTGGAAAGAAGTGAGTTAACTCTTAGAAAAGAGACTGTACCCCGTATTGCCACTACTGGTATATCCAGATCAAAATGGGTTCATACATAAACATAATAAGATGCTGAACATCACACACCTGTGTAGGATTCTAGTAGAGGCTCACAGAACCTTGAAATGCCCCATAGTCCTCTTAATTGACCTTGAGAAGACATTTGACAGGCTTAGATGACAATATTTGTTGCCAGTACTATGGCAGATGGGCTTCTGGGAGGGAATGCTCCACTGAATCTCCTTATTGTATTTCACTCCCACAGCCAGGGTCATTGCAGGCAAGATTATCTCTAGCTTGTTTGGTATAAATAGAGGAACTTGACAAGGGGTATCCTTCGTTCATAATGCTATTTGAGTTGGTAATAGAAAATGTATCTGCCATTGTGAGGTCAGAGGTCAGGGAAAGGGGCAGAGCTCCTGAAGATGATATACATGTCATATCCATGTACTTCCTCACTCAAGGAATCTTCCACAAGGTTCTGAAGACTTGACAGATCTGCCCACTCCTAAGAAACCTGCACTAGGCGCGGATGATCATGCTAACTACCGGCCCATCCCTCACCTACCATTCATTGGCAAGATCATTGAAAAAGCAGTCTATGTTCAATTCCAAGACCACATTAATGCTTAACATCTCCTACATGCCTAACAGTTTGGTTTAGGATCATGCTGCAGCAGAGACCGCCACCTTACACATCGTAAACAATACCCTCTTGACCACAAATGAAGATGACCTCTACTTCCTGATATTGTTGGACCTCTCAGCTGTCTTCCACACAGTTGACCATCCCACTGTCATATGCACCCTCAAGTAGTGAATGGGATTCCCCGCCAATAACTTTCTGACCTCCAGGTCACAAAAGATTCCTATCACATGTAGGGTCCACTAGGGTACAAAACTTTCTTCTGTCATCTTCAGTCTTTACATGGAGCCACTTGGAGCTCTACTCGCAGATACCATCATCAAGAGTCACCAACATGCCACAATTATTCCTAAAAGACTCCTCTACTTCAGACATCCAACATCTCAAACACTGCTTGCACATCATCCAAACCTGAATGTCCAGTGTCTAGCTAAAGTTCAATGCAACCAAGGCAAAATTTATATGAACCGTGACTGTTTGAACTCTCACCAAATGTTAAATCATGTGCACTGATCTTGGACACCAATATCTCCCTCAAGGAACCTATTGCCAAACAAAACGAAGAGGGCCTGGTGCCCGCTCTTTTGCCTAAAGAAAGTCAAACTGTTTCTTCCATAAAACAACTTCAGATCTGTTGTTCAAGCCTTTGTAATCTGGTTGGTGGTAATGTCCTGCTATTTAGCCTCCCAGTCTCCACCGTGCCATCACTGTGGCATCCTAAATATGACCACATCACCCCCAACCTATTGGAACTTCATTGGCTCCCTTGGCCAGCCCACACCATCCTCAAAACTAGCTGCATAATTTACAGATCTTTCACAACCAGAACTGATCTGCTTATTTTGTACATCAGTTTACCTTCTCTGGTGGTTTTCAGCACACCCACAGCCAGGACATCATCGGACTGCAGACTTATAAGTATAAAAAAGAGAATGAGGCAACAAGCTTTTTCTGAGTATGCACCGAGGATCTGGAACAACATCCCCGTATCCATCAGGCCTCCCCCAACGCTGCTCCAAATTAGGAAAGAGTTGACGACTTACCTCTTTAAGGAACACTACATCATAATGCATTAACCATGGACTATATAGCACCTGCCAAAATGGCAAACCTCCCTTGTTTATTATAAGACTTCACTAATGTACCCAATGTGCATAATGTACCCAGTTGGATACTGAAATAGTTTTTCAGGAAATTAGACAACGTGCTGTCTGATTTGATCTCGGGCATAGAGAGACATCAGGGTGCTGGCTAAATTAAAACTCTCAGGAAGTGAATGTGGCATTTGCGGGTCTGACATTGAATTGCACTTCCTTACCACACAGCTTCACTGGTTTTCAAGGTAGCAAGATAGAGCTCATGTGGCCAAAACAGGTATTCACGCAGAAAGTCCCTGCAAAGGAAACTTAATAATCTTTCAATTGAGTGGGTTACAACCTGAGTGGGGAAGATCAGGGGTAGATAAACATGAAATGCTGGAAAAGATGTTTGCAAAAACCACACCCTATCCTGGCTGCCTAGACCAATGGGACAGCACACATAAAAAATGGTAAAAAATGGTGTGGGCAATGCACTGCGTTTTGAGAGAAAAGTTTTAGTTCAGTACAGATTGTTATTTTAGAGGTGCTCCAACTGGTGGCGTAACCGTCCGTTTGCGCCAAGAATATAAGCCTTAATGATGTGTGTACACGGCCTGTGTGCACATCCCAGTATTTGGGCACTCCCTCTGGTTCATCGAATGTGAATAGACTCCATTGGGTTTCAAAATTTCTTTATTTTTGACATTAATGATGTTGTATTTAGCCTTTCATGAATGTAGATTCATTTCATCAACTTCACTGGCTTGATCATGAATTAAATCAAATCATGGTTGCTCCAATGCATTTCGGGCCAGGTGCCCTTTCTCAAGGAGCTCTGAAAACAAGAACGAACTTCATTTGCATCAAAATGCATCATAATATGACAATTGTATTCAATACGTGGATCAAAAACGACAAGTTCCCAGTGACAGTGGTGGATACTTAACAAACATATAAAAATAGATAGTGCACGTGTGATATGCAGGGTTGATACACAATGAATGAAAAACAGGGTAGGTTGGTAGTGCAGGTGTATTACGAGGGCGCACCCCGAGTGAAGAGAAGCGGGTCATTAACATGCCAGAACGAGGTATTAGAAAAACGCTATAAGAAAAACGCTCACGTGTTTTCACAGCGGTCATTAAAGCTGAAAGGAACAAGGGTAAAAAAAGTCAGCGCTTAGAATTGTGGTGAATGCGGGTAGCATTTACGCGGGGCAGGTCGAGTGACAAGAAAAGGGCTTGAAGCTTACCGAAAAAGGGTTCTGGTGTGGGACTAACGAGGTCTCCGTATGTGCTGTCTGCTGAGCGCAGCTAGCGAAACCGGTGTGTTTGTTTTTCGCGAGAGAACGCTGAATGAACATAAACGAGGGACTCAGGTTTAGCGTGTAGGGATGAAAATCAAAGAAGGACAAACCTTAGGAGAACAGATCGGCCATCTTAGAGCAGGCATGGTGGGGACGAACGAGGTGAAATGGATGATAAAACAGGAGGATAAAAGATGTGTGAAATGTGAAGATGAAAGAAATAAGATAAGGGAAACGTGAAATGGCTAAAAGAACGGTTGATGGTGTGATAAATGTGATGATGTCATACAAATAAATAAACTGGGAACATAAACAATATTGTAATGGATGCGCACAAGAGATATGTGTCCTTAGATACCACATCGGGTATTTATAGAAAGCAACTCAGTTCAATACGGTCATTAAGACCAAATGGTTTGCAAGATTGCAAACGATAAATCCATGCTGTTTCTCTTTGTAGAAGGAACTTATTGTTGTCCCTTCCTTCTTTCTTCTCGATGGTTTCAAGGACCATGAATTTTAACTGTGCCACGGTGTGGTTATGTTCCATAAAGTGTGTGGCCACACTGGATTTTGTCTGTTTAGTCCTGATGTTGGATTTGTGTTCATTCAACCGGACCTTTATTTTTCTCTCTGTTTTTCCTACATAGATTTTCCCACAAGGACACTTAAGTAGGTATATAAGATTGGATGAATCGCAAGTTGCATTGACTTTCACTTTAATTTCTGTGCCTCTCATCGGATGGTTAATTTTGTTGCCTGTGATGATGTTGTTGCAATTATTGCAGTTGAAGCATGGTCTCGTGCCTCTGTGTGTGATTAGACTTGGTGTTTCTCTAGATAAGATCTCCTTTAGGTTATTGGCTCTGGTGTATGCAAATATGGGAGGATTCTTGAACATATCTTTAAAGTCTGGTTCGGATGCTAGGATTCTCCAGTGTCCAAGTATGATTTTTTTGTATCTTCCACTCAATGTGGAGTATTTAGATACAACTACCATCCTGTTTTCCTCACTCTTTATTGTCTTTTTTAGGGCCGTTTCACGTTGGATTAGGGAGACTTTTCTCATAGCTTCATTTGTTGTTTCTGGCGGATACCCTCTCTCGATGAATCTCAGGTTCATTTCGTCTATTCTTTGTGTGCAGACTTCTGGGTTGGATACTATGCGTTTAACTCGCAACATCTGACTGAAAGGGAGATGGCGTTTAAGTGAATGCTGATGGAAACTTGCAAAATGCAACGTAATATTGCGGTCAGTGGGTTTCCTGTAGAGGTCCATTTCTAGGCCAGTATTTGACCTAGTGATAGATACATCCAAAAAATTGATGTGAAATTCATTCAAATTCCATGTTATTTGGATTCGGTGATCTTTGGTGTTGAGGATATTCAACTCTTTTTCCAGCGCGTTTTTTGAGCCCTTCCACAGAAAAAATAGGTTGTCAATGTACCTGACGTACATCAACAAGTTGTTAGTCCATTCAGGGTTGCCATAGATGTGGATTTGTTCAAAATCAGACATGTATATATTAGCGTACGCTGGCGCGGCGCAATTGCCCATGGACATGCCAGACAACTGTTGAAACCATTTGTCATTGTGGCTGAAGTAACTGTGGTAAAGAGTGAAAATCATAAGCTCCATAAGGAGGATTTGCATGGGTTCAGGGATGTCACTGTGTAACAAGGTTTTTTCGATGGCTTCAATTCCTCCACCATGTGGGATTGATGTGTATAAACTGTTCACATCCGCAGTACAAAATATGAGGTTATCATTTTCATTGATTTTGATTTCTGATAGCTTGAGCAAAAATTCAGTCGTGTCTTTTACATAACTCTTGAGTTGTTTAACAAACGGCTGGAAATAGCGATCAAGAAATTTTCCTACGGGTTCATGGAGTGACCCCTTGGTAGACACGATCGGCCGCATCGGAGGATCCATTAGACTTTTGTGTATCTTCGGGAGTAGGGTTATGGCGGGACTTCTTGGAAATTCAACCAATAAGAATTTCTTGGTGCGTTCATCGATTGTTCCTGTGTCGTGTGCTTTGTTGATGATCGATGCTAGTATGACTTTGTATTGATTGGTTGGATTGGATTCTAATAATGTGTAAGTTTCAGATTCCCAGATATGTTCATTCATTTTCGCTTCATACATACTAGAATTCATCACGACGAGAGCCCCGCCTTTGTCAGCTTTTATGCATTTAATTGACTTATTATCGGCGATCTTTCTTAGTGTATCGTTGTCTTTTTGTGTTAAGTTCATTGTTCTTGTTTTTTTCTTGAAGTTGATTTTTCCCAAGTCCTGTTTTACTAATGTCTCGAAGGTATCAATGCTTTTGTGGCTGACCGGTGGTAAATATGAGCTTGGTGGGCGTAGCCCACATAGTTGATCAGGTTTTTTGTCTGTGGTTGGTGGAAGCACATTTTCAAAAAAATGACGTAACCTTATTTTCCTTGTTAGCTTAAATGTACTGGTCTCCAATTCAAGTTGGTTGGTGAAGGTGGTTGGGATGAACGATGTACCTTTTTGTAGAAGGTTGGTCTCATGTTCAGATAATTCAATGTCAGAGATATTAATGACTAGCGATTTGTTTTCTTTTTGTCCTTCTTGGAACCTCTTGTGTTTGGTGCTTCTGATTCTTTTTCTCTTGCTCCGCCTGAGTTGTCGGCTTCTTGTGGGCCTTTCTCTAAAAAAGGACCAGATGTGGTAGCACTCTCATCCGATTGTGTTCTCGCCTGTTCTTGATTCCTATTCACTTCGGAAGTCGTCTTTCTTGGTGGCCGGTTGGATGCGTCACTCCCGGAGGAGGAGGTATCTGTGTATTGACTAGATGGTTTGTTCCGTCGGCGTTGGGCATAAATATCAGCCCAGGTGTAAACCTCATCCAATTGATAATCCAGTGTATCACGTCTAAATTTTCTGATTTTCCTATCATTGATATCCGTAGTATGATTTTCTAATTGTATTTTAACATCCTCTAACATTTGTGACAATTCTTCGGATGATTTAAATACTTCAAGTTCTTTTTCAACTTCTTTAATTTCGTTGGTCAGTTCAATTAGGATAATAGACAATTCCTCTATGATGAGTAAAATTAGATCTAGGCTGCATTTGTTTAAGATGGCGTTCCATTTAGCTTGGAAGTTTTTGGAATTCTTACAGAGAGACGGTTTGAGTGCAATTCTGAGTCCACGGGGAATGCGAAGGGCTTGATGATATTTCACTAGTGTTTTAGCATGTAGTTGCTGGTTAATTCGGCGTTTTGACAGATATAGGAGATGTTTGACACATTGTTCTCTTGTGCGACTGCTGGATTCTTGTGATACATCGTCTTGCATTAAAGCATAGATGCGTTCTTTTTCGTCGTCTCCATATGCTAGGAGGTCTGCTCTAGCTTCTGTTGATTTTGAGATTGTTTCGTATTGCATTTTGAATGCGTGCTATTGCCTTGGGCGCCCCCAAGGCAATAGCACGCACTCCATGAACCCGTAGGAAAATTTCTTGATCGCTATTTCCAGCCGTTTGTTAAACAACTCAAGAGTTATGTAAAAGACACGACTGAATTTTTGCTCAAGCTATCAGAAATCAAAATCAATGAAAATGATAACCTCATATTTTGTACTGCGGATGTGAACAGTTTATACACATCAATCCCACATGGTGGAGGAATTGAAGCCATCGAAAAAACCTTGTTACACAGTGACATCCCTGAACCCATGCAAATCCTCCTTATGGAGCTTATGATTTTCACTCTTTACCACAGTTACTTCAGCCACAATGACAAATGGTTTCAACAGTTGTCTGGCATGTCCATGGGCAATTGCGCCGCGCCAGCGTACGCTAATATATACATGTCTGATTTTGAACAAATCCACATCTATGGCAACCCTGAATGGACTAACAACTTGTTGATGTACGTCAGGTACATTGACGACCTATTTTTTCTGTGGAAGGGCACAAAAAACGCGCTGGAAAAAGAGTTGAATATCCTCAACACCAAAGATCACCGAATCCAAATAACATGGAATTTGAATGAATTTCACATCAATTTTTTGGATGTATCTATCACTAGGTCAAATACTGGCCTAGAAATGGACCTCTACAGGAAACCCACTGACCGCAATATTACGTTGCATTTTGCAAGTTTCCATCAGCATTCACTTAAACGCCATCTCCCTTTCAGTCAGATGTTGCGAGTTAAACGCATAGTATCCAACCCAGAAGTCTGCACACAAAGAATAGACGAAATGAACCTGAGATTCATCGAGAGAGGGTATCCGCCAGAAACAACAAAGGAAGCTATGAGAAAAGTCTCCCTAATCCAACGTGAAACGGCCCTAAAAAAGACAATAAAGAGTGAGGAAAACAGGATGGTAGTTGTATCTAAATACTCCACATTGAGTGGAAGATACAAAAAAATCATACTTGGACACTGGAGAATCCTAGCATCCGAACCAGACTTTAAAGATATGTTCAAGAATCCTCCCATATTTGCATACACCAGAGCCAATAACCTAAAGGAGATCTTATCTAGAGAAACACCAAGTCTAATCACACACAGAGGCACGAGACCATGCTTCAACTGCAATAATTGCAACAACATCATCACAGGCAACAAAATTAACCATCCGATGAGAGGCACAGAAATTAAAGTGAAAGTCAATGCAACTTGCGATTCATCCAATCTTATATACCTACTTAAGTGTCCTTGTGGGAAAATCTATGTAGGAAAAACAGAGAGAAAAATAAAGGTCCGGTTGAATGAACACAAATCCAACATCAGGACTAAACAGACAAAATCCAGTGTGGCCACACACTTTATGGAACATAACCACACCGTGGCACAGTTAAAATTCATGGTCCTTGAAACCATCGAGAAGAAAGAAGGAAGGGACAACAATAAGTTCCTTCTACAAAGAGAAACAGCATGGATTTATCATTTGCAATCTTGCAAACCATTTGGTCTTAATGACCGTATTGAACTGAGTTGCTTTCTATAAATACCCGATGTGGTATCTAAGGACACATATCTCTTGTGCGCATCCATTACAATATTGTTTATGTTCCCAGTTTATTTATTTGTATGACATCATCACATTTATCACACCATCAACCGTTCTTTTAGCCATTTCACGTTTCCCTTATCTTATTTCTTTCTTCTTCACATTTCACACATCTTTTATCCTCCTGTTTTATCATCCATTTCACCTCGTTCGTCCCCACCATGCCTGCTCTAAGATGGCCGATCTGTTCTCCTAAGGTTTGTCCTTCTTTGATTTTCATCCCTACACGCTAAACCTGAGTCCCTCGTTTATGTTCATTCAGCGTTCTCTCGCGAAAAACAAACACACCGGTTTCGCTAGCTGCGCTCAGGAGACAGCACATACGGAGACCTCGTTAGTCCCACACCAGAACCCTTTTTCGGTAAGCTTCAAGCCCTTTTCTTGTCACTCGACCTGCCCCGCGTAAATGCTACCCGCATTCACCACAATTCTAAGCGCTGACTTTTTTTACCCTTGTTCCTTTCAGCTTTAATGACCGCTGTGAAAACACGTGAGCGTTTTTCTTATAGCGTTTTTCTAATACCTCGTTCTGGCATGTTAATGACCCGCTTCTCTTCACTCGGGGTGCGCCCTCGTAATACACCTGCACTACCAACCTACCCTGTTTTTCATTCATTGTGTATCAACCCTGCATATCACACGTGCACTATCTATTTTTATATGTTTGTTAAGTATCCACCACTGTCACTGGGAACTTGTCGTTTTTGATCCACGTATTGAATACAATTGTCATATTATGATGCATTTTGATGCAAATGAAGTTCGTTCTTGTTTTCAGAGCTCCTTGAGAAAGGGCACCTGGCCCGAAATGCATTGGAGCAACCATGATTTGATTTAATTCATGATCAAGCCAGTGAAGTTGATAAAATGAATCTACATTCATGAAAGGCTAAATACAACATCATTAATGTCAAAAATAAAGAAATTTTGAAACCCAATGGAGTCTATTCACATTCGATGGACAGCACACATAAAACATTGGGGCAACTGGATGGAAGTAGGCATAAAACTGTGGGGGACTGTTACTCTTATGTGAAGTCCATACATACATCCATTGAGGATAATTGTCTGCCAGTGGGAGAGTATCTACAATACTGGGCGCTAAAGGGCACAATCTACAAGCTAAGGGGCAAGTTCAAAGACAAGCAAAAAGTCCACAAGGTCATACAATTGTTATTCATGATCAGAGATGGTAAATGTCTTATAATATGGTTCTACAGCTTTATAAAAACCGACAAAAACAATTTGAAGATAAAAGTAGAGGCAGATTTGAGGGGGAAATTGGAGAGCGCTGAACACCGAGAAGGTTCTCGCTTATGCACGCAATATTTCCACAAAACTCAGTTTTAAATATATGCAGTTCAATTTTTCACTTCATACCTACTTGACTCCCAGAATGATAAGTACGATCTATGAATAGCTTTCTCCTCACGCCCCAGACATTCCTTGAATGAAGCCAGGTTCTCCCATAGTGTGCTGATTACCCAGAACTGAGCTACATGGTGGATAAAGTGATACTTTAATTCCTATAAGTCAAGATCAATGATGACACTCGGTCATTCCCGGGCTCCATGCACTCAACACAGTCTTAGCCATAGCACCTGGCAACACACAAGACTGCACAAGAATAGTCCATACAAGGACAGATGAGAATTGCAGCAGGATAAAATGTTACTTCTGCTGAACCTCCCTCTCTAAAAATTGGTGAAAGAGTTTGTTTCAGGCATTATGCTTCTACCCTACCGAGTGGAAGATATAATACTGCTCTATGTCTCCTATATTTAAACACTGCTTTTGGTATACACAGTAGGAAGGTTTACTGTATACATTGAGGTTAATTGTTGTATAAAATATTCAGATCCATCAGAAAAACATTGAGGTTGATTATATTATGCCATATTCAGCTCCATCTGAAAAATAATCCAGGTGTGTGTCCCACACATGGCTATACCCTGAAATATATAGAAATCGCTTTATCCTTTGGCATACACTGAGACCTAGATACCAGAGGGGTACTGGACCCTAGGTACCAGTGGGTACGAACCTTAGGTGCCTTGCGGGTACCAAGTAATGAGTCCCCTAGGGCTACTGAGCCTTAGGTCCCCTGAAGATACCATAAACTGGGTTCCGCTGATAGTATGATCATAAGTCCCCTAAGACTTAGGTACCCCTGTGGAACCAAGCATTGGGTCTGCTGAGGGTACCAGGGCCTAGGTCCCTCAGGGACACTGAAGCCTAGGTCCCCCAAGAGTGCCAAGTATTGGATCCCCAGGGAGTACAGAGCCATATGTCCCCTTGGGGTACCAATCCCAGGTCCCCAGGGATATCGAGTAGTGGTTCCGTCTTGGGTACAGAACCCTGGGGAACTAAACCCTAGGTCCCCTGGAGATATTGAACTTAGGTCCCTCAGGGATACCAAGTAGTGGGTCCACAGGGGGTATCAACCCTAGGTCACCTGGTAGTACTAAGTAGTTGGTTCGACTAGAGAACCGAACCCTAGGTCTCCCAGGGGTACCGAATTGTGGATCCCTTAGGGGGAAATTGCAAGGGGGTCCCCTGGGGACACTGAGTCCTCCAAGGGTATCAAGTCCTTGGTCCTTGGTTGGACCCCCTGGGGGTACCAAGCAGTGGGTCCCCTGGGGGGTACTGAATCCCCCATGGGTACCAAACCCTGGGTCCCCAATGGATATCAAATAGTGTCTCTCCTGTAGGACTGAACCCTATGTTCTCCAGAGGTAATGAGTGCTTGGTACCCCAGGGGTTCCAAGCAGTTGGCCCCCCGATAGTACTCCAGGTATGCACCCTCAGGAGTACCGAACCCTAGGTCTCCCATGAATATCGAATATTGGGTCTCCTTGAGATATGGAACTCGAGGGGGCAAATTTACAAGCCCCGTATGCCAGATTTGTGCCGCTGTTGCGTCACTTTTGTGATGCAGCGGCAGTGCGAAGCCAACACCATGCTGTTGGCTATTTACAAAGTGACACATCTAGGGAGATGCGTCACGTTGTAAAGCTCTGCTCCACATGTGGGCGTTCCTGCACAGGGGGGGGGGCGATCCGGTGCTGGAACGCCTCCGAAAAGTGGCTGAGTGAAATCTACAAGATTTCACTGATTCACTTTTACGGCCATGCTGCTTCAAAATCCAGCGCCTGCTTGAAGCTGGCATAATGATTGATGGTGCATCCCTGCTGATTAGCAGAGATGCGCCAGAAGTAGTTAATCTGCCCTGAGGTCTTCCAGGGATAATGATCCCTAGGTCTCTAGGTGGTACCAAGTAGTGGGTCCCCTTGGGGTACCAAGCCCAAGGTCTCCTGGCGGGACCAATTCCTATGTCCCAAGGGATATCGAGCCCTAGGTCTCCCAAGGGTACAGAGTAGTGAGTCCCACAGAGGTATCATACTTGTGGCCCCCCAAGGATGCTGAGCCCTAGGTCTCTCAAGAGGAACTACACTGTGCTGTGTACTTCTACCATGATTTCTCACCCACTCTGTATTATTTGTGGAAAAATGCAGGTGCATTGAAAATGTAGTGTGCTTTATTAATGACTTATACTGCTAAAGTAGCGGTATGGGCAACTGTTCTCCAGCAGAGGGTTCTCACTCTGGTGAGTAAAGGGGCTGTGGAGTTAGTTGTTCTAGAGAAAAGGATCAAGATAGGTATCAAGGCAGACAAATGGCTAGGCCTCACCTAAAGGTTCTCCTTGACTTCGGCCCAACAGAATCTGCAGCCCCACCCTCACACCTCCCATATAACAAAAGGCAGTGCTTCAGGAAGTCTAAAAAGCAGTCCCTTGCTAACAAAGACTTCACTGAATTTTTAAAGTGAGCCCTCTCAGCTCATTTTCTTAATCTCCACCCAGAGGAATGAAGGCAATTCATATCCACTGTCTTGTGAGCTGTCCTCGTGCTCTGTCTTGTGTTATGTCAAATCAGATGTGACTTAAATGGTTTTCACTGTGCAGAATAATTAATACTGTTAGCCAAACTTGAGGATGAACATCAATAACATCCCCTCCAGCATTCTCAGTATCTCCTTTCAATGGTTACGTCTAGCTATTACTTTAGGCTTACAACCCATGAGCTCCACTTTTTGCAGTGGTGGTCTAGTGGTATCCTAGCGGTGAACAAACAGTTCACCTGATTCTAGTGCCTATCATACATACCTAATATAGCACTGTCTTCACAGGACAACAATGTTGTTTCTTTCTACAGTCTTACACTCTCAAAGTACATGGTATCTCAAAAAATGCTCTCCATATTCCTAAATTTCAGCATGAAAAGTTGATCTTTACTTAAAACATCTGATGGTCATCACTCCTTTTTTTTCTTTAATATGGCTCTCTCTTTCCTTCCTATCCTCTGCATGCCTCTTCTCTCTGAGCACCACCTTCTCTAAGTCACAAGCATGTTTACCTTAATCTTTAATGTATTTCTGAATATTGCCACGAATCTCATTTTAAAGATCACATATTCGCCTTTTATGGAAAGGCATGCCCATGCAGTTTAACCCTGCCTAATCTCCTCCAACTCATCCTTTAATCCCACCAAACTTCTCTGAGAACTCAAATATCCCTCTTCCCCCACTAATGATCACACCTAACTTCAATTACTTTAATCTACCACAAAGAAACTGAAGTGAATGCAAGGAATGGTTTGCGAGAGCGCACAAGACTAATCCATGTAACCAACAATACTGTGTAACAATGGACTAACCTCTAACCTTGAATCCCGATGTATTGTGCTGCCTGCCATAAAGCACTCCTCGTCAGAGTTGGGAAGTGGTATATACATGCTACATAAATGGAATTGCACTACACTACAATGCCAGTCCCAGGTGTTTTTACCAATTAAAGCACCCCACTGCCCCCTGCAGTCTCAGGGAGTCATTTTTAACATGTATTTTATTTATTTATTATTTTATTTGAGAGTTCTATATAGCTCTACCCAGACCGGAAGGTATCAGAGCGTTTTACAACAGTAAATGTTCACATCACGGAAAACAACTATGGTCGACATTTGTTATAGTGCCAGCTGGGTACATGAGGGGATTCACAAGAGTCGCAGATGAATAACACAGCATCAAGTGGCCACAAAGTCACACAATAATGGTGTCTTTTTTAACACTACAGATACCTCAGACAGTTTAATTGTTGTTGTGAGCCAGGACATAGGGGCCGGCCTTCTTCCCAAAGCTGCCCGACCAAATCAGCTCACAGTGCTTCCTTTTATTACTATAAATACCTTGTTTGTCACCATGCAGTGAGTGACAGCTGAGTCATTGATACCGACCACATCCTGCTGAGGTGTCCTCTGGAGGTCATGTGACTGGCAGCCGAACAAGAGGAAAACAATGAACAGTAACCAAAGCTTTGTGGCAGGATTACTGTGTTTGTTTGAAAATAATTATTTCAATTGAACGGCTAGCAATGCTAAGAGAGATGGTTGACCCGGAAGGCTTTCCTGGGGCTAGGGACTCGGGAGCGGCACCTGGGATCAGGTGCTGTGCGGATACACAGTACTATCCTTGAATTCGGCATGTAATGTAGTTCAGATTGTCACTGGCATTTCAAGGCCAATACTCAATACGATTATGAGACAAGATAAATTCAGAAAAATTGTATTCCTGATATCGACACAGCTCGGTAGCGCGATCGTAGGGAATCGAAATGGAAGTGGTGAGTATCATGGTTCCTAGAAAGCCTCTGCGTGCCTCTGTTTGCAGTCACAAACCTTGCAGTTACTGTGGCTTACTGTGGCTTACACGTCAGTAGTCTCCCTTGCCCAACGCTGAGTGGTGACCTGAGAGTGGGCACGCCTGTTTGACTTTGTGGATCACTAAATATTGATTGACCTGACGACTGGAGAATACATCATTCTGCATTTATTCGAGGACTCCAGACAGGTAGGAATTGTAGTCTCCCGACGCCCTGTCGTACTGGGTGTGTTGTCTCAAGCTTAAGCAGTAAAAGCCAGGAATAAAGCGTGTTAAATGCTCAAAGTACCCAAAACACTAATTTGCAGAAGATTTTTTCCATGTGTGCAAACGAATATATTGAACGTCGGGTACATCAAAGGCTGCTCCTCCCTATGGAACGGGTCCTACTGCACTTCACAGCACGACCCAGCATGGCCTTCCTCTGCAAGAAAAGTATATTCTTCCCCACCCCAGGTAACTCAACTACCTTGTTAATTCTTTCCATCTCCGCATGGTCCCTTCAATCTGAACCCATGAACAGTTCAGATTTTAGTTTGCTCTTTATAAACCACATGCATAAAATACATGTATTTACATAGTTACGAATTGTTTATAGCTCTGTTGTGTTGTATGTACAATGTTCTGGTGCCTCACCAGGGCAACCTTTCAGCATCAAGAAATGCATGTGTTAGACTGCCTACGTGCATGAAGTAGCTTGTAATTGGAACACGTATGTGTTCATTGATGTATTTAACTACCTTTACATTGCTGATTTATCTATTTTTGCTTAGAAATTGCGTGCAGTTTAGATTCCCTACTATAAAGTGACTGGTAAATACTAATCATCCTTGCTCTCTCGTTTTACTTTGCTATCCTGATAACATGTCGTGGCATTTGCAGTTTTTTTGTACACAAAGTGAAAATGCGAGGTCAGATAGGCTGGCTTAAAGCAGCAAAGAAAACACTGTCCCCTTTTCAGAATATGTTATGCAATATTTAGTTCTGTATGTCATTTAAGTGCACCCACTTGCAAAAATAAAACACAAAGGGCCTGAGTCATAAACGTAAACGTACACTTTTGTTTAAATTTACTGGGGCAGATTTGCAAGCCCCATGTGCCACATTTACGCCGCCTTTGCGTCACCTCTGTAATGCAGTGGCGGCGTAAACCCTGCGCCACATTGCGCCTTATTTACAACGTGACACATCTAGGGAGATGTGTCAAGTTGTAAAACCCTGCGCCACATGAAACCTGCGTTAGGTTTCATGTGGGCGTTCCGGCGCAGGGTGGGTGTTCCGTCACAGGAACACCTCGTAAAAGTGAAGCAGTGACATCAACAAGATTTCACTGAGTCACTTTTACGTCCATGCTACATCAAAATCCTGCGCCTGCTTGAAGCAGGCGCAAGGAGTGATGCAGCATGTTAGGCATAAGGGCGCCCCTGAGCATTGCTGGAGCAGCGTCGCACTTGGGACGCGACTCCAGCAATGTGCCACCCTTGCACCACAGTATGTGACAGTCATCGCCATATCCTTGCGCCACGTTGCACCGCATTGTAAATGCGACGCATTTGTGGTGGCGCAGGGAGGGAATTGAGTGTTGCATCTTTTCTGGCGCATCCCTGCTGATTTGCACAGATGCGTCAGAACTCGTAAAACTGCCCCACTATTTTTTGGGCATTCACAAAATACGAGTTTAATTTTTCTATTAGGAATTTTATAAGTGCGAAGCCTCCGCAGTCAAAGGGGAGTACTCTGCACATAAAATGATAGGACATGCCTATCTTTCTATGTGCAGAATCTCCACCGTACTCTCTGCAGTCGAAAAATTACTATTAGTAAAACTAAACCCGTAGTTTGTGAATATCAAAAATATAGTAAAGTTACTCAAATTTCTAAGTTTACCTTTGTAAATCAGGCCCTTATTTTTGTAACTCATTTTCAGAACATTTTTCTTTGAGAATACAGCTCACCTCTGTTAATGCTGCTTGCTTTAATAACAGCATGTGTGGGGCCTTTGGCGTGCCAATGTTTTTTTGGCGATTCTCCTGTTATGTTCTCATGGCTCTCTCATATTGAATTATACAAAGAAAATATGCAGATGATGGTGAGGATGTGCCTGCTATTGTCGGAAGTGGCTTAGTTACTAGCCCAAGCAGTCAAGTAGCTGTTATGAAGTGGTATGTCCTACCTTAGCTGGAAAGTGCTACAGCACACCCTATTCTTTTCCCAAAGCACTTTGTAGGCGCATGCTTAAGGGCTTGTGTAAAATGGTTATTTTTGTAATTGTGCTGTGTCTGGTACTCGGGTGTCTACCCCATGATGCATTCTGAATACTATCAATGCGCTCCCATGGGAAGCTTGAGTTATTATGTATATTGTATTGTAAATGGTTTATGTTGCTGCGTACAGAACATACTGTTCTCCTTGCCACCTTGTTCAAAGAGAACATGTAGCCAGCACTTATCACTATGCTGCTATGGTGGAACCACCCTGGTTAGGGGCCAAAAGATGAACAGCAATGTACAGAAAGTAATACTTGGTGCTTAAGAACCCTACAATTCACCTGTGCTTCTACTCATCCACCTGCTAAAAGGAATGAGAGATCAGGTGCATTTTAGTTTGTTGTGTTTTGCAATGGTGTGACGTGCAGGACCCGTGACCAGTGATGTCATCAATGATGTCTTTTGAGATGTGATTAGTGATGCCATGAATGATGTCATTTAACATGTCAGGAGTATTGTAATAATGTGAGGTCATAAGCAGTGTAAGTTATAGTTAGGTCAGTAAACTATAACTGGTGAATTTCATTTTTTTGGGCTTTTAAATGTTAGCTTTTATATTATTGCAAGACCTAACTATGATATCACTTTAACCTTTGTGTTTTTTCAATGTATGTCTTGTTCTTTAAAAAATGTAAGCTAAAATCTTATTACTTTACCAAACTATAACTTCATTTTAACCTTTATTTTTCTTCAGATGATTTCAGTTTTTTTACCGTATTCACCCAAAGTCTCACACTAAGGAGAGCTTCAGGCCATATATGGAATGGGGTCAGGCCCTAAGTGCAATACCAAACAAAGGGCCAACCCATCCCTGTGCATGACCTTTCGCCAAGCAGCATGGGGTTGGCTGCAGGGCCTGTCCTATGACCACTGGGGTTGTGAATCCACCCTCTTTATCAGCTGAAACAAGGATGGTGTTACTTGATCCCACTGATTTGAGGACACTGGGTGACAAACTGGCCAGTACTCGTCTATCAGATTTCAGACTAACAGACAGCACTGGTTCAGCTTGCTCATACACTAGTAACTTGACTCACCACTGCTTCTTGGGGGTGGCAATCCATAGGCCCATTTCTCTTTGTGATGATCGCCCTCCTTCGGACTACAACCAATACAGAGTCAGTAGTGGCTGGTAGGGCAGAACAGTGGCGGGGGCAAACTGTAGTGAGGGGTAAAAAAATAAGAAAAGAAAAGAGAAACTTACCAGCTCGCCGTGCCTGTCGCCAGCCGCCACGTTTCCTCCACCCATGAAGCAGGAAGCAAGCACCCAGGCTCCCAGCCAATCACAACGCTGCAATGCAGCGCTGTGATTGGTCTGAGTGCCGTGGTTCGGCTCTCAGATGGGGAATGGGAGCCCGGGCATGTTCTCCACCCAGGCTGTAATGCAGCCTGGGTGGAGCACATGAAAAGTGTGCATATACGTTTGACTGCCAAACCTACATGAGCACCCAAGGTGCAGCCACTCCTCCTCCCTGTGACACGGGGAGTCCAGCCCCGCTGCTTCAACTGCACACTCAATACAAAGATAAAATGATAATAAAAGAGCATTATTATCATTTTATTTTTTGTATTGAGCTGGCAGTTGAAGCAATGGGACGACACTCCTCTGCTTTAGCCGAGGAACTGCAGCTGTACAGATCATTTCCCTGCCTTTTTAAAGCATATGATTCAAGGCATTGACGTTTATTAGATGCTCATCGGATGCAGCCTCCTTCAGTGTTACAAGGAGAGGCTCAGCCACTCTGGACCATTTGTCATCATGATCTTCTCTGTCTTTCTTTGAGTTATGAACACCAGAACAGGATTTACAAACCATAAGCATGTAGTGTAGTTCCTATTATCCCAATAGGCTCTGCGCATTGGAATAATATCTTCAATAGTATAGACGTAGGACAGAGGTTAACTAGGTCTTCTACTGACGATATTAGACTTAAGTTTTGTGTTCCAGCTAGCTCAGAGTTCACTAGAAACTTTCTCGAATAGGCGAGGAGGAGTTTAACCTCCCTGGATAGACAAGAAGGGATTTAGTTTCTGACAACCATAGAACATGACAACTTTGCTCTCCCTAATCAAGAGTATATCTCCAGAGTCGTGTGAAAACAAAAGACAACTATTTTACTCAGTCAGTGCGTGCATACTTAGTTCCACCAGATTGTAGAGAAAGAAGAGATGGGCGTGTTCAATAAAAGGTGTTATTTATTTATCAGTCTCTTTTTCTCATACAAGAGAAATGAATCGCTACAGTAGCAATACTTAAGGTTAAGTATAGTGCATACAGTAAAAGCAGGATTATAAAATAATACTGTAAAAGCATTGATATGGTTTCTTAGCCATATGATACTTTAAAATGAATAAAAGATATACATACATATATACATTGACTAATCGTACTCAACTGGTGCTTCTAACTACGCCTACCCCGGTGTACCTGACCTACGCCTAATACGTGGGAGGGAGTAAGTAAGTAGCAGTTTAAGTTAAGTTTGTTTTGCCAAGAATCTGACTCAAGAATTCTCTGTAAGGGGTTAGTCAGTTCAGTACCTGGGATTTAGAAGGTAGGAGGGCTGGTATCTCTGTCTCAGGACTCGGTATCCCAATCACCCGCAAGGGCAAGTTGGAAACGCTGGAAGCTGGATTTCTCGGCAGGAGAAAAGGCAGCGTCTCTCTCAGCGCGTCAGGAGGGAGGGGAAGCGTCCGTGGGCTTCCTGCATCAACTGGTCTTTCCGGCAAGTAGTCACTGCTCCAAGCTCACCACCACCGTGTCTTTACTTAGGGCAGTGTCGGTATATTTATACCTGAGAGGTGCCGGGTTTGACGTAAGGATGGACATAAGACGTCAATTAAGAACTGGTCGTTCTTACATTTTTTACAGGAGTTCTCGAACGAAATTAAAACAATAGCAGCGGGGATTTCCCAGGTTTGCTGGAGGCTTGGTTTGTTTAGAGAACTCGGTGTGCTTTCTAGGGGGCTGGAGGAATAGTGGTTGCTCAATGTGACAGCATGCGCAAGTTCAAATGGTTGTTCTGCTATATCTGTTTCTTTCAGTCTTTGGTGGATCTCCACAGTTGCTGCTTCCCCCTTTATGTTGGCTAGTAATATTGCCGAGACCTGCTTGAAATCTTTCAGTAATTTCATACCCAGAGTTAAAGCAGGTTCTGGACCGTATTCATTTTGAATCTGTTTTAGCACCTCTGGTATTACCGCCATGGACGGAACACCATGTGTTTTTGTGTAAATGGAAGCAAAGACCTTACCCCAAGTGTCACAGTCCTCCACATGTGGTGCGATCCCCATTGGAAGACAGATAGTCAGAATTCTGTGTTTCTCAGTAGGGGTAGTATCCGGAAATACTGCCTCTATTTGAGTGATTTTTTGTGCTAACCAGAATGGAATTTGTTCCCTTTTAATGGGTACTTTACCTAGACAGGACTGTATGTTCTGTGGTGTGATCTTATTTGTGTTCCCCTGATGAGGGGTCAGCTGTGGAATTTTAATAGCTGGTTGGACTGTTGAAGTCCGCATTATATACTGGACTAATTGTCTATGTATTTTAATCAGTTGTTTTAGCTGTACTAAAAGTTCTGGTATTGACATTTTTTCAATGTCTGGATATGGTGTGTAGCTGGCTAGAACTGGCCACGTTGCTCCTGGTCTACCTAGTGGACCGAGCCTGGTGATGTGATCATTATGTTTTAGGGCGCCTTTAAACCAGAGCAGGTGCTCTTGGTATTTTAATGGGATTTCCACCTCCTCGAAAGGAGTGTACTCATCCGGTGGTTCCTCTGTTTTGTAATAGTGGAACTCCTTTGTTACAGCGTTTGCTGCTGGAAAGTTTATCCATGAATAGAATACCTCTGTCTGCCGATATTCATGTGCCTCAATTACGAATATGACTGTACCGCCTCTCGATGTCAGCCCATTTTCTATAAGTTTTAAAGTTATAGTTTTTCCTATGCTGACCGGGATGAGTATTGCATCCGGGTCTTGCTGTAGGAGACTTGTGTCATCTGCTAGGAGTTGAGCTGCTATTCTAGCTGTCTCCCTATCTTGTTCATTGTCTGACATTTTACTGACAAGAAGATTTTTGTTGCAGATCAGGTTTTCACGGAAACAAAGATTAGGTGCACACTATTTTGGAACACTGTATCCTTCAACATTGAATAAACCAAAAAACCATACATAGGAGTCTCCTCCTACTAAGTTTGGCGGATATTTAACCTTTTACCCACTCCAGACGTCTTTGGAGTATTTATGGGAGAAAGGGTCTGTGTGAAAAGCACAACTGAGTTACTCTAATGTCTTGCGTTAGTTTTATCGCCTTACCAAACCGTTGGGCGCCATGTAGTGTAGTTCCTATTATCCCAATAGGCTCTGCGCATTGGAATAATATCTTCAATAGTATAGACGTAGGACAGAGGTTAACTAGGTCTTCTACTGATGATATTAGACTTACGTTTTGTGTGCCAGCTAGCTCAGAGTTCACTAGAAACTTTCTCGAATAGGCGAGGAGGAGTTTAACCTCCCTGGATAGACAAGAAGAGATTTAGTTTCTGACAACCATAGAACATAACAACTTTGCTCTCCCTAATCAAGAGTATATCTCCAGAGTCGTGTGAAAACAAAAGACAACTATTTTACTCAGTCAGTACGTGCATACTTAGTTCCACCAGATTGTAGAGAAAGAAGAGATGGGCGTGTTCAATAAAAGGTGTTATTTATTGATCAGTCTCTTTTTCTCATACAAGAGAAATGAATCGCTACAGTAGCAATACTTAAGGTTAAGTATAGTGCATACAGTAAAAGCAGGATTATAAAATAATACTGTAAAAGCATTGATATGGTTTCTTAGCCATATGATACTTTAAAATGAATAAAAGATATACATTCATATATACATTGACTAATCGTACCCAACTGGTGCTTCTAACTACGCCTACCCCGGTGTACCTGACCTACGCCTAATACGTGGGAGGGAGTAAGTAAGTAGCAGTTTAAGTTAAGTTTGTTTTGCCAAGAATCTGACTCAAGAATTCTCTGTAAGGGGTTAGTCAGTTCAGTACCTGGGATTTAGAAGGTAGGAGGGCTGGTATCTCTGTCTCAGGACTCGGTATCCCAATCACCCGCAAGGGCAAGTTGGAAACGCTGGAAGCTGGATTTCTCGGCAGGAGAAAAGGCAGCGTCTCTCTCAGCGCATGAGGAGGGAGGGGCAGCGTCCGTGGGCTTCCTGCATCAGCTGGGCTCTCCGGCAAGTAGTCACTGCTCCAAGCTCATCACCAACGTGTCTTTACTTAGGGCAGTGTCGGTATATTTATACCTGAGAGGTGCCGGGTTTGACGTAAGGATGGACATAAGACGTCAATTAAGAACTGGTCGTTCTTACATTCTTTACAGGAGTTCTCGAACGAAATCAAAACAATAGCAGCGGGGATTTCCCAGGTTTGCTGGAGGCTTGGTTTGTTTAGAGAACTCGGTGTGCTTTCTAGGGGGCTGGAGGAATAGTGCTTGCTCAATGTGACAGCATGCGCTATGACTTAATCTGAGAACGGGTTTCTGTGCCGTTGTATGGACATTAGTGAATAATAACCGGACAAGGGTCAGAAATAGGAGTATCGATACAGGTCCCTAGATAAACATACTACACCCACTCCACGAATTCATGTCCATATTTACTAACCTAATCAATAGTAAACATAACTAATAGTGCATGTGTATACCGAACCACCCCAAAATACATCGTTTGCATTTAAAAAATAGGCATATTCGAAATACACGAAAAATGAGTACAGGTACTGTATGCATTCAAGCAGTGTAATCATTCAAAAAAGGGATGCACAATTTATCTCAGCATGAATGATTTGCAAAAATTACACATGAAATGGCTCTTAATACAGAAGAAAAAGTGCGAGACCATCTCATCCCATATAAATACAATTATTAGAAATACGCTAGAGGCTGAGGTAATGTATTGTCTCTAGAGTTCCTAAAAATAGAAGTTCTGTTCTCTAGGAATAGTTTTACTTTAAGCAGAAGATAAGTGCCAAAAGGTAAATATTTTGGGTTTGGGAAAAAAGTTTTCGTTTTCAGGGGAAGAAGCAAAAAAATTGTCAGTAGCTTTGTTTTTAAAACCGAAGGCCAAATTCAGAGTTCAGGGAACGCTGTGTGCAATCTTGCTTAAAGTCATTCTCTCTGTTCTGGTGAAAACATCATTTCAGACAGACTCACGAAAAAACAGTCTACCGCTTCTGGGGAAAGTTCGACCAAGTTGGAAAATGTCGCTATCATGCAGTCATGCGCATGTTCGCTTTCAGTGATGTTTAGACCAGTACTGCTTACAGAAGGTCGTACCTGGTTGATGCTGCTCTCATCCTGTACTTCACTACCCTTCAATCGTAGTGGTGAAGTCTCCACGAATGCCGTCACCAGGATAGGTAGCCACTGGGGACAGCACAATGCATGAGCCTTTACTGGACCCAACAAAGTATCTGCATCCAATGGTACTTCTGGTTGTAGTGTAAGACAGGTGTCCAACACGCATTCTTCGCCGCATGGCATGCATCTTAATACAGGTAAGACACAATTCTGCCATATGGGTCTGAATGAAAGAAACCAGGTCATATTTAGATCTCTTAGCCGGGCTAATCCAGGACTTTAGTTATGCGGTCCCGGTAGCGTATAGCTAGGATCGTTTCTTCCATTGTTGCTGGAGTCTTGTCTGTGACATGGCTTGCCATAACGAAGCAAGAGTAGCAAAAATAGGATGCCTGCTACGAGTCCCAACAGGAGAGGAAGTCCGCCAAAGATGGAATGGACGAAATTTGGAAAAATACCCAGGACTGCTTTGAATGGGGTTAACAGTCCCGAAAAAACGGTCTTAAATACACTCGCGATACCATTTGTATCAGAAATATTTAAGATTTCGTTTAGCATTTCTGCGAAGTGTAGGGGGCAATTTGTTGATAACAATGCATGTATCTCTCCTGTTGTCCTTGCAACTTGGAGATCATACGTTTCTTTTGATGACGTCAAGTGAACTGGCGTCTGTAGGAGCACAGTCTTCATTCTGCTTAAAGTATCAATTCGAATAGAAGAGATATTCAAACTGGGCCAAATTTTTCCCTCCCTGTCTGGAGCATCATTCGGGAACAATACTTGCTCACAGCAAATGACCATGGAAGTCACGCTTACTAGATAAGGTTTTCCTGGCAGTAAACCACAACATCTGTGATCTACAATTAGAATGTAACTCCCGTTAGAAAGTCTTCTAAAGAATGGTTCTATTTTTGTTGTATGTGTGCCGAGCTGGTGACATGAAAGGTTATTTGAAGTCCCCTCACAGGCCCCATGTAAACTTATGCCCTGACACAGAAATATACCACTTAGTGATTTTTCACAATTGTTACCACTAAGAAATACACTCTGTCCTGTATTACTATAACATGTGTGTGTATAAGGTAAGTTCCATGTTGACTTAATGTATCCTTTACCCAACCTTTCATACTGGCCTGCCTGTATATATTTTTGGCAGTATCGAAATTGGAAAGTCGTTATCGGAATAGTTATGATTCCATGTATTATCCATTCAATGACAGGTCGTTCTGACATTGTCAATGGTAATCTCTCAAGTTTTTCAATGCTCAGAATTGTATACTCTGCACCCTTTTGTGCCAAGCTGATTTGTGTATCGGTAAGGTTAAAGATAGTGAATAGTGACGTTGTGTTGATTAAACGCCAAGGCACGTAGCCTGAACGCAGATTTTGTAACGTCCAGCCAAGCTGTACAATAGAACGCAATTGGGACTGACTGTGTTGTAACATCAGTAAGTCTTGTTCTATTATATCGATTGCAGATGATACAATACTGTCCAGTGAATATATTCTGGAAGACAGAGTCATTAACCCATTGTCCACAACAGAAAACGATTTTTCCAAATTAACACGGTCAATTTCCCGTATTTTCTCTGCTGTTTCAATTTGAGTTACTTTCCAAGCTTCGTTGTAAGCTGCATATATAGAGGCCGCTATGAAACGTTTTTGACGCTGTTTGCGTGGTCCCATAATGAAATCACGCAAGTCTGCACCTTCTTTAAGTAAAGTCAAGTGTTGCTTAATTTCTGCCAGTGTGGATGTTCGTAGCCATTCGAGGCAGAGTTTCCCTACACTGTATGTAGTTATAATCCCTGGATGTTGTCTCTGGGAGTATCTAGGGTCTGGCCTGGTTATTGTGAACCCCTGTTTTTTGTTCAGGAATCTATCTTGACAGTTATTTGTGTCTGTGGGCCAGATCAACCATTTTTTCCAATCAGGATGTGTTCTGTTTTGGTTTAAAATATGGGATACGTCTATCTCAACATCTGTAGTGCTATTACTGTCGGGTGTTGGTTTTGGAATAGACGGTTTGTTTAAGTCTTTAATTTTGGCTAGGCCAAGACAGGTTGTCTGTTGAATTGTATCATTCAAAAATATAATTTGTTCTGGGATCATGCAGGCTCTAAATAATGATTCTGGGGCCAGATGTAGGTAAATATATTTTACCGACTCATAAATACCGAATTTTACCGATTCGGTATTTATGAATCGGTAAAATATAAGGAGGGAGATGTAGGTAAATCCAGATGTGGATTTACCGAATCTGTAAAAGTCGGTATTTACCGATTCGGTAAATACCGACCGGTAATGCCCATTCATTCCTATGGGCTTTGAAGCCCATAGGAATGAATGGGCATTACGGATTCGGTATTTACCGAATCGGTAAATATCGAATTTCACAAGGGTGCAGGGGGTGTCACTTTGACACCCTCTAGCACCCCCAAAACAGGTTCGGGTGCCATGTGGCAGGCAGACCTGCCCTAAGGGCAGGTCTGCCTGTCATATGGCACAGGTGTGCATGCACACATGTGCATGCACACCGGAATCGGTATTTTAACATCAAATTGAATTTGATGGTAAAATACCGATTCTGTAAGGCTTGTGGGACTCAGAAGAGTCCCACCTACATCTCAATAATTACCGAATCGGTAAAAATACCGATTCGGTAATTTACAGAATCGGTAAATTTACCGATCGGAAATTTACCGATTCTGCCCCCTACATCTCAAAATCCAATTACCGGTCGGTAACGGCCGAATTCGGCCGTTACCGACCGGTAATTGGCCACCTACATCTGGCCCCTGTACCTTGCACTTGCCAATCTTTTGTACCCCAGATCGTTTTTGTTTCAATATTATTGTTCCAGAAATCAAAACCAAATGTTTTCATTTTTTCAAAAAATGCCTCTGAATAGATTAATTTTGTGTTTGTAAGTATGTTTTTCATTCCTGTCTTATTTAACAGTCTAAAATAAAACGTTTCTGCATCACTTGTGTTAAACCCTGAGAAGTATGAAAATTTATCATAAAATGTTTTTGAACTTCCTTTTGGTGGAGTTGCACAATGTTCCCATTGGTTTTAATTTAAAATATTTCTAGGTTGAGCTGATTTATGCAGATAATGGTTACCATAGTGGTTATAACAATACATCTGGTCATAATTAGATGAACCTTGTAAATAATCATGTTCTGTAAATTTAGCTGACATCACTAGATCTGACATCATATCATTAATACTGTCAAAGTCCCAATCATCAGCGAATGTGCTTGGTTTTACAAAGTCACTCAATGAAATTTTGAATTGATGAGGATACTTCAGGAGCTCGACCGGACCATAGATTTCGTAATCAGTTTTGTCCCATGCTACCCCACCGGGTTTAGGATTGGCTGTGAAGTTTACTGAAGAAAGTTCTCTTTTCTCGATGTGTGAAGACTTGTGTGGTTTCAGGACCAAGTTGATATTCTGACTTGCTGTGTCCATTGTAACATATTTTCCCTCAATGAAATGTCCCAAGCATAGTACCATGATGAGCCAAAGTATGAGGATGAATACTCCTAGTGCTACCCAAAGTTCAACCCATGGAGAAATCAGATAGGTTTCTTTTAGTTGATGAAAGAGTTCCTTTGATTTGTTTTTAAAGGTTTTTGTTGTTGGTTCTTCCTCAGGTTCACTCGGATCCTCAGAAAAATCATCGAAGTAGATGAAGTAGCCTGATGCTGTTCTGTCAATTGTTTCAATTGCTTCTGGATTCTTTTTTGCTTTTTGAATTTTCTTTGTTCCATTAGCATAGTCTGTGGTTACATCATTGTAGACTGGTGTTTCTTGATGTAAGTTTTTGATTTGGGTTTCAAGAGGTTTAAGTTCCATGACTTTGTTGCATAGTCCTTGTTGATTCACTGTAGGTTTATCAATTGTGATTAGTCTCTCAGTTTGAACCTCTGTATTTGTAGCAAACTTTGGTGTTCTACTACTTCTTGGGAGTCCACTTGGCATACTACTTATTATCGGCCACATGATTGTGGCTTAACCAGGTCGATGGATACAACTCGGTTCTCCTTTTTACCAGCAAGGGGCGGTAATACCACTGATCTTGTCCCGTTGACAGACAAGACAGGTACTGCTTTTCTGTAAGAAGGCCCAAATTCCTTCTTTACCGCAATCTTCTTTCTGACCAGATCCCCGATTTTTGGAATCCAGACAGGCCTTGCTGGGACAGGTGGTTTCTCTTCAGTGGCTGTTGGCTGTTGCTTCAACTTTATGTTGCTCAGGTCTTTTCTTTTTTCGTTTAAGTCCTGTAAAATAGCCAAACGATCTTTGATATCAAAGCATTTTTCTTTAACCACTGAAGTTTGACTATCGAGGTCCTGGATTAACATTCTAGTCCCAAACAATAGTTCGTACGGACTGAGACCTCTCAGAGAATTTCTTGGCAGATTATTAAGACTACGTTGGACACTTATTAAATGTTTGACCCACCCAGCTCCCGAACCTAATACCTTTGCCGTTATAGATTGCTCTATGCCTTGGTTTTTTCTTTACACCATCCCGTTTCCCTCAGGAAGGAAGTGATAAGAGTCCCGCAATGCAATGCCCATGCTGGCCATACACTCCCCATAAGCTCGAGAGCTAAAAGCAGGGCAATGGTCAGAATGTAGCATGCCCCATGCGTATATGCCATTATAGACTCGCAAATCTTTTTATAACAGTTCAGACGTCAGCCGAGAGCTGGGGTCTACATTTTAAGTGACGGTAGTCTCAAATAATATACATTGGGACGCATGTTTCTTGTTTAATCATGCGAATAGATCGCTTTACGCTTTCTATTATGTGTTCTGGCACTACCTCGGCCGGTTCGCCACTGCGATCTCTGTTGCAGTTTTCACAATTTTTTGCAAATTTGTGATTATCCACGCTCATCCCCGGCCACCAGTATTCTGATTTTAATTCTGTCCTTAAACCTAATCCCATATGTGCTTCTTGTATTAAGAAGCCTCTCCTGTTCCTGTTTGGAATTACCCTATCCCCCACTCCAGGGATTTGAGCATAAGGAACGGAGTTCGCATCGATTATGTATGTATAATTGAGTGGATAGTTGATGGGTAGCGCTGAGCAGTCGCCTTTTGATGACGTTTTCACCGCCAGCATTGTTTCCCCGTCAATGTATTTTCCTGAACGCTTTTTTGTAGCTACGGGAGCCGATTTAGTTGCTTCCGCTGTGGCTGTCTCAGCCAATAAATTCCCTGCAGCGTGAACGCCATCACGCTGATGACTCAGTGTATGTATCACGTGAGCTTTTTGTAGTTCTTTCTGTAAAAGAACTACTTGTTCCCAAAGCAATTTTTGCTGTATTGTGGCACCTGTGTCATCTTTGTAACCGTTTCGAACCCATTTCTGCAAGTCTTCGTTGTATGATTTGACGCAGGAATGTGAATCGCACACTATCAGTGTCGGGAATTCGCGATCGACAATATCGAGCGCCATTTTTAAAGCTATTAGTTCAGTTTGATGACCTGAATTGTCTTTTACAGATTGTGACATCGTTACTAGGGGCATCAATTTACGTCTGCGCCACCGGCATTTGACAACCTCGCATGTAGCGTTGTAGGCTTGTTTTCCCCAAACTGAGGGTTCTGCATAACTGTTTGTGTATATTACGCAGGCGTAAAGTTGTATGGGCAGAATGGCGCCAGGCAGAGGGTATTCTCTTTCATATTCTAGATTTTTTAATTTTTTAATTTCCAGGTCAAAATAGTATTTCACTCTGTCTGTAGCAAGAGAATCTTCCCATTGTATCCATTTGGGATTTAGTGCCATAGTAGGTAAATTACATGGGCTTGTTAATGCCTCAAAGGCCGATTCTGCTGTTCTGACTGTAATCTGTCTGCCGTCAGCTTGGTATCTTTCTCTTACTACAGCTGTTTGAACCGCATGAACAATGTTTTCCTTAATGCTGAATGTTTTTTCAGCTTCTGTGTACAAATGTGATTTGTAAGCTATTGGTACCGTTTCTCCCTCATTAGAGGTTAGGTATGTGAATCCGCATCTTCCTGGGATGACCCGAATTACAAGGTTGCGTGTGTTATCGCGTGTTTGTAGTTTTGTTTTAACTAACATGTCTGTTTGTAAAGATCTCAAAATTTCTGTGTGTTTTTGAGTCCAATTGAATCTTTTAAAATCTGGTCTTATTAAGTCATAGAGAGGTTTAACCCTCTCCGCGTAATTTATAATGTAAGTTCTTCCGAAATTCAGGAAACCTAGAATTGATTGTAAGTTTTTCAGCGTTCTTGGTGCTTGGATTACAGCACATTTCTCCAGGAAATTGTCAGCCAGGCTTTTGCCTTCACTTGATAATTCATATCCTAAAAATAGGACAGTCAGATGGGCAATTATTGACTTTTTGAAGTTGAATTTGTAACCCTCTGCTGCGAACCCAAGTATTATGGTGTTCACTCTTTTCAAGTGAGTATCCAAGTCATCATCTGTTAGATAGATGTCGTCGACATAAGATAATGCCTCATCATCATACATTTGTAGTAACTCTGTTACTCTCGCTGAGAATAATCCTGGGCTGTTCTTGAACCCCTGTGGCAAACGACAGAAATTTTTCTGCGAGCCATTTATTGAGAAAGCGGTCAAATATCTGCTTTCAGGTGCTATATTTTGACAAAAGAATCCGTTAGAGATGTCTAATGTTGTTTTGTATTTTTTGCGCACAATGCTATTCATTAGTGCTGCACTGTGTGAGTTTTGTACTGCAAAAGTTTTGCAACATGAGTTAAGGTGTCTGTAGTCCAAAACTAGACGATATGAATCATCTGGCTTGGAGACAGGAAACAAAGGATTGTTCATTTGTGAGGTGCAAGTTTCAATCACCCCCTGGTATTCAAGTTGATCTAAGATCTCCCTGACCTTTTTTTTAGCTTCTTGCTTAATTGGGTACTGTCTTTGTGCAGTTGGTTGAGATTTTAACTGGATTTTGTGAGGGGGTGAGTCCTCATCCCATCCTACGTGGTTTTTATATAATGCAGGAGCTTGGGCTACTGCCCACTTTCTTGCAAGTGTATATTTTTTATGTATTGGAATGGGATTTGAGAAGGCAGGCATAATCATTTCTTCGCCATGAGGGCACTCCCTGACAAACTCTGGTGGCCAGTCTTTTTCAGCTAAAAGGATGTCATAGCCTTTGGAGAGGTTATCCCAAAATAGACCCCTTATTTTCCTAGTCTTATCTCCCTCTATACGTAAAGTTATTTCATATATTTTATGAGGTTTGCTAACTCTGGTATCTGCAGTTTCCACCTGAATGTATTCATTCGTGTCCACTGTCTCCAGATGATTCATCAGGATCTTGCGAGCTATGCTCACTTCTGCTGCGCTGTCTAGCATTGTCTGAGCCCATTCTCCGTTTTTCAGCTGTGTCCTCCTTTTTATTTTGATGAGCAGGTTCCTTGTCTTTGGACTTGACGTGCTCTTCCCTGTGTTCTGACCGTCCTCTTCTTTCCGATTTCTGCGAGGAAGTCTGAAAAGATCGAGATGGACGTGTATCAATATCTTGATATCTATCAGGTTTCTTCAAATTATCCCTATTTCTAAGGTTGTATTTTTTCTCAGAGGGCTCCCTCTGGGGAGACTTGTTTCCTTGGTCCGAAGATCTTTCTCTCCGCCGAGGAGACCTTCCTCTGGACTGGAATCTTTTTTCTTTGGGAGTGGATTGTTTATTTCCATCCCAGCTCTTTTTTGGAGTGTTTAGATTATTTTTAATAAATACCTTTTCAGGATTTTCAGTTAGTTGGGGTTTCACTGGTTTTCCACCCAAACTATCTCTTCCTAGTTCTTCATAGGATTTTTCTATGATTCTGGCAAGTTCAAATGGTTGTTCTGCTATATCTGTTTCTTTCAGTCTTTGGTGGATCGCCACAGTTGCTGCTTCCCCCTTTATGTTGGCTAGTAATATTGCCGAGACCTGCTTGAAATCTTTCAGTAATTTCATACCCAGAGGTAAAGCAGGTTCTGGACCGTATTCATTTTGAATCTGTTTTAGCACCTCTGGTATTACCGCCATGGACGGAACACCATGTGTTTTTGTGTAAATGGAAGCAAAGACCGTACCCCAAGTGCCACAGTCCTCCACATGTGGTGCGATCCCCATTGGAAGACAGATAGTCAGAATTCTGTGTTTCTCAGTAGGGGTAGTATCCGGAAATACTGCCTCTATTTGAGTGATTTTTTGTGCTAACCAGAATGGAATTTGTTCCCTTTTAATGGGTACTTTACCTAGACAGGACTGTATGTTCTGTGGTGTGATCTTATTTGTGTTCCCCTGATGAGGGGTCAGCTGTGGAATTTTAATAGCTGGTTGGACTGTTGAAGTCCGCATTATATACTGGACTAATTGTCTATGTATTTTAATTAGTTGTTTTAGCTGTACTAAAAGTTCTGGTATTGACATTTTTTCAATGTCTGGATGTGGTGTGTAGCTGGCTAGAACCGGCCACGTTGCTCCTGGTCTACCTAGTGGACCGAGCCTGGTGATGTGATCATTATGTTTTAGGGCGCCTTTAAACCAGAGCAGGTGCTCTTGGTATTTTAATGGGATTTCCACCTCCTCGAAAGGAGTGTACTCATCCGGTGGTTCCTCTGTTTTGTAATAGTGGAACTCCTTTGTTACAGCGTTTGCTGCTGGAAAGTTTATCCATGAATAGAATACCTCTGTCTGCCGATATTCATGTGCCTCAATTACGAATATGACTGTACCACCTCTTGATGTCAGCCCATTTTCTATAAGTTTTAAAGTTATAGTTTTTCTTATGCTGACCGGGATGAGTATTGCATCCGGGTCTTGCTGTAGGAGACTTGTGTCATCTGCTAGGAGTTGAGCTGCTATTCTAGCTGTCTCCCTATCTTCTTCATTGTCTGACATTTTACTGACAACAAGATTTTTGTTGCAGATCAGGTTTTCACGGAAACAAAGATTAGGTGCACAATATTTTGGAACACTGTATCCTTCAGCGTTGAATAAACCAAAAAACCATACATAGGAGTCTCCTCCTACTAAGTTTGGCGGATTTGTAACCTTTTACCCACTCCAGACGTCTTTGGAGTATTTATGGGAGAAAGGGTCTGTGTGAAAAGCACGACTGAGTTACTTTAATGTCTTGCGTTAGTTTTATCGCCTTACCAAACCGTTGGGCGCCATGTAGTGTAGTTCCTATTATCCCAATAGGCTCTGCGCATTGGAATAATATCTTCAATAGTATAGATGTAGGACAGAGGTTAACTAGGTCTTCTACTGACGATATTAGACTTAAGTTTTGTGTGCCAGCTAGCTCAGAGTTCACTAGAAACTTTCTCGAATAGGCGAGGAGGAGTTTAACCTCCCTGGATAGACAAGAAGGGATTTAGTTTCTGACAACCATAGAACATGACAACTTTGCTCTCCCTAATCAAGAGTATATCTCCAGAGTCGTGTGAAAACAAAAGACAACTATTTTACTCAGTCAGTACGTGCATACTTAGTTCCACCAGATTGTAGAGAAAGAAGAGATGGGCGTGTTCAATAAAAGGTGTTATTTATTGATCAGTCTCTTTTTCTCATACAAGAGAAATGAATCGCTACAGTAGCAATACTTAACCCCTTCAGCGCTAATGACAAGGGTAACTCGTCATGGAGTTTCCATTGATTTCAATGGAAAGTCAATGGAGCACCTCGTACACCCCTTAGCATCCAAGTGGTTAAGGTTAAGTATAGTGCATACAGTAAAAGCAGGATTATAAAATAATACTGTAAAAGCATTGATATGGTTTCTTAGCCATATGATACTTTAAAATGAATAAAAGATATACATACATATATACATTGACTAATCGTACTCAACTGGTGCTTCTAACTACGCCTACCCCGGTGTACCTGACCTACGCCTAATACGTGGGAGGGAGTAAGTAAGTAGCAGTTTAAGTTAAGTTTGTTTTGCCAAGAATCTGACTCAAGAATTCTCTGTAAGGGGTTAGTCAGTTCAGTACCTGGGATTTAGAAGGTAGGAGGGCTGGTATCTCTGTCTCAGGACTCGGTATCCCAATCACGCGCAAGGGCAAGTTGGAAACGCTGGAAGCTGGATTTCTCGGCAGGAGAAAAGGCAGCGTCTCTCTCAGCGCGTGAGGAGGGAGGGGCAGCGTCCGTGGGCTTCCTGCATCAGCTGGGCTCTCCGGCAAGTAGTCACTGCTCCAAGCTCATCACCACTGTGTCTTTACTTAGGGCAGTGTCGGTATATTTATACCTGAGAGGTGCCGGGTTTGACGTAAGGATGGACATAAGACGTCAATTAAGAACTGGTCGTTCTTACATTCTTTACAGGAGTTCTCGAACAAAATCAAAACAATAGCAGCGGGGATTTCCCAGGTTTGCTGGAGGCTTGGTTTGTTTAGAGAACTCGGTGTGCTTTCTAGGGGGCTGGAGGAATAGTGCTTGCTCAATGTGACAGCATGCGCTATGACTTAATCTGAGAACGGGTTTCTGTGCCGTTGTATGGACATTAGTGAATAATAACCGGACAAGGGTCAGAAATAGGAGTATCGATACAGGTCCCTAATTAAACATACTACAAGCATTTAGCAAAGAGCAGGACGAGTCAACAAATTAACAGAGAAAGTTGAGCCAAGGATCTGCTCTAGCTGTAAGAGTTCATGCGTGAGCAGAGCCCTAAAATATTTGGTATAGAAATCATGCAACAAACATTGTGTTACTATATGGTAAGGTATCTTCAAATAAAAAAAAAAAAGCAACAACAATTTATTAAAAAGGTGTAAAAAAATCACAAGCAGATTTTTTTACACCTTTTTAATAAATTGTTTTTAATTCTGTATATTTATCAATAAATGTCAAGATAATTCTTGTATATATCAAATTTGTGTTTGGAATACGTGGTTATTACTTTGGTGTTGGCTGACACAATGAATATAGATCCAATTTAATGATTGGGGTGTTTTGGGTGCGTATATGTTTGGCTGTCCAATCAATGTACATATAACTTTATGGAAATTGAGGGACACTTTGTCGTTGCTTGTTCTTAACCCGGTCCCTATTGCAAGTAGTAGGGTATCTCCCCCCTCTTTAAAATTCAAATAAAAAAAACATTTTTCATTAGCATGTGAAATATTGTATCTCTTCATCAGAAGTGTTTCTTAAAAACAAGAGTTTTAAACATGAACTGAGAAACATTCCTTTCCATTATGATAATTCTATTAGAAAACTAAGAAGCAAGTTAGTTATCCTGTGAACTCTATATGTGGGCTAAATTCTTATTATATACAGAGCAACATGATCGTTTTTTAACTCAACCATGAGCGGTTTTTGAGGAGCGCACATATCAAACTCATGTATGTGAAGATGTTTTTATATGTGATAAAGAACAAAAAGGAGGCTGGGTTTAATACAGTGTTTACCTACGATTACACAATTTGGTAAACCAGATTTTCCAGTTTCACACTCCACATTTAGGCCATTAGATGGTGTCATTTTGCAGATAAAGCATTGTATGCCTTGTTCCTTTAGTAGCAGTGATATATTTTTATTTTACCTGACCAGAGTACGTAGGGTTAGGGTTTTTGAGATGACGACAGTTCCGGTGGTTCAGAGTGGTCACTGGTTCTTTTCCAGGGGCGTAGCTAGAGCTTGTGGCGCCCGGGGCTATCTTAGGGGGGGGATGCTGCGGAAAAAGGACGGCGAGCACTTGAAAGAGGTCAGAGAGACACGTAATATTGCCGCTAATAGTTACCTCAATCATGCAAGCTACATGCACATACATGACGCGGTCCTAGGCTACACAGTTGAATACACCGGTGACTGGCAGTACAAGAGAGAATACACAGACAATTGCTTTCTTCCAGCCTTGAGGTTCCACACCCCTCTTCAAAGATTGCTTGCACACCAGCAGTGTAAGAAGAGTGAGATCATCGACCAGCTCTTTCCATATCCTCGGAGGTTAGGGGATCCAAAGAGATCCCGAGGTAGTGGACCAGGTGATACCTAAGAAGGTCTCCGAGATGGCATCACAGGTTATGCCTGCCATCATGGTTGTCAGCAGAGTCCTTTAGGGTCATAAGTTCACTTAGCACCGATAGTTCAGTAGCTCTGGTCACCAGTAGCTCTGAACAGTGTCTCAGATCAGGGGATGCTGTCTTAACAGATGTAATTATGTCCTCCAAAATCTTGCTGATATTTTTAATCAAAGAAATCAGCCAGATGAGGGGCGCTAGAGGGCGCCGGGCAAGATGGCACGCATGTGTGGCACCGCCAGATCGGGAACAAATCCTTCTAATATCCTGCGCATCCTGCCTTGATTGCTGACCCGGAGCTGCGGGCTTGCGAATGCACGACCTGGCACCGTTCATTGGCTGTTTTCATCGTGTCCGACGAAGCGTCCGGCGCTGGGGCCTGCTCGCCGCTCTTTGACGGAGCGGGGCCTGGGAGGAGCTGCTGAGCACGAGGCCTGACAAGGGAGCTGCGGAGCGGCTGAAGGGGACGGCTGAAGCAGCAAGGAACACCTGCGGATCCTGCGACGGGCTCTGGGAGACGCGAAAGAGACAGCGATCTACGCCTGGGCTGGTACCGGTTTCTGCCGGCGGCGGTGAGTGGGGTTGCGGCGCAGGAAAGCCCGGGGCTGCGGAGGTGGTGCTGGGCCGTACTGGGCCGCTCCATGCGAGCTGCGGCTGGTGGGGGCGGGGAACGCTCGGGAGGGATAGCGGGGAGAGAACTAAGAGGTGGCTGCTGTGAGGTGACCGGACACTGATGAAACCTGACTGTTGCCGGTAATTTGGGTCACGACTCACGGACTACTCCTTCTGAGGCCTTCCAGTTGCCCGCTTAATCCTACGCGCGGGGACCGAGACGCCCAGAGCTTCCCGCCTGCGACTATCTGGGACTGGGGGGCGAGCGCGGCTACACGTCCTGCAAGGCACCGACCCTCTTCATAATGACAATCTGAGGCTCAATGCGACCTGACACTGCACAAGCTTATAAACTGTCGGGAGGTCGGTGTCACCTTGAATTAGTGGCGGATATCTCCTGTTTGTGAACTGCGCCGGCGGTGACGCCTAAGTGGAATCTGGGGGCTGGAGCTGAGAACCTGCTAACACTGCCAACATTGCTTACTCTGGGATGTTGGGGCACTGCAATAGGGGAGGAGAGGTGCTCTGAGCTTCTGGTACTATGGGCAGGCCTGAGCGTAACCAGCCCAAATTAACATTTGACGCAAAAAAATCTACCATGTCGGCCTCACAGCCACCACCGGAATCAGAGACTGCTGGAGCGTCCGGAGGTGCGCCGAATTTAGAGGTGGTGCTCGTGGCTATGCAAAAAACTTTGCAATCTATAGAGGGCACCATGGAAGTAGTCAATCACAGGCTTGATCATATGGCGACGCAGTTCGACAGGCAGAATGAAAGAATGGGTGAGATGGAACAACGGGTGTCTGCAACTGAAGACGGCTTGTCCACCGTGAGTACAAAAGTCTTCAACATGGAACGGGTCTTGGCGGTTATCCAGGCGAAGAACGAGTAGTTGGAAGGGAGGTCGAGACGCAACAACATCCGCGTCACGGGGCTGCCCGAGACTACCAATGTCGGCCGTATGGAGGACTTCATGGAACGTATGCTCATAGATATCTTCGGGCGGAACAATTGTCCAGGGTGTTCATTGTGGAACGAGCACATCGATCCTTAGCTCAACGATCAGCGACCGGATCGCCTCCGCGTCCCATTATTGCCCGCATACTCGATTACAAAGACAGGGACGTAATTCTGCGCCTCGCACGGGAGAAGGGAGTGGTAGAGTACCAGGGCAACAAGCTTCAGTTTTACCCTGACTTTACGGTGGCGGTGCAAACGGCGAGGAAGGAGTTCAATGCGGTAAAACAACTTCTCAGGGCCCAGGAAATTCCATATGCGATGCTGTACACGGCGCGCCTCCGGATTGGGGCGCAATCGGAGAATAAAATATTCACCTCTCCTAAGGCAACAATGGATTATGCCAAGAAGCAGAAGAAAAGAAAACGTGACGCAAATGCGGCACAGGATAGAGAAGGCGAATTGCAGGAAGACGTTGCATGAGAACGGGACCTAGCCGACACTGACATTGCTTCTCACTGCCTCTGCTGGAGTGCTATTCCTCATTAAAACTCATTTCTGGCTCCAGCCTACAAGGGGATGCTATAGCCTTTTAGTGCCTTGAATAATGTTTACATTGAGCTATTCCCAGCGATTTGTAAGACATATCGGAGTGCCCTCGGCTCTGTTTCTGTTTCCTTTTCTTTTCTGGTGCCCTTGCGGAATAATGGCTGGGAATGGTGGATAGATTCTTTGAACACTCTGTTCTACTGTGAAGGAAATGACCTGAGGATACCAACTGAGGCCCTGATACTTGCAGTGGGTGCTTTTCACGGACTTGCGGATACATGCCATCAGGACGAAGTTTATTGAAGGGCAGAGGGAAGGTTACTGAATTGCCTTGCTGGTTGTGCTTAGATGATGTGGTTTGAAATATGCCGCGGCAATGGGACGGTAGGGTCGGATGTCATGATTGCTATCCCGATCCTCTCCTGCTAGACTCACTAGTGGGAGTTGGGCACCTCTACGCCCCCGCGTATGGGAATTCCCCAAAAAATGTTTGTTGCACTGTTCGTAGTTGGGGGGTTGGGGAGATGGGGACGGCTTTGGCAGGTTGGGGGAGCTGAAGTGGGTGGGGGGGATGGCTGCTTTCGGGGGCTTCAGATCTGGCTCAGTATTTATTAACATGATTGGGAGGGTGGGAGATATGGGCGTGGGGAGTGGGATCACCTGGATGTTGTTTCTGACTTGGTATTGGATGCTTGCTATGGTTTGTCATATGGTTCTTAACACAGGCTTGAGTGCTCGGTCTTGGGGGACACACACTGCTTAGATAATTTAGGATGCTGGGTGGACGGTCGCGATGCCTGAGGGTGGGAATGTTAACTGGATTACTTGGAATGTACGGGGATTGAACCGTCCCCAGAAAACTAGACAAATGATGGCCTTCCTTAACAAACATAGTGCACAGGTGGTCTTTCTACAGGAGACACATCTTCAGGGTAGGGCGGTGGACGTCGTGGCTAAGCAATGGGCGGGCACTAGAGTTGCGTCTACATATTCTTCATATGCCCGGGGAGTCATGATTTTAATTAAAAGGAATGTACAGTTTGTCACTATCCATGAAGAAATTGACAAAGAAGGCAGATTCATTATACTGCATGGGAATCTGAGTGGCACACTTGTGACAATGGTAAATGTTTATGGTCCAAATATCGATGACCCGTAGTTCTATATAACGCTTTGGAATAAGGTATACGCCCTACCACCTTCGGCGATTGTGTGTGGAGGAGACTGGAATGTGACTTTAGACGGTTTGCTAGACAGGAAGGATGCAAGGCCGTATGTGCACAGAAAAGCAACTGATGCTGTACGAGATGGTATGACTGGACTTGGCCTGGTGGATGTTTGGAGGTTAAGGAACCCAGATACACGGGAGGGTACTTGCTATACTTCTGCGCATGATACATGGTCGAGACTCGACTACTGGCTGGTGGCGAGGGATGTCAGTGGATGGGTTAAGGGGGTGAGACGCTTACCCAGGACTCCTTCTGATCATGCTCCTATGCTGCTGGAGATGGGGTTGCCGACACACTTTCCAGCCCCCTTTTCGTGGCGTTTATCCCCTGGAATACTGACGGATCTAGTGATGCGCGAGAGTCTGAGAACGAGTGTTGAGGAATTTTTTGACACGAATGTAGGGTCTGTTGAGAGTATGTGCACAGTATGGGAGGCATTTAAGGTGACTGTGCGGGGAGAATGTATGGGTCTACAGTCAGGTGTCCTACAGTCGCTGCGGAACTCTATGTCCAAACTAGAAGGAGAGCTGCTGACACTAGAACGCATACAGGAGACGCAACCGGAAGCAACTAGATTAGCGGAGATCCGGACGAAAGTTACTGAATATAATGAGCTGCCCGACCAGGAGGTTAAATTCTTATCCAAACGAGCTAGGGCGCGGTATTATAGTGAGGGGGGAAGAGCAGGACGAGGGCTGGCGGATAGAATTAGAGAACCCTGGGCCAGGCATTGCAGTGTACAGGAAATAGTTACTGAGCACACCACTGTTACGACTGCTAGTGACATTCTGGATTGCTTTGTACAATATTATGGGAAGATGTATGGGTACAGGGAGACGGCGGAGGAGGACGAGCTAGCGCGATATTTAGATGATATAGCATTGGTCTGGCTGTCCAAGGGACAGCAAGATTTCTTGATGCACCATATTACTGAAGGTGAGATTCGTGATGCGATAGCGTCCCTTCCCAATGGCAAGGCGGCTGGTACTGATGGTTTACCATCCGAATTTTATAAGGAATATATAGATCTCTTGGTGCCCCGCTTGGTGATGGTACTGGAGGAAGCGTTAGAACAGGGGCAACTACCGGCGACAATGAGGGAGGCATTGTTGGTTGCACTGCAAAGCCGGGCAAGCCACTAAATAGCTGCGAGTCGTACCGCCCTCTGTCTCTAATGAACACTGATGTAAAGATCATTGCTAAAGTGCTATCCACGCGATTACGATTGATATTACCGAATATGGTGTTACCAGACCAGTCTGGATTTGTACCCCTCCGCTCTACTACTCATAATCTGAGAGCTTTGTTTGCGGTCCTCCATCTCCTTAAACCTGACTTGGCAGCGGTGGCGGTTTTGCTCGACGCCGCGAAGGCCTTTGATTCCGTGGCATGGCGCTACATGATAGCGGTACTGCATCGCATGGGTGTGCCTTTTTTTTCACCTCCTTGATTACGCTACTGTATACCAACCCGGTGGCACGAGTGAGGGTGAATGGACATGTGTCGGCGCCGTTCCCTATACAGAGGGGGACGAGACAGGGCTGTCCCCTATCGCCCTTACTTTTTGCCATAGTATTAGAGCCCTTAGCCTGTATCCTGCGGCAGAGATACGCGGAAACGGCGCTACGATTCCCTCTCAGGTCCTTGGCGGTGTCCATGTATGCCGATGACATGGTCCTGTATATAAGAGACCCAGTACAGAATTTAGACAAAGTGCTTCGGGAGTTCATCAGGTTTGAGCGCTTTTCTGGACTGTCCATAAATTGGGATAAGTCCATATTGTTGCCTCTGACCGATGTTACCCTACCTTTCCCATCTGAATTTCCATTGGAGTGGGCACTGGAACCGGTGCGATATTTGGGAATATGGATCCACAGGGACAGTGCAGAAACGATTCGTGCCAATTACGGGGTGGCTATTTCAAAATTGGAAGACGAAGTTGCCCGCTGGGTCAGACTACCATTATCGTTTGCTGACAGGGTTTCCCTCATTAAGATGATGGTACTGCCCAAATTTTTGTATTATTTTGTTAATGTGCCGATCACCCTAACGTTCCATTTTTTCGCGCAGTTGCAATCCTTATTACTTACACTGGCCTGGGCTGGTAAGAAGCCAAGAGTGAGGTGGGATGTCTTAACGAAACCATACGAGATGGGAGGATTTGCTGTACCGGATATGAAGCTATATTATCTTTGCGCGCTGGCACACTTTGCCACTTACTGGATGTCTGCTCCACCATATACGCCCCATGTGGCACTGGAGGCCAGTGCAGTACTTCCGTTGCCCCTCAAAGCGATGATAGTGAATTCTCGCTCCATTTTTGACAAAGGAGAGGTGGACACGGTACACAGTACATATAGTGCGTGACAGGAACTGGGACGTAGATCACATAGACTGCCGCTGTATGCACCAAATATGCCGTTGTTGCATCACGCTGAGATATCTGTCTCAGGGGAACTAGGAGCCTTGCAGTTATTCCAAGATGCCGGTGTGGTGACTATGGGTGACATATTTCCCTCTGCTGCTTTTCTCTCCCTGCAAACTCTGCTGGATCAAACGAATAACTGTACTATGGCTACTAAGCATGGGCGGATTTTGCGGATCCACGATTCACGGATTTGCGTATTCATGGATCCGCAAAATCCGCGGATTTTGCGGATCGGCGGATTTGGGGCGGGGCTTCCATGCCAGGACCATCGTGCCAGAATGAACCCTGCCCTTCATATTTATTCAAGAAGACGCCACCGTTTCTCAACTGGAGTACTTTCTACTGGATAATCAGTAAGTGCTACCTCGTTGGGTAAATGTATAGTGCTTTTACTACACTACAGCTACCTAAAGTGCCAGAGAGTTGTCTACAGCAACCAGGTGTGTGTTACTATGCAATCGCGCCGAAGGGCGCAGGGGTCCCTTGAGTGACCATAGTGGGTAAATGGCGGGAAGACGGTGCACACCACGAGTGTGTGGGAGGGGCCAAACGGACGGGGCTTCCATGCGAGTGCACATGCCTCTTGTGTGTATAAAAGGTCAGAGACCGATCAGAGCAGCAGATGAAGATACAGAAGCTCCTGGCCACAGGAACAGCACGTGGATTGCGCTCGTGAAAGTCAAGGATGCAAAGGCCTCTGTCCAGCATCACAGCTGATTTTCGATGGTATATTTGGGAAGAAGGCACATCTGCCCAGCCTTGACAACGCTCACGATTGTTTTTTGGGCCGATGAATGAGTCACTGAATTTAAGCTTCAACTAGGGCACATGCTTAATTGATATCTGTAAGTGCTTGCGGTTGAGGTTTAATTTTTGTGCCAGGACCGTCGTGCCAGAATGAACCCTGCCCTTCATATTTATTCAAGAAGACGCCACCGTTTTGTGCCTGTTGTAACTAATTTACGATGGCGCCGGCAAGCTGCCAGCGCCATCCTAAAATAGTTACTAAATTAGCTTCAACAGGAAGCTCTAATAGATAAAATAAAGCAGGCGCTCGAGCACCTGCTTTATTTTATCTATTAGAGCTTCCTGTTGAAGCTAATTTAGTAACTATTTTAGGATGGCACTGGCAGCTTGCCGGCGCCATCGTAAATTAGTTACAACAGGCCAGCAAGGCTTGAACTTTTGCCCCCGGAATCCGCCGCTCGCGGATTTGCGAATTCGCGGTAAATTCGCGGGAGTTCGCGGATCGCGAATTTACCGTAAATTCGCAAAATCTGCGAGCGTAACGGATTTTGCGCTCATACTTAATGGCTACATTCTTATATGTCAGACTTAGGGCTGCGATACGGGCCTTATATCCCTCATACCCGAGCGAACCACCGGTCTTGGGCGCCTTGCAGCTCTTATATGCATCGACTAGTAGAATCAAATTGATCTTGCGGTTATACAAGGCCTCGCAGGAAGATAAGGGAGGGGGAGCTGTGTCTGCCAAAGCTCGATGGGATGCATGCTTACAAACTCCGCTGACTGAGGATGAATGGGCTGAATGTTGCTCTATGACTGGAGGATTAGCTGCTAATGGCAATTTTCGCCTCATCCACTATAAATTCGTACAACAATGGTAATTTACACCTGCCCAGTTGGCGAGATACGGCTTGCGGGACCAGTCCTGTTGTGTGCGATGCGGAATGGAGGGGGCTGACTTTCTTCATTTAGCATGGGGCTGTGCTAGAGTACATGATTTTTGGGTGGATGTGACTGCGGCGCTTTCTGACATGACATCGATTGAAATTCATAATGACCTACGACTTTGCCTCTTAGGGATTGCTTCTGGAGTGCCAGCTGGGGTGAGGCGCCTGGTGGTGATTGCCTTGCAAATTGCCAAGAGAAGAGTTGCTATGACATGGGGAGGGAAGCGGGCACCGGCTGTTAAACTGTGGCTCAACGATCTGGCGTATTGTAGGGATCAATTGCTCTGTTATTATGAAGAACTACCGGCAGCCTCCAGGCCACGAGATATATGGGGTCCCTATACTGCCTATATGTTGTCGAAATCAACGGATGAGGAGGGTCCTTAAACAGCTCCCCTATGCCGGTTACATTGCCTGAGCTATAGGTATGAGGAGGGGGAGCATCCTTCCTAGGTGCCTACCTAGGGCGCCATAACCAGGCCCACTACCTTACCTATCCATTTACGCAAGTTGTGCCCTATTGTTGATTCCTCCAGGTGCCTGATTAAGTTGGCTGAGTACATCTGGCTTACATGCTGGCCAGGGAGGCGGTCAGCTGTTCACGCCATGACTCTTTCTACTCCTACGCATTCTTGTAGTTCTTTGATGCCTAGATCTGACCCCGGGGATGTTGGGTGGGGGGGAGATGTTTGATGTATTTTGTTTTGAAATGAGACTGCTTACACTGTGTATGGACATTGGCACAAGACTCAGTATTGCAGTGCATCTTGCTAATGTCATGTATAACCTCATGCATCTGACGATATACGTATGACACGATTAGCGGCTGGCCCGGTTTGGGTTGTAGGCCATCGGCTGTGTTCTTGTTAAAACTGCTAATAAAGGACTAAAAAAAAAATAAAAAAAAGAAATCAGCCAGATCATCACAGAGTTCCTAGGAAGATGTAACCTCTTGCTTTGAGCAATCCAAGTCTGTTTGTCCCCAAGAATATTATTAGCATAAAATGGCTTTACCGACCTCTCTTTTATAATCACCTACCACACTCTTAAGACACTTTTTATCTGCACCGGAATAACCCCAAGGCCATTTGCCAATATGCATCAGCCTAACACTTCCATGCGTTACAACTCCGTGTCTTGTGGGGTGATTGGCTCAGCCTGCTGGGGATCCACTGATGCAAAAACTGGTGACGTGTTTAATATTGGTATAAAACTGAATGCCCAAAAGGTATTTGTGTTTATGTGCTAATAAACATGAAAACTTGTCAGTGAGTCCCTCATCAGGTGCAGAATTGATATTAGAGTAGCTTCCTTCACAAGGACCTGGGTCTGAATTTAGGACTACAAGGCAAATTTTAGGGGCCATCTTTAAATCTGAATAGCCTTATGGCCGTCACTAAGGGGGCACATAAAAATGCAAACAACAATAAAAAAAATAAGAAATTGAAATGCACCCCCATGTAAATTTCATAAACATATCAAAGCAAACGACTGAACGACCTTTGAATGCACTGAATCCGAAATGAGCAAACAATGATGGGCAATCATGTGAGTGCAATCCCAGGTAAACACCATACACAGGTCATGCAGTGGACCTCTGAAACTCTTGCTAAGAAGCAGTGCTCCTAGAGCATGATGTATCACATATCTGAATGCAATGACAGAAAAAGCAAAATACAAGTCAGTTGACACACCATGGTAAACACAGCTTTTTAGTGTGTTTTAAAAACACGCCCTCAGCGCTCCTAGACAGAGTGAGCATGATGTATCACATATCCGAATGCAATGACAGAAACAGCAAAATACAAGTCAGTTGACACACCATGTCAAACACAGTTTTTTAGTGTGTTTTAAACCACGCCCTCAGCGCTCCTAGACAGAGTGAGCATGATGTATCACATATCTGAATTCAATGACAGAAACAGCAAAATACAAGTCAGTTGACACACCATGGTAAACACAGCTTTTTAGTGTGTTTTAAAACCACGGCCTTAATTAAATCGCCCACCCGCCTTTGAGAGAACCCCCCCCCATTTTTTTCATCCCACTTAAAGCCATGTTGGTATCTATGCTGCCCACTGAAAGCTCTCTTACATCACTCGTGAATGACTCGCTCCAAACTCCAAAGTCTCTATACCAGGCAGCCAGGGGTGGTTGAATAGAGAGCAGCACAGCGCCGACTTCCCCAGGCCAAAATGAGCGCGAGAGCGCGTAGCGGTGAAGCGCCTGACGCTCACTGCTACGTCCTACTCATCGTGACGCGGGGGCAGGGCTAGCAAAAATAATAACTTATTTAATGGCGCCCCAGGGCCGTCATTGGTAGCGCTCGTGCGCTACAAGTCTGATTGACGGCCCTGGAGGCTGGGACGGACGGACAGCAGCAAATTAAAACGCGGGAGTCGGGACCGGGACGTTGTGGCCGCAATTTTTGAAGAACTGCCCTGACCTGCTGCTGCTGTTATAACTGCGGCAGTCACACTTGAGGTGCGCGCAGCGCGCACTTTCAACCTGGGCCACGCACGGCCTTTCTAATTTATTTCTAGACAGTACACAGTGTCCCAAGGCCCATATAAATTATAAAGGGCGCAACAGGCCACCCGTGCCACGCGACGCCCCCGAAATTGTGCCGCCTGGTGCGGACCGCCCCCCCCGTCCCCCCTAGCTACGCGGCTTGTCTTGTCCTTCTTCTTCTAGGTCCTTCCAGAGGTCCTTCCACTGGCACCAGGGCCGGACTGACTACCGGGCAGTTTGGAATGCTGCCGAGCTGGGGGCTGGTTTCACTGCGGTGGGGGCTGATTGCGCTAATGGAGACCTGCGTGTGCTTCGAAATATTTAATGCAAAACGAATAACGTTTGGCACACACAGGTCTCCATGAACGAAATCACCCCCCAGCTCAGCAGCATTCCAACTGCCCGGTAGCCAGTCCGGCCCTGACTGGTACCCTCGAAAGAAAATGAAAACAGGCCACAGGTAAGTTCCCAACCTTTAAATTATTCTTTTCTTTCTCTATAACTGGTAGAACACTCTTTCTTCCAACCTCTGTCTTCTGCCTTTTCTGCCCATGAGATCCTCTTCCCACCTTTTTTTTTTTCGTTTATGATTCTTTACATAAAATAAACTAGTCTTACCATTGTTATAAGAAATTAAAGGGTTTCATCAGAGAATGAATATCACAATTACAATAAATCACACAGTGACTACTACGTCCTCGGCTGAACACTAAATAAAAACCATTAGGGAAACATACTAAGTCCCCGTAGACCTTATGCCTAGAAGATTAGCCACTACTTCGCTCCTTAAGGTCAAACACTGCAACCCTTTTGCAGTGTTTGTGTCCCTTTACTGCGCTTGGCCCACCAATTAATTCCCCAGCCTTTCCTGGACATATCTGCATATGTTCATGCACCTGGGCATAGCGTATATTTGGCAGGCCTCTCGGTTCTCCTATTGCATCGTGGCCTAGCCCTTTCCCCCCCCCCCCCGGACGTCAGGATCTCTCGGCAGGCTCTTGCTGCTGTTTTCGGTTGTGGTGCTGGTCCTCCTCGTAAGCCCATTTCCTTCCCCAGTATCTGACTCTTCCATGCAGGTCACTCACTCTCCTCCTCCTTCTTCGGGTTGGGCTCGAGTCCGTTTTCACTTTCTTCGGTTTTCTTCTTACCTCCATATCCTGTGCTTATTTTTCTTCTGTCTCTGCATCTTTTGGTGGGGTGTCCTGCAAAATTAAGTCTTTCTTTTCTTTCTGTTGCAGGCATAGTGTTTGGATTGGCCCAGCAACGGTTGTCAGGTAGGTGTTACCCCGAGTATACGTCTTACCTTAAGTCTTGCTCACCCACTTCAGCATGGCAGATCTTTCTGACATCAAAGGTTAATACTTTGTCCTTAATTCTTTGGAGAGGATATCGGCTTGTGGGTGACAGGCAGAATCCACATTTTATTTTTATCAATTTTACATAGTGCAGACCATGCCGAGGGCTCTATGAGCACCATACAATAGATGAAGGCTACTTTACATCCTCAAGCGCATGCACTCCCCTTCCTTGCACCACTCTATCTTTCCTCAAATGTCTACTTTTCTATCATAGTTTTTAATCATAGGATTAGCACATTGCCATCCAAACTGAGATAGAAATGGGAAAAGTCTTTTGTTACTTTAAAGCTCGTCATGGATGGCACAGTGCTAATCCTGTTTTTAAAGACGTTGCTGTAGAAATGGTAAAAGGCATTGTTCCTTGTCATGGATGGCAATGTGCTAATTCTGTGCTTAGAAACTTTGATAGAAAAGCAGACATTTGAGGTGAGCAAATTCAGAGTGTCGCTGGTGTTGTACTGTGCTCTATACACAAGATGCTCTCCAACCAAACTTGGGAACTTCCCAGAGTTCTCTGCTTCTATTTTGCACATGTATATATACGGGTCGGCTCTCGTCTCTTTTCCGGTGGAGTCGTTGATTACGAAGGATTTCTGGAATTCGAGACTTTTGGCATTTCTACGACTGGCACGGCTTCTCCGGTCTTGGAGCTGACTCCTCCTTCAACGCGTGGCAGAGCGGCAGGAAGCAATCCCTTTCGGTAACCCGGAAGTTTACTTGGACTCCAGTGCGGAGTAGCTGCCATAGCCCCCGGACCACTTCAAGCCTTCGCCGCTTCCGAAAACGAGACCGGTGCTGTGAGACAGACGTCCCGGCACTGGCTGAGGTACTCGCTGCGGTGGTGGTGTGCTGCATGTGGATCGTCCGGTGAAGGAGTTTGCGGACAACGGACAGGACCATTGAGGCAGCTGTTCGTCTTTCCGGTGAGCAAACATTCGTGTTTGGTATTAAGCGCCATGTCAGCAGACGCTTTGAGGAGAAGAGGCGGCAGTAGACCTCTTCGATGATTCTCTGGCTGGGGAGTCAAATGTAATGTCACACACTGAAACTGGGTGAGAGGGGGGTATAAACCTCTGTGATAATTTCAAAAAATTAGAGAGGCTGATGAAGAGGGAGCAAGCTAAATGGTGGGAGCACCGTTCATTGAGCAGATATTTAGAAGTGGGAGAAATCCCTCGAGGATTAAGGATTATGCTGGCACCCAGCTATGAACAACAGGACCCTAACATGCTCAATGAATGGGTAGAGTGTAATTTAGATTCCTCCCGCAAATTGGTCACTATCTTGGTTAAATACGCAGAAAGTGACCGTATTGCTTTACAGGAACAAATTGAGGAGTTGAACGCAGAAATCAGCATGTTGGAAACCGGGACTGAGGCGGAATGTGCCAAACTCAGGTGTGAAATGGTGGCCAGATTGCGCAAGGAGGAGGATATAATTAAAAAGCGGAAAGCTTTTAAAATTTCAACATGACAAAATTGAGTATCAACAAGGTCGCATTTTTACGTTCGCAAGAAAATTTAATGCCATCACTCCAGGGCCTCCATCTGTTTTGGCTAATACTGGTGCAACACCAGCATCAGACCTGCTGTCATCTGCCTCGGATGTGAGTTCAGTGCCTGACAGTGAGTCGGACACAGAATTAACCAGAAATGATCCGTGATTGGGGTTTACCAGGTTCTCGTTAGCGCAGGAGGTAGACTGCCTGCGACAAGACAGACGAGATACCTTGCGTCCCAGAAAACCCAATCAGAGCGCAACAAAAGTAACAACAAAAGGCGGCGACAACGACGCTAAGCAGGTCGCAAAAGAAAAACCCCTGAAGAAAAATCAGTCCAACAAGATATGGAATCAAAAGAAATAAACCCATCTCATAACATCAGCAATCATACCCCAGTTGACTCCTCTGTAATCAATCTCACCAATGTTGCTCTCAATCCAGCTGACTTGACAACTCTTTCACTGGAACTAACATACAGTCCAGCGAGTGACTTCAACTAGGCAAAGACCAGGATTGATCTTTATAAATATACCCGCAAGCTGAAGTTGCAGAAACATATTATGAGCAGCAAATTCCAGCCAAAAACGCACTTGATTCCATCTACTAATTTGTCATCTGATCTAATTGTCAACGATTTGGAACTGTTACAAGATCTGACAGTATTACGCAATGAATCTCCAAGCTCAGGATCTTCAGAAGAACATTTGGTTTTAAATACGCCAGGCTACACAAATTTTAAACCCAAATCCACCTTCACCCCACTAATGTTACATGACAACATTGATATTTTCCATGAATTGACTGTTGAGGGGATCAAGAAACTCTATACAACAACATTAAGAGAAACGCAAATATTTAGCACAAGATAACAGCTATGCTAATTTGGTCAAAAAATTACAGGCGGATAACAACATTATTATCCGCCAGTCGAACAAAGGGGGCAATGTCAACCTTTGGTCTCGTTCTCTCTACCTGGAAGAGGCTTACCTTCAGCACTCTGCTATAAACGTTGTGATATTTGCACAGTGATAAAAGCACAAGCAGAGTTTCAGTCACTACTGATGGGGTGGAGGAGTGCGGGATTCCTGAGTCAGGACGAGTTCAGATTCCTTAAAAAAGATCATCCAGTAATACCCGTCTTCTACTTGATCCCCAAAGTCCACAAACATCTTGAAAAGCCCCCAGGCAGACCTATTATCTCTGCATGCAGGGGACTGCTGGAAAATACTACTGTATACATTGACTCTTTCCTCCAAGAATTTGTTAAAGCATTGCCATCCTATGTACAGGATTCTGGTGATTTTTTGAGGAAATTGGATTGTGTATTATGGGACTCAGAATGTTGGTTAATCACACTGGATGTATCAGCCTTATATACAAGCACCCAGAACATGGATGGGTTGAGGGCTATTCAATTCTATTTGGGAAGTAGACCAATCCAAATGTCTGAACATACCAAGATGCTCTTGGCTATGATTTCTTATTGCCTGCATAACAACTTTTTCATGTTCAACAACCAGTATTTTCAACAAATTAGGGGTGTTGCTATGGGGGCCTGCTTTTCTCCCAGTTATGCCTGTTTGCATATGGGCTACTGGGAGGAGCAGGTCCTTCATGGCACACACCATGACATTTTTGTGGAACATATGGTACACTGGTACCGATACATTGACAACATATTTTTAATATGGCGCTGTACCAAACAGCAGGCTCTTATTTATTTATTTATTTATTTTTAAAATGTATAAAGCGCAGCTTATACCCATGGGTGTCTTGGCGCTGTAACTCAGCTTATAGTCTCAGTAGGAACATTATCGGGATCCAAAAGTAGTACAATAAAGAGGGACATCATTGGTCGAACAACCAAGTCTTCAAGAGCTTTCTAAATTGAAACAGTGAAGGTGTAGATCTGATCGCCAGCGGAAGGGTATTCCATAGTCTGGCTGCGGTGTTAGTGAAGCATCTGTCTCCCCAAGTGACAGTCCTAGTCCGCGGCACCATTAATTGGTGCGAGTGTTCGGATCTAAGTGGTCTAGTAGGGCGATAGAGGATGAGCTTCTGTTTAAGAAACTCCGGCCCAAGACAATGTAGGGCTTTAAAGGTAAGGCATAAGGTTTTAAATCTGATCCGATTTCTGACCGTTAGCCAGTGGTAATTCCTGATTACTTGCCTAATCGATTTGAATTTGGGAGTGCCAGACAGCAGCCTTGCCGCTGCATTTTGAATTAGTTGTAATTTGGCGACTACCCGAGATTGAGCATTTGCAAATAAACCGTTGCAGTAATCCAAGGATGAAAGTACCAAGGAACTCACCACCGTTTTCCCAGCATTCTCTGGAAGAAAAGGTAGAATTTTCCTTAGAAGTCTGAGTTTATGGAATGCTGAGGATGCTATCTGATTAGCATGGCTAACAAAGTTCAGTTTCTCATCAAAGATTATCCCTAGTTTCCTGACCTTCTGAACAGGGATTGGTAAGGCTCCAAGTGATGGAGGCCACCAAACTGAAGACCACAGAGGGGATAATTTTCCAAAGATAATCACCTCCGTCTTTTCTGAATTGAGCCTTAAGCAGTTCCCGGCCATCTATTCCTTAATTGCCAGCATGCCTTCTTGAAACCAAGCCACCACCTCTTCTCCATCGTTATTAATAGCAAGCACCAACTGGGTGTCATCGGCGTATGTGGTAAGGCTCATCCGGTAGTTTTTGATAACCCTAGCTAAGTCCGACACATAGATATTAAAAAGTGTCGGACTTAGGGATGAGCCTTGAGGGACACCACACGGTAAAGCCAAATCGGCCGATTTAAACGATCCCACTGTTACGGCCTGCGTTCTACCCGACAAAAAAGAGGCAAGCAGAGCTCTGGCCATAGATTGAATGCCCAACTCTCCGACACGGTCAATCAAGATGGAGTGATTGACCGTGTCGAAGGTCGCCGATAAATCCAAGAGGACCAGTATGGCTGTGCCCCCTTGGTCTCTAATAGTCCTGATGTCATCAGCGGCTTTGATAAGTGCGGTCTCAGTCCCATGCATCTTCCGAAACCCGAACTGAGTGCCGTCGAGTAGAGTGTTTTGTTCAATATACTCTGACAGTTGATTGTTCATTACTCTCTCAGCTACTTTGGCTAGAAAAGGCAGGCTGGCAATAGGTCTATAGTTTTTCAACGTGTTCTTATCTAGACCGGGCTTTTTAAGTAGAGGTTTTAATAGTGTGTTCTTCGCTAATTAAATCAGTTACTGGGGGAAAGATTTTTGGAGGGCAGGGGTCTAAGGCTGAGCCCGTTTTTATAAGTCTGATGATGTCAGCTGTTTGATCCTCCTTTATCTCTTTAAATTGAGCAAATGAACAATCTCAGTGTTTACTCGAAGGAATGGATCTGAGTTCAGTAGGGCTCTTCATCACTGAAAACTCCGAGTAAATGTCATTTACTTTTTATAAGAAAAAGTTTGCCAATGCATCACAGAACTCTTGCGAGAGAGGAGGGCCCAAGTCTGGTGATTTCCCCGCCAATGACTTTACCACCTCATACAGTTGTCTACTTGAGTTTTTAGAATTATCAATTTGTTCCCCAAAATATTTCGTTTTTGCCTCATGAATCATTTTTTTGTAGACAGCCAATGTTTCTTTATATATAGATTTACTTTTACTATCATAAGCCTTTCGCCAATTTCTTTCATGGTTCCTACAGACCTGTTTTTGTTTCCTTAAAGTTTCTGAGAACCACGGTGCAGAGGGCACTTTCCTGTTTTTTTAAATAGATTTAAGCGGCACAAGTGTCTCCACTGTTTTACCCAACCAGGCAAAAAACTGATCCACCGCTGTGGTAGAGTCTGCCGAAATATTGGGACGGGATTTATTTAGCGACGCTCTAAAGGTCGCATTATCGATGTCCTTCCAGACCCTAAACGGTTCTTGAGTTAGAGGGACCCCTTTAGGAGTGGGAGCCTGGGTAATGGGAATATGACCCAAGATGGCATGATGATCAGACCAAGTGAGAGGCAGTATATCACATATTACTAACTCTTTAATGTTGGAAAAAATGCCATCTAATGTGTGTCCAGCCTCGTGTGTAGGTGACTTTACGAGCTGAATTCGTCCCAACATTTCACAGTCGGCCAATAGGGATGAGGTTTCAGATTCTTCTATTTTGTCTAAGTGGACGTTTAAATCTCCCAGGACTATGAAGGTGTCATCAATTGCTAATGGTTCCATAAGCGACACAAAGGAGGACAAGAATTCAGATCGTGCACCCGGAGGTCTATAGACGAGTACTCCTTTAAGATTATATAACGGAGTAAGCTTGATGGCAAAGTGTAGGGCTTCGCATGTAGATGAAAATATAGGAAATGTTCTAACCGGAAAATTATTCCGGGAAATTATTGCCAAGCACCCTCCTTTTTTCCCCTGTCTGTTTAACCGGTGTACAGTGAAACCATGCGGCACTGCCACCAGTAAATCAGGATCGGATACATCATCCATCCACGTCTCTGTAATGAAAAGAATACCTATTTTTCTATCCCGAATTAAATCACCAATCTCCTGCCTATGCCTGGCCAAAGAGCGAGCATTGACGAGTGATATTGTAATATTCTCAGGTTTAATAATATGGACATCTGAGAGGCTAGCCTTAGTATTAGTAAACGGTATAGGAGACTTACAGTTCGGACAACTAACGGTGCCAAGCCCAAAAATAGTTTCCGGGACGTGTTGCGAACAGGCCGCCCTATGGGCTGGTTTCAGCTGCATAATCTCAGCCGATGTATATCTAATCCAGTGTGCCGAAACTGAGACAGGGGTTCTGGCGCTAGGCGCGGGTCCGGCGCGGACGGGCGCAGACGGGCTTGCTTTTGGCGCGCCGCGCCCGCTGCGCGGACGAGATGACCTTCCCTTTTTATCCAGTGCTGAGGAGGAGTGGGAGGCGGCCAGGTACTGGAACGCCACCCTTCCTTCCCCCAATATGGCGTCTGCTGACCCTGTACTCCCGGCGTCAGCACGTAATCTGCTGCGCTGAGGACAGCGTGGGGAAGCGGCGATTTGTGCAAGAAAGGCTTGCAATGTTTAAAAGATGCACAGAAGTTTTAACTAAAATGCCACAACAAAAAATAATAATGCACACTTTTAAAATGAGGATAATGAGCCCCCGGCTTTCCGCCTCAGGGGTGGGACTAGCAGTAAAGTCAGCGCGCTCGCGCTACCGAAATGTTTATATAGCCTGGGAGGGCGGGAGGCAGCCAGGTACTGGAAGGCCACCCTTCCTTCCCCCAATATGGCGTCTGCTCACCCTGTACTCCCGGCGTCAGCACGTAATCTGCTGCGCTGAGGACAGCGTGGGGAAGCGGCGATTTGTGCAAGAAAGGCTCGCAATGTTTAAAAGATGCACAGAAGTTTTAACCAAAATGCCACAACAAAAAATAATAATGCACACTTTTAAAATGAGGATAATGAGCCCCCGGCTTTCCGCCTCAGGGGTGAGACTAGCAGTAAAGTCAGCGCGCTCGCGCTATCGAAATGTTTATACAGCCTGGGAGGGCGGGAGGTGGCCAGGTACTGGAACGCCACCCTTCCTTCCCCCAATATGGCGTCTGCTCACCCTGTACTCCCGGCGTCAGCACGTAATCTGCTGCGCTGAGGACAGCGTGGGGAAGCGGCGATTTGTGCAAGAAAGGCTCGCAATGTTTAAAAGATGCACAGAAGTTTTAACCAAAATGGCACAACAAAAAATAATAATGCACACTTTTAAAATGAGGATAATGTGCCCCCGGCTTTCCGCCTCAGGGGTGAGACTAGCAGTAAAGTCAGCGCGCTCGCGCTATCGAAATGTTTATATAGCCTGGGAGGGCGGGAGGCAGCCAGGTACTGGAACGCCACCATTCCTTCCCCCAACATGGCGTCTGCTCACCCTGTACTCCCGGCGTCAGCACGTAATCTGCTGCGCTGAGGACAGCGTGGGGAAGCGGCGATTTGTGCAAGAAAGGCTCGCAATGTTTAAAAGATGCACAGAAGTTTTAACCAAAATGCCACAACAAAAAATAATAATGCACACTTTTAAGATCTTGATTTCATTGACATGATCAACAACAATGCTTTGAACTTTGCTTTCACTTCCAATATCAGCCAGGATAACATTTGTTTTTTGGATGTGGAGGTTGTTATCAGCAACAACAAACTAGAGACGGTACTTTACAGAAAACCTACAGCAGGTAACACAGTGCTGCACTCCAAGAGTCACCATCCGGCACATCTGATTCGCAGTATCCCCTATGGGGAGATGCTGTGCATCAGACGCATTTGCAGCACTGAATCCCAATGTAAGCTAGCTCAGCAGGCTAGTAAAATACGATTCTTGGCCAGAGGGTACAGAGCCATAGCAATAGATACGGCTATTCGTAAGGCAAATTCTATCCCTAGAAAGGATGCTCTGCTATATAAAAAAAACCCTGGTAGCAGACCCTAAGACCCTAAGACGACCAGACAACCTGTGAGGCTTATTCTGACTTATAACAGACAGCACCAAGCTCTCCACAGGATTCTTAATTGAAATTGGAACTTGGTGCGCAATGATCCGATTATTGGTAGCTCTATGTCAGGTAAACCTGAAATTTCTTTCAGAAAAGCACGCTCTATGAGCGATGCTCTGATCAAGTCCTCAGGTGGCAACGAATACAACTAGGTTGCAGGCCAGTAAGGGATTTAGAAAATGCTCTTCTTGTAAAGCTTGCAAACACGGTGTGAGCAGTACACAGTATACTACACCTTTCTCTGATATCCCCCGTGCCATCCACAAACAGCTGATGTAAGACTAAGTTTGCGGTGTATGTGCTGGAGTGTCCGTGTGGCCTGCAATATGTTAGGAGCACCAAGTTGCGGGTTCATAAACGGATACTCCAGCACATTAGGGCCATCAACACCAGTGACGCCCCCTACCTAGTCGCACGTCATTTCATGGACCATCATGAGAACAAAAGTCACTTGGTACAATACTTTGTCATAGACACAGTCCCCCCCTGAATAATTTTTTGAAAAACTTCCCCATTGTTATGACATCTTGACTAGGGGAAGGGCTGTGGTGTTAGACTGAGTTTTTCGCACAGTACAGTGTTTTCAATCAACTGTTTTTATGATGGATTGTTTTTAAAAAAAACAAGAGTTCGCTCTTTCACGTTTTTGATTCACTTTACACATGTTTTGCACATACTGTACTTCTTTGATTGCACTAAATTGCCTTATGGGCATGATTGCCTTTTACTCTAAGGATTAGGGTTGTTGACAGAAATTAACCCACTTGGGTCTTATTGTTCATGCATGCTGCTCCATTTATTGCACAGTTGCATTTACTTAGCACATATTAGAAATGAGAATTACAATGAATTTATTCAGTAATATCTTTATACGTTATATCATTGTTTTAAAGGATTGCTCCAATTGCTTTCTTTTAAAAAAAATAACGTATTTTTATATGTGCAGTGCATACTTATAATTATGTGGTTTTTAACATCCGTTTTTAACCTATAAGTATTACTTCATTGCCCATGCATTTGGCATTGTGTCAACCAATCATGTTACAGTTTTGTTTGCACTTTGCACTTTAAAATCCGCCTGCTCCTCCAATGGCGTTGTGGGACCAAGGCCCTGGGTATGCCAAAACGTGATGCTGGCAGGCTGCTGAAAATCGAAATAAAATAATTCTCACCTGCATTTCCAGGGTCGGATCTCGTCTCTTTTCCGGTGGTGTCCTTGATTATATATATATATATATTAGCCATAATCCTGTGAACGATCCCTTCACGATCAAAAGCAGGTACTGTATGGACCACGATGTGGAGGTTAATATCCTTTAATTTTTGCAGATTCAAAAGTGCAAGTGCGTGAAAGTTACAAGCAAGTTCCCAGCCTGACGAGTTTCGATTGCCCAATGGCAGTCTTGATCACATGACGCGCTGGGCCTATCAGTGCATATATATAGTGGTTTAAAATGAGCACATGATATAAATATTCAAATTAGTTCAGAACGGAGTACAAACACAGCAACACTCCTGTTTTTTTAATTAATGGCCAAGTAAATTAAACTCTTCACACATATTGTACATTTGCGTTTGCGTTTGCTTATTTTGCAAATAAATACATGCTAAAAGCAAAGTGCTTCTAGACTCAAAACACAAATATAAAAAAACATCCAAATAGTTGTATTATATATTTTTTAATTTTTTAATTATATAACTCGAAATCAAATGATAGCATAGTGCTTATTTTAGAGCTATATTAATGAGTGTGTATAGAAATCAGTCCATTGTCATAGTTAGTTTTGTACTCCTTAAATTATCTGTCAATTCACTAACTGGTATGTCGAACATGTGCAAAAAAGTGCTGGCGTGAAAGTGTTTGGTTTCAAAATAAATATATACATAAATACATAGCAGCATATAGCAAATGTCCCTCATAACTTTTCATAATACTCTATCTTGAAACAGTTGGCAGATGTATGTTTCAATAATGCGTCCTACTCATCAGATATCATTGTTCATGTAATTCATTGAAGAAAATAAATAAACATTTCAAACATTGGCAACCCCCTTAGTTCATGTTAGCAGCAATAAGATGAAATTTTGCGATTTTTTAATCCTGATTTTGAATTGTGAACCAGTGTCCCAACTTACTTCATAAAACTGGAATTGTGCTGCTAAAAACCGGCAAGAGCTCCATAAAACCCAGTAAAAACGAGGAAAACCTCAGATAAAACCACGTAAAACCGAGATCCAACCAGATAAAAACATCACAACACCAGATTATATTTTTCAAAAAAATAAAAATAACAAAAACACATAAATATAGCAGCTATCAGATTAAAATGCATACCATTTAATAAAAATTGGATTCCTAAATATGATGACTAAAATCCAAGAGCTCAAAAACCGGTAATATCCTCCAGTAAAACAAGATAAAACCTAGGAAAACCCAGACTAAAACCTGGCTGAAGCAAGAATAAAAACCAATTAAAATGCAAACCTGGAAATCATCACCATATCTAATGTTACTGGCCCAAACATTATTCATAAAAAGTTATGCAAATCATCACTGTTGTTGAGACCATTCAGCATTTTAGTGTCAATAACATGATAAATTCTGATTCCAATTGCCTCAATCTTTTTTCTCTGTTTCCCCAACGATGTTTTTGGGAACTGAACTTATAACGTAATATCTGAGGTCATTAAGATTGTTATTTTGTACCAGTTTTAGATGCCGCACCACAGGATAATTAGGATCTGAATTTAACACCACTCTGAGATGTTGAAGGAAAACAATAAGTGGCAGGTGTACTCTAGAATGTATACAGCATGATCCGTTCTACAAGTATAGTGTCCTTGTATTTTTATAGTTTCAAGGCTAAAGGCAGTGATCTATTCAGAAACATTTTTTCCAAATTTGCAAGCGCGACATGAGCTGCACTTAAAAAAGCCTGTTCTAGCTGACAGCCAAGAATCGGATGCATTAACCTCAGGACTGTTCCTTACAAGTGCATCCCTCATCGAAGGCGCCCTTCTAAATGTTAGTGTTGGACGCTCAGGCAAGATTTGTGACATTGTTATATCCGATCGAATTATCGGCCAATTTTTATATAAAAGCTTGCGAACTTACCTCCCCTGTCTGCAAAAAGTAGTTATTAATCTGATGTTGTTAATTGATTCAACATTTATGGCACCAGTATCATCATAGGTCTGCCTAGATAATGTATGCATCTTAGGTGTTGTAGGAGGGTCGTTATCACTAATGACACTGTTTGCCTTATCACGAGCTGATTTTAAATCCTTGGCCTTGTATCCTCTATTTAGAAATCTTTCATAAGCTTCAGCCTGGCAGTTCTTGAGATCATCATCATGACTACAGATACGTTTAATTCTTAAAAATTCTCCATAAGGAATACTTCGAATGAGGTGATGGGGATGTGAACTATTCGCAATGGAGTTTCCAGCTGTTAACTTCCTGCGCAACCTAGTTTAAATCATATTTTCTTTCATATAGATTTCAACATCCAAGAATTGTACCTTAACATTACTAATGTCAGATGAGAACTTAAGATTAAGTGTATTGTCAATAAGCATATCCAAACAGTTATTAACTGTCTCAATAGAACCTTTCCAAATAAGACAAACGTCGTCAATGAATCTCCACCAGTGGAGAACATGTTGGTCAAAAATAGCTTTGTGAGTGGCCCTCAGGATATGCTCCTACCACCAGCCCATGTGTAAACACACGTAGCTGTGGGAGAAGCATGTCCCCATCGCCACTCAACGCAGCTGTTGGAAAACTTCCTTGTTGAACATGAAGTAATTGTGGGTCAAACAGACTTCAATCATCTTTAAAAGCAGTTTGTTATGCTCATGCATACGAATACTCCTTTTTTCAAAAAAATAGCGAACTGCATTTATACCGCCATTATGGTGGATACTGGTATATAATGAACTAATATCCATCACTATTAGATAACACCCTTCCTTCCATTTAACCTTATTAAGTTTATTCAAAAAGTGTCCAGTATCCCTAATATATGACAGCAGACCTTCCACAAACTCGTGTAGAAAGTGGTCAACATATTTCGAAATGGCTGCCAATAGATTTTTTTGTGCCGAAATAATTGTCCTGCCTGGGACTGGTACCACATTTTTATGCACCTTTGGGATAAACTATAATATAGGAGTGATGGGGAAGTCATTTTTCAAAAAAATAAAAAAATAAATATATATAGGTATATATGTTATATATATGTTTTATGCTTCTAATTGCATATATATATATATATATATATATATATATATATTTATATATATATATATATATATATATATATATATATATATATATATATATATATTACCTACTGGCGGTCGCCAGTAGGTATATATAGTTAGGATTTTTTCTCTATGGGTTTTTTGAAAATTCTATGTCTAATAACTTTGGCGTTTGTGGACGGAATTGGCTGAAATTTTCAGGAAAATGGCACATTTTGTTTCTGAGCAGCCCTTGAAAATTTGGGGGGGGTTCGTCCAGTGGGGGCCGAGAAAAAAGGGGGGTCCCAAAACGTGTTTTTAACATTGAGTTTTCCATAGGGCGGTTGGCCTCACTTTTAGCCCGAACGGCTGAATGGATTTGCACGAAACTTGGCAAAATTGTAGGGACTGGTAGCCCGATGTGCCTTTTGTAGGTCTCAATATATGTGCTCCAGTGGATTTTGAGAAATTAACGTTTAAAAAAAGATATATATCTGTAACAGCGGACCGGGCAGCGGCCCAGGACGCGTACTTTTCGCGCAACGGAGCTTTGTGAAGCGAAGCTGATTGGTTCTCTGGCGTCTGTCAACATTCCAAACAGTCCGTAGCGGCTGCCATCTTGTCTCTCGGTAGGATCGAGAGACAAGAGGAGGCCAAAGCGAAGGGGCAAATGACCATAAGGGGGAATAGTAGATCCTCGCTGACCCCCTAGGTTTGATGTGGAGGTTTTAAAAGGGCCCCGCGGGGCAAAAAAAAAAAATAATAATAATAATCGAACGGCTGAATGGATTTGCACGAAACTTGGCAAAATTGTAGGGACTGGTAGCCCGATGTGCCTTTGCTAGGTCTCAATATATGTGCTCCAGTGGATTTTGAGAAATTAACGTTCAAAAAAAGATATATATCTGTAACAGCGCTCCGCCTCGCGTAACGGAGGTTTGCGAAGCGGATTGGTCATTCTGTCACTGGGCTATAGTTGGGCTACATCTGGCTGATATTTGGGCTACATTTGTTTTTTTGTGTGTCTGGCGGCCATCTTTGGGCTACATTGGGCTACATTGGGCTTCATTGGGCTACATTGGGCTACATTTGGGCTCCAACATATATATAGGCCAATGTAGCCCAATATATATTTTTCAAAGTTAATTTTCGTAAAAACCACTGGAGCATATATATTGAGACATAGCAAAGGCACATCGGGCTACCAGTCCCTACAATTTTGCCAAGTTTCGTGCAAATCCATTCAGCCGTTCGAGCTAAAAGTGAGTCCAACCGCCCTATGGAAATGAAGGAAATGAATGGGTAATTTGTAATTAGCAAATAGCTAATCGCAAACTAGGAATGGTAAAGAATCGCTATGTATTCCTTAAAGTTCGCTATTTAGGAAATGCAAAAAACTTTGATGATACATATGGCGGTTCATCTCTAACAAGATAAGAAGCATAGGGATACATTTATGATGACTGGCGCATCACCAGGGATGTGTTAGTCATTCTGTGCCGCTGTTCCGTCACCTATGGTGTGCTGCATTTACAATGCGGCGCATCATGGGGCAAAAACAGCACAGATGCGTGATGTATCTGTGCCGTAAAGGTGGCGCATTGCTGGAGTTGTATCGCAAGTGTGATGAAGCTCCAGCAAGGGTCGGGGGTGCCCCTGTCGCAGGGTTTCTGTTCTCACACAGAACTGTGGACAGAGGATTGGAACCTCGGCGAATTAGGGTGTCCCAAAACTCACGTTAGTAATCAAAAACTCCTTAGCAAGCTAGGTACAGTGTCACATTGGATATAACAAACTCTCAATGTTTAGACAATCCAGAATATGAACTTATAGTACCTCAGGATACGTGGAACTCATGAACAGTCGGTCGTTATATATTTCTTAGAAACCAGAACATGGAGTTAAGAAGAACACATGTGTATTTGAAATGTTTATTTACTAATGCCGTCTTCTGAGGCGTAGTATCTTAGATTATACAAGTACACATATTATCAGTAGCAAAATTACCAGCATAGTCAGTAGTACATAAAAAGCGAATGGTGACAGTATGTTAACATGCTGTAAATGAATAAGAGTTAGCAACACTTATAAGCAGCCGCGGGCCGTGGAGGGAGTTACGGTGAGGCAGGGAGGCGGGGAGGGGGAGAAGCAGGGTGGAGAATACAAGTACACATATTATCAGTAGCAAAATTACCAGCATAGTTACTAGTACATAAAAAGCGAATGGTGACAGTATGTTAACATGCTGTAAATGAATAAGAGTTAGCAACACTTATAAGCAGCCGCGGGCCGTGGAGGGAGTTACGGTGGGGCAGGGAGGCGGGGAGGGGGAGGGGCAAGGTAGAGAGGGCTCCACCCTGCTTCTCCCCCTCCCCGCCTCCCTGCCTCACCGTAACTCCCTCCACGGCCCGCGGCTGCTTATATCTCACCCTCCCTAATACACATATTATATTATTTGCTAAGAAGGTCTCTTTGTGTTGGTTTAGGGCGTGCCCATACTTTAGTGTCTTAGATTTGAAGGAATCACATCAGCATACACCAGCTCTCTCTTCATGTGAACCGCATCAACTGTTGTGTATGTGTGTTCGGCAAAGCAATATAAAACCCGCCTCATGCCCAGAATTGGCAGAAGTTGCACTTATGTTATGAGTATGAAGTCGTGGAGATCAGACCTCATAACAATTCTGTATCGTGTTGTTCTTGAAACTTTAGCACTCGCTGTACAGATATAGTTTAACAAGCAAAGCAGATAGTAGAGCAATAACATATTATTCTCATGTAAACCATGATGAACTACTAGGTGGAAAGCTAAAGCAACAACTAAGTGTCGTGTGCAGAAGTTGCAAAAAAGGAAAAATGGCGTTTAAACCGGTAATGAGCCCATGCTAACTTAACACGGTGTAAAGATATCCAGGACCTAGATGACACCTCCCCATGATCCGGAAACGAACTGAATAAGATAATAGAAGTGCCATCTCATGAGAGTAGATTGCAAGTTTATATGTGGACGGTCCGCAAGGTAAAGCATTAAAAACTAGGAAAATTTAATGCTAAAGAAAAATAAAACAGCCAAGTACTTTATCGAGTCTTAAGCCAATAGGCAAGGTAAATAATAAAAACTTGACAAATAAGTCAATGAATTGTCAATGAAATGCTAGTACTCAGCATATCAAACATGAAAAAGGTCTATGACATAACTGTGTATGCAAAATAAGCTGCAACAGCCTCCAATAGGAAGTCACCGTCTTCATCCGAAAACAGTTCAGCCATCCAATTTAAAAGCGGAAAAGAACATACGTGCTCTCCCAGCACCGGATCCTCTATCACCATCAGAGGACAGCTCGGTGGGTTTTCAAGAAAGCTCTGTTCCAAGAAAGACTGTGCTGCCGCCAGTAAATTCCAGGGACCAAGTAGTCCATGCATCAATGCCACATCCATAATCCTTTCGCCAGGACAAACCAACTCGTGAGTAATGATAGGAGTCATCAGCTGATTAAAGTCGACGTCAGGAGAAACCGGTCCGCAGAGACACAAATCAATGGCCCAATCGAAATCACAGGTCAGGCAGTGAAATACAGGCTGGACACAGGTGAAGTAGGAGAATCGAAAAGATAATCCATATGCCGTGCTTAATATCGCCAACGGCATTGTGCCATAATATTCTAGCATGCGATTGCGGAACAGTGTCAGCAGCTGCAGGGTGGGAGGTTGCATAGGAGGGACATCCATATTTAAAAATGTAAAAAAGCACAAGAGCGTCCGCTGGTAATGCAAGTAAAAATGCCAATCCACGAACCAGAGTGGAGAAAATAGAATGAAAGGAAGCAGGGATGACTCCAAAGATTTTCTCAAATGAAGTCACGAGACCACTGGTAACAACTTTAAAAAAGTGCGCCAGGGTCTGGTCTTTGTGGAGGATGCGTTAAAGATAGTCGGAACCATCTTGCTGAAATTGAAAGGCAAATCTGAATTAAAAGTATTCCTTTTATCGTAACAGTAAGTGAACGGGTTATTTGCTGCAGAAATGTTCTATTTCCTCCCACACATGAACATAGGGAGTTTTCAATCTGGCCACAAATACCAACCTTGGGACAGATTTCAACGGCATGGCAAGAATAAGAGCTCTTTTGTCTCAGAGAGAGGTGGCCTTGAGTTCGGCCCGTGAAACTTTCGTGCTTCACATAGCGAACACCCGTACAGAGGTGCAGACCCTTTTCAATTAACTCAGAACAATCTTCATTATTGAGCATCAAATAACTACCATTTTCCAACAACTTGAACGTGGGGATGATAGCAGGAACTGGCGTGCCTTGCAACACGCAAGCCATATTTGGTCGGTCTTTGTTGTATGAACCGTGTAACTGTATGTGCCTACACATTAGTGAATGATCTGGCGTCTCAGTGCATTCCTCTCCATTCAGATAAACTTCTTGGTCATCTTTGAAACATCTGTATGTGTATGGAAGCGACCAGACCTCATGAAGAAAACCACTACCTAAACGTTCATAACGACCTATTGGTACATATTTCATACAATTTGAAAACTTATATAAAGCAAAACGCAGCGTTATTAAACCGTGGATAAGGCACGTTGCAGCATTGGCCTCTGCCACTGAAAAAGGCAAAGATTCTAACCTTTCAATATGTAACATTGAAAAGGAAGCATCACGCATTGACAGCAAGCGTTGTTTGTTAGTCAAATTGAATGGGGCAAATAAAGAAGAAACGTTCATGTATCCCCAGGGAACTTTACAATTTTTCAGAGTTTGAAGGGTCCAAGCAAATTGCAAGAATCTGAACTACGTTGCCAAAGCAGCCAACCTTTTGGATTTATACTGGAAATGTTAAAGGAAGAATTACGGAGTAGGGCCTGTAAATCACTAATGGACAACCGAGTAAAATTACTCCAACCATCATATTCCTCTAACTCCGGGATAGTAGGGGTGTTTAATTTTTTAGAAGTAGCCAATCCAAAGCATGTGGTCTGGGAAATTGTTTTATTCAGAAACAACATATGATTCGGGATGAGACATGCACGGTGCAAAGCCTCAGTGCCTTGTACCTGCCAGGTTTGTGAACCCCAAACTGATGTAGATCCTGGATATCTTTACACCGTGTTAAGTTAGCATGGGCTCATTACCGGTTTAAACGCCATTTTTCCTTTTTTGCAACTTCTGCACACGACACTTAGTTGTTGCTTTAGATTTCAGCCTACGTGCGTCAAGACGTATGCCTGCTTCAACCAGGCGCAGGGTTTTGACGCAGCTTTGTCCTATCTGATTGTAAATGCGGCACACCATGGGTGGCAGAGCAGAGGTGCACGTTAACTGGTGCATTCCTGGGGATGTGCTAGTTAACATCAATCTGCCCCTTTACATTTAAGTATGTGCAGGGGACACAGAGTCGGTGAGGCTTATCCAAGGTTAAGAAGAGATGAGTCCTGTTCACTGAAAAATTGGACATAGGCTTCACCTCCTCAGCATCTCTGGACATGGCTAAATAATAGCTGCAAAATGTTACTCTTGTTAAACAATTTTACTATTATAATCTCTGAGATTTGTCTCTTACTCTGCAACATCTCATTGTTGTTATCTTTCTTTAAAGATAAAGACAACATGAACATGAGCGACAATCAGCAATCAGTTGATTTCGACCTCATCATTGAACTCGTAATTGAAACATCAGTGGATGTTGATCCCTTGGATGATTTAAATCCTGAGGATGAAGAAGAACGTGATGAGGATGCAGATTTGTCAGAATTGTATGACATAGGATGGGAAGCTGACGTGCTTGAGCCTATGGAACTATAAACATTTATTTAAAAAATTTATAACAAATAAAAAGTAAAAATGTAAACCGTTTAATTTAAAAATAAAGACACCTTCAAAAACAGGTTATGTGTAGTGTCTTCAATAAAATATTAAAATATGCTCATAAAATTAGATCAGATTCACATATAAAACAGCACAGGTAAAATGAATATAAATTCCATTTCTTTTCTGCTATTTCTGTAATCTAAATTTGCCAAGCACTAAAAAATCTTCTATGTAAAAATGTTAAGTAGTGTGTTAAGTTTTTGATGACTGTTATTGATTTACTGTTGGGTAATAGTGGTTAATAACATTTTTTATTATATTTTACCACAGATTCAACTGCAGATCATTTGAAGATTTCAGCATGCCAACCAAAGAAAGACTGAGAAAGGCTGCAAAACGTCAAAGACAGCAGGTTAATGAAAAAAAGCAGCAGTCCTGTAACAAAAATATTTGTCAAGTCACCAAGAAAGCACCGGGTAAGAGTACAAAAACATTCATAAGAAATATCTGTAGTAAAAAAAATATTACTACAGAAAATGTTTCAGTCCAGAAAAGGAGAAGCAATTCAAACGGAAAGGAAAGGCCAATGAAAAATGTTACTGCTAGAGCAAGAGATAACTCTGAAAGTAGAAGGAAACAACAGTTTAGGGACATTCGTAAACGAATGTTCCGCAACAGGATAATTGGCAATTTGTTAAAAAATATTAAGAAAGGTGAACAGAAAGTGGTTTTTTATAAGAGAAAAAAAATAGTTGAGAAAGTCATTGATCAGGCATTTGAAATTAAACGTAAGTTATTTATTTTGATAATCAATAGAATTAGGAAGGTAAACAAGGCAATTTATGATTTCAAAAGAAATAGTAGATGGAAGAGAATAGTTAATCGTAGTAATTTTTGTGAAGTTTTTTCTGGAGAATGGATGCATAGTTCAAGCTCTGAGGCATTTTTTAATGAGGAGAGTTATTTCCAGGATAATGATTTGGTGCATGCAGTTGACACCAGTGGTCAAGCTTATGAAGTGAAAGATGGTTGTCCAGTTGAAAAAGAAAAACTTGTGACAACAGAGATAGAAGAGGTGTTAGGTAATGAGGTTTTAGGAAGACTTCTTAAGGGTCCTGTGTACACCTGGAAGTGTAGTAGTATTTGCAGTGTACGACAGGATTCCATCAATTTGCTTTGTGATTTTATACGGTCATTTAATAAGAAAAGTTTGAAGCAGAAAATGAAGTTGTTGCAAGAATTAGATCCTTGCAGAGTGAGAGAAGTGACAGGTTTGCATGGGCATTCACTGGCTTGTCTTTCCAGGAGAGTATGCCAGAGAGTTTTTCATCATTTCAGGATGCTAGCAGTGCATCATAATAAAGTGAGGAAATTACTTAGAATGTTGTATTATGCTAAGAGTCCAGCAATTATGCTTAAACAATTATGCGCTGCTCCTTTGCATGGTTCTGAAATAGATGTGAAGAATATATGTGAAGAAATTGAGTTTTGTTACTTTGGAAGTAAAGAGGAGAATGTTGAAATTGACCAAGAAGAAGAGAGTAATGTGGAAGATAGTGTACAGGTTTCCAGTACAGATAATTTCCAGAGGGAAATTGCAACCTTTGAGGTGAAATCAAGTGAGAGGCCAAATTTCACTTGTGTGTGTTGTCGACGCACTTATTATAAGAATCAGACTAAGTTAGTGGATTTATATGCAAAAAGTGAAAGGGAAAATAATAGTGAATGGAAGGATTTTACAACATACTTGATGGTAGAAAATTGTTTTGATTTGGGATTGGATCAACGTGTGTGTACTTATTGTTGTAACAAATTAAATCAAAACCAGATGCCTGCTAGAGCAGTTCATAATAATCTGGAATTGGTTGAGATTCCTTCTGAATTGAAGGATTTAAATACTTATGAATCTATTTTGATTCAAAGTATCCATCCCTTTCAGGCTATTGTAAGAATGGAGCCAAAGACAGGGAAATTGCCTCCATCAGATTTACAGAGAGGATTAAAGGGAAGAGTTGTTTATTTGCCTCTAGATTTGAAGAAAAACATTAACACAATTGGAGTAGAAAAAGTGGAAGAGGAACCTCTGGTTATCTTAGTTAATGGGGTTCCGACAAAGAATAAGAAAATATGGCAAGATTTAGTGGATGTTAGGAAAGTCAAAAAGGCAACATTGTATTTGAAAAAAAATAATAAATACTATAAAAATGTATATGTTGCAGAAGAGGAAGTAAGTGAGGAAGAGGATAGCGATTTGTGTGCTGGTCAAATTGAGAAAGTAGAACCCTGTACTAGTGAAGAAATATATGAACATTATAATGTTCATCCTTTGCATTCCAAGGAAGTCATGGGGAATGCTATTGAGTTGTTTCAAATGAAACAAGCCAAAGGGAGTCCCATTAGTGTTTGGGAGGAAAGTTTGGAAGCTCGGTGTTTCCCACAGCTTTTTCCAACAGGTCAGGGAGGAAGATATGATGAGCGACCTCATCAAATTCCTGCTTCTGAATACCGGACTTTGCGATTGTATGCAGGAGATGCTAGGTTTCGACAATGCATTCCCTATTTGTTTCATCTCCTGTTTGAAAGCGATCTGTCTGGACTGTCATATGCAGTGAACCACATCTTGAAAAGTGGTATACACATGCAAAACATGTCGGCAAGTGACTTTATGGATAAAGTCAATGTCCAAGACAGTATTTTGGATTCTCACCTGATTAATCTCATGGCGTGTCAGCGTGGTACTAATGAGTACTGGTACCGTCGTCATGGTGATTTAAAATGTATGCTGAGGAACTTAGGAACTCCCACATGGTTCCTCACTCTAAGCTGTGCCGAGTATGGCTGGGAAGACTTACTTGAATTTCTACGAGAGGCAAATGCAAACATCGAAAACATCGAATTCAAGACACCCGGAGAACTGTGCTCTTTGGATCCAGTCAATGTATGCAGGTACTTCAATCATAGATTTGAAGCTATGATGTCTTTCATCATGAATAAGAAGAATCCACCTCTTGGAGAGGTGTTGGATTTCTTCTGGAGAAAGGAGTACCAAGCAAGAGGTGCTCCTCATATACATATGCTGCTGTGGATCAAGTATGCACCGAAATTTGGAACGGATCCAGAAGAGTCAGTGATGAGTTTCATACAACAGTATTCTACGTGTGCTGTTCCAAACGCAAAGGAGAAGAAAAGCCTAAGAGAAAAAGTTCTACGTTTCCAAAGCCATCGATGTGGAAAGTACTGTCGTCGTAAATTCCGAAACAAGGACAAGTTCTACACCAAATGTCGTTTCGGCTTTCCACGACCGGTGATTTCTAAAGGAAGAGTAAACAGTTTGATGTCTTCGCTGCGACATAATGTGATGAAGAAATCACCTAAAAACACATACAATTTGAAGAGGAACGAAGAGTCCAAGTACATCAACGACTACAACCCGGTGATTTTGTCCATGTGGAATGCTAACATGGATATACAGTTTGTGGCTGATAACTGTATGGCTGTGGCTCGGTATGTGACATCTTTCATCACCAAAAAAGAGAAGACAGAATTGAAGGATATGTGGGAGGACATTTCACATGAAAAGAGCCTCAGCAAGAAGTTGTACAGTTTCAGTCTGAAGATGTTGTCGCATCGAGAAATCGGAGCTTACGAATGCTCTGATCGGTTGTCTTCAGCAAGTCTCTATGCCAAGTCCAGGAGTATCGTTTGGGCGAGTCTTGGTCTTGCTGCAACGCGTAATCGAGTTCTGAAACCTGTGTGGGAAATTGAGTATTTGGCGGAAAAGGAGCCAAACAGTACCGACATTTTGAAGACCAACATGTTGGATACATATTATCCAAATCGAAGCAAACACCTCGACAATGTTTGTCTGTATGAGGTTCTTCAAAATTACATATTCAAGAGGAACATCAAAGAAGATACTGAGAAAGGAGTGTATGCTGTAATAGGAAGTGAGGGATGTCTGGTCAAGCAAAGAAAATGCCACTTGGTAAACCATCGAAAATTGAGTGGCGAATCTCCTGAAAAAAAGGAGTTTTTCTATTTAGCACTTTTGCAACTTTTCAAGCCTTGGCGTGCAGAAGAGGAACTGCTTGGAGATTTCCTCTGTTACGAAGACTCTTTCAATGCTGCCAAGGAGACCATACAATGTCCTGCTTTTCCCAAATATGTAGAAATGTTGAATGCGGAAATTGAGCAGGAAGCAACGATTGCAGCCGAGATTGCCAGAGACAGTTCTCAGGACAGTCAGAGTTCTGCTTCATTGAGTCAGGATCCACTAGGAGGACCTGTTATCGAAAATGAAGCTGCCACTGCTATGAATGAAGTGGAAAGAGCCATGGCACATGCTCAGGAGGATGCGGTTAACTTAGAAGAGTTGGAAAGACAACTCAACGTTGAGCAGAGGAAAATATATGACGAAGTTACCATGCAAATTGATCATGGATTAAGTCATGAGAAGAAAGAGTGTTCATGTACGTCGTTGAAGCCTGTCCGACTGTACGTGAGTGGAGAAGCGGGAACTGGAAAAAGTTTCCTTATTAAAGCAATTTCATGCTATTTGCAGGAAAGGACAGAGTCATCGCTGTCTTGTGTTGTCACCGCTCCAACTGGACTGGCAGCACATAACATTAAAGGGATTACTTTACATCGTTTACTGATGCTGCCAGTGGAGCATGACAACAGTTTACAATATCACAAGCTATCTGGAGATGCTTGTTTTGAAGTTTCAAGAATCTTGAGGAAAATGAAACTTCTTATCATTGACGAAGTAAGCATGGTTTCCAATGTCATGCTTGCGTTTGTGCATTTGAGAATGCAAGAAGTTCTCAAAACAGAGTATGATGTGTTATTTGGTGGCAAACACATCATTGTTTTCGGAGATCTTCTGCAGCTGACACCAGTGAAAGGGCAACCTGTGTTCAAAATGCTCACGCATGAAGATACCAGGAAGTGCCTAGGGAGCATTGGCAACGTCAATATATGGTTAAACTTCAATTATGCTGAACTGCATGAAAATATGCGTCAGGCGAAGGATGAAGTTTACAAGAGTATTCTACAAGATGTTAGAATTGGAAAAGTGACCGAGCATGGGAAAGAAGCTTTACATGCACGATTACTGTCAAATTTATATCCAGAACAAGATGTTGTGCCTGAGAATATTTTTCAGAAAATTACTGAGAAGAAATCTGGAATATGTTTGATGCCAACTCTTGCAGAATGTGCCAAATTCAACAACAAAATGTTGCATTTGGAAAAGCAGGAGATTGTGAAACTAGAAGCTATTGACAGAGTAGAGCATATGGGTCCAACAATTATTTTGTCTGAGAATTTGAAATCAAAATTGGATTCATTAGAAAAGACTATATCTAAAACTGCAGGTTTTGAAAAGACTCTGAATGTGTGCTTGAACTGCCGTATAATTTTAAGAAGGAATTTACATGTTGAAAGAGGTCTGGTAAATGGATCAATGGGTAATGTTGTTGATTTTGTGAAATACAGAAATAGAGATGGAATTGAATTTTTAAAAATTAAATTTGATGGCATTGAGGAAGTACAGCTAATTGGTCGTTGCTCTGCTAGATTTTTGCTTGTAAAAGACTTATATGTTCGCCGTAAGCAGTTTCCTGTTTGCTTGGCATATGCGGTGACAATCCATAAATCGCAAGGTTTAAGTGTAGACAGTGCATTGGTGAATATTGGCAGTTCTGTGTTCAAGGAGTGTATGGCATATGTGGCATTGTCACGAGTTAGAACTTTATCGGGATTGTACTTGATTGAGTGTGATGTCACAAACATTTGTGCGGATCGAGATTGTGTTAAGGAATACAATAGGTTAAGAAGAGAGTATGCGCCACATTTGCCTCAATATCCTTTGTTTGAGAAACGTGTGGTAGGCCGGAAACGAAGAAATGTGACAAATACTAGGGAGGTTGCAGCAAAAAGACGAAAAGTCGATGAACCTGAAATTATAAGCAGAAAGAAAAAGGATTCTGTTGAAGATGTTGTTGGTTTTCAATTTGAAAACAGTTCTGGTGTCAACTGCTATGCTAATGTAGTGGTTAATGTTTTGTTTTCTCTAGAAAATGTAAAAGAAGAGATTGTGGTCAATTCTGATCAAAGATTTTGCAGTTTGTTAAATTCTGTGTTAGAGAAATGTAGCACAGATAGAACAAAAATAGAAAGTGTGTCTGAAATTCGAAATCTGTTAGACAGATGTTCAGGCCAAACACAATTCTCTTAAAATATTCAGCAAGATTGTCAGGAGTTTTTAATGTATATACTTGATGTATTGCATGCTGAAGGTGTAGATGTAGATCACCTGTTTGGGCTTTCTTATCAATGGCAGCATGACTGCGAGAACTGTAGGGTATCAAGTAGTACTAGTGTGACTCAGAAAGATTTATATATTTAACTTTGCCAGACAGTAAATCAGTCTCTTTTAATAAACTAGTAAAAGCAGCTGATCACAACATGGAGTGTAGCCAATGTAAATCTGAAATGATGTCCACATTATTTATACGAACATATGGCGAGTATGTTATTTTAATGTTCCAACGATGTAGGCCTGATGGAACAAAATTGACAACTTTAATTAAAAATTTTGTGGCTTCACAGTTGTCAATATCAGGAAGGACTTTTGTAACTGCAGCAATTATATATCATGACGGTCCTTCAATAACATCAGGACATTACACAGCTTATTTAAAGTCTAGAAACGGCTGGTCATTCTGCAATGATTCTGTTTTAATTTTCAAAAAAAAATTGCCGTATGACCTTAAAAACTCTTACCTGGTGTTTTTAAAACCAAAATTTTAGGGAAAGAATCTCGGGATGTGCTCTGAGGAATTTCAAGAAGTTCTAATGGCTCCTACACGATTTGGCCTTGAGGATAAGTGTAGTACAGAGACATAACTTCTTACCATAACACTGGACGTCATGTTGAAATAACTGCACTTTGAATGAATTCAGAAAAACTGTTTCTTTTTATAAGCAAATTCAAGCAGCCAATCAAAATATGGAGTAGAGGGAATGTAAGTCTGCAATGCTGTCTACTGTTTTATATTGCTTTGTGATTAAAAGTGATGTAGAGAATTTAATAATTGTAGTAGTCATAGAGATAGTGTAAGTCTGCTTTATAGTAAGCAGTATCAGTGTCATAGGAAATGTAGAACATGAGTGAGCAAGGAAGGTAAGATATTAGTAATCCAGGATTGTGAAAATGATCTTCAACATTTTAATTCTGAAAGTTGCGGAAATACAACATGACGGGATTGGCTTACAAGAATTCCAAGAGTTATAAATGGCTCTGACACGATTTGGCCTTATGGAAACGTGTGGTAGAGAGCGAGAAGTCATTTATTGTATGTAACATGTTTTTGAAAACGATGGAGGTTTTCTTTCAGAAAGTGGCGGGTTGAAAGTAATAACAGCACAACAGAGTGTAAGCTGTTCATAGGACATCCTTCGCCGTCATGGAAAGTAAGTTAACTTTAAGGAGTTCTGAATTCTGATTTGTTATGTTGTATGGGTTTTTTAAACACAATCATTTTGATTGTGTTTTTTTTCCCCGCTGTTATATGATGAATACCTTCAAGTCACTGTTTTTAGTGAAATTTGATACATTCTGAGAACAGCAAAAATAAACCATTTAACATGTATAATTAATTCTGTTCTGTTTGCATTTATGATGTACATGTAGAACTGTGTAGGAGGCATGGAGAAGGTGAGGCTTCTGTAAGTGTCAAAGTTGTTGCATACAGTGCTCATATTCTACGTAGTCTTTCATATGATAGACTACATTTCCACTATGAGATACCTAAGCAAAGGCAACACAGGTAATGTGATTGTGAAATGAGGAAAATAAACTCCACATTTTTCAATTACATCACCTGTGTTTCCTAAGTTTACGAATGACATTGTGCAGATGAAGTTTAGGTCTGTCCACGGACACAGAAGAGGTCTAGCCTTTGTTCAAGAGTAAAGTGGACATGACTTACTTCATTAGTAGGCGTTCACATGTATTATCTCCTCTGTATTCTTCAATAAGTGTAAATTTGATCTGCAACCCTGAGTAGGCCTCACCTTAAACAAACCTCTGGATAGGCCACACCTTATTGTCATCCTGAATCAATTATTTAACATGTTAGGGACAGATTTATGATAGGTGTATGCCTCTTTTGCGCCACTGTGCGTCACTTTTGTGACGCAGTCGCGGTTGAAAAGATTTGCTATGAGGGGACAAAATTATAAAATGATGAATCTAGGCAGATGTGTCATGCTGTAAAAAAACAATGCCACACGAAACCGATGCAGCAGTCATGCAAAAGATGCACAATGTTGCAAGATAGGACTCACTTCATCTGCATCAAGATACTATTAGTTTAAAATGTATATTTTTAGGACTGTGTAGGGGCATGGAGAAGCAGAGGCTTCTGTAAGTGTCAAAGTTCTTGAAAAACTATTTGTCCTTCAATCTTTTCCCTTGTTTTTTCTAATTTATTAAAAACATGTTTTAATATTTTTCAAATGTTTGTTCTCTCTTTCACAGATTTTTTAGTATAAAAAGAACAAATGACTAAGTTAATGACAATTATAAGGTAAATGTTTTGTACTCTTTTTGTTATATTTCTATCACATTTAACTTCTATTACTTCCACTGCTTCATTTGTTTAAGAATCACTTTCCTGCCTTTGCTACTTCCCTCATTCCTTTCTCTATTAATTAATTACTCTACTCCTTCACTATTTTTCTTAGTCCCTCTCTTCTCATACTTCTTCACTCTTGGTCACTCACTCTGTCTCTATTACTTTCACTGTTTCTGACTGATCTAAATTTTTTTTTTTAAAAAGAACAGTAAGTATAAGGGAAGGAAACAGACAGTTATGTTAAAAGAAAGACAGCTATAGGGAGTAAACTAGGGATACTGTTACCCGTAATCCTCTGCTGATGATGTCACTGACCATGTCATGAATGATGTAATATGTGACATCATCAGCAGTGGATTACGGGTAATAGTATCTCTAGTTTACTCCCCTATAGCTGTCTTTCTTTTAACATAACTGTCTGTTTCCTTCCCTTATACTTACTGTTCTTTTTTTTAAAAAAAACTTTTGGGTTCGCTCCCAGTTCGCGTACCGGCGAGCGAACTGGGAAGCGAACCAAGAGAAATAGAGGTTGGCAGAGTTCCAAATATTCTACCAATTTTTTAATAACGGGGAGGTAGTTCTGAAAAGAACTTTTTTTTAAATTGTTTTTGTTGTTTTATATTTTTTTTATTATTTTTCTGAACATTTTTTTACTTTTTTTGAATTTTTCTGAACGGTTTTATATATTTTTTGGTTTTTTTGGGGGGGGGAAATGAAAACGATTCATTGTAAAGGGCTCAACAGGAGCAACAAAAAAAAAAGAATTTATTATTTGGGGCGTTTCGGACAAACTGGAAGATGATTGTCAATAGCTCTGTTGATCAGAGTGATGCTACTTTCTCTGTAGCAAATGAATCCATTGCAATGTACGCAGATTTGTTTTACTTCCCCAAATCTCATTTGTATATTTGGCACCATCTCCCTGCCCTCTGGTCCCGTCACTTCCGGTACAACAGATCTTCTGGCCATAATAGGGGGATTATCTAGATCGTTACGAAACGGTGCAGCACTGTAGTTGTTAGGATGCCACCTAGTCATATGGCGATGCATTGTGTAGTTTCCGTAACTGTATTTCTTCTCGGTCCCTCTGGACAGTCTATCTTGACATATAAGGCAAGTTACGTATCTTGCATTTACTTTTTTCTGGCCTTTGGGAATTTAAAAAAATTGCCAAATGAAGTTTTCTTTCCGGTGAGACCTCCTGGGCTCTTCAGGCAAAAACTGCCTCTATTCCTGCTCTTCCTCCTCTTCCTCTTCTTCCTCTTCTTGCTGAATTATAACTTCAGCAGGTGGTCCTCTCTTCCTTGGATGTGGTGGAGGTGGTGGGGAAGCACCAGCTGAAGCTACTAAAGAAGCCATTGCTCACTGCTAACAAAGGGTCTTTCTCTCACAAAGATGAAAGTCAGAGTGAGGAAAGAAGGAGGGGTTTTCATCATTTGGGAAAAACAATAGTTCTCAACCAATGAAAAGTGTTAATTTTAGATTACATGACCTAGTCTTACATCATTAGGAAACCAAAAGTGAAATGAACCAATGAAAAGTGTTATTACCAAGTCACATGACCTGCTGTGTTTACGTTACGCGCTTTGCGCCGCCTCCCGGTTTGCTTCCGTGAACCTGCGCTTCGCGCCTCGGTTCGCTTTCGGGTACGCTAACGTAGCACGTCATATGACGTATCACGCGACAACGCGAAACGTCATGCGGACGCGAGGCGTCACGATGTTGTTTTCTAACGCGGCAGTTGCGCTAAAGGAACGTTTACCGGTTCGCAGACTATTTCGCGGCATCAAGGTCACCTAACGGGAAACTTCCCGATTCGCGAAGCGAGAGCGAAGAAAAAAATATATAATAAAAAAAAATTATTAATAAACATATAAAATATATTTTGGGATTTAAAGAAGAATACATTTTACAGCTACAGATATTAGCTTTTAAAAAACCAATGAAATTCACTGAAAAAACCATAGGTTATAGACCATATATAGTTAGGAATTAGCATTTACAAAACCTTGAAAATTCACTGAAAAAAACATAGGTTATAGACCATATATAGTTAGGAATTAGCATTTAAAAAACCTTATTTTACTCACACAAAACCATTGAAATTCCATATATAGTTAGTTGCACTAACTATATATCGCGCACCCGCAATCCACTGCTGATGATGTCACATATTACATCATTCATGACATGGTCAGTGACATCACTGATGACATCACTGATGACATCTCATTTGACATTACTGATCACATCACTGATAACATCATTCATGTGATGATACGATGAACCTCTTCAGACTCTAATATAACCTTAGATACACTCAGTGTAAACAGACACTCACAGACTGTCATTCATCCATGGAGTTACTCACACACCTAGTCAGTCATGCAAAGAATCAATCACACCTCCATTTCATCAACTATATAGTTATACACACCTTACTTATTGAAACATATAATAACACATATTTACTCTGTTATACAATCCCTGATACAAGTTCACAATGATCCATACAGCCACTCACACATTCACTGGCTCTTATGCGCAATTATTTATATATGTCAACTCTCACATGTACTGTGTTTTACATATGTACTTACTTTGACATGTAGCACTGACATATCCATTCACTCACCAATACACTCATGCACACAGTCAACCGCCCATACAGCTGTTTCCACATGCACTTTTGCACCCATACATCTAGTGAATCAACTGCTCACACATCTATGCACAGAGTCATACACCTCCCAGACACCCACACACACACTCAGTCTCCCATACAAATACTTGGGCAACCAATCAATAACCCATATAGCTAGTCATATAGCTAATGATCAACACATGCATCAGATTACAGAACAACAGACACAATGATGCACAATTTAAAACAGTTTACTCACTAACCCATGCACTCAGTGAGACACATTTAATCACTCACTTATACAGTCAGTCATGCACCTACTAAATCCTTCACCCAGACACTTATACATCCACTCATTCTTCAATATGTAAGACATATTTTAACTTTACAGAAACATACAGTCACTGGATGTTGTCATCAGTGATGTCATCAGTGATGTCATTTGAGATGTCATCAGTGATGTCATCAGTGATGTCACTGACCATGTCATGAATGATGTAATATGTGACATCCTCAGCAGTGGATTGCGGGTGCGCGATATATAGTTAGTGCAACTAACTATATATGGAATTTCAATGGTTTTGTGTGAGTAAAATAAGGTTTTTTAAATGCTAATTCCTAACTATATATGGTCTATAACCTATGGTTTTTTCAGTGAATTTTCAAGGTTTTGTAAATGCTAATTCCTAACTATATATGGTCTATAACCTATGGTTTTTTCAGTGAATATGCATATATATATGTGTATATGTGTGCGTGTAGATAGACCGAGGCACAAGAAAGCAGAAAAACAAACGTGAAGAACACAAAAAGGGGGCAGGATAGATACACCCTGACCCCCTAGGCTTGCCCAGGTGGTCCCACAAGGACAAAAAAGGCCCACATTTTTTTTTCTTTAAACCTGGTCTGTTTTTTTAAAAATTACCCCCCGGGGGGACCAAATCGCGGCAGCATAGTGATAAAGAAGTGTGGGGGGTCCACAATCCCCCCACACTGCCCCAGGGACCGCCGCCCCAGGGCAAAGCAACGCAGCCCCTTGGGGCATACTGGAGGCTCCTGGTGGGCTACTGGGCCCCCAGAGACCCCCAGTATGCAAGGGGAATTAGTTCCTATTCTGCAAACATGCCCGGGGTTGCGCTGCAGAGAGGTGTAAAAAAGTGTGTGGCCTCATTACACCTCTCTGCAATGCAGCCCCCTGGCGCATACTGCAGGTTCCAGGTGGGCTAGTTGGCCCCCAAAGACCCGCAGTATGCAAGGGGAATTAGTTCCCCTCTGCAAACACACCCAGGGGCTGTGTTGCAGAGAGGTGTAAAAAAGGGTGTGGCCTCATTACACCTCTCTGTAATGCAGCTCCCTGGCTTATACTGGAGGCTCCTGGTGGGCTAGTTGCCCCCCAGGGACCCCCAGTATTCAAGGGGAATTAGTTCCTCCTCTGCAAACGCGCCAGGGGTTGCGCTGCAGAACCTTGTAAAAAGGGGGCGTGCCCTCTAAACACCTGCCTGCAAAAATGTAGTAAATCAGTATAAAAAAAATAACAATTAAAACATTTAAAAATTGTCATTTAAAAAACCTTCTAAATTCAATGGAAAAACCATAGGTTTCAGACCTTATATAGTTAGGAATTAGCATTTAAAAAACCTTACAAATTCACTTAAAAAACATGGGTTTCAGGCTTTATATAGTTAGGAATTAGCATTTAAAAAACCTTGCAAATTCACTGAAAAAACCATAGGTTTCAGGCCTTATATAGTTAGGAATTAGCATTTAAAAAACTTTGCAAATTCACTGAAAAAAACATAGGTTTCAGGCCTTATATAGTTAGGAATTAGCACTTAAAAAACCTTGCAAATTCACTGAAAAAACCATAGGTTTCAGGCATTAAATAGATAGGAATTAGCTTTTAAAAAACCTTTGAAATTCACTCAAAAAACTATAAGTTTTAGGGGTGTTATAGTTAGCTGGACATTTCACTCATACAAAACCATTGAAATTGCTCCTATATAGTTAGTCGTGCACCTGCAATCCACTGCTGATGATGTCACATATTAGATCATTCATGACATGGTCAGTGACATCACTGATGACATCTCAAATGACATCACTGATGACATCACTGATGACATCATCCACGTGACAATCACATACACCTTTTCATACACTAGTAAAATCTTTCATCACTCTTTGTAAAATACAGAGTATCATATTTGAATCCATTGTCACAGCAATACAAGTATCTAAAAAATCCACTCAGTGATTCATAGATGTATACACACATCTAATCACTTACCTGTAGATTCACTCATACCTGCTGTCAATGAACAATAGAACACTATCAAAAATACTTATACACCTATATCGACATTAAACAACAGCACACATCCTATTCACATATGAAGTCATCCTACTCACTTATGCAAACAATGGATCATACTTACATATTTACTTAGCAAAAATACTTATACAAACACCACTTCATCTATTCATTTAGATAGTAAGTCATACTTAGTGAATTATAAAATCATTATTACAAATATACAGTTATCCATGCAGTCACGCACACAATCATTGAGTCTTATGTAAACTTATTTATATACAACAACTGACACATACACTGCCTTTTATTTTTCTAGTTTGTTGGACATGTACCATTGAGAAATATATTTGCTCATCACCACACCCATAAAGAGATTCACTCACCCAAACTGTTAGAACATGTAGTTTTAACTTCAAATATCTACTGAATCAACTATTCACACATCTTTGGACAGACACACACCCCCCACCGAACCACACACACTGTCACACTCCCATACAAATACTCGGTTAACTAATCAATAACTAATATAGACTTTCACATAGCTAGTAACCAACTGTAGAATCAGTTTACACAACAACTGACAAAGTGATACAGATATTCACACAGTTTAGTCACTATCCACTATATTTAGTGAGACATTATAAATTGGTCAAGTAAACAGTCAATTACACTGCTACTAAATCCTCCATCCAAATATTTATTTATATATATCCACTCATTCTTCAATGCAAATTGCTATATATATAATGCATATTTAAATAACGAAGCAAACCACATTCACTGGATGATGTCATCAGTGATGTAATTTGAGATGTCATCAGTGATGTCGCTGACCATGTCATGAATGATCTAATATGTGACATCATCAGCAGTGGATTGCGGGTGCGCGAAATATAGTTAGTACAACTAACTATATAGGAGAAATTTCAATGGTTTTGTATGAGTGAAATGTCCAGCTAACTATAACACCCCTAAAACCTATAGTTTTTTGAGTGAATTTCAAAGGTTTTTTAAAAGCTAATTCCTAACTATATAAGGCCTGAAACCTATGGTTTTTTGAGTGAATTTCAAAGGTTTTTTAAATGCTAATTCCTAACTATATAAGGCCTGAACCCTATGGTTTTTTCAGTGAATTTGCAAGGTTTTTCAAATGCTAATTCCTAACTATATAAGGCCTGAAACCTATGTTTTTTTCAGTGAATATATATATGAAGCAGAGTACTTTTTAAAAATGTCATTGAATTCCTAGTTTGCACCCTTAGAGCAGTGCACCTGCCATACCACTTCAGTAGAGGTTCTTGGATTCCATTTGACGTCTGAGGGAATTAAAATGGATACCTGCAAGGTAGAAATAATCCCACTTCAACCAATATCATAGAAATCCATACTTTCCTGGGTTTCACTAACTTCTATAGGTGACTTATGTCTTGATTCTCAGAAATATTCACCATAATTATTTCATTACTTGAAAATGTTATGGTCTTTGCTTGGAGCAATGAAACCAGGAATGCCTATGTTTCCTAAAAAGAGTTTCATGTCTACTCCCATCTTACGATTCAGAAAAGGGGGTGGTGATGAACAGAGTGCCTGAATTAAGCAGACCACTCTTACCCAGTCCAAAGATCAGGGCTTGATCCATCACCGTTTTTTAGCTCACTGCACCATCCCAGCTCAGAACTTGGCTATATGCAAATTAGTCTGTTCCTGTCCCAGTGCATGATGGGAACAGGGCAAACCAAACTACCAAGCCAATTCTTATACTGGGAAGGAAACAAGCTTCCGGGGACCGGTTTCTGCCATTTCAGGCGTCGTCGGCCCGGCTTGCTTGAATCCTGATGGTGCAATGAGCAAGGGACTCACATCTGAGTATACCCTTCCACGCTTATGGTGGACAAAATGATTCAGAAAAGGGGGTGGTGATGAACAGAGTGCCTGAATTAAGCAGACCACTCTTACCCAGTCCAAAGATCAGGGCTTGATCCATCACCGTTTTTTTAGCTCACTGCACCATCCCAGCTCAGAAATTGGCTATATGCAAATTAGTCTGTTCCTGTCCCAGTGCATGATGGGAACAGGGCAAACCAAACTACCAAGCCAATTCTTATACTGGGAAGGAAACAAGCTTCCGGGGACCGGTTTCTGCCATTTCAGGCGTCGTCGGCCCGGCTTGCTTGAATCCTGATGGTGCAATGAGCAAGGGACTCACATCTGAGTATACCCTTCCACGCTTATGGTGGACAAAATGATTCAGAAAAGGGGGTGGTGATGAACAGAGTGCCTGAATTAAGCAGACCACTCTTACCCAGTCCAAAGATCAGAAATTGATCCATCACCGTTTTTTAGCTCACTGCACCATCCCAGCTCAGAACTTGGCTATATGCAAATTAGTCTGTTCCTGTCCCAGTGCATGATGGGAACAGGGCAAACCAAACTACCAAGCCAATTCTTATACTGGGAAGGAAACAAGCTTCCGGGGACCGGTTTCTGCCATTTCAGGCGTCGTCGGCCCGGCTTGCTTGAATCCTGATGGTGCAATGAGCAAGGGACTCACATCTGAGTATACCCTTCCACGCTTATGGTGGACAAAATGATTCAGAAAAGGGGGTGGTGATGAACAGAGTGCCTGAATTAAGCAGACCACTCTTACCCAGTCCAAAGATCAGGGCTGGATCCATCACCGTTTTTTAGCTCACTGCACCATCCCAGCTCAGAACTTGGCTATATGCAAATTAGTCTGTTCCTGTCCCAGTGCATGATGGGAACAGGGCAAACCAAACTACCAAGCCAATTCTTATACTGGGAAGGAAACAAGCTTCCGGGGACCGGTTTCTGCCATTTCAGGCGTCGTCGGCCCGGCTTGCTTGAATCCTGATGGTGCAATGAGCAAGGGACTCACATCTGAGTATACCCTTCCACGCTTATGGTGGACAAAATGATTCAGAAAAGGGGGTGGTGATGAACAGAGTGCCTGAATTAAGCAGACCACTCTTACCCAGTCCAAAGATCAGGGCTTGATCCATCACCGTTTTTTAGCTCACTGCACCATCCCAGCTCAGAACTTGGCTATATGCAAATTAGTCTGTTCCTGTCCCAGTGCATGATGGGAACAGGGCAAACCAAACTACCCCCTTTTCTGAATCGTTTTTGGCCACTATAGGTGTGGCAGGGTATACTCAGACATGAGTCCCTTGCTCACTGCTCCATCAATATTGATTTCAGATCACGCGCCTGTTATTGTTGATTACACATCTGATATGCCATTCTATGTAGTTTGGGATGCTTTTAAGGCTTCTGCCAGAGGAAATATAATTAATTGTGTTGTGACCAAAAAGAAAAAAGCTTTTAAAGAATCCTTAACACTGCTTCAATCTATTAAACAATTAGGACATGAGTTTTTCACATCCAAGAACGACAATGTTTTACAATGTTTAATCAATGCCAAATTTGAATTTAACAACAAATAACTACAGAAGAAAATGCTGGAGTATTATTAAAAATCAATTCTAAATTTTACAGAGGGCGCAATAAGGCCAGTAAATTACTTGCTAACTATTTGAAGATCAAGTCTCAAAAGTCTGAAATAGTTCAGGTTATAGATGAGAGCAGGATTCCTCTTTTTAGGAACAGGGAAATTCTAAAATGTTTTTCTGATTATTAGGTCACTTTCCCACGAACGAGGCCTTGGATTCTTTCTTTTATCTTCTCCCGCCAAAAGAAAAGCAGGTGCAGGATATTTAATTTCTAGTCGAGCCTATTTTGATTTCTCAATTAAAGTACGCTCTTAATGCACTGCCTAAGGATAAAGCGCCTGACGGTTTTTCTGCTAAATTTTATTAATGCTTTTCGCATTATTACCCCCATACTTGCTAATCTTATATCAGCATTTTATTTCACAGGAAGAGGCCAGAGGTACTTTTTTGGAGGCTATGATCGGTTTAATCCCAAAAAAGGACAAAGATATATCCTCCTGTGCTAACTATAGACCAATCTCCCTTATTAATTTAGCTTTGCCAAGATTTTATCTACTAGAATTTCTCTTCTTACTTTGGATATGGTTGGCTCTGAACAAACTGGATTTATTAAGGAAGACACATGACTGATAATTCCACAGTATTTTTAGATAGACTACATATGGCATCAACCAATATTACACCTCTGGCTGCTGTAACCCTAGTCGCCGAAAAGCCTTTTGCCCATGTTAATTGGAAATTTATGCTGCGGGCCCTTGAATGGCAGGGTTTTAGTCCAACTTTTCTCAGATATATAGCCATATTATATTCTTCTCCAATGACATCTGTTTTTTCAAATGGCATTCAGTCTTAATATTTCCCTCTTTTAAGGGGTACCAGACAGGGATGTCCTTTATCTCCTTTACTTTTTATTTTATCTCTAGAACCTTTTTTACATGTACTAAGAAATTAACCATCATTTCACGGCTTCCAACATAAAGATGTTGAGATAAAATTATCTGCATATGCTGATGATGTGATCCTCTGTGTTTCTGAACCGAAGTCATTAATACCGGTTTTTACTAATCTTTTATCAACCTATTCTAAGATATCTGGATATAAATTGAATTCTTCAAAATCTGAAGGACTTCCCCATAATAAGTACTGTTTGAAACATATGTTATTGAGACATGTGTATATGGTGTACATTGTGGCTATCTGCTATGTATATGGTGATTATCTGTTAGTATCTGCTGTAAAGCGCTCCGATACCCTAGGGTCAGGCCGGCGCTATAAAAAACTTCTGAAATAAAATAAATAAATTTAAAAAATCCTTTATATACCTTACTATAGTATCTTCCGTATTCTTACACGACCCATGTCATGAAATCCTCTATATGGCATAACAAATCCATTAAGATTTCACATTGGACTATTTTTTGGAAGCAATGGGTGCCTAAGGGCATAACTCAAACATTTATTGAGTGACTTGACTCATCTTTCCTTTTTGGAACTTCAAACTAAATTTGATCTTTATCCTACTTATGCTATTAAAAATGAGTCTCTCAAAAGGGTTCTTTTATATAATATTTCCACGATTAATCAATCACAATCTCCTAATTGTTCCTCACCTCTGACCCAATTATGCTCTCGTCATCACTTAAAGCATCATATATATATATAAATATCTATATTATATTACCCCTTCTCGTCCCAAATCCAAAATTGAATTAATATGGGACACTGACCTTTAGCACTCCTTTTCTTTGAAGGTCTGGGGGATAATTTGGAGCAAGATACATTATACCTCAAGCAATGCCAGCACTACCCAAACTCTTTATTATTTTTATAATAGATTATATATTACCCCACTTTCCTTGCATAAATACAACACAACTCTTCCAACAATGTGTTGGACCTGTAATACTCTCCCCGAAACTTACCTACATATGTTTTTTTAATGTCCATGAATAGCAACTTTTTGGCTGCAGATATGTAGAACTATCTCTACTATCTGTTCCGTCAACTTCCCTTTTGATATTCAGTGCATCTTTGTAGGAAGTTCTTCACGCTCTTGGCCAGCTCACTCTAAACTGGGTAAAGTTTTAGACCTGTCACTTGCCGTTGCGTGTTAAGTTATTACATCTAACTGGAAGAACGCCACAAATGTAAATGTTACTAGCTGGTGGAATGTTCTTTGTTCTCATCATAGATTGGACACATCGACGGCTACATCTACATTACAAATGATTAATAAGGGCTTCTTCTGGTCTCTGCTCACTGGTTACTTAAACAAGCAGCATAAACCCGACAAGGACTCTAGGATGGTTTTTCAGCCCCATGACTGTTTTTTTTCCTTTCCTGTTTAATATCATATATAGTTTGTACCATTGCCTTTACAGGAGATTTGTTGTTATATGACATGAAGTTGTTATATGAAATAAGTTATAATATGAGATGCATATATATAGATATGTACTAGATATTTTCTTATTTTTTGCTCCTTCTCTTCTTTTCCCCTTTTTCTTCTCTTCTCTATCTCCCTTCGTTTTTCTTTCATTGGTAAATATAAAAATGCAATTTTGTGAGTGCAGAATTATGTTGCTATCCCAATAAGTTCATTGTACAATTTATAGTGTCTATAGTATAATGCTATTTCTTGTTTGTATCTTTTCTTGTTTGTAATTCATCTATTCCATTACCTAGATTCTTATTCTAAGCAAAAGATAATTCTGTACAGTTGTATTACATTTTTTGCTTTTGAAGAGTTGTGCTACTATTTGCTTAGCTTGACACACTGTCAATATTTACTCTGATGATAGGAACCTACAATTCATACAATATGCAAGAGCCTTGACCTCTTGTTAAATGAGTGGATGCTATTTTTTGATTTTGGTATTACCTTCCAACCGCTAAGAATGCCAAAATTGATGCTCTATCCAGAATTTGGGTTCCTGATGTGATTGACTCCAAAAGTAATCCACTCAAAAGAATTCCAGATGGCAAAATTGTAGCTCAAGTATATTCTTCTATGTACAGAAGTGAACACACTAATGTTTGTAGATTGGTTAAAAGATGAAAAGGATGTGTGCTAGGAATTAGGTTCCCATTTGTGCCTAGTAGGGCAACTACAGTTGACACCCATCCCAACTACCCTCTAGCATATGATCGCTCTGTGTATCATCCCAGACATGCTCCCCAATCAAGGCTACAAGACCATTTTGCTATTATTAGAAGTTTGAACAAAATGGCTAATTTCATGGCACTAAAAAAGGTCCCAACAGCCCTGAACTAGTGCAAGTCTTAATTCTTAATGTTCTAAAATTACACAGACTCCCTTTCTGTGATCATCTCCGATAGTCGTCCACAGCTTGTCTCTATTTTATGACATTATTTGTGTGTAGCCCTGCAAATAGACGCTTGTTTTTCACCTTTTTAATTTAAAATAAATATAACTGTAAACAAAAATTAAATCAATTAAAATTAACTCTATACATAATGTAATGTGTGTATACTTGTAAAGCGCACTATCACCTGAAAGGTATCTTGGCGCTGTATACCGCTGTGGAATCCTTCCTGGCTTTCCCTGTGAGATGCCCCCTTACTGGGCACCTCCAAGTTGAGGCCAGGCATCCTAGCGCTTTCGGGGCCATTGTGGAGATTAAGCAAGCTATTGCCCAGAGTTGCAGAGTGGGACCCATGATTAGAGTAGGCACCTAGGCGAGAATTATCGAGTACGTGGACATTGAGCCCAAGATCCTGCCGCGTCAGAAATTTAACCCTGGTCCTGGGCCAGATCTCTGCCTCAGGGTCTGCCGCTCTAATCGGTGAGCCACACTTCTCCACCATTATGTGTTGTAAAAGGTAATCAACCTTTATCCCGCATTTTTTTTCCCGCATACCATCATCCCGCATACTATTAATCCGCAATGTCATTCATCCCGTATACCATCAACCCGCATTTTTTTACAACGCATGTGCTTTTATCAGGCATGCCTTTACAACGAAATACGTTGTAAAGGCATGTATGGTAAATGCATTTGCGTTGTAAACGATGACGATGTCGAGAGAGGTAAGGGGGTTTGGGTTAATTTTTAAGGGTGGGGGTCGTGCTGGGGTAGTGATTGTGTAGTGTAGTGTTGTGTTAGTGTAGTGTTGAGTTATGGTGGTTGTTTAGTGTAGGGTCGTGCTGGGGAAAGTGTAATAGGGGTTAGGGTAGTGTTGTAGTGTTTGTGTAGTGTAGGGTCATGCTGGGGGTAGTGTTTTAGGGTTTAGGCTAGTGTTGTAGTGTTTGCGTAGTGTAGGGTCATGCTGGGGGTAGTGTTTTAGGGTTTAGGGTAGTGTTGTAGTGTTTGCGTAGTGTAGGGTCATGCTGGTGGTAGTGTTTTAGGGTTTAGGGTAGTGTTGTAGTGTTTGCGTAGTGTAGGGTCATGCTGGGGGTAGTGTTTTAGGGTTTAGGGTAGTGTTGTAGTGTTTGTTTAGTGTAGGGTCGTGCTGGGGAAAGTGTAATAGGGGTTAGGGTAGTGTTGTAGTGTTTGTGTAGTGTAGGGTCATGCTGGGGGTAGTGTTTTAGGGTTTAGGCTAGTGTTGTAGTGTTTGTGTAGTGTAGGGTCATGCTGGGGGTAGTGTTTTAGGGTTTAGGGTAGTGTTGTAGTGTTTGCATAGTGTAGGGTCATGCTGGGGGTAGTGTTTTAGGGTTTAGGGTAGTGTTGTAGTGTTTGCGTAGTGTAGGGTCATGCTGGGGGTAGTGTTTTTTTGGGTTTAGGGTAGTGTTGTAGTGTTTGCGTAGTGTAGGGTCATGCTGGGGTGTAGTGTTTTAGGGTTTTGGGTAGTGTTGTAGTGTAGGGTCATGCAGGGGTAGTGTTTTAGGGTTTAGGGTAGTGTTGTGGTGTTTGTGTAGTGTAGGGTCATACAGGGGGGAAGTGGTTTAGGGTTTAGGGTAGTGTTGTAGTGTTTGTGTAGTGTTGGGTCATGCTGGGGTGTAGTGGTTTAGGGTTTGGGTAGTGTTGTAGTGTAGGGTCATGCTGGGGGTAGTGTTTTAGGGTTTAGGGGGTGTAGTGTAGTATTGTAGTGTTTGTGTAGGGTCATGCTGGGGGTAGTGTATTAAGGTACTGTTGTAGTGTTTGTGTAGGGTAATAAAGTGCTTTATGGTAGTGTTGGGGGGTCGTGCTGGGTATTACATTAGAGTGTAGGGTAGTGTAGGGTAGGGTAGTGTACTTTTACTTACCTTTACAACTTTTACAACGAGTATACCTTTAACATGCATGCCTTTACGTTGTAAAGGCATGCGTGCTAAAGGCATATTCGTTCTAAAAGTTTTCGTTATTTTAATTTGCGGCCTAATAGTATATGCGGGATTTTTTTTGCGGACTGATGGTATGTGGGATTATGTCATATATTCGTTGTAAAATACATAGTATATACATATACACATTTTACTTTAGTTGGATGTTATTTTTTTAAAGAAATCTTTACAAAATAACTCTAATTTAACTGTAATATACCTAAATGTTGTTAATAGTGCTGTAGCATTTCTTTTTTTTTACAAATTATTCAACATTTAAAATGTATATATAAGATTGACTACATACACAATAATTCACTTTTCAGAATGTATCTGTACTTTATAGAGAGATTCCCAGCCCAATTTCTGAGGTCTCCGCCAAATGTGTGGAATTTCTAAAATCACTACTAGTAGCAACTTTATGGTTGTTTAAGTTGTTTTTACTGACTCCACTCTATGTTTCAAGGGGTGCGGAAATGTACGTCAACACTTTTAGGTTACTTTACACATGTAAATGATGAATAGTAAAGTTACAGAAAAGTGGAAAAGTAATCTTACATGTGTAGACTTAGTCACTTGTAAGCTTACCTTTGTGAGTGGGCCACATTATTTGTACGGGGCAGCAACAGGTGCATGCTGCCAGCATTCCCCCTTCGTATTCCCATTATAAAATTAGCAAGTCATGACAACACTAATAGGTTTTGCTATAATTGCTTCTCTTATTGGCTGGTCAGTGAGTGTGTGTATGGGAAGGGTGGGTTTGTGAATCAATGTGTGCCTGAGTAGTTTATTGCATTGATGAATGGGTGAGTGAGGACACAGAAGGATGAATTATTTTGTGGCCGGAGGAATGGGTGAGTAGTTTACGTTTGTGGATAAAGGAATGAGTGGATGAGGAATGGTTAAATCTCACTCTACCTTACGGGAAGTTGAAGAATGCCTGCAGATGAAATGAAAAGATCATTTTTAGAGCGCGATAGCTACCCTGAGGCGTCCTAGCGCTGCGGACTGGTGTTTGATTGGGGCAATAGGAATTTAAATGGATTTTTTAAAGAGATGGGTTTTTAGTTGTTTGGAAAAGATAAGAGATTGGGCTCTGCGCGCAGGTGGTAGGGAAGGGATTTCCAGAGCATTGAGGCATTGTACGAGAAGGACCGGCCTCCACATCTGGCTCTCTCGATCCTGGGTACCGTCGCCAAGAGAGAGGATGATGATCTGAGCTGTCTAGTAGGGCTATATGAGGTGATCAGTGAGTGGTTGAGGACAGCTCCAGTTTTCCAGTATGCTCGGTGAGTTATACAGAGGGTCTTAAACTCAATTCTTTGTCTGACCGGGAGCCAATAAAGGCTCTTCAGCCAGTTTTCACAGAAAGTCGGCGGGGGATTTGAAGTAGTGTTCGTGCTGCACAGTTTTGTATGATCTGAAGCGTGTTTAGGGTGGATTGGGGGGCCCCTAGATACAAGGCATTCCCAAAGTCCAGCCTAGACAGAACGAGCTCCTGGATCATTATCTGTCTGACTTGGGAAGGCAACAAGGGGAGAATCTTCCGAATAAGCCTGAGTAGGCAAAAACAAGTTGCTGATAGTTTTGCGGCTTGGGCATTAAAATTGAGGGATTTGTCCAACCATATGCCTAGACTCTTGATTTTATCCTTTGGTGTAGGAGGAGTGCCGAGACAGATGGGCCTCAGTGACTTGGTTGCGGACGGGGAGTGATTACCTAGGAGCATAAGCTCAGTTTTTTCGCTGTTAAGTTTAAGGCACGACGAGGACATCCATTTGGAGACCTCTTCCAGGCAGGCCCTGAGATTGTTAGATGTTGTGTCTGGTTGATTGAGGGCCACCGCGTAGGTGATGATTTTTATTCCATACGGACGGACTATCTCAGCTAGAGGGCCCATGTAAACATTGAATAACGTAGTGCTCAAGGAAGAGCCCTCGGTACGCCGCAGACAAGAGGCTTGCTCGGAGAGGTGATGTTGCCCTCGAACACTTGAAAGGAGCGGTCAGAGAGGAAGGATTCCAGCCAGGAGATGGCTTTTCCTGAGATCCCTATGCTGGAGAGCCGATGGAGTAAGATGCTGTGGTTGAAATTGATCCAGCGCTCCTATTGAAAAACTGTCTCACTAACGCAACCTATCTCCACAATACTCACCATTAATCATGAAACACAAATAAGTCCCATAGCACCAATAAGACAATTTTTGAGCGCCTGAATCATGTGGCCTGATTAATAAAACTACACTCATACTATTTACACTATTATATACAACTGCAGTTTATCTATTTTCACCATGGTTTTTAAACATTTATCATTTATAATCAAGCCACTAATGGCGATTGAATCAACTGATGGTAGCTAGATCATGAATAAACAAGACCAGCTTGTCATTTCAAATCTAATTTTATTAACTTTATTCATAAAGAAGAATAGCAAAAAGGTTTATAGTCTTTATTTCATTAGCAATCAAGAAAGCAGCATTTTATTATGGAGTTAAATCAATGAACTGACATTAAGAAGCAAGTTCAGCACCAAGAATTATTAGCAGAATAACAGTTTCCACTCCCTAAACCCTATTTCCCTGTCTAATTCTCTCTCCACCTAGAAAGGAAAAATCATTTAAAGTCTGCTGTTCTTACATGCGCCAAAGTCCAACAGCATGACACGTCAATCTGGAATGGGAAAGCAAGAGAGAGACGCCCTCCTGCCCATGAGGTCAGGTTTTATACCTTTCTATCTAGCTAAACTATCAACTTTTGCATTCTTTCACGTAAATCCAATCTTCTCATTGGCTGAGCCATGTCAGTCCACTGTTAGGTCATCTCCGATTTTGACCATGTTCAGGCTTCACATAAGCCCTATTGTTTCTCGCTTCAACATCTTCTAGCTTCCTCAGGATTGTTACTTTTCCCAGGGTTTCACAAATCACTTCCTAGCCTTGGCAGTCATAACAAGTTCCTGTCCTTGAGCTTTTCTCCGAGTGCACATTTAATTCAACTGAATGTCTGCTTTTCCAAATTTTGAAGAATTTGCAGTAAAAGTCCTCTCAACTGCTCATGTGCAAGGCATCGCTCTGGACAAGTTTCCAACTGCGACTCTGTCTGCCAAATCACTTCTAGGCCTCACTTCGGAAACTATTATTTAAACAAACACAAGGCATCAATTAATTAAAGAATTGAGACCCATTCTGCTACCCACCCCCTTTGCTAAATAAAAACCCGTTAATTTATGTTACCTAGCTGAGCACACAAAGCAGCATTCATATCTACCTTCTTCTTCTGGACTGCAAGAATTCTCCACAAGCTTTTGTCACAGAAAAGACATAACATAAGCACACAAATAAGCACATGCCATTAATTAAACAGCCGCATTTAATACTGACAAAGACAATAGACAAGGTTTGTTTATTATTTTCTTCACATTTGCAACATAAAGCACATTAATTAGTCCCACGTGTTTTCTGATGAATACATTTTTAAACTAAGTTGATTAAAAACTCCACCACATGCTTGTTAGTTCAGTTACATTTATTATGGAAGTTTAACTTTGCAAGTTTGAACAAAATATTGTTCATCACCTTGCTCCATCAACAGTGTCGAAGGCAGCGCTTAGGTCCAGTAGGATTATAGTAGCTGATCACCCCTGGTCTAATATCTTCCTTGCCTCCTCCGTCACTGTGAGCAGCGCAGTTTCGGTCCCATGCATGGGACGGAACCCGGGTTGAGAGATGTCGAGCATGTGATTGGTCTCAAGGAATTTTACTAGCGCGGTGTTGGTGTGCTTCTCCAGTATCTTACTCAACCAGGGGAGTAGGGAGATTGGTCGGTAGCTACTAGGATCTCTCTGGTCAAGGTTGGGTTTTTTGAGGAGGGCTTTACCATGGCGCACTTCCAAGGGGGGGGGGGCAGAGCTGGAGTATAGAGAGGCATTGAGCAAGTGGAGTACCGTCGGGAGAATCTTATGACTTGCCAAGTTCAGAGAGCGTGGGGGAGCTGGATCATTGGGATAACCTGATTTTACCTGGGGCAGAATAGATTCTAGTGTAGTGAGGTTGAGGGGAGGAAAGGATTCAAAGATAATCTGAGGTTGGGTGTCTAAGATGGAGGGAGTGGTTAGTTGGGAGGTGGATGGGATCGGGGGGAAAGAGGTGTAGATGTTTTGAATTTTGTGGAGAAAGAACTCGGCCAGATTGTTACAACGGGCGTGTGTATTGGATAGGTCAGGGGGCTGTTCAGGACGTTTAAGAAGGGTTTTTGCAATGCGTTAGATCTCTTTAGGTTTAGAGGCTGCTGCGTTAATTTTTTCCACAAAGAAGGCAGATTGTGCTATTTTATTTATAGGTTCTAAGCATTTCTCTGTAGGCATTTTTCCTAGCGGAGGAGAAATCCAGTCTCCACTTCCTTTCTAGTCTTTTGCATTTACATTTTAGTTCCCGTAATCCAAAAGAGTACCATGGAGTGGTTTTTGAGCTGCGCTTGGATTCCGTGCATTTCAAGGGAAGTACTGAATCTAGGGATTTAGAGATCCAGCTGTTATATTCCACGTTTGCTAAGATGGGGTCTGGATTGTTACCCGGCCTAGTGTCATCTAGAGCTGTCAGCCAATCGTCCAGCGGAAGTTTGGCCCAGTTTCTTTGCATGAGTTAAGAGGGGGGTGCCGGTCAGGGGCAATCCAGACAAATGGGATCAAATGATGGTCAGACCCCTGTAGCTCCCTCTACCTTGCTCAGTTCACTGTCACTGCTGTAGCTATCTAAAGTACACACACTCATTCTATATTGTGCCATTGGTATAGGTTTCTCTTTTTGAGAGCAGGTAATGTGCACACACTCTTTGTGCTGTCACTGCTGCAGTTATTTCTGGTTGTGAGTATCCAATGTGCACATACTCTATATACTGTCATGCTGCAGCTTCAGAGTAATATCACACATGATGCACCTGTACACATTCTGGGTCCAGAGTATTCCTCCTGTCAAGTGTACTTGAACACACTGCCTGCTGTCATTCCAGAAGTTTCCTCTTGTCCCGATAACTTGCTCACACTGCATACTGTTACTGCACCAGTTTCATAGTGCTTGTACACACTGCATGCTGTCACTGTTACATATTTCTCAAGTCCAAAGCAATTGCGCATCCTGCACGCTGTCACTGCAGAAAATGTCCTCCAGTGCAAAGTAATTGCACATTCAGTGTGTTGTCATTTCAGCAGTTTCATAGTGCTTGCACACATAGTGTGTACTGTCTCCTCTGCAGTTTCCTACAGTCCAGAGTCCTTACATTCACTGCCTGCTGTCACTGCAGCAGTTTCCTCTAGTTCAGAGCCCGTGCACACACTGTGTGTTGTCTCTGCAGGAGCTTCCTCCTCTCCAGAGTGATTTCACCCTCTTCATGTTGTCCCTGCGGCAGTTTCCTTCTTTTCACAACCTCAGCACACACTGTTTGCTTTTACTGCATCAACGTTCTCCTGCCCAGAGCCCTTGCACACTGTGTGCTGTCAGTGCAGCAGCTTTCCCTAGCCCAGAGCCTTTCTACAGACTGTGTGCTTTCACTGCAGCAGTTTCCTCCTGTTCACAGCCCTTACACGCTCTGTGAGCTGCCATGGCACCAACTTCTGCCTGTCCCAATCACTTGAACACACTGCGTGTTGTCACTGCATCAACTTCCTCCTGTCCTTGGCCCTTACACACAATGCATGTTGTCACTGTAGCAGGTTCCTCCTGACCAGAGCACTGCACACACTGTCAGCTGTCGCTGTAGTAGCTTTCCCTGTCAAGAGCGCTTATACACACTGCATGCTGTCACTGAAGCAGTTTCCTCCTGTCCAGGGTATTTGCACACCTTGCGTGAAGTCACATGTCAAGAACACTTACCCAAACTGAGTGCTTTCACTGAAGCGGTTTACTCCTGTCCAGAGCTCTCGCACATAATGTGTGCTGGCAGAGCAACAGTTTCATCCTATCCAAAGCACTTGCACACAGTTCATGCACTTACTGGTCAAGAATATTTGCACACACTGTGCAGTCTCTGCATCAGTTTGTCCTGTAGAAGGCACTTGCACACACTGCTTGGTGTCACTTCAGCAGTTTTCCTCAGTCCAGAGCACTTGCACACACTGTGTGATGTCACTGCAGTAGTGTCACTATGTCCAGAGCACTTGCACACACTATGTGTTGTCACTGAAGCGGTTTTCTCCTGTCCAGAGTCCTTGCAGACACTGCATGCTGTCACTGCAGCAGTTTTTCCATTCAGAGCATTTGAACTCACTGTGTGTTGTCACCTCTGAAGTTTCCTCCTGTCCAGAGCACTTTCACACACTGTGCAGTCACTTGTCGAGAACACTTGCACACACTGTGTGCTGTCACCGCAGCAGTTCCCTCCTATCCAGAGCTCGTGAACACAATGTGTGATGTCACTGCAGCATTTTTCTCCATCCAGAGCCTCTGCAGACTCCTGCTGACTGTAACTTCAGCAGTTTTCCTCTGTCCATAGAACTTACACATAAACTGTCTGCTGTCAATGTAGCAGTTTACCCCATCCAGAGAACTTGCACACACTGCTTGCTGTCACTGTAGCAGGTTCCTCCTGACCAGAGCACTGCACACACTGTCAGCTGTCGCTGTAGTAGTTTTCCCTGTCAAGAGCGCTTATACACACTGCATGCTGTCACTGAAGCAGTTTCCTCCTGTCCAGGGTATTTGCACACCTTGCGTGAAGTCACATGTCAAGAACACTTACCCAAACTGAGTGCTTTCACTGAAGCGGTTTACTCCTGTCCAGAGCTCTCGCACATAATGTGTGCTAGCAGAGCAACAGTTTCATCCTATCCAAAGCACTTGCACACAGTTCATGCACTTACTGGTCAAGAATATTTGCACACACTGTGCAGTCTCTGCATCAGTTTGTCCTGTAGAAGGCACTTGCACACACTGCATGGTGTCACTTCAGCAGTTTTCCTCAGTCCAGGGCACTTGCACACACTGTGTGATGTCACTGCAGTAGTGTCACTATGTCCAGAGCACTTGCACACACTATGTGTTGTCACTGAAGCGGTTTTCTCCTGTCCAGAGTCCTTGCAGACACTGCATGCTGTCACTGCAGCAGTGTTTCCATTCAGAGCATTTGAACTCACTGTGTGTTGTCACCTCTGAAGTTTCCTCCTGTCCAGAGCACTTTCACACACTGTGCAGTCACTTGTCGAGAACACTTGCACACACTGTGTGCTGTCACCGCAGCAGTTCCCTCCTATCCAGAGCTCGTGAACACAATGTGTGATGTCACTGCAGCATTTTCCTCCATCCAGAGCCTCTGCAGACTCCTGCTGACTGTAACTTCAGCAGTTTTCCTCTGTCCATAGCACTTACACATACAATGTCTGCTGTCAATGTAGCAGTTTACCCCATCCAGAGAACTTGCACACACTGCTTGCTGTCACTGCTGCAGTTTCCCCATGTAGATCACTTGCACACACTGCGTGCAGTCACTTGTTGAGAGCCCTTGCATGCACTGAGTTGTCACTGCAGCATTTTCCCCTTCCAGAGCGCTTGCATCCACTGCATGCAGTCATGTGCTAAAAGCACTTGCGCACACTGCATGTGTCACAGCAGCACTTCCCCCACCCAGAGCACTTGCACACACTGTGTGCAGTCACTTGTCAAGAGCACTTGCACACATTGCATACTGTCACTGCAGCAGTTTCCCTGTCAAGAACACTTACATACACTGTGGGCTGTCACTTGTGGAGAGCACTTGTACACACTGCACGCAGTCACTTGTTGAGAGCACTTGCACAGACCAAGTTGTCACTGCAGCATTTTCCCCATACAGAGCACTTGCACACACTGCATTCAGTTCTGTGTTGAGAGCACGTGCGCACTGTGCATGCTGTCACTGCAGCTTTTCCCTCCATCTAGAGCACTTACACACACTGTGTGCAGTCACTTATCGAGAGCACATGCACATGCTGCATGCTGCTATTGCAGCAATGTCCCCCATCCAGAGCACTTATACATATTATGTGCTTTTACTGCAGCAGGTTCCCTGTCCAGAGCACTTGCACACACTGTGGGCAGCCACTTGACAAGAGCACCTGCACACACTGTGTCTTGTCACTGCAGCATTTTCCTCCATCCAGAGCACTTGCACACAATGAATGCAGTCACTTGTCGAGAGCACTTGCACACACTGAGTGCTGTTACTGCATCACTTTTTCCCTATTCAGAGCACTTGCACACACCACATGCAGGCACATGTCGAGAACACTTGTATACACTGGGTGTTGTCACTGTAGGATGTTCTCCCATCCAGAGCACTTGTACACACTGGGTGCAGTTACTTGTCAAGAGCACTTACACACACTGCATGCTGTTAGTGTAGCATTTCTCCCATGTCCAGGGCACTTGAACACTCTGTCTACAGCCACTTGTTGAGAGCACTTGCACCCACAATGTGCTGTTACTGCAGCAGTTTACCCTTCCAGAACACTTGCACATACTGCGTGCTGTCACTGCAGCAGTGTCCCCATCCAGAGCACTTGCACACGGTGTGTGCTGTCACCGCAGCATTTTCCCTTGTCCAGAACACTTGCACACTCTGAGTGCAGTCACTTGTCGAGAGCGGATGTATGACATTACAACGTATGCTTTTACATCGCATGCCTTTACAATGCGGTTTTTACAACGAAAACCTTTACAACGCATAGCGCTTTGGGGTGCTGGATAGTGAATAGTTTAATTTACTATTCCAACTCCAGTCCCCGTGGACACTAGGGAAGGTGTTGGATAGTAAATTAAACGTATTCCCTATCCTAGAGCGCCCCCCAGCGCAATGCGTTGTAATGGTTTGCGTTGTAAAACTTGCGTCGTAAAGGCACTGCGTGATAAAAGTTGCGTTGTAAAGGATGTTTCCAGTGGAGAGCACTTGCATACACTGCATGCTGTCACTGCAATAGTTTCCTTTGTCCAGAGTACTTGCACAAACTGCGAGCAGACACTTGACAAGAGCACTTGCCCACACTGTGTGTTGTCACTGAAGCATTTACCCGGTCCAGAGCACTTGCACACACTGCATAAAGTTACTTGTCAAGAGCACTTGCACTCACTGTGTGCTGTTAATGCAGGAGTTTTCCCCTGTTCAGAGTACTTGCACACATTGCATGCAGTTACTTGTCGAGAGCACTTGCACACACTGTGTGCTGTTACAGCAGATGTTTTCCTCTGTCCAGAGCACTAGGGCACACTGCATGCAGTCACTTGTCGAGAGCACTTGCACAAACTGTGCGTTGTCACTGCATCATTTTACCCCTTACCAGATCACTTGCACACATTCTGTGCAGTCACTTGTCAAGAGCACTTGTACACACTGCGTGTTGTCACCGCAACATTTTCCTCCATCCAGAGCACTTGCACACACTGGGTACAGTCACTTGTCGATAGCACTTGCACACACTGTGTATAGTTAGTGCAGCAAATTCCGGCTTCCACAACACTTGCACACACTGCATGCAATCACTTGTCGAGAGCACTTGTACACAGTGCGTGTTGTCACTGCAGCATTTCTCTCCTGCGTAGATCACTTGCACACTCTGCATGCAGTCACTTGTCGAGAGCACTTGCACACACTGTGCGTTGTCACTGCTGAATTTTTCCCCTGTCCAGATCACTTGCACACACTGCATGCAGTCACTTGTCAAGAGCACTTGTACACACTGCGTGTTGTCAATGCAGCATTTTCCTCCGTCCAGAGCACTTGCGCACACTGGGTGCAGTCACTTGTCGAGAGCACTTGCGCACACTACTTTTAGTCACTGCAGAAATTTCCGGCGTCCAGAGCACTTGCACACACTGCAAGCAATCTTTTGTTGAGAGCACTTGTACACACTGTGTGTTGTCACTGCAGCATTTTTCCCCGTCCAGAGCACTTGCACACACTTGGTGCTGTCACTTGTCGAGAGCACTTGCACACACTGTGCTGTTACTGCAGCAATTTCCAGCGTCCAGATCACTTTCACACACTGCATGCAGTCACTTGTCGAGAGCACTTGTACACACTGCGCTTTGTCACTGCAGCATTTTCCCCGTCCACAGCACTTGCACACACTGGGTGCAGTCACTTGTCGAGGGCCCTTGCACTCACTGCGTGCAGTTACTGCAACAATTTCCAGCGTCCAGAACACTTGCACACTCTCTAAATGTGTCAGTCTCAGTCACAGTAGATCTGCGATGGGAAACGAGAGCTTTATTTTGGCATTGTTTGACCGAAGGGCTAAAGTGATTTCCATGAATATTTGAAGGGCTCTGAATTATTTATAGCCTTCCAGCAGTACAAAAGAAGAATAAAATCAGCCATGTCTTCCTTGAATTTTCCAGATGAGTTAGTTAAAAAACGCTCCAGGTTATTTACTCGGGTCAGGTTTCTTTTAGTGCTGGAAATATCCAAGCAGGCAGTCGATACACAAATCCCCCTGTTTATCTGTCTTCATCTCCAAGGCAGTAAGTGAGCATTCTCTGCTGGAGATTACCCAGGAGCACTGTAATTGGAATTCTTTGTCATGCAAATTGTGGCAGGCAGAGAAGAATAGGAGGAGAGGAGAAGCTCAGCGTTTGGTTCACAGAGGATGCTGTTGCTAATTCATATATAATGCTCAGCAAAGAATGGATGGAGCTTCTGAATATTTTGTTACATACTTTCCACGAGCAAGACATAGAATGTTGCATTGCATGGCGAATATTGTCTGCTCCTGCCAATAGAAAAAAACTATCTGTAGAAAATTAAATAATGCAGAATAAAAAAATTACATTTTCATAAGAAACAATCTTCTAATGTATATTCAAGAGTTACAGGGGGAGGGAGGATGGGCTCCAGATCAGTAATATCAGTGGGTATTTTAAAATGAAGGTGTCTCATTGGTGGCAGTAATAGGAGACCGCAAGGACCCCGAGAACTGCCTAGATATCTCCATTGGCACCAAATTGGGGAAAGTATTGTGTGCCACCCTAAACTGAAATAAGAGGCTTACTTAAAAGACATAAATAGATGCTACCCCATAGCCAAATAGACTTCCTGACAAGTCACAGAACTAGAGAACCCATGTACATGCTACATGCTGTATTACTGATCTTTGACTAAAACTGTTTCTTCCTTTTCTCTAAACTCTCCAACAAACAGGCGCACATGTCCACCACTCCCAATAACATCTCACTTCTTTCCTTTACTAATCCGCTTCCATTAATCTATTCCTATCCAAAACACATCAGTAAATTCATGAAATCTCAGGGACACAAACTGACCACAACTAATCCCCAAGGAAAACCGAAGTGCATATTACTAATCTACCACCTATTTACCTGTAATCTTGGGCTTCGGAGTAGTGTACCACTTGTTGCAAAGTGCTTCAACAGCTCATCAGGGGTAGTAAGCGCTATATAAATACAATTTACAACTGCAATAACAATCTGACATGCAGGAGTCTTCCTAAAATAAAAGTGGTGTATGGAAAGGGCATATGACATACTTAAAGCATGTACTTTCAAACAAAATGGTGCATACAAATTCGATACAAGGCAGCTTCAAACGTGAGCGAGGAAGGAGAAAAGGAGGCTGCCCAAGGCCAACTTTAGCTAACATGCTCATGACATAGAATCACATTAAAAGAACCACAGGCGTCTGAATGACACACTGATGATACAAAGACAAGCTGCTTGCTCTACGCAGATAACTTTCACCAGCAGAATGAGGTCTACAAAAAATACTCAGGATACTGCACAAACTACTGTGACCCCATGGAACATGGAAACAAACAAACCAAAAGCTAAATACACGATCTTTCAGAACAACTCCGCTGTAAAACAGCACTAACAACAGTTTATGATAATATCAGAGTATACGTACATTTTCAAATCAATACTCCTGTGCGACAGTGAAGTACTCACAGCTATTACATCAAGAGTCCAACAGATACCATGCACCTTCTGTTCTGTTGACAGTTACTGCTAGCCAATCCGAATGCCCCAGCTATGGCCACCGAGCAGAATTACGAAAATACCAATACTTATTTACATTTAAAATTAGCGTGCAAAATTCATGAAAACACCTCAAAAGAAAAAGCCAACATTTCCATTACAAAACCCTAGGTAGAAAATTGATAAACAAAGGGTCATTTTTACAAAGAAGTGAAGGAGCGCGGCGTTAGCCTTTTGGGCTTAATGCCACCCTCCTCCACTTCTGAAACGCAGGGCTGCACCGTATTTACAACAATACGGTGCAGCCCTGTGTTTCTCCTGTGCTAGTGCTAATTTCAGCTGCCGCGCGCCAACACAGGCACCCTTGCACTATAGTGCAAGGGTGCCTGTATTGGGGGAATGATTGTTCATGTGCAAGAAGGTGTCCCTATCTGCACATCAACAATCTGAAATGGCGATGTGTAACTTCTTTGTGTGCTGCTTTGTGCAACACACAAAGAAGTTGTAACTCGTCATTTTCAAAATGATTGTTTATGTGTGGGAAGGGGCAACTTCTTGCACATAAACAATCATGCATGGTGTTTTGCTGTTTCTTTGTGTACTGAACAATGCAGCGCTCATAGAAACAGCAAGAATGAAGAGAAATAAAGTATTTTGCCTTGTTTTACCATGTTGAGACCAGTTATTTTTTTTGTTCTTAATTTTGGCGCTACCTCCTATTTACGCCACCCTTGTAAATAGGGGGCAGCATCAAAATCAATGGGTGTTGCGGCGGAACTCCCTCCGCAGCACCCATTGCCCACCCCTTTCACGCTAAGTATAGCATGAAAGGGTGCCTTATTTACAAGGCTGCGTAAAGTCACTTAAAGTCGCTTAACGCTGCCTTTTAAATAAGGCAAAGCCTGTATCGTCACAGGAACGTTGAAAAAAGCGATAGTGGTTTGTAAATATGCCCCAAAATTCTTAATAACTGAGAAGAAACCTCTATAGAAGAAAATGAGAAACAGAACTACCTGGGAAGCAGGACGAAAAGTCAAGAAGCATAGACCCTGAAACTGCTATTGAAAGATGAGCAACACAAATGCAGAAACCAGAGAGAGATACAGACATAAACGAAATGCCATACACTGCTAAATAGAAACCACAGCTCAGTAGAACATTTATAGAAATGAATTTTTTTTAAACATAAATAACTAACGGCCAAAAGCAGGATTAGCCACCAGCTGAGAGAGATCAAAACGCACAACATAGACTTTGACAGCACAACATGACAACAATGTAATCTGGATTTTTTTAATTAGTGTTATGTATTTTAGTATGTATTTTAAATGTATGTGATGTATTTTTTGTATAAGTATTGTGAATGTTTTTTAATATACGTGTTACATTTTTAGTAGTCATCACTATATTTAATTAGATTTTGCATTTTTTAGTTCCGTAGCGAGTTGTGACTTTACAGAGGAATAGGGTGGGAAGTAATTTACCCATAATATATTTATTATTAAAAATGTATTAATATTTATTTAATTTAGATTTTATAGTGTTAATTGTGGGAAGTAATTTATTATTCATTAATTATTAATTGGCTTTTAATTAATATTAACTAATTAATTTGTAATTAATTATGATAATTGTGTATTTTATTTAGGTGCGGGTTGTGGGATTTATAAGGGGAAAGGGTGGGAAGAATTTATTTTTAAATTAATTAATAATTAGTTGTTAATTAATATGAATTTATTAATTGAAAATTAAATATGGAAATTGTGCGATCAATTTTAGGTGCGGGTTGGTGGGTTTATAGGGGTAAAGGGTGGGAAGTAATTTATTTTTAATTAATAATTAGTTGTTAATAATAATTAAGTAATTGAAAATTAAATATTGAAATTGTGTAATTGATTTTGGGTGTGGGTTGAAGGGTTCATAGGGGTAAAGGGTGGGAAGTAATTTATGTTTTATTAATTACTAATTAGTTGATTATTAATATTGAATAATTAATTGATAATGCATTAGGGTAATTGTTTATTTTTTATGTGGGCTTTGGTTTTATAGCGGTAAAGGGTGGGGAGTAAATTAATTTTACTAACTTTATAATTAGTTGTTCAATACTATTAGTTTTTTTAATTGAAAATAACTTTTAATTGTGTAATTCATTTTTTTATAGTTTAATTTTAGTTGTTGGTTGTGGGGATTATAGAGGTTAAAATTGGGAAGTTAATTAATTTGTATGTGTTTTAATTTGTTTTTTATGTATCAATATTTCTTTAATTGATAACTAATTATGTTAAATATGGAAGTATATATTTTTTATTTTAGATTTGGGTTGTGAATTGTGTTGTGTTATACGGTGGTAAATAAAAAAAAACTAAATGTCTGTAGTAATTCATGTTTTTGTTTATAAATATTTTCTAATTAAATATATTTATTTCTTCGGAAATATTTTTTTTCTTTTATTTAATATCATATTTGTTGGTATTTGTCACATGTATTTAACATTATAATATGTTTTTATTTTTTCTAATTTTTAATATTATATATATTTGTATTCAAATTTTTTACATATTTATATATTTTATTTTTATTTGTATTTTTGTTGCTATTGATATTTTGTTTGTTTTTAGTTTTGAATTGAATGGAGTGGGAATAGTAATTTTTACCTCTCCGCTATCCAACACTTTCCATACTGTTGCACTCATTGGAGTGGGAATAGTAATTTTTACCCCTCGCTAATCAACACTTTCCCCACTGTTGCACTGACTGGAGTGGGAATAGTAAATGTTAACCCTCTCCTTGTTAGATTTATATATAATTTTAAAATTAGAAAAAGAAATAATAGTTTTAAAGTAAATATATAAATACATATATACACTATTATATATTAATTAAGTATATTTGTTATATTTGTTAAAATGTATATTAAATATAATTTTGTTTTAAATTAAATCTATAATTTAATATATTTAATATTTATTTATATATATATATATATAGCGATACAAAAGGGGATGATGGACGGAGCGTTTGTATAAATCAAACACTCACCCCCAGTCAACTGATCTGGGTTTAATCCATCACCATTCTTTAGTTCACTCAGCCACCCCAGTTCAGACATGGCTATATGCAAATCAGTCTGACCCTGTGCCTTATGGGAACAGTCCAGCCCGAACTGCCAAGCCATGTCTTCCCTGGACCGGAAACAAGCATCCTGGGACCGGTTTCGGATTCATAATCCTCATCAGCCAGGCTATCTTGAATCCAGTGGCCAAGTGAACAAGGGACTCACGTCTGAGCATACCCTGCCACACTTAGGGCGAACAAAGCGATACAAAAGGGGATGATGGACGGAGCGTTTGTATAAATCAAACACTCACCCCCAGTCAACTGATCTGGGTTTAATCCATCACCATTCTTTAGTTCACTCAGCCACCCCAGTTCAGACATGGCTATATGCAAATCAGTCTGACCCTGTGCCTTATGGGAACAGTCCAGCCCGAACTGCCAAGCCATGTCTTCCCAGGACCGGAAACAAGCATCCTGGGACCAGTTTCGGATTCATAATCCTCATCAGCCAGGCTATCTTGAATCCAGTGGATTAAACCCAGATCAGTTGACTGGGGGGGAGTGTTCGTATTGTCAACGCTCCGTCCATCACCACCTTTGGTTTTTCTTTGTTCGCCCTAAGTTGGCAGGGTATGCTCAGACGTGAGTCCCTTGCTCACTTTGCCACTGGAGCCAAGCAAGCCTAGCTGAAGACGGCTGTAATGCCAGAAACCGGTCCTGGGAAGCTTGATTCCGGTCCAGGGAAGACATGGCTTGGCAGTTCGGGCTGGACTGTTCCCATGAGGCACAGGGTCAGACTGATTTGCATATGGCCATGTCTGAACTGGGGTGGCGGAGTGAGCTAAAGAACGGTGATGGATTAAACCCAGATCAGTTGACTGGGGGTGAGTGTTCGTATTGTCAACGCTCCATCCATCACCACCTTTGGTTTTTCTTTGTTCGCCCTAAGTTGGCAGGGTATGCTCAGACGTGAGTCCCTTGCTCACTTTGCCACTGGAGCCAAGCAAGCCCAGCTGAAGACGGCTGTAATGCCAGAAACCGGTCCTGGGAAGCTAGATTCCGGTCCAGGGAAGACATGGCTTGGCAGTTCGGGCTGGACTGTTCCCATGAGGCACAGGGTCAGACTGATTTGCATATGGCCATGTCTGAACTGGGGTGGCGGAGTGAGCTAAAGAACGGTGATGGATTAAACCCAGATCAGTTGACTGGGGGTGAGTGTTCGTATTGTCAACGCTCCGTCCATCACCACCTTTGGTTTTTCTTTGTTCGCCCTAAGTTGGCAGGGTATGCTCAGACGTGAGTCCCTTGCTCACTTTGCCACTGGAGCCAAGCAAGCCCAGCTGAAGACGGCTGTAATGCCAGAAACCGGTCCTGGGAAGCTTGATTCCGGTCCAGGGAAGACATGGCTTGGCAGTTCGGGCTGGACTGTTCTCATGAGGCACAGGGTCAGACTGATTTGCATATGGCCATGTCTGAACTGGGGTGGCGGAGTGAGCTACAGAACAGTGATGGATTAAACCCAGATCAGTTGACTGGGGGTGAGTGTTCGTATTGTCAACGCTCCGTCCATCACCTCCTTTGGTTTTACTTTGTTCGCCCTAAGTTGGCAGGGTATGCTCAGACGTGAGTCCCTTGCTCACTTTGCCACTGGAGCCAAGCAAGCCCAGCTGAAGACGGCTGTAATGCCAGAAACCGGTCCTGGGAAGCTTGATTCCGGTCCAGGGAAGACATGGCTTGGCAGTTCGGGCTGGACTGTTCCCATGAGGCACAGGGTCAGACTGATTTGCATATGGCCATGTCTGAACTGGGGTGGCGGCGTGAGCTAAAGAACGGTGATGGATTAAACCCAGATCAGTTGACTGGGGGTGAGTGTTCGTATTGTCAACGCTCCGTCCATCACCACCTTTGTTTTTTCTTTGTTCGCCCTAAGTTGGCAGGGTATGCTCAGACGTGAGTCCCTTGCTCACTTTGCCACTGGAGCCAAGCAAGCCCAGCTGAAGACGGCTGTAATGCCAGAAACCGGTCCTGGGAAGCTTGATTCCGGTCCAGGGAAGACATGGCTTGGCAGTTCGGGCTGGACTGTTCCCATGAGGCACAGGGTCAGACTGATTTGCATATGGCCATGTCTGAACTGGGGTGGTGGAGTGAGCTACAGAACAGTGATGGATTAAACCCAGATCAGTTGACTGGGGGTGAATGTTCGTATTGTCAACGCTCCGTCCATCACCACCTTTGGTTTTTCTTTGTTCGCCCTAAGTTGGCAGGGTATGCTCAGACGTGAGTCCCTTGCTCACTTTGCCACTGGAGCCAAGCAAGCCCAGCTGAAGACGGCTGTAATGCCAGAAACCGGTCCTGGGAAGCTTGATTCCGGTCCAGGGAAGACATGGCTTGGCAGTTCGGGCTGGACTGTTCCCATGAGGCACAGGGTCAGACTGATTTGCATATGGCCATGTCTGAACTGGGGTGGCGGAGTGAGCTAAAGAACGGTGATGGATTAAACCCAGATCAGTTGACTGGGGGTGAGTGTTCGTATTGTCAACGCTCCGTCCATCACCACCTTTGGTTTTTCTTTGTTCGCCCTAAGTTGGCAGGGTATGCTCAGACGTGAGTCCCTTGCTCACTTTGCCACTGGAGCCAAGCAAGCCCAGCTGAAGACGGCTGTAATGCCAGAAACCGGTCCTGGGAAGCTTGATTCCGGTCCAGGGAAGACATGGCTTGGCAGTTCGGGCTGGACTGTTCCCATGAGGCACAGGGTCAGACTGATTTGCATATGGCCATGTCTGAACTGGGGTGGCGGAGTGAGCTACAGAACAGTGATGGATTAAACCCAGATCAGTTGACTGGGGGTGAGTGTTCGTATTGTCAACGCTCCGTCCATCACCACCTTTGGTTTTTCTTTGTTCGCCCTAAGTTGGCAGGGTATGCTCAGACGTGAGTCCCTTGCTCACTTTGCCACTGGAGCCAAGCAAGCCCAGCTGAAGACGGCTGTAATGCCAGAAACCGGTCCTGGGAAGCTTGATTCCGGTCCAGGGAAGACATGGCTTGACAGTTCGGGCTGGACTGTTCCCATGAGGCACAGGGTCAGACTGATTTGCATATGGCCATGTCTGAACTGGGGTGGCGGAGTGAGCTAAAGAACGGTGATGGATTAAACCCAGATCAGTTGACTGGGGGTGAGTGTTCGTATTGTCAACGCTCCGTCCAACACCACCTTTGGTTTTTCTTTGTTCGCCCTAAGTTGGCAGGGTATGCTCACACGTGAGTCCCTTGCTCACTTTGCCACTGGAGCCAAGGAAGCCCAGCTGAAGACGGCTGTAATGCCAGAAACCGGTCCTGGGAAGCTTGATTCCGGTCCAGGGAAGACATGGCTTGGCAGTTTGGGCTGGACTGTTCCCATGAGGCACAGGGTCAGACTGATTTGCATATGGCCACGTCTGAACTGGGGTGGCGGAGTGAGCTAAAGAACGGTGATGGATTAAACCCAGATCAATTGACTGGGGGTGAGTGTTCGTATTGTCAACGCTCCGTCCATCACCACCTTTGGTTTTTCTTTGTTCGCCCTAAGTTGGCAGGGTATGCTCAGACGTGAGTCCCTTGATCACTTTGCCACTGGAGCCAAGCAAGCCCAGCTGAAGACGGCTGTAATGCCAGAAACCGGTCCTGGGAAGCTTGATTCCGGTCCAGGGAAGACATGGCTTGGCAGTTCGGGCTGGACTGTTCCCATGAGGCACAGGGTCAGACTGATTTGCATATGGCCATGTCTGAACTGGGGTGGCAGAGTGAGCTAAAGAACGGTGATGGATTAAACCCAGATCAGTTGACTGGGGGTGAGTGTTCGTATTGTCAACGCTCCGTCCATCACCACCTTTGGTTTTTCTTTGTTCGCCCTAAGTTGGCAGGGTATGCTCAGACGTGAGTCCCTTGCTCACTTTGCCACTGGAGCCAAGCAAGCCCAGCTGAAGACGGCTGTAATGCCAGAAACCGGTCCTGGGAAGCTTGATTCCGGTCCAGGGAAGACATGGCTTGGCAGTTCGGGCTGGACTGTTCCCATGAGGCACAGGGTCAGACTGATTTGCATATGGCCATGTCTGAACTGGGGTGGCGGAGTGAGCTAAAGAACGGTGATGGATTAAACCCAGATCAGTTGACTGGGGGTGAGTGTTCGTATTGTCAACGCTCCGTCCATCACCACCTTTGGTTTTTCTTTGTTCGCCCTAAGTTGGCAGGGTATGCTCAGACGTGAGTCCCTTGCTCACTTTGCCACTGGAGCCAAGCAAGCCCAGCTGAAGACGGCTGTAATGCCAGAAACCGGTCCTGGGAAGCTTGATTCCGGTCCAGGGAAGACATGGCTTGGCAGTTCGGGCTGGACTGTTCCCATGAGGCACAGGGTTAGACTGATTTGCATATGGCCATGTCTGAACTGGGGTGGCGGAGTGAGCTAAAGAACGGTGATGGATTAAACCCAGATCAGTTGACTGGGGGTGAGTGTTCGTATTGTCAACGCTCCGTCCATCACCACCTTTGGTTTTTCTTTGTTCGCCCTAAGTTGGCAGGGTATGCTCAGACGTGAGTCCCTTGCTCACTTTGCCACTGGAGCCAAGCAAGCCCAGCTGAAGACGGCTGTAATGCCAGAAACCGGTCCTGGGAAGCTTGATTCCGGTCCAGGGTAGACATGGCTTGGCAGTTCGGGCTGGACTGTTCCCATGTGGCACAGGGTCAGACTGATTTGCATATGGCCATGTTTGAACTGGGGTGGCGGAGTGAGCTAAAGAACGGTGATGGATTAAACCCAGATCAGTTGACTGGGGGTGAGTGTTCGTATTGTCAACGCTCCGTCCATCACCACCTTTGGTTTTTCTTTGTTCGCCCTAAGTTGGCAGGGTATGCTCAGGCGTGAGTCCCTTGCTCACTTTGCCACTGGAGCCAAGCAAGCCCAGCTGAAGACGGCTGTAATGCCAGAAACCGGTCCTGGGAAGCTTGATTCCGGTCCAGGGAAGACATGGCTTGGCAGTTCGGGCTGGACTGTTCCCATGAGGCACAGGGTCAGACTGATTTGCATATGGCCATGTCTGAACTGGGGTGGCGGAGTGAGCTAAAGAACGGTGATGGATTAAACCCAGATCAGTTGACTGGGGGTGAGTGTTCGTATTGTCAACGCTCCGTCCAACACCACCTTTGGTTTTTCTTTGTTCGCCCTAAGTTGGCAGGGTATGCTCAGACGTGAGTCCCTTGCTCACTTTGCCACTGGAGCCAAGGAAGCCCAGCTGAAGACGGCTGTAATGCCAGAAACCGGTCCTGGGAAGCTTGATTCCGGTCCAGGGAAGACATGGCTTGGCAGTTCGGGCTGGACTGTTCCCATGAGGCACAGGGTCAGATTGATTTGCATATGACCACGTCTGAACTGGGGTGGCGGAGTGAGCTAAAGAACGGTGATGGATTAAACCCAGATCAGTTGACTGGGGGTGAGTGTTCGTATTGTCAACGCTCCGTCCATCACCACCTTTGGTTTTTCTTTGTTCGCCCTAAGTTGGCACGGTATGCTCAGACGTGAGTCCCTTGCTCACTTTGCCACTGGAGCCAAGCAAGCCCAGCTGAAGACGGCTGTAATGCCAGAAACCGGTCCTGGGAAGCTTGATTCCGGTCCAGGGAAGACATGGCTTGGCAGTTCGGGCTGGACTGTTCCCATGAGGCACAGGGTCAGACTGATTTGCATATGGCCATGTCTGAACTGGGGTGGCAGAGTGAGCTAAAGAACGGTGATGGATTAAACCCAGATCAGTTGACTGGGGGTGAGTGTTCGTATTGTCAACGCTCCGTCCATCACCACCTTTGGTTTTTCTTTGTTCGCCCTAAGTTGGTAGGGTATGTTCAGACGTGAGTCCCTTGCTCACTTTGCCACTGGAGCCAAGCAAGCCCAGCTGAAGACGGCTGTAATGCCAGAAACCGGTCCTGGGAAGCTTGATTCCGGTCCAGGGAAGACATGGCTTGGCAGTTCGGGCTGGACTGTTCCCATGAGGCACAGGTTCAGACTGATTTGCATATAGCCATGTCTGAACTGGGGTGGCGGAGTGAGCTAAAGAACGGTGATGGATTAAACCCAGATCAGTTGACTGGGGGTGAGTGTTCGTATTGTCAACGCTCCGTCCATCACCATCTTTGGTTTTTCTTTGTTCGCCCTAAGCTGGCAGGGTATGCTCAGACGTGAGTCCCTTGCTCACTTTGCCACTGGAGCCAAGCAAGCCCAGCTGAAGACGGCTGTAATGCCAGAAACTGGTCCTGGGAAGCTTTATTCCGGTCCAGGGAAGACATGGCTTGGCAGTTCGGGCTGGACTGTTCCCATGAGGCACAGGGTCAGACTGATTTGCATATGGCCATGTCTGAACTGGGGTGGCGGAGTGAGCTAAAGAACGGTGATGGATTAAACCCAGATCAGTTGACTGGGGGTGAGTGTTCGTATTGTCAACGCTCCGTCAATCACCACCTTTTGGTTTTTCTTTGTTCGCCCTAAGTTGGCAGGGTATGCTCAGACGTGAGTCCCTTGCTCACTTTGCCACTGGAGCCAAGCAAGCCCAGCTGAAGACGGCCGTAATGCCAGAAACCGGTCCTGGGAAGCTTCATTCCGGTCCAGGGAAGACATGGCTTGGCAGTTCGGGCTGGACTGTTCCCATGAGGCACAGGGTCAGACTGATTTGCATATGGCCATGTCTGAACTGGGGTGGCGGAGTGAGCTAAAGAACGGTGATGGATTAAACCCAGATCAGTTGACTGGGGGTGAGTGTTCGTATTGTCAACGCTCCGTCCATCACCACCTTTGGTTTTTCTTTGTTCGCCCTAAGTTGGCAGGGTATGCTCAGACGTGAGTCCCTTGCTCACTTTGCCACTGGAGCCAAGCAAGCCCAGCTGAAGACGGCTGTAATGCCAGAAACCGGTCCTGGGAAGCTTGATTCCGGTCCAGGGAAGACATGCCTTGGCAGTTCGGGCTGGACTGTTCCCATGAGGCACAGGGTCAGACTGATTTGCATATGGCTATGTCTGAACTGGGGTGGCGGAGTGAGCTAAAGAACGGTGATGGATTAAACCCAGATCAGTTGACTGGGGGCGAGTGTTCGTATTGTCAACGCTCCGTCCAACACCACCTTTGGTTTTTCTTTGTTCGCCCTAAGTTGGCAGGGTATGCTCAGACGTGAGTCCCTTGCTCACTTTGCCACTGGAGTCAAGGAAGCCCAGCTGAAGACGGCTGTAATGCCAGAAACCGGTCCTGGGAAGCTTGATTCCGGTCCAGGGAAGACATGGCTTGGCAGTTCGGGCTGGACTGTTCCCATGAGGCACAGGGTCAGACTGATTTGCATATGGCCACGTCTGAACTGGGGTGGCGGAGTGAGCTAAAGAACGGTGATGGATTAAACCCAGATCAGTTGACTGGGGGTGAGTGTTCGTATTGTCAACGCTCCGTCCATCACCACCTTTGGTTTTTCTTTGTTCGCCCTAAGTTGGCAGGGTATGCTCAGACGTGAGTCCCTTGCTCACTTTGCCACTGGAGCCAAGCAAGCCCAGCTGAAGACGGCTGTAATGCCAGAAACCGGTCCTGGGAAGCTTGATTCCGGTCCAGGGAAGACATGGCTTGGCAGTTCGGGCTGGACTGTTCCCATGAGGCACAGGGTCAGACTGATTTGCATATGGCCATGTCTGAACTGGGGTGGCAGAGTGAGCTAAAGAACGGTGATGGATTAAACCCAGATCAGTTGACTGGGGGTGAGTGTTCGTATTGTCAACGCTCCGTCCATCACCACCTTTGGTTTTTCTTTGTTCGCCCTAAGTTGGCAGGGTATGCTCAGACGTGAGTCCCTTGCTCACTTTGCCACTGGAGCCAAGCAAGCCCAGCTGAAGACGGCTGTAATGCCAGAAACCGGTCCTGGGAAGCTTGATTCCGGTCCAGGGAAGACATGGCTTGGCAGTTCGGGCTGGACTGTTCCCATGAGGCACAGGGTCAGACTGATTTGCATATGGCCATGACTGAACTGGGGTGGCGGAGTGAGCTAAAGAACGGTGATGGATTAAACCCAGATCAGTTGACTGGGGGTGAGTGTTCGTATTGTCAACGCTCCGTCCATCACCACCTTTGGTTTTTCTTTGTTCGCCCTAAGTTGGCAGGGTATGCTCAGACGTGAGTCCCTTGCTCACTTTGCCACTGGAGCCAAGCAAGCCCAGCTGAAGACGGCTGTAATGCCAGAAACCGGTCCTGGGAAGCTTGATTCCGGTCCAGGGAAGACATGGCTTGGCAGTTCGGGCTGGACTGTTCCCATGAGGCACAGGGTCAGACTGATTTGCATATGGCCATGTCTGAACTGGGGTGGCGGAGTGAGCTAAAGAACGGTGATGGATTAAACCCAGATCAGTTGACTGGGGGTGAGTGTTCGTATTGTCAACGCTCCGTCCATCACCACCTTTTGGTTTTTCTTTGTTCGCCCTAAGTTGGCAGGGTATGCTCAGACGTGAGTCCCTTGCTCACTTTGCCACTGGAGCCAAGCAAGCCCAGCTGAAGACGGCTGTAATGCCAGAAACCGGTCCTGGGAAGCTTGATTCCGGTCCAGGGAAGACATGGCTTGGCAGTTCGGGCTGGACTGTTCCCATGAGGCACAGGGTCAGACTGATTTGCATATGGCCATGTCTGAACTGGGGTGGCGGAGTGAGCTACAGAACAGTGATGGATTAAACCCAGATCAGTTGACTGGGGGTGAGTGTTCGTATTGTCAACGCTCCGTCCATCACCACCTTTGGTTTTTCTTTGTTCGCCCTAAGTTGGCAGGGTATGCTCAGACATGAGTCCCTTGCTCACTTTGCCACTGGAGCCAAGCAAGCCCAGCTGAAGACGGCTGTAATGCCAGAAACCGGTCCTGGGAAGCTTGATTCCGGTCCAGGGAAGACATGGCTTGGCAGTTCGGGCTGGACTGTTCCCATGAGGCACAGGGTCAGACTGATTTGCATAAGGCCATGTCTGAACTGGGGTGGCGGAGTGAGCTAAAGAACGGTGATGGATTAAACCCAGATCAGTTGACTGGGGGTGAGTGTTCGTATTGTCAACACTCCGTCCATCACCACCTTTGGTTTTTCTTTGTTCGCCCTAAGTTGGCAGGGTATGCTCAGACGTGAGTCCCTTGCTCACTTTGCCACTGGAGCCAAGCAAGCCCAGCTGAAGACGGCTGTAATGCCAGAAACCGGTCCTGGGAAGCTTGATTCCGGTCCAGGGAAGACATGGCTTGGCAGTTCGGGCTGGACTGTTCCCATGAGGCACAGGGTCAGACTGATTTGCATATGGCCATGTCTGAACTGGGGTGGCGGAGTGAGCTAAAGAACGGTGATGGATTAAACCCAGATCAGTTGACTGGGGGTGAGTGTTCGTATTGTCAACGCTCCGTCCATCACCACCTTTGGTTTTTCTTTATATATATATATATACATCGATATTTTGTCAACTATATTTTTGACATAGATATTTTTTGAGGGATATTTTTGTACTTAGCATTATAAATAAAGGATGTCGATATTTTTGACATCGATATTTAAAACTCGATATTGTTTTATGAGGATATTTTAGGTGTTGATATTCTGGCAGTGAACCAGGGCTTAGGCTTTAGCTTCTCCCAGAGCCAAGGCAAGCACACTTTCATTGTAGACATGTAATATTGCTCCTCATAGAGAGCATGTGGCTTGATGTCCTCAAACTCTCCCTAATCTGTCATTAAGAAGCTCTGTAAACCTAGAAGAGGAGGTACTGTTTCACACAAAAGATTCTGAATCTCAAGTAGCACTGACTCCTGAAGGTCTCTGCAGTCTGTCATGAATCTGTATTTGAGGCAAAACCATATTCTGCAACAGAGTATTCTGAGAATATGGCATGAGGGGGGATCGCTGATGATCTGCACTCACAGTGTGAACGAGCCAACCCCTCTGATATGTGACGGTAAAATTGAAAGCAAAAGTAATGGATGCAATAATCACTGCAAGGCTTTGGTACATTAAATCAGAAAAGGGATCATCAGTGAAGTCGCAGGGATGGGGTTGATGAGATGGCTAGGCTCCCAAAGCTGTTCTCCCAGGGACAACAAGGGGTTAGAAAGTCGAGGGGTGAGAATCAGGTGGACTAAGGTCCAAGGTGGGATGGTGATTTGGTACAGTCCTGTGGTTAGTCCTGAACAAAAGCATGGCCTATTTGTGCATGGCGCTCAACAACCATTATAGCCAAAGGGAACTTAGAGAACAGTGTTGGCTGGATACCCTGACCACTGAACTTGTTGGCTGACTCACCCTGCTGCCTGTCTATGTGCTATATGGGAACATCAGCAGTTTCAGGTTTTTATTTGCCCACAGCAGTTAAAGTGTTAGTTACCTACATTGGGGCATATTCACAAGAAAATGTTGGAGCGCAGAGCTGCACCAAATGTGGCAGCACTGCACTCAGGGATGCACCGTCTTCACAAGAATACGGTCACCCCTGTGTTTCCACTAGCGCTGGCACAAAGAAAACGGCCTATCGCCAGCACAGGCACCCTGCCACCATGCTGTAACGGTGCCTGTGCTGCAGGGACTATTGTTTATTTGCAGGAAGGGATACCTTCCTGCACACAAACAATCAATAATAGCGATTTGCACCTTCTTGTGTACTGCAGAATGCAGCACGTGGAGAAATCAAAAAACGAGGAGAAATTAATAATTTTTCCTCACTGCACCATTCTAATGCCTGCTATTCCTTGGCATTAATTTCTGGCGCTACCTCAGCCTTGCAAATCTGGGGCAGAGTAAAAAAGCAACACCCATTGCACGCCCCTTTGCTGCTGAGGACTCCGGCGGAAAGGGGCATATTTACAAGATGGCGTTAAGCTACGCAAAGTGGCTTAGCACCACCTTGTAAATACAAAAAATGGCGCTGAGCCATTGGAGCATCAAAATTATTATTATTGATGCTGTGGTGGCGCTGAGGGCTTGTAAACATGCCCCTTATTAGGTTTTGCCTAAGCAGTGCTGGTGCTGTCTCTTCGAGACATTCTGTAGTTAGGTATGGACTTGAAGCTCCACCCACTTTCTACGCATCTTTTTAATTGGCTCCTGTCACTGCCCTTTGGAAACTGTGGCTTTTCATTAATAGACTTAGTAGTCCCTCCTTAGTACCCCCTTTTCTCATCTTTTAACCTCCCATGAGGGCACCGCCTGTTACATGTGTTTTTATCCGGTAGGCTGTATTATCCCAGCACTATTTGGTTAAATGGTTTTCTCCTGCTTGCTTTTGTAGGCAGCACACTCTCTCTCGCAATGCTTTCTTTTTTGTTTTTCAAAGCACGGCATGCCTCAGCTGATATAATGGCGGCCATGCCTGTAGTTTGTTGTTTGCGGGACACACAGTGGCTGCATGTTTTCTTTTTTCGTCTGATTTGTTAACTTTTTTGACTTAAGGCGTCGCATTCTGCACTTTTATTTTAATGGTGGCCGCACCCCTTTCTTAGACGTAGCTTGTTGAAAGAAAGGTGCCTGGCCGCTATCAAAGTGATGCTTTATTATTTGTCTTAAAGCGCCCCATTCCTCTTTAATTTTAATGACAGCCACGCCCCTTTCTTTAGACGCGGCTTGTTTAAGAAAGGTGAACAGCCTCTAGTTGACAACTAAAAAAAACTATTTTTTTTGTATAGAAGGCTCCATACCGCACTTTCACTCTAATTAAATGTTCTTTTTGCATTTCACTCTGAAAAAGCATTTGTTTGACAACTTGAGAAACAAATGCCTTTTTTTTGTAAAAGGCCCCATACAGCGTTTTTACTCTAATGAAAAGTTTTTTTTTGCATTTAACATTAATGGCGGCCGCTCAACTTTCTTTAGACTAAAAAAAGGGGCGTAGCTACTATTAAAGTGAAAGCCCAGCATGGGGAGCTTTTACAAACAAGCATTTGCAATCCAATAGGTCTCACATTTGCAAGAATTTAAGCTATTGGCATTGTAAATGACAATGCCTTTTATTAATCTGTTTTGAAAGCCCACACATAAATAAAAGACATTGTCTTTTAGAATGTCAATAGCTCAAACTCTCGCAAATGCAAGACCAATTGCTTTGCAAATGCTTGTTTTTTACAATGTAGGAGACTAACACTTGGACAGCAGTGGACTACGAAACGCATGTCTAAACTTGTAATAAGGCACGCAGACAAATATTGCAATGCCTTGATTGAGGGTACTGAAAATAAACAATATATGATAGGAAATCATGAAACCTTTTATGAGATTTCTTTTGCCTTGAGGGAACTACGTTATACTCTATATCCTCAGGCCCGGACTGGCCATAGCGGGCACCGGGCAATCCCCCGGTGCGCCGCAAGGGTGGGGGCCGGTTTTGAGCCCCTGGGGGCCGATTTTGTTACAGGGCCGTTTTTGCAGCATAGCTGCAAAATCGGCCCTGCAACAACATCTGCCGATAACCGGCCCTAGCAAAGCGCTCTGCGGCACCTCCAACCCCCCAAATGGGGAGGGGGGGCGGCCGAGCACTTTGCCAGGGCCGGTTTTGGTTCCCAGTCCAGCCCTGTATATCCTCACAGTTCTCTTTTGCAACTACCCGCAAGGCCACACATTCCAATATTCCTTTAGGTTGACAAACGCAATCCAAACAAATGTCTACTTCTTCATGCTTTCGGCACCTAAGCATACACCAAAAAACTATAGGTCATATTTACAAGTAGTGTGATATTTAAACTGATAATTGAGAACCCTTCCTGAAACAAGGAAACTTACCCATTGCCAGTTAGAGGCCTCGCCAAGAGGAACAACAGTGTATCTGAAGGAATATGTGCCAGACGGGACACAACCTTTACAACGCTGTCTTTACAACAAAATGTCTTCACCACGTATCCATTACCATGCAATACCTTCACCACACATTGCCTTAACCACTCATATGCCTTTGCCACACATCTCTTTACAGTGAAAGGTAAGTATATTTAAGATAAGTATGTGTGTATCTATCTATCTGTCTATCTATCTATATATCTATCTATCTATCAATCTATCTATCTATCTATCTATCTATCTATCTATCTATCTATCTATCTATCTATATATCTATCTTTATATATATATATATAGTTAATATATATATATATATATATATAGTTTATATATATATATATATATATATATATATATAGTTAATATATATATATATATATATATTCACTGAAAAAACCATAGGTTATAGACCATATATAGTTAGGAATTAGCATTTAAAAAACCTTATTTTACTCACACAAAACCATTGAAATTCCATATATAGTTAGTTGCACTAACTATATATCGCGCACCCGCAATCCACTGCTGATCATGTCACATATTACATCATTCATGACATGGTCAGTGACATCACTGATGACATCACTGATGACATCTCAAATGACATCACTGATGACATCACTGATGACAACATCCAGTGACTGTATTTTTCTGTAAAGTTAAAATATGTCTTGAGTGGATGTATAAGTGTCTGGATGAAGGATTTAGTAGGTGCATGACTGACTGTATGAGTGAGTGATTAAATGTGTCTCACTGAATGCATGGGTTAGTGACTAAACTGTCTTAATTTGTGCATCATTATGTCTGTTGTTCTGTAAACTGCTGCATGTGTTGATCATTAGCTATACGAGAGGCTATATGTGTTATTAATTGGTTGCCCAAGTATTTCTATGGGAGATTGAGTTTGTGTGGGGGTGGCTGGAAGGTGTGAGACTCTATGCATAGATGTGTGAGCAGTTTATTCACTAGGTGTATGAGTTCAAGAGTGCATGTGGAAACAGCTACATGGGCAGTTGACTGTGTGCATGAGTGTATTGATGAGTGAATGGATATCTCAATGCTACATGTCATAGTAAGTACATATGTAAAACACAGTACATGTGAGAGTTGGCATATATAAATAACTGTGCATGAGAGCCACTGAATGAGTGAGTGGTTGTATCGATCATTGTGAACTTGTATCAGGGATTGTATAAGAGAGTAAATATGTGTTAGTATATGTTTCAATAAGTAAGGTGTGTTTAACTGTATAGTTGAAGAAATGGAGGTGAGATTGTTTCTTTGCATGACTGACTGGGTGTGTGAGTAACTCCATGGATGAGTGGCAGTGTGTGAGTGTCTGTATACACTGAGTGTATCTAAGGTTATATTAGAGTCTGAAGAGGTTTATCGTATTAGCACAAGAATGATGTCAAATGAGATGTCATCAGTGATGTCATCAGTGATGTCATTTGAGATGTCATCAGTGATGTCATCAGTGATGTCACTGACCATGTCATGAATGATGTAATATGTGACATGATCAGCAGTGGATTGCGGGTGCGCGATATATAGTTAGTGCAACTAACTATATATGGAATTTCAATGGTTTTGTGTGAGTAAAATAAGGTTTTTTAAATGCTAATTCCTAACTATATATGGTCTATAACCTATGGTTTTTTCAGTGAATTTTCAAGGTTTTGTAAATGCTAATTCCTAACTATATATGGTCTATAACCTATGGTTTTTTCAGTGAATTTTCAAGGTTTTGTAAATGCTAATTCCTAACTATATATGGTCCATAACCTATGGTTTTTTCTGTGAATTTCATTGGTTTTTTAACAGCTAATATCTGTAGCTGTAAAATGTATTCTTCTTTAAATCCAAAAATATATTTTATATGTTTATGAATAATTTTTTTTTTAAATATTTTTTTTTCTTCGTTCCCGCTTCGCAAATCGGGAAGCTTCCCGTTAGCTGACCTTGATGCCGCGAAATAGACCGCGAGCCGGTAAACGTTTCTTTACCGCAAGTGCCGCGTTACAAAACAACATCGTGACGCCTCCCGTCCGCATGACGTTTCACGTTGTCGCGTGATACGTCATATGACGTACTACGTTAGCGAACTGGTACGCGAAGCGAGTCGCAAAGCGCAGGTTTCTGGAAGCAAACCGGGAGGCCCTGCAAAGCGCTTAACGTAAACACAGCAAGTCATGTGACTTGGTAATAACACTTTTCATTGGTTCATTTCACTTTTGGTTTCCTAATGATGTAAGACTAGGTCATATAATCTAAAATGAACACTTTTGATTGGTTGAGAACTCTTGTTTTTCCCAAATGATGAAAATCCCTCCTTCTTTCCTCACTCTGACTTTCATCATTGTGAGAGAAAGACCCTTTGTGATCACTGAGCAATGGCTTCTTTAGTAGCTTCAGCTGGTGCTTCCCCACCACCTCCACCACATCCAAGGAAGAGTGGACCACCTGCTCAAGTTATAATTCAACAAGAAGAAGAAGAAGAGGAACAGGAGGACGAGCACGAAGAGAGGCAGTTTTTGCCTGAGCAGCCCAGGACGTCTCACCGGAAAGAAAACTTCATTTGGCAATTTTTTAAAATTCCCAAAGGTCAGAAAAAAGTAAATGCAAGATACGTAACTTGCCTTATATGTCAAGATAGACTGTCCAGAGGGACCGACAAAAAATACAGTTTCGGAAACTACACAATGCATCGCCATATGACTAGGTGGCATCCTAACAACTACAGTGCTGCACAGTTTCGGAACGACCTAGATAATCTCCCTATTATGGCCAGAAGATCTGTTGTACCGGAAGTAACGGGACCAGAGGGCAGGGAGATGGTGCCAAATATACAAATGAGATTTGGTGAAGTAAAACACACCTGCGTATTTTGCGATGGATTCATTTCCTACGGAGAAAGAAGCATCACTCTGATCAACAGAGCTATTGACTATCATATGCAAGTTTGTCCGAAACGCCCAAAATAATAAATACTTCTTTTTTTTGTTTTGTTGCTCCTGTTGAGCCCTTTACAATGAATCGTTTTCATTGCCCCCTCCAAGAAAAACCCAAAAAAATATAAAACTGTTCCGAAAAATTCAAAAACAGTAAAAAAATGTTCAGAAAAATAAAAAAAAAAGTTATTTTCAGAACTACCTCCCCGTTATAAAAAAATTGGTACAATATTTGGAACTGTGCCAACCTCTAATTCTCTTAGTTCGCTTCCTAGTTCGCTCGCCGGTACGCGAACTGGAAGCGAACCAAAAACAGTAAGTATAAGGGAGGGAAACACACACTTATGTTAAAATAAAGACAGCTATAGGGGAGTAAACTAGAGATACTATTACCCGTAATCCACTGCTGATGATGTCACATATTACATCATTCATGACATGCTCAGTGACATCATCAGCAGAGGATTGCGGGTTTTTTGACAACATGCCTTATCCACGGTTTAATAACGCTGCCTTTTGCTTTATATAAGTTTTCAAATTGTATGAAATATATACCAATAGGTCGTTATGAACCTTTAGGTAGTGCTTTTCTTCATGAGGTCTGGTCGCTTCCATACACATACAGATGTTTCAAAGATGATCAAGAAGTTTATCTGAATGGAGAGGAATGCACTGAGACGCCAGATCATTCACTAATGTGTAGGCACATACAGTTACACGGTTCATGCAACAAACACCGACCAAATATGGCTTGCGTGTTGCAAGGCACGCCAGTTCCTGCTATCATCCCCACGTTCAAGTTGTTGGAAAATGGTAGTTATTTGATGCTCAATAATGAAGATTGTTCTGAGTTAATTAAAAGTATTCCTTTTATCGTAACAGTAAGTGAACGGGTTATTTGCTGCAGAAATGTTCTATTTCCTCCCACACATGAACATAGGGAGTTTTCAATCTGGCCACAAATACCAACCTTGGGACACGTTTCAACGGCATGGCAAGAATAAGAGCTCTTTTGTCTCAGAGAGAGGTGGCCTTGAGTTCGGCCCGTGAAACTTTCGTACTTCACATAGCGAACACCCGTACAGAGGTGCACACCCTTTTCAATTAAGATTTGCCTTTCAATTTCAGCAACATGTTTCCGACTATCTTTAACGCATCCTCCACAAAGTCCCTGACACACTTTTTTAAAGTTGTTACCAGTGGTCTCGTGACTTCATTTGAGAAAATCTTTGGAGTCATCCCTGCTTCCTTTCATTGTATTTTCTGCACTCTGGTTCGTGGATTGGCATTTTTACTTGCATTACCAGCGGACGCTCTTGTGCTTTTTTACATTTTTAAATATGGATGTCCCTCCTATGCAACCTCCGACCCTGCAGCTGCTGACACTGTTCCGCAATCGCATGCTAGAATATTATGGCACAATGCCGTTGGCGATATTAAGCACGGCATATGGATTATCTTTTCGGTTCTCCTACTTCACCTGTGTCCAGCCTGTATTTCACTGCCTGACCTGTGATTTCGATTGGGCCATTGATTTGTGTCTCTGCGGACCGGTTTCTCCTGACGTCGACTTTAATCAGCTGATGAATCCTATCATTACTCACGAGTTGGTTTGTCCTGGCGAAAGGATTATGGCTGTGGCATTGATGCATGGACTACTTGGTCCCTGGAATTTACTGGCGGCAGCACAGTCTTTCTTGGAAGAGAGCTTTCTTGAAAACCCACCGAGCTGTCCTCTGATGGTGATAGAGGATCCGGTGCTGGGAGAGCACGTATGTTCTTTTCCGCTTTTAAATTGGATGGCTGAACTGTTTTCGGATGAAGACGGTGACTTCCTATTGGAGGCTGTTGCAGCTTATTTTGCATACACAGTTATGTCATAGACCTTTTTCATGTTTGATATGCTGAGTACTAGCATTTCATTGACAATTCATTGACTTATTTGTCAAGTTTTTATTATTTACCTTGCCTATTGGCTTAAGACTCGATAAAGTACTTGGCTGTTTTATTTTTCTTTAGCATTAAATTTTCCTAGTTTTTAATGCTTTACCTTGCGGACCATCCACATATAAACTTGCAATCTGCTCTCATGAGATGGCACTTCTATTATCTTATTCACTTCGTTTCCGGATCATGAGGAGGTGTCATCTAGGTCCTGGATATCTTTACACCGTGTTAAGTTAGCATGGGCTCATTACCGGTTTAAACGCCATTTTTCCTTTTTTGCAACTTCTGCACACGACACTTAGTTGTTGCTTTAGCTTTCCACCTAGTAGTTCATCGTGGTTTACATGAGAATAATATGTTATTGGTCTACTATCTGCTTTACTTGTTAAACTATATCTGTACAGCGAGTGCTAAAGTTTCAAGAACAACACGATACAGAATTGTTATGAGGTCTGATCTCCACGACTTCATACTCATAACATAAGTGCAACTTCTGCCAATTCTGGGCATGAGGCGGGTTTTATATTGCTTTGCCGAACACACATACACAACAGTTGATGCGGTTCACATGAAGAGAGAGCTGGTGTATGGTGATGTGATTCCTTCAAATCTAAGACACTAAAGTATGGGCACGCCCTAAACCAACACAAAGAGACCTTCTTAGCAAATAATATAATATGTGTATTAGGGAGGGTGAGATATAAGCAGCCGCGGGCCGTGGAGGGAGTTACGATGGGGCAGGGAGGCGGGGAGGGGGAGAAGCAGGGTGGAGCCCTCTCTACCTTGCCCCTCCCCCTCCCCGCCTCCCTGCCCCACCGTAACTCCCTCCACGGCCCGCGGCTGCTTATAAGTGTTGCTAACTCTTATTCATTTACAGCATGTTAACATACTGTCACCATTCGCTTTTTATGTACTAGTAACTATGCTGGTAATTTTGCTACTGATAATATGTGTACTTGTATTCTCCACCCTGCTTCTCCCCCTCCCCGCCTCCCTGCCTCACCGTAACTCCCTCCACGGCCCGCGGCTGCTTATAAGTGTTGCTAACTCTTATTCATTTACAGCATGTTAACATACTATCACCATTCACTTTTTATGTACTAGTAACTATGCTGGTAATTTTGCTACTGATAATATGTGTACTTTTATTATCTAAGGTACTACGCCTGAGAAGACGGCATTAGTAAATAAACATTTCAAATACACATCTGTTCTTCTTAACTCCATGTTCTGGTTTCTAAGAAATCTATAACGACCGACTGTTCATGAGTTCCACGTATCCTGAGGTACTATAAGTTCATATTCTGGATTGTCTAAACATTGAGAGTTTGTTATATCCAATGTGACACTGTACCTAGCTTGCTAAGGAGTTTTTGATTACTAACGTGAGTTTTGGGACACCCTAATTCGCCGAGGTTCCAATCCTCTGTCCACAGTTCTGTGTGACAACAGAAACCCTGCGACAGGGGCACCCCCGACCCTTGCTGGAGCTTCATCACACTTGCGATACAACTCCAGCAATGCATTCGCCGAGGTTCCAATCCTCTGTCCACAGTTCTGTGTGAGAACAGAAACCCTGCGACAGGGGCACCCCCGACCCTTGCTGGAGCTTCATCACACTTGCGATACAACTCCAGCAATGCGCCACCTTTACGGCACAGATACATCACGCATCTGTGCTGTTTTTGCCCCATGATGCGCCGCATTGTAAATGCAGCACACCATAGGTGACGGAACAGCGGCACAGAATGACTAACACATGCCTGGTGATGCGCCAGTCATCATAAATGTATCCCTATGCTTCTTATCTTGTTAGAGATGAACCGCCATATATATCATCAAAGTTTTTTGCATTTCCTAAATAGCGAACTTTAAGGAATAAATAGCGATTCTTTACCATTCCTAGTTTGCGATGAGCTATTTGCTAATTAGCCGAATGTAGCCCAATGAAGCCCAATGTAGCCCAATGTAGCCCAAAGATGGCCGCCAGACACACAAAAAACAAATGTAGCCCAAATATCAGCCAGATGTAGCCCAACTATAGCCCAGTGACAGAATGACCAATCAGCTTCGCAAACCTCCGTTACGCGAAGCGGAGCGCTGTTACAGATATATATCTTTTTTTGAACGTTAATTTCTCAAAATCCACTGGAGCACATATATTGAGACCTAGCAAAGGCACATCGGGCTACCAGTCCCTAATATTTTGCCAAGTTTCGTGCAAATCCATTCAGCCGTTCAATTATTATTATTATTTTTTTTTTTTGCCCCGCGGGGCCCTTTTAAAACCTCCACATCAAACCTAGGGGGTCAGCGAGGATCTACTATGCCCCCTTATAGTTATTTCCCCCTTTGTTTTGACCTCCTCTTGTCTCTCGATCCTACCGAGAGACAAGATGGCGGCCGCTACGGACTGTTTGGAATGTTGACAGACGCCGGAGAACCAATCAGCTTCGCTTCACAAAGCTCCGTTGCGCGAAAAGTCCGCGAACCAGAGCGCTGCCCGGTCCGCTGTTACAGATATATATCTTTTTTTAAACGTTAATTTCTCAAAATCCACTGGAGCACATATATTGAGACCTACAAAAGGCACATCGGGCTACAATTTTCCCAAGTTTCGTGCAAATCCATTCAGCCGTTCGGGCTAAAAGTGAGGCCAACCGCCCTATGGAAAACTCAATGTTAAAAACACGTTTTGGGACCCCCCTTTTTTCTCGGCCCCCACTGGACGAACCCCCCCCAAATTTTCAAGGGCTGCTCAGAAACAAAATGTGCCATTTTCCTGAAAATTTCAGCCAATTCCGTCCACAAACGCCAAAGTTATTAGACATAGAATTTTCAAAAAACCCATAGAGAAAAAATCCTAACTATATATACCTACTGGCGACCGCCAGTAGGTAATATATATATATAGTTAATATATATATATATATATATATATATATATATATATATATATATATATATATATATATATATATATATATATATATATATATATATATTACCTACTGGCGGTCGCCAGTAGGTATATATAGTTAGGATTTTTTCTCTATGGGATTTTTGAAAATTCTATGTCTAATAACTTTGGCGTTTGTGGACGGAACTGGCTGAAATTTTCTGGAAAATGGAACATTTTGTTTCTGAGCAGCCCCTGAAAATTTGGGGGGGTTCGTCAAGGGGGGGCCGAGAAAAAAGGGGGGTCCCAAAACGCGTTTTTCCCATGTTAATTTCCATAGGGCGGTTGGCCTCACTTTTAGCCCGAACGGCTGAATGGATTTGCACGAAACTTTTCAAAATTGTAGGGACTGGTAGCCCGATGTGCCTTTGCTAGGTCTCAATATATGTGCTCCAGTGGATTTTGAGAAATTAACGTTCAAAAAAAGATATATATCTGTAACAGCGCTCCGGGCAGCGCTCCGCTTCGCGTACTTTTCGCGTTACGGAGCTTTGCGAAGCGAAGCTGATTGGTTCTCCGGCGTCTGTAAACATTCCAAACAGTCCGTAGCGGCCGCCATCTTGTCTCTCGGTAGGATCGAGAGACAAGAGGAGGCCAAAACGAAGGGGCAAATGACCATAAGGGGGCATAGTAGATCCTCCCTGACCCCCTAGGTTTGATGTGGAGGTTTTAAAAGGGCCCCGCGGGGCAAAAAAAAAAAAAAAAAAAAAAATCGAACGGCCGAATGGATTTGCATGAAACTTGGCAAAATTGTAGGGACCGGTAGCCCGATGTGCCTTTGCTGGGTCTCAATATATGTGCCGCAGTGGATTTTGAGAAATTAACGTTCAAAAAAAGATATATATCTGTGACAGCGTCCCGGGTAGCGCTCCGTTTCGCGTACTTTTCGCGTTACGGAGCTTTGCGAAGCGAAGCTGATTGGCTCTCCGGTGTCTATAAATATTCCAAACAGTACGGAGCGGCCGCCATCAGAGACAAGAGGAGGCCAAAGCGAAGGGGCAAATGACCATAAGGGGGCATAGTAGATCCTCCCTGACCCCCTAGGTTTGATGTGGAGGCTTTAAAAGGGCTCCGCGGGGCAAAAAAAACCCCCAAAAAAATCATTTTTTTTTGGTGGGGTGCGCCCTGTTCGCGTAACGGGAAGCGGACTGGGGAGCGTACTACAAGGAAACAAGAATGATTGACTTTTAACTTATTGTATGTTTATAGACTTTTTTTTTTCTTTTTTTTCTGCTGAGTGACGTCTCGGCCTATGTCCACGGGATGCAGTCCCTACCATCTCGGCGTTTAAGCCCATCGGGACCGGTAGTGTGGGAGAGATAACGTCTGTTAACGTTCGATTCGAAGGAAATCAGGAAGTGTTGATAAACATTGTCTGCGCCATCTTGCCTTTTTTCAAATGCCACACTTTTGTCGTGCACGGCAGCCATTTTAGATGCCTTGACCAGACCCACTCTCTGCACGCTGTCGATCCTTAGCATGGCTCCCCACCCTTGCAAGCATCTCCCCCAGGCACTGGTCACCCCCGCTCTCTGTCTTATGCATGGGCAATAAACCTCCCCCCATCTGCGCTGCTCTTCCCTGAGAATCACACCCTGTGCCCGCCCGACACCTCCCTTTCGCCCTATTCACTACCGCACCCTCTGACACTCCTCTTCCTCTGTGTCCGATTGTCCAGGCCGGTCCCAGGCTATCAGGTAGCCCTGCAGATGTAGTTTATGGCCCCAGCTGTAAAGAATCACCCCTCTTCAAAGGAGTTACAGTAGATCAAGGCCCCCACCCGATGAGATCCGTCACACCACACGCGTTCCTACTATCTGAAAACCATCCTGTATTGTGATTGGGGAGGGGACCGAGCCTGAAGCGGAAGATTCCTGGGATGCCTCTTTGTACATCAAAGTTTTTACAATTATGTGTCACATTAAAAATATATAGCACTCCAACAAAGTAGTAGGATTATAAAACTTTAATAACTTATAAATATATACAACGCAACAAAAACAGTAAAAACATTTAAACATTTTTAGGAAAAAAGAAGCAACAATGGTCAGTAGCTGTGTTTTGTGCGAATAGTTCCAAGGCAGCACAACGTGCTGAGTTCTGGATGGCACCCAGGTGATGTTGCCTGGGTGCCGCACTGGTTTTGGGTATCCTACAATGCTGCTCCGAATAACGGCGTGGGGCGTCCCGGGGGGTGGCTCGTCAGTAGCGGTCTGTTGTGCGAATAGTCCCAAGGCAGCAGAACGCGCTGAGATGTGGATGGCACCCAGGTGATGTCAAGTAAGTTGCCGCACTGGTTTTGGTATCCTACAATGCTGCTCCGATTCCGCCCGCTTTTGGTACACTGTGCCAAAATCCGCCATTCAGCTGAGTTGCGCCCACTCTTGCGGTGCAGCGATAGGCGGCTGCCACAGGACTCTCAAAATGGCGGCAGGCTCTTTCCTTTTTGGGCATGGCGTGGTGCGCCCCGGGTGGGGGGGGGGTGAGGCGGCGTGAACGGGCCTCCCCAGGTGGAGGCTCGTCTGCTGTAGTGGGGCACCCCTTTACCGTTTCAGTTGCCATTCCGCCCGCTTTTGGTACACTGTGCCAAAATCCGCCATTCAGCTGAGTTGCGCCCACTCTTGCGGTGCAGCGATAGGCGGCTGCCACAGGACTCTCAAAATGGCGGCAGGCTCTTTCCTTTTTGGGCCTGGTCCACTGAAATGGCCCTGGGACACCTTGGAAATCGGACGCTTGTCTGCTAGGTCTTGGACCCCATTCTCGAAAGCGTCCCCTCAGCCTTGAGGATTCTACAAAAGTCTTGGGGGCCCCCGACTCCTGCAGGCTTCCGGTGGGGAGCGGCTGCCATGATTGCTCACGGAATGACCACGACGGAGCCACGAGATGGTGGTGCTTTCATGCTGACGCCAGCTTCAGTCTGAAACATCCAGAAACAAGGTGGGGCTTTCATCGTTTGGGGAAAAAAAAAAAGTTTTCATCCAATGAAAAGTGTTATTTTTAGGTCATATGATTAAGCCTTCCATCATTAGGAAACCAAAAGTAAAATGAACCAATGAAAAGTTTTATAAACAAGTCACATGACCTGTTATGCGGCATAGGGTATAAAAAGCGTAGAAAATCCATTGGCACGTGAGGCGGCGTCAGTAGCGGACCGATGTGCGAATAGGCCGAAGGCAGCACAACGCGCCAAGATCCGGATGGCACCGAGGTGGTGTCCACCAAGTTGCCGCACTGGTGTGGCCATCCTACAATGCTGCGCCGAAAGTCGGCGTGGGGTGCCCCGTTGGCCTGTGAGGCGGCGTCAGTAGCGGACCGATGTGCGAATAGGCCGAAGGCAGCAGAACGCGCCAAGATCCGGATGGCACCGAGGTGGTGTCCAGCAAGTTGCCGCACTGGTGTGGCCATCCTACAATGCTGCGCCGAAAGTCGGCGTGGGGCGCCCCGTTGGCCTGTGAGTTCGCGTCAGTAGCGGACCGATGTGCGAATAGGCCAAAGGCAGCACAACGCGCCAAGATCCGGATGGCACCGAGGTGGGGTCCAGCAAGTTGCCGCACTGGTGTGGCCATCCTACAATGCTGCGCCGAAAGTCGGCGTGGGGTGCCCCGTTGGCCTGTGAGGCGGCATCAGTAGCGGACCGATGTGCGAATAGGCAGAAGGCAGCAGAACGCGCCAAGATCCGGATGGCACCGAGGTGGTGTCCAGCAAGTTGCCGCACTGGTGTGGCCATCCTACAATGCTGCGCCGAAAGTCGGCGTGGGGCGCCCCGTTGGCCTGTGAGGTGGCGTCAGTAGCAGACCGATGTGCGAATAGGGCCAAAGGCAGCGCAACGCGCCAAGATCCGGATGGCACCGAGATGGGGTCCAGCAAGTTGCCGCACTGGTGTGGCCATCCTACAATGCTGCGCCGAAAGTCGGCGTGGGGCGCTCCGTTGGCCTGTGAGTTCGCGTCAGTCAGTGGGGGTTGTTTGAGGATCTGACTGCATTGGAAAGCAATGTGATGCTGTGCGTCGCCCCCAAGATGAAGGTTCCTCGGCTGCAGCGGGGCGCCCCTTGGTGTTTCACTCGCTATGCAGCTGAGTTGCGTGCGCACTTGCGGCGAATAGGCCGAAGGCAGCACAACAATATTTTCGGAATGGAAGACACCACAAGGCGCTGAGATTCGGTTGGCACCGAGGTGGTGTCTAGCAAGTTGCCGCACTGGTGTGGCCATCCTACAATGCTGCTCCGAATAACGGCGTGGGGTGCCCGAAGGGGGGGGGAGGCGGCGTGAACGGGCCTCCCCAGGTGGAGGCTCGTCTGCTGTAGTGGGGCGCCCCTTTACCGTTTAAGTTGCCATTCAGCTGAGTTTCGGCCGCTCTTGATGCTACAGCGACAGGCGGCTGCAACAGGACTCTCAAAATGGCGGCCTGTTCTTTGGATTTGGGCCTGGTCCACTAAAATGGCCCTGGGACACCTTAGAACTCGGACGCGCGAATTTTTTTTCCTTTCCTCTACATGCAAAAAAGGTAAATGCCCGGTACGTTACCTGCCTCATCTGCCACGATGTACTCTCCAGAGGAACCGAAAAAAAATATAGTTATGGTAACTATACCATGCATCGTCATATGGAGAGGTGGCACCGATTAATTATAGTGCTGCACAAAAGAGAGATTTGGAGGAGAACCCCCGACCTGCCAGTACATTCACCAAAGAAGTGGCACTGACAGCATCAGAGGCAAGGGAAACGGTCCCAAATATTTAGAAGAACTTTGGAAAGATTAAAATGACATGTTTAGATTGTGGCAAATTAATTTCATGTGGACAGATGAGTGTTACTCTAATAAATACAGCATATGAACATCATCATAGTCGATGGTTGGTGGAGACATTTTGACTATATCCTGGACCTGCCCGTCCTCGCCCAAAATGGCGCCGGAATAAATGGGACTCGTAACTCCTTGTTGTGTACTGGTTGCAGAACCTTGATATCACGAGATACGTATGCAGTTTTGAAGCACATGGCGGGCGGGGACGAGAATTGATTGAATATTTCGACATCCCTATTGATATTAAGTTCTGATGTGTTATTGATTACTGTACTATTGAAAGTTCGAATTAACGTCACCCATGGTACTTGCCCGCAAATGTATATCTAGATAATTTTATTGTAACTGGCCCTGTCGTATTTTAATTATAAAATGTACGTCCACCGATTCCGCAACTGTTAGACACCTTAGTTCTTGCAACCTAATGGCCCGCCCGTTACGTTCCTCTACAGTGTAAATGTCTACTCATCATATACGATTACAGTTTGCTCCGTGGCCGGCCCACGTGGTTATAGGCCCGTATTTGTATACTGACATTTTCACAATAAAGGTTTTTAAAAGAAAACATGGTAGTAGTATTTACATTGGTAAAGTTTTTAATAATAGTCACTGTTTTAGAATCAGTAAAAGGCAAGTGAAATAAAGCAGTCCAATTACATGAAGGGTAAAAGGTATAATACGCAGGAACGCAGTAAAGATAAATGGTCAAGGGCTGTTGTGTTTTCTACTCCTGCAACATAAAGTGATCGATAAGAATCTGATATTCAGGCGTATCGGCGACTAAGACAGCAGGCCGAGCCTCTTTTGCTCAACGGCTCCGTCATGGGACGAAGAAACGCCCTTTTTCTCGAAAAAGTAATATATTTTACTTGCAGGACAGTTGTAAATTTTCCGGGAAAGTACATTAGCCTGGAACATTATAACATATGTTTAAGAAAAAATAATGTTCGAAAGTAATAAAAAGCGTAATTTTTAGGTCATATGACCAAGCCTTTCATCATTAGAATAAGAAAAGTAAAATGAACCAGTGAAAAGTTTTATTAACAAGTCACATGACCTGTTATGCTTACGTTACGCGCTGCGCGCCGCGCCCCGGATCGCTTCCGGGAAGCTGCGCTTCGCGCACCGGAGCACTTCCGGATGCGCTAACGCGGCGCGTCATATGACGCATTACGCGACAACGCAGGTCCAGAATATAGTAAAAATGTCTCCACCAACCAGCGGTTGGAACACAACCCCTTTCAGCAGGCTAAATAGTTCTGTTAAATGACAACAGAAGGGACAGGCAACAAGAACCATCAGTCAAAGAGGGGAGGGCAAGTTCTTCTCTACCGGGTCACGTTGGGGCGCTACCGGAACTGATCGAATTGGTAGTCTACAGTGTTTCTGGATGTTTCAGACTGAAGCTGGCGTCAGCATGAGAGCACCACCATCTCGTAGCTCCGTCGTGGCCATTCCACGAGCAATCATGGCAGCCGCTCCCCACCCGAAGCCTGCGGGAGTCGGGGGCCCCCAAGACTTTTGTAGAATCTTCAAGGCTGAGGGGACGCTTTCGAGAATGGAGCCCAAGCTCTAGCAGACAAGCGTCCGAGTTCCAAGGTGTCGCAGGGCCATTTTAGTGGACCACGCCCAAATCTGAAGAGCCGGCCGCCATTTTGAGAGTCCTGTGGCAGCCGCCTATCGCTGCACCGCAAGAGCGGGAGCAACTCAAGTACATGGTGAGCGAGACGCTGTAGTCGAAAGAGCGGGCGGTAAACAGCTGAATAGCGGAAGAGGCACAGTGTAGCAAAAGCGGGCGGAATGGCAACTGAAACGGTAAAGGGGCGCCCCACTACAGCGTGTCTTTAGGTGAAACGGATTGTGGGACAAGGTCAAGAATGGAAGAGTCACCAAAAGGCAAAAAATTCCGCTTGACCCCGGGAGCCGGCCACCTATGTCGGGGGCGATCTCAGGCCACACCAGGGCAACACGACTTGGGGAGGGGGCCGGAGCCAAGCGCCCCCTCCGAGTCCGCGCCATCACACCGTCCCTCGGGGGCCTCCGTCAAGCGGTTCAGGGTGGCACCGCATCACATTGTTTTCAAATGCAGTCACGTCCTCAAACAGCCCCCACTTACATTGAGAATAGTGAAGCTGTAGCAAGTGCAAATAGGCTTCAGACAGTGTTACAAGCACTCCTCAAAACTTTGAACTATCAGAGTGCATGAGTTTCATGCTCGATCGATTGAGCTAGCCGGATCGGGCAACAAAAAGTATAAAATAGTTATGTAAATAGTTATTTAATAAAATGTTTTACCCTGTTACTTTGCTGGTGTGTTGTATATATTTGTAATATTTGCATAGAGTTTATCGTTATTTTGGGCGGGGTGGGTGGCGGAGCCGAGCTGTCTTGCAGCCATCATGGTGTGGAGTTCAGTTCATCTCACTAGTTTCGTATTTCTCATGAGGGGTTGTTCCTGATGTTTCTATTTTAGCGAGGTCAAAAAGAGATCCCATTAGTGGCCTACTGATTTTGCTCGATTCCTTTTGTTTTTTTACACGATTTTTCGCTATCTGCAAAGACTAAACAGAGTATTGCGACTCTGTGCTTGTTTGTAAATAGAGAATGAACCAAAGAGAACCAATTCTAAAACAGTAAATGCTTGGATAACAATCAATCAAATGGAGAGAGAAGCAGGCACGACGGATTACAACGGGGGCAAAGGCCTGCGTTAACTACCCTTCACTATCTGCAAAGAGCGAGTACTCCTAATAGAAATGAGGGGGTGGGGGGCAGCATTCAAAGCAGATCAGTGTGCATAAACACGAAAATGTTTTTACTTACCACGTACTTGACATTCGACAGCTTATGATATTTGCTATTAAAAAACCATTGAAATTCACTGAAAAAACCATAGGTTAGAGACCATATATAGTTAGGAATTAGCATTTAAAAAACCTTGAAAATTCACTGAAAAAACCATAGGTTATAGACCATATATAGTTAGGAATTAGCATTTAAAAAACCTTATTTTACTCACACAAAACCATTGAAATTCCATATATAGTTAGTTGCACTAACTATATATCGCGCACCCGCAATCCACTGCTGATGATGTCACATATTACATCATTCATGACATGGTCAGTGACATCACTGATGACATCACTGATGACATCTCAAATGACATCACTGATGACATCACTGATGATATCTCATTTGACATCAATGGTCACATCAATGATGATATCATTAATGTGACAATACAATGCATCTCCTCACACTTTAATATAACCTCTGTTACACCGAGTGTTAAATACAGAATATAATTTTTGAAACCATTGACACACCAATACTAGTTACTACATACGCACTCACTGATTCTTACGTCTACACACACATTCACTCATTCACCCATACAATCATTCATACATACAATCACTCATCTTTACAACACTATCATATGCACTCATACACCTATACAGACACTCACACTCTGCCACTCATCCATGGAGTTACTCACACACCTAGTCAGTCCTGTAAAGAATCAATCACACTTCCATTTTCATCATCATTGATAACTTTATTCGGTCACCACAGACCATAAAAGTACAGATAAAATGCATACATACAAACACGAAATAGCTAAAACAATAAATAGCATGTCCAGTAAAATTTACAGCTAAGAATAGATTAAACCTAAATAGTTATCAAGATAGGCAAAATAGAAACTAGAGGTAGACATAATTTATACTACCAACGCATTCAGCATTAGACCATTAATACCCCCGGACATAGTTTCAATAATCTGGAACGCGTCAACCACACACTACCCAAGAATTTTGCAACCCCACAAATCATGATGGAAGATGAACTGTCCGTAGAGAGAACACGTAGTGCCTGATTGTGGCACCTCAGCCCAAGTTCCCTGCAAACTGGTTTCAACCAGAGTTTCCGAGCTCCTTTATAAGCTGGGCAAGCAAAAAACAAATGGGCCACAGACTCCTTTGGTGCCACACAACCTGGACATGCACGCTGGCGGGCACCAGGGTTTGACCACCTCGCCGTAAACTCGTGCACTGGAAGCGTCCCATATCGCAGTTTTAGGTATAACGCACGATCTAGGGGTTTAGTTATCAGATCGAGGAAGGGCTCCCATTTCCTCACACACTTAAATAACAGGAATCGGTCCGTGAGTGGTCCCCCATCCGCAGCCCTCAGCGCATTATTCTGGACCCAGTCCCAATATAGCTTTTTAATCATTTCCTTGGGCGGTGGCAATTGTGACTCCCATGCATCCCTTAACCCTAGGTTAAGAACCAGGTCTTTCAGTTTATTCAGCCAAACTATTTTTTTGCCCGTGTCCAATAACAGAAGATCGTCCAGCCCTTCAGCGTATTTTGCAAGCTCGGCAGTTCTTCTCAATCGAGTCCAAAAGAGCAACGGGCGGAGCCTTACCAAGTCCTTTAATGCTCTTCTACCCAGATCTAGTCTCAGGGGGATCAATGGGGTGGAAATAGGGAGAGCCACCACCTTCCTTAGGAAGATATTTTCCGCTGCCGATAAATCAGACACATTTTCGAACCCCCAGAGTTCAGAGCCATATAATGCCGCAGGGAGAATCTGGCCCTCGTAAATAGCCATAGCAGGAGAGACAGGCTTGCTGTTTGATTCACGGAGCTCCCTCAAAGTCACCCCGGATACTCTTTGGTGACTGAGTAGCATTTTGGCCAAATGATTCTTCCAGGTCATACGACTGTTTATCCGGACACCAAGGTAATCAAAGGATTTAACCAACTCCAAAGGAACACCATTAAGTAGAAAATTGTTTTTAAATCTCTTGGAAGGGGAGAATGCCATCAATTTAGTTTTTGACGTATTAATGGTTAAGCCTCGGTTGGTACAAAAGGAGCTAAACCGGTTCAAGAGTTTTTGCAGGCCCACAGGGGATTTGGAAATTAATAAGGTATCGTCAGCGAAGAGTAAGGTGGGGATTTTTTCCCCCGCCAGGGATGGGGCATCCGTCTCCTCTCCCTTCAGATGGTCCACCACTCCATTCACAAATAGGGAGAAGAGTGTCGGAGCCATAACACAGCCCTGGCGTACTCCTCTCCTCACAGGGACCCTATCTGTTAACTGACCCTGGGATCCCCATCTAACCCTCGCGTAATTCCCCTCGTGGAGCCTTACGATTAGTTTAAGGAGTCCACTGGGAAAACCCATCTCCCCTAGGATTTTCCATAATTTTGCACGAGGGACCAGGTCGAAAGCTGTTTTGAGATCTATGAAGGCCATATATAAACTACCTTTCTTGATGGTCACTGCCTTCCAATAGATAGCAAAAAAGCGAAAGACCTGGTCCATCGTCCCTACCTTACTTCTAAAGCCCGCTTGTAAGTGGGAAAGAATACTGGCCTCCTCCATCCAATCTCCTACTCTAGAGATGATGACCCTGCCAACCACTTTCTGAATTATGTCTATCAAACTGATAGGTCTGTAGTTAGCAGGGTCCTCTCTAGCCCCCTTCTTGAACACGGTTACCACCTCTGCCCCTTTCCAGGAATCTGGCACCTGGTAACCCCTAGTGATCAGATTCATTATTATGGCTATTAGTTTAGCCCAAGCCTGTGGCTCAACCATCAACAAATCTCCAGGAATCCCATCCTGTCCGGCTGCTTTCTTAGGGGTTAGGTGTCTGATCGCCGCCACTACCTCTGAGGTCGTAAATGGGAGGTCATCCACCCCTGAGATACCCCCCTCACCCAGGCTAACCGTCCCAGGGCTAGTTGTTTCCTCGGAGCCTCCATACAGGGATGAGAAATGATCAAACCATTGCTGACTAGTTATGTGTGCAGCCAATGGTTGTGATTTCCTCTGTCTAGATCTATTAATCAAATCCCAAAAGAGGTTCGAGTTCCTACTGCTCACAGCATTGGATAGGTCCTGCCAATGCTGTTCCTCCCACTCACGTTTGGCCAGTGATAATGCTTTCAGGTAATCCTTCCTGGCCGCTCTAACCAGCAAGGGATCCCCCGAAATCAGGGCTTTTGTCAGTTGTCTCCTCTTACCCTTACACTGATCAGTATACCAGGGATTAGTAAGAGTGGGGGGTACAATATTGGCCCTGTTGCACTTCGCTTTTACGATGAAAAATTGGCCAACATGGTCTAGTGTGGCCTTGTAGGCAGAATCAAGAGAGGGATAAGGGAGCCCACTAATCGCGTCATCACCAATCCAGCCCTCCAGGTCTAAAGTCAAGCGCTCCACCAAGGATTTGATGGCCCCTAGATCGTCCTCCCTGAGTTTGACCTTATCCCATTTTAATCTGCGAGAGTTATTATATGGAATAACCTCCTTAGATATTTTTGGTGTGACTTTCGCCCTCCTGTCTTTTAGGGTAGCCCAGTTAAATTTACAGCACAAGGGATTATGGTCGCTATCCTGACTTGGGTGGACCTCCATGTCAATCAGGTCCGCCCAGAAACAGACATCCATTAATATGTAGTCAATTCGGGACGGGCCCGTAAGTCTATTGAAGGTCAATGCCCCTACCTGATCAGATGTTGTCCTGCCGTTAAGGGCTCTTAGCTTGTGGTCCCTAGTCAGCGCAGTAATTTGAATTGCCCTAGCTGACCATTTCCTAATCGGGGGCAGGGATAATGATGGAATGGACCATTTTGAATCCTCCTCTTCGATGCCCAAGGGATCATCTCCGAGGAGCGGTTCAAACGTGCAATTAAAATCACCCCCCACGATGATCTTTGCTGAGGGCGGGCAGTTTACTAAGGCGGAGTCCAAAGCTGTTAAAGTCAGGGAGGCAGGGTCCCCAGGGGCCCCTCTAGCATAAACGTTAAAAAGGTCAAGCCTGCTACCCTTCACCCTTCCTCTACCGGAGAGATGGAGGATATCATTACACTCCAAGGTATGGCGTGTGACCACCCAATCCAGTTCTATTTTGATCCACACCATAAGGCCCCCCGACGGTCTACCCTTACCCTTACTTACTGCTGGAAGAAAGTGAGTGGTATACCCCGATTTATATAGCGGATTTAGGCTCCAAGTTTCCTGAAACAGGCAAACATCGAACCTTTCAATAAACTTGTGCCACTCTGGTATTTCTAACTTCCTTTTTAACCCCGCAATGTTCCAGGAAAGGAGACTTATTACACGACTTCCCTTTGGCACTAAGATGTGGCCCTCTCCAGTCCCACCCTCGTTGACCACCATGGTCGTACAGCACCCCCCCTCCGATACCAGGGGGATAGTGGTCATAGGACAACCATCCACGCCAGTCAAAGGACTGGCGAACATAGAAGCCTCGATAATGTTATTAATAATCACAGTTTGGACTGGGGGTGGCCCGACCTTCTCCATATCTACACTACCACAGGCACATCGTGGGGTCTCCCCCTCACGCGGTTCACTTGACTCCCCCCCGGGCACTAAACTTCAATCACAGTCTTCCAGCCCCGAGAGCTGAGAAAACCGATTATATGTTTCCAACGGGGTAAAGGGTCTAAAACAGTTCAGCCTGCTGTCGTGGTTACTCGTGTGACTATAAGGGACCCTAGACCACGGAGGGGGCTGATCAGGCAACGAGGGAAAATGTTGTCCCTGCTGGGGGTAGTTGTTAATAGGTGGCAGGATAAAAGAAGGCCTATAAGCTGGAAATTTATTTGGATGTTTAAAAAGGGTAGCCTCTGTCCTGGGATAGAAATATGTTAAGGCTCGAGGGGTGATACAGGATGCGCCATTTCCTTGTGACCAGTTTAAAATATAGTCAACAGCCCGAGGATCTCTAAAATTCACCACCACTATGTCCCCCTCTATATTTTTGGTACTACTCCCCAGCCAATTAATCCGTCTCACATGGACTATGTCCCCATCTATATTGGGCGCTATCGGCCTGTATGTTCTCAACCAATGAATAATTTTGTTCTTAAGGTCAACATATCCCTCCTTCTTATTTTCCGCTATCTGGGGAACCCCTGTCAGGACCACCACATAGGGCGCTGCTTCTGGGGGAATTTCTACATGTGGGACCTTTTTGTGTAGAATCTTGTTATTCCGACCTACCCCTTGGATGTCCAAATTGGCGCTTATCGTAGCCTTTACGGTTGGTTTGATGGGGGCGGCGCCTAGATCGATACCTAGTGGCTTAGGTTGAATTGGGGGCTGTGCTTTTTGGGTGATAAGATCGGCTGTGCCCTGGGGCTGTAGGGTTTGCTTGGCCGGCTGTGCTGGAACGGAAATGTTATTTTGTACCAAATTAGCAGGGGGCAATGTCGAGGGTGTTGAATGCGCCAACCCACTCCCCTTGGTTTTAGTCAGAGTGGCCATACTGGTTATGCTGGTTACACTTCCATTTTCTAATCTATACAGTTAAACATAGAGCACCTTACATTTTCAAACATATACTAACACATACTTACTCTCTTATACAATCATTGATACAAGTACACATTGATCTGCACAGAGTCACACACCTCCCAGCCAGCCACACACACACTCAGTCTCCCATACAAATACTTGGACAATCAATCAATAACCCATATAGTTACTCATATAGCTACTGATCAACACATGCAGCAGTTTACAGAACAACAGACATAATGATGCACAAATTAAGACAGTTTAGTCACTAACCCATGCACTCAGTGAGACACATTTAATCACTCACTCATACAGTCAGTCATGCACCTACTAAATCCTTCGTCCAGACACTTATACATCCACTCATTCTTCAATATGTAAGACATATTTAAACTTTACAGAAACATAAAATCACTGGATGTTGTTATCAGTGATGTCATCAGTGATGTCATTTGAGATGTCATCAGTGATGTCATCAGTGATGTCACTGACCATGTCATGAATGATGTAATATGTGACATCATCAGCAGTGGATTGCGGGTGCGCGATATATAGTTAGTGCAACTAACTATATATGGAATTTCAATGGTTTTGTGTGAGTAAAATAATGTTTTTTAAATGCTAATTCCTAACTATATATGGTCTATAACCTATGGTTTTTTCAGTGAATTTTCAAGGTTTTTTAAATGCTAATTCCTAACTATATATGGTCTCTAACCTATGGTTTTTTCAGTGAATATATATATATATATATATGTATATATATATATATATATATGCAGGAACTCCATAAACGCCACTTCCTGATCCACCCAGGACCGGCGAGGCAAAGTAGGAGACGGACCACGTAATTCACAGGTTCTTCACTTTATTGCAGCTGATAAAAACAGGAGGGCAATACGCGTTTCGGGCTTCAAGAGCCCTTGTTCACATGCAAAGAACTAGTGCAGCTTTTTGATTTTTATAATGCTCAGGTGACCAGTTTAAACACCGCCCTTCCCATAGTCACATGACCATAGACATAGACAACATCTTCTATGAAGAAAAAGTTATTCCTTGTGCAAATACGCAAAAAAACGTCCTGGCATAATTATACATATGTCAGTTAGTTATTGACATATAACATTTATCATTTCATTCATTAAATTAATTTTTATATGCAATATATTAAAATGCAATTTTATATATAAAAAATATGCATATAAAAAAGTGAGTATATAACAGGATAAATCCAGAAAAAGCCAAAAGAATGTTTTAACTTCATAGTAAAATTTCAAGTGTTGTAAGGGCAGGTTAAGAATAAAGTGCAAAATACAGTGCTGAACTAGATCAGTGTCTAACTGTACAAAAAGTGCAAACATACGTGCTATAGGGAATTACAATATTTAGATTATAAAAAGTACATGATAAAGTGACCTGTGTGAAAAATTCATGAATGCTTAAATTGACAATTGGGAATCCTCATAATTTTGTCATTTATAAAAAGCATCGGTATAAAACATTTAATACAGGTAAAAAAACATTATCATGTTAAAAAGTGATAAGAACACCCAAGTATAAAAAGTGCTAAAAATCCTAAATAGTGATAAATATAAATAACTATCTAGAGGTGAGGAGTTGGTGACTAGTATTTGCCGTGGCTAACAAGGAACTTGACTAACCACGGCGTATAGACAGATAGAAGAAATAGAATGTTACCAAGGAAAATCGGATTTCATGAATCAATATAATGAATAATCAACTCTAGGTAACAGGGAACCTGACTACCTGAGTATACAGTTAGTTAAAGCATGGGATACAGTTTTTACAGAAAATTGCGCAAATCCTCAGTGATATTGAGTCCACTAGGCCACTTGCTGTCATATTCCAGAATAAATCGAGATTCTAGTTGCCTTAGTTTTAACTCTCGATTACCGCCCCTTCTAAGGGGGGTACTGAAGCTACCACATAATAGGATAGGTAGTTAACATCTTTATTATGTGTGCTCTGGAAATGACGGGCCACCGGGTAAGATTATAGTTAAGGCCGCAGGTGCACGTCAGAACATACACAGCATGATCGGTCTTGCATGTGTGGTTACCAACAATAGGCGTTTCTTCTGATTTAAAAGGGGTACTGTAATGAGTTTTATTGATGCCAAATTGGCACGCTTTACAAGTAGAGCATTTGCGAAACCCCGATGCTGGTTGTAACCAGATAGCCTTTTGCTTCAATTCTGGGCTACTTTTATCAAGTGCTGTCCCCATGCTCTGTGCTCTCCGGAATGTTACCAAAGGTTTATTTGGCAACATACTTCCTAGCACTGTGTCTGTCAAAATAGTGGGCCAATTACGATTGATTATTTGTTTAATCTTTTTTTCTTGGTTGCTGAATGCAGTGATGAATCTCGGGCAATTATTAGAGATTTCCACATCAGGAGTTAAAGACGCAGAAGTGTTTTCAGAGAAATCAGGGAATAATGAGGATCTGGATCGTTTGTCTGCTCTAGCCAGAGCACGTTCAAACACCAAATCAGAATATCCTCGAGCTTTTAATCGTATCCGTAGATCTTTAACACATTTAAAAGTGCTACATATTCTTTTGATCCTGAGAATTTCCCCCAAAGGTATGTTGTCAATGGTGTGCATAGGATGGAGACTGGACGCATGCAGGGTTGTATTGCCTGCAGTGGCTTTTCTGTGTAGGGTCGTTTGTAACCTGTTGTCACTATCAACATATACACTGACATCTAAAAATTCGATCTATTTGGCACTAATATGGGACGTGAAATTCAGATTAAGTGTGTTGTCATTAATCTCATTAATGAACTGATGGGCTTCCATTACGTCTCCCTGCCAAACTATAAAGATGTCGTCTATATACCGTAGGTATTTAATAATTTTTTCTCTGACCCACACTTGGTGTGTGACATTGAGGACCCGCTCCTCCCACCAGCCTACGTGTAAACACGCGTAGCTGGGGGAGAAGCAAGCCCCCATCGCCACACCACGAACCTGTCTCCACACCTCCTTTCCAAAAGAAAAGTAATTGTTATGTAGAAACCATTCAATTAAACTCAAAATCATTTTGTTATGCTAGTGAAATTCCACTTCTTTTTGTCCCAGAAAGTACGCAGTTGCATTTGTACCGCAACTGTGGGCAATGCTCGTATATAATTGCTCAACGTCCAAAGTTATCAATAGCATATCTTCCTGCCATTCCAGGCCCTCTATTTTTTCCAAAAAGTCACTTGTGTCACGTGCAAAGCTTGGCAGTTTACTTACCAAGCCCTGCAAGAAGAAATCTATAAAGCGACCAATATTTTCCCCGCGTATATGTAGATATATATATATATATATTTTCAAAGCGGATAATCTCCTCCAGGGAAATCTGCCCGTTGTCTGTTGGCGCAATATGGTCGGTGGAGCTACTGCCGACAATAATTTTGCATCCAAGAATCCAATTACAGCGCGCTCTCAGTTGCAGGATAAAACAGATTTTATTTTCCAATGTTACGCGCTTCGAGATATACATATATATATATATTACCTACTGGCGGTCGCCAGTAGGTATATATAGTTAGGATTTTTTCCCTATGGGATTTTTGAAAATTCTATGTCTAATAACTTTGGCGTTTGAGGACGGAATTGGCTGAAATTTTCTGGAAAATGGAACATTTTGTTTCTGAGCAGCCCCTGAAAATTCGGGGGGGTTTCGTCCAGGGGGGGCCGAGAAAAAAGGGGGGTCCCAAAACGTGTTTTTAACATTGAGTTTTCCATAGGGCGGTTGGCCTCACTTTTAGCCCGAACGGCTGAATGGATTTGCACGAAACTTGGCAAAATTGTAGGGACTGGTAGCCCGATGTGCCTTTTCTAGGTCTCAATATATGTGCTCCAGTGGATTTTGAGAAATTAACGTTTAAAAAAAGATATATATCTGTAAGCGCGCTCTGGGCAGCGCTCCGGTCCGCGGACCTTAAGCGTACCGGAACTTCGCGTAGCTAAGCTGATTGGCTCTCCGGTGTCTGTCAACATTCTAAACAGTCCGGAGCGGCCGCCATCTTGTCTCTCGGTAGGATTGAGAGACAAGAGGAGGCCAAAACAAAGGCGAAAATGACCATAAGGGGGCATACTAGATCCTTTTTTTGCGTGGGGAGCGCCCGGTCCGCGAACCGGGAAGCGTTCTGGGCAGCGTACTGCAATGAAAAATGAATGATAGACTTTTCAAATGCTGTATGTTAATTGATTGTTGTTTTTGTTGATTATTTTTTATTTTCTTTATTTTTTAAGCATTTTTTTTTAATGTGATTGTGTTTCATAATTTATTAAACTTTCTAACATTTCATTGTCAGAAATTTCATAATTATCATGGAATATACATTGTAGTCTCTGAGGGTGTAAAATGTCCTCATTTGCAAGGAGGTTATCTACTGCTTGTACACATTGCAGTAGTTCATTGTCCCAAGTTTCATCGAAAAATTCAATGTCAATTTGATCAATTGTATCAATCAATTCTTGGCTGCTGTCTTGCAGGTCCATTTCAAAAGAAACTTGGTTTTCGCCTTCCATTTTGCCTGAAATTTGAATTAAAAAAATATATATTAGTAGAGATAGGGCAATGTTGGGAATAATTTTAGATAGGCATTTTTTATCAGTGAATTTATCTTTGGGCAGTGTATAGTATCAGAGTGGAAGTAGGAATATAAAAATGTGTATGTGATTTAACGTAAGTAAATTCATAATTATACAAGAGAAGCCTAACTCCATCCTTAACTATAACAGAGAAGTCTCTCTAAATCTATAACTACTACAGAGGGATAGTATATATCTATCAGAAAAAGTTTACCATATTAACTTATAGTGCACAATATACTTCAGTTTTAAAAATAAAAACTTACCTTTAGAAAGAAGTTGAAGGAATTAGTGAAAATACTATTGAAATGTACAGCAAGAAGTAGTAGTCAAAATGGCTGTGTTTTCTTCTCTTCCTTTATATATATTCAGGTATATAACCAATGAAATGTCAGGTAAAAAAAATAGAAAATGAAAGTAACATTTTCATTGGTTGTCAATTCCAACACTTCAGATGTGTTTTGTGAAGTAATTTACCTCAGGGTATTTAGAGAGGTCTACAGGCTAAATGACTAAATGGAATTCCAATCAAATTTGTGAAAATGGTAGGGATTGGTATGTAGTATGAGCTAATCTATATTTGGTGAAATTGTCTCCAGTGGCTTTTCTGTGAACTACTTTCCCACCTTTTTTGATGGTGCGCTTCCCAGGGAGCGACCCGGTACGCGAACCGTTGAGCGCCCCGGTTCGCGAACCTTAAGCGTTCCGGGAGTCCACCATTTTGTGTTTCGGTCGAATTTAGATACAAGATGGAGGGCAAATAATGTTCAGAATGGGTAGAAGGGGGCACGGTAGACTTATCTTGACCCCCTAGGTTTTGTGAGGGTGGCTGAGGAGGCCCATATGTGCGAAAAAAAAACATTTTTAAAAAAAATTTCGCGAGGTTAGCTCCCGGTTCGCGTACCGGGTAGCGCCCCGGGGAGCGTACTTTGTTGAAAATTAGTGAAAATGTTAGAGTAAAATAATAATTGTGAGTGATTAGATGTAGGGTAGCTCTGAGAAGAGCTTTTGGGTTTATGGTACATTTAGGTACTTATAAGTAGGTACCAATGCACATTCTTAAATTCAGAGTGAAAACTCTGTTGCCCTCATCTGAGAAGTGAACTCCATCTCCTCTGTAGATATCTTGCATGTAGTATCGCAAGTTATTGTTGTACAGGGAGCCCATTCCATGGTCTCTCATGTAAGCTGAAACAGATTTGTTTACATGCTTCCTCGACTTCTCAATTTGTGGACAAAATTGGTTTGACCACCTCCATTTCTGTCTTTGGCATATATTTGAATATACCAAGGCAGTCTGAGGAAAAAGTGCCATTAATTGCTCAAAGGTGTCCTTTAAAAGCATTTCCAGACCTACACCAGTCAAAGTGCCCAAGTCATTACCTCCACAGTGCACAATTAACAGGTCAGGTTTGGGCAAATGCATAAAGGTTTTCACCAATGGTATCAATTGGTGACATTTTAATCCTCTGTGGCCAAACCACTTAATTTCCACATCTTGTAAATTGAGGTTAGGTAATTTCCTGTTTTCAACGTACCTTTGAGCCCAGTGAATATAATTATGTCCAACAATCCAGACAGAAAACATGGTGAGAGAAGGTTCTCCTGCAGTCAGATGAAGTGTGGCTATGAAATGGCAGTTGAAAAAATGAGAGTTTAAAATGAAAAAAACTGTGGAGTTTCTGTGTTCATGAAGCAGTAACAGTGATTGGTGGATTTTGATTGCTGAAAACAGAAAGTTAGGGTGCACGGATGTGTTCTTTGAAAGATGTATTTTGAATGGTCAATAAAAAATCATTAAATGAAAGAATGCACTGGATATGGAGGTGCACTGAGAGTTCAGAGTTCAATTGCAACAAAGTTGTGTGAACTTGCAAACACCAGAAGTCTTCCAATGAGGTGGTTGCCATGCAGAAAAGACAGAAAGGGCAGAGGGGGGAAGGGTTTTCATTTGAAAAAAAGTGAGGGAAGAGTTTTGATTGGGTGACATGAGAAATATGTGTGAAGAATTACAGCATTTCTGTGCTTTTGATAGCTGCAGACTCTGGAGTGCATACCTTTTGCTCTGCTGAAGACAAATTGGTGTGTTTCTGAGACTGTTTTCAAACTCAAAGTATTTGCTAAGGTGAGAAAATATTTCTTTAATTTAGATAGAGAATAGTGTGCTTTTAGGAGAAAATTATGAATTATGTGGCGCAAATTGCTTGTAAATATGCTCCCACATGTGCATGGAAAATTTAGATTTTGAATGTTTGTGTTACATAGCCATGTTAAAAGTGATACAAACATGCTGCAAAGGCAATCAAAAAACGCTTTTATGTGTCTTAAGGACATTTTAAGTCATTTTCCCATGTGCAGTGTTTTGAAATTATGATTTGAAAATCGTTTTTGAGGTAAAGGAATTGTTTTTAAATTTATGACAAGGACATAATGGTGTATGCTTCTTTATAAGGCAATTGACTGTCCCTGATGTTATTTTTCCCATTTTAATGTAAGACTTTTCTCTGTGGCGCAAATTGCTTGTAAATATGCTCCCACCTGTGCATGGTAATTTTAAATTTTAAATGTTTGTGTTACATAGCCATGTTAAAAGTGACCCAACCATGCTGGAAAGGCAATCAAAAAACGCTTTCATGTGTCTTAATGACATTTTAAGTCATTTTCCCATGTGCAGTGTTTTGAAATTATGATTTGAAAATCGTTTTTGGGGTAAAGGAATTGTTTTTAAATTCATGACAAGGACATAATGGTGTATGCTTCTTTATAAGGCAATTGACTGTCCCTGATGTTATTTTTCTCATTTTAGTGTAAGACCTTTCTCTGTGGCGCAAATTGCTTGTAAATATGCTCCCACATGTGCATGGAAAATTTAGATTTTGAATGTTTGTGTTACATAGCCATGTTAAAAGTGACCCAACCATGCAGGAAAGGCAATCAAAAAACGCTTTTATGTGTCTTAAGGACATTTTAAGTAATTTTCCCATGTGTAGTGTTTTGAAATTATGATTTGAAAATCGTTTTTGAGGTAAAGGAATGTTGTTAAAATTTATGTGCGCCATATGCCCCCAAATTTCTTTTTCAGGGGTGCAGCAGGGTGTTATTGAGACACCCCTGCAGCTTTGGAAAAATTCCTAATTTGTGATGAGCACATTGTTAATCGCAAATTGCACCTTCATTTATATGAGCCTCCTAGCCCATGGAAATGAATGGGTAATTTGCAATTAGCAATTTTCTCATCGCAAATTTGGAATGGTAAAGAATCGCTATTTATTCCTTAAAATTCGCTTTTTTGGAAATGCAATATAGTTATATGATACATATGGCGGTTGATGTCTAACAAGATAAGAAGCTTAGGCATACATTTATGATGACTGGCGCAATGAAGTAGAAATCACTTACTTCATTGGTAGAGCTTTACATGTATTATCTCCTCTGTATTCTTCATCAAGCGTAACTTTAATCTGCAATTCTGAGTAGGCCTCACTTTAAACAAACCTCTGGATAGGCCACATCTTATTGTTATCTTGATTGAATCATTTAAAATGCTAGGGACAGATTTATGATAGGTGTATGCCTCTTTTGCGCCACTTAGAAAACATTGTCCATGGGGAAATGACTTAAAATGTCCTTAAGACACATGAATGTGTTTTTTTAAAACGTTTGCAATTTTTTTGGGTCACTTTTAACATGGCTATGTGACTCAAACAGTCAAAATCTAAATTCGCCATGCACAGGTGGGAGCATATTTACAAGGAATGTGCTCCATGGGGAAAGGTCTTATAATGTAATATGGGAAAAATGACATCAGAGACACTGAAATGCCTTATAGAGAAGCATACACCATTATGTCCTTGTCATAAATTTGCAAACCATTACTTTTCCCCAAAAACGATTTTCAAATCATAATTTGAAAACACTGCACATGTGGAAATGACTTAAAATGTCCTTAATTCAAAATGTGCGATTCCTTAAATGCAATGTATCAAACAAAAAATATGTAAAAAATGATATTAAGGATTTGGAAACTACCACCAACTTCTAGTTTGTGGTAATTTGCGAATTCTTTTCAAAAAGCATTTTTTTCCAAAAAACAAAAGGTCCCATATGACGCCCATACATGCCCTTAGGGCATGTAGGTGTGCCATATGCCCCCAAATTTATTTTTCAGGGGTGCAGCAGGGTGTTCTTGAGACACCCCTGCACGCTTGAAAAAATTCCTATTTTGTGATGAGCTAATTGCTAATCGCAAATTGCAACCTTCATTCCTATGAGCCTCCTAGCCCATGGAAATGAATGGGTAATTTGCAATTAGCAATTTGCTCATTGCAAATTAGGAATAGTAAAGAATTCCTATTTATTCCTTAAAATTTGCTATTTAGGAAATGCAAAATAGTTTGATGGTAGATATGGTGGTTGATCTGTAACAAGATAAGAAGCTTAGGGATACATTTATGATGACTGGCGCAATAAAGTGCACATTACTTACTTCATTGGTAGGCCTTTACATGTATTATCTCCTCTGTATTCTTCATCAAGCGTAACTTTAATCTGCAATCCTGAGTAGGCCTCACCTTAAACAAACCTCTGGATAGGCCACACTTTATCGTCATCCTGGATTAATCATTTAAAATGCTAGGGACAGATTTATGATAGGTGTATGCCTCTTTTGTGCCACTGTGCGTCACTTTTATGATGCAGCGGTGGTGCAAAAGATTTGCTATGAGGCGACAACATTACAAATTGATGCATTTAGGCAGATATGTCATGGTGTAAAAAAAACGTACCACATGAAACCGATGCAGCAGTGATGCAAAAGATGCACCATGTCGTAAGACAGGCCTCACTTGGGGCCATATGTATCAAGCTAATTAGCATTCGCAAAGATCAAAATTCTACGAATTTTGGCCTTTGCGAATGTTAATTAGACAAATGGTATGTATCAAACAAGTTTGATGCAAAATAAGGAGTAGCAAAATTTGCTATTCCTTATTTTGCAATTGCACTGAAGGATTTGCAAATTTTGTGACTACTTAAATGCAATGTATCAAACAAAAAATATGTAAAAAATGACATTAAGGATTTGGAAACTATTGTGGTAAATTGGTGGTAATTTGTGAATTCTTTTCAAAAAGCTTTTTTTTAAAAAAACAAAAGGTCCCATATGACGCCAACACATGCCCTTAGGGCATGTATGTGTGCCATATGCCCCCAAATTTCTTTTTCAGGGGTGCAGCAGGGTGTTCTTGAGACACCCCTGCACCCTTGGAAAAATTCCTAATTTGTGATGAGCAAATTGCTAATCGCAAATTAAACCTTCATTCCTATGAGCCTCCTAGCCCATGGAAATGAATGGGTAACTTGCAATTAGCAATTTGCTCATCGCAAATTAGGAATGGTAAAGAATCGCTATTTATTCCTTAAAATTCGCTATTTAGGAAATGCAAAATATTTTGATGATACATATGGCAGTTCATCTCTAACAAGATAAGAAGCTTAGGGATAGATTTATGATGACTGGTGCATCACCAGGGATGTGCCAGTCATCTTGCGCCGCTGTTCCGCCACCCATGGTGTGCTGCATTTACAATGCGGCGCAGCATGGGGCAAAAACGGCACAGATGCTTGACGCATCTGTGCCGTTAAGGTGGCGCATTGCTGGAGTTGTATCGCAAGTGCGATGCAGCTCCAGCAAGGCTCAGGGGTGCACCATCTCCACAATGTTGCGTCAAGACCTATGCCTGCTTCAAGCAGGCGCAGGGTTTTGACACAGGTTTCTCCTATCTGATTGTAAATGCGGCACACCATGGGTGGCAGAGCAGTGGTGCACGTTAACTGGTGCATGCCTGGGGATGTGCCATTTAACATAAATCTGCCCCTTTACATTTAAGTATGTGCAGGGGACACAGAGTCGGTGAGGCTTATCCAAGGTTAAGAACAGATGAGTCCTGTTCAGTGAAAAATTAGACATAGGCTTCACCTGCTCAGCATCGCTGGACATGGCTAAATAATAGCTGCAAAATGTTACTCTTGTTAAACAATTTTACTATTATAATCTGTGAGATTTGTCTCTTACTCTGCAACATCTCATTGTTGTTATCTTTCTTTAAAGATAAAGACAACCTCAACATGAGCGACAATCTGCAATCAGTTGATTTTGACCTCATCATTGAACTTGTAATTGAAACATCAGTGGATGTTGATCCATTGGATGATTTAAATCATGAGGATGAAGAAGAGCGTGATGAGGATGCAGATTTGTCCGAATTATATGATATAGGATGGGAAGCTGACCTGCTTGAGCCTTTGGAAATATAAACATTTATTTTAAAAATTTATAATTAATAAAAAGTAAAAAGGTAAACCGTTTAATTTAAAAATAAAGACACATTCAAAAGCAGGTTATGTGTAGTGTCTTCAATAAAATATTAAAATATGCTCATAAAATTAGATCAGATTCACATATAAAATAGCATAGGTAACATAAATATAAATGTAATTTCTTTTCTGGTATTTCTGTATTGTAAATTTGCCAACGACTAAAAAATCTTCTAATTAAAATGTCAAGTAGTGTGTTAAGTTTTTTATCACTGTTACTGATTTACTGTTTGGTAATAATGGTTAATAACATTATTTATTATATTTTTCCACAGATTCAACTGCAGATCATTTCAAGATTTCACCATGCCTACAATAGAAAGACAGAGAAAGGCTGCAAAACGTCAAAGACAGCAGGTGAAAAATAATACGCAGCAGTCCTCTAACAAAAAGATTTGTCAAGTCACGAAGAAAGCACCGGGTAAGAGCACAAAACACTTTATAAGAAATATGTGTAATAAAAAAAATATTACTACAGAAAATGTTTCAGTCCATAAAACGAGAAGGAAATCAAATGGAAAAGAAAGGCCAATGAAAAATGTTACTGCTAGAGCAAGAGATAACTCTGTGCATGATAGTAGAAGGAAACAACAGTTTAGGGAGATTCGTAAACGAATGTTCCGGAACAGGATAATTGGCAATTTGTTAAAAAATATTAAGAAAGGTCAACATAAACTAGTTTTTTATAAAAAAAAAAAAAAGTTGAGAAAGTTATTGATCAGGCATTTGAAATTAAACGTAAGTTATTTATTTTGATAATCAATAGAATTAGGAAGCTAAACAAGGCAATTTTTGATTTCAAAAGAAATAGTAGATGGAAGAGAATAGTTAATCGTAGTAATTTTTGTGAAGTTTTTTCTGGAGAATGGATGCATAGTTCAAGCTGTGAGGCATTTTTTAATGAGGAGAGTTATTTCCAGGATAATGATTTGGTGCATGCAGTTGACACCAGTGGTCGTGCTTATGAAGTGAAAGATGGTTGTCCAGTTGAAAAAGAAAAACTTGTGACAACAGAGGCAGAAGAGGTGTTAGGTAATGAGGTTTTAGGAAGACGTGCTAAGGGTCCTGTGTACACCTGGAAGTGTAGTAGTATTTGCAGTGTGCGACAGGATTCCATCAATTTGCTTTGTGATTTTGTACGGTCATTTAATAAGAAAAGTTTGAAGCAGAAAATGAAGTTGTTGCAAGAATTAGATCCTTGCAGAGTGAGAGAAGTGACAGGTTTGCATGGTCATTCACTGGCTTGTCTTTCCAGGAGAGTATGCCAGAGTGTTTTTCATCATTTCAGGATGCTAGCAGTGCATCATAATAAAGTGAGGAAATTAGTTAGAATGTTGTATTATGCTAAGAGTCCAGCAATTATGCTTAAACAATTATGCGCTGCTCTTTTGCATGGTTCTGAAATAGATGTGAAGAATATATGTGAAGAAATTGAGTTTTGTTACTTTGGAAGTAAAGAGGAGAATGTTGAAATTGAGCAAGAAGAAGAGGGTCATGTGGAAGATAGTGTACAGGTTTCCAGTACAGATAATTTCCAGAGGGAAATTGCGACGTTTGAGGTGAAATCAAGTGAGAGGCCTAATTTCACTTGTGTGTGTTGTCGACGCACTTATTATAAGAATCAGACTAAGTTAGTGGATTTATATGCAAAAAGTGAAAGGGAAAATAATAGTGAATGGAAGGATTTTGCAACATACTTGATGGTAGAAAATTGTTTTGATTTGGGATTGGATCAACGTGTATGTACTTATTGTTCTTGCAAATTAAATCAAAACCAGATGCCTGCTAGAGCAGTTCATAATAATCTGGAATTGGTTGAGATTCCTTCTGAATTGAAGGATTTAAATACTTATGAATCTATTTTGATTCAAAGTATCCATCCCTTTCAGGCTATTGTAAGAATGGAGCCAAAGACAGGGAAATTGCCTCCATCAGATTTACAGAGAGGATTAAAGGGAAGAGTTGTTTATTTGCCTCTAGATTTGAAGAAAAACATTAACACAATTGGAGTAGAAAAAGTGGAAGAGGAACCTCTGGTTATCTTAGTTAATGGGGTTCCGACAAAGAATAAGAAAATATGGCAAGATTTAGTAGATTTTAGGAAAGTTAAAAAGGCAACATTGTATTTGAAAAAAAATAATAAATACTATAAGAATGTATATGTTGCAGAAGAGGAAGTAAGTGAGGAAGAGGATAGCGATTTGTGTGTTGGTCAAATTGAGAAAGTAGAACCCTCTACTAGTGAAGAAATATATGAACAGTATAGTGTTCATCCTTTGCATTCCAAGGAAGTCATGGGGAATGCTATTGAGTTGTTTCAAATGAAACAAGCCAAAGGGAGTCCCATTAGTGTTTGGGAGGAAAGTTTGGAAGCTCGGTGTTTCCCACAGCTTTTTCCAACAGGTCAGGGAGGAAGATATGATGAGCGACCTCATCAAATTCCTGCTTCTGAATACCGGACTTTGCGATTGTATGCAGGAGATGCTAGGTTTCGACAATGCATTCCTTATTTGTTTCATCTCCTGTTTGAAAGCGATCTGTCTGGACTGTCATATGCAGTGAACCACATCTTGAAAAGTGGTATACACATGCAAAACATCTCGGCAAGTGACTTTATGGATAAAGTCAATGTCCAAGATAGTATTTTGGATTCTCACCTGATTAATCTCATGGCGTGTCAGCGTGGTACTAATGAGTACTGGTACCGTCGTCATGGTGATTTAAAATGTATGCTGAGGAACTTAGGTACTCCCACATGGTTCCTCACTCTGAGCTGTGCCGAGTATGGCTGGGAAGACTTACTTGAATTTCTACAAGAGGCAAATGCTAACGTAGATAACATCGAATTCAAGACACCCGGAGAACTGTGCTCTTTGGATCCAGTCAATGTATGTAGGTACTTCAATCATAGATTTGAAGCTATGATGTCTTTCATCATGAATAAGAAGAATCCACCTCTTGGAGAGGTGTTGGATTTCTTCTGGAGAAAAGAGTACCAAGCAAGAGGTGCTCCTCATATACATATGTTGCTGTGGATCAAGGATGCACCTAAATTTGGAACGGATCCAGAAGACTCAGTGATGAGTTTCATCCAACAGTATTCTACGTGTGCTGTTCCAAACGCAAAGGAGAAGAAAAGCCTAAGAGAAAAAGTTCTGCGTTTCCAAAGCCATCGATGTGGAAAGTACTGCCGTCGTAAATTCCGAAACAAGGACAAGTTCTACACTAAATGTCGTTTCGGCTTTCCACGACCGGTGATTTATAAAGGAAGAGTAAACAGTTTGATGTCTTCGCTGCGACACAATGTCATGAAGAAATCACCTAAAAACACTTACAATTTGAAGAGGAACGAAGAGTCCAAGTACATCAACGACTACAACCCGGTGATTTTGTCCATGTGGAATGCTAACATGGATATACAGTTTGTGGCTGATAACTGTATGGCTGTGGCTCGGTATGTGACGTCTTACATCACCAAAAAAGAGAAGACAGAATTGAAGGATATGTGGGAGGACATTTCCCATGAAAAGAGCCTCAGCAAGAAGTTGTACAGTTTCAGTCTGAAGATGTTGTCGCATCGAGAAATCGGAGCGTACGAATGTTCTGACCGGTTGTCTTCAGCAAGTCTCTATGCCAAGTCCAGGAGTATCGTTTGGGCGAGTCTTGGTCTTGCTGCAACGCGTAATCGAGTTCTCAAACCTGTGCGGGAAATTGAGTATTTGGCGGAAAAGGAGCCAAACAGTACCGACATTTTGAAGACAAACATGTTGGATACATATTATCCAAATCGAAGCAGTCACCTCGAGAATGTTTGTCTGTATGAGGTTCTGCAAAATTACATATTCAAGAGGAACATCAAAGAAGATACTGAGAAAGGAGTGTATGCTGTAATAGGAAGTGAGGGATGTCTGGTCAAGCAAAGAAAATGCCACTTGGTAAACCATCGAAAATTGAGTGGCGAATCTCCTGAAAAAAAGGAGTTTTTCTATTTAGCACTTTTGCAACTTTTCAAGCCTTGGCGTGCAGAAGAGGAACTGCTTGGAGATTTCCTCTGTTACGAAGACTCTTTCAATGCCGCCAAGGAGACCATAGAATGTCCTGCTTTTCCCAAATATGTAGAAATGTTGAATGCGGAAATTGAGCAGGAAGCAACGATTGCAGCCGAGATTGCCAGAGACAGTTCTCAGGACAGTCAGAGTTCTGCTTCATTGAGTCAGGATCCACTAGGAGGACCTGTTATCGAAAATGAAGCTGCCACTGCCATGAATGAAGTGGAAAGAGCAATGGCACATGCTCAGGAGGATGCGGTTAACTTAGAAGAGTTGGAAAGACAACTCAACGTTGAGCAGAGGAAAATATATGACGAAGTTACCATGCAAATTGATCATGGATTAAGTCATGACAAGAAAGAGTGCTCATGTACGTCGTTGAAGCCTGTCCGACTGTACGTGAGTGGAGAAGCGGGAACTGGAAAAAGTTTCCTCATTAAAGCAATTTCATGCTATTTGCAGGAAAGGACAGAGTCATCGCTGTCTTGTGTTGTCACTGCTCCAACTGGACTGGCAGCACATAATATTAAAGGGATTACTTTACATCGTTTACTGATGCTGCCAGTGGAGCATGACAACAAATTACAATATCACAAGCTATCTGGAGATGCTTGTTTTGAAGTTTCAAGAATCTTGAGGAAAATGAAACTTCTTATCATTGACGAAGTAAGCATGGTTTCCAATGTCATGCTTGCCTTTGTGCATTTGAGGATGCAAGAAGTTCTCAAAACAGAGTATGATGTGTTATTTGGTGGCAAACACATCATTGTTTTCGGAGATCTTTTGCAGCTGACACCAGTGAAAGGGCAACCTGTGTTCAAAATGCTCACGCATGAAGATACCAGGAAGTGCCTAGGCAGCATTGGCAACGTCAATATATGGTTAAACTTCAATTATGCTGAACTGCATGAAAATATGCGTCAGGCGAAGGATGAAGTTTACAAGACTATTCTACAAGATGTTAGAATTGGAAAAGTGACCGAGCATGGGAAAGAAGCTTTACATGCACGATTACTGTCAAATTTATATCCAGAACAAGATGTTGTGCCTGAGAATATTTTTCAGAAAATTACTGAGAAGAAATCTGGAATATGTTTGATGCCAACTCTTGCAGAATGTGCCAAATTTAACAACAAAATGTTGCATTTAGAAAAGCAAGAGATTGTGAAACTGGAAGCTATTGATAGAGTAGAGCATATGGGATCAACAATTATTTTGTCTGAGAATCTGAAAACAAAATTGGATTCATTAGAGAAGAGTATATCTAAAACTGCAGGTTTTGAAAAGACTCTGAATGTGTGCTTGAACTGCCGTATAATTTTAAGAAGGAATTTACATGTTGAAAGAGGTCTGGTAAATGGATCAATGGGTAATGTTGTTGATTTTGTGAAATACAGAAATAGAGATGGAATTGAATTTTTAAAAATTAAATTTGATGGCATTGAGGAAGTACAGCTAATTGGTCGTTGTTCTGCTAGATTTTTGCTTGTAAAAGACTTATATGTTCGCCGTAAGCAGTTTCCTGTTTGCTTGGCATATGCGGTGACAATTCATAAATCGCAAGGTTTAAGCGTAGACAGTGCATTGGTGAATATTGGCAGTTCTGTGTTCAAGGAGGGTATGGCATATGTGGCATTGTCACGAGTTAGAACTTTATCGGGATTGTACTTGATTGAGTGTGATGTCACAAACATTTGTGCAGATCTAGATTGTGTTAAGGAATACAATAGGTTAAGAAGAGAGTATGCGCCACATTTGCCTCAGTATCCTTTGTTTGAGAAACGTGTGGTAGGCCGGAAACGAAGAAATGAGAACAATACTGGGGAGGTTGTAGCAAAAAGACAAAAAGTCAATGAACCTAAAATTACAAGCAGAAACAAAAAGGATTCTGTTGAAGATGTTGTTGGTTTTCAGTTTGAAAACAGTTCTGGTGTCAACTGCTATGCTAATGTAGTAGTTAATGTTTTATTTTCTCTAAAAAATGTAAAAGAAGAGATTGTGGTCAATTCTGATCAAAGATTTTGCAGTTTGTTAAATTCTGTGTTAGAGAAATGTACCACTGATAGAAGAAACATAGAAAGTGTGTCTGAAATTCGAAATCTGTTAGACAGATGTTCAGGCCAAACACAATTCTCTCAAAATATTCAGCAAGATTGTCAGGAGTTTTTAATGTATATGCTTGATGTATTACATGCTGAAGGTGTAGATGTAGATCAGCTGTTTGGGCTTTCTTATCAATGGCAGCATGACTGCGAGAACTGTATGGTATCAAGTACTACTAGTGTAGACTCAGAAAGATTTATATATTTAACTTTGCCAGACAGTAAATCAGTCTCCTTTAATAAGCTAGTAAAAGCAGCTGATCACAACATGGAGTGTAGCCAATGTAAATCTGAAATGATGTCCACATTATTTATACGGACATATGGCCAGTATGTCATTTTAATGTTCCAACGATGTAGGCCTGATGGAACAAAATTGACAACTTTAATAAAAAAATTTGTAGCTTCGCAGTTGTCAATATCAGGAAGGACTTTTGTAACTGCAGCAATTATATATCATGACGGCCCTTCAATAACATCAGGACATTACACAGCTTATTTAAAGTCTAGAAATGGCTGGTCATTCTGCAATGATTCTGTTTTAATTTTCAAAAAAAAATTGCCGTATGACCTTAAAAACTCTTACCTGGTGTTTTTAAAACCAAAATTTTAGGGAAAGAATCTCGGGATGTGCTCTGTGGAATTTCAAGAAGTTCTAATGGCTCCTACACAATTTGGCCTTGAGGATAAGTGTAGTTCAGAGACATAACTTCTAACCATAGGACTGGACATTATGGAGAAATACGTGCACTTTGAATGAGTTCAGAAAAACTGTATCTTTTTATAAACTAATTGAAGCAGCCAATCAAAACATGGAGTAGAGGGAATGTAAGTCTGCAATGCTGTCTACTGTTTTACATTGCTTTGTGATTAAAAGTGATGTAGAGAATTAAATAATTGTAGTAGTCATAGAGGTAGTGTAAGTCTGCTTGTATCAGTGTCATAGGAAAAGTAGAACATGACTGAGCAAGAAGGGGAAGATATTACTATTCCAGGATTGTGAAAATGATCTTCAACATTTTAATTCTGAAAGTTGCGGAAATGCCAAATGACGGGATTGGCTTACAAGAAATCCAAGAGTTATAAATGGCTCTGACAAGATTTGGCCTTGTGGAAAATTGTGGTAGAGAGCAAGAAGTCATTTATTGCATGTAACGTGTTTTTAAAAACGATGGAGATTTTCTTTCAGAAAGTGGCGGGCTGAAAGTAATAACAGCACAAAAGAGTGTAAGCTGTTCATAGGACATCCTTGGACGTCATGGAAAGTAAGTTAACTTTAAGGAGTTCTGAATTTTGATTTCTGATGTTGTATGGGTTTTTTAAACACAATCATTTTGATTGTGTTTTTTTTCCCCGCTGTTACATGATGAATACCTTCAAGTCACTGTTTTTAGTGAATTTTGATACATTCTGAGAACAGCAAAAATAAACCATTTAACATGTATAATTAATTCTGTACTGTTTGCATTTATGATGTATATGTAGAACTGTGTAGGAGGCATGGAGAAGGTGAGGCTTCTGTAAGTGTCAAAGTTGTTGCATGCAGTGCTGCACTTCTGCGTATTCTTTCATATGCTAGACTACATCTGCACAATGAGATACCTAAGCAAAGGAAACGCAAGTGATGTGATTGAGAAATTAGCAAAATAAATTGCATGTATTTCAATTAGATCACCTGTGTTTCCTATCATTACGAATCACATTGTGCAGATCAAGTTTAGGTCTGTCCAGGGAAACATAGGAGGTTTGGACTTTGTTGAAGAGTACAGTGGACATGACTCACTTCATTGGTAGACCTTCACATGTATTATGTCCTCTATTCTCTTCAACAACTCGAAATTTCATCTGCAACCCTGAGTAGGCCTCACCTGAAACAAAACTCTGGATAGTAGACATCTTATTGGCATCCTGAAGCAATTATTTAAAATTTTAGTGTCTTGCGACACTTTTCTGAAACAACAGCAATGCAAAAGATGCACCATGTTTTAAGATAGGCCTCACTTCATCTGCATCAAGATACTGTTAGTTTAAAATGTATATCTTTAGGACTGTGTAGGGGGCCTGGAGAAGCAGAAGCTTCTGTAAGTGTCAAAGTTGTTGAAAAACTGTTTGTCCTTCAATCTTTGCCCTTGTCTTTTGTAATTTTTAAATACATGTTTTAATATTTTTCAAATGTTTGTTCTCTCTTTCACAGATTGAAAGTATAAAAACAAAAAGTGAGTAATTTAACGACAATTATAAGGTAAATATTTTGTACTCTTTTCGTTACATTTCTATCACATTGAACTTCTATTAGTTCCACTGCTTCATTTCTTTAACCCTCAGTTTCCTGCCTTTGCTACTTCCCTCATTCCTTTCTCTATTATCTACTTACTCAACTCCTTCCACTCTTTTTCTCAGTCCCTCTCTTCTCATAGTTCCTCACTCTTGTTCACTCACTCCGTCTCTATTACTCTTAGTGTCTTTGACTGATCACTCTATCACTACTTGTTCATAATGCTTTCTCTGTGTAGTTGAAGCACACTAAGGGGAATATTATGAACACAGCCAATAAAATTATTGCTCTTTTTATTGGCAGAAAACTGGTTAAAAAGTGGTTTTAGCGGCAGTTTTCTGCCGCAAAAGCGGCTTTAGCGACACATTTCTGCCAATAAAAGCTGCAAAACTTTTATTGCCTATGTTGATGATATGGCTCTATGTTACTTACATTTCTTTGCTGTTTCAATTAATCTTTTTCTGTTATTTTTTGTTTTCTGTTTTCTATTTTTTCTCTCTGTTATTCCCCATATTTTAATCTTATTTTGAACATTCACTCAGATTCTCCAAGAAACTCTTCTTTGTTAATGTTATACTCTCTTTTTTTTTCTTTCACTTCGTTATCTATTTTGTTTTTTACAATTATACCCTCTTCTGTCTTTTCTTCGGTAAATAGATCTATTAAACAGTATCTCTTCTTTACTCCCTATAGCTGTCTTTCTTTTAACATCACTCTCTGTTTACTTTCCTTATACTTACACTTTTAAAAAAAAAAAAAAAATTTTGGGTTAGCTCCCGGTCCGCGTACCGGGAAGCTAACCCGGGAGCGAACCAAAAGAAATAGAGCTTGTCAGAGTGCTAAACATTGTAGCAATTTTTTTTGAAAGGGAAGGTAGTTCTGAAAAGAATTTTTTTTTAAATATTTTTGTTGTTTTATATTTTTTTTTATTTTTTGAACATTTTTTGTTTTTTTTGTATTTTTTGAACGATTTTATATTTTTTTTGGTTTTTGGGGGGGGGGGGAAACAACAAAAAACAGGCGTTGAAAAGGGCTCAACAGGAGCAAAAAAAAATTACTGGGGGCGGTTAGGGCAATCATGGTGTTCATATGAAAGGTTGAGTGCATTGATGCTCATGTTGCCACAAGCTAATAATGCACGACAGTGCATACATAAATGTATCATATGCCCAAAATTTTCTTGGATATTTGGCACAGTTTCCCGTGCCTCCTCTGGTGTTAAAGAAACCGGTATTGTTGGTCTGGCCACAGGAGTTGGTCTAGGATTGTCCAGCATATCCCTTAATTCCGCCCGGCTGTAATTTAGGGGATGTTTCCTCGTCATGTGCCTATGCATGGTGTGATTACCATAACTGTATTTTTTGTCCGTCCCTCTGGACAATTGTTCCTTGCATATGAGGCAGGTGACATACCTCGCGTTGACTTTTTTTTGTCCACGAGGCATCGAAAAAAACTGCCAGATGAAACTGGCTTTCTTTCTGGAAACCCGGGGCAACTCTTCCAGGAATTGTGGTTCTTCTCCCTCCTCATCCATTTCTTCATCTTCCTCCTCAGTGTTGGTAATCACCTGGGGAGGTGGTCCTCTCTTCCCATGAGGAGGTGGAGGTGGTGGTGGGGGTCCACCAGCTGAAGCAACCAATGAAGCCATTTTCACACAAGCAAAATAGGTCTTCCAACAAGCAAAATAGGTCTTCCTCTCACAATGATGAAAGTCAGAGTGAGGAAAGAAGGAGGGGTTTTCATCATTTGGAAAAAACAATACTTCTCAACCAATGAAAAGTGTTATTTTTAGGTCACCTGACCTAGCCTTCCATAATTATGAAACTAAAAGTGAAATGAACCAATGAAAAGTTTTATTAACAAGTCACATGACCTCTCACGCTCATGTTACGCGCTGCGGAACGCGCCCCGGTTAGCTTCCGGGTCGCTAAGCTTCACGCCCCGGTCCGCGCCCCGGGACACTTCCGGGTGCGCTAACGCGATACGTCACAAGACGCATTTCGCGGCAACGCGATACGTCGCGCTTTCGCGCCGCGGATCGCTTCCGGGGAGCTGCGTTTCGCGCCTCGGTCCGCGCCCCGGGGCACTTCCGGGTGCGCTAACGCAGTACGTCATAAGACGCATTACGCGGCAACGCGATACCGTCACTATGTTGATTTCTTACCGGTTCGCGGACCGGATCGCGGAATCAAATTGAGCTAACGGGAAGCTTCCCGGTTCGCGGACCGGGAGCGAAACAAAAAAAATATTTAAAAAAAATTATTAATAAACATATAAAATATATTTTTGGATTTAAAGAAGAATAAATTTTACAGCTATAGATATTAGCTTTTAAAAAACCAATGAAATTCATTGAAAAAACCATAGGTTATAGACCATATATAGTTAGGAATTAGCATTTAAAAAACCTTATTTTACTCACACAAAACCAATGAAATTCCATATATAGTTAGTTGTACTAACTATATATCGCGCACCCGCAATCCACTGCTGATCATGTCACATATTACATCATTCATGACATGGTCAGTGACATCACTGATGACATCACTGATGACATCTCAAATGACATCACTGATGACATCACTGATGACATCTCAAATGACATCACTGATGACATTACTGATGACATCTCAAATGACATCACTGATGACATCACTGATGACATCTCATTTGACATTACTGATCACATCACTGATGACATCATTCATGTGATAATACGATGAACCTCTTCAGACTCTAATATAACCTTAGATACACTCAGTGTAAACACAGACTCGCAGATTGTCACTCATCCATGAAGTTACACACACACCTAGTCAGTCATGCAAACAATCAATCACACCTCCATTTCCTTAACTATACAGTTAAACACACCTTACTTATTCAAACATATACTAAACATATTTACTCACTTATACAATCCTGGATACAAGAGCACAATGATCCATACAGCCACTCACACATTCACTGGCTCTTATGCACAGTTATTTATATATGTCAACTCTCACATGTACTGTGTTTTACATATGTACTTACTTTGACATGTAGCACTGAGATATCCATTCACTCACCAATACAGTCATGCACACAGTCAACCACCCATACAGCTGTTTCCACATGCACTTTTGAACCCATACATTATGCACAGAGTCATACACCTTCCCAGCCACCCACACACACTCCCAGTTTCCCATACAAATGCTTGGGCAACCAATCAATAACCCATATAGTTACTCATATAGCTACTGATCAACACATGCAGCAGTTTACAGAACAACAGACATAATGATGCACAAATTAAGACAGTTTAGTCACTAACCCATGCACTCAATGAGACACATTTAACCACTCACTCATACAGTCAGTCAGTCATGCACCTACTAAATCCTTCATCCAGACACTTATACATCCACTCATTCTTCAATATGTAAAACATATTTTAACTTTACAGAAAAATACAGTCACTGGATGTTGTCATCAGTGATGTCATCAGTGATGTCATTTGAGATGTCATCAGTGATGTCATCAGTGATGTCACTGACCATGTCATGAATGATGTAATATGTGACATGATCAGCAGTGGATTGCGGGTGCGCGATATATAGTTAGTACAACTAACTATATATGGAATTTCATTGGTTTTGTGTGAGTAAAATAAGGTTTTTTAAATGCTAATTCCTAACTATATATGGTCTCTAACCTATGGTTTTTTCAATGAATTTATATATATACATATACATATACATATATATATATTTTTTGCATCCAAACAGGATTCACGAAAAGAAATGACCAATGGAGGTGACTACTGAGACCAGGATGCATTGTGCTATTTGAGACAATGTTAATTGAACTTACCTGTGGGATTCTCAGCAGTCGTGATTATGTAATGCCCATGATCAAGACGTAAAGTTGAAACGCGTTGGGCTGTATATGTGAAACCCTGGCTGCAAATCGGATTAAAGGAGATTTCTTCAGTTTTGGGTGTGCCGCTTAAATGCTCCTCGGGCTGCGTGGGGAGCAATGGTTGGACATATTACACTGCACAGCCCAGTGCCGGCAGAAGCGGCATCACCTCTACACAGACATTAGAGGGCCCGGCTGAGCTTCAAAATTCATGCTCAGGGCGGGACAAAACTGAACTCTGTGATTGTTTTTTGTTTTTTGCATCCAAACAGGATTCACGAAAAGAAATGACCAATGGAGGTGACTACTGAGACCAGGATGCATTGTGCTATTTGAGACAATGTTAATTGAACTTACCTGTGGCATTCTCAGCAGTCGTGATTTTGTAATGCCCGTGATCAAGACGTAAAGTTGAAACGCGTTGGGCTGTATATGTGAAACCCTGGCTGCAAATCGGATTTAAGGAGATTTCTTCAGTTTTGGGTGTGCCGCTTAAATGCTCCTCTGGGCTGCGTGGGGAGCAATGGTTGGACATATTACACGGCACAGCCCAGTGCCGGCAGAAGCGGCATCACCTCTACACAGACATTAGAGGGCCCGGCTGAGCTTCAAAATTCATGCTCAGGGCGGGACAAAACTGAACTCTGTGATTGTTTTTTGTTTTTTGCATCCAAACAGGATTCACGAAAAGAAATGACCAATGGAGGTGACTACTGAGACCAGGATGCATTGTGCTATTTGAGACAATGTTAATTGAACTTACCTGTGGGATTCTCAGCAGTCCTGATTATGTAATGCCCGTGATCAAGACGTAAAGTTGAAACGCGTTGGGCTGTATATGTGAAACCCTGGCTGCAAATCGGATTAAAGGAGATTTCTTCAGTTTTGGGTGTGCCGCTTAAATGCTCCTCGGGGCTGCGTGGGGAGCAATGGTTGGACATATTACACGGCACAGCCCAGTGCCGGCAGAAGCGGCATCACCTCTACACAGACATTAGAGGGCCCGGCTGAGCTTCAAAATTCATGCTCAGGGCGGGACAAAACTGAACTCTGTGATTGTTTTTTGTTTTTTGCATCCAAACAGGATTCACGAAAAGAAATGACTAATGGAGGTGACTACTGAGACCAGGATGCATTGTGCTATTTGAGACAATGTTAATTGAACTTACCTGTGGGATTCTCAGCAGTCGTGATTATGTAATGCCCATGATCAAGACGTAAAGTTGAAACACGTTGGGCTGTATATGTGAAACCCTGGCTGCAAATCGGATTAAAGGAGATTTCTTCAGTTTTGGGTGTGCCGCTTAAATGCTCCTCGGGGCTGCGTGGGGAGCAATGGTTGGACATATTACACGGCACAGCCCAGTGCCGGCAGAAGCGGCATCACCTCTACACAGACATTAGAGGGCCCGGCTGAGCTTCAAAATTCATGCTCAGGGCGGGACAAAACTGAACTCTGTGATTGTTTTTTGTTTTTTGCATCCAAACAGGATTCACGAAAAGAAATGACCAATGGAGGTGACTACTGAGACCAGGATGCATTGTGCTATTTGAGACAATGTTAATTGAACTTACCTGTGGGATTCTCAGCAGTCGTGATTATGTAATGCCCGTGATCAAGACGTAAAGTTGAAACGCGTTGGGCTGTATATGTGAAACCCTGGCTGCAAATCGGATTAAAGGAGATTTCTTCAGTTTTGGGTGTGCCGCTTAAATGCTCCTCGGGGCTGCGTGGGGAGCAATGGTTGGACATATTACACGGCACAGCCCAGTGCCGGCAGAAGCGGCATCACCTCTACACAGACATTAGAGGGCCCGGCTGAGCTTCAAAATTCATGCTCAGGGCGGGACAAAACTGAACTCTGTGATTGTTTTTTGTTTTTTGCATCCAAACAGGATTCACGAAAAGAAATGACCAATGGAGGTGACTACTGAGACCAGGATGCATTGTGCTATTTGAGACAATGTTAATTGAACTTACCTGTGGGATTCTCAGCAGTCGTGATTATGTAATGCCCGTGATCAAGACGTAAAGTTGAAACGCGTTGGGCTGTATATGTGAAACCCTGGCTGCAAATCGGATTAAAGGAGATTTCTTCAGTTTTGGGTGTGCCGCTTAAATGCTCCTCGGGGCTGCAAGAGGAGCAATGGTTGGACATATTACACGGCACAGCCCAGTGCCGGCAGAAGCGGCATCACCTCTACACAGACATTAGAGGGCCCGGCTGAGCTTCAAAATTCATGCTCAGGGCGGGACAAAACTGAACTCTGTGATTGTTTTTTGTTTTTTGCATCCAAACAGGATTCACGAAAAGAAATGACCAATGGAGGTGACTACTGAGACCAGGATGCATTGTGCTATTCGAGACAATGTTAATTGAACTTACCTGTGGGATTCTCAGCAGTCGTGATTATGTAATGCCCGTGATCAAGATGTAAAGTTGAAACGCGTTGGGCTGTATATGTGAAACCCTGGCTGCAAATCGGATTAAAGGAGATTTCTTCAGTTTTGGGTGTGCCACTTAAATGCTCCTCGGGGCTGCGTGGGGAGCAATGGTTGGACATATATATATATATATATAAATATATATATATATATATATGGTCAAAATGTACATTCATTACTAAAAAAATATAAATAGCAATAAATATGTGATAAAAGTTCAGATTCTTAATAATCAATTGTATAAGAGCTTTAAATATTTAAAAAAAACTCCAATAAATATACATGTACCTGATTAATTGTCCTGACTCATAATAGCAGTTGTTAATAATGGCATAAATGCATTTTTGTAAAAATGACTGGATAAATCCTCATGTGTTTGCTGACATAAAAATATGGTTTCCTTATATTACCATAAAAATTGTTAACATCATCCATGCTAAAAAAGGTTTACAAAAGAAATTTGTTTAAGACGTGAATCATCTAAAAGGTCTTGGTTCTTCAAGTTAAGAATTAGTAAACAAAAATACAAAAGAAAGATCCCATAATAAAACCATATGGCTCTAAAGTGCATAAGCGTGAAGTGAAGTAAAAAAAACAATATAATAATTTGTTTGGCGATTTAGGCGGCACATATCATAATTTTAGAGTTACAGAATATATCCAACGGTTATTAGACCGTGATTTTTCAAAATAAAGGTTTCTCTATGAACTGTTAAGCTTGAGTGAACACAGTATGGACAACGTTTTTATATCTAAGATTCATCATACTGTGTACCGATCTATAGTGCAAAAGACAGCAATTAAGAAAAGGAGATAAAAAAAAACTTTTTTGCAGATTTCAGAAAACAGTCACTAAATGTATAAACAGGTGTATACATTTTCGGTGTTGTTCAGACCTCCCGGGGTCTTACTATCCATATTTAAAATATATCTGGTCTCTAGTTTTCGCAGAAGAAATTCTCTGTTTCCGCCTTTCTTAGTTTTAGGTATAGTATCAATTACATAATATCTAAAGTGTTTCAGGTTGTTATTCTGCACTTCTTGAAAGTGTCTAGCGACAGGATAAGTAGGGTCACTGTTTAATATGGCTCTCATGTGTTGCAGAATTCGCTTGCTATCAGGTAGTTTTGTGCTGCCCACATATTTTAGCGGGCATGAGCATTCCAAAACATATATCGCAAACTCTGTTTTGCAATGTAAAGGTTTATTGATTTTCGTTTCCCGCATGTTAAAGGCCGTGCTATAGCTTTTCTTATTTACACCATATTTGCATGCCTTACATGATTTGCATTTACTGAAGTCATTGGGAGACATCAGCCAATTGGCCTGACTGGATGTTTCCGGACTGCTAGACACCAATTTACTATAAAATGAGGGGGATCTTTTATAGGCGAAACCAGATTTAGTGGGCAAAGTGTGGCATATAATAGGATCACTTTTAACTAGATGCCAATTTTTATGTATGATTTTTCTTATGGTGTTTTCTTGGGAACTATAGGTGGTTATGAATCTGAGATAATTTTTACTAGAATCATGTTTTAGACTTATTTTATTTTCCCTTTCATCACTTTTTGTAAGGAGTTTGTGTCTGCTGAGGCCTTGTGTTTTGTTAATTGCCTTATCAATTATGGCAACCGGATATCCCCTAGATAAAAACCTTTGTTTACTCTGTTTCTGTGCTTCTGCTAGGTCTATAGGGTTGCTGCAGATCCTGTTTAAACGCAGCATTTTCCCATAGGGAACACTTTGTACCAAATGGCGCGGATGAAAACTAGAAAAGTGTAATACAGAATTCCCTGCGGTTTCTTTTCTGTGCAACCTAGTTTTTAAAGTGTTGCCTTCTGCAATAATCTCCACATCCAAAAAGTTAATTTCACAGTTACTAATAGTGGATGTAAAGTTGAGTTTAACATCGTTTTCATTAAAGCGTCTCACAAATTCCATGGCTTGTTCATATGATCCATCCCACAAAAAAAACAAGTTATCAATATATCTGAGGTACAGTTTAACATGATTAGAATAAAAGTTGCTATGTGTGCCTTTGAGGACTAGCTCCTCCCACCAGCCCATGAATAAACAGGCATAGCTGGGGGAGAAGCTGGCCCCATTGCAACTCCTCGCATTTGCTGATAGAAGGCTTGATTAAATAAAAAAACATTATTATTTAAACAAAAGCTAACCATGTTCAGTAGCATAGCATCATGTTCTGGACACAAGGTTCCGTTTCTACTGAAGAAAAATTCTACCGCCCTCAAACCATCCTTGTGATTTATGCAGGTGTAAAGGGAGGACACATCTAAAATTAAGAGATAATTCTGTTTATCCCATTCAATCCCAATCAATTTTAGATAAAAAGTCACTAGTATCTCTCACATATGAAGATAAGTCCTGTACCCAATTTTGAAGAAGAAAGTCTATATCTTTAGAAGCATTTTCCAGAAGGCTCCCTCTGGCAGATATGAACGGCCTCCCTGGCAGTTTGGATGCATTCTTGTGTATCTTTGGGATAAAATAAATGTTAAGGACAATGTGGTGGTCATTCCTAATGTATTGATACTCATCCATTGTCAATACTCCCAAACTCTTCCAAGCCACCAATTTAGTGTAAAACTCATTAGCAATTTCTTTGGGAGTTGTAGCACTACAAAGCCGATAGCATGAACGATCGTTTAATTGTGATAGTGCTTCATGTATATCGTCCTTCTTTGCCCACAGCACTACATTCCCACCTTTGTCGGAATTTATTATCACAACATTTTTGTTGTTTTGTAATTTGTTGATCAGTTTATAATATTGTCTGTTACAATTAGACATTTACTTCTTGTTTTTAGCAATTCTATGATGCTAGAGTGGAGTGGCGTAGAGTAGAATGACGTATGGATGTAGATGAAATTAGGTAGGAATGTGGAATATGGTGTGAAAAGTAATCCAAGACAGCGATTTACACTGCCTTCTGTTTATCCAGATTTACCAACCAATGCAGGGCCATGCATGGTGGCTTTGTATTGTTTTGTAAATCTTTCTGAAGTATTGTGTTGGTCGTGCATCACCATGTGTAACACAAGTGTAATACAATACAATAATAATTCTGGGTGTTAGTGATACATTGTGCCACAGAATACTGCAGTACTTTTGTGGTATACCGTGACACATGCAGATGGTAAGGCTATATATACATTTTCCACACCTTGACCGCATTTTGGGTTGGGGCCTCAAAAATATAGAAAACTGATAGGTGGTTTTCTTTTTCCCTACCTATTATCACTTTATTAGCGTGTTAATAGGTATATAAAATACATTTTACTTTTGTTTATATTTTTAAAACATGGAGTCGTGCACTAGTAGGAAGCAAGTACCTGTTAGCTTTTCAACAAAGTGTCCTTTTGTCTTAAATTTGTTTACTCGTGTGGCTTTTTGCACAATTTGCATGCTACACCATTTTTTCAATTTTTTAATATGTAAAAATGATAAAATACACTGTAGTACACTATGGGCATCATTAGGATGGCGGGCGGACTTTGTCCACCCACCATCCTGACGTAGAAATGCACCGCCCGCCATAAGTGCTGTGGTCCCGTGGGGGTGATTAGGATTCGCCCTCCACACTGCATCCTGCATTCTTAACATTGCGGCGGGAGGTGCTTTAAGCACCACCCGCCGCAATGCCAAAAAGGTTTGTTGTGCATTTTCATGCACAACATGGCAGGCACCGTGCGGCTCCTGCCATGTTGTGCATGAAAATGCAGGGGGGCACCAATAGTACCCCATGTACACCACTCAAGCCGACACAACGCTGCACCTTACTGCCTTCACCAAAAGCAACACTTACCTGATCGTGGGCTCTTCCGTAGGGGTAACACTTTTTGACTGGATTTGTACGGCTGACCCAGCCTCTGAAGAAGTGATTGTATCACGAAACGCGTCAGGCTTTAAAGACTTTGAAAGATTTTGCATGGAGTACCAGACCACGCACGTTGCGGCCTTCATTAAATTATTCAAGCAATACTTACCTGATCGTGGGCTCTTCCATAGGGGTAACTCTTTTTGACTGGATATATATATATGTATATACATATAAATATATCTATATATATATATATATATATATATCTATCTATATATATATATATATATATATATGTTTTTTTTTTTTAAACAAAGGTCCGATCTTTCGGGAGGCACATGACAGCTTCCCCATTTCCTCCAGGTTGCAAACTTTTTGATCGCATTTTGTTCGCCCTACGCGTTTCGAGCCCGTTCTGCCTCTCATCAGGGGCTGGCAGCTTTCTTCCTCATGATTGCTGATCATCGTCAGTTTGTAAAGCACTCCATTTTTTTACATGTTAATAAAGTTTTTTCTCTTTACCCACGTCATAATGGAATCGACACAAACATAGGACATTACCCCTGCATGACGTTAATGGGGGCCATCTTGTAGTGATGTTTTACACAGTTGATTATAGATGCCATGATTATATATCATTTCTCAAGCCCACAGATGAAATGTAATTCTGCGTCAGCGGGTATAGTTATACTACAAATGCAACATAATAACATTGTTATAGAGCCGTAGATCGGCTTGTGTCCCATGTTCTGTCTTATTTCATATAGATAGAGTTTCAAAGTACACTGAATCAAAATATCTTGTTAGAGTCAAAAGGAAAGAAAAGAAATTCAAGGGTGATTAACCCACAGACTCTCTAACAGTGATAATTTATGGCAATACAAAGTTATCATCAAAAAGAGACGTCATAGTTCTCATATTACTTGTCTCAAAGCAAAATTACATCACGTGTCGCCCAATCATGGTGATCACTAGATTATTAGGTTGATCATGTCAAAGGATCGTTTTCAAAGTCTCCAGATGCAGTTCCACATAGTGTGCATGTCACAACATACAATGTAGGCAGAGTTTGTAATATATATAAATCATACAGGTTATAGTTCAACATTATTTGCCCAAATGAAAAGCCAATTCCTCCCCGCTATTAAGACCACGGGGGAATTTGCTTGATAGGTCGATGATATATCTGGACTCAAGTCTACGTAGTCGTCTGAGTCTATCTCCACCCCTAGCATTAGGTTGAATGGTATCTAAACCAAAATACTGTAGCTGATTTCGGTCCTTGTTGTGACTCTCTGCGAAATGCCGGGCCACTGGGTCGATTGATCTGCCTTGTCTATGGCTCTCAGATGTTCCAAAATTCGCAGTTTCAGCTGATTAATGGTGCTACCAATGTAGCGTAGGCCACATGGGCATACCAAACAGTAAATTGCAAAGGGGGTGCTACAGGTAATAAACTGTTTTATATACATTGTTCTACCTGTGTCTGGTATGGCATATGATAGGACTCGTTTACTACCTGCGCAGGCTTTGCAGCGCCCGCAGGGAAAGAAACCCCTCATCTCTTTCAATGTGTTTTTTCTAGGTATTGGTTTTTTTAGATGGCTTGTGACTAATAAGTCCCCCAATGATTTGGCTTTACTAAATGTCACCAGTGGGTGAGCAGGCAGATCTTCACTGAGTACACTATCCGTTTGGAGAATGTGCCAGTTTTTCTCCATCATGGCTCTTAGATCTTTTGCTCCTGCGGAGTAGGGAGTCATCAATCTGAATTTCCCTTCCCCTGTCACTTTCTTATTCCCTCTTCCTCCCTTAGATGAATTAGATGTTAGCAATGTACATCTAGGGATCAGTCTCACCTTCCTTAATGTGTCTTGCAGCAATGTTTTCCCATATCCTCTTGCTAGGAACCTAGTCAGGCATTCTGAGGCAGCCGCCTCAAAATCTGAATCTCTTGAGCTATTCCTATGTAGCCGTAACAGCTCTCCGTACGGAATACTTCTGACTAGTTGGTGTGGATGGCTGCTGCTTGCAAACAGGGTAGAGTTCCCAGCAGTTTCTTTCCTATATAGGGATGTATGAAGCTGTCCCCCTTCAACGAACACTCTCAGGTCCAGGTACTCCGCTGCCACCGGACTAACTGTACCTGAGAAATGCAGGTTGTACTCGTTGATGTTGAGTAACTCTATGTAGGCTTCTGCTGTGTCTCGAGAGCCTCGCCATACGATGAAAAGATCATCGATATAGAGATGCCAACATATTGCTTCCCCTGTCTCTTGGCCTACCGAGCAGCACCTGGGCACCTGCTCCTCCCACCAGCCCACGAATAAATTTGCGTAGCTGGGAGTGAAGCAGGTGCCCATCGCCGTACCAGACACTTGTTTATAAAGTTGATCTTCAAATAAGAAAATGTTGTTATTGAGACAAAATTTAGCAAATTCCAAAATCATGATGTTGTGTTTTGTGAATCTCATTTGGCGGAGACTCAAAAAGTGTTCCAATGCCATGAGGCCGTGCTCATGCTCTATGATCGTATAGAGACTTGAGATGTCCAATACCATCAGGAGGCAGTCCGGTTCCCACCTTATGTCTTGAATTTTGGTCAAAAAATCCTTAGTGTCCTGGACATAAGATTTTAGATTGAACACCAAGGGGAATAGGATATTGTCTATTAGCCGGGACATATTTTCTGTCAGACTGCCTATGGAGGAAACAATTGGACGGCCTGGAGGGTGCTCACTGTCTTTATGGAGTTTTGGTAAGTGGTAGAAGGTAGGGGTCAGTGGTTGGCTGTTTCGTAGGAATAGGTGTTCATCCTTACTGAGCATTTGAGCATCGTACCACTTTCTTATCAGCATGTCATAGTCCCTTATGCTTTGCTGATAAAGGTTGTTGCTACATTTGATGTAAAATTTGTCATCCGACAATTGTCTCAGTGCTTCACCCCTGTAGTATTCTCTATACTCATCAATACCACGTTGCCTCCTTTGTCTGAGGGTTTTATTATGACATTTTCAGAAGGGCCAATTTCTGTTGTTCAGTGATATTCCTCTGTATCTGGTGCCTGGTTTTCCTGTACTTCATGAGTCACTTTTCATAGCTTCCACGAAGACATCCACAGCGTCCCAAGGAGTTTGTGGGACAAATACCGATATTGGTTTAAAACCGGTTTCCTCTCTTTCTTGCTCTATGCCCTGAAGTTCTGCTCGTTGAGCTAGATTCAGCATTCCAATTTGGGGAGACTGTTCGGTTCTTAAATCCTCAAGAGTCTCAAGTGCTGTAATATCTCTCCCCATTAATGTATCAGTGGCAGTTATTCTCGAGCCTTTGCTTCCTTGATCTTTGAGATGTGGTCGAAGTTTAAAATACTTGTGCAGTTTTAGTTTCCTCGTGAAACGGAACAAATCGATACGTGTTTGTGTGTACTCGAGGTTGTTGTTCGGGCAGAATGTAAGGCCCAGGCTCAATAAATCAGTCTCGCAATCTGTTAGACATTTGTCCGTTAAGTTAGCCACTGTTAGACTGGTGGTCTTCCTGGTGATGTCGGGCATTACTTCCTCTTGTTGTAGGTCCGGTTGGTCCAGTTCGAAGGCTTTGTTCTTCCTCGCCCTCCTCTTGCCGCCCCGACCTCCTTGTTCTCCGTATACTCCTGGTGGTGCTGTTGATGTTGTATCTGGGGGTTTGTTTTTCCCTCCCCTTACCCATGACTTCTTGATGACTTCTAACTCCTCGTGAAAACGGGTTCGTCCAGTGTTAGTAGCGGTGCCAGCACGTCTTCTCTGGGTGCTATCTGGATTTCCAGGATCTCCTATATATATATATGTGTGTGTATATGTATATGTATGTTTCTATATATATATATATATATATATATATATATATATATATATATATACATATATATTTATTTATATGTATATATGTATATATATATAATATATATATATATATATATATATATATATATATATATATATATATATATATATATATATATATATATATATATATATATATATATATATATATATATATATTATATGTTTATGTTTGGAAATGAGATGTTCCAGAAAGAATAGGGGATGTCTATGGGCACCTGCTTTGCCCCTGGTTATGCTAATTTATATCTTGGCTGGAGGGAGGAGCAGGTGCTCGGTGGCCATGAACTGGAACATTGGACAGAGAATGTTTTGCTGCTATGGTTAAGGTTTATTGATGATGTTTCCGTGTTGTGCCAGGGCACAGAAGCCAATATTGATTTGTTCATAAATGACCTTAAAAATAACAAAAACGATCTCATTTTGAAATTTGTGGGACACCACAGTACAATCTCAATAGACTTCCTCAATGTTAGAATAACAGCAAGAGGGGAAACTACGATTTTTCGTAAACCCACAGTAGGGAATACAATATTTCATGCAGGGAGCTCCCATCCAATGCCACTTATCTGGAGTATTCAGTGCAGTGAGTTTTATAGGGCAAGGAGAACCTGCAGCAGCCTGAAAGAGTAGGAGATAGTGGAGAGGGAAATGACTAGCTGTTTTATTCAAGGTGTTTATTCCCAAAAACTATAAAAGATGCATCTGAGAAAGCGAGAAATTTAAATAGAGAGAAGGTATTGTTTGAACCACCTAAGACACAGCAGAAGAGAGATCAGAAAAATGGTTTGAAAACACGTAGATTCATAACGACCTAAAACACCAAGCATAATGAAGTAAGATCTATTTTAAAAAAGCACTGGCACCTTATTAAAGGAGATCCTATATTAGGTCCCAATGTTAGAAATTACCCAGAAATAAAGTACAGGAATTCAAAATCTCTGAAGGATCACATTGTTACAAGTGAGTACCAAGAAAACACGGGTAATAGAACTTGGCTGCAGCAAAGATAGGGTTTTAGAAAATGTTTTACATGTAAAGCTTGTCAGTATGGGGAGAACCTCATGAGTTTGAAAACAGCTTTTAAAAAAACCATAAATATAAAGGGATATCTAATGTGCAAGTTAAGTTTTGTAACATATATGCTGAAATGCCAGTGTGAGAAAGTTTACATAGGGAGTACCACCTTACCTGCCCATAAAAGACTCCTGCAACATAGAAGAGCAATAATCAATATGGAAAGGAGTTATCCTGTAGCCAGGCATTTTGAGAAAAATCATCAAAGCGACCCAACACTGATGCGCTACAGTTGTATAGCTGTAGTCCCCAGAAAAAAAGGGGGGGGGGGGGTGATAGAGAAAAGGAACTCCATAAATTGGAAACATATTTTATTCTGGAGTTTGATAGTAAAGAAACCAATGGATTGAATATCGATGAGGATTTGTTTACATGCCTGTATTGAGCACAGCTTTAGAGTTTGCACATTCAAAGGAACATTTTTTTTAATTTTAAGAGTAATGAAATGTCAGGAGAAGGACGAATGATACAAGCACTTTAACACAAAGCATTTTCGGGAGTAGTTAAGCACTTGCACTTTGCATTGAAATGTTTTTAAAAGGAAGAAAAAGTATATGAATTTTAATATACGGTAGCATTAAAGAAAGAGAACTGAATTTTAGCACTTGTACTTTAGTAAATACATGTATTATAACAAAATGAAGAAAAAAATAAGAATTGTAGCTATGCACTGGCACTTTAACAAGGATATGTTTGTTGTGAACTTAGAAATTCTAAGTGAATTATGAGCAGCTAAGGAACGTTAAGCACCACAGCACTTTATGTAAAAATGAGGAAATTTCCATTTTTATGTATCTTTTGATTTTCATTTATTGAGTAAATCATGAATTATATTGCTCAAATTGAATCAAAGGAAGATAATGTGCACTAGCATATAGAGTGTTGAACAAGTAATGCAATACAACATGTTCCACAATAGCGCCCGAATTTACACAGTATACTGCTTTGATGTGCAATAGGGTTTTTCCTTTGTCAATGACTATGTATCACTAAAAGTATACAATGATTATTAAAATGGCGTACTGCATCGTGAACAAGGTTGCATGTAGCAGCTGAAATGAGTAGATGCCATCGCCGTGTGAATAAAAAGATTGAGTGAAAAAAAACCTTCGGAGTGCTGGATTATTGTCTTGGATGTAAGCGGATTTATATATATATCAAAAAGCACTCCACCATTTCTTCAGCGATCGCCTCAAAAACACCGGAGCAGGCACCAAAATTTGGTGCAGAATCAGCGTTTATTTGCTCTTTCCATGCACAGCCATATAATATATTCCCAGGAAACACCCGTAGATTGCTTTAAAAAGCATTCTTTTATTGCAAGAAGTCTGCCGTGATGCGTTTCGGCTGTATCCACAGCCTTGTTTGCTCAAAGGAGCACCATTTAAGACGTAGTGTTTTAAGTGCACAAAAGTTTCAAGTTTGTTTTTTATTTATGTTACAGAACTCTGAAGAGATCCACATAAAACAATAGCCAAAATACATATTATTGTAAGACATAAAACAAAAACCTGTCAATAGGTTCTTCGGAGAATAGTAAAAACCAAAAGGCCATGACAACCACAATACTATGTGTACAATAAGATTATTACTAATTTTAAAAACACTTTAAAAAGTTTCAAATTATGTAACAAAACATTTCATTAGGGGGTTCATAAAGTGACTGTTGTCCACCCTAAGCGTGGAAGGGTATACTCAGATGTGAGTCCCTTGCTCATTGCACCATCAGGATTCAAGCAAGCCGGGCCGAAGACCGCTGAAATGCCAGAAACCGGTCCCCGGAAGCTTGTTTCCTTCCCAGTGTAAGAATTGGCTTTTGTAGTCTGGTCTGCCCTGTTCCCATGATGTACTGGGCCAGGGACAGACTAATTTGCATACAGCCAGGTTCTGAAACTGGGATGGTGCAATGAGCTAAAAAACGGTGTTGGATCTAGCCCTGATCTCTTGACTGGGTGAGAGGATTCTGCTTAATTCAGAGACTCTGTCCATCACCACCCCTTGTTGTAAATATTTTTGTCCACCCTAAGCGTGGAAGGGTATACTCAGATGAGAGTCCCTTGCTCATTGCACCATCAGGATTCAAGCAAGCCGGGCCGAAGACGGCTGAAATGCCAGAAACCGGTCCCCGGAAGCTTGTTTCCTTCCCAGTGTAAGAATTGGCTTTTGTAGTCTGGTCTGCCCTGTTCCCATGATGCACTGGGCCAGGGACAGACTAATTTGCATACAGCCAGGTTCTGAAACTGGGATGGTGCAATGAGCTAAAAAACGGTGTTGGATCTAGCCCTGATCTCTTGACTGGGTGAGAGGATTCTGCTTAATTCAGAGACTCTGTCCATCACCACCCCTTGTTGTAAATATTTTTGTCCACCCTAAGCGTGGAAGGGTATACTCAGATGTGAGTCCCTTGCTCATTGCACCATCAGGATTCAAGCAAGCCGGGCCGAAGACGGCTGAAATGCCAGAAACCGGTCCCCGGAAGCTTGTTTCCTTCCCAGTGTAAGAATTGGCTTTTGTAGTCTGGTCTGCCCTGTTCCCATGATGCACTGGGCCAGGGACAGACTAATTTGCATACAGCCAGGTTCTGAAACTGGGATGGTGCAATGAGCTAAAAAACGGTGTTGGATCTAGCCCTGATCTCTTGACTGGGTGAGAGGATTCTGCTTAATTCAGAGACTCTGTCCATCACCACCCCTTGTTGTAAATATATGTAGTACACCTGAGGCAGAGAGTATGGAATCTGTTATATTCTCAAAGCCCCTTTTTTAGAGGGACACCTCCCTGTCCAAACGAAAGCTTATGGTACAGGTTGCTTGTTTTAAACTGACTTTTAATTGCAGCATTGTTAGAGCGATAACCAGGTTGGGATCTAATTGAATCATGCCATCAGCATAAGTAAAGTTGCTACACATTATAGACTTATCCTTGTTGTCAACCAAGATTTCTTTCTTTATGGACCATAATGTATCATCTTAGCTGCTCAGTAGACAGGCAACCCAGCGTACCACCCCTACCAGGCCCTGAGCAAAAGCACTTCTCAAGCACATATCCAACCTTAAAGCTGCCACTGGAGTTGCTGAAGTAATGGAAGATACATTTCTGAGGACTCGCCCTTCCATTATAACTAAGAAGCTGCCTTTAGTTACTTCAATCTGCCCCAGTTTATAGAGCAGAGAAGCAGGGATATGAGCTTGGTAGACCTCTAAAAGATAAAGTGTCTTCTCCACGTCACCCTATATAGGGAGCCAAAACCTTTAGCTTGAGGCTGGGCTTTGCCCATGTTGTTTTCAATATGGGCTTTATCACTGAGGTTCCCACACATTATCTTCCCCAAAAAAGTGTACAAATTCATAATTTCTAACTTCTGCGCAAACAGAAGCCATGTAAAATTACCATATTTGGGTTTCTTCTTCCTGTGAAAGCACATGATTTTGCTTTTAGAAAAGTTAATCTTTAAGTAGTGGGCATCTGCAAACTGTTGCAATGACTGCAGATGACTACTTAACCCTTTTGGGGTGAGATCCATTATTATTATGTCATCCCCATTTGACAGGTAAACAATTGACTTTCTGCCAATTATCAAAGAAATATCCTTGCTCTGTATTCGGTGGCTGGGAAGTTCTGCGATATATAGAGAAAAATGGCAATCTTGTTTTAGATCCTTTAGTTTGGGTATTTCCTGCGAGAGATCCCTATCACCACCCAGCAGTACTCTCCACTAAGATGAGGAGCAGAAGAAGATAACTAGATCTAATAGAGTACTCCGCATACCCTATCTTGAGAGCTTTCTCCACATCAAAGATAGATCCACTGTATCAAATACTGTAGAAAATTCTATAAGAGATGCATAAGTGACTCCTCCTCTCACTGGAATGTAATTCTCATTAATAACCTGGAGAGTCACTATGTTATCAATAGGTCCATGTTTTCTCCTGAACCCAATTTGCTCCAAATGTATCATTTTGTTTACCTCCACCCACTCTCTTATCTGGGTCAACATAAGTTTAGAAAGGACTTTTTCCATTGCATCTAAAAGGGCGCTCTGATGGAAATGTCCTGGTCATTTTCGATCTCCCTTTATTACAGAAATTGTAATTTCATCCGGCCCCATCGCGGCCGAGGTGCACATTCCTCGAATGGCTAACTCAATCTCTTTTTCAGCTGGGGGGTCATAGGGATGTGTACCGCCTTCTGCAATTGACAGATCAACCTCTGCACCATTTCCCACATTTAGATTCTTGATGATGTCATTCCAGCAATCTTCCTCAATGGCCAAGTGAAAGGATCTAGCTCTTGACCCACATCCCTCCGTGACCAGCATCCAAAAGGACCTTCTCTGACCCTTTACTGCAGCTTTCCTTAGATTGATCTAAAGCCTGTCACATGCCTCTCTTTTTATATTGGCCTTCAGTCGACACATTTTCCTTTTTAATAGTAGCATATACCATATATTGTTTCCAAACTAGGGGATTTATTACTCAATTTGATAAGAGAAGTGGGAGGAGACTTGCCTTAAAATTACCTTTGGACATTTTTTGACTAGTACTTACTAATAGCTGCTTCATAATCATACTAAAACTTTCCAATTCAACAACCACCCAGGCTTCAGGGTTTTCAAGTGTAGCTTCTAGTTTACTTTCAAGCCTGTGATCATCCTTTGGTCCCACTTGTCCTCCCTGTTGTTTACTTTATCAAATTTGAATGAGGACCCTCCGAACCTCCACAACCTAATAGGCGACATGTTTAAGTCCAGTGAAAAAATCAACAGGCTATGGTCACTGATGGGGGCATCTAGTACTTTTAGGTTGACCAACTACCACCACATAGTCCAAAATTGCCCCAACCCTTGCCGATTTGTGTGATAATGCTGGGGAATCCGAGGGTAGTCTCCCGTTAGCTATAATACAATCATTGTTTTTCAGTTGATCAAATAGGAGCTTCCCTCTCTTGTCAGTTCTTATCTTTGATGGAAAGACAATTGAGGGAATTCGCAATGCTTCATGTTTTTCATCATCACATAGTTGGTGCAAAGCATAATTGGAAATGTTGCAGTTTAGATCCCTTACCAACACTACGTGGGGACCCGCTCCTTGTCGAAATTTTTTTTAGTAAAAGAGAAAACCTTACGTAAAAGTACATCATAGGTAGCTTCTAAGTATTTACCAGCAAAATGGGTGGTATACCCGACTCCCCATCTGCGTTGAACAGAGTTACTGCCATAAACAAATTGCTGGGGTCTAGATAGCATTCATACTTCCATATAAGCCTATTAGACAACAAGCATGCCACTCCCTGCTTTGCGTGACCCCTCCTAGTGGGCCTAGCTATGCAATCCAAATCCGAAATGAAGTAATCTTCACACAAAAACTCCCCATCACACAATGTCTCCTGGACACAAATTAGGTATGCCTTTAGCAAACTCACAAAGTACAATTTCTCCCTGCTGTTCTTTATTCCCGTTGCATTCCAGGGAAGCTCATTGCCAATTATGATGTCACAGTGAATGACCAAACATGCACTATTTAGAACACCAGGTAACGAGTCTATATAATTAATCATTTATATCATGAACATAGGAGTTTATAGGTTCCCTGAGTGACACCTGTCTGCCATTTTCCCCTAGGTGAACTTTCAACTCCTGATAGTCAACCGAGGACCCGCCACTGGGGGAAAGAGGCAAAAAGGGAGACTACCTCCTACCACTTCACCACTCTTACATCGTGTCTCTTCTTCTCCTCTAGTATTGGGAGGACATCAATGCCTTTTTTGTAATATCATATTTGCAGTGAGTTTAGAATGAACGATCCCCCTTGATTACGGGCCACAAGCATCATTCAAAATACCGGTCGGAAAGGGGCAGAATTGCAGAATCTGTCACTTTGAGACCGTTATCTTTGCAAAAATCACAATTTAAGAGATCGCTAAATTTGCGATTAATTTGATTGCAATTGCATTTTGGGAATCGCAAATTGCGATTCCCTAAATGCAATGCGTTAACCCAAAAATATTTGCGATTTCACAATTAGGAAACGCTAATTACCATCAATTCAAAGGTTGATGGTAATTTGCGAGAACTTTGAAAAATGCACATAAGTGCATTTTTCAAAGTTCCATGTTACACACATGGAGCATGTGCGAGTGCAACATGTGGTAACATGGCAAATTCAGGGGTGCATCAGGGATGTCCTTTTGGCACTGTTGCAACCTAGAAATTGCATGCGCAATTAGCAAGTACCTATTTGGTAACTCTACAAGCACTGGTAGATATTATAAATCCAATCATTAACCAGATAATTAATTCTACTTTTAGGCTATGGAAAATTGTGTGGTGACGCCACTCCAAAAAAAGAAAATTCCTGACCCTACCACTCTCTCCAATCTTATACCTATTTCATTGTTGCCATGTCTGAGTTAAATAGCTGAGAAATTAGTTAACACACAACTTAATGATTTCTTGCAAGAAGCTAACATCCTAAATCCCAAGCAATTGGTTTCAGACCTGGCCATGCAACAGAATCAGTGCTACTCCACACTACTGAGACCCTAAAGTTTGCCTTTGTTCAGGGTAAGGAGGCTGTACTGATTCTGTTGGATTTATCAGCCGTGTTTGATACAGTCTCTCATGACATTTTGAGAGATAGGCTTGCATTTTTTTTTTAATATCTTTTATTGCATTTCTTATTTGGATTGCATAACATATCAAAGTATTTTCAATGTAGACATATCTTAACAAGTCGCGATCATACAAATATATACTTTAGCAACAACAGTTTGCTATGATGACATTACTTGCTTTCTGTCGTTTACAAATCAAGTGTGTAGCCTAAGGCACTTATACCTATAAGTCAGTTTTCCAAGAAATGGTGGGTTTACATAAAAATAATAAGGAAAACACCATATGAAATAAATCAATGCCACATTATCGAAGGTGCCGGGAGGCTCTGAGGACACATGAAACAAGAAAAGTGCTGGGTATATATGACATCGCGAATCCTCTAGTCATGTGTGCCAGCAGCAGGTGATTCCGTTACAAAGGCGTGTTCTCAGTCCTGCGCCTCTAAGAATATGCATCTCCATCTAGCTATAGCAACAATACAACTGAATCCACTCATATAGTCATCGGGACGGGCCCAAAGGAGTGTTCAGAACATTATAACCGTTCTTCGAAACTTTAACAATGACATGATAAACGATGACATCATAAAATGTGAAAAATCACAAGAGAATAAAGTTAACAAAAGAGAGGCTGGTTGTTAGTGCTGTGCTATCGCTAATGTAGAATATCTAATGCGCAGGTAAATCAAAAGAGAAGGAATGCCCAAAAATTGAAAAAAGGTTTTTCCAGTCCAATACTGTAGTCCGTGAATACTTTATTTTCAATATCCAATATTGTCCAACAACTCAAGATGTATCAGATCCAATGTAGAAAGTTCCTGATCACAAATCCAATATTTCAAAAAGTACAAAATGATACAGCCAATGACACAGCATACACGTTTCGTCCTACTTGGACATCATCAGAGCTTCATTATTGTGCGATCCATAAAGCATGAATACATAAGTCATCAAATATGCACCAGTTTTAAACACTTCCACCATAGAGTAGCTATGTCCCGACTCGCCCGATCCTGATAAATCAGATGAGTCATCTGATTTATCAGGATCGGGTGAGTCGCGGGACCAGAAGGAAGCAGTGTTGAAAACTCTTGATTGAAATAAGTTTTTTATTCTAATGAGGAAGACTGGTCCCTAATGAAGCAAGATCGTTTTGGGGAACTGAACTTAACAAAGTCAATGGTTTTTATGCTAAGCGGTGATATTGACGCATATTGGAAGTTTTTTTAATTACACTAACGCCATTGGAAAGGGACATAGCTACTCTATGGTGGAAGTGTTTAAAACTCGTGCATATTTGATGACTTATGTATTCATTCTGTTATATCAGCGATTGAAGCCTGCAGTCGGGACTGATAAAGGTCTGTATAATGATCCACAAAGGCGTCATGAATGGCTCTCTGCGTGTACACAGTGGTGCCTTGTTTAGTGCAAATTGATGTCATTGGAGTGGTCTGGGCGTCTTGCCGGATCAGCCACGTCAGCAGTTTGCCTGGTTTGTCCCCAAGGTGATGGGTGCGTGCTGAATGAGCTGCATAGTTCAAATTCTTTAGCCTATCTAGCAGTCGCGTGTGTGACTACCTGGCCTCTAATAGCGGCCACTCGTCACCCTCCACCGCCTCTCGTTCCTCCCGCAGCAGATCAGACTCAATTTGCGTCAGCTCTCCGTCTATTTGCTTCTGCATGCCTGCTTGTGTGCCCAGACAGTGGCCCCTCGTGACAACCTTGAATGCGTCCCATTTGAGTTGTGGGGTGGAGGCAGTGTGGTTATTTTCCTCAAAATATTGTAAAAGACGCACCGAGAGCGTGTCACGGAATGGGGCATCTAATAGCAGATCAGGTTGGAGCCTCCAGATGGGTATTGGCGGGTGTGGGCGCTCCCATGCTAGTTCTAGAATATGAGGGTAATGGTCGGAGTGAGTGCGACCCATGTAATACGTGTCAGTGACATGGGGGAGCAAGTCACTCGTCAGCATGTATCTGTCCAGCCTAACATGTAGTGTGTGTGTGCGCCTGAGTAGTAAGAGTATATCTTAGTGTGCGAGCTACTACTCCGCCAGGCATCATGCAAATCCCATTGTAACGCCCAATTCGTGAGTGCCCTCATAGCCCCAGTTACCGGTGCGCTGGTAAGGAGCGGGAAGGAACGATCGAGGGCAACGTCTAGGACACAGTTATAGTCGCCTCCCAGCACCAAGGGAACACCGTGCCAGGGCGCCAGCACCGTTGACAACTGTGTAAAGAAGTCTCCCCGCTCAGTGTTAGGGGCGTAAAGGGATGCAAGGACAATCAATTGGCCATCTACGCTGAAGTGGGAAAGTCCAAATGGAATCCCGGGTCGTACCCAAATTAACGCCCCTCGGGCATAAGCCGAATATCCAGTGGCGTACAACTGCCCCTGCCACCTACGGTGTAGTTTCTTTGTTTTCGGGCCAGTTAAATGAGTTTCCTGCAAGAGGGCTATGTGTAAGTGGTGTTGTTTAAGGTAAGAGTAAATTTGATAACGGCGTGACGGCGTGTGCATGCCACGCACGTTCCATGTGCATATTTTTACCACCGACATGATACGTCAAGGCATTCCCCAGCCCCCTGCCCCCCACCCACCTCCCACAGACAGCCAATGCAACATCTCGTTAAGCCACACACCCACAGTCACCATCAGAAAATTAGCGTGCATGAGAGGAGTGTGCATGAGAGGAGTAAAAGGGAAAAACAAATCAACCAGCACTTGCAACAGAAAAAACAAAAGAACAATGCCAAAAGGTCGACAGCAGAACATGTTGTCGTCCAAACTCTCTAGTGAGTTAATAAAATCTTAAGTTCAGGGGGGTTGCTGAGCACTCGGCGTGACTGTTACAGGAGAGTTTATCAGGCAAATAGAGGATGCCTCCCCCTACACAGATGTCTCATGTCAGTCGGCTCAGTCGAAACAGGTTCACTTCCGATCAGGGGGCTTAAGACCCTCTAGGTACAGTGCTCCGCAGCCAGGTATCGCCTGAGGGCAGATCGCGCCTCATCCCCCACTCCCAAAGTTAGTGCCATCTCCATCACCTGACCCCCCAACCATCAAACTGATCCAGAGTTTTCCCAGTGCCTCAGCATCCAGAACAGTACTCACTGCGCCGTTCAGATCGAAGACAAGGTTCAGCCTGGGGCCAGAGACCGACTGTCTGCGCCCAGCAAGCGCCCTGTAGAAATCGGATCCAGCATGGCATAAGGGGCACTCAGAGCCAGGCAAAGCACTCCAGGCAGTCTGTCTCGCCATCAGTGGATTAGATCAGCAGTCTGTGGGGTGACATCCGGTAGTTCCGTCGACACTTGTGAGTCCGACAGCCCATAAATGTTTTCATCGTCACTGGGCAGCTCGCGTGGACTGGCTTCCAAGGCAGTGTCTGTGTCCAGGGAGCCGCTGATCTCCGCTACCATCCGAAGGGCCTCCTGTTGCTCACTGTGAACGAGATCAGCCGGGGGGGCCAACCTCCGTCTCCATGCGCAACTGCTGTGTCGGCGAGTACCTGCGCCTACGGTGGCGCCGGGGCCCCCGGAAGCGTGGCAGGGGCGGCGCCGATGATGCCGCGCGGGGATCTGCGCCTGTTCCAGAGTCCAGCCAAGCCTCAACCGCTTCAGGGATATTAAAGAAGTGAGTTCTGTTCTGGGCCACCACTCGCAGGCGTGCCGGGAAAAGGAGGGAATACTTCAAGGCCAGCTGACGGAGCCGTTGTTTCACCGCTAAGAAGGAGTGTCTCTGGCGCTGTACCTGGATTGTGTAATCAGGGAAGAGCATGATCTTAGCATTTTCAACCCGTATCTCCTGCAGCTTCCTTGATTCCCGCAAGATGTCATCGCGGTCGTGATAATTCAGGATACGGATGAGCATGGGTCTGGGGCTGGATCCTGCTGGGGGCGGCCGGGTCGGCACCCGGTGTGCCCGTTCCACTACAAAATGTTGTGAGAGTGCGCCATCCGGCAGTAGGCTCCGCAGCCATTTTTCGATGTGTGTCTCGGGTTCCCTGCCTTCCCAGCGTTGCGGCAGCCCCACGATGCGGACATTATTTCTCCTCGCCCTCCCTTCCACATCCTCCCCGCGATCTTCTAGGAATTCTACGCAGTTGAGGAGGTCCTGCACGTGTCTGTTCGTTTGTGCGCAATATAATTCGCGGTGGCCTCCAGGGTGGTGGTGCGATCCGACAGTTTTTTGTGGTCAGCTCGCAGGTGTGTGAGATCTATGGCGACGCTATCAATCTTAATTTCCAGGGAGGTGCGGGTCAGCTGCATCGGCTCCTCTTGAGAGATAGGCTTGCATATAGTGGAATCACAAACAAGGCACTGGCCTGGATAACATCCTTTTTGGAAAACAGGCATCAGATAGTAACATTGGGAAGTTACAAATCTAAAGAAAACGGTTTTCATCAGGGGTCACCCAGGGTTCATCCCTGAGCCCACCTCTTTTTAACCCCGTTGCAGCGCTAGGGGGGTGGGGCAGCCCCGCGGCGCTCCCATGCTCGTGACGGAACCGCTCCGTCACGAGCCTCGGGTGCGCTGTGCTTATGACGGAGCGGTTCCGTCACAGCCCCGCCCGCTCAATGGAACATCCAGCGCAGGCGCGGAATCCAGCGCAGGCGCGGAATCCGCGCCGCGCAGGCGCTCCGAGCGGGCCGTGATGGAACCGCTCCATCATCAGCACAGCGCGTCTGTGGCTGGTGACGGAGCGGTTCCGTCACCAGCATGGGAGGGGTTAATATTTACATGATACCACTCCTTACTTTGATGGCCATATTTGACATTGAATCCATTGCATTTGCAGATGACACACAGCTGATTTTTACCCTTGATACCAATTCTACAGCAGCTGAAGAGAAGTTTCACCACTGTCTAACGGCAGCACTGGATTGGATAAAACTTAATCATCTCAAATGTAACAACTCAAAAACAGAAATCATGCTGTTTGGAAAATCCAACTCTTTTGTGCCCAAACAGTGGTGGCCCTCAGATTCGGCCCCACCCCCAAACACAGTAGATACTGTGAGAAATGTAGGAATCAAATTTGATCCCACGCTATCTTTTCACTAGCAAGCCGTTCCTGTGGCAGGCATATGTTTTCAAATGATAAAAACCCTCAGAACATTATTTGATCTTCTGCCGGTACCTGCTAGGAAAACTGTTGCAGTAGCCTTTATCTTATCACATCTGGATTACTGTCATAGCCTGTACGCAGGATCTAAAAAGACGGACCTGAAAAGATTACAGGTTGTCCAGAATGGGGCAGCGAGGTTGGTACTCAAATGGCCTAAAGACTCTTCCTCATCAGCAGCACTCAGAACTCTTCACTGGCTGCCTATTCATAAAAGGATTCTCTTCAAAATCCTAACCATCATCTACATGGCCACAAGGGCAACAGGACCAGGATACCTAAGATCTAGAATTAGACCAGATACCACCCAACGCATCCTGCGGTCTTCTTCAAAGAACTTTTTAGCAGCCCCCTCTTTCCATTTGAAAACTATAGGGGGTAAGGCATTGGCTGTCCTGGGGACCAAAGCCTGGAATTCCCTGCCCACCCAAATGAGACATACACAAATGGAGCTCATGTTAAAAATACTTCTAAAACATGGATTTTCGCCACCCCAGATCACACTGTGTTATCTCTCAGCTAATACTTACTTCTGTTGTCTTAACTAAGCTCATCCCCACTACAGATCTTTAGATTTTGTTTGCCTCTAGCACCAAGATGCTCCTTGGAGTGAATGTTGCGCTCTAGAAAAACTCTCATTCATTTATTCATTTGGTACTCGCAAATTGTGCATGTAATTCCCATTCATTCCTATGGGCCTCTAGGCTCAAAGGAATGAATGGGAATCAATTCCTTAATTGCGATGCGCAATTTGCGAGTCGCAATTAAGAAATGTGTAGGAATCTCAACATTTTTTGCAATTCCTACATGCATAAGTAATTGCGATTCCTAAAATTACGATTTCTTAAAAAAATCGCAATTTAAGAATCACAATTACAAAGTTTGATGCATGTGGCCCTCCGATCCTAACCTTGAGTGCAATAGAGAAACCAAACTAATATCACTACTTAGGATTAAATTCATAGTCTCAATGTTCAAGTAGTATTTTTTAAGCAGAGAGGACCTATTCAAAATAAAATCTGCATCAAATAGGGGAATAAAGTCTAACATGCAGAATATTCACATTATACAGCATGAGGCTTTTTTCTTTGATTTAGGCAACTTCAAGGGATCCTTCTTTGTGCCTGAGTCCATGAACGGTGTGGCCATTGGATTTAGAGAAGAGGGCATGCAAGGAGTTTGGACAATAAAGGCCTCTACCTCTGTCACCTCAAAGATCATCTCATTTGACAGCTTGAGGTTCCATATACGGGCCCATAGCCAGAGGGACTGATTGAATTCACATTGGTCCTTCTGATCGTTGTGAAATATCTGCCTCCTCATCAAATCATAATTTCCTCAGCACCCTCTTTGAAATTCAGCGATTAGATCTTTTCATCCTTCTGTGTTTTTCTTCTTTTACCTAAGCTTTGGAAAAGTGACACTTATGTCCTGCCAGAATGGGATTACAAAATTAGGACTACTTCCTATTCCATGCTCTGGGTTTTTCCAACTCAACTCCTCACAGCAGGTATAGTGTCAAAGATAAAACTTATGAAGTCAATTGGACTTTCAGCAGAGGGAACTTCTTTGGGGGACTCTTTACACTCTGATTTTTTCCTGCCTAGGAACCAAAGTCAATTTGAGTCCATTGGTCTTTGTGGTAAGCCATTCTACCTGTCATTGGAGTCACTTCCGTTGGGGCTATCTGTCCATGGTCAGATTCCGTGTCCTTCTTGTCATTGATCAGTTCCTTCAATATTGCCATCAGAATATCAAAGATACAATCAGACCCTCCTACAAATGTTTCCAGCAAATTTAGAATAGAGGATAGGAGTCTCTCTAAGCAGAGTAAAGAGGCATAGACTTTTACTTCTTGAGCTGTGGGATGACACAGCTATTTGTCACTTCCCTCCAAATCTTGCACTGCAGACAAGTGAGATAACAGGGATGGATAATTTGAGAGGGTACTACTGAAAAGCTGCAGCCCTGTAGGTAAAAGTAGGGGAGGAGTCACCACGGCTGCAATTTATGATCCTTGTCTTGTGGTCCATATCTCCTGCATTGATCTATATCCAGATCTGGCAATGTGAAATCCTCATCCCTAGACCCTGAATCTACCCTTTGGGGGAAACCCTTCAGAGGTGCTATAGGAGACTTATCCGCCACATCAGAGACTAGTAATGGATTGTCCAAAATAAGGTGTAAGGGGGAAAAGGGCTTAGAAGGAAGCACGGGGATTGCCCTATGAGGACCAGGATCTTCTTTTTGCGGATGGACCACGAGAAGCATTTTAGTTACCATGTCCTCCTCACGGGGTATTATGGTTAAGATAACCCCCTCAGATCTTGTCCCACTTGAGCTTTCAGTCCGTGTAGCTCAATTTGAACCCCCATAGGAGTTTGAGTACGTTTTCGGGTCCTCTTGTATTATCCTCCCTTTTTCCCATAGGTTGAAGATTTGCTTTTTGCCCATCAACGCTGTCACAAAAGGGCCTCTGTTCCGTAACGGGCTGAATTTATTTTTGTGCATGCCCTCCCCAAAATCTGATGCCCGGATCTCAGCTTGTTTGCGGTCATTGTGCTCCTCTGGAGCCTCAGATGACTACATTTCAAGCCTGTTTCTTATGTTCGAGAAGACAATTGACTCCTCAGGTCCCTTTACAACTTATGGCCTTGGTCAGTATACCAGCTGGGAGCACCCTGTCCCGTCCTTTTTCTATTTGGGCTGATGCCACTTGCAACCTCTACTGATCTCAGGAATGCATTATCATCCTTCAGATCCCTACACGGATGTGTTAAAATATCCTCCAGACCGGGGCATTGGCACAATTCCTTCAAAATGTCTAAGATAGAGGAACAACTTTCAGCCTTTTCGAGAGTCACAACCTCACAGACGGCTCAAGTTTCATTAACAGTCTGCTATCTATACTACCCCTTTCCACAGTTTTCTTTCTAGCTGATGCAGGTTCAAGACAGATTTGCATATGGCTGGGTCTGAACTAGGGTGGCAAAAGAACGATGATGGATTCAACCCAGATCTAATAGTGACTGGTGGTGAGTGTCTAAAACGTTTCAGTTGTCTGTCCATCATCTTATTGTGTTTGCTTTGAGCACTCATACTGTCAGAGCTGTCACAGTCAAATATATAACTCAATGTCAGTTTTCATCTTTAAAGAAATCCAAGTATGATTTTTCCCCATAAATGAGTTCACACTTTCTTCTAAAACGAAGCATTTGATAGCGATTTCTCAAATGTTGCAATGCATGCCATGCTATAACATTATCCATATATAAGAGAATATCCTAGCCTGTCTCTCTGTTGGGCAACATGCGTGTAACCATTGGGTCTCCAATACATTTCTAGCTAATCATTGTAAAAGCTGGCAGAAAAATTGACAGTGACAGGGAGAGATGTTGTTATCTACATTTTTAACATTGTAAGCTGTGAATAAGGTCTTAACAACTTAGATCAATTTTCCTACAGATGTTTCAGAATTTGCTCTTCAGCAGATGCTTAGTGGTAAAGAGTAATTTTCACTGGATGCAAGTCCTTACTAAACTGACTATAACTCAAGAATTCTTGTTTCAGCAAACTTTCAGCAATTGTTTGAGCTTTCATTGCTTTGTTGTATTGCTACTTATCTGAATGATAGATCTAATTCTCAGTGTATCAAAATTAAATGATCTCATTTTCCTGATGTTTATTATACAAGACTATATTATGGGTCTTCACACAATTTTATCCTGAGATACTATCAAATATTACAGAAAACACTTGGACAACCTTTTTAGAATCTCATTTTAACCAACAGGTATCCGGACAACATGCACCCATGGTCAACCAGACTTTTCTTTCAACCCAAACTGTGACGACTGATGAGGTCGAGTCTAATGAAATCGATGCTGCCATGATCAGGGAACAAATCTCCAAAGGGAGGAAAGAAGGTTCAGCCAAACTGGATCCCACCAGCTTTTTTCAAACAAGATTCAGAATACTGGTCAAAAACTCTGGCTCCTCTTTTCAGCTCTGTTAGAAAGTTTGGGTGCCTGCCCGCATCATGGGAGGGCTCAATTATCTCACCAATTTATAAAGCGGGAGACAAAACTTACCAAAAAAACAAAAGCTTGATTGCACTGCTTGATGTAGAGGCAAAATACTTTGCCGGTAACCTACTAACAGAGCTGCATGAATGGGCAACAGAACACAACATAATTCCTCCTTTCCAAACAGGGTTCTGCAGGGAGACTGGTACAACAACCAATCTATTAACAATGTAATTACTGATTGATAAGGCAAAATTAACCAAACAAATTCTTCGTTTCTGCTTTGTGGATTTTAAGGGTGCCCTCATTTCTTTTGAATCTTATGATACAATTACACTCCAACACGTGGATACAGGTTAAGCTAGGAAACAGCTCCCACCTTATGAGGTGCATACCAACAATCATAGGTCTCAAACAGGGTCATGTGCTCGCACCAACTCTCTTTAACCTTTTCACAGCAGACATGACATCAGCCCTTAGTGACTGTAGTGCGCATGTCCCTCGACTAGGGAGGTAAGCCACCTCCAGTATGTCTTATGCGGACAATGTCATTTTAGCAAGCCTCACTCAAGTAGGTCTACAACGGCTGCTTAATAAATTGCACGGATATGCAGCTGATAATTGCCTGGAAGTTAACACCAACAAAACTAAAACCCTTACAATCAAAGGGAAAAAAGATCTAATTTTTGGTCCCTGGGAAAAACTCCAATTGTGAATTCTACTGAGTATAAGTACTGAGGTGTCATAATCGATAAGGGTGGTCAATTCGCGATACAACTTGAGGCCATTACACTAAGGCAACTTAAAACAAAATTGACTGGACTGATTTTTTCACCATTGCTTCGTGTCACGCAAGCAAAAATTCCACCACCAATCACTTACGGCAGCGAAGCGCTGAGAGGCAGGGACGCTATACTGCTGGATACCACCTTGGCAAAAGCATAGAGCGTTATGCTAAACCTCCCGCCACACACCACGCCAGCACAGATTCGACTCGAGTTTGGATTTTTGAAGCAACTCCTCGCAAGGTGAGGCTCGTACATCAAGCGTCGGCATAACATCAAGAATTCATCCAGGAACACATTGAACCACTAGCTCTGACAGGAATTGTGCAGCACATCTACCTCACCTGCCAAAACTTACCTGGAGGAATCACTGGCCATCACCAGATTGTCCAACGTATGGGAAATGCCAACAACGCACTCACACTTTGAGCACATTATATATAAGGTTATTAAGAAACTGACATTGAACATCTAATATGTTCCTGCATTAAGCTAAACGAGGAAAGGGCAGGCCTCCTAAAAATCCGCTTTAATGAACGAGGCATACGCACCCGGAGAGAAGCAGTACTTGCCTGCTTTAGTCCAAAGGACCCGCAATTAAATGGGAAGCTAGTCAAGTTCCTGCTATTAGTAGCGTCTAAGCAAGGCCCAGAGGCACCCTGTGGGAGCGTAAAAACAACTGCAACATGGGTAAAGACTCCAGAGGCTTAGAGCATAATTTGAATACTGAGTACTCTGCATTTTCGGAACATTTCTGTATTTATTTTTAATACATTAGATTTCTAATAGAGCATTGATTGAAAAAGTTAATTAACCAAAAATATTTTAATCAGAGTATATTTTTGTAATGGTTTTAATGATTAAAAACAATAACATTTTACTTACCGATTTTTCACAATTTGCTCTTCAGCAGATGCTTAGTGGTAAAGAGTAATTTTGACTGGATGCAAGTTCTTACTTAACTGACTATAACTCAAGAATGCCTTTTTCAGCAAACTTTCAGCAATTGTTTGAGCTTTGATTGCTTTGATGTATTGCTACGTATCTGAATGATAGATCTAATTCCCAGTGTATCAAAATTGAAGGATCTCATTTTCTTGATGTTTATTATTCAAAACTATATTATGGGTCTTCACACAATTTTTGCCTGAGATACTATCAAAATAAATAATTTCAGTGCTCAGTTTAAAAATGTCTTCTAGGTCTTAATTGTCGGGCACTAGCGTCACCTGCCATGTAGTATTTAAATTTAGAAATCACTGTATCCAATGCCATAACACTCTTTAAGAAGAATCAGTTTAGAAAAGATTCTTATCACATTTAAAATTTGATGTCTTCCACTTCTAGTAGCTCATTAATAGAGATAATTAGCTAATTAGCTGCGTCTACCAACCACATTCACAATATATGTCCCATGTATATAAATCTGTGAGCAGAAAGGTTTTTGCGGTTTTCTTTCCATTATTTTAGCTCACCAGGAGTGCAATGATAAGCCATCCTCTAGAACTTTTTTTAAAGAAATGGGAATGGGCTATTCAAAAATGGTATGGAAAATTCAAGTAGCAAGCTATTGCGACCCCTGTTTTAATGTCTATTAGTTTATTCATTGAATTTCAAAGTACCCTAATGGTATTTGGTGTTAACATAGATACCGCCTGATCCAAAGTCAGTTTAGGTATGGCAATATTGAGGGCTCTCGATGATATTTTTATAGAGCAATATTCTTTGAATGTTCATCATATCACTTTACTCTCTCTAACATCTTCAGTCTTCTGTCTAACAATTTTATTCATATTTGAGTGTTTATGGTGTTCCTTCTCAGTAACCAAATTAGGATTATTTTGAAATGTTTCTTATATGCCAATATCTATATTAGCTTAGTAGGAATTATTATCATTTTTACTCTGATACACTCATAAAATGTCTCCTGAAGTTCTTCATGTATTTTTAAGAGCTATTCACGTTGCACTTCTTTCTCTGTGTACGTACATTGAAGGAAGGTATTGGTGTATCCTATTAGTACTATCCTTGTTCATTTGTGTTATTTTTTGTAATTTACACATTTTGGTGGCTAGTTGGTAGGTTTTCTTTGGTTCATATTGCTCCCTTGTCATAAGACTTGGCTTTGTATTCATTTGTCACGTTTAAGTGTTCCAGGTTCAATATTCATAGATTAGGCAATTTGACCAATTAATACCTGGAGCACTCTGCGAAAGATGCTGCATGCGTTCTCATTTATATATTAAGCTTGCAGTAAAATATTTTCTGAATGTGTCTTGGATTCAATGCTGTATCTCAATAGTGTGATACAATGAACAATCAGCAATTTGGCAACAAAAGGTGATTTTAAGGGAAGAGAGGTCTCACCACTTATGTTTGGAGCGCAGAAAGTCTACTACATAAGGTTCATTCTGTGATTGAAAGGTTTCTGGTGGTTCCTGATATCAATTTTTTAAAAACTTTGTATAGTCATCAGCTTACAAATGCATCAGGCTGATTAACCATGTCTGTTTTTACAAGTTACCTAAAAAACTGAAAAAACCCTGCCTCTGATGTCAATAAGCGGAGTATCTCGCCATAGGCTGTAGACAACTCACCAAATGGATCAAGCCTTAACTTTCAATGTATCCTTGATAGTGATCAACCATAATATTCATTATATCTCAAGAATGTTTGATACAAAATAATTCATGATACATATCAGTAATTCATATACATATATTTTGTAAATACATAAAACAGCACTCTAGTAGATTACAAGAAATATATATAATGTGTTTTCTCACTCCCCAATAATCACTCAATCTCATCAACCTCACCTACAGTTATATCACACACACACCACATATATCTATTTTCTACAGACGTACATTGTGTCTTGATAAATATTTACAATCAAAACCATGAGTGAAAACAATATGACAGGACCAATAATATATAGCTCTCATCACTTCAAAAATGTAGATACAGTTAATAAGTTGAGAGATATCTTAGTCACTATTTTAGTATAAATCCTACATCCATCCAGCTAGATAGAATATTCAACTTTATATGTATTTTTTTTTAAACGTAGGCAACATAGTCCAATGTTATAGTCCTAGTGCTCCTGTTAGGTAATGCACCGACGTGCGTTTCACTGAGGAACACGGTGGTCGTCACACCTTTCTCAGGGCGTTCAAGTATCATGTTCCATCACTTGAGGTGGGGTAGACAAAATGGGGGGAAGAGTTGCAGGTACCAAAAGAGGATCGTCTCTAATCCTAAAAATATTATCTATAGATTGAGACACCAGTTCCCAAGTCAGAGCCCATGCCAAAAAAGCTTCAAGAGATACAATTGAGTCCTAAGTCCTTTGCACCAAAGGAAATGGATAGTAGAAGGCCAAAATCCCAGTAGGTTCTCAACTCCGTCCCAGCGAACGGAGTTAGTGATTCTTGAATTAAAAATAATGGTTAAAGAACCGTCATGAATATTTCTGTCAGATGTACAAGCCAGGTAAAACCTAGCTCCGACGTGGGCCGGAGGATCAACTTCCTCACTCGGCTCACATTGACGGGGTTGATGCCAGCGGTCTCGCTGTTAGGGAAAAACTAGCATGGCGTGGATGAGACCTTGCTTCAACAGTGGCTGGGAGATCCAATTTCTCCCTCAACTCTAATTCTAGTTTTTACAGATTTTAGTCATGGTAATAGGGAAAATAAAAAAACAGAGGAAGAAAAAAGACAGATATGAACTTGGACTGTGCTGTACATGTGGTTCCACATCACATTTAGAAAATAATTGTGAGTGCCTTTCTCTGGGTATGAAGTTCAGCAAATGAAAAATACTTAAAAGCATGTAAACATGCAGACAATCTTGGGTGGGTTAGTACTATGGTTGAGAGTAACTAAGATGGTCGGGATAGTTGGGATCGATGTTGAGGGAAGAGTAGAATAATAACATAGGGGTTGTTGCCAGCAAGGTAAGACTTTATGTAACTTAGTAATAGGCAAGTAAATGTTAATATTATGGCTATTTTAGAGGCATCCATTATATTTTGGTATTTGTAATAATTTGCAAGTTTTCTTCTAAAAGATATTTAGATGTTTTTGATAGCAATCCATTGCCTTTTGAAGGAATTATAATAAATACATTAGGCTACTATTTTAAGGATTGTTTAAAGTTTAAAGATAGGGTTATTTTCAAATATGTTTTATGAGCTGGAGAAGGAAGGGGAGTGATATCATGGTTAGACCAAGTTATGTTAGGCATTAGACTATGACCTGGTCTTGACACACAGTTGTGCTTGTGGGTGTGATGGATGTGAGTTTTAACATAAGTTTCCAGGAATTTGAATACGTTTATAAAAGTAGAGTGGGGCTTGTGCATAGTTTAAAAACACACAGGGGCATATTACCAACAACTAGCGATAATTATCGCTATGTTGGCTTAGCGGCAATATTTTTATTGCCGAGCTGCGGCGATTTTTATCGCTTAGGAACCTTGCTATTATCAAGGTTTATCTCCTAAGCGATAAAAATCGGCCGAAATGCATGAATATCGCTGAAAAGTCAGTGATATTCAAGCATTACCGAGCTAATGCTCTTAGCCATGTTATCCACCTACCATTGGATAACATGGCTAAGAACTGCTCAGAGGCAGGTGTTAGCTTTTGGAGATAATCGCGCTTAGCGCGAATATCTCCAAAAGTTGGTAATAGGAGATAGCGATGTTAGCTGTCGCTAACATCTTGGCACGCCCACTTTGCATGTCATTAGTGATAAATTTTACTGACATGCAAAGCGGGGCCCAAGATGGACGCTATCTCCTACTAGCTGTCGCTAACTGGTGTTAGGGACAGCTAGGTAATAGGGAGATAATTTTATCTCCGCTTTCTTGGCTTTAAAAGCCAAAAAAGCGGAGATAAACCCCCATGATAATATGCCCCACAATTCTTAAAAAGGGTTCAATTGCAGAACAGTTTAAACAGGTGCTGCTCAGAAAAATTTATGATTTATAACTGTTAGTAGATTAAGTGTGCTGTGATAACATTATTGAGCTGGGCAACTCCTCATAGTGGATTTCTGCTTTGGTTATATTGTAATAGAAAATTGAGGAGCTTTGTTTGTGTGTATATCTTTGATATTTGAGCAGAAACACTGCAGTGAATTGTCATTCCGTACCCAAAAATCAGACAATGCTTGAAAAAGCAAAGTTCATTACCACAATTAACCTCAAGGCAGAGAACAATTAAGTTGCATTAGGGCGGGCCAAGTTCTCATTCACTAACCACCTTTGTAACACATTTTATAACATGTAAGTATTTGAGATTAATGTATGTTCTAGGTTCTGCGGCTAATGTGGTTCAGAAGTTTAAATGTATTTCTTTTAAAGATGTATCGAGCCCAAAAATTCAAGATGACATCTTGATTTATGCTTTGACACTGGAAAAAGATATTGTAATATTGACAAAAGTCTTGACTATTTTGAAAGACAAGGGTCTGACAGTAACAGAAGAAAAGTATAATCATCTTACTATAACATCACACCTGAAGGTGGTAGATCAATGATCTTGTCAAAGTTCATCTACAAACAAGCTTTACCACCTTCTGAGAAAGATAAATATATACTTTGTGAGATTTGTTGAGGGGCCTGCATTGTCCACAGAACTTCTTAAGAATCACTTTAAAAAGTCAAAAATAGAAGGAATATGGGGAAATAGATATAAAAGGCACCTACTATTTTTAGGCCTTAAACTGGCAAAACAAGACATTGCCAGACAATGGAAGGCAGATACCCCACCACGTATAATGCTTTGGAAGAAAAGCATGGACTTTATTATGGAATTCGAACTCCCTGTCTTTATTGCTCGGAGATGCCTGTAAAATTGGGCCCTAGGCCCACATGGTGAAAGGAATGAGACACAGGACACCAGTTAGGGGATAGTAGATCTGGCCACGAGCACGTGCGCTCGGGTTCTTTTATTAGCAGCGTCACCTGACCCAGTGACGTCTGTGGTGGGTGGGTGCACAGTGTATGTTTACACTGAAAACAACTAGACTGTGTCCTGGCAGGACACTACATTCCTCCCAAACTTTAATGAAAGGAAAAGCGAATGTCCAACCTGCAAGAAAACAGAACAATAACATTTGGTAGCCCCAACAGATCTTCTTCAGGCAATCAGCTGGGAGAATGTTGAAAGCTCCAGGACTACAAAGTCAGTCAGATGAGCTTCACCTCGGCGGTGTACTTCAGATCATCCTTGTCTTGCTGTGTTGACGCTTATATACAGTGTTCATCACTTGGAGCATCGGGAGCAGAATGGGTGTGACCCTTGAGGGGTCTCGCAGGTATTCCTAGTCCAGTGGATGACAACGCTTGTTGGTTGTAGGAGACGACTATGGCACGAGAGGTCTTTCTTTGGATTTGCTGATCTTGATGCCTTTACACCAAGTAACTTCCGACTTGCCTTTCTTGCCGGACTCCTCTCTCACTGGAGCCTCGAAGACTGGCCTCTCCTGCTTGGACTCTTCTCTCACTAGAGACGCTGGGAGGACCCTCTTGCCAGACACGATGGGACCGAGTGGACCGTGCGGGCTTCGCATGAGCCGCGCAAAGGCGTCGCTGCGGAACTGCCAACGGACTCACCGCCAAGTCTCTCATGATGTCCTCGGGGGTGTTGATGTCATCCGCCAGGATGGTCTTGCCATTAGGACATGGGTTCAGTGTCTTCACCAGACCGTTTCTCGGTGCCAGGTGTTTACCTGGGGCCTTCATGCTTCCTGTTGCCTGTCGTGGAGCTGCCGCTGCTGCACCTCTCCCATCCGGATTCCCCTCTCACAGGACATGCGGCCGAGGCCCTTGTCCCCTGGACTGCCACTTGATCACGTGGGCTGTGCGGGTCGCTGCGGAACTTAGGACATGGCCACAGTCGAGTCTTGTGTAGTCCACAAGGGTGGATTGTCTAGTGCTCGGGTATGCTCTGCTTCGGCAAGCTTCAGGTTCACGGGGCACCCATACGGTTCTTCAGTGGTTGGTCTCCTCTAATGCATGTTGTAGGGATTACTGGGATCCACACGGATGTTGCGATGTTCCTTGGCCAGCACCGATGTTCCTGTGTGCTGACTGTTACGATGCTCCTTGGACAGCACCGATGTTCCTGTGTGCTGTGGTTCTCTCTCTTCCTCTGTGGAGTGATGTTGTGATTCTCCATCCTTCCTCTACGTTTTCTTCCTCGACGCGGTCCGGTCTTCTTTCTTGCTTACTCATGCTAACCAGGCTTCTCCATGTAGCGGGCCCTCTACATGTCGTCCCCTTGGTCTTGTCCATGTGGTAGGACACTGTCTTCACTTGGCTTGGTGACTAGACCTGTCGTCGTATCTTCCTGTCCCTTCTTCCTTTTCTTCATGGAGTCGCGCCCTTCCTTTCCATGTTCCTTCTTGCGACGTGGTCTGGTCCTCTTGCTGTCGTTGGCCTTCCCGACCAGTCTTCCCCAGGCGGCGTGCACTCCACCTGTTTCTTTCTGGTCTGGGCATAGCTCTACGGCATGGTGTTCTTCTTTTCTCTGATTGGACCAGTTGTCGCGATCTTCTCTGTTGTTGCTTTTCTTTCCTTGGTGACCAGACTGGGTGGTCGGTTTTCACCTTGGGCATGAGTTGTCATGCTGTGCTATTTTCTACGTGGTCGCTATTCACCGTCACGGTGTTTTGGCGTTGGCGCGCTTTTGTTTGCGCGGAGGAGGGTTGCGTCACCACTTCTGGTGCAACTCTGGTGCATGCCACCATGCGTGCTGACGATGGCGCTCTGGTTGCTGCGAGACATCGCTGTCTCTCTTGGGGACTTTTGTGCTCTGTCCCGTGGCGTTGGCGTGTCGCTGTGCAGCGTCACTCTGGCGCTCTTGATCCTTGGCGCTCTTGGCACGTTCCGGCGCAGTGCTGCGTGGTCTTGTCGTGCGGGTGTGGAGTTCTTGGACGCCTGTTGCGTGACGTTGGGTACTTGCTGCTTTGGCTGTCGTCAGGTATTTGCTGCTTTGGACCGTTGGCAGGAGTGGTTGATGCTGCGGTGAACGCCTGTGGCCACAAGGCGTCGCTGCTCTCTCCGTCCTTTGATCGCGGCAGTCTTTTCCCTGGACGTTCTTACAGTGCTTGGCAGTCGTTTCCTCCAGACGTTCCGTCAGTGCTTGGATGCTTAGTGAGGCGTTCGTGCCTCTTCCCACGTCGCGCTGGAAGTGGCAGCTGCCGACTCCTTGCTGGTGTGTGTGGGTTTCTCCTGCGCTGTTGCGCACTTACTTGCTGCGTGAGATTGGATGCTTTCCTTGGGGCGTTACTCAGTCTGATGCCCCTTGCTGCTGCTGATTTATCTTCTGTTGTGCACTTGTGCAATGCTGGTTTTCTTTCTTTTCTTGCTGGCAGATGCACTTTTCTTTTTGGCCACTGGGTGGCAGTGATGCCTGTTTCCTCCTTGCTCACGACTGTCTTCCCTTGTTGAGCACTCTATTGTCTCGGTGCACATGAGGGGGCAGGAGCAGCTGCTGTGACCTGGTGAGTCTCTTATTGTCAGTATACTTTTGGGGGCAGACAAGCACAGGAGCCCCATACAGTGTGCTGGATGAATGCTGCCCAGTTCATTTGTGTCTGTGTTTGGGGCATTGCTGTGTTTGCTCACGGGGCACATGTTCTGTTTCTTGCCGGGTGCTCCGGCACTTTACATTTAGTGTTTGCTGTGGGGGGCACATTTGAACTCGGCGGCTCCTGGCCGCATACAGGCTCTTCACTGGTCATGCTTTCCCCTCCCAGCCCGCGGCAGCTTCAGCAGTCCTCGCGCGGGGGGGGGGGGGTTGATGCTTCCCTCAGGCGGGGGAGCGCGTCGCTCCCGTCACTCCTCCCTGGGCGGGGGGCGCTCGAGGTAGGCCGCGGGTGGGCTCCGCCGGCTCTGCCTATTAAATCGCTGGTGATTGTCCGGTGCGGCAGGCTTCACTTTCCCCGGTCTCCCGCCGCAGCAGCTTCAACTCGCACCTGCTGCGCGGCGGAGACCTGCCATGCCTCTCGCAGGCCGCGGGTGGGCTCCGCTGGCTCTGCAGTCTTTCCTCGCTGGGGTGCCGCCGGCAGGCCGCGGGTGGGCTCCGCAGGCGCTGCTGAGTCTTCCTTTGGGGGGGCGCTACCGGCGGGCCGCGGGTGGGCTCGCTGGCCCGGATCACGTTGCGAGGGGGGTCGGGAGGCGGTTAGCTACTCCGCTCCCTCCCCCTCGTTGTTAATGTTATTTGCGGGTCCGGCCGCACTTTCCTCCACGCCGTCGCTCGTCTCTGGGCCCCACCGCTTCCAGTCACACACGCGGCGGGGGCAGGGGACGACTCGGGCAGGCCGCGGGTGGGCTCCGCTGGTCCTGCTTATAATTGGGCATAGTTCATGAGAGTCACTTTGCCCCTGGGGCTCACTTTCGGCCGGCGGGCCTGATGCTCTGTCGCGGTCGTGGCGGGTGGGCTCCGTCCGGCCGGTGCACCTCTCCGGTGGGGGTCTCTGCTTCGCAGCCGTCTCAGGTGGGCACTGGGCGGTCCGCTCCTCCCTGGTGGTGCTGGATGGTGGTGGCCGACGTGGGTGGGCTCCGGTCGGCTCGTCCTTCAAGGCTGGTGCGGTGGGCCTCACGGTCGCTGCAGGCTTTCGGGCTCCGACGTGCCCACCGGCTTGTCGGCGCGCTGCGCCGTGCTGCAGGGGATGCCCTCCAGGCGGGCAGCTCTCTTCCCCTTTTCCCTTTGCTGTGGGTAGTGGCACGCATGGGCTGCACTACCGACCTCGTCGCCAATGTACTGTTGGGGCGCTAGGCCCGCATGGTGAAAGGAATGAGACACAGGACACCAGTTAGGGGATAGTAGATCTGGCCACGAGCACGTGCGCTCGGGTTCTTTTATTAGCAGCGTCACCTGACCCAGTGACGTCTGTGGCGGGTGAGTGCACAGTGTATGGTTACACTGAAAACAACTAGACTGTGTCCTGGCAGGACACTACAATGCCCACAGAAACACGCCAAAATATAGAAGAGGTGGGCCACCTACAGAAATATTCCCCTGGAGACACACAATACAGCAGATTGTCAACTAGAAAAATAGATAATAACATATGAGCATGAATAGTGAGATAAAAGCTTTATCAAATTGCCTATACTAGGGATGCGAGAGACCAAGAAAATAATGTGTCATGATATGGTCCATAGTTAGATATTGGTTGCTACCTGTGTTATTGGATTATGTTTTCAGCCCAGAATGTTCATGTGGTGATGGGGACTAATAATATTATCGGATACATCCTACAGATGAAGTGAATGTCTCATGTCACTTGGATATTCTGCTCTGCTATTATAAAAGTCAATAAAATGTGTTCACAAAAAAAAAGTAAAAAATGTCTTGGTGTGGGCAGTAAACAAAGTATTGTAAAAAGTCAAGAAAACCATTTTAGTGGCTTCTGCTTTATACATTTTTCTGGCTGGTGTTAAGAGTATGGCAGCTGCTGATGTCAATGCCATTGATATGGGTATCATGTCCACTCAATAGATCAATGAGAATGAAAAAATAGTTACATTTATTTGACATATTTTGACAGAAGATAAGAAAAATGTACACACCATTGTGACAGAAATGCTTGCATGCTCATGCGCTGTGGATGTTGAGAATTTCCTGATGGGGTACGTCATTCATCCTGTGCATATATTGCATATATCGCAAGCCTTTGATCTATATGTTGGAAGAAACTTGAATGGACAATGAATTTTGAGATTACTCTGACAAATCTCACATCTGTAGAAATGTTATGGAAATAGTTTGTTAAGAATGTTTAATTTTGAATCATTAGGTAAAGGTATGGCTTGGAAGTGGTATGTGTGGTTGTGTGTGCATATGCTGTTAAATCTGTTAATCGTAATGTCACTTCACAGGAACGGATTGGAAAATATTTGGGAAAGTTTCGTATTTTCTGATTGGGCAATATTCTGCACCTGAAAAGTGAAGAGCATATGTTTAAGCCAGGTGACTGATGAATTAAGTGTTTAAGGAGGGGTTTAATTAAGTTGGATAAATGGATTCTATCCTTGGGTTTGTGAGAGAGATTTGCTTCAGATCCACACAGAAAGTTTTATGGTCACATTTCTGGTGGACTAGAGTGTATGGTGTATTTGAGAACTATATCAATATGTATGAAGAGAGTTTGTTTTCAGATAATTGTTGGAAAGTCAAAAGGCTTATACTTAAATGGTCCCTCGGCATGGGGGTCCATGAGTGGAAATTGCTATAGACTTCGTTGTACTTTTGATTTTACTGTATTATAGACTTCTGTGACTATTGGTAAGGATCTTGTATTTTGGATGCTTCTCAAGGTGTGGAGTTGTCCAAAAACTCCCCATGCAATTACAAGGGGAAACACCTTTTACGTTGTTTAATAAAGAATAAACTGGTGCATTGAAGATTATTCAAGGACATTGGTAATTTTGGAAAAAAAGAAAGTGGAGTACATTCAAGCACATTTGGTTTTAAAGATGCAAACATATCAGTAAGAGAGTGGGTAATAAAAGATTTATGTAGAGAGGAGAAGGTGATTTTAAGTTTGAGAGATGTGAATGGGTGGGCATGATTATGAGAAGTGCTTCCTTATTGAAGAGTGTGAAATATCATGGTGAACAAAATATGATAAAAGTCAAGGATGTAAAAATGGAGTTGGTGTTTGGAACTATGGATGATTTGTTTCAGTTGGAAGGTAGTAATTCAGTTAGTTTACGTGATGAATTGAATAGCAAATCGAATGCTATAAGGGCTTAGAGCGTATTTTGGTGATTCATCCTTGACAGACTGTATCCTCTGATCACAAAAGGCTGGCAAACAGAAATGCTAGTAATGACAGTGATTTGAATTAGTTGAAGGGTATCTAGAGTTCCTTTCCTTTTTAGTGATTTTGTTCTGAAATTCTTTAAAAGGGGAGGTCATTAATGCTGTTTAGGGGCAGCCATGGATTGTAGGTGTGACCCATGGCTTTTCTATGTTGCTCCTGGCTCTGCCTTTGCGACCACTGGCCTCAGAGGTGGCAAAAGCAGTCAAAGAAACTGGTGTTAACCAGTCTGCTGCTCAAACTGGGATCCCGCACAATAAAATGAATTCAGCAGCAGATCACACAATTCTAAATGAAAAAAATGAAATAAAAGCACATTGTAAACCTCTTATTATTTTTCATTAACTTGCCTATATTAAAAAGTACCTGCTTGGAACAAAACCAACATGTTTGTGCTGAGTAACAGTCACAATGTCTTTAAAGTTATCATAAATCAAAACGATTTTAGAATGAGAAGGAATACTGTAAGTCAATAGCATATTTCATATTAATTATATGGCCAATATAAGTTAATAGAGGTGGACATAATTATTCAGTATATATTTTTAAAGTGTTTCCTGTGATGAACCAATATATTTCTGCTTTTTTGGTGTACACTACAAAAACAAAAACATCATGCCCATTTGTGGTAGAAATAATTTAGCTTCCTAGATTTTTATCTATGTTTCATGACTCTATGTTGTTCAAATGAAAAGACATGCTTCTTGTTGCTTAGCATATCATATCAGCATTTTCTATTAAAATACAGGTGGTATCTAAAATAGACATGTATTTGTGTTAGCTGTGATCAGGGCTGGACTGGGAACCACAACCTGCCCTGGCAAAGTGCTTGGCCGGGCCCCCCTCTCCACTCGGGGGAGTTGGAGGTGCCGCAGAGCTCTTTTTGGCGGGGCCAGTTTTCGGGCGATTTTGGTACAGGGACGATTTTGCAGCTATGCTGCAAAAATGGCCCTGTCACAAAAATGGCCCCCAGGGGTACAAAAACGGCCCCTACCCGTGCGGCGCAACAGGGGATTGGCCGGTGCCCGCTATGGCCAGTCCGGCCCTGGCTGTGATATTATAGTACTCTGCTCTTGCACTGAAGTCGAAGGTCATCTGGCGATTTCCTGTTATGTCATGTTATGTTATGTTATTTGCACTTATGGAGTGCACAGATACCCAGAGAATGTTTCGGCGCAAGCCTGGAGAGGGGAAGCCTGGGATAAGTGAAGATCAGACAAAAAGATGGGTCATCTGTTTTTTTTTTTTAATAAGCAGGGGTCTTGAATACTGCGAACAAGAAGAGGAAGGGAATTCCATGCAGTGGCAGCTCTGACAGCAAGTGAGCTGCCCCCCATTCTTGTAAGCCGGAAGAGAGGGATGTGGGCCAGGAGCTGTGATGATGACCGGTGGTGTCTGGCTGGGGTATAGAACCTAAAACGCTTCCGTAGATAGCCCGGACCACAGGCATGCAAAGCCCAATTGGCCAGGGTCAGGGCTTTAAACTTGACTCGTTCGGCCACAGCTAGCCAATGGAGTGAAGTAGAAGCTGTCTGACGCTGTTTCTTATCGGGATGTTAAAGACGAGTCTCGCAGCCGCATTTTGGACCACCTGAAGCCTATTAAGAAGATAGCCTGGCAGGCCGGCCAACAGTGCATACGCGTAACTGATCCAAGAAAGAATCAGGGCCTGAGTCACAGTTTCCTTTGCTACTCTGGGAAGAAGCTGGAGAAACCGCCTAAGTGTTTTGAGTAACCCAAAACAATTATCTGCAAGCTTCTTGATCTGAGTTGTAAAGGAAAGGTTCTCCTCGAACCAAACTCCCACATTCTTGGCGGGTTGCCCTGGAACCAAACTCCAAAATTCTAAGCGTGTTGCCCCGGAAAATTCTGCAGGCCAAAGAGTGTCTCTAAATTGGGGGGGAAACGACCAATAGAGAAGGATTTCGGACTCATCCTCTTTGCATTTAAGCTGAGCTGAGGAAAGCCATTGAAAAACTGTGGTCAAACAATTTCTGGCCAGAGACGAGGAACACTCTGTTTTTCCCGAAGTGAACAGTAGCTGAGTATGTATGTGTATGTATGTGTACTTATATAGCTCGGTCCTGTCACCCCAAGGGCATCCTGGCGCTTGCATATCATCAGTATCATCAGCGTATGCCATAATTTTGGCTGCCAATTCTTCCGCCAAGTTAATGAAAGCGGTGACATCTAGATTAAAAAGAAGGGGGCTCAAGGAGGACCCCTGAGTCACCCCAGTAGTCACCTCCTGAGGTTAAAGTATGTGTAATGTCACTTGCTCTATCCCAGGCATTTTTATGAATCAACATCTGCGGGGATGATGTGTTGTATTTTTGTTAGTTTATGGTACTTTTATAATTGAGACATTTCTGTGAACAATATGTATGTTTTCTTTGACTTGTGGTATGTATTCCCTTCTCAGAAGAGATGCTTTGTATACATGGCTTACTCTTCCATGCTCTCTGTACTACAATCCCCGGTTCCGTAAGTGCCCTGTCTCAGCTACATTAGCCTGCCTTCAGACCATGACTTGCTAAGACCCTCAGACACTAATGCCCCAAATACGAGGTTACTGGAGTTTTTTAGGGGATGCCAAATGGTTGGAAATAAAGGTTTTGGGCAGTATTCCCACACATTAACCCAGCTACTATGAGTATGTGTCCCTGAAATGGCAAATAACATGTGGACATGAAATTACAATGTCCAAATCTGAATTTACCAGGTGGTAAATGGAAGCAGGAGTTTGGTGTGGGGCAAGAGTGCGGACAATGCCAGTGGACATCAGATGCTATAGGCCAGCAAGGGTAAGTTATATCCTTCCTCTTGCTATTGGAGAGGTTTGGGTAGGGGTCCGGTCCGGGTCCAGTTCAAGGCCGGGCCTTGTTTGCAGTCTGAGAGTCATGTGATTTTACGGATTGGAACTACCAGCTTTACTATTTGCTTTTGTTTTCCAGCACCCCAAGAAATTCAGATTCAGGAAAACTAGGTTGATCATAATTAAACAAAGCAGTGTCCCATATGGGAATCCCGCTCTGCCCAACTTATAAGTGGGGCCTTAGAATTGTAATCTTATACAGTTGTCCCGACCTGCACAAAAACGATCACCCCTACAATTCAGACACCCTTGCACCTTGGCACAAGTGTGCCTGCACTAGTGCATGGCAGCCCATTATGCACCAGAACAGGGGAAAAGGACAGGACTGTGCCTTATCTTGTACATATGATGCATTCCTGCCCTTTTCTTTTGATGCACAGCAGCACAGAAGGAAGGCTTGCTATGCTGCTGGTTGTCAACATATTGTAAATGAGGCCAAGGGAGCCTAACTATTCACTATGATACATGGAGAACTGACCTTTACTCCTGGTTTCACCACTTGACCAAGTTTTGAACCTGAACAAATCCCTTATATTCCATAACTTGTTTTTGTGAACGAAATGATCAACCTATACTTTTGTCAGATGCATGAGGTTGTTTGAAGAGCCTCTACGTACCACAAATGCACAGCAAGGCTTTCCCAGTGATTTATCTGTAAGTGGGTTTAACTGTGACCAAGATGAATGTGTAGGTTCTAGTGTGCCTGCAGCCTGTTGAGTGTCAAGTGTGTCTAAAGAGAATGTGCTCCCACTGGTAATATTTTTGAGGCCATTGAATCTCAGTGGTTATGTGATTGGATGAGCTGTGTGGTGAATGTCCTGCAGCAGTGAGAATTTGTTCATTGCCTGATTGGAATACCTGAAAATGAAATATTTAACCTAAGATTGAGGTGGGACAGTCTTTTTTGTCTGTGATGTTATGGTTTGTTGTTCTTATAATATTTTTTCATGAGCAGATTTGTTCTGCGGAGGTTATTTGATGCCGCAAGGCTGACCTACTACAACCCCTTTCGAATGTTTTCTGATCTGTTCCATAGCTCAGGTAGGTTACTGACTCATCTACATCACTGGCACTGCCAAACAAGATGTCCACATACAGTCTGGTACTCTTTCTCTGATTTATCAGACAGTAGGGACGCAAGTCCACTGGCTTCATTTAAGCTACAGAAACATGAGAGTGTTGAGGTGATCATATGCTGCCCGCATTTTCTTTTGATTGACTCTTGCAAGCTTTAGGAGGCTGCACATGTTAATCACCTTGCTGTCACCTTGGGCTTAATGGAGAGTGGTATTTTGCTTATTTATCCATGGTAGGTGTTGCATCTCACCAGTTAGTACACGTTTAATGTATCTTCCCTGATCAGAAGCAGCCTATTTCTCAATCATTACCTTTTTTGGACCAAAGATGGGTCTTTTCTTTTCAAACCTAGCCTTGCTGATGTGTCTGGTTCCTCATTAGGAATCATGGCTTGCTGGTTCTAATGCCCAGCACCAGATTCCTGCTCTGCTATCGCCATAGAGCCTCTGATTTGCAATCTAAGGAAGCAAGATAAATAAAAAAAATGTGGTTTCTCTGTTCATGTGTGAGTGTGTTTGTGAGGGACTGATATTAAATTAGAGTGTGAGTGTGGATGTGTTTAAGAGTGTCAATGAGAGTGAAAGTGAGTTGGAATCTGGGTTTAGGAGACGGTATGAATAAGTGTAAGTTAGTGCAAGAGACTGGGTGAAGGAGCGTGAGTGACTTATCAGGAGCAAGTGATTGGAGATTGTGACAGAGCGTGGAAAGGCATTAGGCATGTAGCTATCCATAGTGCAGTAGGTGCAGTTGCACCAAGCCCAGGTGTCATTGAGTGTTAACGGGTGAGTGAGTGTGTTTGTGAGAGTGAGAACCAGTGACAATTAGTACATGTGTGTGTGAGTAACTGTGAGTGGGAAATAGAGTGATTGTGAGAGGTAAGGAGTATAAGTGAGAGCGAGTGAGTGAGTAAGATTGTGTTTGTTTGCCTGTTTATGATTGGGAGTCTCCTGCTGGCCATGGCATTCGCAATATAAATCTGGGCTTATGGCGAGTGCGACACCCAATTTAACATGCTGCTGCTGGCATATCAGAGATAATTCTTACTATAAAGAAAGGGCACCCACGGCACAATGCAGTACCTGACATACTTGAAGTACTTCTTGGCATTACCCCTGTGTAAAAATGCTGGTGCTTGCATACTGGAGGAAATTATGACACAATACTTTTCTTGGGAATATAGAAGTAACTCTTGGCATAAGGGAGGTCACATAAGACAAAACGCAGACCCTTAAATACTGAAATAAACACTTGACATGAAGGGTTATAACATAATAATATTATTGCCACAATTATTTTTATATTTTTGTTTTTATATTTTTCCTTAGATTCTTCACCGATTGGTACAATTTGTGTCCATGATTTTAAGTCTCACCTGAGACAGTTCATGTGCTGTTGTTGGAAGACATTTTGTTAGCTTACAGTGGGCTTGAAGCCCGCCCATTGTTTACCATTGGTTGGCTTTGTTGTCATGCTCATCTGCTTGCTTCTTGTTTGTCAGCACATGCAGGCTTCACTTGTATGTGGCTCTCCCCAGTGGCATAACAATAGCCTCTTCAGTCCCCACAGTGCTGGTGGGCCCGAGTTCCAGGGAGCCCCCTTGGGCACTGTGCATGGGCGGCGGCTGAGAGCTCCTGACTGGTTCTGGAGCATGGGGGCCCATCTATGTACTTTGCATGGAAGTTTTGTTATGCCACTGGCGGGGAACATCCATGACAACGCGATCAAAACACCGCGCTGCCATTACAACACGTCTTTTACAACGCAAGTCGTTACCACGACTTGGGCTGGAGGGCGCTCTAGGCTAAGGAATAGTAGATTTACTATTCCAACACCTTCCCTACTGTACGTAGGCTGGAGTTGGAATAGTAAATCTTACTATTCCTAAGTCCAGCACCCTACAGCGCAAGTCGTGGTAACGACTTGCATTGTAAAAGATGCATTGTGATGTACCGCGATCTAAAAGATTGCATTGTAACATCATACAACCCCACTGGCCCTCCCCTGGAACATGGCCCAAGTAATTGGGTCCTTCCATTTCATTTTAGGAGTTACTTTTTCTGTTTTTGTGGAAGCATTCCATGAGAGTGCATTGTACGCAAGCTACCTTCTGCATGTGTGTGATCTCTACTCACTCTGTGTCACTCTCCCTTACCCTAGTCCTTTTGTCCCATCTATTGGATTCTACTCCTGGATACTTTTGCTTGATTTGATCCTGAAATTTGAGTGCTTAGCACTTTCCATAGAAACTTTGTTGTAACAACAGGAACATTCACAGGGCACCAGTTTACTATGCACAGTAACTGTAACTAGTAACAGTGAACACTGACCACATTTGAAAACTGTGAACATAATTATTGTATATACATTTTGAAACCAATCTTGCTGCAGCCCTGCACACACAGTTTCTGATGCACCCAGTCTTCAGAAAAAACGCATGTGGGTTGACTTCTTTGCAAAAGAACTCATATCTAAGAAACAATTTAAATTCTTTTGACTCTAGAATTCATACTGAATACAAATAATCTAAACAAAGAATCAGTATCTTTACTGCTCAAGCACTAGTATCTCCTATAGTGTGTAGTGTAATGCTTACTTGTTTAAACAAATAAAAAACACATTAATAAGGGGGCTGCTTTCATGGAATTCTACCCATAATATTGAGGTGTTTTATAGTAAAAGCTTTGGGCAAAGAGACTTTCATCTGTGTAGTAAAATTGGTCCCCCTATGCACCACAAACTATTGCAATAAAGTGCAATGATATGATTCAACTTTCTTCTCCATCTGACAATTAATTTTCATGACTTCAATTTTTTCATATGTTTTGTTGTTCATTTATACTGTAGTGTAAATATGTTCGGCCTCAAATGACCATTTACTACTGAATACATTTTCTCAGTATATCCTCAGCTACCAATTTCTGTTCCCCTTAGGCCCTCTGATGGATCTTGTTCTGTGCTGAAAGGGACTTGAATATTTAGGCGATGAACTATTAGCATATGAGGACCTGGAACAAGATAATAGTTATCATTTATCCATTACCAAATGGATATGTTCAGGCAGAAACTGTTCAGGTCAAATACATTTGGAAACAGATAAAAATGACCACAACAAATGAATGAAACAGAATCAGCAGAATAGTTATCTCAGTTGGTATCTTTATCACATCTAAAGACATTTGCATGCCAAATTTAATTTACGATTTATAGAATTTTAATAAGCATTTATAAAGCTTAAGACTCACGCTAAAAGGAAATTCTTCCTCTGCAGAGGGAGATTGTATCATGAGACATGAGTCATTTAAAGCATATAACCCTCATACAGATGTAAGTTCAGAAATCGCTAAAATGACCAGTTCCAGTTCATGGGCATGTCTGCCCCTGTCCACACTGAAAATCAAATGCCACAGCTGTTGTCGGGAAACCCTTCAGCCAGAAAGGTCTCACCTATGCAAGTATATAAGCTGGCAGCAAACGCAGGAATATATCCCAGTTTGCGTTAGTTTCTGGAAGTCCAAGTCAACAGACTCTGACCCACAAGGAGGGTTGAGAAGGTGGGCAAGGTAGGAACCACCCCTGTCTGTACTTTAGGCAATTATATTCTATTGATTTCTGGTTGACTCCCCTTGACATCACCAATTTGATCAGACCATTCTCTCCCATTGGTCAGTTTTGATTAGATGAGATGAATATACAAATCCGGAATTTTAAGTAATCCATTACTTTGCATTTTCCATAAGACCACTGATTTTTATTAATCCGATTGGTTATGACATCTAGGAAGTAGGTGAGTCCATTCCCTCATCCTTTGTCAGTTCTTTTCCAAGCATGTACGTTTGGAAGTAACACATTTATTGCAAGTCTGGTCAAGTAAGCTACAAGAGTGAAAGAAATTGTTGAGTATTAGAGCACAAATAGAAACTTTACAAAAAGTTCTCATAGGCTTCACACTAGTCAGTTCATTAGTTCATGCTAGGAAGGAAAAGAGCCTGTACGAAACGCAGCCTATCTGCACTGGGTTGTGTTAAAATATGAACATCATATTATTGAATACAATCCATTAGTTCTTCCTTTATGTTAATTAGTAATTGCATCTACATTATGCAAGTATGAAATACCTATAAAAAATGTATAACACTTTATAGCCACCTCGTATATTCATTTTTCAATACTCTTTTTATGTTACAAGCTCATTACATCATTCAGTAATTATAAGCATCACTAAATTTGAACCTTTACAAAGCCCAAATTATTATAGCATGTATTATTCTCATCAAAACCAGTACTTCATGTTACACATTCTAATGTTAATGTCCATTTTCTTAATACCTAAAACAACTTTATTCATACATGTATAAGGAAGTTCATGTTATCGTTTGTCTGTTATTGTTCATTTTTTCATAAAGTAAATATATACCAATAGCTTAATTCACTTCTCATTAGTTTAATCTGTGGTTAGGTATCATTACAAATCTATGTCTAACATTCTGCATACTGTTACGATGCAGTATCTAAATAAAATTTCATTTTGTGCATGTTCTCAAAACATGATAACTCGACACACATTTGTCAAATCCTTAAATTATTGTCACAATCAATTTTCCCAGGGTGAATTCATAGATATCAGATGAAGGATAACATCCAGGCTCTATCATTTATTTGCATTATTATGTAAATCTCAACCTGCATTTGAGAATTAGATGAACAGTATTCAAAAATGGGTTTACAAAACATGAATGTAGTATCACATACATAATTTAAGCCTGAAATATCTCCTTACCTGGTGACCTGTTTTTCAAAGTTAATATTTTAACATGAAACAGCGCCATTAAATAGTCCTGCTTGTGGAATGCAAATATTCAACAGCTAAACCTCGTGATAGGAGTTCACAGTAGCAGAGAGTTTTGAATGAAGATGATAGCAACTATCAACAGGCATTCTTATGTGCCCATCTCTTACATACTGATTTTGATTTGTTGACACTTTCAAAACCAGAGCAGAGATCTATACATACAAGGTACATGGAAATACTTTTGCAGACCTTGTACTTAACCACAGGAAGACAGAGATCAATATACAGAATGGCCACTCAGGCTCTCTATGTAATAGTATGCTTTTGTGACACCCATGCCTCAAGGAGGTACAGCAGTATGCTACAGAAAACCTTAGAATCAGAGTGAACAAGTGCCTTTTTAAGTAAGTCCCTCACTTAAAAATCAGCATGATTGCTGCCTTTCTACAGGGCAATGACGCATGCCAAATACACGCAAGGCATTGAAAACCCTAGTTAACACTCATGATGTGTCTCTTTCAGGGGCATATTATCAAGAACGGGCATTACATTATCGCCGCTTTTATAGCGGCGATAATGTGCTTGATAATATGCTCTATGAATTCCAATCGAAGCCCATGTTAGATGTCTTCACATCTAACATGGGCTTCGATTGGAATTCATAGAGCATATTATCAAGCACATTGTCGCCGCTTTATCGGCAGTTTCCTGCCGATAAAAGCCGCGATAATGTAACGCCCGTTCTTGATAATATGCCCCTCAGTTCCTTAAATACATCGATCAACACACACTACCTGTGGCTGGGACTTTTTAGTGTTCTAATGCATTTTGTTATGCATAGTCTTGTAAGAAGCATGTATATCTAATTGTGACCACAATCTGTGCTGAACAATAAGTCTTCCTAAATTTTAATCTAAATTTCCAGTTGTATTCAGGCCCTGAAATAATAGTTGAACCAATGTTTCCTCGGTCCCAGATTTGTAGGACTCCTTGCATAGGTTGTAGATGGCTTTAGAAGTGAAGAAGGGGAACACTGCACCTCAGGTATGGGTGTCTTTAACTACCAAATTGGGGAAAACGCAGGGCATATTCCTTGTTTTCATTGTGACCTATGGACCCATGCTATGCCGCCAGTTCTGGCAAATAAGGGATGCTGAACTTAATTTAGATATTTAGGTTTCCAAATGATAGCGGTCTAAGACGAACAAATTCCTATTTCATTCAAGGAACTCAATGTGATCCAGAGAACATAGCTTGCAGCTCACCCACTTGATTCAAACCAACACCTGCTGCAGACTAGGCGATAGCGTACGTGGGGCAGCCTGCATGAGAGGCGGTATAATAATCAATCCTAAATAGAACTGTACCCTAATGAGTGGAAAGTATTCATGCGGGTGAAACTAATTGAAAGGTGCTCTTGGCCAATAGCAGAAGTCACACAAATTCTGAAATGCTCATACATGAGTAGAGGTCATTGTTGATTGAAAAATCCAGGTTTTTCAGACTCTTAGACACAATAATGGGACCTTGGCAAGGGATATTACAAAAAGAGTAAATGAGCATCACCTTTGGTACTCATTCAATGATAAAATGTGGCCCAGCGCAAATCCCTGGATTTAGCTCTGTCTTTTTAACATCACCCTATGCCACCCCAAAGACCCAAAACACCATTTAGGGATTTCCTCTGCTAGGGATCTGTCCCAGGCACATATACATGATTTGCACGCTGGTCTAGTCGGTATTTTTGCCTGCTGTTTTTTCATAGGATGGGTGTCCTACTGTCCAGCATTCTGTGTTGAGAATTGCTGATGCAGTGGAGCTGAGCAGACCTGTTTCCTGTTTGAGCAGAGCTTGAATAAACCTGACTATTCCCATCTGCACTCTGTTGGTGTTTCTGTATCGAGAACTGAGGCACACAACAAATTTTGCTCCCAGTAAAGTTGTTTCTCCCTTGTCCTCTGGTGCTTAATTAAACCTTCTTTCTGCATTGTTTCTATCTCTGTATATGATGCTGCTGTGATGGACTTTGGGGCTGTCCTGCTAGTCCAGAGTGTCGCTATCACTAACTCGTCTAATTCCTTCCTTGTCATAGCTCTGAAGAGGAGCTGGGACTGGTTTGGAGTGGAGGGGACTGACGTATAAAATAGTTTTTTTGTGAGTTGAAAATAGCAAATAAAAAAAATGCAATTTACGAATCACCAAATAGTATATACAAAAGTTAACAATTTTCAAACAGTGATTTCTCAATATATTCTGTTTCTAAATAACGAGTTCCTAATAGCAATATGGTGTTCATCACAAATACTTAATCAACAAACAAATTGCAGACTTCACTGTAGGAGGGAAACACCACATCCTGCACCCTGGAAGTGTTTTACCATTCATTGACAGCCTCGGACAGGATGAGACATTCGTATTTCACCTGACGTCTCTGAAGGAAAAAGAAAATGGCAACCCAGGAGCAAGAGGAGGATTTTTCCAGTAAGAGGAAAAGAACAACAAGGAGCTGGAAAACTTAGTGGAGGAGTATGTGGCAGAAAATGGTTGAGTTTTTGGAAAGACATCTCTAACATTACCTGAAGACAAAAAAAAGACACATTTACCGAAAATTTCAAACTAGAATCAATGCTGCTGGAGGAAATGTGGACTAAATTACAGAAAGGTGGAATACTTTTGGTCGAGAACAAAGGAATATGTAGCCAACAGTAGGAAGGAGTCTGATGTAACAGGTGGAGGACTAGCTCACGGAATACAACCTTTGGAACAATAATTGATATCCACTCTTAAGCCTGAGGCAGTGGCAGCAGCTTCATCTCTAAACTCATCTTCTCCAAGAAGGAAAACAGGGATATACTTTTATTAAATTATTGTTATCCGTGGCGTCCGGTAATTTTGGCAGGGAGGGGGTGGGTGGGCAGGCCACACACACACTCACTCACATGCACCCATGCATTCACAATCCCGCACACAAACCCATTCACAATACTCACTCACATCAAATAATACATTTACACAGAAAAAAACATAGGACCTCATTTACAACAAAATGGGGCAGCACTGCAAGCCATTTTTCTGCACTGAGAGGCATCATTTTAAAAGCACAAGGATGCATTGTATTTACAACAATACAACACATCCCTATGCTTTCCCCTGCACTGGCGTACAATTGGCTTCCACGCACCAATGCAGGCATCCTTGCACCATGGTGCAAGGGTGCCTGTGTTACGGGAAGGATTGTTGTTGTGCAGGAAGGGGCATCTTCCTGCACAAAAACAACCATTTAATGGTGTTTTCCTCTTTTAGTGTGTGCTGCAGAATGCCTTGTAAATATGGGCCAGCACACAGCATCACTGGTGCATCAAAATAAGCGACTCACCCGCGGAGCAAGGGGCCTGTAAATAAGCCCTATAAAACTTACCTGCCTTGCACTTTCCAGAGAGGGAAGCCTTGGAGGTCCCAGGAAGGTTGGCACTGCTGCCTTCTCTCATTGGCTGACCATAGCAGGAGGATCAGCTAATGAGGGGAGGCAGCATTCTCTGATTCGTTATAGAATGAGATGGGGTCAGTGAGACACTCTGTTATGATGTGTCACTGATTGACACCCAGCATTGGGCACTTCAGGGCTCAAAACTGAAGCTTTAAGGTCAGTGGCAATCAGAGACACTCCCCCTCATCACGAGGGGCAGGGCCTCTAAGCACTTTTGCCAGGCTGAGGAGGTCACGCACATGCGGCTGTGAAATCTTCAGCCTGGCAAAGCTCTGCTCAGGTAAATAGAATCCTATGCATTTAGTGCATGTCTAGCTCATGGCTGCCTGACGTGAACAAGAAGAGTGTCTGTCAGGTTGACATTTGCTCAGCCTGGCAGCCACTCTTTTTTTCATAAGTAGGTGAGGGGGAATGACCCCTTCACCCATATGGATGGGTCGTGGCTGATTGGTATTAAAATTCAAACAAAATAATACATGCTATGTTTTACATCAACCTCAAACAAGAAATTATGGGGATTGAAATCCAAGTAATTTTTTGATAGAAAAACCGCAAATAAAATTATCGAAGACATCAGAAAAATAAAATAAATGATGTGCAAATATTTAAAATCCTTTGATTTGGGCCCTAAGGATCCTATACACCGGGCCCAGCCAAATATGCTGACAGGACTCCATCCTCAGTGCCTGGACTTATTTAGAAAAGTCACCCCATCCCCCAGGGCCGGCCCATATGCTATATCCCTAGTACCTAGCGGGCAGTGCGAGCAGAAAAACCTGTGTTGGAGCAATTTCAAATCTCCTTCCAAGTGGGGGCAAACACCAAGTCTGCTACCAGTGGGCAGGAGCTTGATAAATGCTCCCACCAGCTGGGAGCCGACTGTAGATCTGTTTCCCTGCTTCCAGTGATATGGGCAGAGAAATTGATGCAAATGTTGCTCCCGCCCACTGGGAGCAGCATTTTTAGATACTCCCTGCAGGCGAGAGCAAAGCTGACTCCTGCTGGATGCAGGAGCCGCTGGGGCCATGGAGGCCTTAGGCCACCCCTGTGGCCCCCAATAAAAATGTGTTCCATGCCCTGGGTGCGCACCTGGGCACCCACTCTTTGTTGGCCAGGCTCCGGGGGTGGGGCTTCATGGCAGAAATTGGCCCAGGAAGGGAGGCTGCATGCCTCTTCCCCTTCACATATGCAGCCGGGCCTCACAGGATGGGGTCCCTGGAGTCAAAATCGGCCCAGGGAGGAGTGCCCTGCGCTTCCCTCCCCCTTAAAAATGTTGGCGAGCCCTGAGGGGATGGGGTTCCTGAAGCCAAAAGAAGCCAGTAGAAGGGGGTGGGGGGTTGTGTCCCCTCTCCCTAAAAGATTCACTGGGCCCTGGGGGAGCACATGCAGGAAAGGCTGGTAGGCAATGCCTGCTGCACACATCCAAAGGTTGTGTGCACCGTGTGCTTGGCTGCATGCAGGGTATTGGCTACATGGCCTGAGAGCAGACCAGGCCCTTTGTCCAACCCTTGGTATGCATGACCAGCTGCGGGTGGTGGGGGTTGGATTAACATATGGTAATTAAACTTACTTTAAGTTCAAAACGCCCTAAAAATTCACTGAAAAAACAAAGGTTAAAGTAAATTCATAGGTCAAATGTTCAGATTTAAACAAAAAAAAACAACTGAAATTCAATGGTTACAGTTAGAGTTATGTCAAGTAACTACAACTTGTGCCCTAAGGTAACTAGGTGATAGGGGTCATTTAAGCAAATAGAAAACAATGTCACAGATGGTACTACAGATATATTAAATACATTCTCAACATTTATTTTATATATGGTGACTGCCAATGGGTAGTTATAGGTAGGACCACATTTTCATAGGAAAAGCATTTTTGGGTTTGCATTATAACTTTGGCGCTGTTTGACGAATCTTCACAAAACTGTTAAAAAAAGTCTCATCCACCTCAGCTTGAACCTAGAGATTTCGGAACTTTGTCTATTTCACTCAACAGAACATCCGGGGTGCTAACAGATATCTAGAGAAGATCAGAGTGACTGGGTGGCACCACTTCAAGAAAGAGGCGGTGGCAGACAGACTCCTGTCCAAGGAAAAAGTAAAAAAACATATAGGGGGCGGCGTACAGATACACTAGGACTACAGGGGGCACCAGATGGACCACCATGGGGTCAACTGGGGCCAAAAATAACTATTGTCTTTTTACTGCAACATGGATCCGCAGCTCCAATCAAAAAATATGGCAGTCTCCCGCCTCGTATTAAAATACACGCTGGCATGGTATAGAGCCTGGGGTGGTGCATACCTGTTTTTGGGAGGAGGGGTCACACGTCCCTTTCCCGAAGCCTTTTAGAGGCCTCAGAGACCCCATCCTCTAGTTGTTCAAAATTTGGGGAGTGAGACCACATCCCCTTGGCCAGATTCAAGCAGTGTTAAGCAATGTTCCGGGGACCCCATCCCCTGGGACACTGGAGTTTCCTGTCCGGGAGAATGCAGGCATACCTTGCTCTCATTCTCCTGGGCAGGAAACACAAGTTTGCTTTCACCCAGGCAGGAGCAGTGAAATCAATGGGCACTCATTGGGGAGCCAGCTGGTGGCTGAGCACTAGCAACTGGTTAGCGCAGGGCCAGGCTGCAGGTCAGGTCCTGCACCCAACTCCACGCGGCACACAGCCAAAGGACATAGCAGCGGGGTTGGGTAGCAGCAGGGGTTGAGGGTCGAGCTGAAGGGCAAGCGCTGCACCAAGCCACATGCTGCACATGGCAATGAACATTTCACTCTATGTTAAAAAGCACAGAAGTTCACTGAAAAAACCAAAGCTTAAAGTGACATCATAGGAAGAAATTGTCATAATATTTAACATTGCAATTTAAAAATCCTTAGAAATTTACTGAAAAATACAAATGTTAAAGGGGCATTATAGTTGGGTAAAAATGTCAGTTAGAACATACTGTTTCAAACTCGAAAGCCACTGAAATTCAAAAGTTATAGTTATCTCAAATAACTATAACTCATGCCCTAAAGTAACTATAACGCCCTCACCATGCATTGATAATTACCTCGCCTATTACATCACTCATGACAGGTTCTAAGACATCATTGATAACACAGCAAATTTGAAATGACATCATTGATGACAACACTGTGTATGAACATTTTCTTACCACGCAATTAATTCATTTTTTTAGAACACATTAAAATGATGATTAAGATGTGAAATTTTCACTTGTTGAATAAAATCTTTTATGTTTCAGGATGTACTACTGCTCAGGCAGTTGACAGAAACAGCGATGCACTTCTATTTCGCCCCCAGCTATACAAATCTTTTCATGGGCTTGGGGTAGGAGTAGGTCATCTGGGCTGAGGAATTGTCTAGTTATACCAGGGACATAATGTTATGACTCTGGGATAGCTAGAATATCAATAATATTTTTGTCTTATGGAGTGGAGGTATACAGAAGGCCGAGGAGTACACGTGGAGAATGAATGTAAATGAATTCCAACTACAGCTGCAATATCAGATTCACACTTCAGCTGTTACCTATTTGAATGTCAGGCTGAAGGTAGAGTGGGATAGATTGATCACTAGCCTTTTCTGCAAACCAACAGCTGGAAATAGTATACTGCATGCTAAGAGCTTCCATCCCACCAGCACCAAATGGAGTATTACTTATGGTGAATTGAGCAGGATTAGACACAATTGTAGTGATGATGGTGATTTTCAGAAAGAAAGAATATCCGGTATATGTTCTACTGGAGGCCAGAAGGAAGATCCTTTCTGTGAAGAGAGAGGATTTGTTGGTATCCAAAGTTCAGAGTGAAAGAGCGGACACAGTGAGGTTTATAATAAAGTAAAGTTCTCAGGTGCCCAGTACTTGATTCATTCTGAGGAAACACTGAGGTTTGGTGAAAGAAGATTTGAGATTGAGTGAGATAGTGGGTGGTGAACCGGCTGATATTTAGAAGAGATGCATCAGTCTGAAGGACAGAATGGTTCACATCTATCTGCAATGTGACGAAGTGAAAAATACAGTTGCTTGCTGATATGTATATCTTCAAAAGATGCAGTAATTGTAAGACTTGTTGGGGCTCAGGTGATAGAAACAGCTTCATTACACCATATCCCAAGGAGAAAAGGAAGGTCCTACAACTAATCACATGCACTACAATGTATGTGGTGCATTTTTTGCAATACCTGTGTGGCTTATGGTATGAGGACAGTACCACATTTCCAGTTAAATAAAGGATCTTGGAGGATAGAAGAGCTATAATATAAAATGAAAAGTCTTAACTAGCTGCCAGACACTTTCATGAAAAATACATGGAATAGAGTGATGGGTTACCATATTTTGGTATTGACCATGTTAAGTTGAACCCTGGGAATGGCAATCAGGAACAGACGTTACAAATATTAGAATAAAGATACATCATAGATTTGAGGACCTGTGGGAGTATGACATGACTACTGATGAAGATTTGGTTACCCACTTGAAATGAAATTGTATGTAATGTACGCATGTTGCCTGTATCAGAATGCTTCACTTGCGGTGGCTTTTTAATTGGTTTTAGAGTGATAGTTAAGGGGGACTTAGAACCAATAGTGATTCTTGTACTTTTCATTTTCAAATACCATCATCGATATGAGATTTGCAGTGTATGAAATCTTCTATTCTCTTCCTTTGAAATGTATTGAACACCCAAATGGGTTATTAGTTGTGTTGAGGTATTTGGTACATGCATATTAACAATGCAACCATGATCCATGAGGAAGATGCTATGTGATTTTTCATTAGGATCATCTGAAGGAGTTCTTTTTGATCTCATAATCAGTGGATATAAATTGGTTTATGAATTTACACTGCCCACTTGGGCTCAATTTTGGAATATGAAACACTTGATCTTTGTGTCTTTGAGTTGAATCTGGCTATTATGATTTATTATGTTTCCATACAACAGTGGATCAGTATGACAGAACGAGAGATTGCCAATGGATGAGAAAGAAGGAAAGGAAACATAATTTTCTTATCTATTGTATATAAATGATTGTTGCCCATTTGTGTCTTACCTGGAGGAAACATTTTTTTTAAAAATATGATTACATCTGATAGGTTCATGTTCATCCCCCATGAAGTAGAATTCGAATGATGCAATGGTATGTTTCTGGTAAATGATCTTTATTACAATGGTTTAAATCTCTCTGCTGAATTGAACTATTATTTCAATTGCACTTTTTTCCTCTTTTTCACATTTTCACTCTTTGATATAGTCTGTTTTCAGTTTTCACTACGAAGTGTGCAAAAGAAATGACGTTCTGCTGTGACACTTGTTTAAGAAAGGCAAGTTTTGCCTAAACACATTACCACTGTGTGTGTTTATGCCATAACAAATCAAATATAAAGCAGATTCAGCAACAGAGAAGTGCCGACTTATTTATCTGTTGATAAGACAGAGGGTTTCTTTGTAATATTTGCATACCTGAATGCCACTGTGCACTGGGTGTGAGAGGTCAACACGGAGACCATTACTAAACATTTATTTACTACTCTGTACTAAAAATATCTTGGTCTTGCTTAGGCAGCTCATGCACTGTCTTCTCGAGACATGCTGTATCTGGAAAATGGGCTTTAAGCATGCCCTTCTTTCTAATTGGCTCCCTTTACTGTCTTTCTTAAATGGGTGCTACATTGGTTAATAAGCTCAGTAGTCCCTCCTTTTCTATGTTTGTAACCTTCAATGAGGACTGCCCCTGTTACATGTGCTATTACTCGTTATTTATTAGTTTTGGGGCACTCTTTTTCCTTTTTGCTTGTTTAAGCCCAGGAACCGCACGCACCCACTCTTGCTCCCTCTCCCTGGCAGCAGCTAACTTCTCGTCCTCCCCGTTCACTCCCTCTTTGGCTTCAGCTGCCTCCTTCTCATCCTCCCTGCTGCTTTTCAAAAGCACAGCGGTCAATACGCTTATGTTTAGGATTACAGCTTTTTATTTTGCGACTTGCACTCCTGCTTTTTAAACGCACGGCCAACAATGAGCTGATCATCTTTAGTCATCTTTGAGATCTGCAGATTTTTATTTTGTGGCTTGCCAGCTAGTTATGGCTGCTGTGGGTGCCTCTCCTTGCTGCTCCCCCCACCACCTCAGAGCACACGTGTACATCAGGCAGAACCAGAAACACTGTACACACACATTCACACCAAGGGGGATCAACAGCCATCACGTGGCAAAAACAATAGGTGGCCCACCGCCTCCCTGCGCAATGCTGTGCTTTAACATTAACAATGGTGGCCACATGCCTTTCTTTTGTTCTGCATCTTTCTTCACCATCCATTTAACTTGTGTTGTGTCCTCCCACCTGCTCTTCCAATTGGCCGGTGCCTGCACCTTTCAACACCCACCTTCCAGCCTCCAGAGAGCACAGCTCATCGAGACGTGGATAGGGACCCGTCTCTTCTCAGCTAGCCTTGCCGGGCACTGGCATGATGGCCCCTGCTGTGGGGCAGTACCCATGCCTGCTGCTCCTGGACATGGACCAGCACTGTTTCCTTCAGAACCAGGTGCCAAATATTTCCTAATCTTTTACAGCACGCCACACTTGATCTATTTTTTTAAGAGCAGCTTCAGCTTCAAAAATGGCGGCCATAACCTAGTTTTCTTCTGCGTGGCTCCTCCACTCCCTCATCCCCACCCCTCTCCCATGTTACAGCCCCCTTTCCCCAAGTCTTCCCCATCTGATTCCATTCCCTGTCAAGCTCCCCTACACTGACCCCCACCAGTGCACTAATCATGATTCCTTGTAAGTTTCCTTGCGCTGCTTTTTGGTGGCCATCTGCATTTCAGTAGAGCTGGGTTGTGCTGTAGTCAGGCAACTTGACTGTGCAGTGCTGCGTGGGACAGGTAAGGAGACACAGGGCTGCTGTGTTTATAGACAACAAATGTGGACCACTTGGATTGGCCAGGCAGGCACTGTCAGCATTGCCTAATGTTAGAGTCAGAATGAATATTCCAAGAAGCAGCTAGCGTTCACACCCACTGGGTCCTCCCTGATTCCAGCTTTCGCACCCACTTAAGCCTCCCTGATTCTGGAGTGGTCACACATAGTATGAAGCAGAATGGCAGCCTACGATGCTGTGCAGCTTCCCCCATATCTCCAAGGGCCCTATATGCCCTCTGGCTGCAGCGTTGCTTTGCAGGGTTTTCAGAGGCCATTCCTGTAGGCTTCTGACCATTTCCTTCCCATAATTACACTGCTGATGCCCTGCCAGAATGATTGAGCTTTTCAGACCCTTTATCGTATTGAACAACTGATTGGACGATTGGACGTTTCAGCAGCTGCAGTACAGTTTAAAAGACACAGGCCGGAATTTTACATTTCTGCGTAGTTCACATAAAGCCCATGGTGTCTGTCCTCACTTTGTGTAGCACCTGACTTTCGGGACTATGCTCCCTGGTTGGGAGATGCCATGGTCAACATTATGATAATCTTGGAGCTGAACGTTACCCTTGAGCTCAGCAAAGTTGCAGAGGAGTTTATAAAAACATTCTCAATATCTTTACTTGATACCAATCTCAGGGCCTCTATTTCTGATAATGAGTGTAAAATGAAATGTCTATTCTAAGGGCCCAATTCACAGTAAAAATAAACGACAAAGTCACCAATTCCAGTACCCTTCAGGCCCTCTTTTGGATTCTCAGGCTTTATCTCGGGAAGATTCTGCAGCTGAGGAAAAAAGGTTGTGTCTCCTAATTAAGGGGTCTAACGGGCCTTAGTTCATGTTATTTAGACATTTTCCCAGAAGGAATGACTAATGGTAGCAATTCTGAATTCCACCTCACCACTTGGGATCCCACATGTTTTACTTTGGCCCCCAAGGAACCATGATTCCCAAACCCTCTCCCACAACCAACATCTTGACAAACCTCATCCTCAAAATCACAAGTCTCATAAGTAATTTCTCCATTATTGGGAACTGGCCCCTTATTCAGAAATGAGATGTTGGAGCCTTGTTTCTCTAACACATTAAATATTGTAGGTTAGATGGGAATTTCCTGGATTTGAAGGTCCATTATTCAACATTTCAGTATTAGTAGGATCAGTAAGTACAGATTCAACATGAATACTAGCAAACCTTACATTTTTTAACTTATATTTCATAATGCAACATTTCTTTTTCCTCTTCTCCTTGGGCAATCTTATGCTGGGACTCCCTGAGGTGGCCCCTTTGTTAAAAATCCGAAAGTCAGGATTTGTTTGTCCCTTTCAACTGGGACTCCAGTTTGCACACTTTATTATAAAGATTTTAATGAATACATATTATCCTCCGCCTGTTATACTATTGACTTTTCAATAGATGTTTTAGAAGGTGGGTTTTCTAGCAAGCAGGGCTTCCCACTTGGATACCAATGCCTTTAGATCCATCATTGGCCACATTGACAACTCGAGTAACCTCTGATTTCAACTCTTTTGCCTTTTGCCCCTGCATTTGACAGAAAAATACAGCACATCCATCACATAATCAGAACTAGAAACTGATCTTTATAACAAAGATAAAATAGAAGACAAACTTTCTCAGTACATATCAGAAAATCAGATGAGGCACCTCCCCAACCCTCCCCTTCTAAATTAAACAGCTGCACAATCCATTGTGCGTTTAAGGACATAAATGATTCACAAGTCATTGATTTCAACGAGGCTAACAAGCCCCCCAAGGAGTGTGTACTACTGTGCAAAGCAGGCATAGATAGAAAAGCATTGTGAGTGCAAGGGCTGGCCCAAATTTCCCCCCACCAAAGCAGCGGATGATTTAAAAAAGTACCAACCTCAACCGATTCTTGACGTTGATCAAACCTAAGTTTGGCAAGGGGAAGTCATCCAACCAAGTGGGCCCTTCACCATAGGACTCAGGAACATTTTGCATAGAAATCATGTCGTTTAAACCTGGAGAAACATCCACCGGCCCATTAACCAAGTTAATAATTCACAGGGTCTTCCAGAGGGGGACTTAAGTCTGCCCCTGACTATAAAGTAGGCCGCTTGCAGGGTTCGATGCAATGTAGTTGTTTGGTACAGGACCTGATGGAGCAACATCCAACTCCATGGGGCCCAACTTTAGGTCACTGCTTTTATATTTTGAAGAACTCATCTCAGAATCATCCTCCCTAGGGTCACCACCTGCTTCTTCTAAGATGAGAGAAGTACATACTGGACTTAACTTTGATGGAAAGAGAGAGCTTTGGCCAGCATGAACTCCCTGGCATATGGAGACAGAGGTAGAGGGTAAAAGATGCATGTGCTCAACAAATGTCTGATCCATGTTGGTAGTCACCTTCATTTTATCCCAGTCTTTGCCACTCATAGAAAATAAAAGTTCAAAATGAGAGGATGAGACTTCAGATGGGACAACTGGGACGTCTACCGACAAATAGAATTTTTTAATTTCAGGAGGTTATTGGGTGGATCAGTTGCAGCAATCAATCGACCAGAATGTAATTTCCTTAATGCCATTTTTACCAGACCCACCATAGAAGCAAACCCATGCGCTCTCAGCGTTCTCATCAACTCACCTCCAATTTGCTTTCTCTAACATTCAATGACAGCTGGGACTGCAACTGCTACCTCAATGGCACAGCGGCATGGGGCTGCTCCGGAGGTACTCCGGCGTCCGATGGTCCAGCATCCTCGCCTCGCAAGTATCCTCGACTTCTGCGTGCCTTAGAGTGCTGTCATATAGCTGCTGTATATCTTTATAATTTGTTAAGTTAGCATAGGCTCATTAAATGTTTAAACGCCATTTTTCCTTTTGCTGCTTCTGCACACGACACTTAATTGTTGATTTAGCTTTCAACCTAGTAGTTCGTTGTGGTTTACTTGAGAATAATATGTTATTACTCTGATATCAGCTTTGCTTAATAAACTATGTCTGCACATAGAGTGCTGAAGCCTCAAGAACAACATGATACAGAATTGTTATGAGGTCTGATCTTCGCGCCTTTATAAACATAACATAAGTGCAGCTTCTGCCAACTTTGGGCTTGAGGCGGGTTTTTATATCACTTTGCTTGAGGCACAAACACACTTGATGCTGTTCGCATGCAGAGAGAGCTGGTGTATGCTGATGTGATCTCTTCATTCTAGGATCCTGAGGTATGGGCCCGCCCTAATACAACCCAAAGAGACCTTCTTAGCTATTAATATAATATGCGAGTTAGGGAGGGTGAGAAATAAGTGTTGTTAACCCTTATTGATTTACAGCATGGTAACATGCTGTCACCATTCGCTTTCTATGGACTAGTAACTATGCTTGTAGCTTTGTTGCTGATAATATGTTTACTTGTATTATCTAAGATACTGCGCCTGAGAAGACGGCATTAGTAAATAAACATTTCAAATGCTCACGAGTTCTTCTTTACTCCATGTTCTGGTTTGTAATGATTGTATAACGAAAGAGTGCTCATGTGTTCCACGTAACCTGAGGTTGGTGAGTTCATGTTCTGGTTTGTCTAAACATTGGGAGTTGGTTATGACCAATGAGACACTGTAGCTAGCTCGGTAAGGGGTTTGTTGGGTACTAATGTGAGTTTTGGGTCACCCTAATTCGCTGAGGTTCCAATCCTCTGTGCACAGTTCTGTGGGAGAACAGAAACCCTGCTACATGGCGCCCGTACGTTGGTGGTCTTATATCATGGCACTCGAGTAGTATATTGTTCAAACCTTAACCCCTTCACTGTCGTTTCCGGAAGACGGTGGTGTCGGTGAAACCTACCTGTTTTTTGAAATAGGTCTTTATTCAAGCTTGATTCTTTCTAAACGGTTTCCTTGAATTACTACCCAGTTGTGCTACAAAGTTCACTTTGTTTTTCAGTGTTTCCGGTGGGATCATGGCTGTGGCCATTGCGCAACATAGTCGCATTGCGGTGCGCAACCATTTACAAACTTACCAAGTCCCTTTGGAAGGCATGGCTGGGATTTTGGTGGTGTGTGCAGATCCGGCGTACCCTTTCGAGCTATTTTACACGTGGGTCACATTTCCGGAGGTGGACGCGAATTCTCAAGTGTTCCTCCACTACACACCCTCCCCTGTACCGGCTGAATATACACCGTACAGGGCACTGGAAATACCTATTGATCATTGGCAGCATCGTGTTTGGTTTGATGGCGCCCTCCCCCACTCTTTGTCCGCTGCGAGGTCAGGTCCACTGTCCATTCCAGGTACAAATTGGCCTGCTTTGGGTGGCTTCACCCCGCACCCGAATCACGGCGCTTGTCCCCTTGCGGATATTCGCAGACTACATGTTGTCTCGATTGCTGTGATTCGTGCATTAGTGCAATACATAGGTCGTCATCTCCCGGGTGGTCCCCCGGGGGGTCCGGCCGTTCAAACGGAACGTGGTGGTTTACGGCTCAATCCGGTTATGGTAAATTCGGTTTTTGGTCAACGCCCTGATAATAAAGATGATTTTCCTTTTTGGCTGGCCGAGAAATTTGACCAACTGGAAGCCGTGTTTCCAAATTCTACTCCTGCTGATAAACATAGAATGTTGACGATTACTTTACCTAAGGATATCACTCCCGAACTCGTTGACTGTGAAAGTTGGGGTAAAACTTTTGCGGCTGTTTATGCGAGGTGTTTCGGCACCCCATCTATGGCTGTACTGCCTACGATCATAAAACGTGTTCAGGATGATCACGGTCCAGAGGCAGCGGTTGAATTGGTATGCGCCTGTGTGGTTCTTTTGAGATTGTAAGTGATCTCATACTCTCCAACATCAAGGGAGATGCTGTGAACTTCCAGGTTTTTAATGCATTGGCGGCGTTACCCGATGCCGAAAAGCCCCGCCAGTTGGCGAAGATTGTGGTGGCCGCTTATAAAACTATCGGTCGCACAAGTAAGGGTTTGAAGTACTTCGCGGTTAAGGAGAAGAAACAACCACAAGTGCAATCTGCTGCGGCAGATGTACAACCAAAGTCCAAAAAACAGAATTGGCCTCAGAAACAGAAACAGGGGAAGCAACAACAGCAGACTCAGGAATCATATCCTGTGTCACAGGTCCCTGCGCCGGCTGAGAAAGTTTATGATTTGCGCGATCGCGCGATGATTAAATCACCTGATCGATTTCAGGTTTCTGATCAACGCTCTCCTCGTTCCTTTCAGGACTCATCGGCCCCGAAGACCGGTGGAGGAGGTGGCGGACGGGGACGTGGTGGCCAACAAGGACGTGGCCAGCCCCGCCAGACAGAAGGCGCTTGGAAGCAGGAGGATTCTACGCCAAAGAGACCGCAGTTTGCGAAAAAGAAGGTCGCAGCCTTAACAGCGCATCGATATGCCACAGATAGTGAGAACGCGGCTTCGGAATCTGACGTGGGCTCTGACTTTGCTGGACAGCGCGGCGGAGATAACCATAGTCAGAGAGACGCTGCATCCACTACTGAGGGTGACAGCGACTGATGTCTACGTTGTAATAGAAACAGCAGATATGAGACTTGCTCCCCCTGAAAGACTTTATGAAATTGTCCTGTTAATTGAAGGTGACATACAGCGTACCGTAAAAGGGGTATTTTGGGAAAATCTGTCTTCTACGTATGATATTTTGCTTTCGGAGGCTGACTGGCCCCCACCTTTTGTGCTCGCGGCGCCGCGAGGGGAGGAGGTAATCCTCCCCAGTTTCGCGAACACTGTCTCAAAAGAGCATGCGCAGCATTTTGCAGAAGAGTGGGCTCGGGCTCTCGCACCGGCTCTGTACCGTAACCAATGTGGTTGGGATAAATTGTCGCCTTGCCACGAAATTCCGTTGCGGTCTCAGCCGCAGCCTCAACCTCAATATCCCATTCGGCGTGAAGCCAAAGCTTCCGTCGCAGAAATCCTTGAACAATTAGAATATCAGGGAGTTATTGAAACTTGTGTGTCACCGATGAATAATCCTCTTTTTACTGTGACCAAGCCTGACGGATCATATAGTTTGGTATTGGATTACCGGCATTTGAACTCGCATTGCCGTAACTGCGCAGTACAGAATACTCACGGCTCTGCCCTTGTGGATAGTCTCGTGCGTAAGCGTTTTAAGACAACGCTTGACATATCCAACGGTTTCTATGCCCACAGGTTGGACAGCTTTAGCTCCCAATGGACCAGTTTTACGTGCGCTGGGGTCCAAAAACAATTCCGGCGTCTCCCAATGGGCTATAAGAATAGTCCTGGTATATTTACCGCTCGCATTGTCTCGATTCTGGAGGCACTCGACCCAGATGCTTGTTCGTATGTGGATGACATATATCTCACAGACGACGATATTTGGGAGCATCTGTGTCGTGTAAATTCTGTTATTTGTAACTTTGCAGACATGGGTTACAAATTTAACTTTGCAAAATCGCACATTGCTGAGCACATAGTGTTGTTTTTGGGCTATGAGCTCAACAATGAAGGTAGAGGTTTGGCTCCTCACTTCTTGGAGAAGTGCGCACAGTTGCGCGCTCCTACTACACTGAAAAAATTACAGTCTTTGCTGGGTTTTTTACATTTCGGGAGGACATACATTCCGGAATATGCCCAGCGTATCAAGCCTCTGTATGCTTTGATACAACCAAATTTTTCGAAATCATGCTGGCTGCCTGAGCATTCAGCCATTTTGCAATCCTTGCAGGCTGATTTGCTCGCTTCTAAGTTCTTACTGACTCGTGACAACCATACCAACCTGGTGATAAGAATAATACCAGGGACAGTGGGTTTCACGTACCTCACTTTTAATGAAGGAGACTCAGTACCTATTGCTTACAAGTCACACTTGTACACTTCGGCTGAGATGCGGTTTCCCACTGTGGAAAAGGTTTTAACAGCTGTACAGATGGCTATTCTTAAAGAACGGGCTCTGTCACAAGGGAAACGCATGTTGGTTGTAACACCCTGTCCTCATTTGGAGGCAGTCACGAAAGCCAGTGTACCAAATTCAAAAGCTTTGCACCCTCGGTGGATTCAATGGGCTGCGTCCTTGACGTCCACGGATGTCACGTTTATTTTTGACGCCTCATTACGGTCGCAAGAGTTCTTGCAGTATGAATTCGTTCACCCTGCTCCTCTGGCTATGCGACCTTTGGGGGACTTCCATTGCATCATATACACTGATGGTTCGGCGCAGGTTGCGCATGGCTCTAAACACGCCTACGTTTCCGCATGCGCCATTGTGGTCGGTGCAATGTTGAACGATGAGTTCGTTTCCAGGGAAGTGCACACGTTGCCACTGGGCGATTGCACCGCACAATTGGCAGAGCTTCGTGCTCTCTTACTAGCGTTGGAGTACGCTGATCCTAGTGTTACTACTCTTATTGTGAGTGATTCTTATTACTGTGTCCAGTCTTACAATGAAAACTTGTTCTTTTGGATTCAGAATGAATTTCGTGATTCCAAAGGTAGCACAATAAAACACAAGATGATCTAGGTTCGAGTGGCGGAACTTAAGGTTAAGTTGCCGCTCGTTTCTGTGATTCATACTCTTGGCCACCAGCGTATTGGGGTTCACGCTGTTGGTAACTCGCTTGCTGATGAGGCGGCGAAATCAGCAGTATCTTCATACTTGGTTGCAGCAGGTACTAGGTCCAAAACTAAGATTGATAGTGAAATCTTGGCGGCTGTTGCTGCCACTGAGAAGGGAGGTAAACATCCTTCGGGGTTCCCTTCGAAGTACACATACCACTTAAGTCCCGAAAAGGTTCCTTTTGTGAAAATACCTGATGTTGGTGAACGTTTGATTCCCAACGCGGATCGCAGGGCAGACTTGATTACTGCGGCCCATGAAGGTGTGGCGTCTGCGCATGCGGGCGTCTCAGCGGATCTAGCGGATCTCGCGTACGCGAAATTGCGGATTTACGGATTCGCAATCCGCAAAGATCCGCGAACTCTAGCGGATTTGCGGATTTTTCCGTTTTTTGTGTTGGCGCGTGTTCGCGCCGATTTTGGGACAAGTTCGCAATTGCGAACTTACTTTTCGGCTTGCAACGGCCGCGACTATGTTGTTTCTACGTCTGGTTTATCATCACAGGTTCACAGCACCCTCTGTTTCACCACTGCCACCCTCTGGGACACCCATGCCACCCTCTAGTACATCCTCACTGGCACCTATTAGGTTTATTTATCACTGTAGATTATGGTGGTTGAAAAAAGCAAGCACACCTGCCCTTCTTCAACTGCCATCAATTAATTTGTGTTTCATTAATGTGTCAGTAATTTTGAAAGTTCCAGTCTGGCTGGCACCTGCTTCCTTCCTTATCTGTAATTTGCTTTTTGTTGCAGTGAAATTTTTTTTTTACAGGACCTTTATGGTGCTATTCTATGAGCCTGCTGTTTGGGTCATAGCAGGGTCATAGAATAGTTGCAAACTCTGGAGGGGCCCATCAGGAAGCACTACCTTAAATGTTACTAATGTTAAGTTTGAACTTTTGCACCTGCTCATTGCTTTCATTTTAGCTAAAATCGTTTTTATTGCAATTTCGCGCTTTTTTTGGGGCGCGAATCCGTGCGAGATCGATTTCGGAAGCCGCGAATACGTGCGAATACAAAATTGTTTTTGTTGCGACGTGTATGTTTGCGTGATCTTGCGCGTGTTCGCGAGGCGCTTCTAGCTATTCGTTTGCCAAGTTACCCTATCGGTCGTACACGGGCGCGGCCATCTTGTTGGCGTGACGTAATTCCGTTTCCGCCCGCTATGTGTAATCTCGCAAAGTGTGCTGCTCGCTAGTACAATTTCGCGCGTACTCGCAAGGAAAATCTCGCGCGAACTTACCCACTCGGTCGTGAACGGGCGCGGCCATCTTGTTTCTCATTCATTGCTATGGTTCTGGGCATGCTTTCTGTATCCTCTCTCAATCTCTGCCATCCTTTGCTTGTTTGAAGTTTTTTTGATCTAATTTTACTTATTATCTAACCCTCTATTTTTCTAGCTCTATATTTTTGTGTTTTCTGCAGCTTTTATTTACTTTTAAACTACTTTTTTAAACTCTTTTCTTTTCTTCTTCACTATTCTATTTCTTCTTTATCATTTAAGTTTATTTCTGCCCAGACCATGGTAAAGGGAGCCGGGAAGCACCCTGAGAAGGGGAAGGGTCCCGCACCCCGTGCCCGGCTCCCGTGCGGGCGTTTAAGGGGGGAGCAAGTGGTCCCGAGGGAGATCTTCAGCGCGGAGGAAGTGGCGGCACTGATCTTCCACGTCCAGCGCCGCCTCCCCAAGACGATCCTGGGAGGCGGCAAGATCGCGACCGGCTATGGCATCCGGGAGCGCCGCCAGCGGTGGGAGAAGGTGTGCCGGGCCATGTACAAGATCTCTGGGGTCCGGCGCACATATAACCAGGCCACCCACCGCTGGACCGATGTCATGGACCGGGAGCGGGACTTGCTGGACGCGCTCGGCGTAGAGGTCCCCGGGCTTGGTGAGTAGTAGTAGTAGTACATTTACTACTCTGTTTTATCCTGCTCTGTTATTTGCAAATCTTTGTTCTTTACCAAGAGCAATAATGCTGCCGATTACATTGAGGTAAATTATATTTCAAAATCTTCTATGCATTTCATTTTCAGGTGCACTGCTCTCCTTCTCAGTAGCCTTGCTTGCTACTATGCTTCTTTGTTTTGTATGTTGTGTTCAGAAGCATTTCATTGGCCTGAGAAATTATGTATGAGTGTACTGTAAAGAAAAGAACTGCGTAATGCTAGACAGTAAGGGTCATATTTTCAATTACCGGCGCATCCCTGCAAAGTAGCAGGGATGCGGCAGTAATTGTGTGCCATGCCACCACCACCCATTGGCCCAAAACGTCACAGAAGCCTTACGCATCTGTGCCGTAAAGGCAGCGCATTGCTGGAGTTGCGTGCCAACGATGGCGCAGCTCCAGCAATGCTCTGGGGTACCCTATCTCCCCAATGCTGCATCAAGCCGTACGTCGGCTTCAAGCGCGCAGGGTTTGAGTCATGCATCATTGTCCTAAAAATGACTGATTGACATCTTGTAGATTTCCCTCAGCCACTTTTAGGATTCGTTCCTGCGCCGGAACGCCCCCTGATGGCGCAGGGCTTTACAACGTGATGCATCGCCCATATGCCCATATGTGTTTTTTTTTTTAATATATACGCCGCACCAACACCATGGCGAGTCTTTTGTTCTGCCGCTGCGTCAGAAAAGGCACGCAACAATGGAGGAAAATCAGCCGCAACTTCCGCAAGGGACTTATAAATCAGCCCCAACAGACTGAAGTCCAGTCCTTCCTTTAGACAGTCACATGGCTATCAGAAGAAATAGTGGCGGTGGTGGCGGGTGGATTGATAGTTTGAGTATTCACTGATCTGCAAGCAGGATGGACTTTGTCTGTCACGTGTTGCGCACTGCTGCCTGCAGTGCCAGGCCTAGGCAAACCTCTTTAGTAGTCTGTTTATTGAGTTACATAGGAACTTTCTAAGTCAACGTTCCGCAAATCAGGCAATACGAATAACGTAGTATACCACATGAGATAGATCCCGTGGAATAGTTGTCTATCTATTTGCTATTTTTCCAAAATATGTTGTTATTGTTCTTTTGAAATGTTTGATTTGGTTGAAAAATCTCATCCATGTTTTCTGGTTTTTCTTTCTTTCATGTTGTACATCAGCTCCCCCCAAGGGCAAGAGGACACAGGAGGAGGGTGCTGAGGATGCAGGCCAGGATCGGGCAGGCGAGGGCTCCTTTGCTGGCCCCAGTAAGTTTACATTTTAATAAACAGTACATATTTTTTCCTAGCGTTCCTCATTCGATTTTTTCTAAATCGTCTTTGATCTTCTTGTAGACTGGATATAAATTCTTATCCTGCCTCGAATATGACTCCCTGTGGTATTACTAGACTATTCTTATTAGTCTGTCTGTGTAGCTAACTAAGATTGGACATTTGGCAATTCCATTGGACTCCCATTATATTCAGCAATACCTCTATGCACTGTCTCCTTACTGACTAGATAGTGTGGCAGAGTCATTCAGCTCCCGAAGTCACCGATTATAGATCCCCAATGATCTCTAGATTATCGTACGCAGGACAAGAGAGTAGTACTACGGAGTCACAGCACAGTCAAGAAGTGTCAGAGGCACTCATGCTTGCAAAAATTCCAAAACCTTTAGCTCATCCACTCTAGTCTAGAGGAACAAAAACCACAGAGTCTATTTAAGTGTAAAAGCTTTATTAAAAGTAAACACATTTATTAAAATCTACTTTGTCATAAAACTATTTAACTGTAAACGGAAAAGTGGTTAGTGCTGACGATTAATTGGACACATTTCTTGTGGTCGAGCCGAACTCTCACCTAGTTTGAACTTGATCCTGGTCGTGTTCTTAGGACTCAGGAGTCAAGCTTCTGTCTGTTAGGAGAAAAAGTGGTGCGTGTTAAAAATCAAAAGCAAGCATTCATCAGTTGTGCATAAAAGTGCAGCAAGACAACAGCCTTCCCTGGAAAATGGGACATTTTTACTATGGAGTAGACAGTCACAAATTATTACATTGTATTCTGTTTTTTTAACATTTCTCCTAGACCAAATATTATATAGTAGTGAGTGGTGTATTCTAACATTCTTAAATGTACTTTGTAGGTGTAACATCTGGTGACGGGGCCAGCGCGGAGGTGGCTGTGTTGGACTTGGACTCGGAGGCCTCTGGGGAGGAGGCGGCGTTAGAAGAGCTGGTGGCCGTTCCTGTGGGGGATCAAACGGTGGTGGCGGAAACAGGTAAGCTATATATTCCTTACTTATTGAGATTGAAGACTGCATAGTGTGCTTTCTGCACGGGTGTATTACAATTACAAATCAACCAGGTAGTAGCCTCCTCGAAATGTACTTCGACTTAGCTGTGAAGTTTTTGGTGAGAAGAATCCCAATAAGTTCTTAGACGAACGTGATGGATGGGATGAACGAAAAGCGAAAGAAGGGTGTAAGTAAGTGGGACGCGAACTTGTATGATGGCTGGCAAAGAAGAACGATATGTGTTTGCTTGGACCCAGAGGTGGCTGGGAAGGAAAGAATATGGTATGGTGCATGGCTGGGTCAATGATGAAGCAAGGATGGGTGGAAGGACAGCAGCCTGGGTGGGTGAAACAGAAACTGTATGTGTGCGTATACTTTGACTGAATGGATGCCTGGAGCATGGTATTCTCTGACTCTTACATAGCACATGTGTATCTAGAGAGAGTAGATGGTCGCCAGGTGAAGTAAGTGTTACCTTGAAGAGCATGTACCACCGCACCCGCACGTCCGTCCCAGTGCAGGGAAGGCAAGGAAAAGAAATTGTAAATGTGTCCAATACTACCATGAATAGTAGCAGTACTTTGTATTGCGTTTGCATTCACAGCATATATCTGGTTATTACGGTGGACACTCCGTACCTCTCTTAATAACTTTAGTTTACTTGTAGTACGTCATTCATGTGTGGGTGTATCACTGTTCACTCAATATTAAGCAAAGCACCTAAAGTCATCTCATCTGTCATTAAATACGTCCCATGTGAAGTGATAGATAATCAAATTAGTTAGCTTCTTCAGTTTCCTTTTCTAGTACTCATTTGCACTGTAGGGTGAAAGGTAAATTAATTAAGCAGTAGCCCTTGTAACAGAGTATTCTCAGTGCCACCCGTAATAGAAAAGTAATAGCTTCACCACCTGCATGTACTGGACTGGTACAGTAACGCAAGTCTGTCTCCATCATCATGGTGTGCAACTTTTTTTCTCGGGTGCAACTTCACTGTGCTGTGTCCATGTCATTCTGCCGGCTTGCATAAGATAACGTACCCATTTCCCTAAACAAGAGAGAAGAAGAAGAATAAGACTGGTGTACTGTCATAGTCGACTGTAATGGAAGTCCATAGTGGTCGTAGAATTAGTTCATTAAACTACCACTACTGTTAGAGCAAGGATGCAGAAGTGGGAGGTTACATAGATACTGTCCTCAATAGTTATGTACTGTGCTTTCAATTTGCTACTTGTACTCTATTACCCAACTTTCGGCTCAATCACTTTGTGTTATTAATAAGGAGCATTGGTTACAGACTATGTCTTTCTTTCTTCATATAGTTGCTCCTTCCAAATCAACAACAAGGAGGGAGCAGGCTAGATTGGCCCGGCAACGGAGGCTGGAGGCCACAGTCGCCGAGTATCGGCGGCTGGTGGCCCTGGAGGAGGAGGAGGACACGCAGTCGAGCGGGGCAACATCTTCGACTGTGACCACTGCATCCTCCTCCGTGACTAAGCCAGCGGGACCGAGCCGGGCTAAGAAAGCCGACCGCCACCGCCAAGCAACCGAAATACCAGCTGCCCCCCACAGGAGCTGCAAGGAACGCCAACGCCGCCTACGAGTCCGCATGTCCAACCTGGAGCAGGAGGTCCTGAGGTATAAGACCTTGGTTAAGGGCCTCCGCTCCGAGCTTGCCACCCTCCGCAAGGAGTATGATGCCCATGCCGCATCATGCACCAGCACCAGCACCCTCCAGTAGTGGAGTGTCCCTTGCCCTTTTTTTATAGACTTTTGGGGGGTGGGATTTGGGAGTTGGGATCGTTTTGGGACGTTTCAGAGACAATCGTTGGGGTTAGGGTGGGTGAGGGAGATTATTTTGTTAGGGATAAATAAATATATTTTTCAACTTTATCTGACCATACCTGTTTTTTACTGCTTTTCAGTCTGGTGGGTGGGGGGCGGGGGTGTAACAGTAACTTTGTTTTCCTGAACAGTCGTAGGACTTTAGTAGTACAAACGTCAATCTCTTGTCTACTCCGAAATAATACTCCATTATACTACCTCCCACCAAACGCTTATCTTACCTGTAATTTGTGTTAGAAATTAGGGCTAGGCCCAGGGCTGGCTCCAGGTGAAATGGGGATTAACGTTGTCATTCCTGGGCGGGTGACATTTCCTCATTGCGGTGGTACTAGTGGTGTGACACAGTGGCAGTTGCATGCCTATGGAAAAAAAGAAAACGAAACCTTGTTTGTACTCCTTACTGTAGCATTACAACGGTTACGGTACGATCGAGAAAATAGCAGGTGACAGTACACTAGAACAGTGCCATAATGTAGCCTAACAAATGGTAAAGTATTGCAAGTATAACTAGTACTTGCGTTGAATTTATTTGACATTGGCTACTACTACTAGAAGATATAGTACTGAAGCTGAGTAAGTCTAGAAGATATCCTCGTATTCCTTCACCAGCCTGTTGCTGCTATCACCTTATCCTCCCCAGCAAGTGTGTGGAATTATTGATGTCATTTTAGTCAGACATCAAGCAAAACAACACAGCCCGGGGGAAGAGGGTTAGGGTTTGTAAAATGGATGGGAATGGGGGTTTCTTTTTGGGTAGGTTTTGTTGAGAGAAGAAAAAAAAAGCAGAGCATGGACAAACAATAATTGAAGATACAGAGTTTACAGACAATCTTTGGTTACAAACTAAAGGTAAGCACATGCAGTCACACTCATAGAATAAAAGACAACAATGGATACTGTATCTGTATTGCGTATGTTGTTGGAGTTGTCCTGTTGAAATTGGTAAGTAAGTTGCATGCAGCAAACAATTCCTCTTATTGGCGGCACTCCTCCATTCCAGCTGACGCTTCGTCCATCAATGTGGTGGTGACCACTGACAGAAGAGACACCCTGTCCACTGCCTGCCTGGCGGATGTTGACTGAAACCCGGCCTGTAATTATTGAACGGAAAACAGGAAGTGCTATTACAATACCACTGATAAATAAATAAAAGGTATGTACGCTGTGTGGTTCAAAAAGTGACACTTTGATTTCCCTAATAGACAGTACAATATTTTTGAAATTGCGTGCTCTGTCTGAGTCACCTTTTTAAGGATCAATAAGTATGGCCAAAATATTATAGCGGATCTTTCCCCTCAAGGTGGGTGTACTACTGTGTTTTAGAACAAAATTTGACCTTCCCAGCAATGCTCCCACCAAGACCCTTACTAAAGCCAGTCGCAAAAATGTAGAAGAACCCAATCATATCTCCAAAAACGATGCCTAGCAGAAAAATGGTTACAAAACGTACTTTGAAAGTAACAGTAGACCCAAATACAGACCGTGGATTGTATTCAAACCACTTGCCTGCAAGCAAAAGTATCCATAGCCAGCATCGCTCCAACAGTGCTCTACAACAACAGAACCGCGTTGCAATAGAACCCCCCTAAACACATGCAATCCTGCTGCTAGGGCTAACCCTAACGAACCCTAACTTACAAAAAGTGCCAAAACTGGTGTTTCCTTATGGATTTTGTCCAACAAACTTCTAGCCGGTATTAGACCTTCCCAGGAATGCCCCAGCCAAGACCCGCCAACCCACCCGCAAAAAAACATGCGACAACACCCCCTAACAGCGAAAAAGCTAAATCTCATACTTACAATATCTCTCGGCCTTCGGTCCAAAGTAACGCGCTGTGCAGCTAGGTCATCATCAATCATCATAACTCCTGTTTTCCACCACGGATTTCCTGAAAAGCAAATGCAATCAAGATTAGACTGTCGCAGCAGTGCTTCGACAGAGACCCCGGCCGCAACCCACCCACGAACAGCAGGAAGCCCCCCAAAATGCTACATTGAGCAAGATGTCTGAAGAAATGGCAAAAAAAAGGCTGTTCCTTATGGATTTTGTCCAAAACACTTGTATCCGGTATTAGACCTTCCCAGGAATGCCCCAGGCAAGACCCGCCAACCCACCCGCAAAAAAACACCCGACACAACACCCCCAAACAGCGGAAAAGCTAAATCTCATACTTACAATGTCTCTCGGCCTTCGGTCCAAACGCGGCGCTGTGCAGCTAGGTCGTCATCATCATCAATCATCATAACTCCTGTTTTCCACCACGGATTTCCTGAAAAGCAAATGCAATCAAGATTAGACTGTCGCAGCAGTGCTTCGACAGACACCAAAAATTACACACAAACCCCCGGAACCCCGCCAAAGAGCACCTCAAAGGCAAGCAAGTCAGCAAAAACGGCAAGAAATTTCCACCTCATATTTGGTCCAAAACACTTTTGTCCATTATTAGAGCTTCACAGCAATGGGCCCAAAACCGTCAACTCACCCGCAAAGAAGTACAACACCCCCACAAGTGCTGAGTCTTTCTTCATTGTGCGTAATCCAGAACTCTGCTTGGAGGGAAATCGCAGTCTGGAGGAGGAGGATAGAGGAGCATGTTCTTCAGAACTTGTGAACCTGAGGAATGTAGACTGCGGCACCTTCAAATCAATAAGCAAACAAGTGAAGACAGTTCTGATGATGGTCTTGTTTTTGGGATTAGGTGATTAAAGTTTGAATTAAATTAACTGTGCAAAACAAAGAAAGAGAGACACAAAGCACACAGGAATAAAAGTGAATAAGGACGAAAAAGAAAGTTCTTGATTGATTGTCTCATTTTCAGGGCTCGGTGTCAGGGAATAAGAACAAGATTTCGTCATCATACTCTGCGAATTCAGGCTGGATGAGGTCAGTGGCACCGAACAGAGAAAAAATCCCCTCATCTACGTTGCTGTCCTCCTCGTCTTCATGCGGCGTGCTTTCTCGTACTTTGTAATCTGGTGGTATGAGGTGCTGATTCATCTTGATCATTGTCAGCCGCTCCACATTTTTGGGCGAGAGGCGGCTCCGTTTGGGAGTTACAATGCCACCAGCAGCACTGAAAACACGTTCAGAAGACACACTTGCGAGTGGGCAAGACAAATAGTTTATAGCCAGGTTGTAGAGCTGTGGCCACAATTGTTTTTTGCCATGCCAATACTGCAATGGCTCCTCATTAAGAAAGACCACTGTTGAGTCATTCAGATAGTCCTGCACCATCGACTCAAGGTCATCAACTGTTCCTCCACTTTGCTTACTTTTTGCTGTGCCTGTGACATTTTTTCGAGAACCATACCCCATCAAACTTAGCCAATCCTCCTCCCCAGCCACTGTTAGTGTTGTCATTGTGTGTGGTGCAGATGATCCAGTTGCCGGTGTCTTTAACGGCTGAGAGGTCACTTGTGCCCCAGCCACAGGTGCAGAAGTGGATTCTTGTGACTGCGGATGGCCTGCTGATGCTGATGCTGATGTACTGGCTTCTCCTTCAATAACCTGCCGTTCTTTTTCAAACCTCTTGGCTGACCAGGCTAACCAATGTTTGTACTTTTGAACATCTGCATCAGCGAAAGGAAAGAATGCGTTGTCTGCCAGCGCCTTTTTGTAGCGTGGATCCAGAATAGTAGCACAAATGTAATGCTGATCTGAGTTGATGTTTTTAAGACGTTCATCACCACGTAGGCGATGTAATAATTTCTCAGACAAAATGAAATGGGGTTTTTTTTTTTCATCTTTTTGAAACTCAGAAGAAACCGCCATCAGTTGGTGCTCCAGTATGCACAACAATGGGATAGCTTTTCCCAAATTACAGTCCTCCTGGCTGACTGCACGCGTGAAGAACTCAAAAGGACGAAGCATGTCTGTCAGGCTTTTAACTATGGCCCATTGCGCCTTACTCATCCGCAGGTCCTCCTTCTGAGATGTAGCCTCTGTCAAGAAATAGTGATCGAGTACCGTATACTGCTCATACAGACGCTCAAGCATGTAGAAGGTTGAGTTCCAACGTGTTGCCACCTCCTGGATGTGTGCTTTCACTGGCATTCCACGTTCAAGTAGCAGTCTCCGCAGATGCTTCCGGGCCTTAAAAGAATGGCTGAAATGGTTGCACATTTTGCGGCAGGTGGCCATTACCTCGAACGCTGGACTCTCTTTATCACTCAAGAATTTTTGAACTACCAGGTTGATACAGTGCGCCAAACACGGCACTCTAACATGGTCACCCTTCAACATGGCCTTAACTACATTGGCGCCATTATCCGTGGAAACATAACCAATCTTGCGTTTTAGGGGGGATAGCATTGTCAAGACCTTTTTGTCAAACTCTTCCAAAAGGTTTTCTGCTGTGTGACTTGAATGTAAATGTAAATGTAAATGTAAATGTAAATGTAAATGTAGTTGAGCTTATATAGCGCACAGCTACCCGCAGTGGGTGTCCCGGCGCTTGCTTAGGGAACCCTTCCTGGTATTCCCCTGTGAGATAGCAGGGTATCCACAAGGTGAAAGTCAGGCATCCCGCCGCGAGGGGCCGTTGTGGAGATTAAGCAAGCTATTGCCCAGAGTCGCAGAGTGTGAACCCGTGAGTCGAGGAGGCACCGGAGCGAGAATTATCGAGTCCGTGGAATTTTTAGCCCAAGACCCGCCGAGGCGGGGAATTGAACCCTGGTCCAGGACCGATCTCAGCTTCCGGGTCTGCTGCCTCTAACCCCTGAGCCACTTTTCTCCAAGCCAAACATGGCTAGTGTTGCATGTTTCCGAGCAGCTTTGAAAACTTGGTCCGGGTCAACACCTGCGTTTAGCTTTGCTATAACACCTGAAAAAGAGACCCAGTGTGCAGTGATGCACATGTAATCATCGCCTGGGCCACTGGTCCACATGTCTGTTGTCAGATGTATTGTGTGAACAGCACTCTTCTGCAAAGCTGCCCCAATCGCCTGCAGCACATCTTCATGTAGTGCTGGAACCGCAACTCTGGCAAAATAGAACCGGCTCGGAACCTTCCATTTAGGGCAGAGCGTTGCCACTAATTCAAGAAAACCTACCGCTTCTACAAAAGAAAAAGGTAGAAGGTCCACAGCTAGCATTTTAGCCAGCTTAGTGTTATACAGACGCGTCAGTGGGTGGTTGCGTTCATATGGCACGTCTGAAGTAAGCATTGTTCTAATGTTGCCCTGGACCAAGCATTTACGGGCTGATAATGACTTCGTTGACCCAATTTTGCTCGCTGGTGAACTTTTGTGCGTTGGTGTCTCACTCGCTCCAACACTCTTAGTGTGCCTCACATTGGGTGTGCTGCTGACAGGGGTACTGGGTGTAAGGGAAGTGTTTGACACGTCTTCTTCCTGCTCGTCATCATCAGATGAAACATCAACGTTTCCTTGAATTTGGCCTTTCTTGATCGCATCTAGGTGCGCAAACCATTTGACAGTGTGCTGTCTCCTAAGATGACCTCTCTGGCCTCCGGTACCATAGTTGGTACCTGGCTTACCACGACTAACTGCTTGCTTACAAATGGTACAAATGGCAAACTTTGGATTTTTTGGACAAACAGTAAAGAAGTCCCAAACTGGGGACTTGAAGTGTCTGTGGGACATGGAGGAGGCGGCGATACTGGTGGTGGTGGTCATGAAGCTAATGCCAGATGAAGTGGAGGATGTGGATTGCCCAACTTTTGTACGTTTTGCACTTTCACCGCCACTAATTAAGGTCGAGATTGACGGAGGTCTCTTCTTGCCAGAAAGAAATATGGAAGCGGGACGAGTTGGTGTACTACTTAACTCCAATGATTGTGGTGTTTCCACTGCCTCCTCATCGACAACATCATCATCACGCTCAGCAGCTCTTCGGGCTAGGGTCAAAATGTCTGTTTGCTGCATGCCCGCTGGGGCTGCAGTGACCTTTATGATGACTGGGTCGTCGTTGGCAGAGTCTTCATCAGCAGCAGTATCCGCCACTTCTTGTTGAGACTCATCACACTCCATAACTCTGAGACTTTGGACGAGCTTCCTTTTACGCTTAACTACCTTTGTTTGTTCCCAAGTTTGATCCGTATCATCAGAAGGAGGTGTGCTTGAAGAGGATGTAGACACCACCCTTGATCTCTTCCTTGCTAGGGGTGTGGAAGACAATGAAGGATCATCAGGAGGAGTGGCTTCCTCAAATGATACCTCGCCTTGATTGTCGATTTCCTGATGTGCCCCTACTTCGGGAGGAACAACTATTGTGGGCACTTGTTGTGACCCTCCATGCACCTCTGCTTGCGCATCTCCTTGCGCTGCCTCTCCTTCCACATGTACTTGGGCTTGTACTTGCACATGTGATTGTTGTTGCGGCTGTGGTTGTTCAACACTCGTCAGATGAGCTACAACAACCTGTGTTGATTGAGGGACATTGCTGCTGCTTTCTTGCGATGAGCCAACATCACTGGTCGATGGTGATTGAAGAAGTATACTGGCTGCCTCTGCAGCACTCAAGGGCTTGGACTTAAGTTGGCGTGGTGGTGGTGGTGGCACTGAGCCCAATGGAGCGGGGGTGCTGCTGCCAGCTTGGTCCCCAGCAGATCCCGCTGCAGCTGCTGCAGGCATACTTTTTTTTTTACTCCCAAAAAAAGGGGCGGGCGGCACACCAGTGTCCTTGGTAACTTGCTTCTTCTGCTCCTTACTGGCACCTTTCTTGCTAGAGGAGCTACGGGTTACTTTTTTTGGGGCCATATTCTTCAGAGCAGGTCAGCAGGCAGCAGTTGCACGAGTTGCAGAGGGTTCTGTGTCCAGAGTGACGTGACGTCGCGTGACGTTATGCTGCACACACCGCTGCAGGACTTCTTCCTGGCACTGGTGGTTCTATTGAGTCTTCTTGTGCACCTAAAAGCAATGGAAGACAGAGGAACATCAGTTCAGTTATACACCCCAAAAAATCGACAAAACACAGAAAAATGAGCACAATCCCATGCCATCCATGATGTTTACATTGAAGACACCCCACAGAAAGACTAGGGACATGCAAGTATGCAACACTCACTACCCCTGGGCATAAGGGATGAAAAGTAGGCAAAATAAGTGCAGGCCTCAGACACTGCCTCTCCTCAAAATGGCCCCCTTACACCCCAAGCACATGTTGCCTGTACCAGCCAGCACTCAAGATGGCCACCACCACCACCCACATGGCCAGTCCACATCAACAGTACACCCCCAAAAAACAGAAAAACAGCCAGAAATCACCACAATCCAATGCCATCCATGATGTTTACATCAAAGAGAGTGAGACCACACCACAGGCACACTCAGTCCATGCACCACCACCACCCCTGGGCAAGCAAAAGGCCACACCAGCAGCCCCCCAAAAACGACAAAAAACAATAAAATAAGCACAATCCCAGCCCATCCATGGCCTCAATTATGTTTAAATTCAAGAAGACACCCCACAGAAAGACTAGGCCCATGCAACACTCACCACCCCTGGGCAAAGGGCCACACCAGCAGGCCCAAAAAAACGACAAAAACCAATAAAATCTGCACAATCCCAGCCCATCCATGGCCTCAATGGTGTTTAAATTCAAGAAGACACCCCACAGAAAGACTAGGCCCATGCAACACTCACCACCCCTGGGCAAAGGGCCACACCAGCAGGCCCAAAAAAACGACAAAAAACAATAAAATCTGCACAATCCCAGCCCATCCATGGCCTCAATGGTGTTTAAATTCAAGAAGACACCCCTCAGAAACACTAGGCCCATGCAACACTCACTACCCCTGGGCATAAGGGATGAAAAGTAGGCAAAATAAGTGCAGGCCTCAGACACTGCCTCTCCTCAAAATGGCCCCCTTACACCCCAAGCACATGTTGCCTGTACCAGCCAGCACTCAAGATGGCCACCACCACCACCCACATGGCCAGTCCACATCAACAGTACACCCCCAAAAAACAGAAAAACAGCCAGAAATCACCACAATCCAATGCCATCCATGATGTTTACATCAAAGAGAGTGAGACCACACCACAGGCACACTCAGTCCATGCACCACCACCACCCCTGGGCAAGCAAAAGGCCACACCAGCAGCCCCCCAAAAACGACAAAAAACAATAAAATAAGCACAATCCCAACCCATCCATGGCCTCAATTATGTTTAAATTCAAGAAGACACCCCACAGAAAGACTAGGCCCATGCAACACTCACCACCCCTGGGCAAAGGGCCACACCAGCAGGCCCAGAAAAACGACTAAAAACAATAAAATCTGCACAATCCCAGCCCATCCATGGCCTCAATGGTGTTTAAATTCAAGAAGACACCCCTCAGAAACACTAGGCCCATGCAACACTCACTACCCCTGGGCATAAGGGATGAAAAGTAGGCAAAATAAGTGCAGGCCTCAGACACTGCCTCTCCTCAAAATGGCCCCCTTACACCCCAAGCACATGTTGCCTGTACCAGCCAGCACTCAAGATGGCCACCACCACCACCCACATGGCCAGTCCACATCAACAGTACACCCCCAAAAAACAGAAAAACAGCCAGAAATCACCACAATCCAATGCCATCCATGATGTTTACATCAAAGAGAGTGAGACCACACCACAGGCACACTCAGTCCATGCACCACCACCACCCCTGGGCAAGCAAAAGGCCACACCAGCAGCCCCCCAAAAACGACAAAAAACAATAAAATTAGCACAATCCCAGCCCATCCATGGCCTCAATTATGTTTAAATTCAAGAAGACACCCCACAGAAAGACTAGGCCCATGCAACACTCACCACCCCTGGGCAAAGGGCCACACCAGCAGGCCCAAAAAAACGACAAAAACCAATAAAATCTGCACAATCCCAGCCCATCCATGGCCTCAATGGTGTTTAAATTCAAGAAGACACCCCACAGAAAGACTAGGCCCATGCAACACTCACCACCCCTGGGCAAAGGGCCACACCAGCAGGCCCAAAAAAACGACAAAAAACAATAAAATCTGCACAACCCCAGCCCATCCATGGCCTCAATGGTGTTTAAATTCAAGAAGACACCCCTCAGAAACACTAGGCCCATGCAACACTCACTACCCCTGGGCATAAGGGATGAAAAGTAGGCAAAATAAGTGCAGGCCTCAGACACTGCCTCTCCTCAAAATGGCCCCCTTACACCCCAAGCACATGTTGCCTGTACCAGCCAGCACTCAAGATGGCCACCACCACCACCCACATGGCCAGACCACATCAACAGTACACCCCCAAAAAACAGAAAAACAGCCAGAAATCACCACAATCCAATGCCATCCATGATGTTTACATCAAAGAGAGTGAGACCACACCACAGGCACACTCAGTCCATGCACCACCACCACCCCTGGGCAAGCAAAAGGCCACACCAGCAGCCCCCCAAAAACGACAAAAAACAATAAAATAAGCACAATCCCAGCCCATCCATGGCCTCAATTATGTTTAAATTCAAGAAGACACCCCACAGAAAGACTAGGCCCATGCAACACTCACCACCCCTGGGCAAAGGGCCACACCAGCAGGCCCAAAAAAATGACAAAAAACAATAAAATCTGCACAATCCCAGCCCATCCATGGCCTCAATGGTGTTTAAATTCAACAAAACAGTTGTATCATGCACCCATAACCAACCCTGGTCCTACTGGATACTGTGGCTACCCACAATATAATTTATTTAATTTTCTGAAAAAGTTCCAAAATTGTACTTGCAGCAACTGTAATGCCCCAAACAAACTTACTTGTGAAAGTTGATTTCTAATCCAAAAGTGATCCAAAGACAGTCAAAAATGCCTCAAATCCAAATATCCAGCAGCACCCACAAAAAGTAATCCTTCCAGCTCCAGATCCAAATGAAAGTGACCAGGAGATGGACAAAGCACTGGGAGGAGCCTGCTGGACAGGAACAGGAAGTTGGAGACTGTGGGGCACTTCCTTCCTCCCCCCCCCAAAATGGACTCCTTGCAAAAAAAAAGGCCATGCAAATGTCAACCTGAGGAGTGATTCTGATAAAAATCATAATTTTCTGAAGGTTTATCCTGTTTGCTGGTGATTTTCTTGTGCGAAATTGCAAAATCTCTATTTCGCAAGTGCGAGATTGTTCCTTTCCGCCGCAACTACGTGTTCGCAATTGCGAACTCTCGCGAGGTGTGCTGTGCAAGGTGGCAAGCCGCGAGTACGTATTCGCGGGCGACAAACTCCCGCGGGAACACGCAGCAAGATCTAAAATGGCGCGTCACTCGCAAAGAAAAACAACTCGGCAAACGCTAAAATGACGGAAAGTGAACGCCGTGCACCACGCCGCGCGCCGCAACCAAGCAAAAAATCCGCCGCGAGCGGATTCACGGATTTTCGACAAATTCGCGAGAGTTCGCGGATTGCGAATTTGCCGAAAATCCGAAAAATCCGCGATCGGAGCGGATTTTACGCCCATGCTTAGTCTCAGCCACTGTAACTCAATTACAACAACGTTTCTGGTGGCGGGGACTGTACAAACAGACGCGTGATTATGTCCTTCTTTGTGACATATGTCAGCAGATTAAACCTTCGACTGCTGCGCGTCCGCCACAGACTCAGTTGTACATTTCTAATAAACCACTAGGTTGTGTTTATTTAGATCACTGCGGTCCTTTTTCATCTGATACTGCGTATAAGTACATCTTAGTTGCAGTTGATTCATGCACACGCTTTGTGTGGGTCTGGCCCCATCGCAGCACTGATTCACGGACTGTCATTAGAGATTTGGGCATCTTTGTAGGGATTTTTGCCTGTGGTACCTTCCATTCGGATCAGGGTCCGGCTTTCGCCTCTAAGGCGTATAAGGATGCCATGACTTCGTTGGGGGTCCAAGTCAAGTTTTCGTCTCCCTACAGACCTGAGGGTAACAGTGTAGTGGAGCGAATGAACCGTGATTTAAAGCAATCTTTGACAGCTCGAGTTATAGGCACTGGCAGAAACTGGCTAGCCCACCTCTATGGCGTGCAGCGTGCTCTTAATAATCTCCCTAGAAGGTCTCTGGGTGGGCGGACCCCATACGAAATGCTCTTTGGCATCAAGATGTACGTCCCTGACCTTGACGGTCTAGACTGTGTGGTTCGCGCCACTTCCTTTGACGCAGATGAACATTGCAATGTTTTACAGAATCTACAAAAGACCAGAGACGGTCTTGCAAAGGAACATTTGCCCTCCACGTCGGATGTTGCATTGCAGATCCCGGTAGTCGGCTGGCTACCCCAAGTTGGAGAACTGGTTCGTGAAAAGATCGATAACAAGAAAGAATTTGGTCCGTCCTATCGAGCTCCGGTTCCAGTCCTTGGAGTGAAGGGCACAAGAACAGTCATTTTACCACCACTTCCTGGTCGTAAAGAAAACAGGTTTATTTCAATTGACAATGTCAAGATACACAGAGTGGCCGATTCTTCTTAGTATGACACCGGCTGTTTCCTGTCCTTCCATTGTGAGAAATTCAGTTATGCCCACTGCTTCTAATAATGAAGCTGAAGTGGCCATCGAATTACCTGCAATTTCCAGTCCTTTATTAAATACTTTGCCCGGAACAAACCATGATGAAATAGACTATACTTACCCCACTGATTTGTCCATGCCTGACCTGCAAGCACGTTTAGCCACGGAATCCAGATTTTCATTTGACTCTGTTTCCCTTGCCTCGAGGGAACCCTCTCGTTTTGCAGTTTATGCTACCTTATTCAAAAAACATTTTTTGATTCCCCCTTGGACATATATCTGGCTGGTGCTTTTTTCGATATATCTTTTTATGTCAATTGGTTTTGTGTTTTATTTTTTTCGGTTGGTGAATGGACACTATGTCGAGGAAAGAACATGCGTTCGCCATCTCAATGGAACTTTGGCTCCCCTTTCCTCATCGCATTCTGCACATAGACTGAGAAGAGACTTAACATTTGTTAACATCACTGCTTGGCCTGTCCTTGATGGGATCGTGTGGGATGCCGTTCGATTTCAAATTCATGGGCCTACGGAAGTTGTTAATGTCCCTAACGTGCTTAGAGTTAATATGGGGGATGTGGTGAAACAAAACATACGTTCTGATGATTGGGATGTTCAGGCCGTAGAGTCTTTATTTTCTGATTTGAAGTACTATGCTGCCTTTGATGCTGAAGATTTATATTTAGAATCTGCTAATTATGGTGATTTATTTTGCTTTCAACATTTTGGCAATCACTTCTTACATAAAACGACATCCAGAAGGAATACTGTGAATTATACACAATGGGAGCATTGTCCGGCTCCTATACAAGGCAGTTCAAGTACTTTTTTGAAAAAGTACACATATTTTACTGACTTCAATCAGTCTAATCCTGAGTCCTTTTATTTTAAAATGACGCAGAAGCCTATGTCCAAGGTTAGACTTACCGATACCAAACTATTGTATTCGAAGTCCTTTCTAGATTAGCTGGCTATTGGCGGTTATGAGGTATGGAAGGAAATAATTGACCTGAAATCAGTTTGGGGTTCTAAGGACTGGCAGGTACAAGGCGATGAGGCTTTGCACCGTGCATGTCTCATCCCTAATCAGATTTTGTTTTTGAATTCAACTATTTCACAAACGACATGCTTTGGATTGGCTACTGCTAAAAAACTAAATTTTCCTTCTATCCCCGAGTTAGAGGAATATTCAGGCTGGAGTAATCATACTCAATTTTCGATTAGAGAATTACAGACCCTGTTGCTGAATTCTTCTTTTAACATATCCAGTATAGACCCTAAAGCTTGACTAGTGTGGCACAAGAGTGCTGATTCGTGCCAGCGCCGTTTTCTGGGTTTGTCTGACGGCTTTGCTCAGGTTAAACCAGATTCACGTTTTGAAACTGGGCATTCTGTCACAACTTACTCTGTGGGTAAATTATGTCAAACTTGGCTGAAGCATTCTAAATTATCTGCAGTAAAATTACATCTTGCAAAGCTAAATGATGATGTAGATTTAAATGATTTCATAAAAGGCCCGGCTAGTGGTAGGTCGAAAAGATGGATATATGCTGTGTACAATGAAATATGGAAAACATCGCAGATTGAGGCTGCAACACGACTTAGGGCTATCGATCAAGCAAATCTAGAGAAAGTCCTTGCAGTGGTAGACAATAGTATTAACATGCTTTCTTCACGCATTTACACTTTAGATAACATTGTGTCTTCTATAGTGGATATTGTGCATGATGAGGTATCTGTTTTGTACCATGGTCAGAATCAATTACGTTCTATCATGCAATTTGCATGGACCCTGCAAACGCTTAAATCTGGCAAGGTGCCATGGGGCTACATGAACGTGTCCTCTCTCTTTGCACCCTTTAATTTGACTGACAAACAACGCTTGCTTTCTATGCGAGATGCTTCTTTTTCTATGTTACATATTGAGAAATTGGAATCCTTGCCTTTTTCTGTGGCAGAAGCCTCAGCTGCAACGTGGCTTATCCACGGTCTGTTAACATTACCTTTTGCTTTGTATAAATTTACTAACTGTATGAAATATGTTGCCATAGGTCGCTATGAGCCTTTGGGTAGTGGTTTTCTCCATGAAGTATGGTCCCTTCCTTTCACTTATAGATGTTTGAGGGACGGCCAAGAAGTTTATCTAAATGGGGAGGAATGTACAGAAACTCCAGATCATTCGTTAATGTGTAGACACATACAATTACACGGTTCTTGCAATCAGGACCGACCAAACTTGGCCTGTGTTTTAAAAGGCACTCCTGTACCAGCAATTACCCCGACTTTTACCTTGTTAGGGAATGGAAGTTATTTACTTTTGAATAATGAAGATTGTTGCGGGTTAATTAAAGGTGTATCTTATGTGGTAACAGTAAGTGAACGTGTCGTTTGCTGCAGAAATGTCCTGTACCCACCCACACATGAAAATAGGGAGGTTTCCATTTGGCCACGCATACCAACCTTGAAGGCAGAGTTCAACGGCATGACTAGACTGAGGGCTCTATTGTCCCAGAAAGAAGTGGCCTTGAGTTCGGCTCGGGAAACTTTCGTGCTTCACATAGCTAACACCCGGACCGAGGTTCAGGCCCTTTTAAATACTGATTTACCGTTGCATTTTGGTGAAATGATACATTCTATCTTTAACGCGTCCTCGACATCTGGGCTAGCGCATTTTTTTAAAGCAGTTCGCAGCGGCCTTGTGACTTCATTTGAAAAAATATTTGGAGTAATCCCTAGTTTCTTTCATTCCATTTTCTCGAGTCTGTTTGGTGGATTCCCGGTTTTACTGGCACTAGCGGCAGGCGTCCTAGTTGTTCTCTGCTTCCTTAAATATGGATGCCCCACATGTGGAAGAAGCGGCCCAGCCTCTGCTGCCGCTGTTTCGCAACCAAATGCTTGAATATTTTGGCACACTGCCGCTTGCGATTTTAAGCACGGCATATGGATTATCGTTTCGATTTTCCTACTTCACCTGTGTCCAGCCTGTGTTTCACTGCCTGAGCTGTGATTTTGATTGGGCCATTGATTTGTGTCTCTGCGGACCGGTTTCTCCTGGCGTCGATTTTAATCAGCTGATGAGTCCTATCACTACTCACGAGTTGGTTTGTTCTGACGAAAGGATTATGGCCATAGCAGCGGTGCATGGACTAATGGGTCCCTGGGATATATTCACGGCAGCGCAGGATTTCTTGGAACTGAGCTTTCTGGAGAACCCACCGAGTTGTCCTCTGATGGTAATAGAGGCTCCGATACTTGGGGAACACGTATGTTCTTTTCCACTTTTGAATTGGATGGCTGAACTGTTTTCTGATGAAGACGGTGATTTCATGCTGGAGGCTGTTGCTGCATATTTTGCTTATACGGTCTTGTCCTAAAAACTTTTCCATGGTTTATTCCCGGCCATTTGACTTTCAGCTTGCATATTTTGCGATTTTTAGTACATTGATCAATTTCCCAGGCCTATTGACTTGAGCAAAATATTAGAATTTTTTAAAGTATTTTCATGGCTCGCGGTTCTTGAATTCTGCTTTCATGAAGTTGCCCTTATCTTATCTTATCCGTCCTCGGATCATGGGGGGGTGTCATATAGCTGCTGTATATCTTTATAATGTGTTAAGTTAGCATAGGCTCATTAAATGTTTAAACGCCATTTTTCCTTTTGCTGCTTCTGCACACGACACTTAATTGTTGATTTAGCTTTCAACCTAGTAGTTCGTTGTGGTTTACTTGAGAATAATATGTTATTACTCTGATATCAGCTTTGCTTAATAAACTATGTCTGCACATAGAGTGCTGAAGCCTCAAGAACAACACGATACAGAATTATTATGAGGTCTGATCTTCGCGCCTTTATAGACATAATATAAGTGCAGCTTCTGCCAACTTTGGGCTTGAGGCGGGTTTTTATATCACTTTGCTTGAGGCACAAACACACTTGATGCTGTTCGCATGCAGAGAGAGCTGGTGTATGCTGATGTGATCTCTTCATTCTAGGATCCTGAGGTATGGGCCCGCCCTAATACAACCCAAAGAGACCTTCTTAGCTATTAATATAATATGCGAGTTAGGGAGGGTGAGAAATAAGTGTTGTTAACCCTTATTGATTTACAGCATGGTAACATGCTGTCACCATTCGCTTTCTATGGACTAGTAACTAGGCTTGTAGCTTTGTTGCTGATAATATGTTTACTTGTATTATCTAAGATACTGCGCCTGAGAAGACGGCATTAGTAAATAAACATTTCAAATGCTCACAAGTTCTTCTTTACTCCATGTTCTGGTTTGTAATGATTGTATAACGAAAGAGTGCTCATGTGTTCCACGTAACCTGAGGTTGGTGAGTTCATGTTATGGTTTGTCTAAACATTGGGAGTTGGTTATGACCAATGAGACACTGTAGCTTGCTCGGTAAGGGGTTTGTTGGGTACTAATGTGAGTTTTGGGTCACCCTAATTCGCTGAGGTTCCAATCCTCTGTGCACAGTTCTGTGGGAGAACAGAAACCCTGCTACAGTGCATTACATTAGTATCCTCGCCCTCTGGTCACTCTGTCTAGAAAGGTACATAGAACGTACAAAAAACAATTACTAAATAAGAAATTGATAAATATTCAATAAAGTATGCTGATTTAGGGGACCTACGTTTACAGACACAATAGATACATCGCAGTAGGCCAATTTAACAGTTGCAAACCAGTTTGGAAATTTCGCTGCTCAAGAAACTTTTTGGCCATCAGGCCAACTGTTTGATGCAAGTTCATCAACAAAAGTCAACAACAAAAATATAGGCAAATATCCACTTTACATACAGAGGGCATGATTCAGAAACTGCAATTTATGGTACTATTGTAGATCTAATGTCGTACTACATTAGTGCTATGTTACTAATGTACTACAAAATGCTGTTGCTTGAAAACAATATTGGAAATATTTTCATGTTAAATATTAATGTAGATTAATTGTATACATTAATTTCTAAATATGGAACATGCTACAGCACTATTAACATACTTTTTTAATGCATTATTTAATGAATTTAAATATATTGATTTAAAATTATTTTTCTTTAGTTGAAATGCAATAATAATTTTGAATCTAAAGAAAACAAAATATCAGTTTTATTATGCTTGAATAATTAGTAAAAAAAGATAAATAGAACTAATTTAAAGTAATGTAATTATATTTTAATAAAATGTTTTACATTAATGTTTGAAGTCAAAAAAGGTTGTTAAATATATTTTAAGTACATAATAAATACAAGTACTATTAATTAGTTTACATGTATTGACATTTCAAACTACTTTAAAAGTATCTTCCTCCATTATTGCCTATGAAAGGGTATGCAGAACAGTGTTCAGCCATGTCTAGTGCTGGACTTACTATGGGTGTGCAGTTGTACTTTAGAAGTGCATTTTGTGAATAGTAATAGCATATTCTAGTACTACAGTAGCACTACAAAGTGGAGTTTGTGTATAATGCTCTTTGGATGTTAGTCAAGATGTCAAAACATATCGACAGCAAAAATATTGAATTCCAAAATATCTTCAAAACTCTGGTAAGTAAATTGAAATTTAACACCATTAAAATAAAAAAAATACATCATTTATAAATTTACTACAAAAACTTACAGTAAAATAAAGTTCTAAAAGTAAAATAAAAAGATATATCAAAATAATTTAAAAAATTCTGATAAAAAATGGACTTGGAAAAGTCAAATTCACTTCTTCATCTCAGACCTGACCAACAACAGGAAAAATGTTGGCCATTGGAGGTGTTAGATTTAATATTTGCACTCCACCTTAAGAAATAGCTGGAAAAGTGAAAGACTTTGATTTGGTTAGATTTTTATATTCTCAAGCTCATGTGAGCAGCTGAGTAGCAGTAGGGGAAGTGTTGGACTTTGGAGGGGTCAGAATTGCTATTCCCACTCCAAAATAAGGAAAGATAGGGAAGCTATCGGACCATGGAGCCATCAGATTTACTATTTTCACTCCAACCTGAGCAACACTTGGTAAAGTGTCAGACTTTGTAGCGATCAGATTTACTGTACTCACTCTCTAACATGAGCAACGATAAAGAAAGTGTTGGTTTTTGGAGGGATTACATTTACTATTTTCACTCCAAGTTGACCAACAATAGGGAAAGTTGTTGGATTTTGGAGGGATCACATTTACTGTTCCCACTCCAATGTAAGCAACATTAGGGAAGGTGTTGGATTTTGAAGGGGTCCTATTTACTATTCTCACTCCAATATGAGCAACAGTAGGGAAAGTGTTGGACTTTTGGATGGATTACAATTACTATTCTAACTCCAGTCTGAGCCACAGTAGGGATAATGTGGACTTTGGGCAGTTCAGATTTACTATTCCCACTTCAACCTGAGCAATAGGAGGGAAAAAGTGTTGGATTTTTCATGGGGTCAAATATGCTATTCATACTCCAACGTAAGCATCAGTAGAGAACATATTAAACTTTATAAAGGCCAGATTAAATATTTCATATCCCAAAGTAATACAATATAAGTGACATATATATACCTTAAATAAACAAAATATATTTACTCAAAAACTTTTAAACGTTATATAATTTAAATAAATTTGTACATGATAAAAACACACAATTCACATATAAAATGATACACAGAATTACATGTAATAAAAAAAAATATATATATATATATATATTTATATATATATATATATATTGTGCTCAGAGGGGAGTGTCCAACAGGTAAGTTGCACTCAGACAAAGGATAGCTTTCCCCAACAGCTTTTATTATCGGTCAAACCCCAACACTTGCCAGCAAGTTATAAGCATGTGACTGCAATCCTGACGCATTTCGAGTAGTCCTCTTTTTCAAAGGATGAAGCAGTCAGAAAGCGCATGTTGGCTCTCACCTCCATTTTTCAAGCAATATCGCATGCCCCTGATTGGCTACTCTGTATGAGTTAATGCGTGGCTTAATGGGAGATAAAGTCCTTTCTTTACTCCACAATGGATGCGCCTTCAAATTAAAATGCAGCAGTAAGGCTCTCACATGGGCCTCTGGAAAGCGTAGCTGTTAATATCCGTGTCTTTTGCCTCACTTTCGGAACCCCTCATATACGATCTCCGTTACCTCCACATTTCCAAAGTGGTGCGAACTCAGCGGTAGGACAGCCGCTAGAAACATCGTGCTCAGAGGGGAGTGTCCAACAGGTAAGTTGCACTCAGACAAAGGATAGCTTTCCCCAAACAGCTTTTTTTATCGGTCAAACAGCAACACTTGCCAGCAAGTTATAAGCATGTGACTGCAATCCTGACGCGTTTCGAGTAGTCCTCTTTTTCAAAGGATGAAGCAGTCAGAAAGCGTATGTTGGCTCTTACCTTCATTTTTCAAGCAATATCGCATGCCCCTGATTGGCTAATCTGTATGAGTTAATGCATGGCTTAATGGGAGATGAAGTCCGTTCTTTACTCCACAATGGATGCGCCTTCAAATTAAAATGCAGCAGTAAGGCTCTCACATGAGCCTCTGGAAAGCGTAGCTGTTATATATATATATATATATATATATATATATATATATATCATACTCCAAAAGTTACCTTAAACGAGAGAGCCCATACACGGGTAAGTAGTGCTTTAGGATTTATTCATGACTGCAGCGCAACTTCATAGACAGTGCAAAGTCCATAGATTGTAGCCAGACACGTTTCGGGCCCTTGCCCTTAATCATTGGCTTTCGATAACTGGAAGATGCAGGAACATGAAGGTGCACTTGTAGTTGTTATAAATCCCCGCCCCCATGGGCGTAGTCGCTTGCACGGCCTCCTGGGATTTGGAGTGCACCTTTGTTTTACTCATGGGAGCGTTACTGCAAACCAGTAGTGAATTCATCAGTATTCAGTATATATATTAGCGTAGCTGTTAATATATATATATCCAATTCCAAAAACTGGAAAAACTCTACGAGCGCGAACTCCGCAAATGGTGGGAGGGGACATCATTGCAGGGATATATCGAGGTACAAAGGGTACCTCTAGGATTACGGATTTTTACTGTCCCTGCATACGAAAATCCCGACCCCCTCCTGCTGGAAACATGGGCTACACATATAGCCAACTCATGTAAAGGAATGTTGGAAATCTTAGTCCAATTTGCATGGAGTGACCGTGATAAGGTGGTAAAAGAGATTGAGGAGTTAGAAGAACAACTCTCAAAAAACCCTGACAAAGAAGAACAAGAACAACTCAGAGCGAGTATGAAGAAAAGATTACAGAAATATGAGATAAAGATCAAATTGAGAAAGCAAGAAAAATTTGACCGTGACGAACGGGACTACGCGATGGGCAGGGTCCTGACCTTCTCCAAAAAATATGATCAGCCACGAAAAGAAGTAGCAAGAAAGAGCCAAATGCCAAAAACATCACCGGAAGTAAGGGTAGAAACTTCCGATTCAGATGCCACGGCGAGTGAAATATCCGGCGATGAAATGGCAGGTCCGGCAACAATAACAACTACCAAAACTCCTTTTCAACAGGAGTTCAAAGTAATCCAGGAAAGTTGGCTCAGAGATGGCAAGAGCAAACCCCCGGAAGGGGCAGGCAAACCAGACGTGGCGGCTGGAAAGGGAAGAGGCAGCGGGCAAGTAAAAACAACTCCAAGGGTAACCAGAAGCCAGAGAAGAGTCAGATGGTAACTGCATCTGACCATCTCACGTAAGTGAACCTATCCCAAAGATCCCTAACATCTGCGGAAGAGTCCATCTTGAAATTAGGACTTACATTCTGTCCGAATAACAATATGGAATATACTCAGACGAGAATCGATCTGTACAAATTTATCAGAAAGGTCAAATTACACAAGTTTTTTAAGGTAAAACCAACTGTAAAAGAAGTTAAACATCTGAGAAACAACAAAAAGGATACTGACCTTTTAACTGTCAATGACTTGACTGCATGTGAAGTTCTGCAAAACCTGAGATCAGAGGGACACATGGAAACGAATATGACAAGCAACACCCTCACACAAAGACTAGCCAATGTTAACATTGATCAAGACGCACCCAAGAGCGGGTTCAAACTTGTATCTAAATTTGTTCCACAAACCGCTGTGGATGCGAATGATATTTTTTCTGATGCAGTCATCAGGGATCTGATGGCTATGAGGACAGAACAGAGTTTTCAAAAACAAAACTTCAATGTCACCAAAGAACAAAACTTGGCTATAAAAGGTCTGATGGAGGATAAAACTATCATATGCAAACCCTCCGACAAAGGAGGTAACATCGTTATCATGTCGAGGGAACAATATGTTGCAGAAGCTTTGCGTCAATTACAAGACACAACTTGTTATGCTGTGATAATGAAAAAGGATTACTTGGCGAGCATTGACATCTTACATGATCTGCTTAAGAAATGGCATGACAGGCAGATGTTGGAACTCGAAGAATATCTTTTTCTAAAGACTGTGAATCCTATCTTACCTTGTTTTTACCACCTGCCCAAGGTTCATAAAAACACTGTTAATCCCCCAGGGAGACCTATCATCTCCTCCATAGGGGGACTTACTGAGAATCTCTCAAAATGTTTGGACCATTACCTGTTTAACTTTGTACTCTCATTGAAGTCTTACATCAGGGACACATCGGACTTCATTGAGAAAGTGGAACACCTAGACTGGCAACCATTCTATGTACTCGTAACTCTAGACATAACAAGTCTTTACACATGCATTGAGCATGAACAAGGTCTCTTTGCTATAGAATATTTCCTAAACAAAAGAGAACTGAAATATCTAATGCATAACAAGATGCTGTTAGAACTCATCAAATTTTGCTTGTATAATAACATCTTTCTTTTTCAGGATGACATATACAGACAGCTTTCTGGTACGGCGATGGGCTCCTGCTTCGCCCCCAGCTATGCAAATTTATTCATTGGCTGGTGGGAGGAGCAGGTAGCCTGGGCCCCCAGGAATGCCACATGGAACAACAAAGTGGTTGTATGGAGCAGGTATATTGACCTGTTCCTTGTCTGGGATGGGTCAATAGCAGAGGCCAACGAGTACATACAAGCGCTTAACGATAATGATTGTAATTTGAGATTTACGGGAGAGGTGAACAACGAAAGGGTCAATTATTTGGACCTTCAAGTTAGTGTGAGGGACGGTAAAATCTGCCCTCAACTCTATCAAAAACCTACGGCTGGCAATAGTGTACTGCACGCCTCCAGTAGTCACCCCCGAAAACTCATAAACAGCATCCCCTACGGGGAATTTCTAAGACTTAAGCGCAATTGTACTCAAAATGAGGATTTTGAACAAGCAGCCAGTGACAGTGTGGAAAGATTCTCAGATAGAGGTTATAATTTTAACCTCTTACAGGATGCTCTGAATAGAGTGAGGAAATTACCTCGCAGTTCCCTCTTTGCTAAAAAGACCCGTCCCATTACTGATGGCAAATTCCGCATGATCACACCCTATTCAGCAAACTCTTTCAGGTTAAGATCCATAATGACCAAACATTGGCACATTTTAAAAGCTGACCAAATTGTTGGATCCGATATACCAGCTGTTCCACTCATAACCTTCAAAAAGGCTAGATCACTACGTGACCATATGGTCCATAGCCATTTGAAGCCTCTAGAGAAGAAGCAAGGTATGTTGAAAGATGCCAAAGGTTTTTTCCCTTGTGGAAAATGCAAAGCTTGCTCAGCCAGCAAGAGAACCTTGACATATGATGTGAAAGGTTGTAAAGGGTGCAAGAGAATTAACAAATTTATGTCTTGCCACACAGATCATGCAGTTTACTGTCTAATGTGCCCCTGTCAATTGAAATATATTGGCAGCACTATCAACCCTGTAAAACTGAGAGTGTTGGAGCATATGCGGGCCATCACGAACAAAGATTTTACTTATTCGGTGGCCCGTCACTTTGCAATCAAACATGACAGCAACAGGGATCTCCTGAGATATTTCTGTTTGGACTGTGTTGTTGAAAGCCCAAGGGGAGGAAACAAATTACAGACACTCAGGAGACTAGAATCACGATATATAATCTATTTGGAGACCAGGGCACCAGGAGGTCTTAATATGGGAGAGGAATTGTCATCGCATGTGGGATAATTAGAGAACATCGGTATTGGAAATTGTGAATGACAAGGTGTCTAAATGAACTGCAGAGAAAATGTTTCGCTGTATGGAAATACAAAGAATATGAACTATAGAAGGGTTTATTAGAATTGAACATGCACCTATTTGTGAATCACGTTGGGTATTAGAAATGCTTGAGGCATGTTAAAGTTCACCTGTCCATGAAATTATCCTGAGACTTAGGCAGCCATTTAGGCTGCAATTGCCGATACACGGCAAGATATTACGTAAATTGGTATTTTAAATCTACGATATTCGTATATTTATGGGGACGTTATGGTTTCATAACGTCATTTTCTCAGAAATTTGATGTTCGGGTGAATAATGCCCATAAGACCTCATTAACGAAGTGGCACTAAAGAATATTTTTCTTGTCACATCCCTTGCCGATACACGGCGTGAATAGGTGGTAGAATAATTTCATTGAAACATTCACTGTAAAAATGAATTGTAACGCAATGCATATTCAAAGATGGCGCGCAAAACTTAATGTTTGTTGATGTCCGTATTTGTTTCAATGACCCAAGTAAACACAGATAATGGTGCCGCGCCGCGCATTCAGATGTGAACACTGACGAAGGGATTCATTCCGAAACGCGTTTGTTCTTTGAATAAATCCTTTGCTGAATGCTGAAAACCCCGTGAGTGCTGTATTTCTTCTGACCCGGCTGGGTATCCTAGAGGAATTGGAGCTAATATTTGTTACGCGGGGCACCTACGCGCAACAGCACCCGCTTTCGAGTGACTCATGTTATTGGTATAACTAGGAGCTTGGATATATATATATATATATATATATATATATATATATATATATATATATATATATATATATATACATACATATATATATATATATATATATATATATATATATATATATATATATATATATATATATATATTAATTTGAAGGCTCATCCATTGTGGAGTAAAGAAAGGACTTCATCTCCCATTAAGCCACGCATTAACTCATACAGAGTAGCCAATCAGGGGCATGCGATATTGCTTGAAAATTGGAGGTGAGAGCCAACATGCACTTTCTGACTGCTTCATCCTTTGAAAAAGAGGACTACTCGAAACGCGTCAGGATTGCAGTCACATGCTTATAACTTGCTGGCAAGTGTTGCCGTTTGACCAATAATAAAGGCTGTTTGGGGAAAGCTATCCTTCGTCTGAGTGCAACTTACCTGTTGGATACTCCCCTCTGAGCACGTTGTTTCTAGAGGCTGTCTTGCCGCTGAGTTCGCACCACTCTGGAAATGTGGAGGTCATGGAGCTCGTATACGAGGGGTTCCCAAATTGAGGCAAAGGACACGGATATTAACAGCTACGCTTTCCAAAAGGCTCATGTGAGAGCCTTACTACTGCATTTTAATTTGAAGGCGCATCCATTGTGGAGTAAAGAAAGGACTTCATCTCCCATAATAATAATAATAATAAAACCACTTGTAGAGCGCATGGTTACACTAAAAACAGTGTGTCCCCACGCTAAGAAATGCTGTCGCTCCCTGAAGAGGCCGAGAGCCGGGGAAAGCCTACACCCCGGGCTGCAGACTCAGTTATTCCCTTGGAAACAGGTAGGTTTTGAGTTTAGATCTAAAAAGAGTTTCTGAGGGTTCCATGCGCAGATTGAGGGGGAGATTGTTCCAGTGTTTGCTCGCAAGAAAGCGGAAGGAGCTGCCTCCCATCCTACTCCTGCGCACACGTGGGATTTGAAACAGCATTGTTCCAGCCGATCTGAGGTCCCGAGAGGGACAGTGAATAGTGAGAAGGTTGCGCAGGTATCTTGGTCCTTTGCCCTGTGCAATGCGATGGCAAAGCAGAGGGCTTTAAATTTAATACGCTCCTCGATGGGTAGCCAGTGGAGTTTTTGTAGTGCAGTTTTGCCGGACGCTCTTCGCGGGAGATTAAGTACCATACGAGCAGCAGCATTTTGGACACATTGAAGTTGGTGCAAGCCTTTCCTGCTCAATCCTAAGAGGAGGGCATTACCGTAGTCCAGATGCGGAGTCACTAGGGCATGAACAAGAGTCTTCCTAGCACTGATCGGTAGCAGATCAAGAACTTTACGGAGTGTTTTTAATATTCCAAAGCATTTACTCGTAATTTTGTTGATCTGTTGCTTGAAGGAAAGTTCCGCATCCAGCCATATTCCTAGGTTCTTAATCGAAAGTGCTGGGCGGGGAACTACTCCTAGATTGGCAGGCCACCAAGCCGGCGACCATGCAGTGGAGGACTTGCCCACCATCAATAGCTCAGTTTTGTCGCCATTGAGGCAAAGGCAGTTATTGTTCATCCAATCTGCTACTGATCGCATACAGTTGGAGAAATTGGTGGCGTCCTCCGCCAAGTTGTTGGAAAGGTTAATTATTAGCTGGGTATCGTCAGCATATGTGACGATATCCACACCATCATTTTCCACCAATTGGGCTAGGGGTTCCATATATAGATTAAATAGCGTCTGGCTCAGACTTGAGCCCTGTGGAACCCCATGTCTCAGTTTGCGAAGAGACGATTTATAAGGAGGACAATGTACCTGAAAACTTCTATTTTCCAGAAAAGATCTCATCCACTCTAAGGCTGTTCCTACCACTCCCAGATCAGAGAGGCGAGACAGCAGCGTTGAGTGCAGCACGGCACCCATAAAGCCACGCATTAACTCATACAGAGTAGCCAATCAGGGGCATGCGATATTGCTTGAAAAATGGAGGTTAGAGCCAACATGCGCTTTCTGACTGCTTCATTCTTTGAAAAAGAGGACTACACGAAACGCGTCAGGATTGCAGTCACATGCTTATAACTTGCTGGCAAGTGTTTCTGTTTGACCGATAATAAAAGCTGTTTGGGGAAAGCTATCCTTTGTCTGAGTGCAACTTACCTGTTGGACACTCCCCTCTGAGCACAATATATATATATATATATATATATATATATATATATATATATATATATATATATATATATATATATATATATATATATTGAGAAAATGTGGGGTCTGTGCCCTTGGTTGCTGATATATATATATATATCTTAAATAACATTAAACATGTTCACATGATATATTTTATATATATTCGTACATGGTAAAAACACAAAATTAACATATAAAGTGATACACAGAATTATATTTAAAATATATTCAAAATTCTTCTAACGCTAATACCCTTAACTTCCAATAATCACTACATTAAATTAAGAACAGAAAAAATAACTTCACACATTGTTTAAAATACAATAATCCTATCAAATTACTTATTATACAAAAACAACTTAAGCAAGATATAATTAACTAATCCTCAACTTAATGAAAGCAGTTGAACAATTATCACTATCAGCTATCTAATTAACCAATTAACAATTTTTTTTACCATAGTGTTAAAATTATATATCAAATAACTAAAGAAAAGTACATAGTTATCTAATAATCAAATTAAAACTTATAAAAAAATGTTATAATCAATTAAAAATAATTATAAATCTTCCCTCCCTTTTCCCCTACAACCCCAAATACCTGCCAAGAAATTGACATAAACAAAAAATAATGACTACATCAAAACAAAACCACACTAAAAAATAATTAAACATGCACAACTATACTTTAAAAAAAAATACAACTCACACAAACTGGCGATATAAACTTTGGGACCTCCTTGGTATAGAGAAATTAACGGCCTTTGTGGAACATAAGCTTCGTTTATTTGAGAAAATATGGGGTCTGTGCCCTTGGTTGCTGATGCTGAGCTCTTTGGAGTTGACTTATTGGCGAGTGCTACTTCTTACAACGGTGACCCCCAACTAGACTTTATCATCCCATCTTCTGATTTCCTGCCTCAAATATGTTGGGAGAGAATGGTGATTGCGAGCATCTTTCTCTCCTCCTTTCCTCTTTCCTCCCCGCTTTCTACTGTCCCCAATGACACTTGATTTTACCCTCTCCTTCCCACCTCTCTTCTCCCTCATTTCCCTTCCTAATTGTTAGTCATTTTAGTTCATTTTTTTCACCGAACGGTAGATGTAAGCTGGGTTACATGTTATATAAAAAACAATAAAAGCAATTTCATCCTAAAAAAGATACAAAGGATTTAACAAATGACATTCTTACCTTCTATATTCTATCACTTTACATTTTGTCAGAAAGCTGTTAGGCCTGTGGTGCCTTATATGGTGCTTTTCCTGATACACCTGCATTCAAAACGATCAGCTACCTGACTCTGCAGAATGTGTGTGATAGTTCAGATTGTATTTCTTCAGTGGCCCATCCATCTGCTGTGCATAGAAGTTGAACCACAGCAGAGTCCCCCGGTGCATACCATGCTTCTACTCTCTAAGGAAAGAATACTGTTGCCTAAGAAAGGCCTACTGTTCCCTACCCATTGGGACCTTAGCAGTTTTTAAAAGGTAAACCCCTCTCACCAGTCTTTCAAGCAAGCAAAAGTTAGTGTTCCATAGCATCAAAAATAGCCAAAAGTGGGGTGTCCGAGTGTGGCTTCTCCACCAAAGGAACTTGGGTCACAAAGCGTGAGCTCCCGCTGCTAAAGGTCGTTCTCAGAAGTAACCCAATGCTCCCGGGGATAGATATGAAAGCCTGCCAGTTGTCGATGCTGTGGGGAGGCAATTGGCATGGCGGGGAGCCCCAGGAGCAGCAGCCCCCCTCCTGATCAGCTGCCTGATAATGTAATTGGTGACGCAGCCAAGATGGCCACCACCATCAGACAGGAGTCCCGACCCCTGTAATTATCTCCCCCACCCCAGGCGACACAAACAATTCAACACTGTGCACTTACCCTGAGTGGATTGAGTGCAGGTATGACGGGACTCTGTGGTTTTGGGTTGGCTAGCCCCCCTGTGGGGCAGAGCTCCTGAGACGACTCTGACAGCTGTGGAGGACAGTGAGCAGTACGCTCACCCATGGCTGCCACGATGAGGGCATGGCTGGCTTGACCTCAACAGCACTGCCTCTCATTACAGGAGATGTCATCCCTATATATTCAGACAGTTCCAGAGAGTCAAGGAAAAAAGGTCAGTCATATGCAAAGCAGTACACTCAAAGATACCCATCTGCTCAAAGGAGCATTGGCTACAGCTAAGGGAACCCACCACCCACCCTTCCCACCTCCCCTTGTTATATTCTGAGGAGTGGTGAAGCCATCAATGACTTGCAGACAGCTCAGGAAGACCCGTAAGTGATGCCTGGTGGAGAGAGCACACATAGCTCACTATGGTGCGGAAAAAAAGTCACAAGATGACTTCATCCAACGAGCTAGAGAAGTATGCCTTCAGAATGACAGGGGAAGCGAGTAGAGGGGATCCACCACTGGGATGTGCCGACCCGGAGACTAAGGACCCACCCTTAAAGAACGTCTCCAGGCCATTATGTATTCCAGCATGATGTTAGAAAAAGAAATTTGCATGATTGCAGTCAATGTCACTTTAATTTCTAATCACATAGAGAAACATAATGAGAGTTTCTACTGCTGAGGCAACATTGCAGGACATTGAGACCTCCCTCAAAACCCTTTCAGGTGAAGTCCGTCAACTTAAGAAAGCTATGCATTTGTTACATGCCAGTGCAGAAGATGCAGAAAGCAGATCTCGCCACAACAACATGTGCTTCGTGGTCATCCCCTAAAAATCTGAGAGATCTAAGGTGGAGAAATTCATTGAAAACTTTGGAATGTTCTATTTACCAGCTAGTGAACTATCTTCGTACTTCTTAGTGGAGATGGTCCATAGGGTGCCGGAGTTAAAACCGAAACTGGACAGGAGATCTGGACCAATTTTAGCCTGATTCCTACACTTCTGAGACCATGATGCTGTCCTTAGAGGGGCATGACAACACACAGCACTGCATTTTAAAAAAACTAGTCAGTAATAGTCTTCCTGGGCTGGGAAAATCCTTGCTCATCTTCCGAACAGACATGGAACTGGTTGTGATTGTGATTGGCGATGGCCCCTGGATGCAGCAGGCCTCTGATCTTCTCTACTGCAAACGACTGGAGACCGGCACCATCGCCGGGTGGCAAGTGGCAAGTGGCCTCTGAATGCGATGGAGCGACTTGAGTTGGAAATGGAGGACAATAGCCGTGACATCCGGAGGTAAGGGGCATGCTGAGACTGGAGATTGCACAGACAACATTGGACTACTAATCCCCCCTATGAGGCGTAAGGAGTGGATAAAGTAACCAAAACAGGTTTTTGATGTTGGGTGTGGGAGGCACAGACCCCAGGCATTGAGGAGGCAGACACTTCTACACACGCAGCCTGGGGGAGATTAGAGTTTGGTAGGGAATTCCAACACTTCAGCAGACACACAGAGGGGTATGCAGACTAGCACAAAGAACGGATAAATGCAAGGGCCCACATTATCCACATGGTGACAGACCCAAGCATGTCTTGTCAGGAGCTCACAGTCCTCAGTAGAACGTAAATGGTGTGGAGAGCAGCAAATTGAAGTGAGAGGTGGTATCACGGCATTTAAACTGACCCAACCGAGGGGCCCATTATGATGTCGGGGGGATTGGCCCTGCCAGGCTGGCGGTAGCCACCGCCAGCCTGGCGGGGGCAATGCGCCCGACATCCGCATTTGTTTTCTCCCCCGCCATATTAGTATGGCGGGGGGACCTCGGCTGGCGGAAACACCGTCCGCCGATTTTCCGCCCCTGTCGCCTTGCTGCCTGGGTGGAAAAGGAATAATATGGTGGCGGTGTCTTTCAGACACCGCCAGCCATATTATGATGGGCAACTGTGGTTGCCTTTCCGTGGCGACATTGGGCATGCGGAAAATGCCTGTGGGAGCCCGTTGCTGGCCCCCAAGGACTCGGGGGTGGGGAGGGCACATGGGGGTACCTATGGTACCCCCCAGCAGTTCCATGCACAGCATGGCAGGTACCGCGCGGTGCCTGCCATGCTCTGCATAGAAGTGCACAGCATGCTCTCCTGCCATTGTGGTGGGCGGTGCTAAGTGCACCACCCGCCACAATGGTAGGAATGCGCCCACCACTGTGGCGGTCGCATCCTAATGCTGCCGACGGGACCCCCACCCTTATGGCGGGCGGTCCCTACTACCGCAAGGATGGCGGGCGGGTTGTTGGGAAATCAAGTCCTGAGAGAGAGATACCAGACCTCCTTCATTCTAAACCAAGGTACGGAGCTGATTAAACCCTTAGAGAATTCTTGGATTAGATTCTTGCAAAGGAATACTGAAACTAAGCTACACCTCACTTACTTCTTCCCTTGTACTAGACCTAGGTTAGGTACACCGGGGCAGGCGTATTTTAGAAGCACCAGTTGAGTACTTTTACTCTTTTTTTATTAATGTATATATTCTATGTATTTTATGGCTTTTTCAGTATTATTTTATAATACTCTTTGTACTGTACACATTATGCTTTGCAACCAGTATTACGATTGTAGCAGTTCATTTCCTCTGCATGAGAAAGAAGACTGTTCAATAAATATCCTTTTATTGAAAACGCCCGTCTCTCTATTTCTCTGCACCTCTGGTGAAACGAAGCATGCACGATTGACTGAGTGAAATAACTATCTATTGTTTCCACGACTCTAGAGATAGATTTCTTATTCTTGGGAAACAAAGTTGTCATGTTTATGCGGTTATCAGAAACAAATCCCTTTTTGTGTATTCGAGAAAGTTTCTAGTGATCTCTGAGGTAGCTGGCACTCACAATTAAGTCTAGTATATTCGGTAGAGACCTAGTCGACTTCAGTCCTACGTCAAATCTATCTATAGGATATACTATTCCAATGCGCAGAGCCTATTGGGAATATAGGAACTACACTACATGGCGCCCAACATTTGGTAAGGTGATAATTTAACGCTAGATACTAGAGTAACTCAGTCGTGCTTTTCACACAGACCCCTTTTTTCCGAAAAATACTCCAATAGACGTATTTAGTGGGTTAAAGGATAAAATATCCGCAATAACTGAGTAGGACGAAAAATCTTATGTATTAGTTATTGGTTTGTTCAACGTTGCAGGATACCGTGTTCCAAAATATTGTGCACCTAATCTTTGTTTCCTTGAAACTTGCTCTGCAAATGTTCGGTCAACAAAATGACGGAGAGTGACGACGAAAGGGAGATAGTTGCACTAGCAGCTCAGGCGGTCTCAGACAACACAAATCTCCAACAAAATAACCTGGATGCTATACTCATCCAGGTAAATATAAGGAAAATAATCACTATAAAACTTATAGAAAATGGAGTATCATCGAGAGGTGTAAAGTAATCTTTGTTATAGAGGCACATGAATATCGACAGACAGAGGTATTCTATTCATGGATTCTGTTTCCTGCAGCAAATCCAGCAACACACGAGTTCCACTACTACAAAGTAGAGGAACCTCCAGCGGAATACGTTCCTTTTGAGGACGTTGAAATTCCACTTACTGAGCAAGAGCTTCAGCTCTGGTTTAATGGCGCCCTACAACATCAAAATCACATTACCAGGCTCGGTCCACTAGGTAGACCAGGAGCAAGATGGCCGGTATTAGCCAGCTATATACCACATCCTGACATTGAAAGAATGACAGGTCCAGAACTATTAGCTCAGCTAAAACAGCTAATTAAAATACATAGACAATTGGTTCAATATGTCATGTGGACTTTAACAGTCCAACCTACTATAAGCATTCCACAACACACCCCTCACCAGGGGAACACAAACAAAATTACACCACAGACTATACAGTCAGTCATTGGTAAATTACCCGCAAAACGGGAACAAATTCCATTCTGGTTAGCCCAAAAAATTACTCAAATAGAGGCAGTATTCCCTGATAGTACACCTCATGAGAAACACAGAATTCTAACAATCTGTTTACCAATGGGGATTGCACCACACGTAGAGGACTGTGACACTTGGGGTACAGTATTTGCTTCAATCTACACTAAAACACATGGTGTTCCGTCCATGGCGGTAATACCAGATGTTCTGAGACAGATTCAAAATTAATGCGGTCCAGAACCAGCCTTAAATCTGGGTATAAAACTACTGAAAGATTTCAAACAGGTCTCGGCTATTCTATTAGCAAACATTAAAGGTGAAGCATCATCCGTGGCAATCCGCCAAAAGCTAAAAGAAACAGATATTACTGAGCAACCGTATGAGCTTGCCAGAATTGTTGAAAAATCGTATGAAGAACTAGGTAGAGATAATTTGGGTGGGAAACCAGTAAAACCCCAACTAACTGAAAATCCTGAAAACGTTTTTATTAAAAATAATCTCACTACTCCTAAAAAGAAGTGGGAAAACACCAAACAGACATTTCCTAAAGAGAAGCGTTCCCAGTCCGGAGGAAGGTCTCCTCAACAGGAGCCCTCTGAAAAGAGATATAACCTTTGAAATAGGGATAATTTGTGAAAACCTGATAGATATCAAGACATTGATACACGTTCCTCTAGTACCTTTCAGACCTCCTCGCAGAAATCCAAAAGAAGAGGACGATCAGAACAAAAAGAAGAATGCGTGAAGTCCAAAGACGAACAGCACGTTCCAAAAAATAAGAAAACTCAATTCACCAAGAAGAAGATAGCAAGTCTAAAGATCAGACATGCCGAGGATCTTGAGGACACAACTCAAGAACGGGGAGTGGGCCCAGACAATGCTAGACAGCGCAGCAGAGGTCACCATTGCTCGCAAGATCTTGAAGGATCATCTGGAGAGAGTGGACTTGAATGAATGCATTTAAGTTGAAACTACCGACACCAGAGTTAGTGTACCCCATAAGTTATATGAAGTAACACTCCGGATGGAGGGGGACATAGCTAGGAAAATAAAAGCACTCTTTTGGGAGAAGCTATCTAAGGGTTGTGGTATTCTTCTAGCTGAACAAGACTGGCCACCTGAATTTGTCAGGGAGTGCCCACATGGCGAAGAGATAATTATGCCAGCCTTCTCAAATCACATTCCAATTCATAAAAAATACACCTGTGCTAGGAAATGGGCTGTAGCCCAGGCCCCAGCAGTATACAATAATCATGTAGGATATGATGAGGATTCCCCTGACCATAAAATCCAGTTGAAAACTCAACCAACAATGCAAAGGTAATATCCTGTAAAACAGGAAGCGAAAAAACAAGTCAGGGAGATTTTAAATCAACTGGAATACCAAGGGGTGATTGAAACATGCACCTCATCCATGAACAATCCTTTGTTTCCTGTTATCAAAGCAGCCAATTCATATTGACTAGTTTTGGACTACAGACATCTAAACTCTTGTTGCAAAACTTTTGCAGTACAAAATACACACAGTGCAGCACTGATGAATAACATTGTGCGCAAAAAATATAAAACGACCTTAGATATTTCAAATGGTTTCTTCTGTCAAAACATTGCACCAAAAAGCAGGTATTTGACCGCTTTCTCCATCCTGGGGACAGAGGGACAATTTTGCCGTCTCCCCCAGGGATTCAAGACTAGTCCAGGTTTATTTTCAGCCAGAGTAACAGAGTTACTACAAACGTAAGATGATGAGGCATTATCACATGTCGATGACATCTATCTTACAGACGATGATTTGGACGTACACTTGAAAAGAGTGAACACCATAATACTCGGGTTTGCTTCTGAAGGGTACAGATTCAATTTTAAGAAATCACGAATTGCCCACCTCAAAGTCCTATTCTTAGGATACGAGTTATAAAGTGAAGGCAAAAGCCTGGCAGCCAACTTTCTAGAGAAATGTGCGCTGCTGCAACCTCCAAAAACGCTGAAAAACTTACAGTCAATTCTAGGTTTCCTGAATTTTGGAAGAACTTATGTTCTAAATTACGCAGAAAGGCTTAGACCTCTCTATGAACTAATAAAACCTGATTTCAAATCAACCAATTGGACTCAAAAACACACAGAAATTTTGCGTTCAGTGCAAACTGACATGTTAGCAAAAACACAGTTACAAACACGGGACAACGTGCGCAATCTTGTGATCCGAATCATCCCAGGGAGATGCGGATTCACATACCTAACCTTTAACGAAGGTGAAAAGGGACCAATAGCTTACGAATCACACTTTTACACACAAGCCGAAATGAAATTCACTTCAACAGAAAAAATTCTGACAGTGGTTCAGACTGCTGTAGCAAAGGAGAGAGCCCTCGCACAGGGTAAGCGCATTAAAATCGTTACACTTGTACCTGCCTTAGAGGCAGTAACAAAGGCAAGCATTCCAAATGCAAAAGCTCTACTTCCAAGATGGATACAATGGGTTAATTCTCTTGCTGCAACAGACGTTGAATACGTTTTTGACCCCTATTTGAAAATACAAGAATTTCTACAATACGAACTAGAATGTCCTCTGCCGACTGAAATTCTACCTCTAGAACATTACGGCTGTATAATCTATACGGATGGATCAGCGCAGCCTGCGATTGGGGGTAAACAAGCCTATAGTGCTGCGTGTGCGATTGTTAAAGGTCGCTGGCGCGAAGGTAAATTTCGACCTATGGTCACTAAAACTCAATCACTTGGAGACTGTACAGATCAGCGAGCTGAACTACAGGCTTTCAAGATGATGCTTGAAAATACCGATCGCGAATTCCCCACACTCATAGTGTGCGATTCGTATTATTGCGTTCAATCTTACAACGAATATTTGGAGAACTGGGTTCAAAACGGTTTCAAAGACGCTAAAGGTGGCACAATTAAGCATAAAATGCTTTGGGAACAAGTAGTTCTTGCAAAAAGAACTACAAAAGACTCACGTGATTCATACACTGAGTCATCAGCGTAATGGCGTTCACGTTGAAGGGAATTCATTGGCTGATGAAGCCGCGAAGAAAGCTGTGCAAACGGCTTCCGTAGCTACAATCGCTCGTTCAAAAACAAAAATAGACGGTGAAACAATGCTAGGAGTGAATGCCTCAATGAAAGGCAGCTATGCACCATTACCTCTAAATTATCCACTCGGATATATATACATAATTGATGCAAACTCCTTTCCTTTTGCTCAAATCCCTAGAGTGGGGGATAGAGTAATTCCAAACAGGAACCAGAGAGGTGCTTTGGGCCTTATTACAGAAAAGCAGTACCTGTCTTAGCAATCCTTGGAACAAGATCAGTGTTACTAACGCCGCTTGCTGGTAAAAGGGAGAACCGAACGGTATCCATCGACCTGGTAAAACCACATCATGTGGCCGATAATAAGTAGTGGGCCCAGTGGACTACCAAGAAGTAGCAGACGACCAAATCGTGCTACTATCCAAGAGGTTCAAACTGAAAGACTAATCACCTTTGATAAACCTACAGTAAGAAAAGAAGGACTATGCAACAAAGCCATGGAACTTGTGCCTCTTGTAACCCAAATAACAGTTCGTCAAGAAACACCTGTCTACAATGATATAGCCTCTGACTATACTAATATGACAAAGGAAGAAACAGCTCCAGCGATTCCGAAAAATCCGGATGCAATCCAAACAATTGACAGAACTGCCTCTGGCTATTTCATCAACTTTGATACATTTTCTGAGGATCCCAGTGAACCATAGGTCGAAATTTACCTTCGCGCCAGCAAATAAAACTTTCAAAGAAAAAATAACAGAACTCTTTCATCAACTTGAAAAAACATATCTGGTTTCACCATGGGTTGAATTTTGGATTGTGTTAGGTGTACTTGTTCTCCTGCTCTGGCTCATTCTTGTTTTAAGTTTGGGAAAAATGATAGATGGAAAATACTGTACAATGGACACAGCAAGTAAGAACATCAACTTGCTCCTGTAACCTTACAAATCATCTCATCGTGAACGAAGAGACCTGTCATCAGTGAACATCACAGCCGTTCCTATACTAACTATTGAAGATTCTACACCAATTTAAGGTTTCTTTAAGTGATTTTGTCTCACCGAGCACTTTTTCTGATGATTGGGACTATGAAACTGTTAATAACATGATGACAGATTTAGAATTGTCAGCAAAATTTACAAACACGAATACTTAGAAGGTTCATCAAGTTATGAAGAAATGTATTTGCACAAATCTGCAAACCCTAGAAATGTTTTTACTTATAATCAATGAGAACATTGTCAAACACCGCCAAAGGGCAGCTCAAAAACATTTTAAGAAAAGTTTCCATACTTCACAGGTTTTAATGTCACAAATCCAGAAATGTTTTATTACAAAAATATGAATATGACAGGAATGAAAAACATGTTGACCAATACTAAACAAATTTATTCTGCGAACGTTTATGCTCGGCTGTCTACATTAGATTTTAACTTTTGGAAAGACAACATTGAGACAAAAACTGCCTTGGGCACAAAAGACTGGCAGATGCAGGGTTTAGAAGACTTGTTCAGAGCCTGCATTATCCCAGAACAAATTATATATTTAAATGACACTGTTCAACAAACATCATGTTTTGGCTTAGCTAAGATAAAAGATTTAAACAAACCGTCCATACCTAAAGCCACAACTGACAGTAATTTAACTTCAGATGAGGAGGTAGACGTAAAATATATTTTACAACACAAGAGAACTAATCCTGATTGGAAAAATGGTTAATCTGGCCCACAGACACGAATAACTGTCAAGATAGATTCCTGAACAAAACACAAGGGTTCAAAATGAACAGGCCAGATCCAAGATATTTCCAGAGACAACATCCAGGGATAGTCACCACATACAGTGTAGGAAAACTATGCCTTGAGTGGCTACAGAAATCCACACTTCCTGAAATTAAACAACACTTAACTTTACTTAAAGAAGGCGTTGACTTGCAAGACTTCTTACTAGGGCCTCGTAAACCACGTCAAAAACATTTCATATACGCCGGTATATATTCTGCTTACAGTGAAGCATGGAAAATCATGCAAAAGGACACTGCAGAAAAAATACGAGAAATTGATTGTATTAAGAAATTTAGAGAAAGCTCCCTCTGTAGTGGACAATGGGTTAACGACTCTGTCCTGCAGAATTTATTCTTTGGACAGCATTGTATCATCTGCTATTGACATATTAGAGCAGGACTTGCTAATGTTACAACATGGCCAGTCTCAATTACGTTCTATAATGCTGCTAGGCTGGACATTACAAAATCTCCGTTCAGGCTACGTGCCATGGCGTCTAATCAATACCACATCATTGTTTACTGTCTTTAACCTTACAGATAAACAAGTCTCTTTGGCACAAAGAGGAGCAGACTATACGGTGCTGAGCATTAAAAAACTGGAAAGATTACCATTAACTGTTTCTGAGAAACCAGACATAGAATGGATAATACATGGCACCATCACGATACCAGTGACGATTTTCCAATTTCAGCATTGTCTACAGCATATACCAGCAGGCCTGTATGAAAGGTTGGGTAAAGGATACAATAGGTCAATCTGGAATTTACCATACACACACAAATGTTGGAGTGGGGGAAAGGAGGTATTTCTTAGTGCTACAAATTGTAAAAACTCACTAAGCGGTACACTTTTATGCAAAGGTATTAATTTACACGGAGCCTGCGAAGGTTCTTCAAATGACCTCTCTAGCCACCTGCAAGGTTCACCAGCAGTAGTGATAGAACCAATTTTCAGGCAGCTTTCCAATGGCAGCTATGTTATGCTCAATGATCACAGCTGTTGTGGCATGTTGCCAGGAAAAGCGTATGTAGTTAGTGTGTCAGCCAGGGTCACTTGTTGTATGCAAGTATTGTATCCAAAAAGCAAGACAGACAGGGAGTCGGCATTATGGCCTTCACCGAATATCTCTTCTATACGAATTGATACTTTAAGCAGAATGAAAGCCATTATTTTGCAAAAAACTGTGCCACTGACCTCGTCTAAAGAAACGTATGATCTGCAAGTTGCAAGGACTTCTGCAGAGATACATGCATTATTATCAACCAATTGCCCGGTACATTTCGCAGAAATGTTAGGTCAAATCTTAAACATGTCTGATACCAGTGGAATCGCATATGTATTTAAGACGATTTTTTCAGGACTGTTAGCACCCTTTGAAGCTGTCCTCTGCATTTTTCCAAATTTCGTGCACTCTGTGTTCGGCAGCCTGCCTCTCATTTTGGGATTCATAGCAGGAATTCTATTTTTGTTTATTCTGCTCCGATATGGCAAGTCCAGTCACCAGCGACACCCTGACTACCATGGAACAAGCTCTCCTAGCCATGCGGTATCGTGACAGGATTACACAGATTCTTGGCTTGACTCGTTTAAGAGATCTGAATACCACTTGGTTTCTTTCGTTCGTTGTGGAGAAGAATGAGTGTTAGATGTTTGTCTAACACTACCATCGGTTGCGCCAACGGATGCAGACGCATTACTGGGTCCGGTAACAGCTCACGTGTTGTGTTGCCCCCAACGGCTACCAATCCTGATAACAGCATTCATTGAGATCTCACCAGCAATTCCAACTGGAAGTGAGATACGAGGAACAACAGGCACACAGGTATCATCTGATATGAACATTGCTAACACGGCAACTGACGCTGACGGTGATGCTTCTCATCTGTGCACAATTGATCTGCTTGATGAAGTAGTTCCACTTTCACCTACTGTGGTAGAGGATTTCTTTGCCAGCTTAGACGATTTGATGTTTTCTCCTGACACCAAGAATAACTTTTGTAATCTGCACACAGCGTTCCATGAACTCTAAATTTGGCCTTCACTTTTCATAACAATCATTCCAAAGCTTTGGAACTCTATTTTTCTACGGCTAATTTTGACTTTTTCTCAAAGAACTTAAAATATTTTTTCTTTTTTTGGCACAAAGTAATCTGCTTAAAATAGAACTATTCTTAGAGAACAAGAAATTCAACACTTCCTAGAGGCAGTATTTGACCTTGTCCTCTGAAAATAACAATAACAATTTATATATATTCTGCTATGGAATGGTCTCAACTTTTTCTTCTGTAAACTTAGAGCCATTTCAGAAATGTAATTACATGATTCATTCAGTTAGCTTTGCCAACATCATACTCCATGTTTTGAATGACGCCTATTGCTTTTAAATGAGCACTATAAAAATGCTCATTTTTCGTATGCAACCTTATCAAATGCATTTTGTGTATTGTGGGGTAGGATTGTGAACACATGCTTATGTTATGGTTTAGATGCTTACGGATTTAGTAATATTAGACATAATGGGAAACATCCTTTACGACAGAACTTTTACCACGCAATGCCTTTACAACGCAGGTTTTTCAACGCAAGTCATTACAACGAATTGCGCTGGGGGGCGCTCTAGGATAGGTAATAGTTTAATTTACTATCCAACACCTTCCCTACTATCCACGGGGACTGGAGTTGGAATAGTAAATTAAACTATTCACTATCCAGCACCCCCCAACGCAAGTCGTTGTAAAGCCGACCCTCCAGCAGACGCACCGAGAGACGCTGCCTTTTCTCTTGACGAGAAATCCCAGCTCCAGTGTTTCCAACCTACCCTTGTGGATTGTTGGGAAATCGAGTCCTGAGAGAGAGATACCAGACCTCCTTCATTCTAAACCAAGGTACGGAGCTGATTAAACCCTTAGAGAATTCTTGGATTAGATTCTTGGCAAAAGAATACTGAAACTAAGCCACACCTCACTTACTTCTTCCCTTGTACTAGACATAGGTTAGGTACGCTGGGGTAGGCATATTTTAGAAGCACCAGTTGAGTACTTTTAGTCTTTATTTATTAATGTATGTATTCTATGTATTTTATGGCTTAGAAACCATATCATGCTTTTACAGTATTATTTTATAATACTCTTTGTACTGTACGCATTATACTTTGCAACCAGTATTACGATGTTAGCAGTTCATTTCCTCTGCATGAGAAAGAAGACTGTTCAATAAATACCCTTTTATTGAAAACGCCCGTCTCTCTATTCCTCTGCACCTCTGGTGAAACGAAGCATGCACGATTGACTGAGTGAAATAACTAGCTATTGTTTCCGCGACTCTAGAGATAGATTTCTTATTCTTGGGAAACAAAGTTGTCATGTTTATGCGGTTATCAGAAACAAATCCCTTCTTGTGTATTCGAGAAAGTTTCTAGTGATCTCTAAGCTAGCTGGCACTCACAATTAAATCTAATATATTCGGTAGAGACCTAGTCGACTTCAGTCCTACGTCAAATATATAGGATATACTATTCCAATGCGCAGAGCCTATTGGGAATATAGGAACTACACTACACCTGGAGCTGTAGACTTTACTTTATCTGGCCTAACCTTGCAGAAAAGAATGATATGTAAAGGTTAATGACTACGATATGTTGCTCCTAGTCAGGGGCTAAACTTCCATTGTTGCAGCAAGTGCATTGTCCCCTAACCCAGAGGCCCCCGGGGCCCACTGAAGGCTGATTTATTGATGTACTTCACAGTACAAACAGCAGCCAGGAGGCCCATTCCTTTCTTGCACTAGGGCCCATGACACATTGGCTACAACACTTTTCCCAGTGAGAGTGTGTTTCTTGCAATAGTACCAGGGATGGAGGTCAGGAATGGGGTTCACTGAAAGAATTGTTTGTGAGGGAAACGGATTTTCATTATTTTGCCGGCTGTCCCTTGGCTATGTTTGAAATTAGGCAGGTGAGCGATTAAATGTGTGTGAACATGAAGGCTTTGTCTCAGTGCATGGAAAAAAATAATTTTGAATGCGGCAAAAATATGTGACCTGTTTTGTTTTCTTTTTTTTAGTTTTCTAAATGAAAGAAATGAAAGTCTAATGGTTTATTGTCCCGAAAGAACAGACAGAATAACTATTTGCATAAATGCCTGTGTTCAGACCTGTGGTCCACAGGATGTGCCAAGACTTCATGTGGCTGAGCTCTCCTTTGAGTGACAAGTGATAACATCACAAGGCCAAAGAAATGTGATAGCTTTTTCAGGTAAAAACATAATTAAGCTAATTAGAAATTTTAAAACCTTAAAAAATTATACTTCTTTTTTGGCTACAGAATGTTGGCAAGTATGAATCTGCAGAAACCCAAAAATCGAGCAGAGTGTCCGCAATTGCTCAAAGGCTCCTATACATTGACAGAAACTTTAAATAGGGGTCTCCAACTCGTTCTGTAATAAGAGCTACTTGTGATTAATCGACACTATCCCAAACTACTAGTATTACTAGAATTGTTATTGTGACCATATCAGACAGGAGAGATTACATTTGTGTCCGTAATTGCAAGATTACTATTAGTGACCATTTAAATTCATCAGGCAGTGTTTCCAGGAGTAATGCCAACAGTGTTTCTCGATGTAGATTGCCTCTCCAAGGGTAAAACATAACAGCCATAACTGCAATGCCCCTGACACTAATGGCATATCATTTGTAATAAGTCTCCCCGTTCAAATATCAGCTTTAAAATAAATACAAATGTTGGAAAGTCAGCCATTTACGTTTATTAATTCAACCAAGCAAAAGCTTTTAATTGAGTTGGCTGGGCTGGAAACAAGAGAGCTACTTACACTAGCTGGGAAGCTACTAGTCCCTTTCAAGCTACTCGTTTGTTGGAGAAGCCTTCTTTAAGCGCACTTACTCTGCCTTCATGCCTTGACTGCAGCTGTGTGGCCAACCATATTCAACATCACTAGTCCCTGGCATGCACGGTTTTCGCCTTCTTTGCTGACAGGCTGTTCCTCTTGGCACTCACTGCCTTTCACCCCTTTAACCGCTGCTGGTGGACGCAAACGTATCTCAGGGATACTGCGCTTTTCTACAAGGGTGCAGCTGTGATCGGCAAGGAGTCAAAAATAGAGGTAAGTGAGTGCTCTGTTGGGGAGGAAACTGAGTGCTTCAGGGTAAATTGGTGACGGTATAGAGTCTATTGCATTTTTTAACTAACCATTGTCCCTCCTATGGAGGAGACAATACAATCTGTTTGTTCGTTTCCTATTTGCTGTTCCACTTGGTTTATCCAAAGTGCCTTTTGTTATTGATTTGTTCCATCGATGCGCACCATGCCCAGTCTTATCTTCCCTTCCAGGTGACCGTTGATTGATTTTGCCCCAACTAGTAAGTCTCTTGGTAGGAACCTTGGTCCTTACGTACAAAAACTTCAAATCGCAAAGCAGACAGTATTTTCGCACAATGCCTGATTTGCACCTCAAGGCTTATTTTAATCTGCGTAGGAAGTACTAAAACTTGGCAGAGCAAAAATTGACTTTTGGCAGGATTTGCAACTATCCTGCCTCATGTACATACCCCCTTTGTTTGTCCCAGCGAAAGGTCTGTGAATGGAGTGATGGGGGCCTTTGAGAAGTAGAGGACACCTACCACTGTATATGAATTCATACGTTGCTGAAATTACAGCTCGTGTCCTATAAAGGGACAGTGATCGTGATTTAAACAAGCACTGTCAAAGCCAGTAGGTCTCACCCGTAGGTGAGTGCTGAGCTATTGGATTTGCCAATGCTTGTTTGCATTGGCACTCACATTTTTCTGGTGCAAAGTGATGCATAGTGCACATGCTTTGCTACCCATACATACTCTGATGCATGCACACGCATGTGTGTACATGGCGTCCATCTTATAAATCATTCCTAGAATTGTGGGCATATGTGCATGCATGAGCCATGTTGTATGTGCATGTATCAGTCACACACAATGCCTGTGCATGTATCCATCACAAGGCCTGAGTATGTATGAATCCTGACATACAGGCATCAAAGTACCTTAAACTAAAACCTTTTAAAACTGCCTGGGAGCACTTAAGAGTAAAGCAAGGGGCTTCGTAGCAGCTTGTAGCTACTGAAATCACAACTAAAGAAAAATAAAGTTTAACCCCTTGGGCGCGGCCGCGATTCTGCGCCTGTGCGGCCGTTTTTAAAAGTGGGCGGGTTCATGACGGCCCCCAGCCGTCATCAGCACACGAGCACCGTGATACATGACGGCTGGGGGCCGTCATCAGCATGGAAGGGTTAAATGTACGGCAACCAGGGAATGTGCTGTGTAGCACCACGAGAGAGAACAAGGGGTTCTGCACCCTAAACAACAAATAATAAAATCAATTAATGCATTTAAAAAAATCAATGCATGTAATTGTAATTGCATTTATAGAGCACTTACTACCTCGGACGAGCCATCAAAGTGCTTTTTCAGCGAGTAGCATGCTACTCCGGAACCCATAAAGTATTTAGTGGTGAATTAGTATAGTGAAATATGAAAGTAATTTGAGTGGTGGATATCAGTTATTTGGATTCAGAAGAATGGTGGAGGGATAGAAGAGGGAGAAAGGTTTACCTTTATATGGCGCTTGCTACCCCTGATGGGGTGTTGAAGCGATTTTTCAGCGAGTAGCACGCTACTCCGGAACCCATAAAGGATTAGTGGTGAATAAGTATAGTGAAATACGAAATTAATTTGATTGGTGGATAGGTTAGTCCGTTATTTGAATTGAGAGGGATAGCTGAGGGACAGAAGAGGGAAAAAGGTTTGCATTTATATAGCGCTTGCTACCCTTGATGAGGTGTTGAAGAGCTTTTTTGGCAAGTATCACGTTACTCTAGAACCCATAAAGGATAAGTGGGGAATTAGTATAGTGAAATATGAAATTAATTTGAGAGGTGGACATGTTACTCTCTTATTTGGATTGAAAGGATAGTGGAAGGATAAAAGAAGGAAGGATTTAGACTTTTTTTGTTTGTTCTGGATGTCATAGCAGTAGAAGGAGACTCGGGATGAGTAAAAGGGATGAAGAGGTGAAGATTCAGAGGGAAGTTGTTTAGAAAGGCTTGTTTTGGGGGATCGGAATAGTAAAAGAGGTATGAGGTGATGCAAGCAGGGGTACAGTAGGGAAGAGTCTAGAAAGGGTTCTTAGGGGATCATAGTTACTTTTCAAACATGTTCATATTTTAGAAATGCTGTGGCTGATAGAAATGGGGCTGTTGGAGAGCCCTGTAAGCTAATAGCAAAAGGCAGCATAACAACAGTAGCCGGTGATTGAAAGGGACTGACCAAAATCCTCTTTTTGTATGTAGATGCATGCATATATTGTTTGTTGTGTGTGTTGAGTGCGTGTGTAGATGTGTAGTGTGTGACATGAGCTCTCTTGCAGACAGCTAAAACTAGCTGTTGGCGGGACCCACAAATATATACAATTGCCATTAAGTGAATGACATTTTGGGAGTGTACAATAGTTCCTTGGTCCACTGTGAGCTTCCTGATGCCAATAGCACACGTCATACAATCGAAGCTTCCACGTTGTGAAACATGGAGATGTCAGGTGAGAACCTATTACGGTTTTGGATATTGACTTCTTTCAACAATCCAAACTCATTTATAATCCCAATGGTGCACAGATCATTGTCTGAGTTTATTATTTTATAAAGGAAAACGTGTGTTAAACTGGATTATGCTCTAAAGAAAAAGGAAGGCTAGTAGAATACTTATTCAGAAATTATAACAGGTTTGTCACCACAGCGTCATTTATCCGAAATTATCCCATGGGATTTATGATCATTTGTGCTAAGATAATTGAAGTATTAGATCGGTGGCGATTTGCATAGATCTGCTCAGAGATGTGTGTGTTAAACTGTAACACATATGGAAATGGAGGGAAAAAAGTATGCAAGACCCATTTTAAGGTGATCATCTGTGAGAACGACTTAGAAAGCCCCAACTAGGTCGCATGTGCATCCCATGACAATGCATGTTGCACGGTCATGCAGACTTGCAGAGGGGAGGGACCATCAGCATTGCCCCTTAGTGATGTCCTCCAATGCACTGTGGGGCATATTATCAAGGACCGGTGTTAAAATTATCGCAGTTTTATCGGCAGGAAACTGACGATAAAACGGCGATAATGGGCTTGATAATAAGCCCTTGTTAATTCCCATAGAAGCCCATGTTCTCATGTTAACATGGGCTTCTATGGGAAGTAACAAGGGCATATTATCAAGCCCACTATCGCCATTTTATTGGCAGTTTCCTGCCGATAAAACGGAGATAATTTTAACACCGGTCCTTGATAATATGCCCCTGTGTTTTTGCTGGAGTAGTTCCCCCTACATGGTAGAGTATCTGTTTCCAGGCTGACGCCCACCTTCCACAGCTCCAGGTTTTGGACGACCGGTTTGTGAGTTAAAATTGGCAAACTGAAGCGAACGCTCTGCCAGACCCGGGTGTGGAAAATGGTGTTAGGAACTATTTTTCTTGTTCTTGCGTTTGGCATTTCACAGCTGCAGGTGCACCTTGGGCTGTCAGGTCTGGATCCTACCTTTACAATAATTGCATTATCACTCCGTTTAATTATTGTATTTCTAAAAAGTGCAGATGTGTATGTCATGTCTGCAGAAGTGGCTGAATTCAGTCACCTGTCAGCAGGTGAGGGAACTAGTTACCTTTTGCTCTCCCTTCAGTCATGTTCAAAGAAGGGCTCTCCTTTCTCCCTTTCTTTTCTTCCTCTTCTTGTGAAGAGAAAACGATTTCTCAGCCTCCCTTTGCAAAGAGGCATGAGCAGGCCGCAAATGAACGGCAAGCTGTGCTATTAAACTAAATTAAATTAAAAGCGAATTAAATCATCCATATAGGAAAAAACAGACAAGGGGTGTAATTTCCAAACCAATAAGCGCATAAAATAACCAGGCTATGTAAACAAACATTTCCCAGAACAGGGGTCATAAAACACAGATTCGCCCCACAACAGGAAAAAAGCAAGGCGCTTCTCGCTTGTTTCAAAACATGTGTTACTATTCATTTACGTTGTAGAATATGGGCGCTGAGCGCATCAGCAAACTCTTGTTGAAGCTTTGCTGTTTTTTTCTCTCTTTTGTTTTTTTTTTAAACGCCAACATCCACTATGCACTTTTGCCTAATATCCGGGACCAGAAGGTCAGTCAGTAGTTATTAGGTTAATGGGTTCCTTGAGCGGAGCTAAGAAACGGCAGAAGAACATGCCACAAGAGTCATATTTGCATCGGCTGGAGGAACATTGTGGAAAAGCACGCCTTTATTAAAAGATAAAACCCCCTTTCTAAACAGGTGCTAGGCCGACATCTTCCTAACATTTCACACCATTTTCCAACCGTACTTATGTTACTTTTATACTTTAATATGTTTATTAGTATTAGGCCATCTGTCCTTGCCATTAAATGTTCATTGTAGCATCATTGACAAGTGTCATTAGCAATGGAGTGGAGATGTCATGGCCATTATAACTTGTTCGTGTCAGCTTTATGGTTATTGCAATGTTCCAACATGCCAGGGCAGAATGCCCCTGTACCTCAAAAGCCTGGCCATGAGACTCCAGGGGTGTAAAACACTGCTATGGCTCTGCGGGACTCCCGCCCCCTCTATTCCTCCTCTTGCAGCTCCTGCTGAGAATGAATGTCAGTTCTCACAGTAGCCAAGCAACCATGCTGGTATGATCTCCCACCACAGAGACTATCATTCGGTCACATAGGGGAACAGTGAGGTAAGCAGATACATTCTTTTTTATCACGCGTCGCTCAGTAGGCTGAAATGTAGAGTGTCTCTGCTGCCACTCACACCTTGGAGAAGGAGATTCAACAGAGCTCTTTGAAGAGATAGGTCAATCCCCCACCACTTCAAGGGCTCGCGACGACTTCATGACAGTGTGGAAATCTGAATTAAACTTTTCTCTACACACCAAGAAGAGATTCAGCGCCCTGATATGTAAATACTGTTTGATAGGTATTTCGACAATGTCACAGCACCACTTGACATAGAATAAGAAAATACCCGCACTGTTCCAAACATGCTAACCAGCCCTTTGGACCTCTCTTTATTAAAATAAACCTGTAGGCTTTCCTTTGTCTGTCCTGAGTCGAAATTGGCATTAATGTCCCACCATTAGACTATACATGAGTGTATACCCTCTTGTAAATTGAACCTGTGCGTCTATGCTGCTCTGACCAGTTGATGAATGTTCTGTCTAAAAACTGGAATCTGAAAATTTCTATATCGTATCTTTATTGATGATAGAATTTCTCCTGCGAAAGTCACTATGTTGTATATTACAGCCTCTGCGAATGCAGATGGCTGACCACCTTTTTAAGTTTCAATTTTGTAAGGAAATTGTTGCACTCATTTTATCATGCTATGTAGCTATTACTTTGGCAATTTTATATTATGTGTCCTTTGCTGACCTCCACAGAGGTTATGAAACAAATACACTGAAATGAAACTTGAATCTTTTTGCAATTCTCTAATAGATTGATGATTTGCTAAGGCTTTCTCATGAAACTGTGATCTCTGTCTCATGGTGCACCTTTTTGATAAGAGAATAAGGGTAACCCTGGGCGGAGTTCGCGGAGCTGCATTACGCGAAACTCCGCGAAGTGAAAAAAAACTCTGCAGCGCCAAGCAGAACACCACAAGCTGCAGAGAGCAATAGAAATATGCAGTTTGCAGTGATTTTCAGGGGTGAATGCTTGTCAGCACTGTGCAATCATCGAGAACGGCACCATGCACAGCGCAAGCGAGGGCTGCTTTTCTTTCTGTCAGTTGAGTAGATTTTTTTTTGAGCTGCAGCTTTATCAATACGAACGGGCAGTTTCTCAATGCGAGCGTTGTGAGCATACATGACCACTCGCAATGAGAAACCTGACCCCCCCGCGTTGAGAAATCTCGCCGGGAGCTTTATTTTCCACACTTGCCAACTAGGAGTTGACGATCGGGAACTAGGAAAAATCTTGACGAGAGGTGGATTTTCCTCGCTCGTGCTCGCCAACCTGTCTTTGACGAACACGAGCGAGGAAAAAACTCTGCTCCGCGGAGCAGCGTTTTTGGGAAGTCTGCGAGCTCCGCGTAACGCAGAGTGCAGAAACCTCCGTGAGCGGAGCAGTGTTCACCGTCCAGGATTAATTAGGGGGCATATTTACAAGCCCCTATCGCCACTGGAACATCACTTTCAGTGACGTTGTGGTGGCTATAGGGGCTTCGCCGTTTTTACAAGGCAGCATTAAGCCAGTTAACGTGGCTTAACGCTGCCTTGTAAATAAGGCCCCCTTTCACGTTATACTTAGCGTGAAAGGGGCAGGCAATTGGTGTTGCGGCGGGTGTTCCACCACAACACCCATTGATTTTTTACGCTGCTCCATTTTTACAAGGGCAGCGTAAATATAGGGCAGTACCAAAATTAAGACCAGGGAAAACCTGGTCTTCAACAGGCGCAACAAGGAGAAACGTTTCATTTCTCCACATTTTTGCTGTTTCGATGTGTGCTACTTTGTGCAGCATACATACAAACAGCAAAAGGCCATTGATTGTTTATGTGCAGGAAGGTGCGTAGTATGGCTTATGAACCTCTTTTTGCGTGCATGTTAAGTTAGCATGGCTTATTGGAAGTTTAAACGCCATTTTACCTTTTGCTGCCTTTTGCACATGACACTGCTTAGCTGTTTTTGCAAAGTTAGCTTTCACGAAGGTTTATACATGAGAAAAGGTTTGTTTTTCGACATCTCTAGACATACATCGTGCCCCCAGTCTGTACAGTGAGTGATGAGCCGTCAAGGTTATCATAACATGTGAGCTTGTTTATCGGCGTGTCCATGTAACACATTCTAGCTACAAAATGTTGGCAGCTGCAGCCCGAGTATGATTCTGGTGCCTTTATCATAGCACACTTGACATAATTTCGCACACTTGAAAAGATTCCAGGGATGCAGAGAGACTTGCCGATCCAGATGTAATTTACACTTACTGAGCGGACAGGTAATGGGGTCCCCCAAGACAAGCTCAAGAGACCTTCTATAGTTTTATAATACATAGTTCCTATATTGGGAGGGTGTTTAAACTAGGCGCTATATCACCTGTTTGCACTATCATTGTAACATGATTCCTCCTTTTGTATTTTATGGAGTTGTAACCATGCTGACCATATTATTTTTAATCATATGCCTGCTTATGTTGACTAAAATACTGTGCATGAAATCACGTCGTTAAAATAAATATTTTAACCTTACTCTGTCTCTTTTTTACTCCTGTTGTGGACTGGTATGAGAGTATAACAAAAGAGTATTCTCACTTCCCACCATTCCTGAGATGGTCCTAAGTCGCATGTTCTAGGTTATCTAATCATTGGTTACTTTGCTATAGGATGAAGAGCTAATGTGACACTGATGCTAGCTGGTTGGGGTTTTCTAGGTACTGAGGTGAGTTTCTGGTACATCACAATTCACTAATGTCCCAGGTCTCTGTGCACAGTTCTGTGTATGAGCAGAAATCCTTGCAACATGGCACCGCCAACGAGTGTGCTCTTATTGTGAGACACTTCAGTAGGGCTTATACCAGTCTACGACCCCCTCACTATTGTTTCCGGTTGACGGTAGTGACGGATAAAACCTACCTATAGTTGTGGAAAAGTCAGCCCATAACACACCTGATGCCCAGGCTGCTGGCGCAGGACGCCTCTTAGTTCCCATCTTTGAACAATTACAAAATAAAAGAAACGGGCGCTGGAAGCAGGAAAACAAGAACAGAGTTTTATTTCTCATGAGGAGAGCCTGTCATTTCGGACACTCGCATAGTGTCTTCAGGAGGTGCTCTCTCCTTCCTACCCACACACACGTTTCTCTGAGGCTTCGTCTTTTATACACATGTTTATGATACACAAGCATTCCTTATTACAATAAAGACGCTTTGAAGTAGGAAAAGGCATGCTTGGAATCCCAGCTTCAGGCCTATTCCCATACCAGTCGCTCAGATGTCATCCTCCCCTCCTGAATGTAACAAGAGATTGTGATCTCTCAGCCGGACATTCCTACAGGACACGAGGGCAGGAGGGGATGATCAGATCAAAGGTTGGGCAGGCGATAAGATCGGGGACTTCGGCTGGTGTATCATGGTTTTGTTATGCTGGGCAGGAAAAGGGGGGGGGGCGTACATCCACGAGGCTTGGTCTTAGGACTTGGGACCGGGTCGAAAGGCCAAGTGCAGTTGGGGGGGGGCTCGTCAGCTGAGGGGAAGGGTGTTCTTGGGAGGAAATGGGTGTGTGTGTGTCAAGCAGGAGGGTTACTTCTAGGGCAGGGTTACGCAGAGGGAGAGGGTTTTATGGCCGATGCATGAGTAGTGCGCGCGGGGAGGGGTGCCGGGGGTTTAACAAACGGGCAGAGAGGCCATGGTGCCTAAAATGGCTGTCGTGTACGTGTGTGCATGGGTCTATGCTGGCGGGATAACACAGTCAGTGTTTAGCGATATCCGTTCTGTTTACAACAAGGGGTACAGTGAACACAAATGAACGCCGCTTATGTGCATATACATTGCCATTTTTAACAGTCGCCGCTTTTTTACATAAGCTAGTTCATTTCTACACAGTCGATACGATTGGCGGAATGCGGTACATATGATTTTACATTTGTTGGGTTATTCATACAAGTCTAGAGATCGGCATAATACTTAGTCAGTGGTCAATCAAGGAAAAGGTTCCGACACATTATAGAATCAGGTTCCGACTTTCTCTCCGGTGACATCAACATACAGTAAAAAGTGCTCTGATACCTTCGGGTCTTGTCAGTGCTATAAGAGATTTTTGGAAAACTAAATACATGAGTGACCGATGAAACATTTTTGAAAGCAATACAAAATGGTTGAGGGAGGAATTCAGTTTGATACAAGCAATTAGTCAAGGGGTGGGTAGAAAGTTCAGGAAGGGGGATCTTTGTCACAATGTCTTTTTAACAGAGTCCGTCTTCTTTCGTTGGCGCTGTTGAGCACCGGCGGTGGAGCTATAGGTCCAGCTCGGATTCATCCTTACGCGTTGCAGGGTGCGATCAGTCCTCTGCTGTTAGATCACAGTCCTGTTTCCTAACTGATCTTCTTAGGGGTGCCTCATGCTGGGCACCTGCGTGTCTTTCTTCTTCCGTGGCAAAACCTTATTCTATCTAAATGCTGCTCTTTTTTTCTGAGTCAAAAGTTATGCGAAAAAGGTGATGTTGTTGAATAATCGAGGGAAGAGAGGGCGGAGTGGGATCAGATCATTGAACACACCAAGGGACCAAAGTAGCAAAAGACGACGAGCAGGCAGGCCCATCAGTCGGGCTCAAAAGGGACGGGGACTTCAGGCACGAGTGGGTCAGCAAATCGAGGGCATCAAGGCAGCCCTTCATTCCTTTATCTGCCGAGTTTGAGAGTGGTGCCTCGTCCCGCGTCTCGTTGCTCTGCGACTCCACCTTTGGTCGCGGTCACACGTGCTTCATGATCTGTGGCCAGGCTGTGCGTCACGTCCAGCTTCTCTCCTCCGGTGATTGTATCTTTGAATGGGTACAAAACAAGTTTTAGAAAAACTGGCAGGAGAAGACATTTATACATCTCAATTCCGTCCCCAATCCTAAGTAGGTGGGGGATGGGTTCATCAGTCACAGACAGAAGTCATCACTTATGAAGTATGTAGGAGGGCATTTCCACTGAATTCGTAAGCCTATTTGGCGTTCATTCGTGACGTACGTGGAGAGAAATCGGACTCCTATCGACAGTGTATTATATCAAACTCGAAATCGAGTCCTTAGGTAGAGACTCGCCCTTTTCTTTAACCCAAGTACTGACAATCTTACATTTCCCTTCGGGGTCGGCAAACTCTTGCAAGCAGGGGAGTTATCATCATGAGAGGGGGGCAGAGGTTAAACATGCTTTTCTTGGGGAGCGACGGCTAATCAAGGTCATCAATTACGCTTCGGGGATAGCTGCTATGGAGCTGGGGTCAATCGGGAGAAGCGAGGACGCTTTGGACAGGGAGCTGGGGTCAATCGAGGGAAGCGAGGACACTTTGGACAGGGAGTTGGGGTCAATCGGGAGAAGCGAGGACGCTTTGGACATCCGCACTTAAGTGCAGAGGGGTGAGGCAATCTGGGCATTGGGGATTGCATTTCTAACGAACTGAAAAACAGAAGACCATTGACGTTATAGTCCCCCTATAAAAAAAGGCCAGATTAGGGGACATCAGTCGTCTTACCTGTCCTTTCTTTCATTACCAACTCGGGTTCTATCGTTTTGCAGAAAGGAGAGGTAGTAATATGGCAAGTTACAATCGTTTTAGTTCCTGTCAATTTTGCCGAACACCTTTGTGTTCGAAGAGACCCAATTAGGTTTGTGCCGATGGGGCACAACGTTACCACACAAGGGAGGAGGGAACAGGGTGACCCTCAGAGAGAGAGAGAGTCGCCCGCACTCTAAATGAACCATTCGGTACACGTATGACATGGAGAGAGAGAGAGAGAGAGAGAGAGAGAGAGAGAGAGAGAGAGAGAGAGAAACGTGTACAATAATAGGCCATTTAGTGCGCACACAACACAGAACAGCAGGGGTCAAGTAATACGGAAACACAGGCAGAGGGACGACGTAGACCCATACATTACGTGCACACAAACTCAGGCGGGGTAGACAGTACATGTATTATATACAAAAATCCAAGACAAAACATAGAACAGTGACTGGTATTATATACAAAAATCCAAGACAAAACATAGAACAGTTATTGGCCAAAATGATCTCTTCCTGTACGCTGCGCATCCTTAGCATCCTAAGCTCTTTTTACCTTTTTCTTCTCGTTTATCGTCGGCTGCCTCCACTGGTGGCTTTGGTTGCACACACTTACGCTTTTGGCAATTGGTCAAGAACTAACCTGGTCGGGCTAATGTGTTTCCAGGCTGAGGCAACAGTGGGTGTCAGTTGTGAGAACAATGGGGCAGCTTTGAGTTTCATGTCTATGAGGGTGCGAAAAGGAGGTAGTAGATTTTAAACACTGGCAACATTCCTAGTCCTCCAAGCGGAGGGTACTTGGGTAAACCTTACCTCGGAATATTCCTTAAACTTTCCCTATTTAGTTAAACGTAGGAATTTATTCATTAGTGCACGTCATTCCTGGTTGTATTATCCGGGGTGCCAAGCGAAGTCATATTTTGTAGTTTCCGCTTCAGGCTGTCCTCCCAAGCGCTAAGTTCAGGGAGAGAAATAGCCATTGTTCGCTCGTCGTGTGTAGGTACCATAATCGAACCCCTTTTTCCCATCTTTGTCCGCTAGATCACCATTTTCCTTTTCGTACTTTAGTCGACGTTCCGATGTGACCTGCAGAAAGAGGGAAAAAGAAGGGGGACGGGGGCAGCATTTTAAAAACACATCAGCGTGCATAAACTCGAAAAGGCTTTTACTTACTACATACTCGGGCTATCTCCACTGGACGCAGTCCCTGCCAACTTGGCATTAGAGCCCAGGTGGACCGTTTAGTGTGGGAGAGATGATTATCGGAAGCCTGTGGATAGCATAGGTCGCCCAAGTGTGGTATTACGGATCGTGTGCAGGGGGGTCAGGTGGCACTCCTTCGGGGTGACTTAGGGGCATTTTAAAACAACTTTCCTGATACAGGTAGCATATAAAGTATAGGCTAAATACCAGGATCTTTAGCTGTTGCTTTAGGCTGTACAAAAATGCAAAACACATACAACAAAAACCTGGACCGTTCATATTTGTGATATTTCTGCGTACTATACTTTTTAACCCTTAACTTAATCGAGCTGAGCCATTTCACCTGTAATTTAGTTATATCGGAAATAGTGGTCATTTATTCGAAACTTACCAATTTTACGCGAGACAACTACGTTTGCTTTTTCCAAAAATCTTTAATAAAAAAATGTTGGTGCATAAATACGGGCCTACAACCCCGTGGGCCGGCCAGAACTGTACATGTGGGGATACTTATTAGTGGAAAACCTAATGGAGTCGGTGGTCGTTGATTTCATAATAAAAAGTGCGACAGGTGCAATAAAATCATATCGAAACTTCAGTGTGAGCGAGTATCATAAGTGTTGAAATTCGAACTTTCAATAATCATGATGCGCCAAAACTTAACAACAATTCATTGTCCGAATGTTCAATCAGTACCCATCTTACTTCAATTCATTGTCCGAACACATAATCAGTACCCATCCCATATCAATTCATTGTGTTTAAAAACTGCATACATATTTCATGACACCAAGGCCGAGCAATCGGGGTACAACAAGGAGTTGAAAGTTTCATTTGTACCAGCGCCATTTTGGGTGCAGCCAGGCAGATCCAGGCATAGTCAAAATCTCCACCTACTCGTGGTTGGCCCAGAGCCTCTTTCGGCAGTCCAAAAAGTTTCGTTAAAGGGCAACAGAAAGGATCGGCGGTATGAACCATCAGTCAAAGGGGGAGGGAGGCAACAATTGTTTCCTACCGGGTCATACTGGGTTTTCACCGGAACTGATCCGAACTGTAGTCTGCAGGATTTTAGTCATTCGAACTGAGGCTGGCGTCAGCATGGGAGCGCCGACGTCTCGTGGCTATATTTTCATCGTTCCGCGGGTAATCATGGCAGTCATTCCCCATCGGGGGTGTCTGCGGGGGTCGGGGGCCCCCGTGGCTCTTATAGAATCTTCAAAGTCGAGGAGAACACTTTTGATTGTGGGACTCATTTCTTAATCAACAAGCAACCGGGCCATCTCTTCACGCCGGGCCCGCTCCTGCAGGGTCGACCGCCATTTTACGAGTGGACGAACCCTCGTCGGGTGAGTGGAGCGTTGGGGGTGCCGTTGGGGGCCTCCACCTGGGGAGGTGGGAGAGGCTCGTTCGTGCCGCCTCTCCCTCCCAGCGCACCCCACGCCGTTTTTCTCGGCGCTAATATTCATGATGGCCGGACCAGGCGATGAGAGGGGGGGGGTCGGAGGCATAGGCAAGACATCCCCCCCCGGTGCTGCAAGGTGCCGCTTCAGGGCCGAACGGGGAGCTTCTACCAAGCCGTGGCTGGACCAGGAGATGCGAGGGGGGGGTCGGTGGCATGAGCAAGACATCCCCCCCGTGTTGTCGCAGCCATTATTGAAGAAAGAAGAGGGGACGCCCGGATCCCGTCGGCCTCGGCTCCTCTTCTGGCCCACCCTATTCGACGACCTCCGGCCGACGGCTGGCAGCAGGACCCGCCCTACACGTGCCGAAGATCTCGTCTTCCAGATGGGCGTAGCCGCGAACCTGTTGCACTTCGGAAGTTTCCAGAAAGGGGGTAGGTATCTGCTGATTTGTATCTATCTCATGTTACCGTTATTGGGGCGTGGCAGGCGGTGGGACAGACATGTTTGGAGCAGTGAGGGGTGGCGAAGCCTGGTTGCCTCGTGGCCGTTGCGATGTCAAGCTTGGCTTCTTTCACCATTTTCATGTTTCCTATTACGGGCTTATTTCTAACATTTCTTATTTCTAGCGAAATCATGTGTTTTATTGTGAGCTATTTCTAACGTTTTCCTATTTGTAGTGAAATCAAAAAAACTCATCAGTGGCCTACTGATTTTGCTTTCTTATTTCTTTCTTCCCTTTTTTTCCTAGCGTGTTTCATGCTAAAGTTTCTGTTAACAGGATACGGTGATTACTTCGTTATTGTTGCATATGTCCTTTTTATTAGGGGTGCCCACTGGTCGAGCCAGATGACCTACCTCTAATAAATGGTCCGGGTGGAACTGGTTTACCAATCAGTGGGGAGTAGATAGGCCCGAGAGATTACAACGGGGGACAAAGGTCCGCATTACCTACCCTTCACTACTTGCAAAGATTAGACAGAATATTTCTTTTCTACGTTATTTGCAAACAGAAAATGCTTCAAAAGAACTATTCCTTGAACAATAAATGCCCAGACAATCAATCAATCAGTGGGGAGAAAAACAGGCATGACAGATTACAACGGAGACACAAATCTGCATTACCTATCCTTCACTATCTGCAAAGGGGGCAGAATATTTCTATTCTTCCCTGTTTGTAGACAGGGAATATCTCAAAGAGCAATAACAAACAATCAGTGGGGAGAAAGATAGGCATGACGGATTACAATGGGGGACAAACGTCTGCATTACCTATCCTTCACTATTTGCAAAGAGAGAGGAACGTTCCTATTCATCGCTGTTTGCAAATAGAGAATGTCTCAAAGAGAACCAATACTTCAAGTACAATCAATCAATCAATCAGATGGATAAAGCCATCCTACCAATCGGACGTAAAGACGTCCTACTTAACCTTACCCGGACCGGACCGTGTGGGCAATTCTTCGCCTTCCCTTTTCCAGCGCCCAATCGTTCTATTTCTCCATGTTTTTACCGCAGCATTCCTGTGGGATTCCAGTCAGGACAGTAGGTCACTTGAGAGAGGTCCGTTCGGAATCGGTGAAGTTCATTCAATCGGCAGCCGGACGAGGGCCCTCTCAAGGCAGGTATACTCCAATTGTTTAGATGTTCACCCCATCGTCTGGACCTCTCTTACCGGACCTTATGTCGCTGATGGACCCCGCGTTGGGACGCCAATTGTGGAAAAGTCAGCCCATAACACAACTGAGAAGTGTGGCTCAGGGGTTAGAGGCAGCAGACCCGGAAGCTGAGATCGGTCCTGGACCAGGGTTCAATTCCCCGCCTCGGTGGGGTCTTGGGCTAAAAATTCCACAGACTCGATAATTCTCTCCCCGGTGCCTCCTCGACTCACGGGTTCACACTCTGCGACTCTGGGCAATAGCTTGCTTAATCTCCACAATGGCCCCTCGCGGCGGGATGCCTGACTTTCACCTTGTGGATACCCTGCTATCTCACAGGGGAATACCAGGAAGGGTTCCCTAAGCAAGCGCCGGGAAACCCACTGCGGGTAGCTGTGCGCTATATAAGCTCAACTACATTTACATTTACATGCCCAGGCTGCTGGCGCAGGACGCCTCTTAGTTCCCATCTTTGAACAATTACAAAATAAAAGAGACGGGCGCTGGACGCAGGAAAACAAGAACAGAGTTTTATTTCTCATGAGGAGAGCCTGTCATTTCGGACACTCGCATAGTGTCTTCAGGAGGTGCTCTCTCCTTCCTACCCACACACACGTTTCTCTGAGGCTTCGTCTTTTATACACATGTTTATGATACACAAACATTCCTTATTACAATAAAGACGCTTTGAAGTAGTAAAAGGCATGCTTGGAATCCCAGCTTCAGGCCTATTCCCATACCAGTCGCTCAGATGTCATCCTCCCCTCCTGAATGTAACAAGAGATTGTGATCTCTCAGCCGGACATTCCTACAGGACACGAGGGCAGGAGGGGATGATCAGATCAAAGGTTGGGCAGGCGATAAGATCGGGGACTTCGGCTGGTGTATCATGGTTTTGTTATGCTGGGCAGGAAAAGGGGGGGGGGCGTACATCCACGAGGCTTGGTCTTAGGACTTGGGACCGGGTCGAAAGGCCTAGTGCAGTTGGGGGGGGGGGCTCGTCAGCTGAGGGGAAGGGTGTTCTTGGGAGGAAATGGGGGGGTGTGTGTCAAGCAGGAGGGTTACTTCTAGGGCAGGGTCACGCAGAGGGAGAGGGTTTTATGGCCGATGCATGAATAGTGCGCGCAGGGAGGGGTGCCGGGGGTTTAACAAACGGGCAGAGAGGCCATGGTGCCTAAAATGGCTGTCGTGTACGTGTGTGCATGGGTCTATGCTGGCGGGATAACACAGTCAGTGTTTAGCGATATCCGTTCTGTTTACAACAAGGGGTACAGTGAACACAAATGAACGCCGCTTATGTGCATATACATTGCCATTTTTAACATAGTTACATAGGTTTCTTCAAGCTTGATCACTTTAAAACGGTTTTCTGTTTGAATTACTACTCAGTTGTGCCTTTTTGAATTGCATTGTTCTTCTCTAATACTGTTTCGATATGGCTGCGGTTGATATCCCAGCACACAGTTGTGTGACTGTACGGAATTACTTGCAGGAATACCTCGTTTCCATGGAGGAACAGGCATTGGTTTTTGTTGTTTCAGCTGACGCGGCGTAACCATTTGAGTTGTATTACTCATGGGTTACATTTCCCGCGGTAGATGCTGTGTCTAGTGTATTTCACACTTACACCCCTGCCGATGCTCCTGCAGCGTACGCTCCATATCGGACAGTGGAAATTCCAATTTCTGCTTGGCAGCATGCCGTTTGGTTTAATGGCGCCCTCCCACATGTTATAACAGCGGTCAGACAAGGGCCGTTGTCAATCCCAGCCGCTACTTGGCCTGTCTGGCTGCTTACGCTCCACATCCTCAGTCGGGTGTGTTAACAGCTCAGCAACTGAGACCCCTGTATGCTTCTGCAGTGTCAGTTATTAGGGGTCTGGTTCATTACATTACCCGCAACCTCCCGGGTGGGACCCAGGGTGGTGTGGCGCATCCAGTTGGCGGGGTGGTTTGAAGCTTAGTCCCGTCATGGTTAATGCTGTCATAGGGAAGCGTCCCCAGGATAAGGAAGAAATACCTGTTTGGCTTGCCGAGAAATTCGACCAACTGGAAGCAGTATTCCCGATACAAGCCCAGTAGAAAAACACAGGATCCTCACAATTAGTTTGCAGAAAGACTTAGTTCCTGACGTAAATGAATGTACTACTTGGGTGTTGATTTTTGCAGCGGTCTACACTACGTGCTTTGGCAACTCGTTCATGACTGTACTGCCCTCAAGATGAACATGGACCAGAGGCGGCTGTGGAGTTGGGAATGCGACTCGTGGGAGCGTTTGATATGGTATGCGATCTCGTACTTGCTAATGTGAAGGGGGATGCGATACGTTTCCAGGTCTCAAATGCTCTGCACGATGTCCCCGACGCCGACAAACCCCTTCATTTACCGAAAATTATTACGGAGGCTTATAAGACCGTTGGCCGTAATAGTTTGGGTGTTAAGCCTTTCGCTAAGAAAGAAAAACAACAGCAAAAACAACAAGCGTCACCTGATAAAGATGACCGCCCAAAAGTTCAGAAACAAAATAGGAGTAAGAGCAAAAAACAGGGGAAACAGCAACAGAAACAGGGTTCCCGTCTGGCTTCACCTACACCTGCCCCTGTTGAGTGTAAATATGATTTGCGCGATCGCAGTACTATTAAGTCGCCTGATAGATTTCAGGTTCCTGAACCACGTTCTCCTCGCTCTTTGTAGGAAACGTCGGTAACAGCCACCGGTGGAGGAGGCGGCGGCAGAGGTCAAGGTGCACAACAGAGCCGTGAGCAGCCTCATAAGGCTGACGGAAAAGGAAAGTAGGACGAGAGACCGCCTCAAAGACCCCAGTTTCATAAGAATAAAGTTGCTGCTGTAACAGCGAGATATGCCACAGATAGTGAGAACGCAGCTTCGGAATCTGACATGGGTGCTGACGCTGCTGGACAGCACGGCGGTGATTGCCATCGTTTGAGAGGTGCTGCGTCCACTACTGAGGGTGACAGCGACTGATACCTTCGTTGTGGTTGAGACAGCTGAAACTAGAGTGGCTCCCCCTGAAAGACTTTATGAAATTGTCCTTGTAATTGAAGGTGACATAGAACGTACCATAAAAGGTTTTTTGGGGGAAAATCTAACAACTACCTATGATATTTTGTTGGTGAAGGTCGATTGGCCCCCACCTTTTGACTTAGCTGCTCCTCAAGGGGAAGGAGGTAATCCTCCCCGCTTTCGCGCACACAGTGCCGAAGGAGCAGGCTCTGCAATTTGCAGAATATTGGGCTAGGGCGCTTGCGCCGGCGTTGTACAGTACTCACTGTGGATGGGATAAACTTTCCCCTTGGCATGAGATTCCCTTGCGATCGATGCCACAGCCTCAACCCCAACACCCCATGCGACGAGAAGTGAAGGCCTCCGTTGCGGAGATCCTTGAACAATTAGAATATCAAGGTGTAATTGAAACGTCTGTGTCTCCGATGAATAACCCACTCTTTACTGTGAACAAGCCAGATGGCTCGTACCGTTTGGTATTGGATTACCGCCACTTGAACTCACATTGTCGTACGTGCGCGGTGCAGAATACTCACAGTTCTGCTCTTGTGGATAGTCTTGTGCGTAAAAGGTTTAAAACCACACTTGACATATCCAATGTTTTTTTTGCCCACAATCTGTCTTCTCTTAGTAGCCAATTGACAGCTTTTCCAAGCAGTGGGAAACAGCACCAATTCCTTCGTTTGGCTATGGGCTACAAGAATAGTCCAGGCGTTTTTGCCGCCCGTATTTTTTCTCTCTTGGAGAGACTCAACGCAGATGCTTGTTCGTATGTGGATGACATTTATCTCACAGACGACAAATTATGGCCGCATCTGTGCTGTGTTGACCGCATAATTTGCCGTTTTGCGGAATTAGGCTATAAATTTAACTTTCTGAAATCACACATTGCAGAGTACACAGTGTTGTTCCTGGGTTACGAGCTCAACAATGAAGGTCGAGGTTTGGCTCCTCACTTCTTGGAGAAATGTGCACTTTTGCGTGCCCCCACAACACTGAAAAAGCTACAATCTTTACTGGGCTTTTTAAATTTCGGTCATACATACATTCCGGAATATGCCCAGCGTATCAAACCGCTTTATGCGTTGATACAACCTACTTTTTCCAAATCGTGCTGGCTGCCAGAACATCCAGCCATCTTCCAATCTTTGCAGGCTGACCTTCTTGAATCTAAATTATTGTTGACTCGTGATAACCACGCCAACCTGGTGATAAGAATCGTACCAGGGGCGGTGGGTTTCACGTACCTCACTTTTAATGAGGGTGACACAGTCCCTATCGCTCACAAGTCACACTTGTACACTTCGGCTGAGTTGCGATTTTTCACTGCGGAAAAAGTTTTGACAGCAGTGCAAATGGCGATTCTTAAGGAACGTGCACTGTCGCAGGGAAAGCGCATTTTGGTTGTTACTCCGTATCTTGCCTTGGAGGCGGTGACGAAAGACAGTGTACCGAATTCCAAAGCTATGCACCCTGGGTGGATACAATGAGCTACATCCTTGACATCCCCGGATGTGACGTTCTTTTTTGATCCCTCTTTGCAGACTCAAGAGTTTTTGCCGTATGAAATTGTTCATCCTGCCCCTCTGACTATGCGCCCACTTGAGGATTTCCGTTGTATCATTTACACTGACGGAAGTGCGCAAGCGGCTACGGTTTCTAGACATGCGTATTACGCGGCCTGCGCAATTGTGGTTGGTATTATGGTGGATGGTGAATTCAAGTCCGATGTCGTGCATACACAGACATTAGGGGACTGTACCGCCCAGTTGGCAGAGCTTTGTGCTCTGATGCTTGCGTTGGAGTAGGCAGACCCCAGTGTGACTACTCTTATTGTGAGTGACTTTTACTACTGTGTTCAGTCTTTCAATGACAATCTGCCCTTTTGGACTCAAAATGATTATCGTGACATAAAATGATCTGGGATCGAGTGGCTGAGCTCAAAGAACAACTCCTACTCGCTTTTGTAAATCATACTCTGGGTCATCAGCGTGTAGGAGTTCACGCTGTTGGCAACTGTCTCGCGGACGAGGCTGCGAAGACAGCAGTTGCAACATATGCAGTGGCAGCGGTTACACGTTCCAAAAGTAAGATTGATGATGACATCTCAGCAGCTTTTGCCGCAACAGAGAAGGGAGGTAATTATCCTAAGGGTTTCCCTTCTAAATACTCTTATCATTTAAGTCCTGATAAAGTTCCTTATGTGAGAATTAACGACGTTGGTGACAGGTTGATTCCCAACGCGGACCTCAGACAGGCTTTTATTACAGCAGCCCAATCTGGGATGGCTTCGGCGCATGCCGGCGTGTCAGCTACTGTTTCTCTTCTCCAGCAACGATATTGGTGGCGGGGTTTGTACAAACAGACACGTGATTTTGTCCTTCAATGTGGCATTTGTCAGCAAATTAAACCTTCTTCTGCTGCACGCCCACCCCAAACTCAGTTGTACATATCTAATAAACCACTTGCATGTGTTTATTTAGATCACTGCGGTCCTTTCTCCTATGATACTGCGTATAAGTACATCTTAGTAGCAGTTGACTCTTGCATGTGCTTTGTCTGGGTGTGGCCTCAAAGGAACGTTGATGCTTGAACTGTCATAAGGGATTTGCGTGTCTTTGTGGAAATGTTTGCGTGTAGTACCTTCCATTCAGACCAGGGTCCAGCGTTCGCCTCTAAGGCTTACAAGGATGCCATGGCTTCGTTGGGAGTCCAGGTCAAATTTTCGTCTTCATACCGGCCTGAGGGTAATAGTGTTGTGGAGCGAATGAACCGTAACTTAAAGCAGTCCTTGACAGTGAGAGTTCTAGGTGCTGGCAGAGACTGGCTTACCCATCTCAATAGCGTACAACGTGCACTAAATAATCTCCCTAGAAGGTCTCCGGGTAGGCGGACCCCATATACGAAATGCTATTTGGCATCAAGATGTTAGTTCCAGACCTTGATGATCTAGACATGGCGGCGGTAGCCGCATCCTTTGACGTAGATGAACATTCTAATGTTTTGCAGAACCTACAAAAGACCAGAGACAGTCTTGCAAAGGAACACTTGCCCTCCACATCTGAAGCTGCGTTGCAGGTTCCGGTAGTCGGCTGGCTACCCCAAGTTGGAGAACTGGTCCGAGAGAAGATCGACAACAAGAAAGAATTTGGTCCTTCCTATCGAGCTCCGGTTGCTGTGCTTGGTGTGCAGGGTACAAGAACTGTAATTTTACCTCCTCTTCCTGGGCGAAAGGGAAACAGGTACATTTCAATTGACAATGTCAAACCACACAGGGTGGCTGATTCTCTATAGCATGACGCCTGCAGTTTCGTGTCCAGCAATGGTGCGACACTCTGTTTTGGCCCCGGATCCTGCCATCGGGCCTGATGTTGCCGTTGAAATGAATGGGTCCACTTATGAATCCATTGTTGAATCAACTTCTGGTAATCCTCTTAATGGCACTGAATATACTTACCCCACTGACTTATCTATGCCTGATTTGGAGACCCATGTGGCTAATCAATCCCGTTTTTCATTTGACACTGGCTCTTCCACATCTAAGTCCCCTTAAAAAGTTTACATTTTTGCTACCTGGTTTAAAAAACATTTTTGATTCCTCCTTAGACATACATTTGGCTGGTGCTGATTGCAATTTTTTTGTTCATGTCCATAGAATTTGTGGTATATATTTTCAGTTTTATCAATGGACAGTATGTTGAAGAAAGAACTTCAATTCGAGTGATTGATGGAACTTTGGCTCCCCACTCCTCTTCGCACATCATGAAGAGGGACCAGACATTTGTGAATATAACTGCTTTGCCCGTTTTAAATGGGATTGTATGAGATGCTGTAAAATTCCAGATACACGGTCCCACAGAGGTTATTAATGTTCCCAATGTACTCCGTGTTTCTATTGGGGATGTGGTTAAACAAAATATTCGCTCTGATGACTGGGATGGTAAAGCTGTTGAGGCTTTATTTACTGATTTAAAATATTATGCTGCTTTCGATGCTGAAGATTTATATTTGGAATCTACGAATTATGGTGATTTGTACTGTTACCAACATTTTGGCAATCACTTTTTGCATAAAACTAATTCATTTAGAAATATGATTAATTACACACAGTGGGAGCACTGTCCCGCGCCAGTGGAAGGCAGCTCGAAAATGTTTTTGAAAAAGTTTTCCTATTTTACTGATTTTGAACAATCAACCCCTAATGCATGTTATTTTAAATTGACTGAGAAGTTTTTTTTCAGGGTTCGACTTACCCACACAAATTACTGTATTCGAAGTCCTTTATTGACCAGTTGGCGGTTGGGGCTATGAACTGTGGAGAGATACTATTGCTCTTAAATCTGTTTGGGGTTCTAAAAGTTGGCAAGTGCAAGACACTGAGGCTTTGCATCGTGCATGTCTCATCCCAAACCATATGTTGTTTCTGAATGACACTATTTCACAAACCACCTGTTTTGGATTGGCTACTTCTAAAAAATGGAATGCTCCTTCATTTCCTGATTTGGGTGAATTTCCCCATTGGAATAATTATATCAGTACTTCCCTGAGTGACTTACAAGCCCTGTATAGAAATTCTTCTTTTAATGTTTCCAGCATTAATCCCGAAGGCTGGTTCCAATGGCAAAAAAGTGCAGATTCCTGCCAGCACCGTTTTCTGGGTCTGACCCCTGGCTATACAAAGGTTAGAGTTGATCCCCGTTTTCAGACTCAGCATTCAGTCACCACCTATTCTGTAGGCAAATTGTGCCAGAGTTGGCTCAGACATTCATCCTTAGCGTCTGTTAAGCTACATTTATCCAAACTCACTGACACTGTCAACTTAAATGATTTTGTAAAAGGTCCTGCAGCAGGCAGATCAAAAAGATGGATAGATGCTGCTTACATTGAGGTTTGGAAACTGTCACAGATTGAAGCTGCTTCTAGGCTTAGAGCTATCGATTAGGCCAATTTAGAGAAACTGCTTGCCATTGTAGATAATAGCATTAACATCCTTTCTTCCCAAATTTTCACTCTAGATAATATTGTGTCATCTGTGGTTGATATTGTGCAAGAAGATGTTGCTGTACTTTATATAATATTGTGTCATCTGTGGTTGATATTGTGCAAGAAGATGTTGCTGTACTTTATCATGGGCAAAATCAATTGCGTTCTGTTATACAGTTTGCCTGGACTTTGCAAACGTTAAAAAATGGTCGAGTTCCATGGGATTACATGAACACGAGTTTATTATTTCTGCCTTTAAATTTGACTGTTAAACAGCAATTTATGTCAATGAAGGATGCCACGTTTTCACTGCTGCATATTGAAAAGTTAGAACCTTTGCCTTTTTCAGTAGCAGAAACCAATGCAGCAGTTTGGCTTATCTACGGGTTAATAACTTTACCTTTTTCCCTTTTCAAATTTGAGTCCTGCATGAAACACTATGCCATAGGCAGGTTTGAGCCCCTGGGTGGAGCTTATCTTCATGAAGTCTGGAATCTCCCATTCACATATAAGTGTTTGAGGGATGGAAAGGAAGTTTTTTTAAATGGAGAGGATTGCACCACGACACCAGATCATTCATTAACATGCAGAAATCTTCAATTGCATGGCTCTTGTAATGCGCTTGCACCGAACTTAGCCTGTGTTCTGAGAAGGTACTCCAGTTCTGGCCATTATACCGACATTCACATTGCTTGCAAATGGTAGTTATTTATTATTAAACAATGAAGAATGTTGTGGGATGCATGCAGGAATAGCTTATATCGTTACGGTTTCCCAGCGTGTAACTTGCTGCAAGAATGTGCTATTCTCTCCTCCGCATAGCAGGCTCGATGTTTCCATCTGGCCCTCAATTCCGACCTTGAAAGCAGAGTTCAACAAGATGAGTCGAATAAGAGCTCTTTTGTCCCAGAAGGAAGCCCCCCTTACATCTGCACTTGAGACATTCATCCTTCACGTTGCAAATACTCATACTGAGGTAAATGCCTTATTAAAAACAGACCTGCCCCTGCATTTCGGTGCTTTGATTCACACAATCTTAAATGCCTCGTCGACTACTGGCCTGACTCCTTTTTTTAAAGTAGTATGCTCTGGCCTTGTGACCTCATTTCAGACTATATTCGGTGTGGTCCCTGCATTTTTTCATTCGATTTTTTCGAGTGTCTTTGGCGGTTTCCCCTTGCTCCTGGCTTTAGGCGCCGGCATACTGCTGTTATTTTGTTTACTACAAAATGGATGCACAGTTTGTGCCCCACGACGATATGTCCCGGCTGCTCCACCTTCGTAACCGGATGCTAGAATACTATGGATCGCTGTCTTTGGCAACTCTAAGTGTGGCATATGGTTTATCTTTCCGGTTCTCTTTCTTCACTTGCGTGCAGCCTGTTTTCCATTGCCTGGATTGTGTATTTGAATGGGACTTGGATTTGTGTCTCTGCAACACGGTGTCTCTTGACCTGAATTTTAATCTACTAATGAGTCCCTTAGTTGCTCATGAAATAGATTGGTCGAGTACCGGGATTATGGCCTGCACAGCGGCACATGTGTTTCTAGGCAATTGGGACATTTGGACTGCGGCCAATGACTTTCTGGCGTGCAGTTATCTTGAAGTAAGTCTGAGTTGTCCTCTGATGGTACTAGAGGCTCCGGCAAACGAGGAACATGTATGTTCTTTCCCTTTATTTAATTGGATGGCTGAAATGTTCATGGATGATATCGACTTCCTATTGGAGGCAGTTGTGACATATGGTGCTTATACGTTGTTGGACTGAAGTACAGATTTTTTCTGCTTCATAGACACGTTCAGGACTCATGAATATTTCTCTTTTTAATCTCTAATTTTTTCCTTACATGTTTGAGGTCTTTTTTCACACCATGGCCACCTGTGATTGTTTTCATCATCTTGATTGTGAATTTGAATTTCCATTCCCTATTCTCAAGTTTGGCAACATTTCTGAACTTCGTTCGAACTTGAATTCTGCGTTCTATGCAGTTTGCCCAGATTGCTGTGTGATCTCCGAACAAGGGAGGGTGTAGTATGGTTTATGAGCCTCTTTTTGCGTGCATGTTAAGTTAGCATGGTTTATTGGAAGTTTAAACGCCATTTTTCCTTTTGCTGCCTTTTGCACACGACACTGCTTAGTTGTTTTTGCAAAGTTAACTTTCACAAAGGTCTATACATGAGAAAAGGTTTGTTTTTCGACATCTCTAGACATACATCGTTCCCCCGGTCTGTACAGTGAGTGCTGTGCCGTCAAGGTTATCATAACATGTGAGCCTGTTTATCGGCGTGTCCGTGAAACACATTCTAGACACAAAATGTTGGCATCTGCAGCCCAAGTAGGATTCTGGCGCCTTTAACATAGCACACTTGCCATGATTTCGCAAACTTGGAAGAGTCCAGAGATGCAGAGACTTGCCGATCGAGATGTAATTTACATTCACTGAGCGGACAGGTAATTGGGTTTCCCAAGACAAGCTCAAGAGACCTTCTATAGTTTTATAATACATCGTTCCTATATAGGGAGGGTGTTTAAACTAGGCGCTATATCATCTGTTTGCACTATCATTGTAATATGATTCCTCCTTTTGTATTTTATGGAGTTGTAACCATGCTTACCATATTATGTTTAATCATATGCCTGCTTATGTTGACTGAAATACTGCGCATGAAATCACGTTGTTAAAATAAAAATTTTAACCTTACTGTGTCTCTTTTTTACTCCTGTTGTGGACTGGTATGAAAGTATAACAAAATAGTGTTCTCATTTCCCACCATTCCTGAGATGGTCCTAAGTCGCATGTTCTAGGTTGTCTAATCATTGGTTACTTTGCTATAGGACGAAGAGCTAATGTGACACTGATGCTAGCTGGTTGGGTTTTTCTAGGTACTGAGGTGAGTTTTTGGTATACCACAATTCACTAATGTCCTAGGTCTCTGTGCACAGTTCTGTGTATGAGCAGAAATCCTTGCAACAGGTGAGCCTTCCTGCACATAAACAATCAATTAAAAAAATTATGTTTTGCAACTTCTATGTGTACTGCATTAAGCAGCACACATAGAAGTTTGAAAATGCTATTTCAGATTATTTATGTGCAGGAACAACACCATTGTGTACATAAGCAATCTCCCCGTACAACGCTGGCACCCTTACACTACGATGCAAGGGTGTCTGCCTTGGCGCTAGACAGCTAAAATTAGCACCAGCGCAGGGGGAATCCAGGGCTGCACTGTATCCTTGTAAATATGGTGCAGCCCTGCATTTAGGAAGTGGCGAAGCACGGCGTTAAGCCAAAGTGGCGATTGCCGCGCTCCGCCACTTTCTAGTAAATATGCCCCCTACTTCCATAATAAACTGGTCTGTTAGTATGTCAGCCAATAGTTTGGACAACTGGTGACCCATTTGTCTATTGCGGGTGGAACCATTCACAATCTCCAAGACCACTAGAAGATCACAGAAAATCCTCCACTGTAGTCAATTAGACTTTTAACATAACAGTGCAACACACCAACTGGAGATGACAGAGAAGAGGGCATGCCATCGTTATAGGGTAACAGAAAGGCTTTATTCTCCACAACCAGTCAACGACATATTTTATATGTGTAAGAAACGTTTCCCCTTTTTAGCCTCAATCAAGGAGGGACCCTTTTCTACTAGACATACTCTTTCTGCAAAAAAGTCTGTTAGCGTAAGCAAAGGCGTCTCACTCTCTTAGCTTCCTGATTCTAAGTTGATCTGAGTTCTTGTTGACCCTGATACCTTGAAAAACAGAACCTTTTTAATGCAATGTGACACATTTTTCAAATTTTCCTAGTATGGGGTCAATATAACTTCCAAGCCGCTTAATTACAGAGACTGGGTGGGACAGGCTGAGATATTTACAGGTTTCCTTTAAAGTTAAAAAAAGGTCTGGGCAAATTGATTTGTAAGCACTATAATATATCAATTGATAGTACGTGCATTAGCAACCTCTGAAATAAAACATGAACATGTAACTAAAGGATACATTTAAATAATGTAGTCCTTGTCAGTTCGATGTAAAAGAAAACTACTTCTGTAAACGAAGTGTGGTTTAATAATTTATTCTACCATGAACATTATCCATGCACATCGTGTTCCAAAAACCAGGGGCCTCATTTATGAAAAGTGACGTATCGCTGCATGAAACAGCGATGCGTCACTTTTCATTGTGGCCTCCTTGCGACATGCTAGATGCGTCATATTTACAGTATGGCGCATCATGTTGCAAGGTGTTATATATACGTCAGTATTTCTGACGTATCTGTAGGCGCAAAAATTACGCATTGCTGGAGTGTGTCACAAAAGTGACGCAACCCTAGCAATGTGTCCTTTCACATGGGGCAAGCCCCATGTGAAAGGGCATGCGTCTGTCTTATGCCTGCTGTGAGGCAGGCGTAAGATATTGACGCAATGGTGTCCTAGAAGTGACGCAGTGAAATCTCATAGATTTCACTGCGTCACTTCTACGAGGCTTACTTGCGTGTGAATGCCCCCCCTGCATACATTACACCTGACACAGGTATAATGTAGCGCAGGGGTTTACAAAATGACGCATCTGCTTAGATCCATCTGAGTGTGTAGTGTCAGTGGAAGAGCTAGGTCTTGAGGTCCTTCCTGAACTGGGTCATCATCACGTATTGCCTGAGGTGGAGGGACAGGGTGTTCCAGGTCATGGCTGCGGGGTAGGACAAGGATCTTATCTCAGTTGTAGCCTGGTCGATTCGTGGGACGAAGGCCAGGGTGAGTTGGGCAGAGCTGAGTTGTCTGGCAGGTGTCTGGTACACCAGGCGAGGAGATAGTCTGGTTCTGCCTTGTGGAGGGCCTTGTATGCATGTGTGAGGAGCTTTTAGGTGATTCTCTTGTTTTAAGGGAGCCAGTAGAGTTGTCGGAGGTGTTGTGTCATGTGGCTGTGGCAGGGGATCTCGAGGACCAGTCGGTCTTTGGCTTTTTGGACTTTCTGTAGTTTCCTGAGCTGTTTCAGGGTGACGCTGGCCAAATGCCACCAGCCTGGGAGTGTTCTCTGAGCTTTCAGTGGAATCGCTGCTAAGGCAGCTTCACTGAGGTACCACTCCTTGTTGAGCAAGCACATTCTTTGATGCACCTGCTTAGCAATGTATTTTGTTCTGCAAGAGCAAACTCCAAAGGGAGAGTATGTGGAGCAGTGGACCGAGCTGCTGAGTCGAGAGCTGGGGATCCGTGTTCGAGTCTCAGCGTCAGGTAAACAACCTGTGAATCTGGACAAATCACTTAATCTCCCCGTGCCCATGGACAGCACCTGGATACCCTCATGGGTGATAAGCAGCGTGCTATATAAATCTACAAATTTTATTTAGCCCTGGACATAGCGCTTGCAGATCAAAATAGCTATATACTGATGCAAAAGAGCATCCTGCAATTTCCCTACAAGACTGACTTGTTACGCTTGGTGCTTCTGGTATGGATAATGATGAGTGATGTTTAACCATGTCTAAATAGGGAGGGGTGAACTTATAGCTCTGTGCTGGATGGGCCATCAGGTTTCGGACAGCAATGCCAGCAGAGGCTTCACCACCGTAAAGCCATCAGTTCTTCCACCTCTTAATAGATTGTGGCAAATGAAAGATTGCTGCAACAGTACATCCACCATTGTAGATGTGCCATTACAACAAATGGTAAATGATCACCTTATCACCTTAGTCTAAAGAAACATTAATGCTACCTGCACACAAAATATTTTGTTCCGCAAAGCGATCTTTGAGTTTGAAATATGTAAACCAATAACACCAGCCCTCTTCTTGTAGCTTTAAATAAGTTAATAGCGCTTTTGAAAAATAGATAGCTTGAAAATAAAAACAATGCATTGAGAATTTAAGAACAACTCTACCTCCATGCTGTTGAAATATGGTATTGTTGTGACATGAATTTTAGGGCTCTGAGCTTCTTCCAAATGTATACTCACCCTATGCACTCAAGTAAATCCCTTTTGCCATTCACTACGATACCATCTAGTCTGAAGACCTATTCAAATTTACAAATGTATGCCACAAGTGGGAGATGGGATTATAGCCCTCAAAGCATTGATCATGTGCTATCTTCTCTATGGCTCGTAATCCCTTTTGTTTCACCTTACAGTGGGGTGACTCAACACCGCTTGTGCACATCTGTCACTGTTGTTTACAGTTCCACTCACTCCTGCACACTACTGAATAAATATTTCTGAAGCATGGAGTGCCATACAATTCTATCTGGTCTTTTACTGGTAAACCTTTGCATTCTTCCACATTTCTCTTTACTTTGCCACTTTTCTACAGCAACCTTCATTCAACGTGTTATGTCCCTAGGAACAGTCAAAATAGAAGTGCATCCCCATTTTCCACTCAGAATTTCTACACTAAACTGCTACTAATGCCATGGTAAAGCCTATGAGTCTAGTAAATCTTTATGAAAAACATATATTTCAAATGACAATATCTCAGTATAGACTTTACCTTGACCTACAATACACGTATCTGTGTTCCCCAAGGCCAGAGAACTGCAAAATTATGCATGGACCATTTCAAAAACTGTTGTGTAAAAATAAATGTAACAATATATGAAGGCCTGAAAACATAGCCACTAACTCTAGAACATGCATGCTGAAGTAACACTTAATATATTGTTTGTTGGTGCTGTATATTTATGATACTGCACAGAGAACCACAACATTCTCCTAGATCACCATGAAAACGAAGTATGGGTCTCGGGCCCAGTTGTATGTAACTATCACCCCAATGTCTCATGTCTAAATACACCCCTCTGTGGATGCAATTGTGATACACCAACTGCCTTTTCAAATTCATGTGGGTTACGCACAAGTCTAAACACAGCTAAGGACCACCTCGCAACACAGACAACAAAATCATGACGTGGCAAATGCACAGAATTTAGCTGTTTAAAATAGGTTAAAACTGATATAAACGTTGCCAGTGAGCCCTCCAAACAAGCTCCCATGGTCATGGCTCCAAAACTGATTTGCTCTGGGGATGCAGTCAGAGTAATTACCAGACTGCAAAACTGATTTGCTCTGGGGATGCAGTCAGAGTAATTACCAGAGGCTGAGATTAATTCAAGCCTTCCATCCATTACTTTCCTGTAGTCTTTATTGTGATGCCCCAAGTAGGAACCTGTAGGCCAAGACATGGATCCAGGGTTCACTGTGCCACTGGAACCAGGCTGTACCCTACTGAAGAGGCCCATATAGGCCAAATCTGGTTTTAGGTTTCTCATTCTGGTTCAGAGAGGACCGGACTTGACAATTCAGACTAGACTGTTCCTACTGGAGCAGGACCAAGGCTGATTTGTATATGGCTGGGTCTAATCTGAGGTGGCATGGTGGCCAAAACAAAAAACAATCAACTAGGATGCTCCCCTGTGTAATTAACAGTGACTGTAATTAACTCAAGTATTACAACCATCATTTGTTGTATTCTTTAAAAACATGAGCATCTCTCACCCATGCATCATAAGTAAAACCTTTGGGTCAGATCAATCTGGGTTTCTCCGCCCCACAACCGACTACAGATGAAAAACAAAAAAAGCACCAGCATCTGATTCAAAAGTACCAATTGGACCACTTACTTGTTTTGACAAGACATTGAATCAAACTAACCAAAGACCAGGTGCTCTCCACGTTGGATTATGGCAACATGGCTTTGCCTCACGAAGAAAGAGATCTTGAAGCCACAGAGGATCTAAAATTAATCAGCTTGTTAATGGATAACTCTGAGGAAGTTGTACACCATATGGACCATAGACAGACAATATGGATGGAAATTTCCAGAAAATCTGGAGAAGCTCATGCCCCATTACATCCTTGACCAAAACATAAGATCAGTTGCCATTCAATCAAATTTACCTACAAGAATCACGGGGGAAACTGTCAAAGTACTCATCTCACCGCTTGCAAATGCTTTGAGTCCAGTCTGAGGGAATGTTCCAGCCTGTTGTATTTTAAGGGAAAATTTAACTGAAGGCCCCTCACCCATGATTGGGGCCACTACGTTTCTTGAAGAAATCACTTTACTTCACATTCAAGACAACTCCTTTCTGTATTGATACCAAGACCAGGCTTGCATACTCATTCTTCCTGATCCCACAGCAGCATTCAACATCAATGATCACACATTTTCATATGATCATACTACTTAAATGGTGAATACCAGAAGTCATCCACGCCAGGCTTTTATTGTTTTCCAGATCCTATACAATATCCTATTCTATCGCTTCTGTTTATTACCCCTGACTTGTTTGCCACTGCTGACCATGTCTGGCAACCCCTATTCAAGAATTCATATCAGGACTTCCACCATGCACTCTGAAATACTCAACATTTCATCTCCCCTGGCCCATTCAACACTCATTGCTTTCCCTCATTGTGTCATCAGTTCTCCTATATATTTCTTCATGTACCCACTCCTTCTACAAATCTCATCATACTCCTATTCCACCGTTGCCATCCTGGTTACTGGTCTAGCTGCCCACCTCGGTCTCTTGTCAGTAACCTCTCTACTCTCTAGTACTCCTCCTTGTGACAGCTTTCTCTTCTCTCTTCCTTGCACTGTTCCATACCTCTGCAGGCTATGCCTCACCACCTTTCTCCCTCTTCTAGCTCTCCTAATCTCTGGTGCCTCCTCGACATTGCACCTACTCATCCTCCATGACATCACACCTTTTCTTTTGCACCACTTTATACTCCTTGGATTGGTTCTCTTCCACCACGGCGGACATTTCCAGCTCCTCAATTCTGTGAATCTCCATGGCCCGCAGCCCATTCACTGCCTGTTGGTTCGTCCAGTGTTAATTGGCCCCTGACCTAGGTCTTACGGTCCGGCCAGTATTTCTCCACCTTGCTCCCTTCCTCATTTTGTCTCTTCTTCCCACATCCAGTCACAAACTTGACACCCTGTCACCTGCGTTTCAGAACCAAACTTCTTGTAGCTAGGTGTGCTCTATCCATCTCCTCCCTTTCTTTCTCTTCCTGGATTACTGTTGTTTGCCTCACCTCGATTCCCCTCACACTAGAAGATGTCATTGAGGTAAATCTGCCTCTCCTAACTGGTATCCTGACCAGAGTGCATTCTCGCCTAGAGGAACCGGGCCTTACCATTTTAACTTCCGTCCCAGTAGGCTACCCGTCACTAGGATTCATGGCTGCCATGCCACTTGTCCCTGTTTAAAGTGAGGCCAAAGACATTTATTGGAACTGCAGGTGCGCAGTATCATGTCATCTTTGCAGATATTCTCTTGAGGGCACACTATTCTTGTTCTCCTCTGACATCTTTGGTCCCTGTCTGCGTGACTGTTACCACCTTTGAGGCCCATAGCCTTTTCTGTTATGGGACCAGTATGCTCTGGGCCTTTACTGCCTTGTATGGGCTGGCATGGAGGGTCCATGGCTCCCAAAATTCAGAGCTGGAGCTGAATTTCCTGTTATCACTCAAGTGGGCCCGTGCTCTGCCCTGGGGGCATCCCCACTTCTTGTCCTTTTTGAAAGAGAAGCACACACTAGCACCAGAGCTGAGAACCCTGTAGACACTGCCCTACTTGACCTACATCTCTCTTCAGGCATCAAAGTGATCTGCTTTAGCACAGGCGATAGTCTTCCAGCTGCCCGCAGCCCTACAACCAAGACTAGGGCTACCATTTTGTTTTCAACATATCGTAGGATTTTCATGCAAATGAGCAGCTTAAAGATGACACGCGGCTCTATGGGCACCAGCATCTGATGTTGCCATGTGCCCATATTTACCCGCATTGAGAGGGTAGGTTCTTCCCTTCTGTGTGGAGCCAACCATTGTCTGTTTCCATTCAACTCAGTACCATCTATTAGGAATATGATCTTTGTGGTACCATTCAAGATTTGCTGTGACTCTCTCCATGCATCAAGCATTTGCACTGTCTAACCAATGAAAAATGTTTCATTAGTTCATGCTCATATAGGTTACCCCAAATCACTTTCTGATTATACTACCTGACATTATCCACACAAAGTTAAGACAGGTCATACTTTCCAAAAAGCCAGGCCCTCTCCGGTAGTAGTTGTGGCAGTAGCATGCATATTGATAGAATGGAAGTGTTTCCTGTTTCGGGAAACTTGTTCCCTGGCTCTTGTAGTGGTACTAAGGCAATATGGGAGCCATAAATTGCACAAACCACATCTGGGAGCTGAGCAAATCCATAGAAGTCAACCTTCACATTGGCGAAATCCATTTTTGTGTGTATTTTAAAGGTATGTGTTCTATTTTTTTGTGATAGTATTACATTTTGTTTAATATATGTGTTACATTTTTAGAAGTTATTATTCTTTTGTTAAGTAAATTTTGCATTTTAATTCCATAGCGGGTTGTGGGTTTATAGGGGAATAGGGTGGGAAGTAATTTAATTATAATTAATAAATTAATATCTTTTAATAACTAATATTTTAAGTATTTAAGATTTTATATTGTTCATTGTGGTAATTAATTTATTATTTATTAGGTATTAATAGTTTAATACTTATTAATAATTAATTGGTAAATATGTTAATTGTGTCATTTAGTTATGAGTAGGTTGTGGGTTTATAGGGGATTAGGGTGTGAAGTTATTAATAATAATTAATATATATTTTTTATATTTAAAATTTATATATTTAATATTTTCTATTGTTAATTATGATAAATAGTGTATTGGTAATTATTTATTAATTGATTATTAATTATGTTATTTGTGTCATTTCTTTTAAGAGTGGGTTGTGGGTTGATAGGGGAGTAGGCTGGGAAGTAATTTAATTTTAATATATTTTGTAAAAAAAAATTATAAAATGAATTATAAGTTGTTTTATAGTAATAATTGTGTGATTTAATTCATTATTGACTGTTTTCAAATTGCTCCTTAATTAATATTAATTAATTAATTAGTTAATTAATAATTACTTATGTTAATTGTGTTGTTTTACATCATTGGTGGTGTCATTTATAGGGGAATATGGTGGAGGTACATTATTTTTAATTAATTATTTGTTTGTTAATTAATGTTAATTATTTTACTGGAGTGGGAAAAGTAACTTATTCCCATCTGCTATCCAACACTTTCCCTACTGTTGCACTCGCTGGAGTGGGAATAGTAAATCATTCCTCTACTCTATCGAACACTTTCCCTACTGTTGCACTCCCTGTAGTGGGAATAGTAATTTTCACCCCAACGCTATCCAACACTTTCCCTACTGTTGCACTTGCTGGAGTGGGAATAGCAATTTTATCCCCTCTGCTATCTAACACTTTCCCTACTGTTGCACTCCCTGGAGTGGGAATAGTGATTTGTTCCCCTCCGCTATCCAACACTTTCCCTATGTTGCACTCACTGGAGTTGGAATAGTAATTTTTACCCCTACGCTGTCCAACATTTCACCTACTGTTGCACTCGCTGGAGTGGGAATAGTAATTTTTACCCATCCGCTATCCAACACTTTCCCTACGGTTGCACTCTCTGGAGTGGGAATACTATATTTTATCCCCTCTGCTATCCAACACTTTCCCTACTGCTGCACTCCCTGGAGTGGGAATACTATTTTTAACCGCTCCGCTATCCAACACTTTCCCTACTGTTGCACTCTCTGGAGTGGGAATAGTAAATTTTATCCCTTCTGCTATCCGAAACTTTACCTACTGTTGCACTCCTTGGAGTGGGAATAGTAAATTATTCCCCTCCTCTATCCAACACTTTCCCTACTGTTGCACTCGCTGGAGCAGTAATAGTAATTTTTACCCCTACGCTATCCCACACTTTCCCTATTGTTGCACTCGCTGAGTGGGAATAGTAATTTTATCCCCTCCACTATCCAACGTTTACCCTACTGTTACAGTTGATATAGTGTCAAATGTAATTGTAAAAAACAAAAAAATATTTTAATAGTTTATTTATTATATATATATTATATTTTTCTTTTTATTTTACCGGTGTATGTATGCCCTGCAGAGTTGGGGGCACCGGTAAAATGGAGCAACTGGTGTTTGTTTATTCAATGGAGGGGCATGACTCGCTCGTTAACCACACCGACGAAAATGGACTTCTGTGGTGATTGGGTGTTGGCTAAGAGAAAGGGAGACGAAGGAGGTGTTTTCCTCTTTCTGGCAGACTACGATTTTCCGTCTCAAGCAATCAATTTTAGTGTGTGGCAGCAAACAGCATTGTCCTTTTACTTTTTCACCCGAGTGCATCGTGAAATACAGAGGACTTTCCATGATACATATTTTGAATATTGGTGCATTCTGGGTAACGTGGTCTTATTGCTGGGCCACATGACCACTTGGACTTTATTAACTTACCTGTGAACAAGGCGCATGTGAGCCGAAACGCGTAAGGTTAAGAGTTGCAACTGCCATACACAGACCCAATAAAGTGTCAGCATGAGAGTATGTCGCAGCTGTGGGCTCTTTATTTTTCGTGTTGTATATATACATACACATACATATGTATGTGTTTATAATGTTTAATATGTTTCTAACATTTTATAATGAATTACAATAATTATTTAATAATATTATTTAGTACATTTATATATTATATTTTATTTATATGTATTTTAAATTAGTTTTTACATTATATTTATTACTTATAATTTTAAACATTTTCTAGTAATTCTAACTACACATTTTTTTAATTATATGTAATATTTACTTTATTTTACATTATTATTTAAGCAATAAAAAAACTATATTTTTAAAAACGATATTTTTAACAACAATATGTTGTTTTAGATATTTTTGTACTTACCATTATGAAGATAGGACTTCGATATTCTTGACAACGATATTTTTGTCACAATATTTTTATAGGTCGATATTTCTGTTGTCGATATTCGGTCAGTGATCTGCTGTCAATGTGTCTCATCATTGCTGAAAGCAATTTTTGTAGTTCACTACTGAACACTGGTTGTGAAATACCACCAGATATTGCCACATTGTATTGAAAGGAACCTCTGGCCAGAAAATGCCAGAAAATGCAGTACCGCCATAAGTTTCACAATCGGTGTTCTACATGTGGGATTAGTGTTGTGAGGAATTTAATCAGGCTGCAACTGATGACATGAATCCAGTATAGTTTGCCTATTCAAACGAAACTTCTTGATGATATCCCTATCTTCCATGATCTGAAGGTCTGGAAATGGGTGCTATACTGGAGGCTGTTGTCTCCTCCCTCTTAACTCTGTGTGAATTTAAAACTGTTTGTGAACGTTGGTCACAATGTCCACAGTAACACATGTGAAGAGTAAGCCAAAGGTCATGTGACAGTACACAAATGTTTCAGATTGCAATATACACATATTACTTTAAAATAGTATATGGTGCAACATCCATCACAAATCCCCATTGTGGCCTTGACATGTGTCTTAATTATTAATGTATAAATAATACATCTGCGATGGTGCTGTGATGTGCCATCACATTAGGAATAAAGTGATCCCACCTCTTCATGTCACACAACAATCTTTCAAGGTGTATTGGGGTTTAGGAATGTAATCTTACAATGGTGTTGTCACCAGTACCAAGCAGGATTGGGGATGTTCATAGGGCTATCTGCACTCATATGCTGTGTGCATTTGAATTATCTATCTCCCAATACTTTGGCCCTGAATATCTCCAGGCTACTTTCCTATGCTACATGTGATACGTAGCAAAACTACTTTAGTACAGCTTTCATTGATTTTTTGACAGAGGACATATGATGAAGTCTCAAGTAAAAAGTGACATCAGTGTGAAATGAGCATTTTGTATGTGACATGATTTCCACTACAGCACATATTGCTGCTATATTGCTCTTTAACTTGACCTTCATGACATCATGATGTTGTTTAAGGTAAATGAACATTTACTGAAATCTGTGGCTGGTATGAACAGTGTGTAAATGTATATATAGTAGCCATCCTATTTGGGGACATCAGTTTACAATGGTATACTAAAGGGTCCAAGTGTGCAAGGTTATCAATTATTCTAGTACAGACATAAGGATGGAATGCCGAGAAGTTTATTAATGGTATTGGAGCTGTCTGGGTTTATGACACCCCCTGAGAAACATCTCTGTTGGTCAGAATGCACTACCGAATGCCATCCAGGGACAAGGCAGCCATCTCCAGCAGATGGTGGTGTATCTGGAAGGCATTCACAGTGTAATATCTGTCCTACAGAGATCTTTTCAGGCTTTGGCCTCCTCCCTCAGCAGAGCCTCCCATTCCCCTAACCTTCTTGTCCCTCCCCAGTCCCTTACCCATACCAATACCCCATTCCCAAACCTATCCAAAGCACATGCAAACATTTGCACACACACACACTCATACAGACCCAAGCAGCACATTCACACATAAGCAAAAACTCACAAAAAAGCAGGCATGCATCCAAACAGACATATACCACACCCACCACCACAACCACAGGAACCCCCACCACCATTACATCCACAACTACCACTAACAACACCACACCCACATATTCACATTACTCCCCCATTACATCAGTACAGATAACAGCACACATGCATGCACACACCACACTCCCACCATCACATCCACAGCCAGCGCAGACAACACCACACCCACCACCCCAACCACCATCACTTCCATACACGCTCCACACACACTGTCACCACCAGAACAATATCCACAACACCCACACTTAGCATTTTCACTGCAACAACATCTACAGATACACCAGTTACATTCTACACACCTACGAAATATATACACACACAATCAAGAATCCAACAGACACCACAGATGCAAGATGCACCTCTACTTGCAGCACATACACCTGACACATATGCACCTGTACCCTCAACAGATCCAAGCATATCACACACAGTCACTACCTCTACCTCCAAGAACCCACTCCTTACCATTCCCACTACTAAGTACCCTATTGAAGATCCCTCATTTTCCTATGCCGTCTTCCTTCCCAATCCTCCACACATCACTTTCAGGGATCTTACTACCCCTACAACACTCAAGACCACCCCTTCCACCTCCAAATCCACCCCTCTTACTGACCCATCCACCCCTTCTACTTCCCAAGGCACTTCTGCCAAATGCTCTTCCGCTTCACATTCCCACATCCCCCCTCCTAAAGGTAAGTCTACCCGTTCCTCTTCAAAAGCAACCTCTTCTCAACCCAAGGACACCCCTCCCAAAACCAAATGTCCCCATCCCAAATAGCATCTTTGAGGTGCTTGCTCTGCCCAATGGATTCCACTTTGTGAGGAGGTTACCCTAACAGTGTCATTTATGGCAAGTTTTGTGATACTGCAGTGTGCTAAGCCACACCATTTCTCTACGGACTGGCCATTGGCTTTTTGCTATGTTTTGTCCCTGTGGTTTATTTGTACAAATTAAAATCTGCTTTCACATTAGTCCTGGCATTACTTTTCCCTAGCTATTTTTGGGAACCAAGCAATGTTGCAAAAGTTAAATTGTGATGCAATGTTATTGTGTTTACACATTATGGCAGGTTATACTACATATATTCAGTTCAGTTTCAGTTTCAATCTTTATTCGGTTTAAAAAACCTTGTAAGATACAAACATTCAATCATAATACATCATAATATAATATAATACATAATGATACAGTAGCAGTGGGTAAAAATATCAACACATTTCCTTTGCATCAAATACCTAAAATTCAATTCATTTTTCAAGTCATCCACTTAAAATTGACTAGATCATGATTGGCCCCTCCGGTATACAGAACACTGAGTATACAAATTTGATAAAAAAATAAATTAAACATCTGTTTTTTTGTTAAAAAGAAGAATACATCAGGACAGTGAAGCAAACAGCATTTAGCAGCTGACAATAACTCAGAAACATGGTGAAGTAGCCTATTTCATTAGGTTTTTAGGTTTTTCATCCTCCTAATCAAGGCTACACATAAGAGAAAACGACTTAGGCTGAACACAATCGGTTGTGCAGTGTCTCCCTTAAAAATTCTAAATCCAACCTTAATTTGTCTGAAGCCTAGCCTTTTACAGATTGGTTTGAGCCATTTTTTCCTGGCTCTAAGGTATGCTGGGCATATGAATAAAACATGGGACTCATCCTCTATCAGCCTCATCTCGCATAGCTCACATATATTAGAGCCGGCGGCCCCGGCCAACCCCTTATTACAGTTCCAGCTGGTTGTCCTTTCTTTTAATTGAAAAATACCATACCGGAACTTTAAGTATAGGCTTTTGGCCAGTGGAGGGTAAATTTCATCCATAAGGGGCTCTAATTGCATAGGCATTTTAATTTCGAAAAATTTCGAAGTTAGAGTCCCTGTTCTGGGGTTTGATAGCACTGAGTCTCTAATGTAATCCCAGTACCTTTGCTTCAAGATCTTTTTTGAACTATTTGTGAGGGAATCAGGATCAAACCAAAAGTCACTTAACCCTAGTTTTTCAAACCATGTTTTGACGTACTCTAACCATGGCAAATGCGTTATATTCCTTATGGCCAATATCTCTTTCAATGCTTCTCTATAATCAGTCAGCTCCTCAACGGACCACAGACGGATCCAATAAAGGAGCGGACGAAGAGAAGCATAGTCATCTGTACGTCGAAAGTTAAGATCCCATAATACGGGTGTCAGTGGTGTTGACCCAGGTATCCCTAAAAGTTGCCTAATGAAGGAATTTTCCCTCACTCGAAAAGTATCCTTTGAGGCATAGGCCCAAAGGTCCGCGCCATAAAGTGAAGAAGATTGTACTTTGTATTTGAATAATTCAATGGCTGGTGAGACTGCTTTAAAATGGCTATTCTTATGCCTCTTTAAAATCGGACACTGATTTTGGGTCAGCCTTAGTTTTGAGTTCTCCAATTGTGTCTTCCATGTAACGTGGCTGTCTAAAATAATGCCCAGGTATTTAAAATTGGGGACTTCTTCAATGGGTTCATTATTTATCTTAAAAACCTTATTAAAACCTTTATGAGGGTTGATTGTCATAACTTTTGTTTTTGAGGAATTAATTTCTAATTCCTTGTCGTGACAATACAAACTAAAAGTATTTAAAAGGTTTTGGAGCCCCCTAGGTGTCTGAGAAATTAAAATCGTGTCGTCTGCAAACAACAATGCCGGAACGGCTTGCCCGCTCAATTTGGGAGAGTCATGCTCGCAGCCCAAAAGAGTATCGGGGATGTCATTGACGTACAAGGAGAATAAGGTAGGTGCCATTACACACCCCTGCCTTACCCCTTTTGCTATTTTTATTTTCTCACTGACTTCTCCATTTGGTCCATATCTAACTCATGCATAATTATTCTCATGGAGTCTAATTAAAATTTGAAGGATATTCACAGGGACGCCCATTTTACTTAGTGACTTCCATAGGGCTGCCCTTGGAACCATGTCAAAAGCTGCCTTCAAATCAACAAAAGCCACGTATATGTGGGAACTTCTTATAATCGTATATTTCCAGACTAAACATAAAAATCTAAAAACCTGGTCTACAGTGCTTATCTTTGATCTAAAGCCTGCCTGGTATTTTGTATAAATAGAATGTTCTTCAATCCAAGAGGAGAGCCGACCAAGAACTTGTCGGGCAAACATTTTTTGCAACACGTCAATTAGGCTGATAGGCCGATAGTGCGAAGGATTAGACCTGTCACCCTTTGTGAACAGTGTTACAATCTCCGCCCCCTTCCAGGTTTCTGGAACAGGAGCTCCACAAGCAATTTCATTGGATAATAAATTGATATAAGGAGCCCAAATATAATTTTCGTGTTTCCAAAGATCACCTGGTTTTTTTATCAGGGCCTGGCGCTTTCCCAGTCTTAACTGCCTTGATTGCTAGAATTGTTTCTGTCAAAGAGAAGACAAGAGGTGTATCATGGACTACGAGAGGAGCCTGCAAACTATCCCAGCTTTCAATCTCACTTGGGCTTCCGCAAGAATATAACGAGGTAAAATGCTCGACCCATGTTTTCTCCTCTAGAAATTTATCTTTGCATTCAGTCGCCCCCCTGGTGCCCCTAGCAATGAGGCTCCAGAAGGAGGTCTGGTCTTTGCACTTACATGCGTCCAGCAGATCTGACCAAACCCTTTCGTCCCACTCTTTTTTGGCCATTAGCAAGGTTCTTTTGTACTGAACTCTCTTAGTTCTCACAATATCCACTGAATCCCCCCTGACTGCTGTGATTAGATCTGCTTTAGCTTTCCGGCATTCCTGGTTATACCAGGTAATCCCGGTTTGTTTGCTCTTTCGGGCGTTATGTGATCTTTTTACCGCCCTGGTCAGGATCTCACCAAGTTGGTTAATTAGATGTTCATGGGATTCTACCAGACGAGGATTTTGGATGACAGTACTGCTTCCTAAGAGGGCAGACATATGCCTCACAAATACATTATAGATTTGGCTAATGATTTTTGTATTGTCTAATACCACTGGCCACTTCAGGGATCTACGGTTATTTGCCACTAGAGGATCCTGTGGCAAGGATACTGTGCTACTAACGCTTTTATCGAGGGTTTTAAAGATCTGAGTCTGGACAGATAAGATCAGGGGATAATGATCACTTTCTGTGCGATCATCCACCAATAAGTCGATGGTCATGGGCCATAAAATCAAGGAAACCAACAAATAATCTAAATAGCTGCGGTTCACCCCTCTAGTGAATGTTGGTTTGCTGGGGGAGTCTGATGGCAACCGCCCATTGCAGGCACGTAGGCCTGATTCTAGAGTCAGATTCAATAGTTGTAAAGCACTCGCTGTACAGGGTGCTTTATAATTTGTGTCAACTAAAGGGATATTGTTGGCACTGTCCTCATCCTTATAGATGTCTTCTAGACCTATGATAGGCTCAAAACCTCTGTTGAAGTCACCACCTATAATCATTTTTGCGTTTTGATCAAACCCTGCCACAATATTACTCAGGTGGGTTACAACTGGCGATTCTCTACATGATCGATGTGGTCTACTATAGATATTGATCATGTATAAGCTACAACCCGTAATGTTTTTTAACTCAAGTAATAACAGGTCGGGATTATTTGTATCAATTTGCTTGAAGGACAGGCCTCTTGTAATTTTTACCCAGATTGTTAGGCCCCCAGAAGGTCTTCCCCCATTTATATTTACTGCGGGGATGAAAAAGGATCTATAACCAACCTTAAAATAGTTCTCAAGCCCCCAAGTTTCCTGGAACATAATTAAATCCCCACTAGCCAGATAATCATGCCAGGCCGGATCTGAAAGGTTTTTTTTCAGACCTGCAATGTTCCAACAGATCATTTTTGTTAATTCCAAAACCCCTAGTTCCTCTGTTGCCTGCTGTGGAGTCATTGATCCAATTACATCTAGATGTGGTGTTCGTGCCATTGTGTCTACAGGATGCAATAACTGTTGAGGATTTTCGACAAGTACAATCTGTTTTGGTGCAATTTCAGAAAGCAAACCAGAATATGTATGATTTGCGCCACATGACATTGTCGAAACCCCTCCATTAAGTCAATCACAATCGGCTAAACCAGCTAAGGCTTCAAATCTGTTTGAGGTGCTGACTCCCCAATTATAAGATGGGGCCCCAAAACCCCAACCATTTACAGGTACATTCCATCTAGGTGCAGGAGTGATAGGAAACGGTGGATTCAGGTGAGTACCCGGCCATCCTCCATTATAGTTGCCATTACTTATGGGTGCCGGGGTGTTGGGGTACAATAGATTCTGCTGCATACCTGGCCATCCTCCGTTATAACCAACACTACCTAAAATTCCACGATTATTTGGTGGTATACCAAGCCCTCGTCTACCCATTAAATTCAAGTTTTGTCCTGGAGTAATGTGACGAGGGGTGTTGTGTTGGTTGACTTGCCATGGGCCAACCCTATTTTTGGAAACATGGTTCATGTCACACATTGTAGGTCCCCCACCCCATCCATTATCTCTCACTAACCAAGCTGGTTTCGGGGGCTTATAATTATTGGCTTTTTGCAATTCATTATAAAAAAATTCCAATGTAAGGGGGATTATGAAACTACTTCTTCTTTGTGGTGGAAGTATGTTGGATAGGATATCAGGGAGAGCAGCTGGGGTAGCAAAATTTAGTATCACACAGTCGCCCTTCCATTTTTTTTGCTTATTTCCTATCCATCCGACCCTCCTTACCATTTTAATTTCATCAGCCAGACGTTGTTCTCCCCCCTGTGCTATCCGCATGTTATTTGACAGCCAGTATAATGCCTTGCTTGTTAGTGACGAGGCTGACTCAGTTTGACCCGGTGGTAGGATTGGTGTATCAGCTAGCACTAACACTAGTGGTGATGCTTCAACTACAAATTGTGTGGAATTATCTTCTAGAATAGGGGGCACTATGGCATGTGATGGATCAATTAATTGAACAATTGGAGCTTCTAATGGCAGGTCATTAATAATATGGCCAGTTTGTGGGCATTCTGGAAGAGTTGGCCCTGGTGGGGTAATGTCTGATGTTGACCCAGATTCATTGTCTTCCTTTGGGCAATCGTGGCCCTTACTAACATTACTTAAAACATTTCCTATGGCATCTGCTAATACATTTTGGGTACCTCCCAATTTCTTTGTCTCTGCAGAGAGTTTATCAATCTTGCTAATAAGTGGCTTGATAATTGTCTGAATTTTTATTTCTAACAGCTCCGCTATTCTTGACATTAGGTCCTCGTCGAATATTTCCCTCAAATTGTTCTCCTCATTGTTCTTGCAGGTACTTTTTGATTTTTGCGGTGATATAACCTTGCTTTTTCCTGAACGTGGCCCCCCACGTTTGCTTTGTAATCTGCGGCAGGCTCTAACTGCCCTTGAAGACCGCTTATCAGGTGCCTCATCTTCCACTTCTTCTTTATCATCATTATCTACAACCTCAATGACAACCTGTGCATCTAAGTCGTTATCCGCATGTTGCTCAATGTCCGCCACATTCGCTGTACTGGTGTCAATATTAACATTTACTGAGGGAGCTGTTTCATGGACATCGTTGTTGGAGTCTAATAGCAAAGACTCGTTTGATTGTGAGGAAGTGGGTGGGCTCAAGGAATGGAGAATAGGTGACTGGGACAGACCCAATGATTGTCTGCGCTTACTGTTTATATTATTGACCACTTGGACAAGATAATTTTCCATGGTGTTCTTTGGTGTTTCAGATACCATATGTTGATTTCTTTTAGGCATAATTATACAAGATGTGTGATAGTCTTACACCCACAACTCAATAAAATAACAAGGTATTGTTCTCAAGAATTAAAACAAAAGTCTTACTTCAATGCCTTGTGCAGATCTCCAACGGACTTGTTTCCTGGTTCGTAGAAGTGTTTTATCTGCTATCCGCTTTACAGCAATGACCCCTTCCTTATCCGAGCTCCTGGGCGAATCGGTATCTGCTATACGGCCGGTTTGCCGACCCCCGTCTGGATAGCTAGGATTTAGGAGGCGGTCAACCAAGAGCTTTTACACCCCCACTATCTATGAACTAATAGGAACTACTCCGTGGTGCACAAAGGTGGATTTTAGAGAGATGGCCTAGCCTGGCCTCCTCCAGCCGATGAGGGCCGTAGAGGGCCCGCCCTTTGCCCGGGCTTAGCCCCGGGCGTCCCGCTCGCGTCCCGCGACGCGGGTCTTTCCCCTGCTTTAATGGTCCTTCGCGCTCTCAAAGCGCGTCACGCAGCGCGCCGCCGCGAGGCCTGCCGGGTCTTGTAGTTCCCGGAGCGGCGGCGCGGGTCTCGGTGGCAGGATGACTCTTGGCGGTGGTGGCTTCTCTATCTGCTGTGCGGCGTGGCGGCGTGGCAGGTAAGTCACAAGCGGTCCCCCCGCTCTGCCGGTCTTTCCCCTGCTTTAATGGTCCTTCGCGCTCTCAAAGCGCGTCACGCAGCGCGCCGCCGCGAGGCCTGCCGGGTCTTGTAGTTCCCGGAGCGGCGGCGCGGGTCTCGGTGGCAGGATGACTCTTGGCGGTGGTGGCTTCTCTATCTGCTGTGCGGCGTGGCGGCGTGGCAGGTAAGTCACAAGCGGTCCCCCCGCTCTGCCGGTCTTTCCCCTGCTTTAATGGTCCTTCGCGCTCTCAAAGCGCGTCACGCAGCGCGAGGCCTGCCGGGTCTTGTAGTTCCCGGAGCGGCGGCGCGGGTCTCGGTGGCAGGATGACTCTTGGCGGTGGTGGCTTCTCTATCTGCTGTGCGGCGTGGCGGCGTGGCGGCGTGGCAGGTAAGTCACAAGCGGTCCCAACCCAAGGACACCCCTCCCAAAACCAAATGTCCCCATCCCAAATAGCATCTTTGAGGTGCTTGCTCTGCCCAATGGATTCCACTTTGTGAGGAGGTTACCCTAACAGTGTCATTTATGGCAAGTTTTGTGATACTGCAATGTGCTAAGCCACACCATTTCTCTACGGACTGGCCATTGGCTTTTTGCTATGTTTTGTCCCTGTGGTTTATTTGTACAAATTAAAATCTGCTTTCACATTAGTCCTGGCATTACTTTTCCCTAGCTATTTTTGGGAACCAAGCAATGTTGCAAAAGTTAAATTGTGATGCAATGTTATTGTGTTTACACATTATGGCAGGTTATACTACATATATTATAATGTGCTTTGTTTTGTACATGCATAATTTGAAATGGTATGTAATGGTGATTACTTTTTATGGGCAGGCATTCATCATGGTGTTGACCACATGCACCACCTAATTGATGTGATTTGATACATTGAAATGTATAACTATAGGTGTGTTTGTTTCACCCTGATTGGTGATTCATATGAACACGTTTGTATATTTACAGCTGGATACCAGTGCAGGACTCACACAGGACAAGGCGAAATGTTCCATGGATGGATATGTGGAATGAATCCTAATTGGAACAGAAATTGATTTGGGTGGTATTTCATATGGCAATGTTTTCAGCTTGTCTTGAGCAATGTCTACATCATTTTGCTTGCTCTTCTCTCTATGATGTATGTTGGATATGTGTTTAATGTAAGCAAGTTAGTTATTCCTGTATTCACAATTGGAGGCTGGTTAGTTGTCATAAATTTATGTGTTATGTTTTTGGACATGGGTCCATTATTTTGTGTGTACCTTGCACCTACTTCAGTTATATGAGAAGAATTATGTTACTGTTGTGTTTGTTTTTATATCTTGCACTTACACTACACACACATCCATTGCACTTGGTGATGCTATTGGTTGTCCCTAATACACTTAAAGCCAGGGGGCCTGTACACAGAGATGTTTAGAGGCATGGGTAAAGTGGCCTCTGGCCGAGGGAGCCAGGCTTACATGGTGCCACCTGATCGAGTCAACCCTGTTCTATTGAGAGTCTTTCCACAATGACCTAGAAATACTTCTTGGACAGATTGTTTAAATTAACATTTTCTAAAAACAATTTTTTATGTTGGTGCTGTGTGAGAATCTATTAAAAAGTTGTGTGGAGAAAGTGTGCTTCTGTTTCATGAAACACCCATACTTAAGTGTCTTTCATATCAAAAGAGGACCTAGCATGTGAGAAATGGGAGGGTGTCACAGAGATTATTTGCTGTAGAATTAGTGAGGAGTTGCTGTTGTGTTAGAATGTTAAAAACACACATCACTATCCATGAATATTAGATGTAAAGACATTTGGAATTTGGAAGGGTGTGCCTGTGCAGTGCCAGTGACTTAGCCTAAGGGGGCATCGAAAGAGGTGAATTTAGATCATACATTAAAAGCTGTTCCAATAAGGAACCCACAAAATTGGGTTGAGCCAGGGCACCTAAATATCTTAAGATGTTCCTTCCTTTGCATCTGTTAAACTTGAAAGTCAGTAGAAATGGGTTATATTGTGACTTACTGTCGGTTGTGTCCACGGTGGTGTCGGTTTTGGACATCAGCAAGCATCAGCGGCAGGACGTGTACAATCAGATCCATGGAGGCACAGGATGTGTGAAGCTGAGTACCGGTGAGTTTCTGCTTTATATACGTCCCTTTCCACCAAATCAGGTGTGGAGGTTTTGCCGCCACAGTCACGTCAGCAGGAATGGTCATTGTGATTGGGCCAGTGGGAAAACTGGTGGTCCCACCTCTGACAGACACATTGCCTATCCCACCACACTCAAGATTTCCTGGTGACAACGGCAGTGCTGTGGCAGTCTTTAGTCTATGAACCCGCTTGCTTTGCAATTGGGTGGGTGGATCACCAAGTTGGCGGGCGGGTAATCCGATGCCACTTTGACGGTGGGACTCTTTCCGCAAAACTCGCAATCAGGCCTTTAAACTTTCAAACCTTGTGACTGGGAGAGTGCCTATGAAAGGAAACATTGAGGCCTCCATTGTTCTGCTTACCAGTCTAGCATAGGAATCCCCGCTGTCCTTCTCAGACTTTACCCAACTAGCAATATAGTTTGTGCCAAAATAGTTCCATTGTTGCCTTGTTCTGAGCTGAGGGGGGAAGCAAGGAATCTCCATTATGATATTCTGTGAAATGGAAAGGCAACATAAAGTGACTATTTTCCAGGGTAATGTGCTACTGGCATAATACTCCCACTGGACACAGGAACGGCTCAAATGGCCATAATGGCAGGTGTAAGACCTGCTTACTACATATGATCATCCTTAATAGTGGAGACCGTCTCCAAATCTGTTCCTGAAAATCTGCGGAAATATTTTCAAATGTCTGCCATAATATAACGATAAAATATATGGGCAAGCATGGGAAATCCGCAGAATCAGTAGTGAAAAATCATATTAATGCTTCACAGGTAAATTCCATAAAAAAAAAAAAACACCTCAAACTCCACTCAAGGTAATCATTTTCAACATTGCTGAATATTTAGAAAGCAAAACACATTAATACGAAGGGTCTCTGCTCCAATTGTACACAGCTCTCTTCAGCTACAGCCTTCATGCAGCACACATTCCTCAATAACTCATTGCTGCAGAAAACCTGAAGCGAAGATATTGTCACCCTCAAATTTTCCTCAGGATCCCTTTGCAAAGCTGCCAATTTTTCAATTTGCTTTTGTGTGATATGTCGCTTCTGCAGTGTGATTATTTGACATTTCAATACCTTAAGTGTGATACTTTGAGTGACATCCATGGCAAATAAAGTAGTTGTGCCCATGTATATTTTCAAAAATATTATGTAACATGAATATTGTGTCAAAAATGGTTGAACAGAATATCTAAGGTAGGAATATTGATTTTTGTATACAATATTTATTTTAGGAATATCATTGTATTCAATATAGTTTACTTTAATAAATTAAATAGTTATACATATTTTTAATAATTAATTTAATATATTTCAGTTGAATATATGACGGTATCTCGCAAACAAAAATCCTGCATACCATTACTCCGCATTTTTTACAACACGGGACATTTACTCCGCAAACCCTCATTGCGCAAACTTTTACCCCGCATATGACTTTAACACGCATGCCACTACAACGCAAATGCATGTGTGGTGAAGTCATATACTTTGTAAAAGTACTTAAAAAAAAATATATATATATATATATGTATAAATATATTACCTACTGGCGGTCACCAGTAGGTAGTAATAGTTAAAACCAAGTTTCCATAGGAAATCCGCAACATTCTATTTGGAATACCTTTAGCGCAGGTGGACGAATCTTCCCGAATTTCTCCAAGAAGACGGCCTGTTCCGCTCCGCTCCTTCCCTGAAAGTTTGGGGGTGATTCGTGAAGCGGGGGCCGAGAAAAAAGGGGAGTCCCAAAACGTGTTTTCCCCATGCAATTTCCCATAGGACCTTTAGCTGGGGCTACAGCCCGAACGGCTGAAAGGAATTACACCAAACTTGGCAAAAAGGTAGAGTTCTGTTCGCAGATGGGCCTTTTCGTTAAATGGTGTAAATCCGTTCAGTAGATCCTGAGAAAATCAAAAGTAAAATCATAAGTATATCTAGAGGTGCATAAGGTAAGCTTACTGTAAGCTTACTGTACTCTGTACCTTCCCGAGCACGAGCTGAATACTAATTGGCTGTCAACTGTCTGTCAACACTCTAAACCAGAAAGTGTTGCTAGCCATCTTGTGCCTCAGTAGACTGAGGCACAAGAAAGCAGAAAAACAAATGTGTAGAACACAAAAAGGGGGCAGCGTAGAAACACCCTGACCCCCTAAGCCTGCTCAGGGGGTCCCACAAGGACCCCCAAGGCCCCAATTTTTTTTTAAAAACCCGGTCTGCTTTTTTTCAAATTACCCCCCAGGGGGACCAAATCCCGGGGGCATAGTGAAAAAGAAGTGTGGAGGGGGCCCAATCCCCCCCACACTGCCCCGTGGACCACCACCCCAGGGAAAAGCAACGCAGCCCCCTGACGCATAATGTAGCTTCCAGGTGGGCTAGTTGGCCCCCATGGACCCACAGTGTTCAAGGGGAATTGGTTCCCCCTCTGCAAACGCGCCAGGGGGCCGCGTTGCAGAGAGGTGTAAAGATATTCGGACGGATTCACGGAATACGGATCGTACTTCGCGACTCGGACGGACGGGTACGATTCGTACGGAGGGGGCTCCGGATACAAATCGTATGGACGTTTTTTTTCCCGAATCGGAATCGACCCCATAATGTTTATATTATTTATAGATAGATTAACTTTTTATTTCAAATAATTTTATATTCATTTTTTTATATTTAAATTAGGTTAGATATTTTTGTTGGCCATATACAAGGTTTTTTATGTTTAATTTTATGTTATTAATAATGTTTTACATTTGATGTATTTTCAAGTTGTTTAATTATTGTTTTATATTTTTTAAAGAATTTATATTTAAGTAGTTATATATCTTTTTAATATACCTTTTCAAAACTATTTATATATTTTACTAATGTATTATATTAATTATAAGTCAACATTTATTAAATACTACTGTATTCTCTCAGGATATTCTGTTAGACAATATTTTGACACAATGCTTTTGTAGTTTACAAACTCTGGGGCCTATTCCGATGTCGGATGTACCTGAGTCCACCCGACATCGGCCAGGAGCTGTAACCGACTGACCTGCTGTCGTCGGTTACAACCCTGCTAGTACGGTCGCATTCGTATTCTTTGCAATACAAGCATGCAATCAGAGCAGAATGCATGCCTGCATTGCTGAAAGAAGGGGTGCAGTTCATCCCGGCACCCCAAGGTGCCTGCCACCGGGTGCCGGGATCATCGGAGGGGCACCATAGGTGCCCCCAGGCTGCCATCCGGCAGCCTCACACCCATGGGAGCCCTGCTGGGGGCCCCCAGAGACAGCATCCAACTGCCTTATTGTGCCAGACACACCGGCACGAAAACGAAAAGGCAATGAAAAGCTGTCATCGCACTCCTTCGGTCGTAAATAGGCGGCCGGGTGAGTACTGAGGGATTTCCAGACTGTTGTCCGCAATCCGGAAATCCGAGTCGGATTCCTTTCCCACCGAGCCCATCGGAATGCCTCGGTAGGAAAGAAATCCGGCCGGCACTGACCGATTCGGTCAGAAGGGCTCTGAATATTGTTCGGAGCCCTTCCGGCCGAAATCGGAATCGGACCCAAAATATTAAAACACTTGGGCCTCATTGCGATGTAAGCCTCCAACCGTTTGTCGGAGGCTTACCTGCTGACATGGTAGATTTATATTTCGACCACCGAATTACAATGTTGGTGGTCGGAGTGTAAACCGGCCGGTCAATTCTACGTAGTTCCAACGGGCACAAGGAGCCCGTCGGCCAGTTGGAAACTGCTCATAGTCTCTTAAGGACGGTGTTTCCGCCGTCAGGATTATGATGACAATTTCAGACAGTCTTTCCAAGACAGACTTTCCGATATGGGAAGGCTGTTGAAAAGTGACATTGGGAGGGCCGAGCAGGCCCTTACGGTTTTGGCCCTGCCCCCCTGAGTATAGCTGCACAGTGTGGCAGGCACCATGAGGTGTCTGCCATACAGTGCAGGGATTTACATAAACTCTCATTTCCCAATGGGAGCTTGTGCTGTGGGCGGCCTGTTTTTTCCCCCCTGTGGACCGTATGTCATAACAACAGAGGTGGTTATTTTAGTTAATATGCAAATTGTATGTGATAGTATTCTTAGTATAATTGTTATATTTTTTTTAAGATAGTTTATAATTTTAAATAGGTATTTTTTCATTCGTAATATAATATAGTAAAGTTATTAATTATGTACAGTTTATTTTATATTATATTATTTAAGTTTCATTTAATTTTAATAAATATAAAAAAATTTATAGTTCAATTAGTGAATTGTATTTCAGTAGTGGGTGATTGGGTTTGTAAGGGAATAGGGAGGGATGTTATTTTCGTATAATTGTTTTTATAAATGTATACTAATGCAAATACATTATATATACAAAATATGTTATGAAATGTTTTAATTGATTATTTATTGTGTAAAGTATGTGTTGACATGTTTATTAATTTATTGCTATATACTATTCAATAATATTTATAAAATGTAATATATATCAATTATTGTTTTTATGATATTTGTTTTAGTTAAGTAATAATTGTTTATACATTATTTCATTTTTTAATGTGTTTTTTAGGTAGCGGGAGGGAAGCTAATTTTATTTACATTTATTTAAATATGTAATTTGTTGGATAACTTATTTTGCATTTTTGTCAATCTAAATTTGCTAACATGTATATAGTTTGTATTTTTTTATTCAAGCATGATTTAATCACTGTATGTTGCTAGGTATTTCAGTCTTTTTAGAAAATTGTTCTGAATTGGAATGGTATATTTAAACCCTGCGAAAAGCAACACTTTCCGTACCTTTGCTTAGATTGGGGAGGTAATAGTAAATGTAACCCCGCCAAAGTCCAACGCTTTCCCTGCATTTGCTTAGATTGGAGCGGTAATAGTCAATCTAACATTCCAAAAGTCCAATTTTCTTGCTTTTGGAGTCAGAATCATAGATGCATTGCATGCAAAGTGTTAACTTTTCCTATTTTTCCTTAATTGGAGTTATATAAATTATTTTAACTACTGTTGTTTAATTTTAATTGTTAGATTTTTTCAATATTTTGTTATATATAGGGGTTGATTCCGATCCGGTAAAAAGCGCTCCGAATCGTCGTACGGAGCGTTTTTTCCCCGTACGAATCGTACCTGTAAACGTCCCGTATGTACGACGAAGTATGATTCGTACCAGGAGCCGTACTCCGTACGAGTCATACAAGACACCGTACGACTCTAATCTCCGTACGATTCTCCCTCGGAACCCGCTGTACGCGACATCTGTACGGTTCACGGCTGGTTTTTACGACCCAGCAAGTACGATACGTGTCGGGTACGCACCGTACGACCCTTTTTCTACGGGAGCTGAAAACAGCCGTAACAGCAGAGTTCGCGCCAAAACAGGTATGGAACGCCCCCCCCCGGGTACGGTGCGTACCCCCCATGATCGCAGGGGTACGCACCGTACCCCTGCGATCATGGGGTGTACGAGCCGTACCCCCATTGTACGATCGGTGTAAGAGCCGTACCCCCATTGTACGATTGTTGTACGAGCCGTACCCCCATTGTACGATTGGTGTACGAGCCGTACCCCCATTGTACGATCGGTGTATGAGCCAGACCCCCATTGTACGAATGCGTACACCGATCGTACAATGGGGGTACGGCTCGTACACCGATCGTACATGGGGTACGGCTCGTACACCGATCGTACACCGATCGTACAATGGGGGTACGGCTCGTACACCGATCGTACAATGGGGGTACGGCTCGTACACCCCATGATCGCAGGGGTACGGTGCGTACCCCTGCGATCATGGGGGGTACCGACCGTACGGTGTGTATGTGTTTGTGTGCTTTTCCGTACGACTCGCCCTTACCTGACGTGGACCGTACAAATAGCGTCCTCATACCCCGGTCCGGATCGTACTCGTCGGGTCGTACGGCATGTGTACGAGTCGTACGGTATGTGTACGAGTCGTACGGTTCACGGTTTCAGCCTTGCAATACGTACGGATCGCGACGATTCGGACGGATTCACGGAATACGGATCGTACTTCGCGACTCGGACGGACGGGTACGATTCGTACGGAGGGAGCTCCGGATATGCCTCGGTAGGAAAGAAATCCGGCCGGCACTGACCGATTCGGTCAGAAGGGCTCTGAATATTGTTCGGAGCCCTTCCGGCCGAAATCGGAATCGGACCCAAAATATTAAAACACTTGGGCCTCATTGCGATGTAAGCCTCCAACCGTTTGTCGGAGGCTTACCTGCTGACATGGTAGATTTATATTTCGACCACCGAATTACAATGTTGGTGGTCGGAGTGTAAACCGGCCGGTCAATTCTACGTAGTTCCAACGGGCACAAGGAGCCCGTCGGCCAGTTGGAAACTGCTCATAGTCTCTTAAGGACGGTGTTTCCGCCGTCAGGATTATGATGACAATTTCAGACAGTCTTTCCAAGACAGACTTTCCGATATGGGAAGGCTGTTGAAAAGTGACATTGGGAGGGCCGAGCAGGCCCTTACGGTTTTGGCCCTGCCCCCCTGAGTATAGCTGCACAGTGTGGCAGGCACCATGAGGTGTCTGCCATACAGTGCAGGGATTTACATAAACTCTCATTTCCCAATGGGAGCTTGTGCTGTGGGCGGGTCAGAGAAATGGGAGTTTGTGACTGCACCATGTGCAGTTGCATCCTAATTCGGTGTTATTTTTAGGCAATATTTTTAACATAACATTCATATCATTCATGACAAGACAGTTGTAGAAACATCTGTGGTACCACAGAAAATAACACATACTTCATTTGTAGTCATTATGGCCAAGTTGTAGAGACCGACCCTAGCCCACCAGCATTTACTTCTCCTACTTTGCAGTCTGATGTGAGACCATCTGTGCAATGATCGCTTCAAGCATTGTCTGTCCTTTTCACAGGGACCTTTGGTCTATTTCAGGTACTTACTTTATTAGCACTTGTCCGGCTTATCATATCAAAAGCACATCTTGGACTGTAATGGAAATTCCACCATAGATAGGTCACTGACATGGTATCAACCTCCTTTCTACCATTCTTACAAACCATGACATACCTCTTTCCATAGAGATGCCTCTGACACTTTCTAACAAAATGCATGCATTTTTTGCATATCCTCTGTCCTCCTCACATCTGTAAAGATGACTAACATTCATCTTCTTCCTTGCCTCCTGCTCCACAGACTATTGACTTGTCCTATAATTTCAAATCTGCAACTATTTACGTTTAGAAGGCAAAACATTTACACACAAAGGGCATGTTAACAAAGAAATGACGGAGCGCTGCGTTAGCCTTCTTGGCTTAACGCCACCCTCCGCCACTTCTGAAATGCAGGACTGCACCGTATTTACAACATTACTGTGCAGCCCTGCGTTTTCCCCCAGCGCTGGCACTAATTTCAGCTGCCTAGCACCAACGCAGGCACCTTTGCACAATAGTGCAAGGATGCCTGCATTTCGGGGAATGATTGTTTACGTGAAGGGAGTTGTCCCTTCCGGCACATAAAAATCCTAAATAGTGATTTGTAAATTCTATGTGTGCAGCTTTGTCCAGCACACATTGAAGATGCAACTTGTCATTTTTAAAATGATTGTTTATGTGCAGGAAGGGACACCTTCCTGTACATAAACAATCATGCATGGCGTTTTGCTGTTTTTATATGTGCTTCACATTGTAGAACATATAAAAGCAGCAAAAACGAGGGGAAATAAAGCATTTCTCCTTGTTGCACCCTGTTAAGACCAGGTTTTCCCTGGTCTTAATTTTGGTGCTGCCCCATATTTACACCACTCTTGTAAATATGGGGCAGTGCCAAAATCAATAGGTGTTGCAGCGGAACACACACCGCAACACCCATTGCCCTCCCATTTCACTCTAGTTACAGCATGAAAGGGTGCCTTAATTACAGGGCAGGGTTAAGCCACGTTAAGTGTGGCTTAACGCTACCTTGTAAATAAGGTGAAGCCTTAAGGTGGGGAGCTCATATCAAGTTTAGAAAGTTAAGAAGAAGAAAGAATGGGGGATCTCTCTTATCTTAATCCCTATGGAGCCTGCCCTTATATAGAGCACCTTTATGAATGGCATGGGGTGCTCTGGACTTAATAATGAGCTTAGCTGTCTCGCAGCTGGTCGCCATGCCAGGGTCCTGCTTCTAGACCGCCAAACCCGTAGTCTGACCTTCCCCACCAGATTCCAAGTTGAAGCAAGTTCTGCTTTAGCGGTCCCACAGTGGTGCCTCTCTAAGGCTCAAAGGAGAGCCATAGAAAGGCACATCATGGAAGCGCTGCAGCACTTTCCTTCACAGGGAGAAATGCACCATGTCATGCATTTCTTCCTGTGCGGGAAGTGGGGGTGCAAACAATCAGGGGGGCACAACATATGCCCCTCTATATGCACCCCTCTGCACAGAGGCACAAGAGAGCCCTGTAAGGGCTACCTGTGTTGCCTTGCTGGCACCCTTTCCAGGGTGGGCTCACTGCCGTGGATAGGGTCGCAGTGAGGGAACCCATAATATGCTTGGCGGTGCCACGTCCACACCACCAGCATATTGCAGCCTCAGACCATTGTGCCACCACCGAGGGATCAGTGATCCCTGGTGGTTGTGGCGGTCCCACCTTCACACTCAAAATATGGTGCGTGTGCAGCTCATGTCATTTAATGATTAACACTGTCACGTTGCTTTGAACCCCGAGTTGTGCAGGGATAACAATGTCTAGTTCAGGAAATTGTGGCTAATTATTGGACCTGTATAGTAGTCTAACTGTTGACGCCCAAGGGACCATAAACGAGCTCCAGCTGGTTATTCCTGACTACATCACCAGCAGAGGCCACAGGAGAAGCATTCAGTAAGACTGTAAGTAGCTGAAGACCACTATTCGACATGACTCGAGGAGAGTTAGGGTGATGAACCTTACTGTATTGTCTGCAAACATGTTGCAACATAGCTTCCTCCAGTGGCCTCACAGAGTAGGGGATGTCTGAAGAAGGGCATGACACCCTCTGTCATATTTAGGATAATGGCATTTTTATTCTACTTGTCACTGCCACATAAAACCGAGAGGTGAGGTACAGATAAGCAAATAATGACCCCCTGTGCATGTGCAGAAAACTCCAAGTGAGTGGGGAGCATTATTTTGGGGGTTTTCAGAAACAAACTCCTGCTTCGGAAGTTTGTTTCTGAAAAAAATTAATTAAAGCTTGCTAATGGCCATCAAAACTGATGGCGGTCGTCCAACAAACATTTTTGGAGAGAACCATTGTGATGGTGGTTCCTTTCAAGGTACAGGGATGACTGTTGGGATGAGGGTCATCTTCAAATTTTAAGAATGGAGTAACATCAAGATGGCACCATGACAGACTTTCCCCCATCTGTCAAAGAATAAATCTGGCACTAAATTTCTTATTTCATGGCATTTACTTTGTGGACCTGTCTGGCTATAGTTTATGTTATTAATAGGTAGGTTTAATGTTCTGTGCAACTATATAGACATTATGGGGTCTATTAGGGTGGCGGTCGATAAATCACTCCGACCGCCATGGTAGCAGGAAAACACCGCCCTCTAGGACCGCAGAAAAAACGCCGGTCCAATTAGTATGCTCCGTAGTCGAAATCCGACCGCGGTGGTCGGATCCCGGCATTTAACATTGCAGCGGTTGCTGCTGCCAGCAGCACCATTGCGATGTCCAAGAAAGCATGTCCTGCATGTCCCTGCACTGCGTGGCCGGCACTGCACAGTGCCTGCCACCTGGTACAGGGACATGTAGGGCAGTGCACCCACACCCCCCAACACACCGGGGGCCCACAATGGGCCCCGGAGACATTCTTTGCATGCCTTTCCATGGCGGTCCCACTGCCGCGGAAAGGCTGGCTGCAGCCAGCATCATAATCATGCCGGCGGAGCCTGCCCCTGCACTGACACCATTGTGGCGGTCCAGTTCCACCCGTTAGGCTGGTGTGCGGCTGCTACCAGCGGAAAAGTTCTGGGTCAAAAATCTCACCACTACGGTCATCACCGCCATGCTAATGGGACCCGGCGGCGGCCATCCGTCTGCCATCCTAATAGACCCCTATGTATACTTTTTTCTTTCTTTTCCTTAAAATCTTTATTCGATTTGTATTAACCCATAAAGGCAGATTAAAAATAAATAATAATCCCCCAAAAAAATACATGCAATGGCCAGAAGTGAAATCTTTCAAACTCGAACAATTAAAAGAAAAGTGGCCTCATGCATACAAAGGTAGGCCGACTTGTGGGTCCCTGCTCACTTTACCGCTGGATTCAAGCAATCCTGGCTAATGAGGGGTGTTACCCAGAAACAGGTCCCAGGATGCTTGTTTCTGGTCCAGGGAAGACCTGGCTTGGCAGTTTCGGCTGGACTGTTCCCATGAGGCACATGGTCAAGACTGATTTGCATATATCTGGGTCTGAACCGGGTGGCGAAGTGAGCTCAATTTTAGTACTCCGTGCATCATCTCCTTGTGTTTGCTTTATTCTCCCTAAGCTGGCAAGGTATGCCCAGACGTGAGACCCTTTCTCACTTTGCCATTGGATTCAAGCTAGCCTGGCTGATGAGGGGTGTTACCCCAAAACCGGTGCCAGGATGCTTATTTCCGGTCAAGGGAAGAGCTGGTTTGGCAGTTCAGGCTGGACTGTTCACAAGAGGCACAGTATCAAGACTGATTTGCATATAGCTGGGTTTGAACTGATGTGGCAAAGTGAGCTAAAGAACGATGATGGATTCAACCCAGATCTGTGACTGGAGGTGAGAGTCTGAAAAGTTTCTACGCTCCGTCCATCATCTCCTTGTGTTTGCTCTGTGAAACTGGATAGACATTATAGACATTATATATACTTTTTTTACGTTCATTAAAATCTTTATTCGATTTGTATTAAACCCTAAAGGCAGATAAAAAATAAATAAATAATAATAAATATTAATAAAATTATAGGCAATGGCCAGAAGTGAAATCTTTCAAACTCGAGCAATTAAAAGAAAAGTGGCCTCGTGCATAGAAAAAGAATCAGTGACAAATGTGTTAATTCCCTAGTTACACATATCATATAGCAGTTGAATAGTAAATATTAATCATAAACATGTACGAAAAATATAAAACAGTTTGCCCACCCCTAGAAACCCAAGAAACATTATACATACATGCAACTATGTATACAGTTTGAATATTTATAAATAAAACACATATTCATGCCTGCATGTTTCCTGTCACTGTACTTAATGTCTGAGTCAACGCAAAGCCTAGATGTTAATGTAATCCATTAATTTTTAAGTATTAATTCAGCAATATAATCTAACGAACGAATTGTAATACCCATCATGCAATGAAACACGAATTATGGAATGCAGAGATTGCAGTACACTCTCTTGTAATTATGTTTTATAATTAATTTGGAAAGCTTCAACTTGGTATCAGGAATAATTTAGGAAAGTAAAGTCAATTTCTTTTGATGTACTAAAATTGTGACATGAGACATAAAGTGAATCAATCATAAAGTGTCCAATTAAACTGGAGTACAATAGCTTGGTGATACATTGAAGATTTCAAAGGGCTATTTTCAAGAACTATATATAAAGTGATGAGAGTTTCTAAAGCTCTGAATTGGCACTATCTATTTTGGTGTGGTGTTAGCCAAGACCTTTTGGTGTATATATATATATATATATATATTTTATTTTTTATTTTATTTTTTTTCACCAAACTTGGCAAACTTGCAGGGACTGGTAGCCCGATGTGCCTTTGCTATGTCTCAAGATATGTGCTCCAGAGGATTTTGAGTAATTTAGGTTAAAAAAAATGTATATATCTATGGCCGCGCCCCGGTACGCGCACCGGGCGCGCCACGCGACTTGCGCACGGGAAGCTGATTGGTTCTCGGGTGTCTGTAAACATTCGAAACAGTCCGCAGCGGCCACCATCTTGTGTCTCTGTAGGATTGAGACACAAGAGGTGGCAAAAATCAAAGGGGGAAATGACCAAAAGGGGGCAGGGTAGACCCCCCTGACCCCCTAGGTTTGATGTGGGGGCCATTAAAGGGTCCCGCGGGGCAAAAATTTTAATTTTTGTTTCGTTTTTCGCGGGGGGAGCGCCCGGTACGCGCACCGGGGAGCGTACCGGGGAGCGTACCATGGGGAAAAAAGTGAAAAAAATTATATAATCATAATAATAAATAATAAAATAATCATTTTGAGTGATTACAGGTAGGGTAGCTCTGAAAAGAGCTTTTGGTTCTGTGGCTGTTTTAGGTACCTACAAGTACGTCCCACACACACCCACACGCACACAACCCCACACCTCCACACCCACACACTCCCCACACACACCTCACACACGCACACCTCCACCCACACCCAAACACCCCACACCCCCACACCGACACCTTACACATCCACACCCACACCCACACACACTCACTCGCACACACACCTCACCCCCCCAACACACACACACATGCACACACAGATACCTCACAGACACACCTCACACATCCCACACACACACCTCCCCACACACACACACACGCACACCTCACAGACACACCCACACATCCCACACATATACCCCCCACACCCACACACACTCCACACACACCTCACACCCCCACACCCCCACCTACACCCAAACACCCCACACACCCACACACACACCTTACACATCCACATCCCCACCCACACCCACATACCCCACACACCTACACACACCTATACACCTCATCCCCCCTCAGACACACACACACACACACACCTCACAGACACACCCCACACATCCCCCACACACACCTCACCCCTTCCCCACACACACACCCCTCTGACACACACCTCACACACACACACACACACAGACACACACACCACGCACACCTCACACACACACACACACACCCACACACACACTCCTCTCACACACACACCCACACCCCCCCACACCCACACCCACACACACACCCCACACACACACCCACACATCCTACACACACACACCTCACACACATACCCCCCCACACACACCCCACACCCACCCCCCCCCCACACACACCACACACACACTCATTATTTCTTTTCTTTTTTTGAGGGGGTGCCCCACACACATACCCCGACACATACACACCCCACACCCACACACACACACACCCCCCCACCATACCTCATACACCCACACCTCCACCCACACCCAAACACCCCACACACCCACACACACACACACACACCATACACCCCCACACCCCCACCTACACCCACACACCCCCCAAACCCCCACCCACACACACCTCACTCCCACCCCACACACACACACACCTCACAGACACACCCCACACATCCCCCACACACACCTCACCCCCCACACACACACCTCTGACACACACACACACACACACACACCCCACACACACACCTCACACACACACACACCCACACACACATTCCTCACCCCCACACACACCCACACACACACACCCACACACACACACACCCACACACACACACACCCCACACACACACACACACACATCCTACACACACACACCCCACACACATACCCCCCCACACACACACCACTCACACACACACTCATTATTATTTATTTTTTTGAGGGGGTGCGCGCCCCGGTACACGTATCGGTACACCTACCGGTACGCGTACCCTGGAGAAAAAAAGAAAGGCAGAGTTTTTTAAAAATGTAGCATTTTTATATAAATTGGAGGTAGTTCTGAAAAGAACTGTTTTCTTATTCTTATTGTTGTTTTATATTTTTTTATTGTTTTTTTGTACCCCGCGACATTAAAAAAATATATATATATATTTATTTTGCCTTGGGGGTCCTTGTGGGACCCCATGAGCAGGCCTAGGGGGTCAGGTTGTTTCTACTCTGGCCCCTTTGCAAGTTTCACACCTTTGTTTCACTGCTTTCTTGTGCCTTGGTTCGAACAAGGCACAAGATGGCTGCCAGGGACACCCAGTATGCAAGGGGAATTAGTTCCCCCCCTTCAAACATGCACGGGGCTGCGTTGCAGAGAGGTGTAAAAAAGGGTGTGGCCTCATTACACCTCTATGCAATGCAGCCATCTGGCGCATACTGGAGGCTCCTGGTGGGTTAGTTGGCCCCCAGGGACCCCCATTATGCAAGGGGAATTAGTTCCCCCTCTGCAAACGCGCCAGGCGGCTGCGTTGCAGAGAGGTGTAACAAGGGGCATAGCCTCATTACACCTCTGCAATGCAGCCCCCTGGCGCATACTGGAGGTTCCAGGTGGGCTAGTTGGCCCCCAGGGGCCCCCAGTATGCAGGGGGAATGAGTTCCCCCTTTTCAAACATGCAAGGGGCTGCGTTGCAGAGAGGTGTAAAAAAGGCCGTTGCTTAATTACACCTCTCTGCAATGCAGTCCCCTGGTGCATACTGGAGATTCCTGGTGGGCTTTCAGGTCTTATATAGTTAGGAATTAGCATTAAAAAAAACTTTGAAATTCACTGAAAAAAACATAGGTTTCAGGCCTTATATAGTTAGGAATTAGCATTTAAAAAACCTTTGAAATTCACTGAAAAAACCATAGGTTTCAGGCCTTATATAGTTAGGAATTAGCATTTAAAAAACCTTTGAAATTCACTGAAAAAAACCCTAGGTTTCAGGCCTTATATAGTTAGGAATTAGCATTTAAAAAACCTTTGAAATTCACTGAAAAAACCATAGGTTTCAGGCCTTATATAGTTAGGAATTAGCATTTAAAAAACCTTGCAAATTCACTGAAAAAAACATAGGTTTCAGGCCTTATATAGTTAGGAATTAGGGACAAGAAAGCAGAAAAACAAACGTGTAGAACACAAAAAGGGGGCAGGGTAGGAACACCCTGACCCCCTAGGGCTGCTCAGGTGGTCCCACTAGGATATTAATATATTTAAACGTTATCCGCTAATAGAATTAGCATTTAAAAAACCTTTGAAATTCACTGAAAAAACCATAGGTTTCAGGCCTTATATAGTTAGGAATTAGCATTTAAAAAACCTTTGAAATTCACTGAAAAAAACATAGGTTTCAGACCTTATATAGTTAGGAATTCGCATTTAAAAAAACCTTTGAAATTCACTGAAAAAAACATAGGTTTCAGGCCTTATAGTTAGGAATTAGCATTTAAAAAAACCTTTGAAATTGACTGAAAAAACCATAGGTTTCAGGAGATATATAGTTAGGAATTAGCTTTTACAAAACCTTTCAAATTCACTCAAAAAACTATAAGTTTTAGTGGTGTTATAGTTAGCTGGACATTTTACTCATACAAAACCATTGAAATTGCTCCTATATAGTTAGTTGTACTAAGTATATATCACGCACCCGCAATCCACTGCTGATGATGTCACATATTACATCATTCATGACATGGTCAGTGACATCACTGATGACATCTCAAATGACATCACAGATGACATCACTGATGACATCATCCATGTGACAATCACATACACTATTACAATTTTTCATCACTCTTTGTAAAATACAGTGTCATATTTTAATCCATTGTCACAGCAATACAAGTATCTAAAAATCCACTCAGTGATTCATAGATGTATACACACATCTAATCCCTTACCTATGGATTCACTCATACATGCTGTCAATGAACAATAGAACACTATCAAAAATACTTATACATCTATATCGACATTAAACAACAGCACGCATCCTATTCACATATGAAGTCATCCTACTCACTTATGCAAACAATGGATCATACTTACATATTTACTTAGCAAAACACTTATACAAACACCACTTCTTCTATTCATTTAGATAGTAAGTCATACTTAGTGAATTATAAAATCATTATTACAAGTATACAGTTATCCATACAGTCACTCACACAATCATTGTGTCTTATGTATACTTATTTATATACAACAACTGACACATACACTGCCTTTTATTTTTCTAGTTTGTTAGACCTGTACCTTTGAGAAATATATTTGCTCATCACCACACCCATAAAGAGATTCCCTCACCCAAACTGTTAGAACATGTAGTTTTAACTTCATATATCTACTGAATAAACTATTCACACATCTTTGGACAGTCACACACCCTCCACCGAACCACACACACTTTCACACTCCCATACAAATACTCAGTTAACTAATCAATAACTAATATAGACTTTCACATAGCTAGTAACCAACTGTAGAATCAGTTTACACAACAACTGACAAAGTGATACAGATATTCACACAGTTTAGTCACTATCCACTATATTTTGTGAGACATTATAAATTGGTCAAGTAAACAGTCAATTACACTGCTACTAAATCCTCCATCCAAATATTTATTTATATATCCACTCATTCTTCAATGCAAATTGCTATATATATAATGCATATTTAAATAACGAAGCAAACCACATTCACTGGATGATGTCATCAGTGATGTCATCAGTGATGTCATTTGAGATGTCATCAGTGATGTCACTGACCATGTCATGAATGATGTAATATGTGACATCATCAGCAGTGGATTGCGGGTGCGCGATATATACTTTAGTTTTTTGAGTGAATATATATATATATATATATATATATATATATATATATATATATATATATATATATATATATATATATCCAACAAACTGCAGAGACCCATTTGGATGCAGCCACACACGAACTCCATTTAGAACTCCTTTATTTCAACAGCCTGCCAGCAGGGTTACAAAGGTGACGCTCTTCCAGTAATCAGCTGCCAAATGCATTTCGAGAGTCACAGCTCTCTTCGTCAGTGGCAAGTTCATCATCTGCTGGCACACTCCCTCTTTCATAATGTTAAGTCCCCGCCCACTGGGCGTTAGCAGTCAGAGGCGTTTCTGGGATCAGTAGTCTGTGTATCAAATGGAGTGATCCCCAGCGAAATGGATGCAAATTTTAAAACCAAGTGGAATGAAGGCACATCGCAATTGTTTGCCTGCCTTGCTTTCATGCCATTGATGGAGTGTTCACAGGGAATACCTCTGCAGTACCCCTCAAAACGTTCGTGTCCACTTACCCTCCGTGGTACAGAGGGCTGGCTCTGTCGCGACAGCGGGCAGCAATCCACGACCAGGCGGCCGTTTTTAATCCAACAAACTGCAGAGACCCATTTGGATGCAGCCACACACAAACTCCATTTAGAACTCCTTTATTTCAACAGCCTGCCAGCAGGGTTACAAAGGTGACGCTCTTCCAGTAATCAGCTGCCAAATGCATTTCGAGAGTCACAGCTCTCTTCGTCAGTGGCAAGTTCATCATCTGCTGGCACACTCCCTCTTTCATAATGTTAAGTCCCCGCCCACTGGGCGTTAGCAGTCAGAGGCGTTTCTGGGATCAGTAGTCTGTGTATCAAATGGAGTGATCCCCAGCGAAATGGATGCAAATTTTAAAACCAAGTGGAATGAAGGCACATCGCAATGGTTTGCCTGCCTTGCTTTCATGCCATTGATGGAGTGTTCACAGGGAATACCTCTGCAGTACCCCTCAAAACGTTCGTGTCCACTTACCCTCCGTGGTACAGAGGGCTGGCTCTGTCGCGACAGCGGGCTGCAATCCACGACCAGGCGGCCGTTTTTAATCCAACAAACTGCAGAGACCCATTTGGATGCAGCCACACACGAACTCCATTTAGAACTCCTTTATTTCAACAGCCTGCCAGCAGGGTTACAAAGGTGACGCTCTTCCAGTAATCAGCTGCCAAATGCATTTCGAGAGTCACAGCTCTCTTCGTCAGTGGCAGGGTGAATGAAGGCTGTGCTTCACCTCTACCCACATGGGATTGAAACATTTGAGAAAGGTACGAAGTGTGCATCCACTGGGACATTACGTAGCACTGACACTACAACACCCAGGAGGCCGAGTGCGGCCACGCCCAGCAAGGGGCAGGTGTTGGTTATTAAGATTTGAAAATGCAGCAACTTCGTTTTACTCTAAGAAGCCACTGATGAAGAGAGCTTGCTGACTCTCGAAACGCGTTTGGCGGTACAAGTAATTGAAGTGTTTCCTGCCTTTGTTCACCAGCATGCGGTAATAAAAGAGCGTTTCAACAAGCTTCTGTGTGGCCATTCCAAATTGGGATCCTGGATTTTGTGGATTTGTAGCGGCCCTTCCTGGTCGCGGTAATGGCCCATCGTGCAAAACGACCCTCCCTAGCACCTACCTGGTGTCAGTGGATTTGGGGCAGAAGGGGAGCGACGCTATCCAGGTGTGCGCGTGTGCCCGCGCTCAGTTGCAGCAGCAAAGCAGGGTGAATGAAGGCTGTGCTTCACCTCTACCCACATGGGATTGAAACATTTGAGAAAGGTACGAAGTGTGCATCCACTGGGACATTACGTAGCACTGACACTACAACACCCAGGAGGCCGAGTGCGGCCACGCCCAGCAAGGGGCAGGTGTTGGTTATTAAGATTTGAAAATGCAGCAACTTCGTTTTACTCTAAGAAGCCACTGATGAAGAGAGCTTGCTGACTCTCGAAACGCGTTTGGCGGTACAAGTAATTGAAGTGTTTCCTGCCTTTGTTCACCAGCATGCGGTAATAAAAGAGCGTTTCAACAAGCTTCTGTGTGGCCATTCCAAATTGGGATCCTGGATTTTGTGGATTTGTAGCGGCCCTTCCTGGTCGCGGTAATGGCCCATCGTGCAAAACGACCCTCGCTAGCACCTACCTGGTGTCAGTGGATTTGGGGCAGAAGGGGAGCGACGCTATCCAGGTGTGCGCGTGTGCCCGCGCTCAGTTGCAGCAGCAAAGCAGGGTGAATGAAGGCTGTGCTTCACCTCTACCCACATGGGATTGAAACATTTGAGAAAGGTACGAAGTGTGCATCCACTGGGACATTACGTAGCACTGACACTACAACACCCAGGAGGCCGAGTGCGGCCACGCCCAGCAAGGGGCAGGTGTTGGTTATTAAGATTTGAAAATGCAGCAACTTCGTTTTACTCTAAGAAGCCACTGATGAAGAGAGCTTGCTGACTCTCGAAACGCGTTTGGCGGTACAAGTAATTGAAGTGTTTCCTGCCTTTGTTCACCAGCATGCGGTAATAAAAGAGCGTTTCAACAAGCTTCTGTGTGGCCATTCCAAATTGGGATCCTGGATTTTGTGGATTTGTAGCGGCCCTTCCTGGTCGCGGTAATGGCCCATCGTGCAAAACGACCCTCGCTAGCACCTACCTGGTGTCAGTGGATTTGGGGCAGAAGGGAAGCGACGCTATCCAGGTGTGCGCGTGTGCCCGCGCTCAGTTGCAGCAGCAAAGCAGGGTGAATGAAGGCTGTGCTTCACCTCTACCCACATGGGATTGAAACATTTGAGAAAGGTACGAAGTGTGCATCCACTGGGACATTACGTAGCACTGACACTACAACACCCAGGAGGCCGAGTGCGGCCACGCCCAGCAAGGGGCAGGTGTTGGTTATTAAGATTTGAAAATGCAGCAACTTCGTTTTACTCTAAGAAGCCACTGATGAAGAGAGCTTGCTGACTCTCGAAACGCGTTTGGCGGTACAAGTAATTGAAGTGTTTCCTGCCTTTGTTCACCAGCATGCGGTAATAAAAGAGCGTTTCAACAAGCTTCTGTGTGGCCATTCCAAATTGGGATCCTGGATTTTGTGGATATATATATATATATATATATATATATATATATATATATATATATATATATATATATATATATATATATATATATATATATATATATATATATATATATATATATATATATATATATATTACCTACTGGCGGTCGCCAGTAGGTAGTTATAGTTAGGACTGATTTCCATAGGGAAATCGTAACATTCTATTTGGAATAACTTTGGCGCCGGTGGAGGAATCTGCCTGAAATTTTCAGCAACTTTGCTTCGCGGCGCTCCGGTCCTTCCCTGAAAGTTTGGTGGGGGCCGAGATAAAAGGGGGGTCCCAAAACATGTTTTCCCCAAGTTAATTTCCATAGGGCGGTCGGTCGCACTTTTAGCTCGAACGGCTGAATGGATTTTCACCAAACTTGGCAAAATTGTAGGGACTGGTAGCCCGATGTGCCTTTGCTATGTCTCAGGATATGTGCTCCAGAGGATTTTGAGTAATTTAGGTTAAAAAAAAATTATACATCTATAGCCGCGCACCCGGTACGCGCACCGGGGAGCGCTCCGGGCGCGCCACGCGACTTGCGCACGGAAAGCTGATTGGCTCTCGGGTGTCTGTAAACATTCGAAACAGTCCGGAGCGGGCGCCATCTTGTGTCTCGGTAGGATCGAGACACAAGAGGTGGTAAAAACAAAGGGGGAAATAATCAAAAGGGGGCAGGGTAGACCCCCCCTGATCCCCTAGGTTTGATGTGGGGGCCATAAAAGGGTCCCTCGGGTAAAAAAAAAAAAAAAAAAAAAAAATTCGGTTTTCACGGGGGGAGCGCCCGGTACGCGCACCGGGGAGCGTAGCATGGGGAAAACCCCGTTCTTTCACTGCGTCACCGCTACGACCCTTTCTTGCGTCAATATACCCATTTTGCATACATTACACCTGACGTAGGCATAATGTGACGCAGGGGTTTACAAAGTGATGCATCTACCTAGATGCGTCACTTTGTAAATATGACTGAATAGGGTGCATTTTTAACAGCACTGGTGCGTCACAAAAAGTGACGCACCAGTGGCGTAAAAGTGACACATGGCCTCATAAATGAGGCCTTCAGTCTTCTACTCATGCGTCATATTAAATATATGACGTATTATGTCGCAAGTACTTTTAGATACGTCAGTATTTCAGACGTATCTGTAAGCGCAAAAGTGATGCATTGCTGGAGAGTGTCACAAAAATGATGCAACTCCAGCAATGCATCTTTTCTTACCCTTCCACACCCCCGTTCCTTTTCTACATTTTGTTTGAATAACCACATTCCCCATGTTCACTCTCCTTCTCCTTACTTTCGTTCCCAACACTCACCTTCTTTCAGTCCCCCTACTTCACTTCCTTTCTCCTCTCATACTTTTCTGTTCTTTCTTACTCATTTTCCTTTCATTTATCAATGCACTCCACTTCACTTACTCTTTTTAATTTTTTTAAGAATATAGCTCTTTGATGAGAATTGGAGGTAGTTCTGAAAATAACTTTTTTTTCTTCTTTTTTCTTTTTTTAGAACTACAACAAAAACAGGGAATGGAAACTGCTCAACAGGAGCAAAAAAAAAAAAACAGAAATTAGGGCTGGTAACGGCAGTGATGGTTCTCCAATGCTCGAACCATGAGCAGAACACTTTGCTCCCCACAGGAAAGTAGCTGATCACAGTATCTGCATTTAAGGGCGCCTTTGTTAAATGCAGGCTGAATGTTCGGAACCTGCTCTTGTGATCTCCCCCTCACCGATGGTGTTCGTCCTCTGGTTGATGTAGAGGCCCCATCACTGGGAACCTTTTGTGCCAGAGCCCTGACACTTTCCCGGGCAAAATTCTGGGGGTGCCTTCTCTCCACATGGCGAATCATTGTGGAGTTCCCAAAAGAATATTTTTTATTGGGGTTACCCCATGACAGGACTGTGTGACAGATCCTGCACTCCACTTTTGGAGCATTTACCTTCTTCTAGTGATCAGGTATGGAAAAAAAATTCCAGATGAAATGTTCTTTGTATTTTGGCTGAGGAGGCTCTTCATCGATGAATTCATTGGAGTCATCTTCACTGCTGGATGGTCTGGCAGCCATGATAATCCAAGATATCCAACAAAGAACCGACAGCAAAACAGGCAGTTCTTTCAGTCACAAAAGTGAAAGAAGAAGTGAAGGAAATGGGTGGGGATTTCATTCTTTATAAAAAAAATTTTAGCAACCAATGAAAAGTGTTATTTTTAGGTCACATGAACAGACGCGCTTACGCAACGTGCCCCGGGGCGCGCCCGTAGTCGCGCTCCAGGGTGTGCCCCGGGGCGCGTGGCGTAAGCGCGTCAGGACGCTGCGCGATCGTATGCGCTCGCGTGCTTCCGGGTGCGCTTACGCAGTGCGTCATATGACGTATCACGCGGTTACGCGAAACGTCACGATGTTGTTTTCGTTCGCGAGAATAGCGCTAACGGGACGCTCACCGGTACGCACCCCGGGGCGCACCGTAACATTGCGCTTACCCGTGCGTTCACCAGTACGCGCCCCGGGAGCGCCCCAGGGTTAAAAAATTAAAATTTGACATAGTTATACAATATAAAATTCGTTTTAAAATGTATTATTTTTTATACCTATAAAGATTTGCTATTAAAAAACCATTGAAATTCACTGAAAAAACCATAGGTTTCACACCAGTTATAGTTAGGAATTAGCATTAAAAAAACCTATTAAATTCACTGAAAAAACCATAGGTTTTACACCAGTTATAGTTAGCTGGAAGTTTTACTCGCATAAAACCATTGAAATTCCCACGTTATAGTTAGTTGGACTCACTATAATTTGCGCGTGCAATGCACTGCTGATGACGTCACATATTACATCACTCATGACATGGTCAGTGACATCACTCATGACATCACTGATGACACCATCCAGTGAATGTGTGTCTTTCTGAAAAATATATATGTGTTATATATGTATATGTAAAAGTTGATGGAAGAATAAATGTTTAAATAAGTGTTTACAAAGATTTTTTTTTAATTAATTGGTTAACTGGTTTATTAACCCCTTCGACGCTCATGACGAGCCCAGCTCGTCATGGAGTTTCCATTGGTTTCAATGGAAATTACATGGGAATCAACAAATAGGCTTAGCATCCAAGTGGTTAAGTGTATCTTAGTGAATACATATATTAGAGAGTAATGTTTAAATATTTAAATATATGTATTAGTGTTTCACTTTGTGTATAAGTGGCTGCATGGGATGGTGAGTAGCTACATGTGTATGTATATGGGTTATTAGATGTTTTCCTTGGTATCAGTATGAGTGTTTGTATGGTTTAGTGGGGGTATTACTTAGCACATAGATGCATGAATGACTGACTCTCTCTTTGTATGTGTTTTGAAGACAGCATATGTGCAGGACTGTATGGGTGGATGAGTGTGTATATGTGTGTGTTAGTGAGTGAATGACTGTCTCACTAGTGTCTTTATCAGTAACTAGATATGTTTTAATGTAGTATATGTGAATATTAATGTATATAAGTGAGTATATGTGAGAGTGAGGGATTGTAAGAGTTCCTGTTTAAATAATTATGTGTTTCTATAAGTGATTGTTTAAGAGAGTAAGTATGTGTAGGTTTCCTTAGAAGTAAGGTGGTACTGTGTGTATAGTTGTATATGCAAATAAATGGATGTTTAATAGTCTATTTGCATGTGTGAGTATGTGTGAGAGTATCTTTTGGATGACTATCGGTGTGTAACAGGATGTATAGGTGTATCACTACATATGATGAGTAATTATATGTATGAGTGACTATATAGAACTGTTTGTGAATGAGTGGATGTGTATATAGATGGTGGAATTACTGAATTGGTTGTTGTAACTGGTATGGGTATCTGCATTTTTTTGAAAATGTTATTTTTTATTTTTGAATATGTGTTTCAAGGGTTACATTACAGTGAAAGGAGGTCTGCCACTCTGTCACAAGGATGGTGTCATCAGTGATGTCATGAGTGATGTCACTGACCATGTCATGAGTGATGTAATATGTGGTGTCATCAGCAGTGCATTGCAGGCACGCAAGTTATAGTGAGTCTAACTAACTATAACGTGGGAATTTCAACGGTTTTATGCGAGTAAAACTTCCAGCTAACTATAACTGGTGTGAAACCTATGGTTTTTTCAGTGAATATATATATATATATATATATATATATATATATATATATGTATATATATATACATATATATATATATATATATATATATATATATATTCACAAGTTCCAAATGCAAAATTAATTGCAGGCGCACTCCACTCCAAAAAACGTATTACCAAGTCTTTGTACGGTTTGCAGAAATTACGGGTTTATTTATTCCATAATGTTAAGCATGGTGTAACAAGCTTTGATGGAAAGAACCCAACGCGTTTCGACGAGAAACTCGTCTTGCTCACGGGTAACACCCATGTCACATGCACTTCTTTAAATAAAGTTCAAAAGTGAAAAAACATACAGACAGTGAAAAATCAACATAGGTGAAGGACTTCACACTAAATTACTGTTGCAAACAGCGGCCATCTTAGAGAGGGGTTTTGTTCATCATAAACACACATTGATGTTGTCTTCTTTTTATGAAAAGACAAATACATTAGTCAATTCAATGAAATTAATCGATACTAATAAGATATCCACCTATGTCCTGTCAGGCATCAAAATAGTAATAAAACATTGTGCATCACGAATACAATGTAACTGTTAGCAAATAACGGACAATGCCAAGTAGTGATGTTATGGGAGATGACACACTGAGAACATTTTATCAAATTAGAAATTTGGTAAATATCTTTAGCCTTATCCCTATTAATAATAAACTAAAGGCAAATACACGCTAAGTTGCGCAATACACGATTGGATATTTCCAGCTTGTAATCATCACACAATGCGTTCAATACCCCAGTGGGTAAATAATACTGGTGAATGTTCTGTCCCAAGTGGGAAACAGATAGATGAGAGCATCTAGTCATACGAACAAAGCAACAAACGTTGAAATCATTAAATCAATTATTGTGGTTTTCCATTATATCATGGCAAAACCCCATAAAATAAGTCCTGATAATCCCAAGTGGGGAAATACACAATTCATCACAATGATATCCCATATCTACTGATCAGTTAGATAGTTCATGGCAAATTGTCCACAAGTTGATTGATCTTCACAATGTCTTATCTTGATGGCTCTTGTGCCTGAACAAAGAAAAAAGAGAACACCACCTCAGTAACAACTTCAACATAAGGATATAGCTATCCTATAATCCAGCCCTAGCTTGCAGCAGTTACAAATAAACATACAGTAATAAGTAAAGTTGCTTGAAGATTAAAAACAATTTTAGAGCCTAAATGCAGGAGGCTAATTCAAAGTCACATTAAAAACAGAACTGTACTAAAACACCCACTATACAGATTTCAGAAATCAGAAAAGGCACAGGGTAGCCACACATAGTTTCAGCTCAAATTATTCCCCCAAATGCCAAGACAGCTCCTCCTCAGCGTTCAGCCCACCAGGAATCTTAGTATCTAAGTCTACAATGTACTTGCTCTCCAACTGTCGGAGTTTCCGTATTCTGTCACCTCCTCTTTTTAATGGGGGGACCCGATCAATGACAAAAAACTTCAACAGATTACGATTGCCTTTATGTTGTTCATCAAAATGTCTGGCAATCGGCGATAGTTGGTCCTTGTTCTGAATCGCCCTCATGTGCTCAAGAATACGTTTCTTGGCAGGGAACATGGTGCTGCCCACGTATTTTTTCGCACATGGGCAAATCAGAACATATACACAGTAGTCTGACAAGCACGACAGATGTTTTTTGATAATTCTCTCCCTATTTTCCACTGGAAAGTAGACCTTTTTCATGTTAGTACTGAATTTACAGGCCTTGCAAGTCATGCAGGTGAAAAAACCCTCTATATCAGATTTTTTATTTTTCAGAGTGTTGACATCATTCCTGCTTAGCTTGTCTTTCAAGGAACTTGCCTTGCGGTATGAAACATCCGGATTGCAACTTAATGCATCATCAAGAGTAGATTCTGTACCAAGTACTTTCCAGTGTTTCCTTAGACTTTTTTGGACCTGCCAGGATTTGGAGTGATAGGTGGCTATAAATCGGATCTTGTTGCCATCCATGTCCGGTGGTTTATCTTTGGGCACTAGTAGTTCTGCCTGGTTGAGGGAGCTGGCTTTTTCATATGCTGCCTGGATGATATTGGCATTGTAGCCCCTATCAATGAAGCGTTCAGTCATACAGACACCTTCAGCTATGAAATTCTGTTCAGAGCTACAATTTCTCCGGGCCCGGAGGAATTCACCAAATGGTATACTCCGAATAAGAGATTTCGGATGGCCACTGTCTGCGTGTAACAAGGTGTTACCAGCAGTTTCTTTCCTGAAAAGTTTGGTGACAAGTTTCTTATCTATTACCTGGACCGTGAGATCTAAAAATTCCATTGTGCTGTTGCTTATTTTCCCTTCCAGACTTAGGTTCAGAGTGTTCTGATTCAGTATTCGGATTAATTGTTCTGCCAATGTGCACGGACCGTCCCAGATGATGAACAGGTCATCAATGTATCGCAGCCAAAGAATCACATGGCTGCGATACAAGTCTTGGGTTCGTGCAACTTGTTGCTCCCAGCTGGCCATAAACAGATTGGCAAAGCTGGGAGCAAAACAAGTTCCCATGGCAGTCCCTTGTCGTTGCCTGAAGTAGGTATCATTGAAAACAAAAAAAATATTTTCTAGACAGAACAACATCATCTGAAGTAGCATCTCAGTATGATTTAAAAATGAGATAGAACGGGCTTTAAGGAACTGGCGGCATGCTTGAATACCATCAGCATGTCTTATTGATGTATATAAACTACACACATCTAAAGAGATCATCAGGTAGTCAGCTTTCCAATCTACATCTTTAATTTTGGTAATGAAATCTCTGCTATCTTTCAAATACGAAGGAAGTTTCTCAACAAAGGGACGCAAAAAATGGTCTATGTATTTTGATGTTTTCTCCAATAATGATCCCATAGAGGAGACGATAGGTCTCCCTGGGGGCTCCACTGCATTCTTGTGCAGTTTCAGTAGGAGATATAATATTGCCACTTTAGGATTGCGGTTGAGCAGAAAAGAATATTCGTTCCACTCTAAAATCCCCTCTGCATGCCAGTTTTTCAACATGTCATAATATACCTTGTTAGAGGTTTCAATTCTATCCAATGTTGTAACCTCATAGCACTCTGTACAATTCAATTGACGTATCCCCTCCTGTAAATACTTAGCTGTATCCAACACAACAACATTCCCCCCTTTGTCCGACTGGCGGATTACAATTGAGGGATCACTTTCTAGGGTACGTATTGCTAAACGTTCAGATTTGCTGAGGTTATCATTGGACCAATGGTTCATTTTAGCCAATTTTTTTAGGTCATTAATCACAAGATTCTCAAATGTGTCAATTCCACAGAATGGTAATGTGGGGTTAAAGTTAGATTTCGGTTTAAAAGTGTTGATGGTATTGAGGTTAGTGTTAAAGCCCAAGGACATAGCATTGATAGTTCCATCCTCCAGATCTTCATTTTCCAATTGTTTCAACACAATCAGAGTTTCAATTTCTCCTATGGTTTCAGCAGCTGGCGGCGCCACAACAGTGTTTTTAACAGTGCCTTTAACTTTAAGTTTATGCCACTTATGCAGTCTTAATTTTCTGGTGAATTTGAACAAATCAATGCGTTCTTGGGAGTAACAAAAGTTAGATGTAGGGCAAAAAGAAAGGCCGTGTTGCAAAACATTATGTTCCATATTAGATAGAATACGGGAAGATAAATTTACCACATTCTTTAGGTTCAGGTTAATTTTCCTCGTTTTCTTTGACCCCGTGTTTCCACTCCCATTGGGGTTGCCATTGTGCTTCCTCCCTCCTCTCCTGGTTTCTTTTTGGATTGCGTGGCCTCTCCTCCATCGTTGCCTTTTCCTCTCCCTCTTTCGCGAGAGCCTCTGCCCTTCCCTCGGCCTCGATCTATCTGCCAATTCTGTTGTTGGGCAGACTGGTTCATCATGCGAAATTCCTCCCAAAAATTTGACGATTTGGGAGGGTTTTGTACTCCAACAGGCGTAGTGCCATCCTCTGAGACATCGCTCTCACTTACTTCACCCTCCACATCGTTGCCTGCTTGTATCATATCCAGATTGGCGTGAATGCCTTTCTGCTTCATGTTATCATATTTGCGGCTAAAGGTAAAGATACGACCAGCCTGATAATCGATCTTATCTCTTGTAAACTTCCTTTCTTTTTTTGCCACAATTTCATCCTCATGCTTACAGATCCGCTTGCCTATTTCTTCCATTTTCTTAATGAAATTCTCCGCTGTTTATTCTTTTTCTATTTCATTCTTTAGTTCTGCAATCTGTTTGAGCAACATCAGTCTATTTTTCCAAGCATGTTTGATTAGTATAGACATCATTCTATTTGAACAGTCCATGAGGTTCTCCGCCCA